>NC_092878.1:121201328-122518203 GCF_028372415.1 Notamacropus eugenii | reverse complement strand
TGTCCAGCTAGGTGACACAGTGTACAGGCATGAAGTCTCATCCTCCTGAGTTCAAATCTGGCCTCAGACACTTTACTAGTTATGTGACCATAGGCAAGTCAGTTAACTTTATTTGCCTCCGTTTCCTCCTCTGTTAAATGAGTTGGAGAAGAAAATGGCAAAACCCCTTCAGTATCTTTGCCAAGAAAACGCCAAATGGGGTCACAAAGATTCAGACACGACTGAAAATGAACAAAATCAGCAGCAAATGTGCCAGGCACTATATTAATCACTTAACAAATATCATTTCTTTTGATTCTTGCAATAATTCTGAGAGGTAGGTGCTATTACTATTCTCATTTTACAACTGAGGAAACTGAGGCAGACAGAACTTAAGTGACATGCCCAGGAACACACTGTTAAGTGTCTGAGGCCGGAATTGAATTTAGGTCTTCCTAATTCCAAATTCAGCTACTGTGCTACCTGTCTTCCAGATTTAGGACAATGATGAGCAGCCTCTAGGTATTCTTCCTGGGATTGGAGCTGGTTGTATCAAACCGAGGGACTTCCCTTTATACCAAAGCGTGATATGGTAGAAAACTCATGGAACATGGAGACAAATGGGGTGGGTGTCAGAGGAGTTGGGGTCAGTTCTTGGCTGTTATTTAACAACATTAGTGTGACCTTAGGCAAATTACTTAACCTCCCTGGGATTCTGTTTCCTCATCTGTGATGTGAGAGAACTAGACTAGATGGTTGCTCACTTTTTTTCCAACCCTCAATATGTTTTGATTCTAGGTCCTCTCACAAATGCTCCAACACTACCTAACATCTTCTCCCTTTCAAGCCATAATCTGGGTTAGTGTTATTGACTGAAACAACTTGCTCTGGACTCTGAACCTTTTTCATGTCATCATTCTCCCCTGTCTGCCCCCAAGACTGTGCCACATCTTTACCTTTTTCACACCTGCTCAACAGACTCATTTTTCCCATAAGACCTTTACGGATACAGTCACCAGCTTCATTTACTCAAATCATTCAAACAGGCCCCTAAACAAAATCCAATGACCCACAGATTCTCTATAACTTCAACACTTTGATGGATCTGTGACCTCAGGGATGTAGGTACTTGCCCCAATGATGCCAATGGCAGCTCATCCCGTGAGACTCTTGTCTGGGCTTCCCCCAAAGTCTTCCAACATAGTGGAGGCATTCCATTGGGTTATATTGCTCTCTCCCTGCTGCGCGGGGAGCCATAGAGGAGAAAGCTGGGGTGACTCCATAAGAGGAATCTTTTAGTGGGTGACCTTGGGTCCCCATAGAGTCCAAGTGGCACCATGAGTCATTAAGGTCCCTAGGGCTACTTACAGGCCTAGAGCTAGGTTTGGCTGACTAGCTTCAGGCCTTATTTCTCCTTCCTGGGACAATCTTAGCCACCATCCTTTGACAGACCTCAGAGAATAGACTTATACAGGACAGGGATGGGAGTATAGAACTTGGGAATCCCCACAGTCTGAGGGGAAAAAAAAAGAAAATTTGAATAGTGTAGAATTGACTATTGAAAAATAATGTCCATTGTGCATCTTATAAATGATTCTGGTTTCATAAAACTTTTCCCATTTAAAAAGTAATAAGGCAGGTTATAAAATTCTTTGGCGAGAGTAGGAAACGGACTGAAGGACTGTGAAGATCCCCTGTCGTCAGCTCTGCATGTATTTCAGTCTAACTATAATCAGGTTGTCCTGTGTTTGGTTCTCTATTCTTTGGGGGTGTTTCTTGTGACACTCTTCTGTCTCATTCATTAAATGCTCCTTGAAGGCTACCTCAGTTGTTTTTAATTCTTCCCAGGATCCAGGTGTATCTGCTAAATACGAAGTTTCCATGACAGACTGGCAGTTCATGAGAAGTGCTCAGTGTGAGCATTTACCCCTCAACAATTGGTAGTACGAACCAAACCTTGGTTTATTTTTTGATGATTTATCTAGGTTTAAGAAAGTGATGTAGAAAATGTTAATAATGCAGTTTAAACTTTCAAGTGTACATTGGGTACATTTTTTTTTCTTTTTGGAGGGGGGAGCTGGTTGTTAAACATTTCCAGCATGTTGATGCTAGAGGGTCATTGAATTTGGGTAGGATTTAATGAAATGTTTCCATAGTGACTGTAAACACCCACATACTATTTCACTACTTACCCTTCTGCCTAGAATCTGGTTGATAGCTGCACTTTCTTTCAGAGTACACTCAGCTACAACATTCGCTCTCATCTCTTTCATGTATAACATAAAAGCATTCAGAGGTTTCTTAATGTGAGGTCTTTTCGGCTCCTGCTCCTTTCTCTGGTCATGCTGAGGCTTCCTAAAAGGTGGGGGTTGGGGGTAGTAAGAAAAGGATCACAAGGGGAAGAAAAGAGAGTATCTGTTTACCATCAACAGCCAAACTTGCTCCTAGGAATAAAGCTGGTAGGCTCGATATATACACACATGCCCTTACATTTGAAGAGATGGCACCCGGCTAGATAGATTAAACCTAATTATGTCAACAACCGAACCCAGCAAAGCCATTGACTCATTGTAGATAAAGGCCATCTCTAAACGATCCTGGTTTCATAAAACACTTCCCACGACAAAGAAAAGGGCTGTAACATTCTTTGACATAAACTGGAAATGGATCTAGAGACGGAAAGAGGCCCTATCCTCAGTCTACTTAAAGATGGAATTCATTGGTTTTCTTGACATGAAGCAGAGTATGCAATGTTGGTGCATACTTCACAATCGAATCAGTCAACACATATCTATTAAGTTCCTGCTGTGTGACTGGCATTATGCTATACACCAGGGATACAAAAACTAAAATGAACATGTCCTAGCCTTATGTTCTAGAAATCATGGAATTTGAGAACTCAATAGCCAATTAGTCCAACTCATACATGAAAGGAGTCCCCATAATTCCCTGATAGGTAACTGTTCCTTCAATTAATCCTTAAAGACTCAAGAGGAACCTCCTGTTTTTCAAGGCAGTCCATTTCATCTTGGACAAATCTAATTGCTAGGAAATTTTTCCTAGCAATCAAGCCTAAACTGATATCTTTGACACTTCCACACATGGCTCCTGATTCTGTCATCTAGGGTTAAACAGAAGAAGGTTGATCCCTCTTTCACATGACAGTCCTTCAAAAAGAAGACAATTGATTCCTCTAAGTTACCTCTTTTCTAGGGTAAGCATGTCCACTTCCTTCCACGGATCAATCATATGACATGGACCCCAAGTCCAGCACCCTCCCGACTGCCCCGCTTTGATTGCTCTCCAGTTCACTTTCTATAACTATGATCAACCCTACTGTGAAATTAGTGGGATGGCTTTGGCACTAAGAGGGTAAAATTTGAGGTATGGGGCTCTTTTTGCCCCTAACCTCTGCACTGAAGAGGCTTCAAACTAGAATGTGGGTGATCTCTTTAGCAAGGAAGGGTGCTGATAAACCAGTTCATTTTATATGGGCTTCCTAGGACATCCAGTCATTCCAGCTTCTTTCCCCTATGAGCTGAATTGCAGTTGGCACCTTCCTGGCAAACAACTCCACCATTCATGAGTCAAGATCTGGAGATACCCTTAGAGGGAGTAAGTTTTAGTGATTGTCTCATGTTCTACGCTTTGCCTTCAGAACCATAAAATAAAGGAGAATGATCACTACACAGAGAATCAAAGCACTTCTGAGTGGCTACAGAGACATAGCTAGGAAGGAACACTCAAAACAAGCTTTCCTGTTCAGAGATGTGGGGAACAAAAGGTGGTAAAGATTCCAGGAAACCAGAAGCAAACTTACACGTGCATTAACTCATTGTCAGTATGAGGGTGTTCCTGCTTGACCTGAGGTGTTACAATAGCTGGATGAGGGATTCCAGTTGTGTGGGGACCTGGAGGGCCAGGGATCATATGATGTGAAAACCTAAAAGAAAAAAGAAATAGATAAAAAAAAAAGTGCGTAGTGATAAGCCATCATACCAAAAACGAGGGAGAGACCAGTAAACAGGACACTCCAAAGAAATGTAGGGATGACCAGCTACTAAATACCACTGGGATGACAGTACAAATATTGGTCATTGAATACAAAAAATATTTAATTATTGCTTGTTGTAACTGTACTTCTTTCCTTAAATCATTTGATCGAAACTTAACAGCTGACAACATTTTCCAACCAGTTTGAAGGACTGAGAAAAGACTCAATGGACCATACATAGTATCATACATTTGGAGCAGTAGTGCACCTTCAAGGTCCTCTAGCCCAATTCCCCTTTTTGAGGAAATTGAGGCCCAGAGAGACTGAATCCCTTGCCTAAGGTCATGATGTCAATGATGAGAAACATCAAAGATCTATAACTAGATGGCCCTTAGAGGCCATCGGATCCAAGAGAAATGTTAAATTTTCTTTTTTTTTTAAAAGTTTTCCAATAATAATATCAAAAGAACTATTTATTTGGAATACAACATTCCATTACGGTAATTCTTTTAACAATTTTAACAAGAGACCCAAAAAATAAAACAAAAAGATTATCTTTCCACTTGTAGAAAAGTATCAAAGTATAAGAACCTCCACCCTGGATGTCCTTCCAATTTTTGCTCTCTCCTGTCCAAAGATCAGGAGAAGCAAGGGGAAATAAGAAAAAGGAAGATTTTCTTCAAATAATAAACATAAGTGAAATCGTGCCAGATACTTTTCTGTACTTGCTGTATAGAATATCCCTTATACTATACTAGGAGAATTGTTTAAGAAATCCTGACTCATGGAAAACTGATAAAGAATTCAAGAAGACATTTTTTAATGAATACAGTGTTGTATTTGATACCAAGAGAAAGCCAGGTACATGTACATGTATTAAAAGCAACTACATTTCTAAAGGATTGCATTGCATTATAACAGTCTTAAAATATCCTCCACCAATGAGCACAAAGAAGGGAAACCGCCATGCAACAAAAACTAAACAAATGAGAGTCAGAGGATCACAGCCTTTAAGCTGGAAGTAGACCTTGGAGGTCATCTCCTTTCAACAAGTTCTTTAGATATGTTTGGCTTCATTTTAGAAACTTTTGCTTTTCAAAGTGTTTTAAGGGTTCAAGAAAAGCCCTCCTCTTCCTCCATGGCCTTCCCACACATCCAAGGTTGGCAGGTCTCCTCAATGACTTCAACCCCCAAATCAGGCCTTTTGGGAGAAAAAAAAATTAAGCTCTTTCATCTGGGAAGAAAAGAATGGATTCTCCTTGAATACGTACTATCTGGGAAAGAACAAAAAAAAATCAAGACTGCAGGACTTTCATCAGAGAATGAATGCTAAATTTAGGATTAAAAAAAAAAAAGACGTACTGGTTATTCGTCAGTGAAAAAATCCTGTCACCAGACAGTTCTAACAATGTGACTTGAAATGGGTGTAAATTTTTTTGCCCATGGGGGAAAGAGTTAATTTTGTTTTGAACTCCCTAACTGAAATGTCTACAATTCACCTAGAAGAAGGTAAAGAAATTTTAATAAACTTAAGAAACCCCAGTTAAAAATAAAAAAAAATAAAATAAAAGTTGATCATCATTTATTAAGCAAATAGTACGATGCCCCATATGATGACAGTATTTCCCTTGAGAAAGTCACACCAAATGCACAGATGATACATTGCAATCTTGGGTGAATATATCAAGCACAGGATTCAGAAGCCATTTTTTCCCAGGTGCAAAAGCATTTACACAGAGCAGTTTATAAGTGTGGCATGGCAGGTCTCAGAGAGCATTGCTTGCACTATTAAGTCAACACATGGCCTGATTCACACACTAGTACAGACATCCCATAGGTACTGACAGCTTATACACACAACCCTTATCCTGGGGCTAGGACTGGACCCTGCAGAATCTGTGTATTTTTTTACCAACCAGTCACGCTAGGCTGAACTTGAGAGTCGTGTCCAGGAAGCAAATTAGGAGAGTAAACCACTCTTTCCCCTCCTCCTCCTCAATATATTTTATTAAATCAAGCAAACTGACTGCAATTTCCAACACTGGAATATTTCGCACCCCTCCCCCCCACATATACATTGAGTGAGGAGGAGCCCTTTCACTTTGGGAGTAAATATTTGCAATGATCACGGATCATTGGCATATCCGGTTTCTATCTCCTGTCTACAGTACATGGCTCCTACCTGGGAAATCCTAATTAGCACTTCTAGTGTGGGAGCCAGGCAGCCTGTATCTACAGACAGACATGTTGTTGAAATGAGGCACTGCTCCTAGCTGTCTAAAAGGCAAGCAGAGGCGTACAAGATGCACGAGAAAAGCAGCAGCTTGTATTTCAAATGCCCCAGTTTTCCGCCTCCTCCACCTACCTGGACATGGAAGTGTCGACTGAGAGTGAGGATGGGTAGGGCTGCCTGAATCCACCTGTGATGGGATATACAGGCTGACCTTGCCTGAGGTCACAGAAGAAAGGGTCCCATCAATAATAAAACAAGAGTTACCAACTAGCAACAACAACGAGAGGAGGGCAGGATTAACATAATGTTGTCTGGGGTTTCAATAGTTCCCCCCTCCCCACCTCAATCTCTTCAGTTATAAATAACTGGTTCCCCATCTCCTTCCCACCTCCAAAGAGCCCTCCTCCCTCACACACCCCAGTATAAAATCATATTAGTTAACACAAAGGCTTGTGAGTCAGATCTTCTGTGCTAAAAAAAAAAGAAAGTAGCCAGTCAGTGAATTTCATCTGAAAAGTCTGCAGACCAGTAGGAAATGGAAATAAAAAATAAAATTGGATAAATCAATTCCAGTGAGCAAATATTTTTACACCCCCACACTCCCTACACGCCTCTTTCTCATTCACATATTCCTTCAAGAAACAAAAGGTCTCCTGTTTGTTTTCCTTTCCATCCTCCCTTCAGATCCCATCTCTCCTTCCCTCCCTCTCTCTGTCTTTCCCATATCTAACATTACACTTTCTTGCATATTTAGTTTATACCCCCTCTTCTAACTGCCCCTGATGGGACTCGGCACAGGATTAATGTCCCCCTAAGTAGCTAAGTTCAGAAGGAATAATTGATTCAGGTTTGAAAGTGTAAGCACAATCAATTAAATTCAAACAGAGTTATTGACCGAGAGATTTAATGCTTTAATTAAAAAAAAAAAAAAAAGACAACTGACATTTCCAAAGCTGCTAGCCTTAATAGCAACCAGGATGACAATCCATGGTTAAAAAGAGGAGAGATGAGAATTCTTAACATACTACATTAGGGGAGAAGAAGGAAAACACAGATTTAAGTTTCATCACAGATCCCCCCAAAAAGAAATAGTACACTCCAAGAGGAGGAAAAAAAAAAAAAAAGGTGAGAGTATCAAAGACAACAAAAAGGCAATAACTTGTGTGTTTCTTCTTCCCTCTTTCTTTCAAACTACATTTCCTTTGCCTTTAAAGTTCTGGCTAAACAATAACAATAACGAAAAAACCTTTAAAACTAAAATAAGAAAAGACTAAAAGGACGTTACCATTAAATTTTTAAGAAAAGACAGTCCTAAATAACTGTTTTTGATTGATGCTGAAGTTCACGGTACACACATCTCTCTCAAAATTCAAGCCCTGTTTTCATATTTTGAATTCCTGTATGTGGTCTATTCTGCTGACAACTGACAGCTCTTTCCTCCCAGTCTGACACGATTACTTTAGTGAGAAAAAAAACATTATATACGTTCATCTTTGGTGCTAGAAATTGCAAGTTTATTCATAAAAAACTTTTAAAAATGTTTTCCCTAAGAGCCATCTATTTTTAGTCATATCAAATGCCCAAAGCAACACACTGGATCCATCCAACTATGAGCTTCAAAGCAAAAATGCTATATGTTCATTTTCTACACATATTAGAAAACAGATTCAACCTGTTTCAAAGTCTACATTTTTTTTTAATCTTTTAAATTGAAATGAAATGAATTGACCACCTTCCTCACGAAGTGAAATTTTCTTTACTCCATGGTCCTGTTCATAAAGTTAACATGAATAAATGAAAAAGGAATGGTATGAAAGTACAGATATTCTACTTCCAAGTTGTCAAAGGGTTCTTACCAGCCAAGAGGTGGGGTAATCTGTCCTACACCACTTGGAGACAGGGGATAAAAGGTAGGGATGTCAGGAGCTGGAGGATGTCTGGACATGCCTGTTAAAAAGAACAGAGGAGAGGTAAATTTTTAGATTCAACAGGCCACTGGGCGAAGAGATGAATGAAAAAAGGAATAAAATGCCTTATGCTTTAATCAAGAGATGGAATCAAATTGTTTTTATTGTGGAAATTTGGAAGAAGTTGTAAGGAGAGTACTTTGCAGATGACTGTATAAACACGAAGTACTACTATTACTGTTACTATTATTATGATTTATTATTTTTACTTCAAAGGGATTTGAATTCTAAGAAAAAAACTTCATCTTGGCTAATACATAATATATTTTAGTAATTCAGTTACAACATTTCCTTTTTTGAGGAATCTATGAAAGCACAAATGCACCATTACCTCAAACTCATCAAATATGATTTTAGAAATATGCTACTTATTCCACTTTATTTCCTTTTAGCTGAGAAAAAGTCATACAACTCTTTGGAAATACAGCATGAAACAAAGGGTACAGACAAGGTAAATAGCCTTCCATGGAGTTACTGCAAGATTTGGTAGGCACCTACTTTTACCAATTTTTAACTGGCTCCCTCATGGATGAGATTTGGAAAATTTGCTACTGGAGGATCAGGGCTTAAAGGAATTATCTTCAGTCTCATAATGGTCATAGTCGATATGATTCATTGGGTTTCTAACTGTCACTTCATCGTCAGTTAAGCTGTGCAGAGAGTTAAGACCTCTGGGCTTCAAGGTCACCCCATTTCACATCAGTTGCATTTCACAGAAAGGCAACGTCCCACTAGAAATGTTCATCTTCCAAGCCACAGAGTGCGCTTAATTGTAAGAAGTACCTCAAGATTAGACCTAATCCTAGTCCCAGATGACTGTCTTTTGCTCATGTTTTACCTAAGACTGTCTATAAAAGGAAGAAGGGAGAGAGCCCCATGAGCAAGCCTATGAAAAGCTGCCATTTAATATGTTTGGGAAAGTAGAGCCTAAGAGCGAAAAAGCTATTAAGTCTTCTTAACACATTAAATCAACTCCTTTAAAGGGCTGTTTCAATATTTATGCTCACATTCAGGAGGTGTGAAAACTAAAGAGACATACCCATGGGAGGCTGAAATGGTACTAAGTCAATAGATGGCTGGTATGTGTGTGGTACAGGTAGACTGGATATTATATCATGGACTCATGTGACTTTTCATGCAAAATTCCATTGAGATCCATCTGGATTTTAGGAGACATCAAAAATCTTGAATTTGAAAATGGACTAGTAGCCAGCATTTATACACCTATTTAAGGTTTGAAAAGGACTTTACATATATTATCTTACTTGTTCCTCACAACAACTCTATGAAGTAGGTGTCATTATTAGCATCATTTTACAGATGAGGAAACTGAGGCTGATCGTGACTGCTCTAGGGTTACACAGCTAGTCAGTATCTAAAGTAGTTCTTTCTGATTCCAAGACCAGAACTGCTAGCCACCTGAAACAGCAGAAAGAACAAAAAAAGGGAGGAGGCTGATGGGAACAAGAAACAGCCAACACTGAAATGGGAAAGCTAGGTGGGTAGCAGAGCTCAGGGCAAGAAGACATGAGTTCAAATCCAGCCTCTGATACTTACTAGCCGTGTGACCCTGTGCAAGTCACTTAACTCTGTTTGCTCAGGTTCCTCATCTGTAAAACAAACTGGAGAAGAAAATGGCAAACCACTCAAGTATCTTTGTTAAGAGAACCCCAAATAGGGGTCACAAAGAGTTAGACACAACAGAACAACCACAAAAATACATGCTAGGCATTAGTAACTTAGAACAGAAAAATCTTGCTTAATACCCAGGGAAGCAAGTTGCTGCCATCCTAGTCACTTTCTATCATATCCAACTTTTGGTGACACCATTGAAGATTTTCTTAGTAGAGATGTGGAGTGATTTGCCATTTCCTTCTCCAAAGTAAGCAAGCCATGGGGACAAAGAGAAAGGCTTTTTCCTTTCTTTTAAAAGATTAACTACCACGTAAAATACATTCCTGTTCTTGTTCAGAGTCCGGTGGTAAGGCTAGATAGCAGTTCCTGTGAAACAAAAATCCGGATGTTTTAATAGACCACAAGCTCACTGGGAGTCAGAATGTCTTCAGAATGAATCTTTAAATCCATTTATCCCCCATAACCGGAGTGTGTTCCCTCCACCTTTTTGCCTCTCTAAATTCTTGTTTGTACACACACACACACACACACACACACACACACACACACACACATTAAAATGTAACCTTCTTGAGAGAAGGTTCTGTTTCACCTTTGACTTTGTATTTACAGCCTGGTACATGGTAGGTGTTTAATAACTGATCATCTGACTGATCATCTCCAAAACTAATGCAATCTAAAGCTGTGTTAAGGCAGGAATAGACTATACTTAAAACACAGGAAGAGATAAGCTTATTACACTCTTTTCTTGACTAACTATATCATCACTAGAATTTAATAATAGCATTTATAAATAATAATAAAATGATAACATTTATAAAGTACTTTAAGATTTAAAAAAACATCATAATGTTAACTCATTTCTTCCTCAAAACAACCCTGGCAGGTAGGGGCTATTCTTATCCTCCATTTTACAGTTGAAGAAATGGAGGCAGAAAAACGTTTGTGTGACTTACCCAGGGTCACACAGTTACTCCGTGTTTAAGGCAAGATTTAAATTTTTCCTGATTCCCAAGCCCAAGGCCTCTTTGTCCATCTCTTATGACATCCAGAATATTGTGTTCAGTTCTGGTACCACATTCTGAGAAGGATATTGATTAACTGCACTTGATCCCAAGGAGCGTGCCTATGCCAGGCAAAAGCTGAGCTGAAGGACTTGTACATGTGTATGTAGCATGGTAAAAAGTAGACTTAAGGGGAAACGTAAGAGTTCTCTGCAAATGGGTCTGCAAATATTTGAAAGACTGTCAAGTGAAAGAAAGATTAGCCTTATTCTGCTTGACCCTAGAGGAAAGAGATAACAACAATGAAAGAATTTGAAGAGACAGATTTTATCTTGATGCAAGCAAAGTCTGTCTGATGATAAGAGCTGTCCTCGAAAGTAATGGACTGCCTCAGGAGGCTCCCCTTCACTAGAAGGGACCATTTCTCAAAGATGCTGTAGACCAGAGATTCTTAACTTTTTTTAATCCCTTCTTAGAATAATGATTTTAAAAGCATAAAATAAAATAAGATTACAAAGGAAACCAGTTTTGTTGAAATAGACATATTTTTTCTCATCCACGTTCATGAACCTTTAATATCTCAGTAACAAGGGAAGGTCCATGGACCAGGTTAAGAATTCCCTGTTGTAGAGGGAGGTTCCGGTTCAAGTAGCATTGAACTAGAGGACCAAAAAAGCCTCTTTTGATTCTGAGAGTCTATTGAAGATTGTACATAGCTAGTCCTTCCATTGATCTAGAACAACGGTGCCAAACTTAAGTAGAAATGGTGGCCATTAAACCATATCTAAGGTTTGTGCAGGCTGCACAATGGTCTATTATATTTTTATTTATTTTATTCAATATTTAACATTTTTATCTCATTCAGACTGAATTTCAAAGAATTGAGGCCACTTCATGTCTGACACATTTGATGAGATCACAACCCTCAAGTTAGACTTCTTTGGCAGAGGCAGCTAGATGACGTGATGGATAAAGTTCTGGACCTGGGGTCCTGCGTCAGACACTTCCTAACTGTGTGATCCTGGACAAATCACACAACCTCTGTCTACCTCCATTTCCTCAACCATAAAATGGGAATAAGAATACCACCTACCTCCCAGGGTTGTTATGAGGATCAACTGAAATAATATATATTTTTAAATTGAAAAGAACTTTAAAGATCATATTGTTGTTTTATGTTCCAACTAATTCTTTGGCCATCTCCCATCAGCATAAACTAGGAAGACTGAATCTCGCATTTGCTGTTGCAATCACAATTTGTAACAAAATTAATGATACAATAGACCACTGTATCTCAGAAGCAGTGTCAGAAGCCATCTGGTCCAAACACTGAGATAACATTTTTTAAAAGCTTAGTATAGTGCCTGGCACATAGTAGGTGTTTAATAATTGCTTGTTTTCTCCCTTTGGCCAGACTGGCCTGGAATCATATGAGTTAAAAATAACTATGAAATCATGGGCTATTCAAAGTTATGGCTCTAGAAGACAAAAGGAGGCAGGGAGGATGTGGGAGTTGGGTTGAAATCAGCTTCCAGTGGAAATGGGAAAATATTGACAATTGACAATTGAAATATTATTCAGGATAAGACACTTGGTTCTGACTCATAAGCATGTGTGATGTTGTAGCTCCTGCCTTTGAACAGCCAAGGTCCTTTCAACAGTGGCCAATGTTTGACTCTACAAAATTAGGACACAAAAGAATAAAAATTGTAATGTTTCAATACTTGTAGAGATTTATGGTTTTGCCAATGTGGCTACTTCCTCCACTGAAATAGGTTAAAAGCCCTTGGTGCTTTAATACATCTCAACAAGCTTCTCAGTCCAAAAAGAAAAAAAAAACAATTATATGCCAGAAATGAGCCTCTATGAACTTTACTAGATGGGTGCCCACATGACTGATGAACAGCCTGTTCACTAGGTCCATACTAGAGATTAGAGCTGATGTTTCATGACCTTCACCTTTGAGAACCCAGGATCATTTCTAAGCCAAGGTAAAGAGCAGAATCTTAGGATTTAAAAAAAAATTAACATAAACTGAAAATAGGAGTATCATGGTATTTTTCTCAACCTTATTTATCGAAGGATTATCCAATCCACACAGGAGAGTACATCCATTCTGGTAATCATCTACTGACTCATTTGGCACTACAGAGATGCACACTGGCTACATTTAACCTTGCCAGGATTAAAGTCCACGAAATTGACAGTTTTTTACGTTGAAAGTGGCCTTCAATATGTCCCCATTTCTGTTCCTTACAAAACTCCCCTTCCAGGTTTCCCATGCATCATTGCCCTTCGAACGACTTGGATTACATCCAAACTGACCTTCGATTAGCCCATATACAATGTTCCATCTCATTTCACCATGCTGTTCTACAGTCCCATGTCTGAAATGCCCTTCCTCCTCACATTGGCGTAGCAGAATCCCTAGCTTCTTTCAAAGCTCAGCTCCAGTATTATTTCCCATAGAAGTCTTCTTATCCTTCAGGTTGCTAATGATTCCCCTGACCCTCACCACCAAAAGTCCTTGTTATGTATTTTGCTTTTTCATTTTGGGATACCTGTTGTTTTCTTTCAATAGAATATAAGTGCCTCAAGAGTAGGGACTGGCTTATTTTTGTCTTTGTTAATAACCTGGGCCCTAGCATAGAGCTGGACACAGAGTATGAATAAAGGAATGAAAAGGCTTTAAGTCCTACTATGTGCAAAAGCATGATACTAAGTGCTAGAGATACAAATAAAGAGTTAAAATGTAAACTTTGGCAGCAAGTCAGATGGAAGGATCTCGTAGACCTTAGGGGTATAGAGGCAAAGTAGATGATTACGCATTTTCTTTAATGTCATCTCTACTAAAAAAAACCAAATCTGCATTTACATCTTCTATTGAGGTGTTCGATGGTACCAAGGCCTTTGGTAGTAAGAACTCCCCCTTACTCCCACCCGCATCATGTTTCTGGTAGTTGCACCCATACAAATAGCTGCCAGGTCCCATCTACATAGAGGTTCCTGCCTTGGAATGCCTTGGATGAAGAGGTCAAGCTCTAAGAAGGGCCAGTACTCGGGGTGGAACAGTACTTCTATTTGGGACTCTTGGCTTACCCATCTGTTGATGGCAGTGGATCAGTGGCTATGGGTGGTGCTCACGATGGACCCCTTCACCACACTGATGGCTGTGAGGGACAAGAGGGAAGAAAGACTGCTAGTCTGAGGATGAGGGGGTCACTGCTATTTCCAGGGATCTTAGCTAGAGCAAAAGCTTAATAAATGGTTCACTGATCAATCCTTCCTTTGTTACTCAGATTTTAGGGTACTGACCACTAGTTAGGTACATTATAATAGGGATTCCTTTGGTGTTAGGGTTGGAATAGAGGTCCTTTGCAATTCTTAAATTCTATGATTGTATTATTTGCTGACCAATCTGAAGCAGGAACTAATGTTCTTCTGTTCTGGGTTTTATTGGGTAGATGAGTGGTAATATTAACACAGATACTTCAGATCATATGTAGGTAACAGAATTTACATCCTTGGAATATGAGGTAGAAGGAATAATTCATTGAATTAAACCAAATGGGAAATCTGAAGTCCAAGAGGTCTAAAACTATTGAAAATTTTATTCTAGAGTAGAAGTTCTTGTTTTTTTCCCCCAGTGTCTGGACTTTGTTGGCAGTCTGAAGAGGCCTGGAGACTCTTCAAAATAATGTTTATAAATGAATTAGATGAAATACATAAGATTACAAAGAAAAATCAACTATACTAAAGAATACTTATAAAATTATCTAAAAACTAAGTTCACAGACTCCAGGTTAAGGATCATTCTTCTAGAGAGTATTCATGCCTAAACTAGAAAAATGTGGAAATGACTGTGTTGAATATAGACATTTCAAAATCTTCTTAAAGATTTGCCAGTATTCAAGATACATCCCTTTTAACAACATATTTGTAACACTGTTCTAATCATCACAACTAAGAAGTGTCTGATGATGAAAGTGTATTCCAATTAGTATTTCAAATAGAATAAGCTAAAGAGAGCAGGAGAAAACACACTGAGTCAAGAGTTAGAAGACTTTTTATTGGTAACCCTATCTGTCACCTGTAACATAAAGGACAAGGTTACCTTTGTGGATCCTTGCAGATTTACAGTTCTGTGATTCTAAGAGTCACTAACGATCACATCATCAAGTAAATAAGCCTTTGTCCAATTTAAGACTTCTTTTGGTGGGTCTACCAAAAGGTCTCCAGTGCAAGCAGAACCAAGTCAAGGCTTCAGCTCACATCCTAGAGCAGGGAAAGCTACTGATTCTCCTCAGAAAAAGATCTGGAGGTCAGATGGGCCATGGTAATAACAAAATGGAGCTCATCATCTTTCCCCCTTAGATGAAACATAGGCTCTCCTTTCAGCCATCTAAACTTACATGCTCAGTCATCATTGGTACTCAACTATTTCCTTCCAGTGTGATCTTGGATAAGTCTTTGACCTTTTTATCTTCCATTTCCTCATCTGTAAAATAAATGGCTTAGACTAAATGTCCTTCTGTTTCTAAGACTCTTCTTCTAACTCCTAATATTTCTTGAACCAGTCCCGCTTCTCATTCTGGTTTACACCATCACAACCTTAATTTAGACTTTATCACCTCTTACTTGGACTAGCATAATAGCCTCCTAATGATTCTTTCTGTCTCCAGTCTCCCCTACCTCTCCAATCCCTTCTTCACATAGTGATCAAAATAATATTCCTTTCCAGCTCACTATTCCACTCTCAATAGCAACTCCTTTTTTATTAAATTATTTTATTTGTTTTCAGTGTTCCACAATCACTTCTATATATCTTAGATTTTTATCTCTACTTCTCCCTCCTTCCCCCATCCCTCCTCACTCCCTCTCTGAGATGGCATGCAGTCTTATGTAGGTTCTACACATACATTCCTGTTAAATACATTTTCACCTTAGTCATGTTGCATAAAAGAATTAAAATTAATGGGAGAAACCATAAAACAAAACATAATACAAAAGAAAATAGTCTGCTTCATTCTGCAATCCAATTCTATAGTTCTTTCTCTGGATGTGGGAGGCATTTTACCTTAAGAGTCCATTGGGAATTTTTTAAGTCCTTGCATTGCAATGAAGTACTAAGTCTACCGGAAAAATTCCTCCTTGCACACTGTGGTTGTTGCTGTGTACAAAGTTCTCCTGGTTCTGCTCCTTTCACTCAGCATCAGTTCATATAAGTCTTTCCAGGCCTGTCTGAAGTCTTCCTGTTCATTTCTTATAGAACAATAGTATTCCATTACATTCATATACCACAACCTGTTCAGCCATTCCCCAATTGATGGATATTCCCTTGTTTTCCAGTTTTTGGCCACCACAAAGAGAGCTGCTATAAATATTTTTGTACATATGGGACCCTTTCCCATTTCTATGATCTCTTTGGGATACAGTTCCAGAAGCAATATAACTAGGTCAATAGCAACTCTTTTAAACTTTTTCATCTCCATAAATCTCACATAACTCCCTCTTCCCCAACCTTCTCAGCTGAGAACCTGGACTCAGTTTATAGAAAAAACTGAGACCATTCACTGAGAGTTCCCTCTTCCTCATCCTCATCACTGCCACTATCTCCTCCTATACCCTTTACTCACATTAAGAGGTGGCCTTTCTCTTTACCAAGGATAACCCCTCTTATCACCCGCACAAGTGATCCCATTCTATCAATCATATCCACTCTCACTTCAGTCTCTCCCTCTCTATTGACTTATTCCTTACAGCTTACAAACATGCCCATTTCTCCCCTATCCTCAAAAGACTTCCACTTGCCCCTTTTGTCCCAGCTAATTTTTGTTCTATATTGCACTCAGATAGAATGAGGTCTGGGAAAGACCTTAGCTTAAAAAAGCTAATGTCTCCCACTGCATCTAGGGCCATCTCCAGTTGTCCTTATTTATAGTTGGTCATTGGATCCAGATGGCCACAGAGAAGAAAGTGAGGCAGGTGACTCTGCACAGCCCTGTCTCACTTAAATCCACGTGCAAGTCAATGTATCACCTTCCTGATGTCATTGGCCCTCTTTGAGAATGAAGGATGAACAACAATAATAATTCTAATGCGTAGTTATGACCATTTCATCCCCCCAGCTCAAAAATCTTCAATGGTTTCCTGTTGCATAGGTCAAAATACAACCTCCTTAATTCAGCATTCACAATCTTCCAAAATTTGGTTCTTACATATCTTTACAGTTTTGTTCCCCATCATTTGTCTTCATATACTCTACAATAGAGCCAAACTGGAATTCCCTAACCTTGTTGGAAACTTTCCCATCTCTATGCATTTGTATGGCTCACCTACCATACTTTCTTCTGTATGAGATCTCTTCCTTCAAGATTTGGCTCAAGTGCTACCTCTTCCACAAAGCCTTTCCTGATACCCCCACCCCAGAAGAGTTCTCTCCCCCTCAAATATTCCCATCACATCATTCCTTGTGTAACTTATCACACTTATCTGTACACAAATGGAATCCTATGTCTTATAAGTCACTTAAAGGTGAGGAGTATGCCTTTTTCATTTTTGCAATCCCGTTGAACCTTGCAAACATAGGTAGTTGCTTTATCCCTACTAGCTACTATCCCATATCTTTCCTCCTCTTCTCAGCTGAACTCCTTCAATAAAAGAGTACTTTCATCCCCTATCCTTCATATTCACTTCTAAAATGTAATCTAGCTTCCAACATCATTATTTAAATGAAACTGTCCTCTCCACCATGATCAATTTTCTCTTGATTTTCAAATGTCTTACCTTTCCTGTTTTCTCATATTTTATTTCATGTATTCAATGATCCAAAGGCATTTCTTGCTGTATGTCAAATGAGACACTCCATCACTTGATTCTGGGCATTTTCCTTGGCTCTCTGACATACCTAGAATTGTCTTCCCTTCTCACCTCTGCCTCCTGGCTTCCCTGAAATGTCACCTAAAATCCTACCTTAGGCAAGAGCTTCTGTCCTCTAATAGAAATAATAGTGCCTTCTCTCTGAGGTCATTTCCAATTTATCCTGTATATAATGTGTACATAGATGTTCGCTGTCTCCTCCATTAGACTGTGAGATCCTTTAGGGTAGGGACTAGTTTTGCCTTTCTATGTATTCCCACAGTGCCTAGCACATAGAAGATGTTTAATAAATGCTTGCTAACTTGACTTGAAATCTTTTCCTCAAGGTTATTAGTTCCTTCTTAGACTCAATTGGATTACCTTTTCCTCTTGGATATTTTCTCCATGTTTCCTTGACATTGTTCTCTCTGGCTTCTCTTTCTACCCCCTCCTCAAACTCTTTTCCTGAATCTTCATGTCTGTCATGTCTGCTAATTGTAGGTGTCCCTCACAAGGTTCTTAACTGAACCCTTTTCTCTTTCCCTTCTAAAATATCTCGGTGATAACAGCACCCATGCGTTCAATTGTCATTTCTATGCAAATGATTCTCAAATTTACATACCCAACCCTAATACTTCTCCTGAGCTCTAGCCTTGCATCACCAGCTGTCTTCTGGATTGTCACCTGGAACTGGATGACTCCTAGGCAGCTCAAACTCAAAATGTCCAAAACAATACTTAGTTTTCCCTTAAAACTCTATTATTTTTCCAAGATACCATACCTTCCTTTTATACTTCAACTTTTGGGTCATCCTCAATTTCACTCAGATTTCTAATCTGTTCCTAATTTTGCCATTTCTACATTGCCAACATCTCTCATACACATCCTCTCCTTTCCATTTACATGGCCACTACCCTCATATAGTAAAAAGGCATCATCTCTTACCTGGATAATTACATTAGTTTCCTAATTTGTCAGCCCATTCCAGTCCATTTTCCACTAAACTACCAAAGTGATTTTTACTGCCCCCTTCCTCAATAAAGCTTCCTTATTACCACCAAGATCAAATACAAATTTATATTATAGCTCTTGGCATTTATAGCTCTTTCCAGCTCGGGCCATTCCTACTTTTCCAGTATTACACTTTATCCCCCTCCATAATCTCCCTACACTGCTACTCCTCAAACAAGACACTCCACCTCTCACCTGCATGCCTGGGAACATGCTCCTTCCACAATTTCTGCCTCTTTCTTGGCTTCCTTAAAGACTCAGGCTCAAATTCCACAACTCCCTCAGAAGCCTTTTCCTGGTTTCCCTAACTGTTTTCTCCTCTATCAGAATGTGAGAGCCTTTAAAGTCAGGAATGTTTATAACCCCAGTGGCTTAGCACACTCTTCATAAAGGCTTGCTGACCAATAGCTTCACTAACATGGTTGTTAGCATCATCATAAGGCTGTATCAACTAGGAACCAAAAAGCCGCTCACTGGAGTGAATCTGAAGCTGTTCATATACAGTTTGTTTTCGACCTTTATATATAGAGGAAATTTACACAAAATTCTATCAAAGCCCAGACTGAGAAACTCAGGTTGAATTTTTAGCACAAGAAAATGACATTACTGATTGTATGCTGTCTTGAGGAGAGGGTATGGAAGGGAAGAAGAGAAAATTTAAAACTCAAAAGCTAGTGGAACTGAATGTTGTGACCTAAAAATGGATAAATAATTTAAAAAAATAACATTACTAGTAAAGCAATTAGAGGCACCATAGATAGAGAACTAACCACTGGATCAGCAAGGCCTAGGTTCAGATCTTGTCTCTTGACACCTACAAGTCTCTTAGACTTAAGTTGTAAACCAGAGGTTGATCTGCTTTGGTAGAGGGAGATTCTTATGGCAATAAAATTACAGGTCTGGTAAAAAACATGCAACATATATGCAGAAAAATGTTTCCTTTACAATGATCATTACAACTGACAACACATTTATGTAACTTTGTATATAAAATATGTTTCTTTCAAAAGACATAAAATCATTTTTTTTCTACTAAAATTCTTCAGTAATTCAATCTGGAGGTATAGAGGAGGAAAGTCTAAATTAGTGAAAAGCCAGAACTCTAGGCTATATTTTAATGATACCAGCTGTATTTATTTATTACTTAAGGCCTACAAAGCACTTTACATCCATTTCATAGGTATCCTCATAGCAACTCTGTGAGATAAGCAACTATAGGTATCCTGAATTCCCTTCTGTAAATGAGAACTAGAAGTTCAAAGCTCAAAGTGTTGGTTGGTGGAAGATTATATAAATTGAGTCTGTGCTTTATTTTATAGGAAACCCCAAGCAGGGGTGGAGAATCTGTGGCCTCAAGGCCATATGTGGCCCTCTAGGTCCTTGGGTGCAACCTTTCAATTGAGTCCAAGTTTTACAGAACAAATCCTTTTATCAAGGGGATTACTGCTGTGAAGTTTGGATTCAGTCAAAGGGTCACACTTGCGGATCTAGAAGGCTACAGGTTTCTTACCCCTATAGGATTTTTGAGTAAGGCATATTCAGAGCTGGGAATTAGAAATTTTATTGCGGCAGTTATGTGAAGGATGGATTAGAGAGGGAGGAGATAGTGTTTAGCCCAATAAACACTTATTGATTGACTGAGTAGACAGTGCTCAGTAGAAGCAGCAAAAAGGATAAAGAGGTTATTACAACAGTCTGAATGAGAAGTTTGATAAAGACCTGAAGTAGGCTGGTGAGAAATATGTCCATAGAAGTAGACAGGGAAGTTTGGAAGGTGCTATGGTTCTGAGATGCTAGGACAATGGTGGCAGTAAAAAAGGAAAATAAGGAGGAGGGACTAGTTTAAGGAGGAATGATGATGACTTTCATTTTGATCATGCTGACTTTCTTGTTATTGCTTGTACTTCATTCTTGCAGAGGACCATGAGGAAGGTGACACCATGACATGCAAGTGAATTGGATTTAAGTGAGGGAGGACTGTGCAGTCAGCAGCCTCACTTTCTCCTCTGGAGCCATCTGTATCCAGTGCAGGATATAGATCAAGATGACTGGAGATGGCCTCCATGTTGACTTTGAGGTACTGGTCAAATATCCAGGTGGAAATATCCAGTGGATGTTAAGTGTCTGCCAGTTTTACTGGCATAGAAGGCTCTCCAGTAAATAAACCCCAGTGCAGATTGGCAACTCTTCTGAAAGTTACAGTCTTGGAGAATTGCTTGTGGGAGTGAGAGGTTAAGTGATCCACCCAGGGTCACATAGCCATCCATCCCATTTCAGGGTGAGATTTAAACCCTTGAGCTTCATGACTCAAAGAGTAACTCTCTATCCACTGCTCCATAGTGCCTACCACCAACGCCTCCTGAGACATCATACGTTGAAATTAACTCATCAAAATTTTGATAGTTACTTATCAAGTTTATTAGTTGTATTGGTGTTCAGTGTTAAGTCTCTAATAAGCTATTTTTAAAAGAGACCATTGTTTTCCTTCAAGATGTGTTTCAGAAGATCAGGATCATTTATGTTTAGAAAAACAATTACATGCTAAAATCTTTACAAAGATATGTGTTCACTATTCTCTAGTTCCCCAGAATGTTTTCAATTTGTTTTACTTGTTTAATTTTGTTTGACACTTAAAGCTCTCTACAACCTAGTCCCATTGCATCTTGTCAGCCTTCTAATGCATCATTCCCCTACATTTACTTTCAGGTCCAGGCTCATGGACCTTTTTGTCTGTTCTTTGCAATAGACATACCATCTCCTGTCTCCATACCTAGAAAGATTTTCCTCCTCACTTTTAACTCTTGCAATTTCTGGTTTCCTTCAAGGTTTAGCTTAAGCATCACCTTCTGAGGGATACCTTTCTGATTTTCCCCTAAGAATCTGCTTTGTGTGTGTCTGTGCATAACTAATTATGAACATTTTGTTTTCCTGGGAGAATATAAGCTTCTAGGGCAAGAACCTAATCAATATGCATTTATTAAGGGATCTACTATGTGCCAGGCACTGTGTTAGGTGTTAAGGACGCAAATACAAAGAATGAAACTCTCTTCTTGCAAGAATCTTATATTCTAAAAAAAATGCTTGGTCAGTTAATTTGCATAGCTAATGCTTTCTTCAAAAATAATTCATAGATAAGCTTCAGTATAGGAAATCTTCGGAAGTTTAGTCTCTAAATTAATAGAGTTCTTTTTAATGTTAAAAAAATGTTATTGTACTCAAAAGGTTGGGAATCATTGCCCTAGATCAAAGTTCCAGTATAATCATGAAACCTGCAATCCATCTAACAAACATGTGATGGCTATTCATATGCCCATTTTTTTAAAGGGGAACATAACCCAAGAAAAGCTAAATAACTTATTGGTAATAATATAGTGTGCTGTTAGATAATTCAGACTAAAATTTTGTTCTTTTTTCGTCTGGGTTCTACTCTCCAGATTAATTTTCCCCAACTATGGTCAATAGAATTATTACAAGAGGTCTTTAAGTTAATATACACTCTAAGCATTATTCACTTTGATCTTTCATTTCAACTGCTATCATGGAGAGGAGGAAATGGAATGTCATTTAAATTGTGTGTGTATGTGTATGTGTTTGTACACACACAAATTAGTGTCTACATATTTAAAAGCAGAATTTCTTGCTTTTTTAAAATTTTATTTATTTATTTTTAGTTTTCAACATTCATTTCCACAAGATTTTGAGTTCCAAATTTTCTCCCCATCTCTCCCTCCCCCACCATTCTGATTACCCCTTCCCCCAATCAGCTCTCCTTTCTATCACACCCCTCCCTTCCCTTATGCCCATCTTCTCTATTTTTTTGTAGTGCAAGATAGATTTCTATGCCCCATTACCTATATTTCTTATTTCCCAGCTGCATGCAAAAGCGGTTCTCAACATTTGTTCCTAAAACTTTGAGTTCCAACTTCTCTCCCATCTTCCCTCCCCACCCATCCCTAATGAGAAGGAAAGCCATTCAATATAGGCTATACATGTGTAGTTATGCAAAAGACTTTCATAATAGTGATGTTGTGAGAGACTAACTATATTTCCCTCCATCCTAACCTGCCCCCCATTTACTCTATTCTCTCCTTTGACCTTGTCCCTCCCCAAAAGTGTTTACTTCTAATTACTCCCTCTTCCCATTTGCCCTCCCTTCTATCATCCTCCCACCCCACTTATCCCCTTCTCCCCTACTTTCCTGTTGTGTTAGGTAGATTTAATACCAAATTAAGTGTGCATGTTATTCCCTCCTTGAGCCAAATGTGATGAGAGTAAGATTCACTTTTTTCCCTCTAATCTTCTCTCTTTTACCCTCCATTGAAAAAGCTTTTTCTTGCCTCTTTTATGAGAGATAATTTGCCCCATTCCATTTCTCTCTTTCTCCTCCAAATATATTCCTCTCTCACCTCCTAATTTTATTTTTTTTTAGATATCATCCCTTCCTATTCAACTCACCCTGTGCCCTCTGTCTATATGTATGTGCATAATTGCTCCAATTACCCAAATATTGAGAAAAGTTTCAAGAGTCATAAATATTATCTTTCCATGTAGGAATATAAACAGTTCAACTTTAGTAAGTCCCTTATGATTTTTATTTCCTGTTTACCTTTTCATGCTTCTCTTGATTCTTATGTTTGAAAGTCATATTTTTAATTCGGCTCTGGTCTTTTCATCAAAAATACCTGAAGTGGTCATTGAATGACCACTTTTTCCTCTGAAGCATTATACTCAGCTTTGCTGGGTAGGTGATTCTTGGTTTTAATCCTAGTTCCTTTAACTTCTGGAATATCATATTTCAAGTCTTTTTATCCCTTAATGTAGAAGTTGCTAGATCTTGTGTTATCCTCATTGTATTTCCACAATATTAGAATTGTTTCTTTCTGGCTGCTTACAATATTTTCTCCTTGACCTGGGAACTCTGGAATTTGGTTACAATGTTGCTAGGAGTTTTTCTTTTTGGGATCTCTTTCAGGAGGTAAGCGATGGATTCTTTCAATATTTATTTTACTCTCTGGTTTTGGAATATCAGGGCAGTTTTCTCTGATAATTTCATGAAAGATGATGTCTAGGTTCCTGATCATGGCTTTCAGGTAGTCCCATAATTTTTCAATTGTCTCTCCTGGATCTATTTTCCAGGTCAATTGTTTTTCCAATGAAATATTTCACATTGTCTTCATTTTTTTCATTCTTTTGGTTTTGTTGTGTAATATTTTGGTTTCTCATAAAGTCATTAGCTTGCATCTACTCCATTCTAATTTTTAAATAAATATTTTCTTCAGTGAGCTTTTGAACCTCCTTTTCCATTTGGCTAATTCTGCTTTTTAAAGCATTCTTCTCCTCATTGGCTTTTTGGACCTCTTTTGCCAACTGAGTTAGTCTATTTTTAAAGGTGTTATTTTCCTCAGCATTTTTCTGGATCTCTTCTAGTGAGTTATTGAGTCTCTTTTCATGATTTTCTTGCATTGCTCTCATTTCTCTTCCCAGCTTTTCCTCCACCTCTCTTACCTGATTTTCAAAATCCTTTTTGAGCTCTTCCATGACCTGAGACCATTGCATATTTATTTTGGAGGTGCTGGATGTAGAAACCTTGACTTATATTTCTTCCTCTGATAGTATGCATTGTTCTTCCTCATCCGAAAGGATGGCAGAAAATACCTGTTCATCAAGAATTTTTTCCCTTTTTTGAGCATTTTCCCAGCCAGTTACTTGCCTTTTGAGTCTTTTGTCAAGAGGAGGGTATACTCTAGGGACCTGTAAGTTCTCAGTTCCTGCAAGGTGGCACAATCAAGGGAGAGGAGTTTACTCCTCACCTGACCTGAGCTCTGGTCTTGGAGCAACCACAAGCTTTCCTGCCCAGGATCTGCGAGTAGAATTCTTCCTCCACAGCCACCTCTAGCTCTACCACACCAGTGCTTCTCCTCACCCCAGGGCCTCTACTCAGGGCTGAGATCCAGATAAGTCAGGCTATTCCTTCACTCTCTTTAGGCTGAGGGCTCCTAAAATGGATGCTGTGCTGCAGTGACTGCTGCTACCCTGGAGCTGCCAGGGCCAGACTGTGTTCCCTTCTCACCCAGGTGAAAGAGCTTTCTCACCAACCTTTGAAGCTGCCTTAGGTGTTTGTGTGTTGAGGGATCTGGGAACAGCAACTGCTGCCTGGGATTCAGTGCTCTGAGGCCTTCTCCAGTCCTGTCCCTGCTGTGCTGCACATCTGCTCTGAGCTCGGGGCAATAGACTTTTCCTGTTGGCCTTCCCGGCTGTCTTGGGCTGGAAATCTCTTTCACTCTGTTGTTTGGTGGCTTCTGCTGCTCTAGAATTTGTTTAGGGTCATTTTTTACAGGTATTTTATGGGCTATGAGAGGAGAGCTAGAATGGGTGCTTCTTTCTACTCCACCATCTTGGCCCTGCCCTAAGAGCACAATTTCCCAAAGTGTGGGCCAGAGATGCCTGGTGGGTTCTGAGACCCTGGCAGGGTGTCCACAAGTCAAAATTATTTTTATAATAATACTAAAATATTTTAATTTCAAATGTGGAAATTATGTATAGGTTTAAAAAGATTGTGAGTTCCTTGAGGGCAGAAGCTACCTTTTGACTTTTTTTTAATGCCTTGTGCTTAGCACAGTCTCTGACACATAGTAGGCACTTAATAAACGTTCATTTATTGATTGATTATAACCCCATATAAACACAAACTCTTTGAAGTGATGGTCTTCAATAACTTTTAAGAGTACAAAGGGTTATCAAGATAATAAAGTTTGAAAATTTTACACTACAGTCATAGAAAACAGCTCAAGGCTGAATTCCTAGCATTAGGAAAAAAAATCAACATAATACACAATATTTAACATATAGGCTTTCTTGAAATGATAAGTTATTGCTATATATTCTGAATCCTCTTCTATGTTCTGCTATGCACATGACATCTTTCTTTTCTTATTTTATATTTGTTTATAATGCTTCTTTTTCTTTTCCTATTGTGTATTTAAGTTTTAGTATTTGTCTAAAATTAAAAGAAAATATTTGACTTTTAACCACGTGGATTCTTGTACTGGAAGGAGTTTTAATAGCCTGAGGGTTATTTCCTTAGAGTTTAGTTTTCTATTTCTCATAGGGTCTCTATCTTTGAATATATTAGCTGTTCAGATAAACAGATATCTCAAATGTCAAAGTTGATAATAAGTAGATGATAGGTATAAAACATTGGAATAAAAAAAATCTTTCCAAAAAAGTAGACGGTCAAATTCAAAGATACAGGTTGGATTTAACCAGTTGAAAGGGAGCTAGCCTAAGGGATGTCTATATTCCCTTCTACTTCTCATAATCCTTGATTCTGTCTCCATAATAAAGTCAGTTGTGTGTTAATGAAATATTTACTAAAGGATATAAAAGGGAATGAGTTTCCATTGTAACTGTATTCTCAGGTCAGCAATGATGCATTCATTAAGAAAAGGTACTTCACAAACACAGAATCAAAACAAAAGCTCAAATTGTGCACCAAATATGAATAATTTGGCAATGAATGGTGCTTCTCCCCAGGAGGCAAGAATAAGTTATCAGTCAGAATTCAAGGATGGTGGTGATGATGAGAATAATTACTAGCAAAGAACTTTCCCTGTGTCATTTCATTTGATCTTCAGGACAACCCTGGGAAGTACGTACTGTTATTATCCCCATTTTATGGATGAGAAAAACAGCTATTATTAAAAGTGAATTTTTATCCAGTGACGTTGAATGCCTCCTTTGATATTGCCACCACTAATAACTGTTTCATTAAAAAGTTAGTAAACATTAATTAATTAAAAAGATTTGAGCCATCATAATTTCACTGGTGTAGAGAATTTCTGACTATGGAAACTTCCTCTACCAATGGAAATCAATTCTAAAATTTATATCAGAGTTGCCTGAGTGACTGAGATAATAACTAACTCTTCCCTGATTCTTCTTACCTCTGAGGCCAGATCTGTCCCACATCAAGAAATTGCCTTAAACAAAAACAAAATTAAAAACCTGATCCAGTTCTGTCTTTTTAAATCGGGTTAATATTTTCAGCCTTCCTAGTCTAAGAAAGTGATTTACATAAGGTAACTAAGTGAATAAAGGATATATGTTCTGTGCTTTGTGTCTTATTCTGAAATTACACAATTTTCTGGGGCATTATCACTTACCACCAGGTTTCAGTTTGGTTGAAGTGAGAGCGATGTTAAAACCTATCCAGTCAATTTGTGGTTGCTCATTCTGATGGGAACATAGTGAAAATTTGAATAACTTGAAGATACAAATTAAAAGGCTCTTTGATTTTAGCAGTTATCCTCAATCTTTCTTTTTCTAGTAAGTTTTATAAATATCATTCTTACATCACAGTCTCCACTGAAGTCTTTCCTCTCCAATACCCCACTAGGGATTGGAGGTCACCCTGGCTTGTCGGAGGGTATAATAGTGGTCAGTCTGCCCTCTGGTAGATTGTCCCAAGCTGGAAAGGCTCTGAGGGCAGATCTAGCAATGAATAAAAGTTATGGCTATTTGTTCATACATGTAAATGTTACTACATAGAATATAAGCCTGTTGAGAGCAGGGACAATTTCCTTTTTGTCTTGTATGTGCGTTTTTTGGCAGATAAAAGGTGTTTAACAAATGTTCGTTGGTTATTTGATTAATTGTTTTAAGAGGACCAGTCTGGTGACATTCAAAAAGGTTCATCAGCAGTTTGGTTTTGAGGGAGATTGTGGGGGGAGTAGTGGGGTTTTTTTCTGGCCACAGAAACTTTCAAAGATTGCTGATCAGGTTGTAGTGGGTTAATCTGTGTTAGTGGAAGGGGTAACCACATTGATAAAACCACAGATCCTTGAAGTGCTGAATTAAATATTTTAAAGTAAAAGCTAAGTAGTAAGCCGCCGAATCCCATTGGTCCAAACTTCCCTTCCTTTCCTGTTCCATTTACCTTGTCTTGATAGGGATGTTGACTATACAAGAGAGGGTAGGTGACTACAAACATAGGTCCAAACAAAGTGTTGTGAGAATCTGCATATAGTTTCAACCATTTGCCATGTATGTTGTATAGGAATATGTGGTTCAGTCAGGGCTCTAAATCAATGAACTCTGAGATCCTTTCCAGCTTGAGGATTTGGTGACTCCAGGATTCAATACAAGATGGTGCCAATCTTGGATGGAGATGTCACTAAAATCTTGTCCTTTCACAAATGAAAGCTGATACGAAGGAGACATTCACAAGCTAGTAGCTGCAATGGGTTTATACAGAGATAATTTATATATTTACTAGAACGCTATGCAGGATCAGGAGTCAGGGAAAAAAGGGGTATAGTGTGCCCAGGGAGGAGACATTTTCTCTCTACACAATTAACTGGCCTATAGGGAAGATGAAACCAGCAACACTGCCCTCATTAGTACCATGCTCTAGCCAACTGAGCTAACCAATATGCTAATTAGCAAAGAAATACCCAAAAGGCAGGCAGCTGGAGAAAGGAAGAACAGAAAGCAAAAGACCTAAATAATAAGTCCTTGAATAATTCAGTGTTGTCTGTACAGACCATGCCACCACACTGGAAGCTACTTTTCATATGGGTAGGGATCTGTGCATTGAGGGAATAAGAAAAACCTAGAATCAAATTGTTTAGTTATTATTATTACCAGTATCATCATCAATAATGATCTTTAAAGGTTTTATAGTAGTGATGATTACCAGTAATGTTAATGATATTTATGAAGGGCTTAAAATGATTGTTATAAGTTTTAAATAGTCATCATAAAAGAAAACTAGGTGGGAAAGTAACGGGTTGAGTAGAACATGCTTTCTTTTCTGGTCTAGCTATATGAATTCATTGGAAATATGGCAATCCAGTAAGGACATGCCTTCTACCAATGCAAATCTATAACTTAGAATCTTAGGTCAGGAATTCTTAGTCCAAGGTCTGTGTACTTGTGTGTTTTTGAAAAATTTTAAATATTTTGATAACTCCATTTCAATATAATTGTATTTCTTTGTAATCCTATGTATTTTATTTCATGCATTTAAAAAACTTGATCCTGAGAAGGGGTGGATACATTTCTCAGACTTTCAAAGGGGTCCATGACACACAAAAAAGGTTAAGATCCCATGTCTTAGAGAGTTGCCTGGGATGCTGAGACATAAAATGATTCACCCAGGGTCACACAGTGTGTTGGAGCCAGAGGTCAACACATGAACCCAGGTCTTCTTGACTATAAAGTCTGCTTTCTATCCACTACCCCAACTGCCTCTCAGTTCCAAGATCTAGTAATAATAACAATAATAGCTAGAATTTATATAACATTTGAAGTTTTGCAAAGCATATTACAAACATTGTCTCATTTGATTCCCACAACAATCCTGGGAGATAGGTTTATTGTTATTCCCATTCTACAGGTGAGGAAACTGAGGTAAGCAGAGGCTAAGCGACTTGCCCAAGGTCACACAGGTGGTAAATGTCTGAAGCAGAATTTGGACTCAGAACTTCCTGACTCCACCATCCACCAAGCTGCTTCTAACAATAACTCACATTTATATAGAGATGGGGTAGTAATAGTAGATGGAAAAAGAGCAAACATGAATAACACGGGTGGCCATTAGACATAAACTAATTATTTTGAAGATGCTTATGATTGCCATGTAGTTTTAGAACCATTATGACCAAGAGAAAACAAAAACGAGAAAACAGAATGGGTGAGGAATTAAATCAAGGAGACGAATATAGCTCCTACCATTCATCACAAACAGACACTGAAAATAGAAGCTCAAATTTCCTTCAAATGTCACATGGAACCATAAGTGGAAAAGGACCTTAGATTTATTCCCATCCCTATCATCCCATTTTCTAGATAAGGAAACTGAGGCTTACACAGGTTGAATGACTTGGCCAAAATCATACAGCTAATCCGAGGTAAATCCAATATTGGAACCTCCTGACAGGACAGAGTTCTTTTCTGCTCTCCCACACCATCATTGAGTAGCCACATCAAATTTTCTAGCTTTTCCATTTTAATTTTAAAAAGTTGTTGTTTTTTATTTTAAGGACAAGGATTGAAATTAGCCCAGAGTTTCTAATAAAGGAAAGTCCAGCATCCACATTCTGAGATTCTATTCTTGGAATGGCAGACACCCATTTGATCAGGTTTGCCTCTACTCCTGGAAGAGTGGTTCTAAGATGGTCAAGAGAAGGTTAGAGTTAAGAGTAAAACCTAGGCATTTAGAGGTGTTGACTTTGCATAATTCTGTAAAAAACTTTCCATCCCTGTTTAGAGCATAAGAGGGCCTGGAGAGAAGGAAGTCTTTAAACTTTTAGGAAACTTCATTCAAAAAATAGACCACTCCACCTCCCTGTTTAGAAAACCCATAGAACAGAGCTGATGTCCACTATTTGCTCTAATTAAAGAGCTAAATTTTTTACTTGATTTACAATTTATTTACTTTATTTTTAAATTTATTATTTATCTTTGTTATTTAAGTTTGTTATTTATCTTATATTGTTTATAAAGTAGCAGAAATACAGTTAGGCATGAATTCATGACTTGATTGCGAGAGAGTTTAAGTTCCCTTTGTGGTCTTCGTCAAATCTTTGGATCAAAGATATGGACTTGGAAGTGACCTCAGAGGCTATGTAGTCTTACCCCCTCATTTTATAAATGAGGAAACTGAGGCACAGGGGGGATAAGTGACTTGCTCAAAGGCCACAAAACTAAGTAAGGAGACAGGAGGATAGAGATCTGAATCCCATCCTCTGAACTCCACAACCACATATATCACATTCTGTGAGTGTTTCAATTCAGTTCTAGAAAATAATAGGTTGGGGCAAGGCTAGAGGTGGGGCAGCTATAGCTGGAACAGTGGATAGAGTGCTGGGCCTGGGGTCAAGAATCAGGAAGACTCACTTTCATGAGTTCAGATCTGTCCTCAGACACTTACTAGCTGTATGGGCAAGTCACTTAACCCTGCTTGTCTCAGTTCCTCAACTGTAAAATGGGTTGGAAAAGGAAATGGTAAACCACTCTCTGCCAAGAAAAGCCCCAGTAGAGTTGGAAACAACTGAAATGATTGAATAACAACCACAAAATAACAGCGAGGATGTGGACAAGAATTTTAAATCATGAAACTCTTTTAGACGTTAATGCACACATTATTTGTAAAATGAAAGAAAAATGTTAAGTCAAGAAAATCAAATTCGGGTTAAAAATCCTCTTCTGATTCTCCCTATTTCACTTTAGACATCTTCTGTATGCGCTGAGATATGTAAATACAATAGAGGGCGCTAAGGATTAGATCTGGAGTAGTCATTTCTTAAATTGTGGTTTATGTTTATAAATTTACTAAATGATGCTGAAAGTGTTCAGCCTCTGTTTCTCCACCTGAAGACCCAGAGTTGTGGTGGTTTCTCTCCCCCTCTTTCTTTTAAATAGTTGCTCTCTCATCATTTAAACAGCTCTGACCTTATGGCAAGCATCCCTCTTTTATACATCACTTTGGGATGCAGCAAAATCATTTGCGAGATAATCCGGACACAGGTACCCGTAATGCTGTAGCAACGAGAAGAGTACGCTATGGGGAGCTCGCCAGACACTCTGATGCTTTGAAATCAGGAGCCTCCTCTGCTCCATGATACAGCTGTGGGCAATGAGATTCCAAAGGAGGTCGTTCTCACCTTGTTTGGAGTTAACGTCTGATGGGATGTGGGAAGGATGCGATCCTGGTGAAAAGTGCTCGTCGCTGTAAGTGATGAGGGGAGTGAGAGGGTGGACCGCGTGGGATGGCTGCACCACGGGGACTTTATTGGACTGCAAAAGAACAACAGTAACAACCGTTAACATTTCTGCCATCCCTTCCTCCTCTCAGAGGACTTGATGTACTAATAACCACACCCCATCTATTGCCTTAGCAACTGAGGTTATCCGATGACCTGCCTGGGCTTTGATCTCTGACAATGTGTCGCCCACCTTTGTTCAACAGAGTCGCTAAGGTCTCTCAGGTACGGTCTAAGAAATCTTTTCAAAGATCAGAACCATTTTAAAGATATCTTACATATCAAGTCCGCTACTTTTTAAATTGCTACTGTTTCACATATTCTAAAATAGTGGTTGAGTTCTTACATTTGCGCCCTTGAAATATTTTGAGTTCTTGCATTTGCACCCTTGAAATACTTAAATTAAGAGTGGAAACTTCATGAATGTAAGATATAAATATATTTAAACTTTATATAATACATTAACATTTCAATAGTAGAATATGTAATAAAATAACTGATATTAATGTAGCAATTAAGGAATGTGATAGGATTTATTTATAGTCTTTCACTGGACAAAAATTCAGTTGGATCCTTACTCTTATTCATTCAAAACTACTCAGTGCTTTGGAATGTTTAAAAATCACCTTAACACCATCCTTAAAAAAAAAAAAAAAAGTTTTAGAGACCTCTTAATTCAATCAGTCTCCCATCTTGCTCCTCCTTCCCTTCCTTTCCTGGTTCATACAGACAAGTTCATATCATACAGACAAGGCTGGATATGGGTGTCCACTATTAAGTCAAACTATGCTTGAAACCTACATGTCAACATATTTTCATTTTCCATAATTCCATTAACTCTCTACTTTTGGAAAAGCATTTTTAAAAATACAGACCTAATTCAGAAGCTTTAAACTAGGTAGCATATCTTTTTAGAAATATGTTAACATCTTCACTTAAGTTCCAATAATTTGGACTGTGGTCATTCTGCCTGGAATACATTCTCTTTCTGCTGTATGGTAACCACAAAGAAAAGAATTGCTAAAGTGAGATAGTTATGTAAACGTGATTGTAGGGACATGTTTAACTTACTTAAGAAAATAAACTATTTTAAAAGAAGTTTAACACAGAAAATATTATATGCAAATAAGGTTGCTGATTAAAAGTGAATCTCATTCATTAAAATTGCCAAGATGCGATCTCTAGTGATCCTTCTCCAGTAATTACTGAGTAAATGTGTGAACTTGAAAGTAGCAAAACTTCATTTATTTAAAATATTCCTTAATTCAGACTTTTTGCTAGTTCAGACTGGCCTTCCCTACAATTAGTCTGGAGTAGCTTAGGCCTCACTGTAATGCAAACTAAATGATGTGTGAAGTTTTTTTCCTCCCAGACAAATGCTAGCTAAATTAAGTACAGGAGGCAGACTGAAAAACTTGAGCACCATGTACTGTTTGTGCATAGGGGTGCATACGGAGGAGTCATGTCTCTGAAGCATGTTTATATCTGTGTCACAGTAACTCTACCCATAACACATGCTAATTTTGCATTTGATGCTTTCTACAAATTAGGTGTAATGTTAAGAGGTGCCGTGGATGAAACATGCATGACTACCCTGAGGAAAAATAGGGGCAATTATCCTAGTAATACTTAATTCTCTTTTACACCCTATCATTACAACCTCCACCCAAGGGAGCTGAGGAGCGGGAGGGGGAAAATCCCACGTGTGTTTGTGTGTATGTGTGTGGAGAGAGAGAGAGAGAGGGAGAGCGAGAAAGAGAGAGAGAGAGAGAGAGAGAGAGAGAGAGAGAGAGAGAGAGAGAGAGAGAGAGAGAATATATGTGTGTGTGTGTGTGAGAGACAGAATGTGTGTATGTGTGTCTGTGTGTGTGAGAGAGAGAATGTGTGTGTGTTAGAGACAATAATACAATTTCCATAGTACCTCTTCCCCCCTATTTTATAATTATCAGCTCTTCTCTAATAGCAGGACTCCAATAGTTATGCCCTTGGCATATATTAAAGGGAGCACCATTATCAAAGCCACCCCATAATTCTCCATATACCTCAGCATAGCTATTTATATGCAGAAGAGGTTAAAAAAAATGTTTCAATGTTTTTCAAGTGCTAATGATACAGTTCACCAAATACACAGAATGAGCTGTTAAACACCAGGAATTAAGGACTATGGAAATGGGGCATTCATATGAGAAAAACCTTATTAAAATGGAAACATACACTGATATTAGTACCCAAATGCTGATGCAAAATGGGTTATGTTTCAAATGAATTTCAGAGAATAATAAAGTCTACCCAGAGTTCAAGTTCAGGAAAAAAAAGTGTTGTTGTAATACAAAAGGTCATGATAATGTCATGGGATAGCTATGAAATCCGGAGAAAAGAAAGAAATGAAATTATGTATATGTGTACATATACACACACATTCATGAATGTATGCATGAATATGTAATGTAAATGCAGACGTGTATATGTGTATATATATATTTACATACTCTGAATGTGTGTGTGTGTGTGTGTGTGTGTGTACGGCATGCATTTCTTATTTTCAGAGCACTACCTTTAAGGAACTTGCATTAGCAGGAAGTATCTTCCTAATGTCTGACCTCTCCCTCCAGTCATATAGCTCAGAATCTGGTGCCATGAATTTTCGCTAAATTATGCTATCCTTGCTCTGCTCTTAATTTTACGGTTTTCAACACAGATTTGCTTTCCTGTGGGAAAGAGATAAGAACCCGAGGATTTTAATTTAAGCTCTGGCCTTGTCTTATATTTTGCAAGATGAAGAGAGAAAGCAGCCCTAGTAGGTATGTTGAAGCCAACAAGGATTATGTCCATTTTTGTGGCCAAATAATAAAAGCAATATGAAATCTCAATAATATATGTGAGCGGAATTCTAAGGGTTCTCTCTCACCTCCTGGCATCCATCTTAGCCATTTTTTAAGACCCAGAATAAAGTGGATTCTAGTCTACATTTCAGATGTTTAACACATCCCAGTTAAGTCCAATCAGCTCCTAAATTTGTAGACTCACCCTGAGATGAGCAGTTATTTTAACAAAAAGGTCACTGCAGTGTCATTTGACAAATATGCCTAAAGTGAACAATACACTGCTGATACTACCTGAAAGTATTTTACTACAACCATTCATATCTGACTTCGCTGAATACTAAAGAAAAAAAACTCCTCACAGCTCTAAAGAGAGAAAAGCTGAAATTATTTTAATTCCCCCCATTCATAAAGTGGAAGAGCCCAAGGAGGTTTGGTTTCCTGTGAAGGTTATTAAATGTCCCCAGTTTTTCAGGCATCAGTCCTAGGGAAATCTTTTAAGACTCACAAATATTCCTTGTGGATTGACTGACAGTCCTCAGGCATCCCAGATCCCTGTTCCTATCTTTCCTCTCTGTCTCTTTTCCTTCTTTCTTTCCATTCTTACATGCTCTTTATTTGCCAGTTGTGACCCTGAATGAACCATCCTTCTCCCCCTGGGGAAAGAGGAATGAGCCATGGGAGGCTTGGAATAGTTAAGTGAGGAGTTTGGAGAGGCTACCCACATAGTAACACCTTTGCATGAAGAAAGATTCAGATACTCAGCTACCACGAACCTGACTTTGGATGGCATTTGCTCTCCATTTATTAAAAGCCTGAAGTTTGAGCTTAAATGTCTGAGGTTTATTAGCTGTTTGACCAAGGATCGCTTAGTCCCTCAGTTTTTCTGAATCTCAGTCTCACCAGATGGCAAAATGGTGATCATAATACTTTGTGTCAATGTGCTGAGGATACAAAGACAAAAAAACAAGACTTCAAAGGGTTTATCATACTAGGGATGTGGGAGAAAACAATACGAACAAAACAAGCACTTAGTTGGACACTAGCGACTGAGGGGGTCATGTTAGGCAGATAGTATTTATTAAGTGCCTTCTATGAGCCGCTGAATAATATTGGTGATGATGATAATGACAGCTAGTATTTGCATAGGGCCTTCAGGTTTGCTAAGTATTTCACAAACATAACTTCATTTGGTCCTCATAACAACCCTGGGAGGTAGGTGCTATCAAAACCCTCATTTTACAGATGAGAAAAATGAACCAGGCAGAGTTAAGTGACTTGCCCAGGGTCACATAGCTAGTAAATATCAGAGGTGATATTTGCATTAAGATCTTCTTGTCTCCAGGTCTAGTGCTCTATTCATGGAGCCTGTGAATTTGTGATTTGAGTTCCAGAAAAAGTAAACACTACAAAATAGTGAGAATCTCCACAAAAACAGCAAACAGTGAGGAGACCAAAATGCTAACTATTTGGTAGAATATTTACAGGTTCCAAGTTAAGACATGGGTCCACATTCTGGCTCTGTTTGCAGTCCGGGTGATCTCTGAAAAATCCCTGAATTACTCTAGGTTTCACTTTTCTGTTATGTAAAATAAGAGGTTTGGATTAGGGACCTAGGTCTTTCTAGTTCTATGACCTATACTTGAAGCAACTATGACTCAACCCTAATTGGACTTTCAAGACCTCTAAAGAACATTCCCAGAAACTTGTCTGGTTCCCATCTAAGTTATTCTATCACAGATGCAGGAAAGGTATAAACATTTATGTAGTGTCTATTATGTTCCAGGCAACATGCTAAGTGATTTTTACAAATATTATCTCGTTTGATCTTCCCAATAACTCTGCAAAGGGGGGTACTATTATTCTTATTTTAAAATTGTGGAAATGGAGGCAAACAGGTTAAGTGACTTGTCTAAGGTCACAGATCTAGGAAGTATCTGAGGCTAGATTTGAATTCAGGTCTTCCTGATACCAGACCCCATGCTCTACCCACTGTGTCACCACTATCATAGATGAAGTCATCCTGTCTAACAAATAACAGTTCTGTGAGAACTATGAGGCTATTACTCAAACCTTCATGAATGCCACTGAGTGCATAGACCCAATGAATATGAGGGATGTCTTGGGTGCCATTCCTTCTAAAAGTCATCTCACTCTCTCAAAGCATCACTCCAAGAAATAACAGCTCGAATAGAGAATCTGTTAAGAAAATGGATGTCATTCTGGCAAAAGCCCCCCAAAATCTTAAGCATCCTACTGGCTGAGACTACCTGCTGGCAAGGGTCACTATTGCCCATTCTACACATCTACCGATTTCCGTTGAAACCCAAAGTGTAGACTCTAGCTGTGCATAAAGGTTTCAAGTCCTTTTTCAATTGGCTGTGCATTTTACCAATAGTTATCCTCTTAATAACTGAATCCGGGGGAATTTTAACACTCCACCAACTTATTGAGATGGGAAATTCCATCTGGCCTCAATCGTTATGGTGGCATTTAACTTTTTATTAAACTCTTTAAAAGTCTAGTACTCGTGAAATAGAAAGCATGTAATTTAATACCATGTTCCTCTCGCTTCCCTGAATTTGAGCTTCACAAGCATTCTGACAATGAAGAGTAGATTTAATTTCCAATACCAAGAGGACATGTTGAATTCTTCCATCAAACAGAATTTAATAGAATATTTAGTGCTAGAAATCTTTTTGAAGGTACCCCCAAATTGTGCCTCTTCTTAGGAAATCCCTCTTCTTAGCAAATCTACTCTGGGTCCCAGTCATGCAGGAACACTGTACTTCTTGCTTCTAAGCCTATGACTGGAATGGACTTGCTTTTCACAAATCCAACCTTTTTTCTTTTTCTTTTTTTATTAAATTTATTTATTTAACTTTTAACATTCATTTTCACAAAATTTTGGGTTACAAATTTTCTCCCCTTTTCTCCCCTTCCCCCCCAAACACCAAGCATTCTAATTGCCCCTATGACCAATCTGCTCTCTCTTCTATCATCCCTCTCTGCCCTTGTCTCCATCTTCTCTTCTGTCCTGTAGGGCCAGATAGCTTTCTATACCCCTTTACCTGTATTTCTTATTTCCTAGTGGCAAGAACATTACTCGACAGTTGATCCTAACACTTTGAGTTCCACCTTCTTTACCTCCCTCCCTCTCCACCCCTTCCCTTTGGAAGGCAAGCAATTCAATATAGGCCAAATCTGTGTAGTTTTGCAAATGACTTCCATAATAGTTGTGTTGTATAGGACTAACTATATTTCCCTCCATCCTATCCTGTCCCCCATTACTTCTATTCTCTTTTGATCCTATCCCTCCCCATGAGTGTCGACCTCGAATTGCACTCTCCTCCCCATGCCCTCCCTTCTATCATTCCCCCCACCCTGCTTGTCCCCTTATCCCCCACTTTCCTGTATTGTGAGATAGGTTTTCATACCAAAATGAGTGTGCATTTTATTCTTTCCTTTAGTGGAATGTGATGAGAGTAGACTTCATGTTTTTCTCTTACCTCCCCTCTTTATCCCTCCACTAATGAGTCTTTTGTTTGCCTCTTTTATGAGAGATAATTTGCCCCATTCAATTTCTCCCTTTCTCCTCCCAATATATTTCTCTCTCACTGCTTGATTTCATTTTTTTTAAGATATGATCCCATCCTCTTCAATTCACTCTGTGCACTCTGTCTCTATGTATGTGTGCGTGTGTGCATGTGTGTGTGTGTAATCCCACCCAGTACCCAGATACTGAAATGTTTCAAGAGTTACAAATATTGTCTTTCCATGTAGGAATGTAAACAGTTCAACTTTAGTAAGTCCCTTATGACTTCTCTTTGCTGTTCACCTTTTCATGGTTCTCTTCATTCTTGTGTTAGAAAGTCAAATTTTCTTTTCAGCTCTGGTCTTTTCATCAAGAAAATTTGAAAATCCTCTATTTCATTGAAAGACCATTTTTTCTCCTGAAGTATTATACTCAGTTTTGCTGGGTAGGTGATTCTTGGTTTTAGTCCTAGTTCCTTTGACTTCTGGAATATCCTATTCCATGCCCTTCGATCCCTTAATGTAGAGGCTGCTAGATCTTGTGTTATCCTGATTGTATTTCCACAATACTTGAATTGTTTCTTTCTAGCTGCTTGCAATATTTTCTCCTTGACCTGGGAACTCTGGAATTTGGCCACAATGTTCCTAGGAGTTTCTCTTTTTGGATCTCTTTCAGGCGGTGTTCTGTGGATTCCTTGAATATTTATTTTGCCCTCTGGTTCTAGAATCTCAGGGCAGTTTTCCTTGATAATTTCATGAAAGATGATGTCTAGGCTCTTCTTTTGATCATGGCTTTCAGATAGTCCCATAATTTTTAAATTGTCTCTCCTGGATCTATTTTCCAGGTCAGTTGTTTTTCCAATGAGATATTTCACATTATCTTCCATTTTTCTATTCTTCTCGCTTTGTTCTGTGATTTCTTGCTTTCTCATCAAGTCCTTAGCCTCCATCTGTGCCATTCTAATTTTGAAAGAACTATTTTCTTCAGTGAGCTTTTGAATCTCCTTTTCCATTTGGCTAATTCTGCTTTTGAAAGCATTCTTCTCCTCATTGGCTTTTTGAACCTCTTTTGCCAATTGAGTTAGGCTAGTTTTCAAGGTGTTATTTTCTTCAACATTTTTTGGGGTCTCCTTTAGCAGGGAGCTGAACTGCTGTTCATGCTTTGACTTCATGTCTCTCATTTCTCTTCCCAGCTTTTCCTCTACCTCTCTAACTTGATTTTCAAAATTCTTTTTGAGCTCTTCCATGGCCTGAGCCCATTGGGTGGGCTGGGACACAGAAGCCTTGATTTCTGTGTCTTTGCCTGATGGTAAGCATTGTTCTTCCTCATCAGAAAGGCAGGGAGGAAATGCCTGTTCACCAAGAAAGTAACCTTCTATAGTCTTATTTCTTTTCCCTTTTCTGGGCATTTTCCCAGCCAGTGACTTGACCTCTGAATATTTTCCTCACACCCACCTCGCCTCCTGATCTTGCCAGCCAGCGTTTGGGGTCTGAGATTCAAATGCTGCTTCCAGCCTTAGGGCTTTTGGCGGGGGCAGGGCTGCTATTCAGTGTGAGATTAAGTTCAGGTGGTCAGGTCGGGGCAGGGCCGCCTCTCAGGTTCAGTTCCCTCAGGGGGTTTATGCACAGACCTTCCACAATGGATTCAGGCTCCTGCCTGCTTGGGGAGCCCCGGTCTGCAGCCGCCTCTCAGCTTCTACCTCCCGGGGGGGGGCCTGAGTTATGGGGGCACCCCACTCCCCTCTCGACCCGCCAAAGAGACTCTCTCACCGACCCCCATCACCTGTGGGTGGAGGGACTTGTGTGGCTGCTGGAGATCCCGTCCCTGAAGCCTGCTTGGATCTGTACCTCTCGGTGCTGCGGCTGCGGCAGATCTGGGCTGGGCTCCGCGTCTGCAGCGCGACGGACCTTTTGCGAGAGGTTTGCAGGTCCCTCTGTGGGTGGAGGGACCCGCGTGGCCACTGGAGATCCCGTCCCTGAAGCCCGCTAGGATCTTTTCCTCTCAGTGCCGCGACCGCGGCAGGGCTGCACTCAGCTCCCAGTCCTGGTGCCCAGTCTGCAGCACGAAGGACCCCCCCGCGAGAGGTTTGCAGGTCTCTCCGGAACAGAAATCTCCCTCGCTCCAATGTTCCGTGGCCTCTGGGTGCAGAATTCGTCATGAGTTACTTCCCTGTAGGCGTTCTATGGGTTGTGGGTTTGGAGCTATGTGTATGTGCGTCTTTCTACTCCGCCATCTTGGCTCCGCCCCCCCCCAACCTTTTTTCAAAGCTCAATTCAAGTCCACTTCCTATAGGAAGCCAGTCTTATCCCCTCAGTTACTAGTTCTCCTTCTAAGTATGTTTTTGTGCATATCATCTTCCCTCACATCCTCAAGACGATAAACTCTTTGAAGTCTTATTTTTTGTCTCTGTATCCTTAGCACATTTGATACAATGCCCATTAGAAAGTAGTCAATTTAAAATGCTTATTGAATGAATAAGGAAAGAGTATGAACACCAGTTTTTCATCTGGTGACATTGAGGCTAGGAAAGACTAAGTGATCTTTGGTCAAACAGGTAGTAAACATTAGAGATTAGACTTGAATTTCAGGCTTCTAATGCCAAATTCACTTGTGTTTTTCTATTCTGGTACATTGATACCCAGTAGCCAAGGGAGCTCACCTAACAGGTCAGTAATATAATTTAGCCAAGGGTAAAACTGTCCAGAATCTACCACCCTCAAAGGACAATTGGAACATTTTTTCCCTACCATCATTGAGTACTCAGGTGGGCTCTCTGCCTCTCTTGTTTACTTCCCTGCTATATATGTGTGGGCAAAGTCAACTGACAATCTTGGTGTATGCTCAATTCAATCTACTTCTGCTGTCCAAGAGGTCCACCCAATAGTTAATAGTTTTTCATCAGAGCCCATCTGTTCCTCAGCTCTATTGTGCTTGTCCTTTGTTCTCGAAGAGGACCATGACATCAAAACGATGACGTGACTTGCAGTTGACTTTGTTTTGAGTGAGGGAGGGTGGTGCAAGGTCACTTTCTTCTCCTGAGACATCTGGGGTCCAATAGCCTGATATTCATCAGAGTGGCTGGAGATGGTCCAGGATGCAATGGGAGACCCTGGCCCTTTCAGGCTAAGGTTTTATAGCATTCTCACTGTGAGTGAGATACACCCATTCAATGAATAGGCTTCTTTAAGTAGTTGCTCAAGGGATGGCCCCTACATGAAGATGAGAATAGCAATTTGTCTCACAAGGCTTTGCCCTGGATCCACTTCCCTTTTCCCTCTATTCTACTTTGCTTGGTGACCTCATTGGTTCCCATGGATTCTCCCTTTAATGATCATCTGCTTATGATTTTCAAATCTAGTAAACATCTTCAAGTAGACGTCCCATAGACATCTTAAATGCAACATGTCCAAAGTTGAACTCATTGTCTTTCCCCTAACACCCTTCATTCTTCTTAATTTCTCTATTACTGGTACCACCATCCTCCCTGTCACCCAGGCTTGCAACCTAGTGTTATCTTTGACTCCTCACTCTCTGACACCCACCATATCACTGTGACTGCTGCTACCAAGGTGCAAGCCCTTTCCAAGTCACACTCAGGTCACTGCAGTAGTATGCTGGTGGTTCTCCTTGTATTTAGCTTCCTCCTACTCCCATCAATCTTGCATTCATCTATCAAATTGGTTTTCCTAAGGCATAGCTATGACCATGCCACACCTCCCTCTCCCCAATTCAAAAACTCCAGTGGTTCCCCATTATCTATAGAATCAAATATAAAATCTCCTGTTTGGCTTTTAAAAACATTCATAATTTGGTCACTATCTGCATTTCCAGTCTTCTTACAAATTACTCCCCTCCATAGACACAGACTTCCTTCCTGCTGTTTCCCACACAAGAGCACAAAACACTCCATTTCCCAGTTTCATGAATTTTTACTGGCTAACTTGCATTCCCTTCTCATCATTGACTCCTGATTTCCATGGCTTTCTTCAGGTCTCAACTTAAATCCTTCCAACAAGAACTCTTTCCTGGCCCCCTTTAAGGTATGTTGCCTTTTCAATGAGATTACGTCCAATCTACCCTGTACATATTGTTTGTAAACAGTTATTTCTAGATTTTTCCCCTCATTTGAACATGAGCTCCTTGAAGACAGGGTCTGTTTTTGTCTTTCTTTGTATGTAGAGTGCCCAGCACACACTAACAGCTTAATAAATGCTAGTTGAATGACTATATAGTGAGAAACTGTCTCTACCATGTGACATTCTCTGCTGCTGTTGCTATCAGGTGTAGACTCCCATTAAACATATAAACATCATCTCTTATTAAAACTTGGAACTTATTTTTGGATGTTACATGTTGAGAAGGCTGAAGGTAGAATGTGACAAGCAGATAGTAAACATCCCAGGAATGCTGTACCTGAGGTTTGGTGCTCATCAGGTAATAAGAGTAGTAATGGTTGGTATTTCAGGGTACTTTATAGTCTGCAAATGATTTCACATAAATGATAGTGTTTGCTCCTTGCCACAACCCTGAAAAATAGGTGCTATTCTCATTTTACAGATGAATAAATAGGCTTAGAGAGATTGCCAAGAGTATGTGAAAAGACCTTGGACCTTAATAATACTGAACAAAATAACTAAAAAAACTCCTGTTAACTACTGAAGTAAATGGCTATTCTCCCATACATACAAGAGTCATCTATCTATGAAGTGAGGGAATCCTTAATGAGTTTATAATTAGCTAGCTGACTCATGGGATAGAGAGCTGAGCTTGGAGTGAAGAAGATCTGAGTTCAAATTCAACCTCAAATACTTACTAGTTGTGTGACCCTAGGCAAGTCACTTAACTTCTGATTGCTTTAATCCACTGGAGAAGAAAATGGCAAACCACTCCAGTATCTTTGCTAAGGAAATTCCATTGGCTTGATATGGCTCATGAATTCATGAAGAGTCAGACATGACTGAATGACTGAACCACAATTGGGAACAGGAAATATTCAATAATAAATCATACTTTTACCAACTAATAGTTAATTGAAAGAATTCAGAGCACAAGATCCCTATGTGCTTATTGTTTTTAGCTTATAAAAATGTATTTAATTTTGTAAAAAAAAATGCATCCTTTATAGGTTCTTTTACAACAAGGTGTCTTCCAGTGAAACAAGAGAAATAACTGTTCAATGACATTCTGATAAGGAACTTCAGGTGAAGTGTAATACCAGATGTATGTTTGCCAAAGTTCATGATGGAAAAAACCTAGGGTACAGTTCTTGTCAAGGAGGAATTTCCTGTGGATGCATCCTTCATATGCTCCTGTTTGTGGATGACATTTTGCTAATTATATCAAGCTACAGAACATTGCAGGGAATCCTAGAAGAGGAATTCAACCTGTCCATCCACACAAGAAACACCAAGTGGATGAAGAACACCTATTTCCAGATTTCAGCATGCACTTAGCACCTCACAGAGCTCATCCAACAGTATGTATGTCTGAAACAGTCACAGATGGACAAAGAACTGGGTTCAGCATTGAAAAGGAGAACAAGGAGAATTGCTTTCAGGAAAATGCAAAGTTCCTTTATTGACTCCAACTTCCTATGAAAGAAAAGGGTCATCTTTTCAATATGAACATTTTATTGATGTTGCTATATGGCAGCAAGACATGGAACACTATTGTCTCCAAAGAACTCCAAATTATTATTCCAATGGAAAAGTGAATGTTTAGGGGGAGGAGAAGATAGGTTGTAACAGGTTAACCAACTTGGAAATGGGAAGAAGAATAACAGTAAAAGATGCTATCAAAGAACTATAAAACAGGAAGAGGAGATAGGCTGGACATGCAGCAAAATAGAGATGACAGGTGAAGAGCTAGAATGATCTACTATTGGAGGTGCTCTTATGATCTCAAGAGAAATCAAAGAAGTTGCTCTCTGGTGATGACATGTGCCAAAGTTACACATGGAAGGTCAAGAATGGATGAGATCTCATTTCCATCGTTGACAAAAACTCTTGAATCAATAAGATCATAGATCCTTGGGTATTTTGAATTTCAAATATCTACTACCAAGGATGCCTAACTAATATAACTTAGGTTCAGAATGGTCAAACTGAACTCATTATGTTTCCCCTCAAACCCTCTCCTCTTCCTAATTTTGGTATTACTGTCAAAGGTACCACCATCCTCCCAGTTACCCCATGTATAAAACTGTAAGGTGGCATAGGGTTGGGTCTGGAGTCAGGATGACCTGAGTTCAAATCCAGCCTCAAACACTTCCAAGGTGTGTGATCCTGGGCAAATAACTTACTTTTTTCTTTTTTTTTTTTTTGGTATGCCTCAGTTTTCTTCATCCTCATCATATAATAATATGACCTACCTCCCACGATAGTTATGAGGATCCAATGAGATAATATTTGTAGAGTACCTTTTAAACTTCAAATGCTAGCAATAACTGTTCCTATGCCTAGCTTTCCTGACTGTGCTTTGCTATGAAGAAGAAATGAATGGATAGTTTTTGGTTTTGATCTGGATCCGTGATCTGGTGCATCAGGGAATGTGTTGGAGGCAGTCAGGATTAAAAAAAAATTTCAATGTGATCATTTACACCTTGGAAATTCACAAATATCAGATACAAATCAGAGTTGGAGTTGTTGTTTTATTGATAGTCTAGATTTAAGAAAGTGATGGACAAAATGTTTATTAATAATGAAGATTCAAGTTAAAAAGTGTGCCATGGATTTTTTGGGAGTATGGGTTGGTGAGTGAATCCAGTTGTTAAACAGTTACCAGCATGCCACTGAGGGTTCAGAACTCCTGATGAAGAAATTCCATTGCAGGTTGGTAACTGTCTTGCAACAGAAAACATGACTAATTCACTTAAATTCCTAAAAAATGCATAATATGTAACTGAAGGAACACTTTGGTTCATGTTTTACATCACAGTCGTTTCTGGGAAGAACAACAATTACTGTCCTTTCTTGAATCTTCCCTTTTAATTTGAATCTTCTCTTTTAACAAAAACCCCAACAATTCAGCAACAGCATCTCATATAGTCACAGTCTTCTAATAATAATAGGCAGAATTTATATAGCACTTTAAGATCTGAAAAGTGTATCGCATGTTATCATTTGATCCTTACAACAAATCTATTAAATACTTTTATTATCCCCATTTTACTGATGAGGATAACTGAAACACAACCAGATTAAGTGACTTTCCCAGGGTTACACAGCTAGCAAGTTTTTGAGTCAAGATTCAAATTCAGGTCTTGATTTCAAGGCCAGCATCTCTCTACTTCACCACCTAGCTGCCATGATATATGCAACATGCTGTCCCATAATCAGGACATCATGATCCCTGTTCAATCAGTGGAAATGGGGTAAAATTGGCTGAATAGACTTGGACAATATCCTTTGGAATATCTGAGAATAATAAAATCCAAAGTGAAAATTGGGAATTGTTGCTAGTTCAGTATATATGAAAGCTTGTTATGCATTGTCTTCTGGAAGTAGGGAAACTCACAATATAACAATGAAGACAAAATCTCAGGGTAAGAGGAAGCTAACTAATGTTTCTTCCCTCTTGTTACTATGAATGCCAACCACACTTATTTAAAAAGATGCATATGATATTCCAAATGTTATCAGTTGGTATTGTAATTATCCATGAGATTAATCCTGCTCACACCAGAAAGCTCTAAGGGTGAGTTTTATATGCTTTCTTCTTTTTCTTTCTAACCAGAGGGTATGACTTCAGGGTTGCTTATATTCACATATAATCAAAGTTGACAAGGATTGCAGTTCAGAGAGAAATGAAAAAAGAGGACAGATTAGAATATCTCTGTCTTCTTTCCTCCAACATCTAAGAAAATAGGGAGAATCAAGATTAGAATGAGTTCCAGATCAACCCTAGGGTCAGAGCTGGGAATTTACAAAAGACTATGTAACTGGATAGAATTGATATCCCTAATTTTGACATGAACAGTGAAAGGCGAGCAGTAGCTTTAATGAAGGGGATCGGAGTATTGACTTTTAAAGTTAAGTATAATCCTCCAAGTCACAAAATTATATGCAGCCTTCCAAGGTTTTCTTTTTTAGGTCATGTGTATTTAACAAAGGGTACTCTCTAGAGTCTTAAATTCTTGCCATTCATTAATTACTGAGAGTGCAAAAGATGGCTTCACGATATTAAGGGGGATAGGGTAGCAGAGAAAGGAAGTCAAAGAGGGAAGGGATGGCTAAGAGGGGTGGGGAACAATTGGATGAGCAAACAACAGAAGCAGAGAAACAACAGGGGATGATGGAGATTGTGGTTCTTTTCTGGATAGTCTGCTGGCAGAGGGGAAGGAGGAAGGCAGGAGTACCCAGAGCAGCAATTCCCAATTTGTTTTAGTTATAATACCATGTCATTTATGTGACTTCTTAACAACCTTCTGTCCTCCTCTAACCTAAACCCCATTATACTATAAGTACTATAGGTATTGTACCTCTTTTAATAGTTGTTTCCTTTTTATCAAAATGAATCAAGACTATAAATCTAGAAATGCAGAATTATTATCTCTTGAGATAAGGAAGATACACTAACCAGTCACAAAACCAGAGTTGAGAATTGTATAATTATAGAAAGGCAGTATTTGTAAAGGGATAAAGAGGATCTAGACTATGGGCTAAGTGTAAAAAAGAGGTGACAATTCAGGAGGAGAGTCATTGATTTAGAGCTACAAGGGTCCTTGGAGATCATTTTATTTCATTCAATTTAAAAAAAAATTAACTTAACATGAATAAAATAGACACTTCCATCTGCACACAGAGTAGGCTAGAAAAAATTGAACACAAAACTGTAAATCTATTAAGTACAGTGTTTTTTTAATATATAATTTCAGCATATAACTATCAAAATTGTTTTGCTTGTCTGATTCTTGTACTTTTTCCGTTCTACTTCAAAGACATTCTTTTTTTTAATTTCTCCATTTTTTCCATTCATTGGCTACCATATTTCTAGCTCCACCCTTTTTTCACCACTTCTGATCGAATTGAAAAAAAGAAAAAGAAAATCCTTGTAACAAATATACATTGTCAGGAAAAATATATATATTCCCACAATGTCCAGGTCTTTACAATGTTGTTACTATATAAATTGTTCTCCTGGCCCAGTTCATTTCACTCTCCATTAGTTCATTTAAATAGACAAGTTCCTCTGAAATCACTCTTTCCAGCATTTCTTACAGTATAACATCCTATTCCATTCATATACCCTATTTGTTCAGGGACTCGCCAATTAATATATGTATCTCCTTAGTTTCCAGTTCTTTCCTTTAACAAAAAGCTACTACAGTTTTTTGTACCTATGGGTCCTTTTAATCTGCTTGGGTATGGACCTGCTTGTACTAGCACTAAATCCAAAGGCATGCACAGCTTAGTCATCTGGTGCGGTATGACTAAACTGTTCTCCACAATGCCTGGACCAATTCATAGCTCTACTGAAGGCATAAAAGCTGGCCTGGCTTTCTACAGTCCCTCTATCAATTCTCATTTTTCCTTTTTTGTCATATTTGTCACTGATGGGTGAGATGGAACCTTGAAGCTGCTACATTGAATTCCACTGCTACAGTGAATTCCTCTAATTATTAATGATTTTGTAGCATTTGGTTCTTTATTCCTAGGATTTATTCCTTTGAAAAAATACTTGATCATACCCTTTGCCATTTTGATTTATTGGAGAACACCTTAGATATTACTTCTTAGAGAGAAATTTTTCTGCAAAGATTTCTTTCCCAGTTAATTATTTCCCTTCTAATTTTAACTCCATTCATTTCATTTGTGCAAAGCCTTTTAAAATTTTATGTAATCAACATGGTCCTTTTTATCTTCTGTGATTCTTTCTACATATAGTTTGGTTTTAAACTCTTCTACAATTCAAATTTTCTAAAGGCATTTTCTTCCTTGCTCCTCAAAGTTTTTTATGAGTTGACTTTTTATACCAAAGTTCTACATCCATTTGAATCTTATCTTGGAATATGATACTGGATTATACCTGATGTCTGCCAATCCATCTACTTTCCCAAACCCCTCATTTTTATAGATGAAGCCTAGAGAAGTCACCAAGGACATCTAGGTAGTAAATGACACAAGCAAGATTTGAACTCATATTTTCTGACTGCAGATTTAGCTTGATTCTACATTAGACTCTTTAGAGACAAGAAGAATGATTAAGATCGGTAAGGGTAAGATTCACTTTGAGAGACTGGTATTTATAAGGTTGCAGGGTTTGAGTCAAAAAACAGATAAAATTCAAAAATAAAAAGCTTGAGTAACTCTTCAAAAGGGAGTTCTACATGGTCACAATATAATAAAAGTCAAAATTAGTTATAAAAATAGCATTTCAAAGTTTACAAAACCCTTTATATACAATCTTGGTTAAGCCTCATGAATGGGGCCTATAAAGTGCTACAGGCAGCCGAAGTCCCATTTTAAAAATGAAGAAAGGGAGGTGCAGAGACATTAAGTGACTTATTCATGGTCACACGGCTAGAAAGTCTCAGAGGTAGAACTGAAACCCAGGACTTCTTGAATACCAGTCCAACTCTGGAGGTTACTCTCGATTGAAACAGGTAACATTGGGGGTGATGGATAATCACTGGGAAAATAGGCTCCCCAGATAATAGAACAGAAAAGGAAAGATGTGATGAAAAAGAAGATAAAAGAAAAAAAAGCCTTCTGGAAAATGTTTTGACATCCATTGCTTTCCCCCAAAGGTTTGGGACCCAGAAGGACATCAGCACTCTGAGGCTTAGTGCAAATATTTCTAGTGTTGTTATATTATGGGAGATCCAAAGTGGGAGCATTTGTAAAGGCCTATACCCAACTAAAGAGCTGGTCTTACACAGGCCAATTCTTGGGACCCAGGACTCCTAGGGGAAGGAAATCGTATTCCCTTGGAATTAATCATACCTTGTGCTTTTCTTCTGAGTGTTTAGCATGCCTGGAAATGAACTGACTTCAATGCACTCAGTTATTCATTCTTTCAATGGACAGTTCTTGGGTACCTATTATGTATAACTCAAAACTTCAGTAACTTCTTGATATGAAGGACTATTTTTCATTTTTGTCTTTATATTTCACACAATAGGCACTTAAGAAATGCTTATTTGTTTTGGACTGTGGCAAAACAGGGCAGCTAAGTGGCATAGTAGATAGAGCGCTGGGTCTGGAGTTAGGAGGACCTGAATTCAAATCCAACCTCAGGCACTTACTAGCTGTGTGAACCTGGACAAGTAACTTAAGCCTATTTGCCTCAGTTTCCTCATCTGTAATATTGTAATATTTCCTCATGTGTATATTGCAAAGAGCCCCAGGATGTGCAACATTTTGATTGTAAGGAAAGGTGATCTTTAGCACCTAAAATGAATATGTGGCATTTTGGAATTTTCTGATTATGTGGTCCTGATGTCTACCTGACTTTAGGGAGACAGGTGAATGCACCGGTATTTTTACCGCTGCTGTACATGTGTATATTTTTCAAATGAGTAAGAAAATAAATATTTAAACTCTATTTTATAGAGTTGGCTGAATAAGATACTCTCCGTAATATCTTTAACAGATACCCATCAGAAGCCCAGAGAAGAAAACCAAGAAACAAATACAGAGAAAATTTTTGGAGTCCAGTCACCACCAGCAATAGTAGGATTGAAACTATGGTTAAGAATTGAACAGTTTTCTCATTACCAGGAAGCTTAAACTGTTTTCTGTTAATGTATTAATGTAATACCATGTACCCTAAGGAAATTAGTATTATGTTCTCTGGGCTTTAGAATACGGATATTCCTATCTGTGTTTACATGAAGTATATGCAATATAATTACATTTGTATCATACACTAATGTATATGCACTAATATATAGACTAGATACACTTTCCTGATTGTGTAACTATGCATTGTAAAACACATTCTTAAATAATCTCAATGTATTTTTACAGGGAATGGAGTGATACTTACATACTCCAACAAATGGTCTGGAGATTAATGTCTACATATAACTGTTTCAACATGCCTATCAGTTCAGGTTATTTAAAAACAAAACAAAAAACTCCCCCTCATTTCCAGTCATGGATCAATCTGTCCCTCTTGCCAAGCAGCTACATTCCTTCCCACCAACTATTCTGAGGGGTTGTTTGGAGTAAGATTGTTTTTCTTTCTTGGGAGAAAATGAGACTGCTGCTGCTGTTGAAGCAGAAGCAGCAGCAGCTGTAGATCTTGTGCTAAAGAACATGATTATGAACCTCAAGGAAAGAATTCAATTCAATAAAACCTCCATTAAGCTTCTATCCTATACAATATGTTTTGCTTGGGCTTTCATTTAAAAGTTGAAATTGGTTAGTTGAAACTTGTACACTGCAAGGACAGCAGATAGAAGGTAGTTTATTTGATAATGGAGATAGGGAACAGTCATTCCTCACAAGAGAAAGTAACTATTTTTTCCCCTTCAGTTTACCGTCACTAATGAGTCAAATGAGAATTGAAATCTTTTGAAATGAATATATTTGTTTCAGTGGCAAGGGTCATGTGAGAAACACAGAAAGAGGAAGAGAGAAAGAATGACCTTTCCAAAGACTCCCCTAATGCATTTACATAGTGCAAAAAAGATGTTCTTTGGCAAGACAAAAACAGCCAAGATTAAAGAGGACCATGTTTTCCTGTGTCTCACAAATACAGGATGAAAACGTAAGCAAAGACATAGATATGAATTGATATGAATAAAGAAGTTCCCTTTCTAAATATCCATATTTTTTCCATCATTGATTTGGGGAAGCAGTGGGGGAGGTATCTATATAAAATTCAAGATTTATTCTGAATAACTACAATATGTTTTCCTTAGGTGCAGTTTGGGTTCTCCAAGTATGTGTCACTGAGTCAAGTTCTAAACACCATGGTGGAAGAAACCCTTTAATTTTCTTCTCTCTACTGACAATCAACAAAGGCTATACTCTTGATCCCCATCTCAAAAAGAGAAGGAAAACTCCAGAAAAAAGCCTTCTAGAGGTCTTCCTTTGGCATACTCCAGAATGCCCTGGTCTGTGACCTCCTTTCAGCTAACTCAACTCCAATGGGCAGTTATCAGTAGTCTCTGATGAATTCCCTTCCTCAAGCTTAACACAACTTTGAATTTAAGCTGCTCCTTAAAAGAAGGCATCCACTGTACAATAGCAAAAAGAGACGAAAAAAGAAAATGAGTAATGGATTTTTTGCCTCCTGTTCCTTTTATTAAGTGAGAGTTAATGCTGCAATGATGACAGAAGAAAAGGGTTACTGTAACCATTTGGAAAAAGCAATTATTCACAAATATATTTTCACAAAAAAGAAAAGTAGGTTTGCACTTTTATTGCCAAAATATCCCTCATTATATCAATACTGAGCCACAGAGGCTCTTAGTACCCCGGCAGAATAGGAGAGGGGCCAGAGGTTAGATCTTGGGAATGTTCCCCATTCTACAGCCTGATGTATGACTCCCTGAAGGCAATCTCTTTCTCTTTATGATAGGTGACTGCAGATGAACAGAAATGAGTTTAAAGGATTACTGAAAGATTTGTTCATGTTCTTTTGCCTTTGGGGGAGGGAGGATTCATGCTGTTGTATAGATTTGTATCTTCCCTTTGGGGAAAAAAAGTCAGTAAAGAAGTCTAAACTAATTTCCTGAACGGATAGGGTTATTGCTTGAACCACAATACACATAACTATTGTAGACTAAAGTAAGGTTACCATTGAAATTTGCTTGAGCTGTTCCCTATGGCCTCAAAGAACCAAGCAAGAATTTAGTTCACAAATCTATCTTCCAATAACTATCATCTACTTGAAACGGATTCTTGGCCCTAAATCTTCCAAGAGAAGTAACTTCCGTGGCATACGAATGCCAGTCCATCCATACCATTGGATGGATCCTTTATCATTGAGAATGGAAAGTGTACAGCGTGGAGCTATGGAATCCCAAGGAAAGCATATGAGCTGGAGACTGAGAGCAAAGGCATCTAAGCAGAGAAAAGCCAATCTGAAAACAAGCCAACAGCATAAATGTTTGAGCCAGAAACAGAAGTAAAGGCAAGCGGGGACAAGCAGGCAGTCAGGCAAGAACACTGGAGTACAACAATTTTGTGTGACATGACCACAGAGCCCATGATCTGACAGGGAGAGCGTGATCAAAGACAAATGCTCTAAACATTTTGGACTTGAATTGGATAGAATGTTGGTCTCAGAATCGGTCTTAGACACTCACTAGCTGTGAGATGCTGAGCAGATCAGTTAATTTTTCTGCAGCCTCAGCTTCCTCTGCTGAAAATTGAAGAGAATAGTGTCTACTTAGAAGCAGGCAAGTGGTGCAATGGTTAGAGCAGGAGACTTGGGGTCGGAAATCTTGCCTCCAACTCTTGCTAGTGATGTGACCCTTGATTTTCTCATTTGTACAATGGGGATAGTAATAGCAATTATCTCAGAGGCTTTCTTAAGAGGACTAAATAGTGCTTTGCAAATCTTAAGGCAATACATAAATGCTAGTTATTATCATAATTTAAACCAAGATTTTGATACTTTCTTTGAGATTGAGGAAAGAGAAGAATGTAAGAAAAAATGAAGATTGTCCTTATGACATACTCTAAAATAATTATTCACCTGGAAGTCTCAAGTACAGTGGAAAGAGGGCCGGATTTGGAGTTGGGAGATGTGGGCTCAAATCTAGGCCCTGATGCACAAATATGACTGTTTGATTACAAGCAGATCGCTGGATTTCTCTGAACCTCAGTTTCCTCACCTGTAAAAAAGGGGCAATAAAAATTGTACTACCTATCAAGGTTCTTAGAAGGGTAGTAGTCAGTAAACTTTGACATGTTCAAAGTGTGAGCTATTCTGAAAACTGCTCTCAGTCTTCAACCTTATCTGTGCTATAATGACAATGGCGGAGTGGCAGTGATGTGTGCTGAGTATATCAGGGTGAAATGTGAATCAGAATAGGACAAATATTGAGGATGAAAATATTTTAATTTGTTATTAAAATTCTTACTGGGTCATTTGAAAATGTCTTTTATGTTTGACCTAATTCATAACAAGGCTTAGGCCCATGAGTCTGTGCTAATTGGTAGAGGAGGGGCGGGGGAGAATTCTTTGATGGGGATGTGGTTGTCAGTGCCAAAAGCCCATGGCTGATAACTCCCTTTCTATAAGACCAGGACAGTCAATGGCACTCCTCCAACCCCAAACTTGCCTTGAATACTTGTCCTTGCACTGGCCTTCCCAGCCCCAGATTGGGTGCTCACTTGGGGTACAGCATAATGCTGATAAAAGAAATCAATCCTACCCATCCTCGGTCTTAAACAGCACACAAATCCAAAATTTGTGGCAGGACCAATTCTAGGGGTCCATAGATAAATGGAGACAGAGCTATACCTAGCATGTGACTAACAGGACTTTGTCCTGAGGTACTGACATGGGGGACAATGTTTTCTTCTCTGAAGTAAGGAACCATGTTCTGATGGGCACTGTTGAGCTTTTTCTGTCTCATGCCGTCATGTGGCAAGATGGCCCCATTTCCAGGTCCCCTTCCCCATGAGGATCCCTGAGGAGCTCAGGGTTAGACTTCCCTTTTTCCTGGGTGGCAATTCTTTGGTTATCTGATTGTTCTGGCTGCCCTTTTGCCCCTCTCCATCTCCAGGTTCTATCACTGGCTCTTTTCTCTCATCCTTTTCTAACAGTCCTTATCTTATTCTATATCCAAGTTTTCTGAAGACATCTCTGTGGTGTGCAAGTTACTGTCGGAGGGAGAAGTGACTTCTGAGACTGCCTTGTCCATCTATAGCTGAAGAAGACTCTTTTCCACAGCATACCTAACAATTGGTCATGCAGTCTCTAATTTAAGACCTTAAGTAAGGAGTAACATCTTTGTAAGGGGCAACCCATCTCAATTTTGCACACTTTTTAAATAATGGGAACTTTTTTCTTACCTCAGATTGAAATATGTTTTTCTGAAATTTCTATCATATCTCCAAGTTGTGCCCTCTTTCTGTGTTGTTTAGTCATTTCAGTCATGGCTGACTCTCTGTGACCCCATTTGGCAAAGGTACTGGAGTAGTTTGCCATTTCCCTCTCCAGCTCATTTTATAACTGAGGAATAGAGGCAAAATGGGTGAAGTGACTTACCCAGGGTCACACAGTATCTGATGCCATTTTTGAATTCCTGAAAAGATTTCCTGATTCTTAGCCCAGTGCTCTATCCATTGAGCCTCCACCTGCCACATTAGCAGCCTTTAGTTACAAGCAGGAAAAACTAACCCTCTTCCATATGCCTTTCAAACCCTTGAAGATCCCTGCCCTGCCATTAGCTAGCTGTGGGATCCTGGGCAAGGTTCTTCACTCTCCAGATCTTTCATTTCTACCACTATAAAATAAGGCAATATGGTGTAGTAGTGGACAGAACACAGGATTTGGAGTTCAGATGACTTGAGTTCAAATCTCAACTCTGCTATTTAGTTGCTGAGTTAACTTAGGCAAGTAAGCTCTTCTTGCTCCCTCCCTAGAACCCCACAATAAACCCTTGCTCGACTGTTTTTGCCTGAAAGTATTCCTAGCTGCAGCTCTGCTTGGAGATCAGAATTTTCAAGGTGCTATACCAAGAGACGAGGAAACTGCAGCTGGCACTGAATGACTTGCCCACGGTCACGCAGCTAGTTAGTATAGGAAACTTCATTTGAACGAACTCAACTCTTCCTCACTTCAGCTTACCTCCCAGGTTTGTTGTGAGGATAAAATAAGGCGATATTTGTAAAAAGCACTTATAGCAATATATAAATGCTAGCTGTCCTCCTCATCACCATTACTCCTATTCCATACTACTTTCAAGGCACAAGGAGAGAGGTCAATTTGGTTCTAAGGACAAGGAAGCTCGATGACGCACCTAGTTTTTGACTCATCTCCAGGGCCTCTCTAGTATCCAGGGCTTATAGCCCTGAGATGGGGATGACAGTGGTAGAACAGGACTAATTCTGAAGGGAATTTTATTTTTTAATTGTTATTAGTCACTGAGAGACTCCAAGTCCTGGCTCTGACATTTTCTAGCTGGTTGACTCAAGGGAAATTAGTTAACTTCTCTCTACCTTAGCTACCTCATTTTTCAAAAGAGTGTTATAAGAATCACAGGCTTATTCTGAGGAAAGACTCTGTAAAGAGTTAAGTCAATGGAAACTGTTCAGCCACCCTCTACTCTTATGGACTCTTTTTGAAGTGGAAAGAGGAGCAAAGAAACAGATTAACTTGCATAAAGTCAGGTGTAAGGGCAGGAGAAGATAAGCAGTAAAGTAACCTAGACTGACAAATCTGGAATAATTTTCACAGAATTTTACCATTCTCTACAAAAACAACCTAACGTATGCTCTGTTTAAGTTTTTTAAATGGTCATCCAATATGAATGTGCTAAAAGCAGCAGATACAAGCAATAGATTGCTTAAAAAACAATGAAATGCTGATAGCATATATAAATTACCTTACCATCAATCTGTTTTCTATTGATACTTACCTCTAGAATATTTCTGCCATCTATCTCTTCTTTTCCACTCACAAGACTTGCTTAAGCCACGGTAACAGCAACGTTTCCTGATTCTAGCCTCTTCCCTTTCCCATAGCTTCACCCCATAGCTTCTGAAACAACCTCCATGCAGCACAGGTCTGACCATCTTACCCCCATCCCCAGCTCAAAAATCTTCCATAGCTCCCTTAGGGTCCCAGAAAGATCTTTAGGACTCTCTGAAATCTGGTTTCTCCTTGCTCTTTCTAGGCTTTTTGTATACTACTCCCCTTTTCAAACTCTATGTTCCAGGCAAACTAGACTACCAGTATTTCCCTGAATTCTTATACTTCATCTCCCAACTAATGTGTTATTTGCCCAAGTGATTGGACACCCATGGGTGGAATTTACTCTCTCTTCATTTTTACCTCTCATGTTTCTTCTCTTCCTTCAAGACTTGACTTAGATGCTATCTCTTTCATAAAGTCTTCTCATATCCATATCCAACCAGATGCCAGTACCCTTCCCTTCCTTGTACTGTACTTGTGGCGTCTAAGCTCCTCAAAGACAGGGACTTTTGTTTTTGTGTCAGTAATGTCTAGTAGATCTAGGGAGCCAGGTAATAAATGTTGCTGAGTTTAATTGAACATACATACCAATGCAAAATCATCATGTAAAAATGTGAATACAGGGCTATCTATGGTTTTCACTTTATCCTGGATTTTTAGCTTTTTTCAACAATAGTGATTTTTTTTTTTTAAGGTTAGCAATTTCCCTAATTGACTATTAATTCCCGGGAAACAGTTCACAAAATAATAAAAAATTTTAGAGCTTGACGGAGCATTAAGGGTGATCTAATCCAGAGATCTAGTCCAGAGAAGCAAAGATTCAGTAAGGTGATTTTGATGATTAATGCTTAATTATAGAGGGAGGGGATCAGACCTGTGATTTCATTGGTATAGCAAACTCCCAGATGATGAAACTGTCTCTACCTATTCAGGTCAGTCCCTTCTCTGAAACTCATTCTTAGAGGTTTGCCTAGCACAGAAGTTGCCTGAAACTTCGAATCACAAAACTCTCGAGTGGTGCCTAAATGAGATTAAAATGCAATTGGCAACTGCTTAACAAAATAAATAAGAATACAGTGCAACATGGGGGCAGCAATCAGGGCAATTAGATGGAACATAGTGTCTGGAGTCAGGAAGACTCGTTTTTGTGAGTTCAAATCTGACCTCAGACAATTGCTAGCTGCGTGACCCTGGGCAAGTCACTTGACCCTGCATGCATTAGTTTTCTCATCTGTAAAATGAACTAGAGGAGGAAGTGAAAAACCAGTCTAATATCTTTGTCAGGGAAACCCCAAATGAGGCCATAGAGAGTCAGACATGCCTGAAACAACTGAACAACAAAATATATATATACATACACACATATGCCTAATCCCAGTAGGATCCTATAATTCCCTATACCTTTCATTCAACTGGACATCTGTAAAAAGTCTATAAAATGGTGGCCCTGAGCCCCACTCCTCTCTAAACGCCTGGATCTATTATCCTTTAGGTTGAGGACTACATACCCTGCCAGAACCTAAGTACTACTTGACTTATCCATCTGTCATGGACTGACCATGAACATGGATCCTCACTAATTAGAATATGAACTACTCAAAATCGTCTCAATTTTCTTTTTGTTTTCCTGATGCTTAACCCAATGCTAAATAAATGTCTTTACATTCTCTGTGATCTGCTACAGAATATAATTTACAAAAGCCTACCTGTTCCCTTCTTGTATCTTTACCAAGGATTCCACTGATATGCATAAATTTTTTTTATTAAGACTTGATAGACATGAGACAAAAGGCATATGGATCAGAAGTTATTGATAATCTCTCAACCACAATTTTTTCTATTGCATAGAATACATAATAAAGTATAATACCACCCTCTCCCTAAGAATTTGGTGTTCTCCTTTTTCATATATCCTGAGAATTCATCTTTCAAGACTCTCAAAATTGTGTTGTTTCTAAAACAATCCTGAACTGTATATCCTTGATTTTGTCCTGAATGAAGCCATGTGGAATTTCAGTTTTCTTTAACATCCCATGAAACCCCATGTCAGAGACTGATGAGGTTCATTCTAGCATGATGATGTTCCAGTATCATTGACGGAGGAAAGAGTGTTGATAGGATTCATGAGAAATCCTTTTTATTTGTTGTCTGTCTATTGTCCCTCTTTATTATTATCTCTTAATGTTCTCTCTAATACTGCCTGGATCAAATATGAAATACTCTGTCTGGATTTTAAAGCCTTTCACAACATTTTAAAGCCTTTCTACCTTTCCAGGCATCTTATACACCTTACTCCCCACTCCTCATACTCTAAAATTCAGTCACACTGTCCTCCTTGCTGTTCCTCATACAAATTATACCATCTCCCAACACTAGCTGTTCTCCACACTTGGAAATCTCTCTCTCTCTTCTCAGCCTCCTGGCTCACCTCAAATCCTATCTTTTGCATGAAGGGTTTCCCTACGAACTTCCCTCTGAGATCACCTCCAGTTTACTCAGGATTTATCTTTTGTGTATGTAGTTTCCTTGTTATCTTCACTTAAGACTACGAGTTCCTTGCGAGTGAGGATCATGTTTTTGCATTTCTTTGTGTCTCCAGTGTTTAGCACATAGCAAACACTTTCAAAACTCATGCTGATTGAGTGTAATTTCATCCTTAAATGTCGTGAAGAACACCCACATCTCTCCTCTAGTTTTTTATAAGCTTGCTTTCCCTTCTGCTCCTTCTGTTTCATGAGACAACGTTGCTCATAATATTTCCCCACTCTCCCTCATAATATTTGACAAAGAGTTTATATTGTCAATTGCTGTCCTTGGCCATCAAACAGCCCTATGTGGCAAAACAATCTAATGTTTTCAAACTAAAGCTGTTTGGGCTATTTTGGCCTCTTTGTTGTGGCAACATTCATGGCTAAATTCTAGGAAATAATGAGAGCCTATTTTTTAAAAATCCATATATCATTTTTTGGCGTTCACTGCTTGTTTCAGTAAGTCAGGCTGTATGCCATATCATTAGCTTTGTTTTTTTATAGTTTCTTTTATTTTAGTATTGATTGTGATCTTTGTTCTAATATATCAATAGTCTTACTACATAAATTCAACTGATTCAGAAAAGGTTCCTACATTGTTAACTCATTTCGTCTCTGTTAAAGTATCATGAATTATATAATACATGATGAATTTCCTTTTTTATGATGCTATAAGGCACTTATCCAGGATGGACTTCTCAACTCTCTTTTTTCTGACTTTCTTCTTGAATAAAGTGTGAGGAGCTTGTAAAGTATACAAGCCTTTTGCCTCTTTTTTTTTTTTTTGTTATGAACCATGTGTTCCAACATATTTTGCACCATCCTACCCTATGTCCAGGCAGCTAGATGGCACAATGGATAGAGGGCTGGGTCTGGAAGAAGACTCCTTGTTAATTCAAATCTGGCCTCAGACACTTACTAGTTGTGTGACCCTGTACAGTTATCTTTAATGTTTGGAATGCATTCTCATTTAACTTCTGCCTTTTCGAATACCTTGGCTTCTTCCTTGGAGGCTCACCTCATGTGTAATTTTCTCTAGGAAATCCTTCCTGATTCATTCCCTCCTCTGATCTCCTTTCATTTGCTAATTGATTTAAAGATGAAAGGGACCTTAGAAGGCCATATGATGCAATACCCTCTATACAGTTTTAACAGATAAGGAAACTGAGCTTCCTTACCTTATTCATACTCACAAAACTAGTAAATATAAGAAGTGCAGTATTCTAGGCTCCAAGTTCAAGTAGAGCACTTAATCTACTCTGCCCTCCTACTTGTTAATATTCTCTTTCTCTTCCAATAATCATATGTGTATATATAAAAACATATAATTGTTTTAAAAGAGAGTCCTATAAGTATATATCATATGCATACATACTGTATACACACATATGTAAAACATGTATATGTACCTAAATGTATTTTCATATTGTAATCCAGAAGACTGGAAGTTACTTGAGGACAGGAATTACTTTTTGTTTTCTCTGTCTCATCAGGGTCCAAGATAGAGCCCTGTATTTAGTAGCCACAATAAATGCTTGTAGGATTGGAAAGGATATGAGGATTTCATTTCAATGCAGTATTCATTTGCTGAGAAGAACATTGGGAATAAAACAAGGGACTTCTTAGAATTTCAAGAGAAAAAAAATTCAGTCTCAAAAGATTTCACTCTCCCCTGTCTCAGAATTAACTGTAATGAATTAAGCAGAATTTAAATATAAATTTTCATTCTTCTATTGCAGACCAATAATTAGTCCTGTTTATGAATAAAGAGATGAAATATTACATTTATAGCTTGAAGCAATGAAAACAATACTATCATTTATTTGAACTTTTAAAAAAATCCATCTCAGAACCTTCATTAGCCACTCATTCTTGGACAGAGGCAAATTTACCCATAGACTTAAAATATAATACTAATTTTAATAAGGTATTAGGAGAGAAAAAGTTATAATACCATAATTTTTTTTAAAAAACCCTTCAATCTATTTAAGACAATGTAGTTACAGATGTATTTGAAAGAGAATCCACACATGAATAGAATATATATATTTTAACAAACTCTATTTGTGATAGTCGGAAAAATATGTGTGCATGTGTTTCATAATTTGTTTACTCAGAAAATAGATACCTAGAAAGGGTAACTTGACAATATTTATATTCCACTTCAATTTCTGTGGCGCCTTAGAAAAAGAAGAGCTTTTGTTGCTATTTTTAAACAGGAGGAGAAGGGTTGAAGATACAGGACTAACAAGAATGACTCAGAGAGGCCTTTTCGAGACAAACTGTGTATCATATACAGAGTTTATCCATTGGCTGGAAATCTGAGCTTGATGGAAAAAACCAAAACAAAACCCACACTTCACATGCCCCTTGAGATAAAAAGGCCCATTGATCTCAATGGAAAATCTGACTGGACCTATATTATAGCATTCATCGCTTTTATGCACCATGAATGTGTAATCTCATCACCTTGAGGGTGTGCTGATATAGCTGACTGTCATAAGCAGAAATCAGAGAGTTGGGAATAAGAAAAGGACCTGACCAAAAAAACCCAACCCAACCAGCTAACATAAGAAACCATAATTCTGTGTTGAAAGGCATTTCAGTAGGATGGGGAACTTCTCATCTCATTTTCATCATATAATCAATTGCAGGGCCATCAATCAAATAGTGAGAAATAAGTTCTTGGACTTTTAAATGTCTCATAGCCCTTCCAGTCAGACTGGGCACTTTCTGCATTTCACTTTTTGTATTTCATGTACTGCCTCACGAGCTTCTTTTCAACACTTTTTTTCCTCCTTTGGGGAAAATCAAAAAGATTTTGATCTTTGACTTCTTTGAAGGAGAAAAAGAAAACTGTAGACTTTACAAACAGGTGATAATTTTTAATACTCTACCCAACCCTCTGCACCATTTCTGAGGGAAGAGGCCAGGTTAAAAAAGCACTGTGAAGATTTAGGGATTTATGAATCATAATTTTATGAGTCAAGGTCCTCCTTGTGTGTGGTCCAGTAGAGAGAACACTGGAGTCAGAGAATTCTGGTTCAAATCTCACTTCTGATACTGATTTCCTGAGTGATCTTGGGCAAGTTTTTTTTGACTCCCTAATTCTAGGTTACCTCATCTGGAAGATGAGAGGATTGGATACTATGACCTCCAAATCCCTTTCAGCTCCAGAACTGTGGTCTTATGATCAAGTAATTCACTGAATGTCACAGAGGTAATAAAAATCCCAAGCAGAATTTGAACTCAATCAAGGTCCTTTGAGCATAATCAATGAGTCATTGGAAAAAACAACCCACAAGACTATGTGACCAAAACTTCAGGAAGAGAAGAACATGGCCTTCAGTCTGATGAAGTCTGTCACTAACTCCACTAAGTGTGTTCTGTGGGAGACAAAATTCACATTTTTTTTTATACTTCCTCTAGGCAGGTAGGTGGTACAGTGGATAGACTTCTGGACCTGGAGTCAGAAAGATTCTTCTTCCTAAATTTAAATCTGGTCACAGACACTTACTAGCCAGTTGTGTGATCCATGGGCAAGTCTTTTAACCCTGTTTGTCTCAGTTTCCTCATCTGTAACATGAACTGGAGAAGGAAATGATAAACCACTCTAGTATTTTTGCCAAGAAAATGCCAAACAGGATCACCAAGAGTGAGACACAACTGAAAAACTATTGAACAAGTGAAATGTAGGGATGAGGGAGAAAACAGAGTAAAACTGATCTTTACTTTGAGCTCGAGAACTAAGCTAAGTATCTGTTAGAATGGTCTTGAAAGTCTAGATCCTTGATTATATGGAAAATGTACTTTACACTTTGAGTTTTTCCTCTCCAACTTGTTCAGACTTTCCAAATCAACTTTCAACTGCTTTAGACAGAATTAAAAACAGAATAAATAACATTATAATTAGGACAAGTTCTCAATCTGTCATCTTCTTAGCCATAAGTATGTCAGAGCATTACTTTTTTCTGCTTTTGGCTTAGTCTCCATTTGATTCATTAAGAGGTCTTTCTCCTTAAACCCGGACCTTGCTATTTCACTACAGCAGGAGTCTTTTTAACTGCTTTTGTGCCATGGACCCCCTCTGGCAGTCTAGAGAAGATTTGGATCCCTACTCAGAATAATATTTTTAAGTAAACAAAATGTAATGTGTAGGATTATAAAGGAATACAATTTGAAATACAGTCATCAAAGCATTTTTTAAAACAAGTTTACTGGACCCCAGGTTAAAAACTTGGCACTATAGTAATAATTCCCAATTTTCCTGCCACTCTTTTTCTATGCTGGATAATTACTAATTATAGCATAGAAGCCAGTCCTTGATCATTCACGCTAATTAATAGAGTTATTAAGTGAATAAAAAAGTATATTTTTCTTTTGAATGTTTTTGAATTTGCATTAAAATGTAGGTGTTTGACAGTCTTGGAATGAAGAAAATAGACTTTAAAATTAGATTACACGGTGATAACCCACTCAAGAGGAACTGAAAGGTTGCCTTGGCTTGTGTACCTTCCATCCTTACACTGAGATCCATCCCTACTGCCCAGGCTTCTGTAGAAACAGTCATAATTTATCAAGTTGAGTTTGCTGGAGGAGGGCAGAGGAGCTGCTCTCTAACCTTTATTTGTGGTTCACACTTTCACTAGGTTGAGGCAAATGATAAGAATTTGGTTTTTAACAAAGCTGTGGGGCAAGAGTAAAAAAGCAAATACTTTTTAAAAAAATCTTTCCATCTCTTCTACCCCAACAGAATTAAAGTCAATAAAAATATAAGGAGAGTTGATTTCTGTTGTACTTTTTACGGACTTTGTCCCTATGGTAAACCCTGAGCCAAATCTCTGAAATTCAGGATGTCACTATGGCATTGATAACCAACACAAGACTTTGAGATACGCCTACTACTCTGGTATTAAATCCAAGTTAGTACCTTATGTTTAGAAAAAAAAACAATCATTAATTGAAAGTGGCTGACTTTATATACCACCATCATGACCCTAGCAGATGTATTATACGTAATCTTGGCTTCACACAGCAGTAAATGCATATTCCTAAAGTTTGGTTCTGGCCCAATCACCCACTTGCTCCTCTGTGTGACCTTTAAAAAGCTTCACAATCCAGCAGGGGCCCATTTCTCCAGGCTGTTGACACATGGCTTCCCTCTCTGGTGCTGGCTGCTCCAAGAAAATTGGTCTACCTGATGTTTTCTGATGAAATATTCTCTTACCTCTGTGCATTTGCTGAGGGTGGCCACATAACATCTAAGCTTAAAGACTTAATTACATTAAATAGTAGTCACACACACTTTTACTTGACTGAAAATATAATCTGAAATTCCAGAAGCATCTGTCTCGTTTAAAGGAAAAGAGAATTTTCTACTTGCTCTGCTTAAATGAAAGAAAGAACAAAAGGAAAACCCACAATCAAGGAAACTGTCCTCAAAGTTATGGTCAAGTTTGTTTCCTCTTCAATCCAGTCTCCACATTGCTGACCAGAGATTTTTCTAAACCAATGGTCTTCCCATGTCATTATCCTACTCCACTCCTCTAAAAATATATTTAGTGTTTAAAACAACAACAACAAAAAATAGTGTAAAAAAATGTAGCGTTTAAAGACCTCAGTGATCTGCTCCAACCTACCTTTCCTGTCTTATTGTACTTTATCCCCCTTCCCCAACTGTTGGGTCAATCCAAAAAAAAGTTTTTAGTTCTTATGGAGTGGTTTATCACCCATAATTCTTAAGGTTTCTTTTTTCATTCCAGGGCTATCAAACACACCTATATTTTAATGCAAGATCAAAGACACAGAAAAAATATAATTTTTATTCACTTAATAGCTCTGTTCATTAGCCACATACAGCAGTTTCCCTCCTTCATGCCTTTGCATTGACTGTCCCTTATGCCTGGAATTCACTCCCTCACTTCTGCCTTTTAGAATCCCATATCCTCTTCAAGATAGCCTAAGAACCCCCTCCCAACATGAAGCTCCTTTGATGATTTGCCTTCCCCACTAGCTGCTAGCGCCCTCCTGCCCAAAGTGAAACAACAGAGGGAAAAATATTGAACAATTAAGAGCTGCTTGGGACATGCTAATTTTCTACCTGACAAACCGTTTAGCAAAAAGGACCACCTGTCTTCCTTCGCTATCTCTGCCTCCTTCCCCCTCTACCTTTTGCCCGTTTGTTTATTATGTATACATTCGGTTAAACACTTTCCTGTTGGTTCCTGACCTTCCTGGATAGAATACAAACTTCCTGGGGGCAGCCTTCCCTTTTGTGTGTCTAGCCCCACTACCCAGCCTAATACTCTGTATAGTCAATGTTTAATAAAATTGATTGGTTGGTTAGGGTCAAAAGCTTTGTAGACTCTATAAAACTCAGGCATGTTCATTTGTGGTCATTAAATCCAAAGCCATTCACAGAGAACTGTGCTCAGTCATACCAACAGGCTACAGAAAGACAGACAGACACACACACACACACACACACACCTCTTACCAAATTATTAAACTGGGTAAGACAAGTAAATAGGAAATCAGCCTTATAAAAATACTGACCCTGTTGAAGTTCACCAGAAGCCAGTCTACCACTCCAAATTACTTTCTCTCAGTATTTCAAGCAATTATCACCTTCTCCTAAATGTCTGGAGGGGGAGGGGTATGAAAAGGGAAAGTGGGGAAGGCTGGATTAGAACTGCAGCTTTTACATTCAGCAAAGCCCCAGCCTTCTGGGGAAAGGCAGAGAGGGGGAGGGGGCAGAGATGGTGAAAGAAGCCAGGTGGTCCTTTTTGCTAAACAGTTTGTCAAGCAGAAAATTAGCATGTCCCAAGCAGCTCTTAATTGTTCAATATTTTTCCCTCAGCTGCTTTTCACACAGCCCCAAAGGTCAATACATATTATAATGACTTTTGAAGGGGCATGTTTTCATTTCATAAATTCTAACCTCTTCCCCCTCTTCTCCCCTTTTTCAGAATACTCTTCCACTCTCAAGTGGAATTGTCCACACACGTTGATGGGGGGCCCCTCATTGTGGCCCAGTTAAATTTCAGTTCACCTCAATATTACTACTTGTTGCTCCTAGGACAGAATTCTCCTTTAGGATTTCATTGACTGCTCAAGGTTGCATTCCTGAGATCATGGGATCATAGTAGCTCAAGAGCCAGAAGGGGCCCTAGAAAGCCATTTAGTCTACCACTTTGTTCTACAAATGAGAAATGGAGAACTAGAGGGTTTAAGTAGTGTGCCCAAAGTCACATAGGGAGCTTACAAACCTACATCTAGCTTAGAAATCCACCTCCACTCAAGTCTTCTCCCAACAGAGAAGCAGTGCTATGTTGGCATTTTGTGAGCTCCCCTATGGTCAGTGATTAGTACAGTGCCCAGAACATAACGTTGCTGTTCGGTCCATTTTCACTTACGTCTGACATTTTGTGACTCCTTTTGGAGTTTTCTTGGCAAAGATACTATAGTGAACTCCCATTTCCCTCTCCAGCTCATTTTATAGAAGAGGCAAACAGGGTTGAGTGGCTTGTCCAGTGTCACCCAGCTAGCTAGTAAGTGTCTGAGGTAAAATATGAACTCAGGTCTTCTTGATTTCAGGCCTGGTATTACATCCACTGCACCACCTAGCTGCCCAGCACACAGTAGGTGCTTAATAAATGCTGGTTGACTCGTTGATTCTATATGACTCACTCCACTTGCAAGCTTCTTCTCCACCCAAAGCTCTTATCAAGATTAGTGTTAAGCTCCCCAAAGTTCCCTTACCAGCTCTTCCAAGCTGAGCCAGCACTAGGGTGACAGGGCCCCTGATATCTGCTCATAACTTTGACTTAGTAATTAGGCTAGAAGGAAACCTCATGGTCACTAATCCCACCCTCTCCTTGTGCCTTGAAATAGTCTGGAACAGGAGTAATGGTGATGATGAAGACAGCTAGCATTTATATTTTGCTATAAGTTTTGCAAGTTGCTTTTATATTATTTTATTTTACAAATATTATTTTATCCTCACAACAACTCTGGGAGGTAAGAGTATTATTATCCCCATTTTACAGATGAGGAAACTGTAGCTGAGGCTGAATGACTCTCCCAGGGTCAGTTAGTATAGGAAACTTCATTTGAACTCAATTTTTCCTTACTCTAGTTGGACACTGTGATACCTTTCTGAAAATGAACCAACCCATCACCCTGACTGATCCTCTTGTAAACTATTGAAACAACTTACTTGTCACTGCTCTGGAAAATTGAGCAACATGTCATTGGTCCTCTTCTAGAATATAGGATGAGCAACGAGAAGCAGTCATTGTTTCTTTGGACCTCCTACTCGATGTTTCATACCCTATCCCCACATTCCTCTGAGAAGTGTTAATCACATCATATTTTATCTTTGGCCCAGAATATTTAAGGACCATGTAGTCTAAACATTCATTTTTCAGATGAGGAAACTGAGACCCAGAGAAGTGAGAGCATCATAGATTTCGACCTAGAGATGTGAAAGAACCTCAGAGACCATCTAATCTTTTTTTGTACTTAATAGTAAATTTTCCCAATTACATGTAAAGATAGTTTCTGAGATAGAAAGCATTATGAAGTACAAGATGGATAATTCTGATTACATTAAACTGAACAGTTTTGCACAACCAAACCCAAAGCAACCAAAATTCGGAGGGATGTAGTATATTGGGAAAAAATTTTTATAGCTAATCTTGGGGATAAAGGCCTCATTTCTAGAATATATAGAGAACTGAGTCAAATGTACAATATAAGTCATTCCCCAATTGAAAAATGGTCAAAGGATATGAACAGGCAATTTTCAGAGGAAGAAAGTAAAGATATCTATAATCATATGAAAAAATGCTCTAAATCTTGATTAGAGAGATGCAAATCAAAACAACTCTGAGGTACCACATCACACCTATTAGATTGCAAACATGACAGAACAGGAAAATGATAAATGTTGGAGAAGATGTGGGAGAGCTGGAACACTAATTCATTGTTGGTGGAGCTGTGAGCTCATCCAACCATTCTGGAGAGCAGTTTGGAACTATGCCCAAAGAGCTACAAAAATGTGCATACCCTTTGACCCAGCAATATCGCTTCTAGGACTGTATCCCCAAGAGATCATAAAAATGGGAAAGGGTCCCACATGTACAAAAATATTTATAGCAGCTCTCTTTGTGGTGGCCAAAAACTGGAAATCAAGTGAATGCCCATCAATTGGGGAATGGCTGAGTAAATTAATGTATATGAATGCAATGGAGTACTATTGTGCCATAAGAAATGATGAAAAAGAAGACTTCAGGGAGGCCTGGAAGGACTTATATAATCTGATGCTGAGCGAAAGGAGCAGAACCAGGAGAACTTTGTGCACAGCAACGACCACAGTGTGAGAGAGTTTTTTTCTGGTAGACTTGGATCTTCATAGCAATGCAAGGACATTAAAAAAAAAAAATTTCCAATGGTCTTCTAAGGCAAAATACCTTCCACATTCAGAGAAAGAACTATGGAATTCAATCGCAGAATGTGCTGGTCATTGTGTGTGTGTGTGTGTGTGTGTGTGTGTGTATTATGTTTTGGTTTGTTATATGATTTCTCCCATTTATTTTAGTTCTTCTACACAGCATGACTATGATGAAAATGTATTCAATAGGAACGTATGTGTAGATCCTATATAGAATTGTATGCCATCTTGGTGAGGGAGGGGGGCGGTGGGGGATAGGTAGAGGGAAAAAAATCTAAGTTTTATGGTAGTGATTGTAGAGCATTAAAAACAAATAAAATGAATATGAAAAATAGTTTTCAACATTCATTTTTGTAAGACTCTTGAGTTCCAAACTTTTCTCCCTCCCTCTCCCTTCCCAAGACAGCAAGCAATCTGATATAGGATGTACATGAATAATCATGTTAAATATATTTTCACATCAGTCATGTTGTGAAAGAAGAATTAGAACAAAAGGGGAAAAACACCAAAAAGGGGAAAAAAACAACAAACAAAAAGTGGAAATAGCATGCTTGATCTGCATTCAGACTCCCTAATTCTTTGAGTGTGGATAGCATTTTCCATCATGAGTCTTGGATCACTGTTTTGCTGAGAAGAGCTAAGTCTATCAAAGTTAGTCATCTGCAAATGCTTGCTGTTACCGTGTACAATTTTCTCCTGGTTCTGCTCATTTCATTCAACATCAGTTCATGAGTCTTTCCAGGTTTTTCTGAAATTGGCTTCCTCATCATTTCTTACAGAACAAATTAGCCCATCACGTTCACATACCACAACTTGTCCAGTCATTCCTTAATTGATGGGCATCCCTTCAATTTCCAATTCTTTGTCCCCACAAAAAGAGAGCTAGAAATACTTTTGTACATGTGGGTACTTTTCCCAGTTTTATGATCTCTTTGAGATACAGATCTAGTACTGGTATTGCTGGATCAAAGGATATGAACAGTTTGATTGGGCTTTGGGTATAGTTCCAAACTGTTCTCTCAAATGGTTGGATCAGTTCACAACCTCATCAGCACTTCATTAGTGTCTCAATTTTCCTATATCTTCTCCAACATGTACCATTTTCCTTTTCCATCATATTAACCAATCTGATGGATGTGAGGTGGTACCTCAGAGTTGTTTTCATTTGCATTTCTCTAATCAATACCAATTTAACCCTTTTTTCATATGACCATAAATAGCTTTAATTTCTTCATCTGAAAACTGAGGTCATCTAATCTAACCTCTTCATTTTGTAGATGAAAGAACCAAGGCCTAGAGTAAAGTGATTGGCCCACGATAATATAGTATAGATATATAATATATATAGATATATAGATATAATATAGATATAGATATGTATAATACATAATATAGAATGTGTTATCAATTGTCCAAGATATCTTGGTTGTCAATACATTTTGAGTACTGACCTCAAACCCAAACTGGGAAAAACACAACCTGAAAAGCTAATTTATTGATGAAAGGCAGTTCAGAACAGAGGAAGAACAGTGACTTTGGAGTGAGGAGACAAGAGAACTCCATTACTTAATTAGTTGCGTTACTTTGGGCACATAATTCATCTCTGATCTTCCTTTTCTTCCTCTGCAAAATGGGAGCAGTTATATTTGCATGAGCAGTCTCGTAAGAATGTTGCCCAGATTAAAGGACCCAGTGTGTACAGTGTAGCAAAGCAAGTTATATGTACAGTGCAGTGCAGTAAAGCATTATTCAAAATTGTTGTTGTTATTGTATCTGGAGATTAATTTTGGATAAGTCATCAAGCACTTATTATTAAGTACCTGCTGTGCGCCAGGACCTGTGCTAAGCATCGGAAATAACAAGAAGGGCAAAAAGATAGTCCCTGATCTCAAGAAATTCACAATCTATTTCAGCAACTAGCTTTCTATGAGTAGAATCCCTACAACCAAATGATTTAAAAGTGGAAGGGAATAAAAAAAATCAGTAGGCTATGGGCAGGACTATGCCTCTGCCCACCCTCATCCTCACCCGTGTTCCCTACTCTGTTGCCTTTAGCCAACCTCCTCAAGAAGAGAAGGATAACGGATCAGGGAAGAGGAGAAGAGGAAAGCTTGATGATAGGGTGGTGGTATGATTCCCTCAAAGTGTAAAGATAGATTTATCCCTAAAAAGAAAGGCAGCTGTAGTATGGCATCCCATTTCATTACACTCCAACTCAAGTACTGCCTAAAGCCCTTCATGAACTTCAAAGGATAGGGAGAACTTCTCAAGAATCCAGAGGTTATGCTCAGAAGAAGCAGGAAGTCCTACATTTCAGGATTTCATCCATTCTCAGCACTGACTTGACTCTGCCATCCTAACTAATGCTGGAATGGCAGATACCATGGTGCATTTCTCCTGGGCATCCTTTACCAAGCAATAAGGACATAAGCTTGTAGACTAGACCAATTCTATGAGCCTTTGTAATGCAGTCAATTGAGGGCTTAGAGATGGCAACTCTGGTGGGAGTAGTATAAAGTCACATTCTAGATCAAAGGATTCCCAGAAAGGAGAAACAAGTTCCAAGGTCTTCTCATTAGACATAGTAGGGTGCTCTGGTTCTCCACCATAAAGGCTTCCCAAATTGATCAAGTGATGGGAGTATGTTACTAGGAAGTCTTAAGGACCTAAAGGATTGTCTTTGTATAGTCAAAAGGACCGTACAATACTAAACCCTTTTAAAATAATAACGGCTACTAAGATCTACATAGTGCTTGACACATTATCTCATTTGATCCTCAGAAAAATCTTTGCATTTATTATTCTCATTTTACAGTTGAGGAAACAGATTTAAAAGTGGTAGAGAACAAAAAATCAGTAGAATGTGCACAAGACCGGGATTCTGCAGTCTCTGAATCCAGTCTGGGGCCAGGACGGTGTGGGCTACTTAGAAAATCACTATCTACCCCACAACATCTCCTCTAACAGCCTGGTGCTTGAAATTCAGATCATTAAACTTGTGTCTTTAATTAAAAGCATCACACTTCCAGAAGGTCTTTTAAAATGAAAATACTTCTTTTTATGTGTGATTTATGGAAACTAGTCCTGTTGCTTTATTTAGTACCTTACAGGAAGGATCCATTAACATAGATAGGTTTATCAGACTAGTCAACCAATGACAGATTAATATAGCCATAAGCTTGGAATTGTAGCTCCTTTTGTATCTTAGTACCATGTCTGACACATAGTAGGCACTTATTAAATGTTTATTATACGGTTGTTTTTATTGTTCAGCCATGTCTGACTCTTTGTGACTTCATTTGGGGTTTTCTTGGCAATGATACTGGAGTGGTTTGCCATTTCTTTCTCCAGTTCATTTTATAGATGAGGAAACTGAGGTGAACAGGGTGAAATGACTTGCCCAGGGACACACAGCTAGTAAGTGTCTGAGGCCAGATTTGAACGCAGGAAGACACATCTTCTTGACTCCAGGCCTGGCACTCTACTCACTGAGCCACCTAGCTGACCTTGCATTGTATTATGCTGTATTGTATTGTGTTGTGCTGTGTTGTGTTGTGTTGTGTTGTACAAGTCCTTCATTTTACAGATGAGAAAACTCATACAGGTTAAGTGACTTATAATGTCACACAGTAGCAGAATTTGGATTAGGCTCCACAGTTCAGTGATTTTTACACTATGAAACTGCTTTCCTAAGCTGTTACCATGGAAATCAAAGAACTGAGTACAGAAAGTAGGGGTTGAAAGTCACATAAGTTTTAGTGAGGAAAGGCAGAAACAATCCTGGGGGGATTCCTCCCCAGGGAGGAATATAAGACAGTGAGAAAAAGGTGGAAGGAACTTCCTGCCACTATTTTGCCTGAGTTCACTTCTGTAGACAACATGCAGAACAGTTGGTTGGGAACCTGGGGGAAGGGGTGGGGAGAGATGGCACAAAGTAGAAAAATAAAGTCAAAGAGGTGCTCTGTTTTCTACCAGCGTTAGTCTCTACAGTTAGGCTCTGCAAACATCCTGTTTTTGCCATGGGTCAAAAGCTTCTTAACTCTATTTCTTTATATGACAACGTTAAGTAATTGTGTCCAGACATCAAAACACAAGATGTTTAAAAAGCCCATTTTCAAATTTTTCAACAAGATTTCTCTTTGGTCTTCTTTAAAGTGGGTAGAAATCTAATGAAAAGGGGTAACAGCAGTGTTTGGGAGGTCCAGGATCATGAATAAACTGTGGGTACATGTGTCGAAAGGGAAGAAGAAAGAATGGAAGGGGAGTGGAGAGTGGTAGAAAACATGTGGCTGCTTTACCACTAGGCCACCCATTATCACCATTTGCTTCAAATCCTCTTTTTTAAGTAAAATAAAGCATAGATTCAAGCTGAAAGTTGGTTTTCTCTGCTTTCAGCTGTAAGACATTTAAGATCTGGGTGCTGGACTCATTAAAGACAGCTATGTCAAGACAAAGGATATAAAGGAAAACATCCAAAGAGTTTAAAGCAAACTAGATTTTGAACAAATGCTCTACTGTAGCGATTTCTTGTCCCATCCTATCCCTCCCCCCACCTTTTTTTAAAGACTTGTTACAGAGAAACTTTGCTAAAAGTTTCAGTCATCAGAAAATATTTTATCTGACTCATTTTTCCAAGATAGCAAAAATTCATACATTGAATGCAACCCAATTCAATTCAACAAACAATTATTAATCATGTACCATGGGTCAAGTCTTGTGCCAGGGGCTGCAGGGGTGGGGAACCTTTGGCCTGAAGGCCACTTGTGGCACTCTAGGTCCTCATGTGTGACTCTTTGGCTGTATCCAAACGTCACAGAACAAATCCCCTTAATAAAAGGATTGGTTCTGTAAAACTTGGACTCAGTCAAAAGGCTGCACCCAAGGACCACATGTGGCCTCTAGGCTACAGGTTCCCCAGCTCTGGGCTAGAGGATGCTAAGGGATATAAAGACAAAATATAAACCAGTCCTTGCTGTCAAGAAGCTTACGTTCTTCTGGGGAGATGCAACATGTAAATAGATACAGGATTATTTGAGGAGGGGGAGGAGTTAGGGATGACTTTCCATAGAACTGGGGAGGGGGTGCATCTGAAAGCTGGAAGAGAAGAGGGAATGCATGCTAGGCATAAGGGATAACCCATGCCAAAAACATGGCAGTCAGCAGTGGAGGGACAAGTTTAGGAATATCAAGAAGTCTAGTTTTGCTGAAGTACAAAGTATGTGAACGGATGTAATGTGAAATGTCTGGAAAAAAACAGGCTGGTGCCAGACTACGATGACTCTAACAGAAGAGTTTATACACACACACACACATACACATATGTATACATGCATATATATGTGTGTACATATATATATATGTATATTTTTTTTCCCTAAAGGTAGTAGGGATGTGTTAAACATTCTTGAGTGGACATAGTCAAACCTGTTTTCAAATATTTATCAAGGCGGCTGAGTGGAAGACAGATTAGAAACTGGAAAGAATAGGAGAAGTTAGGAGACTACTTTAACAATCCAGGCAAGAGGTGCTGGATGGATGGAGACAAAGGGGGCAAAGGCAAGGTATACAGTACTGGGGAGTTTGAATGGACAAGACTTGACAAGCAACTGGATTGTAGGGGTTGAAAAAAAGGGCAGAGCTGAGGTTGTTTCCAAAATTATGAACCAGACTGGCTAGAAGGGTGGTAGTGTGTCTCAAAAGAATCAGGAAAATTAGATTTAATGAACCCGACTTTGAACTTGTTGAATTTAAGATGCTTATGGGACATCCAGGTAGAGATGTAGAGCAAGCAGCTGGTGATGAGAAACTGTGGTTCACTGGAGAGACGAAAAAAGGATGAAAAATTTTGATAGGTGGAGAAAAGGAGGGAGAGCATGTCAGGCATGGCCTTCATTAACAATTATAGAAAATGTTTTCAAGTGTTCAAGTAAAAGAAGCTGCATCAGGCAAGAGTGATATGCCCTCCCCTTTAAAGATGACTTCATTTCGGGAGCATCTTTCATAGTATCCTAGAAAACCTTTTCAGAATTAAGAGGATCAGAGAGGAGGGGGAAAGATAAAGGGAACATAATTTCAGAGAATGAAACTACCAGGACAATGAAATGCCATTCCAAGAGGCAGATATGCCAGGAAGGAGATCACTTGAAGGTGAGAAGAAAACACGGGAAAATAAAAGAAAGGTCAATTCTAGGAAGGAATGGAATAGCCTACATGAATGGGATAAATTTAGAGTTTAGAAAAGAACTTAGTAATTTTTATACAATGGCTTAGAACTAATGAGAAACCTATAGTTCTCTGGAATGTCCTTGTTGAAAATGTAAGCTCCTTTGTGTAATTATCTCATTGATTGCATTTCTATCCCCAGTGCTTGGCACAGTGCTTGGCATATAGTAAATGTTGAATGACTGAATGAAGGATTTTACTATGTGCTGGAGAAACAAAGAGAAAAGTAAGATAGTCTTTATTCTTAAGGAGTTCACCTTCTAAGAGGGAGAGACAATACATATGGAAGACTTCAGCAGCAAGTCAGATGGACAGGTCCCATGGAATCACCTAGTATGTTCCAGGTGCTAAGAGCTGAGAATACAAAAAGTGGCAAAAGACAGTCTCTGCTCTCAAACAGGTATAAAGCAAACTGTATACAGGATAAATAGGAAAAGCTCTGACATAAGAGGGGTCGGGGAAGACTTCCTGTAGAAGGTGGGGTTTTAATTGAGACTTAAAGGAAGCCAAGGAGGTCATTAGTTGGAGAGGAGGACAGAGGGTATTCTAGGCATGGGGGACAGCCAGAGAGAATGCCCAGGGTTGAGAGATGGAGTGTTTATTTGTGGAACAGTGAAGGGGCCATTGTTACTGGATCAAAGAGCATGAATTGGGGAATGAGGTGTAACATGACTGGAAATGTAGAAGGGGGATAGATTATGAAGGGTTTCAAATGCCAAACAGAGTATTTTGAATTTGCTCTTAGAAGTAATAGGAGTTTGTCAGGTAGGGGTGGGTGACATGATTATATCTGTGCTTTAGGAAAATCACATTACTGGCCTATCGGAGGAAGTATTGAAGTGGGGAGAAACTTAAGACATGCAGTCCCACCAGTGGGTTATTGCAAATTATGAAGTGATGAGCTCAGTGTCAGAGTAGAAAAGGTGACATATGGAAGAGATGTTACAAAGGTGAAATCTGCAGGCCTTTGCAATGGTTTGGATGTGGTTGGTAAAAGAAAAATGGAGTCTAGGATGACTCCTAGGCTGTGAGCCTAGGGGACTGGGAGAATGATGATGCCCTCCATAAGAATAAGGAAGGTAGGAGGAGGGCTTTTGGGGAAGCATATTGAATTTGGTTTTGGACATATTGAGTTGAAGACATCTACTGGACATCTAGTTTGAGATGTCTGAAGGGCAGTTGGAGATGCAAGATTGGAGATGTAGCAAGAAAGCAGATGTTGAAGCTTCCTCTTTAAGGTTATTTCCACAGATAAAATAAAAATAGTTTCTGACTATTGAACCATTTCACAACGCCAAGGACTTCCGTGGCAAAGACTTTCTCTTCAGAGTGTTCAATAGTTATGGCTGTAGTACCAGCAGGAACAAGGCTTAAGGAATGCTTGTTGATTGGAAAATGTGGTTAAATTTATTTGTTATATGTGATTGGCTGAGGACCTGAGATCTGATTTAGAAGAACAAGGTGTAGCAACAGAAACGATTGGGAAAAACTCAGCTCAGGAGAATGATTCAAAGGTGTAATAGGCATATCCAACTAAGGTCTATATGTGTGCCTTTTAGAGGTAAGATGGTGGCAGTAACCTATGCAGATAGAAATGTGGTGGTTATACAAAATTAGAGCAAATATGCATTATCTGAGGTGATACTACAAAGTGATGCTTCGTGGGTAAAGTCACATTTAGCTTATACGCAAACTCAGACGTAATTGGCCTTTGCTATGGGATCTCCCAAATTAAACTTCTTTTCTCAAGATATATACGGTTGAATTGACACAAAAGGCAACCATATTGCATGGTATTTTGTAGGCACTGTTTTGCACTTTTAGATGATTTTTATAATTTTTTTTATAGTTTATTGTTCAGTTGTTTTCAGTCATTTGACTTTTCATGACCTCATTTGAGGTTTTCTTGACAGAGATACTAGAGTGGTTTGCCATTTCCTTCTCCAGCTCATTTTACACATGAGGAAACTGAGACCAACAGGGTCAAGTGACTTGCCCAGGGCCACACGGCTAAGTGTCTGAGGTCAAATTTAAACTCAGGTCTTCCTGAGTCCAGGCCCTGCACTTCATCTGCTGTACCACCACATCTCCAATTATTATATTCATTTTAAATGTATCCAACTTCATCCTTGTATCCTATGGATATATCCGTGCTAAGCCATCAACAAGAATAAAAGATGAAAGAAGGCAGCGATTAGTTAAGAAGTTAGATGCCAGAAAACAACTGAAAGAATTAATCTATAAAAGAGACCAGGATAGACAGTAAGTTTCTTAAGGTCTTTTGGAGCATGGACTTCAGGGGAGAGTATTGAAAACAGATTCCTGCCTATTTTTCTGAAACTTTTTTTTAAAACATTTGGAATTCAGTGTTCCAATCTTGACTGAAAATGGTTACGAGGAGATATGTCTTTTTAGAAATCAATTTCTACTATAAGTGGCTATTTTCATAACTTCAAATTCTACAACAGAATTCAGCAAATCCAACAAGCATAGATTAAGTGCCTACTATGTGGAAAATCCTGGGCTAGATCCTGGGAATACAAAAAGAGAGGAAAAACAAATCCCTGTCCTCAAGGAGGACTTCTGATGTGAGAAGGAAGTTATAACTAATCCTGTCTTAGATTTAGCAGTACAGTAAAAAGAGGACTGGTTTTAGAATCAGAAGATCTGTTCTTACATACTTCTTCCAGGCTTCATTACCTGTTTCACTTTGGGTAAGTCACTGAACTTCCTTGGGCCTCAATTTCTTCATCTGTAAAATGAGGAGGTTGAATCAGATGGCTTCAGAGGTCCTTTCTAACTCTAGGCACCTATGCTTGGGAATACTCTCTTTTGGATGGGACACTGGTGATCTTATTATAAAAATGTTGGCTTTCCCCACCGGAAGGAAAGGGAGAAAGAGAGATTAAAAGAAGGGGGAGAAGAGGCAGAGACAGAGAGACAGAGAGAGAGAGAGAGAGAGAGAGAGAGAGAGAGAGAGAGAGAGAGAGAGAGAGAGAGAGAGAGAGAGAGAGAGGCAGAGAGAGAGACAGACAGAGACAGAGAGATAGACAGACAGAGACAGAGAGAGAGACAGAGAGAGATAGAGAAAGAGGAGAGAAAAGAGAAGGGAATGGAAGGGGAGAAGGGAAGGGAGAAGGGAAGGGGAAAGGGAAAGGGAAAGGAAGAAAAAAGAAAGGAAGGAGAGAAGGAAGAAGTCTCTTTACATGACATATTGGATAGAGAGCTGACCTCTGAGTTAGGAAGTTCATAGTTCTAGTCCTGGCTGTGACACATACTGACCAAAGCCCTTTTGCCTTTTGGTGTCCCTACCTCTGGCACATTCTCAGACCTGAACTTGCAGAGCAGGGGCAATCTGCTTTAGTAGAAGGGTTTCTGTCACTTGGCCAATATCACCAAGTCACACCTATACTCTCCCTCCTTTTCCTTCATCTGGAAATAGGACATGGACCTCTAACTCTGATCGGTGAGTTTTCACTTAGCTTGTTCAGACATAGTTCTACCATACTACTTTTTAATCATCTCTATGATCTTCCTCTCCAACCCTTACTTGCTTTCTCTTGCTTTATCTAGTTCTGACAAGAGTTATCAAATAAACGCCTCCATTCTTGGAAAGAATTTGACTACAGATTGACATTCCTCCCTGGTTACCATTCCTTCATATGTTTTGTCTTCATCTTTTAGAAGGCAAGTTCCTTGAGGCAGAGACTATCTTGCTTGATTTGGATTCATATCCCTAGGGCTTAACACAGTTCCTGGAACACAATAAGTATTTAATAGATACTTGCTCATTTATTCAAATAAGCAGCAGTATGCGACTGGTCACAGTAGAGAGGGAAGCATTTGGAGCAGTGACCTTAAAAAAGAAAAGGAAAAAGCTGAAGAAAACCACATGAATACCAAAACAAATGCAGACATTGTGATAGGTAAAGAGAAACTTTATTCTGATTGAAAATGACATTTAGGAAGAGTTTATGTGGTTGATGAAGAGATATATTCTTGGCTTCTACCACGCCCAAGGAGGCGGGAGCTATGATCAAAAAAATTAGAAAGGCAAAGTGTAACTTTTCTAGCGTGTTAGGGGGGAAGGAACCTCAGAAGCCCTCCCAGGCAACCTCCTCATTTTGCAGATGAGCTGAGACCTGGAGAGTTGCCAACTCTACACAACTTCCTTGGGTCTTAATTTCCTCATCTGTAAAATGAGGAGGTTGAAAGAGATGGCTCTTGAGGTCCTTTCTAGCTCTAGGCACCTGGGTTTAGGAATACTCTCTTGTGGATAAGACCTGTGATTTTTTTGCAAAAATGTTGGCTTTCCCACCAGCACTCTAGAACTCTGTACCACACATTGGACTTCACCACTCTCACAAACCTATCAGCCTATTCTCCTTACAATCACATAGTCTATTAAATGCCAGGGTGCAACCATAAAGTTCTATTGCATTTAGGTAAATGAAAGACAGTGCTGATGATGAGAAGATCATGAGATGCACAAGTCTTTAGTAGCGAGTGACCACTGATGTTGCTGTTTCCAATTCTGTTTCTCCCTAGGACTCCCTGCGAAGTCTGGCAGTCTGATTCTAGCATTAAAGTCACCCAGAATTATAAGCTTGTCTTCTTTTGGCACATTGACAATAAGGGTCTCTAGGTCTTCATAAAATTTTCCTTTGACCTCATCAAGGTTCATCATGTTGGAAGCATAGACACTGATGGTGGTGTGATGTTTTCCTGCAAGTGGCAATCGCATTGGAGGGAGGAAGGAGAGCAGGAGAGGAGTCAGAGAGGAAGCTAGAAACCAGGGTGTCCTCACCTCTAGATTCATTCTTTCCCCTAGGTATCGTGGTACCTGTCTCTCATTGCCTTCCTCAGGTTAACGGAGGAATATTTAAATTAAATAAACATATTAAAGTAAGGTAGTTAAAATCTCAGCCTGTAGGAAACAGCAAAAATCTGTAGAGATGACAAGCCAACTCTCAGTCCCAAACTATGCTCATGATCTCAGCAGCTTTGGATTCTAAGAAAACAAAATTCAAGGACTACAAAGAACCATTCTAATAAAAATTATAGCTAAAAACAAGTTAGTAACAAACAGCTGAAGATTCTTGAGTCAAGTCTTTAATTGTACCTGTTTATTTCTTTCAGTTTTGCTCTTTAAACTGATGGAGTTTGAATGCGGATTAAAGCATACTATTTTCGTGTGTGTGTGTGTGTGTGTGTGTGTGTGTGTGTTGGAGGGGTCTGTGTCATTCACAACATGACTGATGGAAATATGATTTGTATGATGGCATATATACAACTTGCTTTATCAAACTGCTTACCGTCTGGGGAAGAAGGAGGGAGGGAATTTGGAACTTAAATTTTAAAAAACTGAATGATGATTTTAAAAATAATCTTTATGTGTAATTGGGAAAATATTAAAAATGTTGCTCTTTAATTTTTTGGGGGGGCTCAGATGTTATGATTACATCACTGTGGAAACTCCCAGCGTTCAAACTTCCTCCACAAATATAGATCTACAATTAGCTTAATTTACGGCCTTAAGACATTTACTTGGGGGAACTGGGAATCTTAGTGACTTCAAAGTCATAAAGTTAATTTGTGTTAGGAGTATGACTTGAACTCAAGTCTCCTTGAGTGCAAGGATGGCTACTTGTAGGGTTTGCCGCTGTTAGCTATTACTTATCAGTTATTAAGTCTAGTGAGCCTTGTTACGTATAAAATGTAGTTTAGCTTTTTTTGTTATTTTTTAAAAAGCTCTTTTAGTTAAGAAAAAGATGTTATGTAGAAAATCTGTGATTATTATTTAGGTCTATCTATCATTTACTTATCATCATTTAGATGACAGGCCATGTGACTAAAGCACTCTTGCTTTCCTGATGGAAAACAAAATATCCAGGAGAAAATCATTGACCTCTCTAGGGCTAGACTGAAATTCTCAAAACCCAAAGTGGTGGCTGTAAATGTGACAACGTCTAAACTGAGAGAAAACTTGAGTCAGCAATAGAAACAAGTTGGAGTTCTTAGAATAAAGTCCCTTGGCAAGTAAAACAGGAGGACACACAGACTTAATATGGCCTGAATGCAGATCGTGGACCTGGAATTGGAATGAATCTTAAAAGGCATTGAGTCAATCCTCAATTTACAGACAAATGAACCGAGGCTCATGGTGGTAAAATAATTTACCCAGAGGACCAGCAAAACTGGGATTGAATCCAGGCCCTCTAACTCCAACTGCCACAAAAATATGGAGGCCCTAAAGATCTGGTAAAGTAAGTAAACTAAACGAAATTTACTTTAAAATAAAATGCAGTTTATTTCTTCTCAACCAACATCAATGTTGTATGTCTACCTAAGCAGCAATATGGCATACCTTAAGAGGAATGGTACACTGGACTTAAGAGTCAAGATACTCTGAGTTCAAGTCCTGCCAAGTTATGTTTAAACTCTCAGAGCCCCATTGTCTTCAAAGCACTCTATTAATAAAGAAAATTAGCATTTATATAAACGTGCATTATTATTTAATTATTATATTGCTATGTTTTTGAACTGGATAAATCTTTACATCTGCAGGAAAGAAGCCTCTGTTACACTCAAGGAAACCAAGCAGAGAATATGTTAGTACAAGAGCTATACTTGAATCCCCAAGTCATGGGTGGGATCAGTTGAAGTGACAGTGAAAGCAGGTAGGTTAGTGTTTTATCAAAGAGCTACTTGACATATATTTCCTAATCTCTTTTTTAAAAGGATTAAGGATTTTTTTCTCACAAAATTTGGCTTTGGGTCTTCTACCCACTCCCTTCCAAGAAAGAAGAAAGTAAAAGAATTGTGGAGAAGGGAGGAAGAAGAGAAAAGTAAAGGAGAAGGGGAAAGAAAATGGAAAGGAAAAGAATGCATGGGAAGGAGATGAAAGAGAAGGGGAAGGAAAGCAGGCATAATATGCTATGTCAAGTTTCTGTTAAGGATCTAAGAATAAGGCATGTAAGCAACTAAATCTTTCAGCTGAAGTGCTGAAGTTTCTGCAGTGAGAGAGTGGCCACTCTTGCAGACAGCTGAGTGCCATCTGCCATGGCGCCTGACCTTTCCCAGGACTCTGATCAAATTATCTCACAATTTAAGATAACAGTCCAGAGAAAGAGGTGGGGAAGGGGGGTAGGGTGGAAGGAAGCAGAGAGCATAAAGGAGGACGGAGGAGTATAGAAGATGTGGGACAATGAGGAGGGAGAAGGGGGAAAAAGGCTTCCCTAAATTTGGCTTTCTAGCCTTCTGAGATGTTTATTCAAACAAAGAATCATAAATATACATATACATACATATATATATATATATCTGAATCTAAAAAGCAGTTTAGATAGAAACCACATGGTTTATCCAAGTCTCTCAGTGTTTGGTGTTTACTGTTGAATTGTTTCAGTGATGTCTGACTCTTCATGACTCCATCTGGGGTTTCCTTGGCAAGATACTGGAGTGGTTTGCCATTTCCTTCTCCAGCTCATTTTACAAATGAGGAATTGAGGCAAAATGGGTGAAGTGATTTGCCTAGGGTCACACAGCTAGTAAGTGTCTGAGGCCAGATTTGAACTTAGGAAGGAGTCAATGTCCAGATGAGCAAACTGACGCTAACTGATTCAATTGGTAGTTGTAAAATTCAACCTAGACAATTCAATTTGACACATATTTAGAAGAGAATTATTTAATAGGTACCATTACTGTGTTGTCATTGCTATTTTTTGATGATGGATGAATTTATAAGATTTAGAAGTACTCTGTCAGTTTAAAAAACTAGTAAGAAATTCATGTTTTTCTCTCATAGGGTGTAGAGTTGGAAGGGACCTCAGACTTCATCTCATCCAACACCCTCATTTTATAGACGAGAAAACTGAGGCTACTGGAAGTGAAGGGATTTGCCCAAGGTAACAGCAGCCTCAGAGGTGTCTGATTCCAGCCACTCCTGGATCTTTGCAGTCTAACGTTTCTGAAATTCCATTTCTACGTTTGCTGTCAATCATTATTCGTAATAATGACTTTGAAATACTTAAAATTCATCTTGATTTCTCTCTTATTCATTTGCAAAGTTTATACATAAAAGTGATTACATGACAATAGAAGTCTCATTTTCCTTACTGCATTTAATACCTGAGGCTTTTATTGAAGGTAAATAGCTAGCTAGATTATGGTATTATAATATATATGTAGGAGAGGGGTTAGAAAGGTTGCTGTGTATACAATATAAGCCAAATTATATGACATTTTTTCTTCTAACAACTATTTGAAGAAACCTTTAACTTGAAAGGGCTCTAGGCCGGGTACTCTTCCAAGCACATAATTACAATACTTGTGTTAGATTACTATCAAATACAAAACACAGATTTTAAATAGTTTATTTATCTGCTAAAGGTTGTATCCCAGAATGACTCATGTGAACAATTTCAACAAACATCTGTGGCCCTAGATTGCTACTACCTGGGACATCTGGTACAGTGGGTAAAATGTGCTGAATCGCTGTGGGTTAATCAGATCCATCTTGACTCATTTTCTTTAATGAGACAGTATAATACACCATATTCACCTAACCTGTTTTGGGGGTTTTGTTTTACCTACACTTGCAATTCTGATCTGATCTCTTCTTGAAGTCTTCTTTCTGCCTAACAAAAATTTTAATTGGAATTTTTCTCATTTGAGAACTACATATATATGTATATATACGTTTGTGTATACATGGGTATATACATATACCCATGTATATATACACATACTTACATATACACATGCATGCACATATACATATATACACATGTATATATTTAATATACTCACACACATGCACATGTGTATATATGCACAGATATATACATATATACACATACGTATACACACACACATATACATATGCATACATATATCTTAAGTTCTATCCTGGGTTGCCTGGATTAATTTTGGTATCATGGCATGAATCATGTAGAATTCTCCATTGCCAATAGCTGAAACCAAGTTTATAAAACCTAGATACATTGCATTCCCTTATAACCAGGAAAAAAACCAAGCAAATAAATAAATAAGTGAACAATGTTCATTCAGGAACTTTGCCTTCCTCTCTCATGGGTTAACTGTGGGACTTTAGAGGGAAATTTTACTTTAGGGCAGTCTTTGTGGTATTAAGAATCTCTTTTTGCACTCTCTGAAATTTCCTACGTATATACATGGTCTTCCTCTCATCTCTGTTATTTGGTTTTTATGGAATTTTGAGTTTTAAACGCCAGGAGGAATGGTTGCTGATTAAAAATTCTGCCTGTGGAATTTCAGGCAAATATGTTTCACAACATAAAAAAGTGACAATCAGACTGTAAACTCCTCCACTAACACATTGGGGGAGAATAGGAACTCTCTAAACTCAAAATGACAAAATTCACCCACCTGTTCTCATTTCATCCACAGAATTCCTGTTTCCTCCTACATAAAGATTCATGCTGCTAAAGCTTTTGTGAAATAAAATGTGACTTTTAAAAAATTTTGGTCTTAAATATTTTGCAACAATTTGTAAAGTTTAATTCAAACTGAAGGTGGTATAAATTTCTTCTTTGGAAGGGGCCCAAGTAAAATTATTTCCAAGAAAGAAGACTAAGCTAGTATCAATTTGAATTTATTGTAAGCTAAAGGCTAAATTGAGAAAGTGGTATTTATATGTAAAATCCCACTGAGAATTCCACTAAGCCTTTAAAAATAGTTGTATGTCAGTGAAAAAAATAAAGAAGGATTAAAACAGTGTTCAACGAAAGTGGGTGGGTGGTGCAGTAGATACAATGCTAGGTCTGGAGTCAAGAAGACCCGAGTTCAAATACAGTCTCAGACACTTACTAGCTGTGTAAGTCACTTAATCTTATTTGCTTCAGTTTCCTCATCTGTCAAATGAGCCAGAGAAGGAAATGGCAAACTAGTCCAGTATCTTTTGCCAAGAAAACCCCAAAGGGGGCCACGAAAAATCAGACACAACTGAACAACAAAACTCGGTAATTTGGGGGCTCTAGGGCTATCACCACAAGCACCCTAGTATATATTCTTGCACTCCTTGTATTCAGGAGCACAGCGTTCTTCCTGGGTCATGTTTACCCTGAACAAAATGGTACCCCCTCCAAAAAGCAATCTTGATTTACAAAGAACCAAACTGATATTCATGGGCCCAATTGATAAGAGAACCTGGTTTCATTTTGACTTGAGTGGAGAAGCCAGATATCACAGCATAAAAGAACACTCCAGTACTCCAGACAGCATAGATTTCTCACCTCCCTTTTCCTGTTCTCTAAACCAGCTGCTCCCACGTTCATGGTGAATACTTTTTGTCCAGTACATTGGTACACTGGTGTCCAGGGCAATCATTAAAACCTCTCATTAGAAAGAGCCAGTGTTGGCAGAGAGGAGTTGTTTGTCATAATGGACAGTAAGCAACCTAGCCTGGAAGGAAACTGAGCTGGCCTCATCCTCAAGATAATCGGGAATTTACAGCTCCCTGTTTCAGGACTTCTAATAATTCCACCTTGTGGCATATATTTTATTCATGCCTTTCTTTGGAGGAACTAGACCCTCTTTTTAGTTCATTTAATTCTTAAACTTTCTCTTTAATGGAAAAGAAAAGAGGTGGTATGTTGTTACCTTGATTTTTGTAAATCAAGGAAATTGGCAGAGGGTAATAAAAAAAGCTCCAGGTCAAATTACAGCTTAGATTAAAACTGCAGTTTTCTAACTCTGTTCAGTTGTTATCACGGGGCAATCTCTCATATCCTCGGATGAGATGTTCACGGTAATAAGTATTCCTACTTCCTTTTTTAAAAATATCCTACTCAGCTAGAACTACTGGCTTGAGTTAAACTATGCAAATAATGTCTACAGCCACCATTAGGATTATAGAGAACAAGGGTTATTAGCCTTATCATGTTATTTACTATCATTGGCAATCTGATGAAGTCTCTGGGTCCCTTCGCAGGAGAATGCTTTTAAATGCTTCAAATAAAATACACATGATTACAAAGAAAAGTAATTATATTGAAATACAGTTATTACAGTATTTTCTCTTAAGTTCATACTTCTAGGTTGAGAACCTCTGGTTTAGGGAATTTTTTACATAGGGATGTAGCCATTCAGTTGTTTTCAGTCATATCTGACTCCTCATGACATCATTTGGGGTTTTCTTGGTAGATCCTGGAGTGGTTTGCTATTTCTGTCTCCAGCTCATTTTACAGATGAGGAAACTGAGGCAAACAGGGTTAAGCGACTTGCCCAGGGTCGCACAGCTAATAGGTTTCTGATTGGAGCTCAAGAAGACAAGACTTCTTGATTCCAGACCCAGTGCTCTATCTACTGTGTAACATAGTTTCCCTTTACATAAGAATGGCCACCCAGTAATAGTTATGCAAGCTGACCAATTAGCAGAATTCCCCTTCCCTTCCAGTTTCCAAGATTTCACTTGGAAAGCCCCTCTTCCCTTGGTACAGGTATTTCGCTTCCCTGAGAAAATGCATTCTGAGTTCTAAACACAAGAACAGAAAAGGATCTTACCTTCTCAGAACTTCATATTTCCTCCACAAAGAACCTAGCAGAGTGCAATGAATTCAGGAATCATTTTATAATTGCTTATTCAATTGAATTGAATATGAATTTTGGAACAAAGATCGTTTGGATTTTAGTACCTGCCTAGATTCCAATCCACCTATTTTTTTTTCCCTGTAAAGGTCCAACTTGCATCCTTTCTCATATTAATGCTTTATGTATTTACCATGTTCTCTACACAATATAACACAGCCATTTATAATATCCCAAGCATACAGCCTCTCAGTATATATTCAACTACAAGTTTGATAATGGAAACTTCCCTTTCAAAATTGGAGTTTTGAATGCACTGGATAGAGCAATTAAAATGTGAGTCCGCAGCAGGTACGTGTGCATATGAGAGTTGGCTGATATAAAAATGTTGGTGAGATTTTGAAATTCTAATGTTTTTTATTCATTGCATCACTCATCATTTGTCCTTAGGTTTCACTTAAAAAACAAACAAGCATGTGTTTTTGAAAAAACAGTTTGTCTAGCATTTAAATTTAATTTGCAATCAACTGACTCGCAACAGATGGTTCAAGAAAGAAGGTGTGACATGAGGACTTGTCACTAGAGAACTAAGGCTGAGGCAGCCTAAAAGGATGTTCCTCTGATGAGGAGGTAATCATATATTTGTCATCCCCTCAAAAACTTACTAAACATTCAAGTAATAACAAGGTATTAACCTTTTCACCATAAAAACCCAACCAGACCAAATTCTGCTTACCAGTGACAGTGTTTGAATTTTCTATATCTTTGCTATGTACAGTATACTTTTATTAAGAATAAATCAGATTCCTATTTCCAAAGCACTTGTATCCTGCTGTCCTGATGGTCACAGATAGATTTTTAAACTACTAAGCATACCATCAAGAATAAAAGAGATGCCTTGTATAACTTTCCTCCAAATTCCAGGAATCTCAAATAATGCTATATACATATAATCCTGCAACATCAAAAACACATTTAAACCAACTAAGTCATCTGCCTCAATGTCCTAGATCTTTTTTTGTCAAAACTGCCAACAAAGAACTAAAATGACTGGCTTAAGCGTTAGCTTCTTTCCAAGTTACAACTGAGGATGCTAATAAAATGTGGTCAGAAGGTGACTGGTAGGAGCGGTAGAGAGAAAGAAGCGACAGAGATAATTCATAATTGAACTTATCAGATCGTTAGATAAATCTAGAATTAAGTAATCTTTCTTGTTTGTAAGGGAAAGGGGATGCAATGTAATTACTTAGTAGTCCTTTAAATTATCCCATCATATTTACAGGCTGAGACTAAAACCAGGGCCACCTCCAGTCACCCTGATCTGTATCTCACCATTGGACCCAGATGGCTCCCAAGGAAAAAGTGAGGCTGGTGACTTTGCACAGCTCTCCCTCATTGAAATCCAATTCACTTGCATGTCATGGTATCACCTCCCTGATGTCATAAGGACAAACAACAGCAATGACAAATTTTTTGGGGGGAAATTTTGGCTGGACCAACCTATTTATCCCCAGATTGGCCAGCTCGGTCACTGCATTGCTTTAAACAAGTTCCTTAACACCTCTGTTCTGTGGTTTGTTCTGACACATACAAAATGAAAAGCAGGAGTGTGTGTGTGTGTGTGTGTGTGTGTGTGTGTGTGCGTGTGTGTAGGTATATGTATATATGTGTAGCAATCATGATCTCAGATAAAGAAGGGCAAAAATAGATTCAAAAGAGATCGATGGGGAAATTACATTACTTCATTACATTATTACATTACATTATTTCATTATATTATTACATTATATACATGATAAATTACCATCATTATCAGAATATTAACATAATCATTAATTTAATGTTGGTATTGATATTAATATGATAAAATAAATATTAATATAATATTTGTACCAATACTAGGAAGGTTTCATAACCAATGTATTAATTTCAACAGTTAATGCATATATACTAAAGGGGAGAGCGACTAAGTATTTAAGAAAAAAACTGAATGAGTTACAGATAGAAAAAGAAGGTAAAGCTATAACAGTGAAAAACTTTTGAGGCATCCTTTTTAGATCTAGTAAATCTAACCCCCCAAAAACACCAAGAAAGAAGTTAAAGATCTGAACTGAATGTTAGAAAAATGAGATGACAGATATCTGGGAATTACTGAATGAAAATAGAAAGGAGTATACATATTTCTTAGCAGTATATGGCATCTTTAGAAAAATATATGACATATTAAGATGTAAAAACTTCCCAATTTGTTTTGAAGAAGTAAAATGAAAGACATGTCATTAAGTTACAAAGATATTAAAAGAAGCAACTATATCTACAAATCACTTTTAGACACTCTATAGAAAGCTCTGAATATAACTGGGATAGTTATACCTTTTGGGAGATTGCCGATTTTCTGAACTAGCTAAAATGATGGTCTTTACTTGACCACCAAAGGATTAATGAGGGCTGGGGGAAGGTGAAGTAAAGAAAAAGATTAAAACAGATGATCTTCAAGGTGCCTTTCAACTCTGACATTTTGGCCTCAGAAAAAAAATGAGTGCTTGATTTGAGTGGTGCCCTAAGGAATTGGGCTTGATTGTAAAGATGACTCAAGACTCTGCTGTCAAGCAAGCTGTGAAAATGTTGGCTTTCCTCCTCTAGTACGATACAACATGGTTCTAGGTCTTGTCTTCAGGGTTAAGGTCGGCTGTCTCAATCCTCTGGTATTATTTTTCTGATACTCTTTCATTAAATCACTAGAAACATGAGATATTGAGCCAATATCCCCACTCCCCATCCCCTATTCCCATACACACCCATACTTGGAATTCAATAATTACTGAATGAAATAAGGACAGATGGAAGGAACTTTGTACCCTTAGTGCTGACGAGAAAGTAGCAGAGATTGCTTACTCCAAAATAAAATTTAAAAATGAGCCCCATATGAAAAGAGGAGATTAGCAATAATTTATGTTCAAAGTATTTTCCCCAACAATTAAAAAAATTCTTTTGTGTTTATGCCCACCCATTCTGTGAACTGAAAGAAAGGTAAGACCTTTGCCCACCAAGATGGTGAATACAGACTGATCTCCTTTCCACATTTAAGACTGGAACATTGCTTAATTATTGGTGGTAATCGCAGTTGAATGGCGCTTTACTATTCGGAGCAGGGTGTGCTAGTGACGACCTTCAGACCAATCCTTAGTTCTACTTTCCAAAGTAACCTGGGCAAATTCGTTCAGAGAAAAATGCCACCCCCTCAAAAAATTTAAAAAGGAATAAAAGGCTGCAGCATGGGGAAAGATATAAGAATAAATATTTACCATATGAATCAGTCATTTCTTCCTCTTAGCATATTATAGAGACTAGACCTATGATTTCATTGATAGGGGAACTCTCAGATGAGGGAAGTTCTCTGTACTGATGTATTTTTTTTCTAAAACTTATAGGCTTAAAGCAGGGGTTCTTAACTTTGTTTGTGTGTAATGGACCCCTTTGGCAGCCTGGTGAAGCCTATGGACTCCTCTTCAGAATAATGTCTTTAAATGCATAACATAAAAAAAACCCAACATAAGATTACAAAGGAAATCAATTATATTCAAAGTTGTTGTTTTTTTTTTAATGTAAAGAATTGCTTAGAGCAGGTTAAATGTGACTCACCCAGAGTCACAAAATCAGTATGTGTGAGAGGCAGGACTTGAATCCACGTCTTGCCATGCTTCCTAATATTCTTCCTCACTAAAAAAAATGAAGTTAGCTCTGTGTGGTTGTGTGCAACCTGTGGCTGGATGGCTGCAACTCTCCCCAGCATGACCTGATGCCAATTAAAATGTAATTGGAAAATATTTAGCAACATAAATGAAAATACAACAAAACACAGATAATGGGAATATGTGGTTTTTTTTTTTTTAAATCCAATATGCACCTGGGAGGAATACTTGTGATGTTTCTATTTGAGTTTGATACCACTGGTGTCTTGGGATCAAGAAAGCTTCAGCTCAAATCCTGTGTGATTCTGGCCAAGCCTCTCCTTGCCTGGAAGTCATTTCCTAACACTTACCTCCCAAGTCATAAAGACTACAATTTGCATTAGAAGAATTTCGTTAACCTGACAGACATCACAGTTCTTTTGCACATTCAGGTATTTCTTTATAAACTTTCCTGGAGATACAAGCATAGCAAGATGGCAGAAGAAACCAACATGCCATCTACAATAAAAAAACACACACACAAGGGAAAATAATAGGGCTACATAATTATAGGTTAAAGCTGAGAGGAAAGAGGAGAGGACTTTCAAAGGAGACATAAACAGGAAGAGAAGGTAGAAGGGCATAGAGTACTTCAATGTTGTCTTCTGGAAAGGCATTAATTGTTTTTAAAGGAAATGTTTCTTGGTTTGTTATGGATGAATCACCACTGTTGTCTTCCCTTCCCCCATCCCCATTTCTGAAGTTGGTTCAACCCAAATAGAAATCCTTGTGCTGACGAAATCATTGGTCCATCCAAGTATTAACTGGAAAATAATCCATTAGATACTAGGTTTAGCATATTTAATTGCTGAAAATATGCACAGACTTGAGCAGAAATGATTTATTTGGGGAGAAAGTTAGACAACATGAAAGAAAATTCTAAGAACTATGAGAAAAACTTTAGCCTGTTAGACACCAGAGAGCTTGTATACCACCAGAACCGCCTGCTATTGCTTACCAGACTAAAAGAAGCCTCCTCTTTGCATTCCCTCAAATTCTTCCTGCCTGTCTGTCTGTCTCTCTGTCTCTCTGTCTTTCTCTCCCTCTTAGCAAAACAGCTGCTTTATAAGGCAAAAGTAAAAGGACAGATATGGGCAAACTGTGCACATTCTTTCTTGGGTAAATCAAGTCTTTCTTATTATAATTCTAGTGCACACAGAATTAATTCTATTCTAAAATGTAAATAAGGAAGGAAATAAGGAAATATTCATTTCTTAATATCAGTAGTCAAAAGAATTTCTACATGCCTCTGGCCTCTTGAGAACATTGGCATATGAAAAAGAACTACACTTTAAGATTCAAAGAAAAATTAAATCACAGCTAACCTAACTCATATTCAGAAACATATGTATGTATATATGTATGTATACATATATGTGTATATATGGTATACATTGCATATGTGTGTATATACATATACCCACATTTATATAGCACTGACTATGTGCCTGGCGTTGTGCTAAGTGTTTTACAAATATTATCTCATTTGATCTAGGAAGGTAGGTGCTATTATTATCCCCATTTTCCAGATGAGGAAACTGAGACAAACAGGGGTTGATTTGCCCATGGTCATATAGCTAGTAAGTATCTGAGGCCATATTTAAACTCAAGTCTTCCTGATTACAATAATAAAAAAATTTCTAGGCTTATCTTTAAAAAGAAAAAAGGTAACTACATCATGTCTCTGAGAGTATGATTACCCAATTCATTTTTAATTAAATTCTTTTCAATTAACTGAAATTCACCTTCTCTCTTCTATGTCCCTCACTCTCCAACTGGAAAAGAAAGAAAAATAAAGCCTTTGCAGTGTATCTATATAGACAGGAACCAAGCACAGTGAAATATAGTTCTCTTTAATTTTCCTCTTCTTATTAGGTGAGATGCTATTTACAAAGTTAAGAATAACAAAGCAGTTGATAGAGACCTGATTACCCCATCTACCATTTCATTTCTTTCATAGTTACTAAAATGGAATAACATGTCTTTTCCCCACCTCTCCAAACACTTCAGTTCCAGGGAGGGCTAAAGTTTTCCTTCTCATCTCTCCTCTAATACTCATATTTGAGAATAAAAACATGACAGAGTCTTTAAGGCAGCAGGAGAAGTTTAGGTTAAGGATAAGAAAGAAATGCCTGATAGTCATGATACATACCAAAGTCAATTACTAGAGAAGTTTGTGCAATTTCCCATAACTGAAATCTTAAAGGACAGAGTAGATCACTATCTACCTGGATTAGTTTTAGTGCAGGTTGCTTGAAGACAAGGGAATGCACTCTCATGGGCCTTCTGAGCCCCATGAATCTATGTTTCAATTATCCCATGATTTTAAATATAAATTACCTACAGCATATCAAAAGTTCTTTTTAAAACTAGCTACTACTTCTCCTAGCTAATTGTTTTGCTTTCTATATTCCCTGGTCTTAACTGCTTCTTGGACCTCATTAGAAACCCAACCTTCCTTTCTAATTAAATGGACTGTTTAATGAGGTATAAACAGGTATGCATTTTGTAAGCAAAGTGGGGATTGCCAGAAACCATCATTGATTCACTAAGAAAAAGTCATAGTTAAGTTATTTCCTTTTTTTATAGTTACTAGACACAGGCAGGTCAAGGAATAAATGCACATTTGCATTTTGCAAACTGTATTGTACTTATTGTCAGTATGGACTTCAAGTGATATTGTTCAAGTTGGTGATAATTTCCTCTCTAAAATATCAAATATGAGATTATATATCAAAAGTTATTACATTTTATGTAATGTTTCATTATGAAAATGGACTTAATTTCCATTTTGCTCCAAAACAATCTCTAACTACCTTTACTGGCAAACAGTACCCCCCCAAAATCAAAACAGACTTGAACAGGTGGATCAATTTAAACAAGATGAAATAGATGTCAGTACTTAAAAGACTGAAAGTGAGTCTCCCCCACAATGGTTTGGATTGTAATCTCTATGTCTTAGACAATCTATCAACTTCATGAGTTGCCATGGCCTTAAAAAATCATCTTCTCTTAGCTAACAGCTGGTATGTGAGGCAGAAGTCAAACTCAAGCCTTCATGACATAAGCTTAAGGCCAGTACTATCCACATTACTTCACAATAAGACTGATTCAAGCTAAATGTCAGATCTTAGGATAATAGATTTTTGAGTTGGATGAGAATCATCTAATTTTGAGTCCTCATTTTATTAGTGAATGAATGAATGATAAAAAAGAATTTACTAAACTCTTACTAACAATGGGATGAGTGGTTGGCATACAGATAGAAAAAGCAAGACAATCACTGTTCTCCAGGAACTGAGGAAAATAACACAGAAACAATTTAGCTCCTGGAGAGATGGGAATGATGGGAGTGATGGTGTGGGTGATAACGCCAGGAAAATGCCAAGCATAGAGGGAAGGCCTTGAAGTCATCAGGAGGCAGTAGTAAGACAGAGGGTAAGATCTGGTGCCTTGCCATCTCTTGGGAAGGAGCAGAATCTCCAAATCCATCCCATCCAGTCAATGTCAGAAGGAGAAGGCCAGGAAGAAAGGTGGTGCTGGTAGTGCCACCAAGATAATACAAATAGCTAGTAGCAAAATAAGGATTTGAATAAAGGTCCTTTGATTCATTCAGTTGCACAATTCAAGGACTGCAGAAGGGAGGGAGCTGTTGGCTTAGATATTAATCCAGATGCTTGAGTGTTTTAGTTGACTATGAGCTGAATGAATTGAATCTGATGAAGCTGACCCCAAAGGCTAACATAATTTTAGGCTGTCTTAATGGAAGTCGAGTGTCCTAAAGAAGGAAGATAATTGCACTGTTCTTTCTGCTGATCAGACCACATGGGGAGATTTGTGTTTTCTACTGGATGCCACATTTTGATGGAGGAGGCTGACAAGGGGCAATGCCTCCAAAGGAGAGAAATCAGAATGGTGGGGGCACGCAAAAATCACTCCTGGTGAATCATTATTGAAGCAACAGTGTGGGGGTGTTCTGAAGACAGAATAAATGTAACTAATAAGTGATAGTGCAATAAATACCTGATATCATGTAAAGAGGGATGTTCTCTATAGCTGTTCCTTAGAAGGAAAGAATTAGGACTAATCTGTGGATGTTAGGGATAGGCATTGGTTCAATACATTCAGTTGGTTCAATATAGTGGAAAAAACACTGGCTTCAGAATCAGTTATTACCCACGTTAGTTACTCCATGAGCATTTTTTGTTAAGTGGTAAGGCATTTACCCTCTCTGGGCCTCAGTTTCCTCAACTGTAAAAAAGTGAGAGGTTTGAATGAGATCCGTTCAACATCTAGCTCAAAACATAGGACCCTATGAAGAACTTTCTAACAACTACAGCTATGAAAATAATATACCGAAAATAAAATAATCTATCTCATTACATGAGGAAGTTCAAAAAAATCACTTAACTTTTCTGTTTGTCTGTCCATTGGAGAAGGGAATAGCAAATCACTTCAGTATCTTTATCTTTGCCAAGAAAACTCCGTGAACAGCACTAACAAGCTATGGTCATGGGGTCATGAAGAGTTAGACAGAACTGAATAACTGAACAACATCTCATTAGATAACGAGTAACCTAACTTGGAGGTCTTCTGGCAGCAGTTAGACGATCTGCTGTCTGGAAAACCAGTTCATGTAGAAATGTAATACTACTACCAATCATAAAAAACAATATGGCATAGTGGAGAGAGTTATCTCTGGACTCAGGAAGACCTGAATTCAAATGTGACCTCAGATACTTAACAGCTGTGTGACCCTGGGCAAGTCACTTATCCCTGTTTGCCTCAGCTTCTTTATCTGTAAAATGAGCTAGAGAAGGAAATGGCAAGCCATTCTAGTATCTACCAAGAAAACCTCAAAAGGGGTCATAAAGAGATGAGATTGAAAAATGACTCAAATTGTTTGCAAATCTCTTTAATATTGTCTGACTTAATAGTAGACAGTTGGATTCTCATATCTGTTTCTGCATTCAGTCTGTTGTGAGGTTGTTTTGGTTGAAATACATGAAGAAAATCTGGCCTCATATTGATATGTAGTTGGAAGAAGGAGGAATGTTTTAATTAGCTAATGCCTTGGTGTTATTACAAAAATAGTTTTGACCTTGAAGACTCTCTGAAAGGGTCTCAAGAACCACACTTTGAGGTCTGGGAACCACACTTTGAGAAGGAATGCTCCAGATCACTTTTTAAGACTGTAAGATGTTGACAACTTTAACAGCAGGAGGAGTTCCATGTATCAGTGAAACCAAGTATTCAATCCATATCCCCTTTCTCACAATAAAAGTAAAAGTTACTGTGAGTGCAAATCTTATAACCTCCATCTCACAAAAGAGGAAACTAAATCTCAGAAAGGTTGATTGATTTGCCCAAGATCCCCCAGATACCAAGTATCCTACTGAAGAATGAAACCCAGCTCAAGGTTGTATTTAACCAGAAATCTTTGATTTCTAATATTTAACAAATACATTTTTTGATTCTATGAAATGACTGAAATCCAGATGTTACTCATCTCAAACCCTGGCAAAATATTAAAAGAGAGTAGCAAGAGAAAGTTTTCCTTTTAAAAAAGCTAATAAAAGTATAACACAATGCCTAGCAAGTTGTTGTTGAGTCATACCTGACTCTTCTGTGACCATGCAGTTCGTGGAGTTTTCTTGGCAAAGATACCCGAGTGATTTGTCATTTCCTTCTCCAGTGGATTAAGGCAAAGAGAAATTAAATGACCTATCTAGGGTCACACAGCTAGTGTCTGAGGCTAGATTTGAACTGAAGTCTTCCTGACTCCAAGCTTAGCAGTTTATCTTCTAAGCCACCTAACTGCCTGGTATGTTATAGGTGTTTAATAAATATTTCTTGATTGACTGAAGTAATCTGGACAATAACAACACAATATTCTTTTGCATAATAAATCCACAAGATGATAGGAATTAAAAAATACTTCTGCTACCACAATGCTTATTTGACTTAAAATTAGATGCTTAGGTTATCCCATCATTAATCTCTCAAGTCCAAATCTGTAGAAACTTTTGAATTTTCACCTACTCTCCATAACTCAAACACAACCAATCTGACTGCTTCAAAGTAAGGAGAGAGAGCTTAGAACAGAGAATAGGAAATTAGCCTGAGTTGTTAAGACCTGGGTTCAAGTGTTATCCCTGTCAGAGAGTGGCTGTGCATCCTTAGGCAAAGTCTTTTTGTCTCTTCGTGCTTCAGGCAACTCCAATTAGCACAAGGGATGCCAATGAGATTGTAGAGGGAGTTCCACTCCCAGAACTGATGAAGTAATAATAGCTAACATTTATGCAGTACCTACTATATGCCAGGTGCTTTGAATAAATACCACATTTTATATATAAATATGCATATATATTATAAATATAAGCGATTTTTATAAATATTATTTCATTTGATCCTTACAACCACCCTAGGAGATAGGTGCTATTAAGTCCATTTTATAGATGAGGAAACTGAGGCAAACATTGGGTAATGACTTACCCAAGGTCATACAGTTAGGAAGTGTCTCAGGCCGAATTTGAACTAAGGTTTTCCTGACTCTAGACCCACTACTCTATCCACTGAGCCACCATAAATCAGTACAAAAATTATAATTATAATAAGGAATTCACATTAAGTGGGGCTGGGAAAGGCTTCTTGTAGAAAGTGAGATTTTAGTTGGGATTTTAAAGAAAACTGGGAAGCCAAGAGATGGAGGAGATGAAGAGAGGTTCCAGGCTGTCTAGAGGAGAGCCAGTGAAAACGCAGAAAGTCAAGAGCTGAAATGTCTTGTTTGAGGAACAGTGAATAATAAGCAAAGGATTTTATATTTGATCCTAAAGGTGATAAGAAGCTATTGAGGTTTATTGAATAGGGGAGCTGGACAGCAATGCCAAACCTCACTATATAATAATGGAATGTAGCGTCATGTAACTGGTTTTTTTTTAAAGGAATCACAAATGTTTAGTCAACCTAAGTCACTTCCCTGCCATGAATTTAAAAGCGCTCCTAAGAGACAAGGTTATACCTAAGTGGTTCATTCTTAGCAATGACTTTGGATGGTTTCTTTTTCCAATAACCAACAGTTTCTACAAGACCCTCCTAGATACAATCTAGTGCTCAGTGACTGGCACATAGTAGGCATTTGAAAAACAGTGATTGACTGATTATTAATACGAAGTACACAAGAGACTTTTATATGGTCCAAAGAAAGTTTGTTGGTTTTTTCAAATGAAGCTTGGTGTCACAGATATCAGATTCTGAAAACGATCCTCATGCTCAGCTTGCATTTGAATGCCTACTCCCATCCTATCTGCTCCGCTGAATCTTTAGGAGTGGAACTTAGACATGAAAAAACAAGATTTTTTCACAGGGACACAGGGTATGTTTGGAAATAAAGATTCTATTTTCACAAAACAACAATATGCCTCAATGAAACACACTTCTCTGCTTCTTGAGACAATAACTTGACATAAGGAAATAATCAATTGACATTTGTAAAGCGCTTACTCTGTGTAGGTTTTGAGCTCTTGGGATACAGAAAAAGACAGAACCTGCTCTCTAGAAGCTCACAACCTAATGAAGGAGCGACAAGCACACAACTGTGTACAAACAATCTCTCTCTCTCTCTCTCTCTCTCTCTCTCTCTCTCTCTCAGTGTGCATATATGAAAATACATATATTTATTGTTAATAAATTTTATTATTTATAATAAATAGAAAGAGAAGGAGGGGGGAAGGGAAGAAAAGAGAGAAGAGGTGGGGCAGAGAGAGAAAATATGCTGGAGATAGTTATCAGAGGAAAGGAATTCACATTAAGTGGGGCTGGGAAAGGCTTCTTGTAGAAAGTGAGATTTTAGTTGGGATTTTAAAGAAAACTGGGAAGCCAAGAGATGGAGGAGATGAAGAGAGGGTTCCAGCTGTCTAGAGGAGAGCCAGTGGAAATGTACAAAGTCAAGAGCTGAAATGTCTTGTTTGAGGAACAGTGATTGATAAGCAAAGGATTTTATATTTGATCCTAAAGGTGATAAGAAGCTATTGAGGTTTATTGAATAGGGGAGCTGGAAAGCAATGCCAAACCTCAAACATTATCTTCAAAATCAACGTCTCACAGATTGGCCAGATTGGACCCTAAAGTGATGAAAAGTGACACTGACTATGTTGTATCCACAGATTTGATGGGTGTACTGCGCCTATGTCAACTTTAATAAAATGAAGGAATTTTTGACAGCATGTCACACCTCCAGTTTGATCTTAGATGCTATAAAATATATGGAGCAGCAAAGTGGATAGAGTGCTGATGCTGGAGTGAGGAAGACCTGAGTTCAAATACCATCTCAGACACTTAATAGCTGTGTGACCTTGGGCAAGCTCCTCAACCCTTTGATTCCATTTCCTCATCTGTAAAATGAGCTAGAGAAAGAAAGGGTATAGTCCACTATCTTTGCCAAGAAAACCTCAAATGGGGTCATGAAGGGTTTGACATGACTGAACAACTATAAAATGCACAGCATGATAAATGGTTTTTAGGCATAGAAATGATGTTTTCCCAAATAAAGATTTTAAGTGGGAAGTAAAGAAAAAGGGAGCATCTTTTATGAACTTTGAGGGCAGCTTGTCTCAGGATGAACTATGCAGTAAAAACTTAAGCAAGTGACATTACTCACTATACGATGGTTCTTTCTATCCTCTCTCTGACTTTGGGAGACAGAAAGGAAATGAGTTAAAAGATGAATACAGAATAATAATATGAGTCTATTACCAACCAACATGCCATTCAATCAGGAACCTTCATAACTGGATCACTGAGAGTGAGCATGGGAATGGAGGGAAGCTTGATTCAGGTAGCCCAGATGGGCAGATGGAAAAATCAATGAGGTGTGCGGGGTGGGTCGGGGTGGTTAAAAGAAAGAAAGAGGATGACATTTGCCTTTGGGTTATGGGGAGGAGGACATCATTGCACAGGGCTATAAACCCTGAGAGGAATTATGACAGCATTAAACAGTAGGTAATTCTATTTAAGGATTAGTTTAGAAAATCTAAGCACCACCCCATTTTACAGGCATTTCTAATTGCTTTACACTGTTTATTATCTCTAAATTTGTATTTTCTCCTTGCCATTTTATTTTCAGTCTGGACCTGTGATTTCACTGGTGTAGGGAAAGTCCAGTGAGGAAACTGTCTCTATCAATGTAGATCAGCAATTTCTATACTATTTAGGAGCTTTAGACATTTGCCCAGTGCGCCAAGAGTTGCTTAGGGTCAGACAACCTGTATAGTGTCAAAAGTGGGTCTTGAACTCAGGTTTTCCTGACTCAGAAACCAGCTCATTATCCACTACTCCATGCTGTCTCTTGCCCTAAAAATAAATGTCCCATTGAGACAGTTAGGTGGCACAATGTCTAGAGAACTGTGCCTGGAGCCAGGGAAGACCTGAGTTCAAATCTAGCCTGAGACACTAGCTGGGTGATCATGGGGAAGTCACTTAATCCTGTTTGCCTCAATTTCTTCATACATAAAATGAGCTGGATAAGGAAATGACAAGCTACTCCAGTATCTCTGCCAAGAAAACCCCAAATGGGATCATGATGAATTGGACAAGACTGAAAAGATGACAACAATAATGTCCTTTTATGGAATGAAAAGGGGATACATGGGAAAGAGGGAAGAAGCCACTAAAACCTGGACACCTGGAAATGATGTTAGTCACTGAGGAGGAGGGATGCTTAGTTAGGGATCAGCTGCGGAAGATACCTGAACCTAGAGAAACTAGGTGGCTCAGGAGGGCAGGGAGGTCTAGGAGGGAGTGCTTCATTTGGAGGTTCAGTAATTGTAAGGGAAAAAATAGTGAAAGGTCAAAGCCTTAAGGCTGAAGTCAGAGTCCCCAGACCGGTTCCTAGGGAGGAGCTGGTGGGAGCAGCATGCAGGTCAAAGAGGCTCTTCCTATAAAGGAATCTTTCCCAAGGCTTGTGAAAATCAGTCTCCATAGTCACAATTTCTCTGGATTTGTCCATTTATGTGTGAAATTCAGATTTGATCAAGAGTACATAGTTATGGGAAGGGAAATATAAGCCAAAAAATTCTTATAGTATTGCTTCTATTTACCTACCAATAAAACAAATTTTCAAACAAATAATAAATCCATCAATTTAAATTAGATTATTCAACATTTACATGCTGATATTTCTAGGAATTCCTCCACGTTTCTTATTCTTTACGCCTCTCTAGGTAGAATTTATTTTTTAATTGAATGCAACAAAATAGCTTTAGCAATGTAAACAAGTGCATTAGTCTCTAATTAAGAGGCCATCAAGCATCAGATTTCTGATGAGCAGTACACAGCTAAAAGACAACTGGAATATACCAAAAGAAAAACATTACACAGTTTAAAATGCAGACATTTCCCTGGCTTATACAATACATAAATTAGGAGATAATTCTATCCCTGCTACAAAAGGATTCCTTTTAAAATAGTAGTTCCTCTAATACCTTTATGTATTTAAAATTCAAATTCCAACTAGGATTATAGCCTAAGGATGTTATTGACAAGGAAAAAAAATCTGTCAATAAATATTCATAGTGTTAATTGTAAAAGAAGAAAAAAGGGGAGAGAAACTGTATATTCAAAAAACTGAGAAATGGTTGAACAAATTGTGGCATATGTATCTAATGGAATATTGTTGTCATAAAAAAACAAGAAAAATGAATGGTTTGGTATTCAAAACAGCATACATACTGGTCACAATCATCTGCAGTTTTAACTACTAATAAAAATAGCAATAAAGAAATTTGGAAAAACATACAGAAAAGTTCCAAAAAGGACAAGAAAGCAGAGGATGTTTCTGTTACTGTTTTTTAAAGATAACATACACTTTTGGGAAAGCAAAATCTCAATTCAAATTCAACAAATATTACATATTTATTAGGTGAGAACAACCTAACGAGATATACAGCTTAAATAATACATGAAACTTACCCTCCTTAAGAAATAGGACATCTATACAAGTACTTGTATGCATATATATATCATATCCAACTATGTGAAGTATGAGTGGAGAAAAATTACTTACTAAGGAAAGCAGGGAAGGCTTCCTGGAAGAGGTAGCAGTTGAGGTGAATTTTAAAGGATGCAAAATATATTTTAATTAATTATAATTATATATAATATGTATATGTAAATTAATGATAATTAAAATAAGGGGAAATATATTTTAGGCATGTAGAGCACTTTGAGCAAAGGCAGAGAGATAAATGCCAGGAATGTAAAAGGGACAGAAAATTGTCCAGTTTGGCTTGAGTGTAAAGGACATTTAAGGAAATGTCAGAAAAATAAGGCAAAACTAAATTATGGAGGGCCTAGAATAAAAACACACACACATACACACATTTAATTTTATTCAGCAGACATTCAGAAGGCATGGTACAAACATATGTCACAACCAAATCCACATACGTGGAAGACAAGTCTGATAGTTATTGGAAGATGGTTGGGTATTGGTTCTGGGGAGAAGAGGAGAGGTAAAAAGACCTGTGAGGATACACTTGCAATAAATAATCCTGGTAGATAGTAACAGAGGTGGTGGCAAGGGGAATGAAAAGTCAGGGAAGGATGTCAGGTACAATCAAGAAGATTTGGAAACTGAAAGGTTTTGAGTGAAGAGAAAGATGGACAAGTCAAACACAACACCAAAAGTTCTACACTTAAAACTGAGTGAAAAGTGTTACCATTGACAGAAAGACTGGAGTGAGAAGCAGGAGGTGGAAATGTATAAATTAAAAAAAAAAGAATGATTGCCAATAGGATCAGAGGTTGTAGAGTCAGAAGGGAACTTGGAAGTTATCTAGTTGAATCCCTTAATCTTAAAGATGAGGAAACTGAGGCCCAGAGAAATTAAGTTCTTTGCCCAAAGTCACACATGTGATAAATAACCAAGTGTCATTCAAAGTCAATTCTTCTTAACTTGCAATCCAGAATTCTCTAAAAGCGTAGAAATAGGATGCAGGGTGATGGTATTTGTACATGAATTTTTAAGGAACACACCTATTACAGAAAGGTTATTTTTACTAAATAGTTCAAGTGGTTACCCTTTATAGGGACATGCCATAGTAAAGATGGCTCATAAGGATCATTTCAGAATTAAATTCATTCTGAGCAGCCTAAAATACTCAGAAAAGTTATTCATTAAATGACGTGAAAAAACAAAACATTAAAATCCATAATGACAACAACCAAATATATTTCCAGAATATTCTTAGGACAGACATTTCTACTTATATGGGGTTTTCATTGGAGATAGGATATTTGTAGAACTTAGATAATAGAGGAAAATTTATGAGATCTTCCACTCCAATCATTTACAAATGAAGAAAATGATGCCCAGAAAAGTAAATGTTGCCTATAGTAGCACAAACAAAGAGTAGGAAGAGAATGAGGATTTGAACTCAGGTCCCCCAATTTCAAATTCAGTGTTCTTTTTCATAATACAGAATTATGGCTTGAGCATTACAAGGGACCCTGGAGGTCATCCAGTCCAACCTTTACTCTTTGCAATGAGAAAAATGGAAGCCCAAAGCAGTTAAGAGAAATCCCCAAGGTACCACATATCAAAATAGAAGCAAGATTACAACCCAGATCTTCTGACACCAAAGCCATCACTACTCTCCACTGAATCATGACTTCTCTTGGAAAGTCATAGAAAATCTTCTTTGTTTTTCAGTAGCAACTCACAGCCCATACCTCTTGTGATTCTTTTCACCGCCACTTGGTCTGTGGTATCAACACAGATGATACCTCCAAGATGCAGCCAATCCTGTTCCAGGACCATAAGTTCTCCAAGTCTATGACCAAGTGCAACCACCAGGACAATGTGGCCAAGGACAATTCACAGCACTCAGTGAATGGGAAGTGGTTAGGCGCCTACTACTAGACACATTGGGGCTGCATGGTGTGTGGGTGCTGAATGGTACACCAAATATGTTCTGTAACATAGGAAAACAACTGGCCCTGTTTAAGACCAACTCAACTGGGGCTTTGACTTTGGAATCTACATCATGTTCTCTGAAGACAAGCATTTCATCACTTTCTTCTGTGTGTGATACCCCAGGCAGAATGATAGCCATGAAAGCCAGATGAAGCTTACTTGTAATGATACTAAGATCATAGGTATCATGTGGGACCCCTCAGGATGTGCATCATTACCAGTCATGAAAATGGGTGGCTCAGATTGGTCAATGCTAAGTCTGGAGAGCACTGGTGAATTTCAAGGAGCAGTTGAGGAAGATTAATGGCATCCAGATGTCCCAAGACAATATCATTTGCCACTGCCTCCAAGACCAACATAGGGATTGTAGGAGCATAGATTGTTATCGAGGCTTTTCATGTATCTAAATTCATGGGATACATGGTTTTTTCTTTAGCATGAATCCCTCATTGAACTTTCAATCTCAGATTTTGACTGAAGAATGTTATTAAGTAACTAAACCAGGAGTATCAATTAATGCTTTAAAACAATTTCTTCATCTCATTTCAGAGATAACCAAAGATACTGTGAATGTTGTACCCACAGTCACACACCTAGTAAGCTGGAGTCCAATCAAACTGGAGTCCATCCATTCCAAATCCAGTGTTCTTTCTAGGATATTTTCAACTAGAATGGAAGAAGCCCAAGGAGTGTGGAGTAAAATATCTAACTTTTATGTACAGCAAAATTGTGTGAGAAGCAGTACTGGGCAATGAATTGAATGTGGACCTCAGCATTCAGAAGCCCTAGGTTCAAAGTCAGCCTCGGCCATATATTGGCTATGTGACCTTGGGCAAAGCTCTTGATTTCTCAGTCTCCCCAGAAGAAGAGATACTGTTTGGCACTGATCGATGGAATTTCTTCACCACAGAGTGCCCTATACCACTGAAATCCCAGGTTACTCTTCCCCTGATAATAATAAATTCTGTCTCACTGAACTCAATGAACACGAAGAGGTTTCACTCACTTTTCTTCACATTAACCAATGAGTACTACCAGGGATTTTTGTTTGGTAAGATGAATTAAGTAAATAATTTTCTTTCTCAGTATTTTGGACGTTGGCCCAAACACAAAGTATTTTACATCTTGTAAAAGTGTTTCTCAACTGTGTATCTGTATATATCAGTTTTTAAAATATGTGGCATATATGGAATCATTTTCAAAAGGCACAATTACTAGACTAAAACCTTAATAATTCTAAGGAAGATCTCATCCCAGAATGAAATACTCTTTTGCTGAAATATTCAACTCTTGCTTACACAATGTCCTAGTATGGTAAAATACTAAGTTTTTCAAGTAGTAATTCATTTAGCATCAATAAAACACTTCTTCCCTCTCCTCTCCCCCTCACCCCCTCCCATGACTGGAACCAGTCAGGAGTTATGTTTTTCAAAACTTTTAAGTTTTCAAAAACTATATGGTCAACTAGCTATTCAATGACCAAGTGCATGATACACACACACACACACACACACACACACACACAATCAATAAAGAATCTTTGAGCACTATATAAATATAAAAATAAAAAATTAGAACCCTGTTCCGTATTAGTCCAACCTTACACACATACATAATCATGCATGCACAAACACAAACTGCCAGGAAGGTTGGGCTAATATCTTCCTTAAATTTCTTGCTTGCTTATTGTTAAGACCTTAGATGCTTATACTAGAGAAGAATAATTCTATTTTTGGATAACTCCTTCAAGTCTGAAAAGCTGCAGGCAGTTTGGTAGAATAAAATACTAGATAAGAGTGGCTCAAGTTTTGTTTTTTTTTAAATCAATGCCTGACTGAAGTTAGTGAATAGCGTATGCTAGTGGAAAATGGGGCAGCAATGTAGCACAGTGGATAGAGCATCAGATCTGGAGTCAGTAAGATCTGAGTTCAAATCTGACCTCAGACATTTACCATCTGAGTGACTCTGGGCAAGTCACTTGACCCTGTTTGCCTTAGTTTCCTCATCTGTAAAATAAACTAGAGAATAAAAGGGCAAACTACTCCAGTATCTTTGCCAAGAAAACCCCGGATAAGTATATGAAGGGTAGACTGAATGGAAAATGGGTTATGCATGATAGTAGCTATTGATAATATCAGAATTACAACTATTATTTGCTGTCCCAACACACTAGCTTTCAAAAATGTTGTCTGTAGGTTTATCAAATAATAATTGTGAAGTTTTAAAAATGATAGGTACTCCCTGATATAACAGCACAGTGGAGAGAACCATGAATGTGGAGTCAGAAAGACTGGAATTCAGATTTCACCTTGGATCCTTACTGGTTGTGTGTCCCTAGGCAGTTTAATACTGTCTGCCTCAGTTTCCTCATGTGTAAAATGGGAATAATAACAGCACCTACCCTTCCAGGGTTGTTCTGAGGATCAAATGAGATATGTGTACATAGCATTGCAAACTTTAAGCCAATTATATTTATGCTAGCTATTCAATAGTTTAGACACCCAAAAAAGGATAAAACTTTCAGCAACTTTTTGAAGATAAGATGTAACACCATAATCATTCAATAATTAAATAGTAACAGCTAAGGGCTCCATATCTTCCCTCGAGATTTTGACTTGCTGTTTGATCTTCTCTGAGATCTACTGCTTTGGCATTGGCCTGTCAAATTGTCAGTATTTTTCTTTACTGTAAATACCTTAAATATTTATTTTAATTAACTAGATCCATTAAGCTGTGTTTTGATGACATTTCACTGGAAGATCTTACTAAGTCATTAAATTTCAGTACAAGAAAGAATGACGAATATTTTTTTTTAATGGTTAAAATAACTTGGGATCAAAAACATGCTTTCCCCCCCATTTGAAATCATAAAATCACCAGAACTGGAAACTCCTTATTAGTCCAGGAAGTTTAACTTTTTCAATGGCATCACAAGGTTGCTTTCGTAGTGACATTTTTTCAATTTGTAATTTTTATGTATGTGGAGGAGTTTACTTTCAAAGGCTGAGTCTAGGGAGTGGGGAAACAGAAAAGAAAGATAAAGCAGCATTGACTGTTCGTTGGATTGATGACTGAGGACCGTACTGGATGGTGGGGCAATCTCAACAGAGAAGAAAAAGATATTTCTTCTTGCTGGAGTCTCCTTCCCCTCTTATTAGACTAGTACAATTTATGAGTTAGGTTTTATCTTGCCACGAGGCGTGCTTATATAGTGAGAATGAAAAATCTTAAATGCTTACTCAATATGCGTCATTTTGATATTCAGAAGACTTGAATGTGGCTTTCTGGTTACCATTCCAAATGCTAGTGGAGTTCATGCATATGAAGACTTTGTAATCTGAACTGAATATTTTTCTATAGGGCATATCCACAAAGTCTAATTAGCATATCTGGGACTATGCCAGGATTTTACATTTTCATGCAAGTTAAAACTTTTCCATTTCAATGAATTAATGACCTTTTTTTTAGTATGTTAAAAAAAAATCAGGACAACATACGAACAATGGTTTCAAGTATTTTTATGCCAAATTACTGAACATGTTGTACGTTATTGCTTAATAAGTTCTTAATGTGATAAATTGTGTTCCATTATCACACCAGACCCCTGAACCACCACCGGGAAACCACAGGAAACACTTTTTGCTCCTGTTCCATCAGCAGAAACATAAACTTAGAAGTGGTATTTCAGACCTAACACCTCTCTTTGCCCCAGTCCCTTATAAAATGAGAATGTAACCTATATGATTTTTGCTTCTGGAAGCAAGATCTAATATGTACAGCTTAAGCTGTACTTAACAGTATAAAGCCTTACCAGTTTAATTCTGCATGAAGACATTTGGGTACCCTGTATACAGAAAACTGACATATCAACGAGAACTAATTTCTCAAGACAAAAACCACAAGTTCAGTCATTTTAAAGGAATGAGAACTGCTTGGTTAACTAGCTCACAAAATAATGTTTTTTGTTGACTTGGCTAGATCCAAGTGAATAGGGAACACATCAGGACGATGGCTAATAAGGCTTGGAAATCAGGCTGTCATAATGACATTAATTCAAGATTTTAAGGAATTTCCATCCAAGGCCAAAGAGGAGCTTGCTTTCTCTGCCCTTATCCATATTGCTGATTCCTTTCTCTCTCTCTCTGTCATCTTTTCTTGTACCCACCCAGCCCATTTAGCCCATTTTCTAAGATTTAGGCTTAAAAGGCTAGGAAAAAAAAAAGAACTGAGGGCAGGGGAATTATGGAAAGGAGGGTACTTGTATATTAGAAATGGTACGGAGTTTTAGCCTGCAGAGTAGTCAGCTCACAAAAATTAAGAGAATTGCCAATTATATATATATGTATATATATGTGTGTGTGTACATATACATATATGTATGTATATATCTGTATGTTTATGTGTGCATGTATGTGTATGTGTGTACATGTATATATGTATACACACATATGTATCTATGTATATATATAGATATAGATATATATGAATCACCAGCACAGCTCAATTATAGGAAACTGGGAGTCCCATTCAATTTATTTTAACCATGGTCTTGGGCAAATCTTGTTGGGCTGCCACGTTTATGCTAGAGTAAGAACTATAATAATAACAAAGGCACAGATAGGTGGAAATGACAGACATTTCTCCCTTGTCACCTGCGTTTGTATTAGGAAACTTAAGTGTAAATCAAAAGTATATTGTTTTGATTTCGAATGACTTGTTTTTCAACATACATGTTGTTTGGTGATTTTTCAGTGGTGTTCGACTCTTCATGACTCCCTTTGGGGTTTTCTTGGTAGAGATACTGGACTGGTTTGCCATTTCCTTCTCCAGCTCATTTTACGGATGAGGAAACTAAGGCAATCAGGTTAAATGACTTGCCCAGGGTCAGTCCCACAGCTAGTAAGTGTCTGAGGCCAGATTTGAGCTCAGAAAGGTGAGACTTCCTGACTGTAGGCCCCCCAGCAGCTTTTTCAACTAGCCAAACAGAAATTGCTGTTAGCCTTAATATCAGGATATCTGATTACTTCAAAATCTTGAATTTGCAGAACTATTATTAAAATTATTGATTGGTTCCAGGATAATGTGAAGAGCTCTCAAATTGAACTTCTGAGCAGCTCTATTTCATGAAATATTCCAACATGAATTACATATTGAGGAAAAACCAGTTTCCATAGTGGGAGCAGGGGAGAGGTGAGGAGGTAAGTGGGGTGGGTGGACAACTAGACTAAGATCATTTTTTGAAGTCAACTAATCAGCGATGTCTCCGGTGTCATTTTCTCTAAGAAAACAAAACTGGTAGCAGCGGTTTTAATTTGTTGAACTTGGATTCATAAAAACACCCTGGATCACACAGCACTGGTCTCCAAAATACTTTAGTTAGTTCAATTGATCTCCCAAAATATCTGATGTTGTACTTCACAAGAAATGAAGGAAAAACCAGTATATCCTATGAACAAAAGTACAGAGTTTTTGCAGCACTCCTCAAAAATCGTGGCTACAAGAAAGAACCCCAACTGTCAGAGATTTGCCTCACTTTTCATGTAAATCTACAGCTTTCACTAAATAGCAAAAGAAAAAAAACTCATTTAATTTATATTCAAAATATCAAGGGATTATCAAAACCCCTAATTTGCTGCTGAAGTCTGCGGCAAGTTTTATACCTTGAGTGAAATGCAATCTAATTCCTATGTGGTTATATTTAAGAGGGTGGAAAAAAAAAAAAAGGCAGCAACTTTATTGAAGCCAATGCTTCAGGCAGCCCTGGAGCAGACTGGATCCAGTTTGAAAAGAACTGGCAACCCTAAAACTTTGTGATAAGATAAAAACTCATTGATGCTGGCTCACATGAGGCCCACTCCAACTCTTTGCTTGTCCTCTGTGTTTCTGTGGCATATCAGTTCCTTTCCTCTATCTGCTTTAGCATAACTTTATTTTTCTCTTTTATCTCTAGATATTAACTGCACCGGGGATTATATAGATTTTTTTGTTTTGTTTTGACTTATTGTTTGAAGATCTATAATTCAAAGCAATTCTTACACCTCTGATGTCTAAGCTGAAGCGGAATAAAAGGTAAACCCAGTCCTACGTATCAAACTGAGTAGCAGTAATACCATTTTATAACCAGTCATCTAGGTTTTTATCTTATTTTTCCAGATTTTTAAATCTTTTTTGGGGCTATCCGGCAGAGCTTGGGGTTTATTTTTATTTATTACATTACATTATTATATTGTATATGTTCTATTATTATAATATTATATCATTTTGTTTTGTTTTGCTTTTGTTAGTTGACAGGAACAAATTCAAATAAAAATAAAAAGCCCTGACAGTTCTGTATACTAGAAAATGTATATCTTCCTCTTTGACACACAAAAAAAGCTGCAGTTTCTCATGGGGGGAAAATAAAACAAACACACCACAATTTAATTGACAATGAAAGGAAATGACCATATCGTTGATTTTAGAAAATATAGAAGCATTTTTAGAAAGCATGGCACTGATGCACTAACGAGAAATTTTTTTGCCACATGGATCTCAAATCAACACAAGAGAAATAAAAAATGCTAACCTCGGGCTTGAACCAAAAGATTCTAAGAACAGTGCCCGGCTCATAGTAAGCGCTTAACAAATGCTTATTGATTGATTGGGAGGCATAAAAAGGCTTGTGCTCTCCCGATATGGTATTAGATAGATCCTCCACATCAGGAAATCCCAAGCTAACAGAGAACACAGGGGAGGAATTTAATGACCCAAAGTTAAGTTCACTTTCTCTCTTTGTCTCCCTATGTGTCTCTCTGCAATCTTCCTTTGAATTCTCTCAACCTCAGGCTCTTGTCCTACTGTACATACACGTACATCCACGGACCCAGAGCTGATGATGGTCTGTCCTCTGAAGTCGCCCCACTTGCTGAAATATGGTTACATATGCAAACATTATCTCCCAATTGTAACCTCATTTTCTGCTCTGCTGGACCAACATTTGTCATTGGGCCTCCCCGCCCCACACATCATTCATATGTCTATAATGGTCATCAAGACGAGGCGTGTCAGCGGGACTCCAGTGTTCTCTGAGGCCCGTCTCCACACAGTCACTCAGGTAACAAACCCATAATCTCGTCCTGTTTTCATGACGGTTGAATTACACATAATTGTTTCTGCACAGTGATTGATTTCTGCCTGAATAGAGACCTCTGCCTTCTTTCAATGCGAGCGAGTGGCAGCCAAGTCTCCCCATCTAGGAGCAGGCAGCAGCCTTTGAAGAGATCAAAGCCAAGGCCGCAAGCAGTTGTGAGCCCTGGGAATATGGAAAGCCTTTATACTCTCAACCTCATTTCCAACATCATGTTGGATTGCAGCTGTATTACATTCTGCCAGTATTCTTAATGCTTTTAGTATTGACTCTGACATCACCGATAGCTGTTTTAAAGTAACAAAAGCCGAAAAGATGACTTATTTTCACAGCTCTGTAATTAGAACATGCAAAGATGAGGGGCGGGGGTGGGAGGGGGAGGGCAGGAACAGAGAGGAGGGGGAGCACATTTGTTTTTAATTTAAACCACTACAAAAGAAAGCACACAAAAATTATATAAGTTTCCCCCAAATGAAAAACATGTTTTTCATATGGAAAAAAAGCAGTGGGGGGTGGGGGGGATTTTTATAACTCAGACCACACAAAATGACTTGATGGTTGAACATACACTTTTTTTTTTCAAGCCTAAAGGCTAAAATGAAAATGACTGGGTAAGTGATTCAGATCAGGAAAGATACAGGAACCTGTATCTGGTTTGATGACTTTCCACACACCTGATGCAAGGTGAAAGTCCAGATGCTGAAGAACCAGCCTTTTCCCCCACCCCCCAATCCCCAGCCTTTGTGTTTCATGAAGTCTGGCTGTTATTTGTAATCAACTACGGGACTGCTCTAAGAAAAGAGAAAAGCTCACCAACTCACGAACAGGAAAGGAATAAAATAAAAGCCAAATAATCTTTCCTCAAGTACTTCTGGATTCCCAGAAACACACAGACAAAACTGCCTGCCAGTATAACATGCTTAATGAACCCTGACATTTCCATCCCCGATGACTGAAGTCGCTAAAAAAAAAATCAGATTTCTACCAACATGAGAACCCTAAATGATCAACAGAGCATCTCTCTTCCTTCTATCAAAGCAGGCCATGGGGCAGAGCTGTTTCTGGTTTCAGCTTGTGGCAAAATAAATAAAAAGTACTCTCAGAAACTGAGAACAGCCCCATGAAAATATAAAGTTATTACAAAGGAAAATGTCAGTGGTCAGACCAATATTCATTGCCCCACCACACCTCCAGTTCCACAAGGCTATGTCCAGCTGCTGCCACCATCCTCTGATGGAGAAAACTCTGTGAGATATTCCACCAGAGTTCCCGAATTACAGCTCTGAAAACTACCAGCTGTGACGGACTTGCTTCCATGAGGAAAGAAATTCCTAATTAGTGAAGCTGAGACATGTAAAAATAGCAAGGTGGAGGGAAGAGGAAGAATTAAAAGTCAGCTTAAAGAAAAAAAATACAAAAATTAAATCATTCTCTTTCCCAAAAAAACTGAGGATATTTTCTCTCCACAAAGTACATTTTAAAATTATTTTTTTTCATGTCTAGAGAAATGATGGAAAGGGAGATGAAGAAAGCTAAATCATTTTATTCACTGAGTCCAGGAATAAATTTGTGCAATACCTCTTAATTCATGAATCACAGAATCATAGTTTCAGAACTAGAAGAGAAATTAGAGACCACCGAATTCTGCCCTCTCATTTTACAGAAAAGTAAGCTGAGGTAACATAGGTTAAGTGACTTGCCCAGGGTCACGTAACTAGTTAAGTGTCTGAGGCAGGATTTGAACTTGGGTTTTCCCGACTCCAAGTCCAGTGCTCAATTTAAACTGAGGATAAACCAAAGTAGCCCACTGCTTTGTCAGGAGAAGCCCACTTCATTTATGATTCTAATAATACATTTTCCCTCTACTGCCCAAGGAGCCAAGTTATATAGGGACAGCCTTCTCCTTCTGAATGGCATCCCTGCCTTTTCACACCACAGACTGATTCTGCATAGTGGATAATGGATTTGGAGTTGGGATGGGCTGGGTTCAAATCCCTTCTTGGTCACTTACTAATTGTGTGACCCTGGAGGAGTCATTCAACCTCTTTCTGCCTCAGTTTCTTCATCTGTATATGATAGTCTCTAAGGCCGTTTCCAGATCTAAATCTATGACCTGTGATACGATGAACACAAAAATAAACTCATCTTTCCTTCTCAATAACAAAGTACTCACATTCCTTTATGAACATGGCACTCTTTTCAAGTCCCTCTACAGAGGGGCCATGGTGGGACTCAGAATACCTGAAAAAGTCTTTTGTTTCTGAGAAACCTATAGGATAATACTGAATCACTCTCTATAAAATCATTCACCATAAAATCACTTTTGAAGAAGAGTGATGGTAGGAAAGGGGGTATAGGGAGATATTTTCACCCCTTTCTCTTTAACTTGGGGAGAAGCTGTACAGCCAGAAAAACTAAAGACATGAGGATCTCAGAGCCTGAGCTCCATAAATTCCCAAGTGAAATGCATACATCCCTTCTAGCAAAAAGCACTTCAGAGTTAAAGGCCTTTTGTCACACATAAGAATGGAAGTGATGCCTTTTCAGCAATACACTGGGTCTGGCACATTCCTTTATAGGATAAGTTTATACTGAACTTCACAGTCCACTAAAAAAACACCTTCTGGGAGGGAATGTGACTTTTGGAAATCTGTGCTCTTCTCCCCAAAGTTTTTTTTTGAAAAACAAACAAACCCAAAAACCTGTATGAGTTGAGGGGCAGGGAGGGGACTTGGACATAGGTAATTAGGAGACGAGAGTAACAAGGGAATGCAGCCCTAGGTCTCTGAATTCTTTAGTGTTTTATTTTATTTTTTTTTTTTGGTCGGATTTGTAATTTTGTCAGTGTAGGGCCAGATTTTGCTATTTCTATTTCCACACCACCTCTTGCATGCTAACTGTGATGGTGGACAGAGTTATTTAACCCTCTTCAGTCTAAGGTTCTTTATCTGTCCATCAGAGATGAAAATCACATAAATAACGCAGTGTCCCAAAAGTCTTGGTGCCATTATAGGTTTTAATAGCTTCAATCTGCACCAAGACTTTGGGGACACCTGACATCTGTAAGGGCCTTTACAAATCTTTTGAGCACTACATAAATGTTGGCTATTATTATCATCACATCTCCTCCTTCTCTCTATTCACCCAGCTACCACCTTAGTTCAAATCCTCACCATCTCTGGATTTGACGATTTCAATGGACTAATTGGTCTCCTTGCGTCAAAACTCTTGCCATTTCAATGAAGCTGCCAAAGTGATATTCCTTAAGTACTGCTCTGACCATGGCAATCTGCTATCAATAAATTCCAGTGGCTTCCTATTTCTTCTAGGGGCATGTCTCAATTTCTCACTGTCTTTTGAAACTCTTGACAACAGCCTGTTCAAACTGAATTTCTCACTGTTCCTCACATATAGCATTATGTTTCTTGTCTTTAAATTGGCCATCTCCCATGCTTGGAATGCATACCTTCCTCACTTTCAGCTCAGTCACTCTTTTCCTTCAAGACATAACTTAAGCACCCCCTTCTACAAGAAGCCCTTTTTGATGACCCTCTCCTCCACCTGTATTTATTACGCATATGCTTTCATTCATATATGTTGTCTTGCCCAGTAGAATGTAAGATCTCTAAATACAGATTGCTTCTTTCTATGTTATTTGTAATTCCCAAAGTTTAATACAATGCCCAACATGGGAGTAAGAACTTAATAAATATGCTTGTTGATTGACTAACTGATTGGAAACTCTTGGTGAGGAAGCTCCCTCTGCCAATACAAATCAGCAAATGTTCTATAATTTGCCCACAGCAACCCCCAGCCAAAAAGTGGCGAAGGTAACTTAGACTCGTTCTCATCGTGCTTGCAATTTAAGTAAAGGGAACAATTCCTTTCAACATTAACAGTAAAATAACATCTCCCACAAGTGTGTCTGAGAATACAACCTTTCTGCAGGAATTCTTTTTGTATCATGTACACTGCTATCAGTTTGATAAAGCCTTTCTCACAATCATAGGCTTAAATGCGTAAAATAAAGTACTCAGGATTACAAATGAAATCAATTATACTGAAATATAGTTATCAAAGTATTAAAAAAAAGAAGTTCATGGATCCCAGCTTAAGAATTCCTGAAATGGAAATAGAGGCTGAATTTACATGTGGATAATGAACAGTGGGGTAAGCCATAAAAAGAAGGTCGGCAGGAATAACCTCATGAGTACATACTGAGGATTTTCATCTCATCTGGCAACCTGGTCTCAAAGGTCCATTCCAACTCTAATATACTGTGATTTTTATGAAGCACATCACTAAATGATGCCACTGAGCTAAGACAAACTGGGAAGCATCACCAGTCAGTGGTTCCCTCTTGCCATGAAGATAAAATATAAACTCCTGTTTAGTTTTTAGAGCCCTAAAATACCTGGTTCAAACTATCTTTCTAACCTCACTGGAAATTATTGTCCCTTTTGCACTCTCTAATCTATCCAAACTGACTTCCTCTCTGTTCCACACACATAACATTCCAGCCCATCTCCAATCTCTTTACTTTTGCCATGGCTGGGATGCACTCCCTGCATACCTCTCTCTCACGGATTCTCTCCATTCCTTCAAGTCATAGCTTAGGCATCTTTTTCTGCATGAAATCTGGATCTTCGCAGCTTGTAATGCCCTCCCTCCTAAACTTCCTTGTATCTAACTGCTTTGTATACATTTCCAATAATTCACTGTATATTTATGTTTTATGTATATTTTATGTACTCGGTGTCTCCCCTATTAGAAAGCAAACTCAATGTAAATATGGATCTATTTTCATTTTATTTGTATCCTTAATATCTAGTACACAGTACGCACTTAATAGTACTTAAATATATGAACCTGGTATGCAATAAGCAAAAACCATATGGGTTGTTGTGAGCAACCCCCTTAGCTAAGTCATGAAATAGAAAAGCAGAGTTAATGTGAGCACTGCAGAGGCAGGGTGGTACAATGTAAAGGATGCTGGATTGGGAATGAGAGAACTGAATTCAAATCCTGACTTGGCCACTTAGAACCTGAACCACTATGGGGAAGCCCTGAGCCTTGGTTTCCTTAGGTCTAAAATGGGAGGTTGGGTAAGATGATCTCTTGGTCTCCTCTGGCTCTAAATCTGTGGTTCTATGAACCATTTAGAGTGATTAACAAAAGAAGAATCTCCCATATTGCACAACATTGCAAGAATAGTTGGTCACAATGCATACCATACCCTCCCATGACCAGCAACCAACGGCAATATACTCTCTTGAAACAAAGAGTATGATTTCATAGGAGACAAACATCTTATTTTCCCCCAAAACTATCCATCTACACAACTGACTCCTTTTTGACTTTCACTTTTATTTCCCTAATCCTGGTAAAATAAAATAATTCCTTTCCTCCTTTCAAGAATGAGATGCTTTGCCTCAGAGATGCTCCATCCGTCCATCCATCCATCCAACTGCTTGTCCAGAAACAAGAAGCAATCATGAACAGCCCAGAGAAAAGAAAGTAGCTCTGGCTTTAGAGGAGAATCTAACCACTTTGCTATTTAAATGCCAATGACTGGAGTCATCCCCATGTACTTGTAGCAGACTCACCAGGCATGAAGGCAAGGCATCTATCTATCTATCTATGACATCTATCTATGACAAAGAGTAAGGAACAGTGAAAACCTAGCTTATAACGTGAAATCAGCCTTTCAACAGTAATTAATTCAACCCCATGAATGAATTCAAGTTAGATGTCCAGAATTTTCATAACAACTATCCTGCTGGTTTCTTTTGATTACACTTTTCTAGATCATAAGGACCCTTTCTGAGAAGCAGCATGACATAGGAAATGCAGGGTCACCTTGGAGGCAGAGAAGATTGAACTTCAAGTTTTGTCTCCTGCCAGCTATGAATGTGAGAAACTGTCATTTTTGTCATCATTATCTCTAGCACCTAGTAATGTGCTTGGTACATAGTAGGTGCTTTAAAAATGTCTCTGGCTTTGGGGAATAAGTCACTTAACCTCTTGATACTCTAAGCACCTCTAAGACTGTCAGTAGTTCTCTATCCTGAGAAAAAGGATCTTTTGGGACCAGTCTCAAGAGAAAGCAGTTTAGGTCAAGTGGTTATTTGAGCCCTCTGGATCTCTCACCCCCTTCACCTAGACAAGGAAAGAAAGACTACCATGCTTAAGCACAAAGGTCAAACCTGTTCTCTATAGGACTGATAATATAAATCCAGAGATAGAAAAATATTTTTCCAATTTTAAGAAACCACAAATATTTGAAAACTATGGGCAAGAATAAATAACAGTTGTAGTAGGAAAATGATCAACATTACAAATTGATTGGCCTTCCAATGTACTCTGACATGACCAACTTCATACTCTGAGGAAATCTTCAGTTCAGATTTGACCTCAGAACACCTAGTAGCTATGTGACCCTGGGCAAGTCACTTAACTTCTATTTGCCTCAGTTTCCTCAATTATAAAATGGCTATAAAAACAGTACTCATCTCCCAGGATTGTTGTGCGGATCAAATGAGATAATATCTGTAAAAAATAAAAAAGTGTTTTACACAGTGCCTTTCCACAGTAGGCTATATAAATCCTTTTTCTTCCATCTCAATTAATATATTCATTAATAATAATAGCTAAATGATTTATGCTTCTGTAATACCTTATTGTTTACAAAATGTTTCACATGCATTATTAGCTCAGCTGATCCAAGAATGCTGGAAAACAGATCCTTTAGAATATGGTATTAAAATCTTTGAATTACAATTTCTTTTTGACTTGAGAGGTAATTGCTACAACTGCCCGACTATCTTTCCTAAATTCTATCTAGGCCACCACAAGGAGAAAGTCTTTTTAAAATTTTATTTTCAACTTATTTTTCCTTCAAGGTACACTAGAAATTCAACATAAAATCTCATTAGGAATATTCTGAATCATTTAATTACTTGTTCCTAGTTTTGCTTCACTTTAACTGATCCCAATATGTGCACCATCAAACCAGAACTTTAGTAAAAAAAAAAAAATGGATGATTTTATTATTATCCTGGTAATCCTAAACACCAATTATGACAAAAGAAACTAAATGAGATATTATTTTCAAATCAATACTCAGCCACAAATTCTATGAATATATGTAAACCCTATCCTCAGAATGATGATAGTGCTTATATGGTATTGGTTCTAGTAACTTTGGTAAGTAATTTAAATGATTATATATGAAATGGTCACTCAAACAAAAATGGAGGGATAAATGGTGGGTGTTAGTAAATTGTAGCATATTACTAATGAATTGTACAGAACTGAGGTAAAGAAATTATGAACTACAAAGAGTCAGGGGAGTCATGTAGCCAGAACAAGGGATAGCTGGGGGACAGCTTATTGGTACCAACACAAAGCTAGAGTATCTAGAGGAATCTTCTCAGTAAGTAAGGAGGTCTCCATGGGAAAGATATACATAAGGCTATGGACAAGTCACATAGGAAGAGAACTCACATTCCACTCACATCAGTAAGGCTATAAATCAAACATCTTTCAATGTGATAGCTTTAATGAATGAGTACTAGGATACTAAATACAATATCAAAAAGTGCTAATTTCCACAATCCACTAACATGGTAGTCAAGTTAATAATTTGTACATTTAAAAGAGTAACTCACACAAAGTATCATATTAAGAAATGGTTCAGGCCAAATTGGCAGAGAAAAGATTTGCCTGAATTCTAGGTAAGACCCCTCCAAGCAACTTTAAATAATACCTTAAAACAAATTCTAAAGTGGTAGAACCCACAAAAAGATGAGGTGAAACAGTTTTTCAGCCCAAGACAACCTAATGGGTTGGCACTGAATCAGTGGGGACAGTGAAGGTTTCTGGGGCTCTCAACCCACAAACAGTAGGTGGGTCATACAACTGGCCAAAAGGAGATTAGAGAAGGCCTTTTATTGGCAACAGGGACAGGACTCTGTTTCAATGTCCATGCTTGTATCTGAGTCTCAATCCCAGGGCAAGGAGGAGCACTAGCACAACAGGGCTTGTGACCACAAGGGTGCTGGGGCCCTTGTCACAGATTCAGGGTGGGAAAAATACTTGTGGTCACTCACAGACCAGAGCACAGGTCAGAAGTAGGGTAAATACTCCTATCCCTAAATCATATCATCTTGGAAGAACCAAAAACTTACAGGTGCCCAGAATTATTTCTAAGAACAGGTGCACAAAAACCCTGAAGCTTGGAACAGTGCCCCCTCCCCTTGGAAAGCATAGCTCCACTTTAGCATAGAAATAAAAGTTAACAAAGAGACTGGGAAAATGAGCAAACAATGGGAAAAAAATTCTGACCATAGAAAGTTACAATGGTGACAAGGAAGATCAAAACACTTATTCAGAAGAAGACAATTAAGTCACAATTCCTGCATCTGAAGCTTCAAAGGAAAATATGAATTGGTCTCTGGTCATGGAAGAGCTCAAAAAGAATTTTAAAAATCAAGTAAGAGAGGTAGAGGAAAAGTGGGCAAGAGAAATCAGAGTGATGCAAGAAAATTATGAAAATAAAGCCAACAGCTTGGTAAAGGAGGCATAAAAAATACTGAAGAAAATAACACCTTGAAAAACAGATTAAGCCAAATGGTAAAAGAGGCACAAAAATCCAAAGAAGAAAAGAATCCTTTGAAAAGCAGATTTGGCCAAATGGAAAAGGAGGCAGAAAAGCTCCCTGAAGAAAATAATTCCTTAAAAATTAGAAGCGGGGAAGTGGAAGCTGATGGCTTTATGAAACAGCAAGTAACAATAAAACAAAATCAAAAGAATGAAAAAATAGAAAGAAATGTGAAATGTCAATAACTGACTTAGAAAATAGATCTAGGAGAGATTATTTAAGAATTACTGGACTACCTGAAAGCCATGTTAAAAAAAGAGCCTAGACATCACATTTCAAGAAATTATCAAGGAAACTTCCCTGATATTCTAGAACAAGAGGGTAAAATAGAAACTGAAAGACTCCATCAAACACCTCCTGAAAGAGATCCCAAAATAAGATCTCCCAGGGAAAAAAAAAGACAAATTCCAGAGCTTCTAGGAAAAAGAAAAAAAAATATTGCAAGGAGTCAAAAAGAAACAATTCAAACATCGTGGAGACACAGTCAGTATAACAAGATTTAGCAACCTCTACATTAAAGCATAGGAGAGCTTGGAATATAATTTTCTGGGGTGGGGGTGGGGCAAAAGAGCTAGGATTGCAACCAAGAATCACCTTCCTAGCAAAACTTAGTATAATCCTTGAGGCTGAAAAATGAATTCCAGATGAAAAGACCAGAGCTGAATAGAAAAATCTGTCTTTCAAATGCTAGACTGAAGAGAAACATAAGAAGGTAAACAGGAAAGAGAAATAATAAGGGATTCAATAAGGTTAAACTGCTGATATTCTTTCATGGGAAAATGATGCTTGTAACTATTAAACACTTCATTATTAGGGCAGAAGGAGTATATACAGATAGGGGGCATAGGTGAGTGTTGAATATGATGGGGTAGTCATCTAAAAAAATAAAAGGGTGAGAAAGAGGAATGCAGGAGAGTAAGGGAGTGGAAGAGGCAGAATGGGATAAATTATCACATTTAAAAGAATAACAAAATAACTTGTTTAGTGGAGGCAAAAATGAAGGAGCAGAAGGGGAGCAACAGTCAAGATGTTGGCTTAAATTAGCTAAGTCTATCTTAATTTACAGGAAAGTAGGAGGGAAGGGGTAAGAGAAAACTGCGGGGGGCTGAGGGAAGGGAGGGTGTACTGGAAGGCGTAAAAGTTGGAAGCAAAACATTTTTGAGACTGAACAGGGTGAAAGGAGAGAGACAGTAGGACAAATAGGGGAAAAATACATAATAATCATAACTGTGAAAAAATGTATAGCAAGTTTCTTTGATAAAGATCTCATTTCTCAAATATAGAGAGCTAAGTCAAATTTATAGAAATAAGAGCCATTTCTCAAGCTTTGGTTAAAAGATATGAACAGGCAGTTTTCAAACAAAATAATTAAAGCTATCTATAATCATATAAAAATGCTCTAAATCACTATTGATTAGAGAGATGCAAATTAAACCAACACAGGTACCACCTCACACCTATCAGATTAGCTAATATGTCATAAAAGGAAAATAACTAATATTGGAGGGGATGTGAAAAAAATTGAGACACTAATGTTGATGAAGTAGTATGCTGCTTGAACAAATTTTAAAAATTAATGTTAAAACTTTTATACATGTAATTGCAGAAAATTAAAATATTAAATAAAAAATGAATTGCTTCAAAAATAGTTATCAGCCTCTGTCTTGTTAGTTTACTTAATATCCATTCTCAATCCAAGTACTTTTCAGACCATTTTACATTCTCAGTGGAGGAAAAATCTAAGTTTAATATAAGCCTATATAACATACTAAGAAACAAATCCACCAAATATCACAAACATAATAACTTAAAGTCATCGTATGAATGGAAAGCTCTCTTAACAAAAAACCAGCCAAAACAAAACAAAACACACAACAAAACTTGTAAACAAATGTGGACAGTACCTTTTAAGACACTGGATTCACTAGATAGTAATAAGGTTTAGGAACATGGTCATCTTGCACTTAGGAATAAAGTGTATAGACTAGACCCATTGCTCTGCAATTAGACATTCCATCAGACATGAAGCAGTCCTTGACTTGCTGTGATGTTTATACCTGCGGCATGTCTCCTACTAGCCAGTAAATTCCTTAAGTCTCTCACAGGCTTAAGATTCCTCACAACCCTAAGCATATCTCTCTTAGAGGGGGCACTCTTTAAAATACCCATTGAATAAATGATAAACTGTCCCTACGAGAGACAGAGAGACACAGAGACAGAGGATTTGCATTGTACTGGCTGTTCAGTTAATCAGTCAAACACTAAGTAAGTGTCTCTCCTCAGACACTTATTACCTTGGGTAAATCATGTAATCTTTGCCTGCTTCAGTTTCTTCATCTGTAAAATGCGGATATAAAAAGCACCGACCTCACAGAATTGTTGTGAGACCCAAGTGACAATATTTGTAGAGTGCTTTTGTAATCCTAAAGGCACTATGCTTGCTATTATTAATGTCAGTCAATATTACTTATTTACTACGTAGAAGACACTATGTTATGCACTGGAGATACAAAATGGGGCAAAAATCACAGTGTCTGCCCTCAAAACACTGACTTTCTAATTATTCAGACAGCATGCAAACAATTATTATCAAAACAAGATGGACACTTTCCTAAAATCACCTGGTCATAGTTCTGGTGTACCTGTTAAGCAGAAGATACTAACAATGATACAGAATTGAGAATGCACAAACTACAGTTTATCCATATCTAAAAAATTTTCAGAATGACTTATTCTTCTAATATGTGAAGAAGTATTTCGGAGGGAGCATAGAAATAAGACTATATTTACATTAAAAATTCTAGAGATAATCCTTGTACACATTAAATATCCATCTCTTAAGATCAGTACAATCCGTCCTGTGATAAAACGGGTAAAAGATCAAGCCAATATAATAAGAAAACAGAGCATATCCCAGGATGAGATAGCGTTAGAGTGAGAATAGATAGGTAAATTCCATCTTGCTTGAAACAAATAGAGGGAAAACACACCATTCTACTAAGAAGAATTGGTTCATGGCTAATAAAATTTTGAACAGAGAAATGTTCTTTGGGTTTTTTTTTCTTTTCTAAAAAACTCAAACTGACAGTGATCACAATTTCCCTGGAGTGATCATGATTATGGATGATTCTAAACTAATTTTTCTTACTTAGCCTAACATCACAGCATCACAAAGATTATAGCTAACAGCTCCTTCTAGAAATGAAACGCAAACCACATTTTAATTGCCTTATGTACAAAGAACACTCTTTTTTCCTGGCAAGATATTTCCATTTGCAAAGAGTCAACGCTGGCATGACAAAGACAACCCTATTTACCAAAAATGACTCCAAAAAAGCACAAAATTCAGAACTCCATAACAACCTGGTTAATTATCTTGTCCACGTAAGACTTGGGGGAATGGCATAGTGAGAGAGAATGAGCACAAAGAATTACACAAAAAACCCAACATCTTACTAAAATGTGTCTGCTTCTGATACACTTACCCTAACAAACTCTTCCATTTCCTGTGACTTTTAAATGATTTGTGCAGACCAAATAAAAGTTTGCACCATTAGGTCTAGGAACTAGACAACAGTGATCCTCCACTATTCTTAGAACTTAGGGGATTTTGCCATTACGAAAAACTACATAGAAAACTTCAGCCCTATAATTCAGTTTAGGTTTAAACATCCATGCACAAGAACACAAATAGAAGAAATCCTTTTTCATCTTCTCTAATGGTCATTAAAGAATACATCTCAAACTCCTTTGACTTGTACATAATATATGAGTCAGAGGCTCATAATCTCACTTTGCCCAAATGACTGCTCTCTTTTCTGGGTAACTGGTGAAAGTACAGGCAACTTCTTTAAAGACCTCTTCTAATAAAGTTTCCTAAAACCAGAAGATTGCACCCAAATTCAGTTTTCTATGTTAGTGATGTATTGTTGTTTGAACTGGAAGATTTAAAAATTAGGCGACCAAAAGATTAGTACCAAAGAAGTATTGACATTTCACAGAATTTGACTTGGTGTAAGTTTTTGATTCTGTGGCACTGTCTAACCACATCCTCTAAAAATACAAATTGGAATCACCTTTGAAGTTGAAATAAAACAACAAAAACAAAACACTTCAATAGCATAGAACAAAAATTGAAGATTTTATTCACTTTCTTGATTGGGTATCCAAGATATAGGCTCCACAAAATGAAGTCACAGAGACAACTGAGATGTCTCTTTTTTTAGGGCATCCTTTTGGGTAAAGCAGGAGCTACCCTAAAGTTTGTGCATCAGTACTTAAAATGAACCTCTAAGCAATGAATAAAGATGTCAGGATTGCACTTATGGAGAAAAAAAAAGCCTTAAAAATGGAGAACAAATGTCATCTCAGTCCAGACTGAAACACCAGCTTTATTTAAAATTAAACAATATTTTAAGTTAAGCTTCCATTAAAATCATCCAAAAAATCATAATCACAATACAGTCATGCCAATTTTGTTTATAATTATTTGAAAATTAATTACTTTCATAGACAGCTAGTGATTGTTTTTTAATAAAATTATTCTTCAACTCAATCTGTTGGACAAAGGAAATTCTTGAATTTAAAACTGGAGATATTGGTTTAAAAATACAAAATGTAAAAGCAAATGAATAAAACTGGAATAAATGAATTCAAAGTTTGCCAAGAATACTCAGATCATTATTTTCCTCCTGCTGTTGGCAACAGCTTCCTTACTGATTACCACAGTTGCAGCAAATGCTGATTTTTTTCCCCTACCATGTTTTTAGTTCCATCTCAATGATTCAGAGAATACATAATGTATGTATAAAACATGATAGTAGCCTTCTTGGTAAGCTACTTCTTTTCTTTATTTCAACTAGTCATTTAAGATTTTTTTTTTAAAGGAAAATAGATGAGAAAAATCTTATGTACTGTTTTCAATCTTGAATGTAAACTGTTGACTCTACAAGTTATATATCTGCTCTTGATAATAGCTTGTCAAGAGATCTAAATCCTGATAATGATGAGAGACTAGTTTTTTTCTGTTCTCACTCCCTTTTTTCTCTTCCCTCCCCCACTGACCAGAGAAGTTTAAATTTCCCTATGTTGCCCTTCCAAGAAATCTCTTGGCCCTTGGATCCTTTTAGGTGCAGAGCAGGAGTTCTTAACCTGGAATCCACTGATAGATTTTAGGGGAAATTTGTAAATTTAGATAGGAAAAAAATTACATCGTTACCTTTACTACTCATTTTAAGTCTATGTATTTTTACTTTATTTATTTAAAAAATATTATTCTGAAAAAGGGCTCATAGACTGCCCAAGGCGCTCTTGACACAGAAAAAGTTGAGAACCACTGGTAGAGAGAAAATCAATATGACTTCAATAAAAATCCTAAGGAAAGAAATTAGCTTATCCTTTTGTCTTCCACATTCATAGACCCACAGATCTCCTCAATGTGTTATTTTTGCACTGGAGCAAAGAAACTCTATTCCAGAAGGTTTTTAAATTATTATTACTGTTATTATTTCAGTTGATTTCCACTCTAAGCCTATTATTTCCCCATCTTTCAGTTACCTTTTTTTTTTTTTTTTTTACTACCATGCTAATTCTTAGAAGAATTAAAGACTTTTATTTGCTATATCTGGACTGCAGTTACTATCCAATTGTTTAAAGGTTATGATTCACAGAGGAAAGTCAAGAGCTCTCCTGAGTCAAAATAAGGTAATAAACTTGTGGATTCTGGAGTGATAGGCTAGTGACCACTTTTTGTCACAGAATGGCCATCTTGGCAAAATCAGAATTTGTATATTAGCCAAAAGATTTTTTAAAGAAATCTTAATACAAATTCCCCTACTCAATGTTCAAAAGTATTTTCAGCATTGACTCACCATTGTCCTTACAACAAAGAAAGGACAAAAGGGAGACTAGGGAGCAAAGATCAACTGTTCCCATTTACTCCTTTGTTTAAATCATCTTATTTCTCTTCTGAGGTTCTCCACTCTACTGGCTTCTCACCTATACCTTCTCTGCTCCCTTCTCTACTAATACAAGGACCAAGAAATTCTTCTGCATCCTGCAAGGGACATTCTCTCACAGTACTAGGGGAATGGTGATGTTGCAACATCCAGAAAAACCACACCAAATAGTTTTTCTAATGTCTGAAAATACCTCAAATGCTTTTAAAAAAACCTCCGTATCTGATAGAGAACAAAAGTAAATTGGAAAGAATTAACTATAAGATACCAAAATACACTTGAAGGCAGCTTTCTTATTATTACCAATACATTTCCATTTCAAGTACTCTTTCGAAAAAAAGAAAGCATTCCTATCAGGCTTTTATCTTCAATTAGGTCGCTAGGATCTAGGCTAGAAATCCTATGACTCATTATGACATACTCCTTACATCAGGATCCAAATTCCATAGTTTTACACCTTAATCATGATTGTTAATTACTACCTGAAAATTTCACATTCTATAGTTATACACTTTGATTTGCTCAGAGCAGATTCGGGATTTAAAAAAAAAAAGTCTATTGCCTCTCCCTTCCTTCCACACCACCCCCATCCCACCTCTAAGCACAATATTCCAAATTGGAGAAAAGATAAAATTTTAAAATACTGGGAATGATTGAACAACCTCCTTAAAGTTGTTCTTTTCTCATCATCTTTATTAGAGATGATGGATAATTTAGAAACAGAGACCCAGTAACATGAAACATTTCTATTTCACCATTGACGTTGGAAAGGAAAGAAAAAAATGCACTGAGCATTTAGTACAGCTAATATAATCTTTGAAGTTCATGAGTAATCCTTCATAGCTGCCTTAAAAAAAGAGGATACATTTTTGCAAAGGAAAACAGAATAGGTAAGACTTTTCTGCTTGTTTGTTTCTGGGTATGTTTTCATTTGGAGGTTGATATCACCACCAAATAAAAGGAAATTAAAGTTACAGTGAGGTCACTTCTATTCCCATAATTCTGATCTCTGGATCATAGATTTGGAATTGACACTATAGAGGCTATCAAATTCAACTCTCTCATTTTACAGATGAGGAAACTAAAGTCCAGACAATTTTACTGACTTGATCAAGGTCAGACAGGTATCAAATCGTGGACCTGGGATTCAAGCTCAAATCTGATTCCAAATTTAGCCCTGGTTATACAACACTATGCTGTCTCTCTCTTCACATCCCTTCACTAGGTTTACTGCTGAGTACAAGCAAATAAGCTTTTAAAAACTCAAATTCTCTTACTCCCAGCCTCTCAGAGACAAACTGCTGTATGAAAAAGGGGGAAACATCCCTAAAGTCCATTTTAACAGAAGCAAAGGAACTTTAACTAAGTCAAAAAGTTGCCCAAGTTTGATTATATCACAATACTGCTCAATAAACTCTACTGGCTCCTATTACCTCTAGGACAAATACAGCTTCTTCTTCTTCTTCTTCTCCTTCTTCTTCTTCTTCTTTTTTGTTTTCTTCTTCTTCTTCTTCTTCTTCTTCTTCTTCTTCTTCTTCTTCTTCTGATATTTTAGACCCTTCATAATCTGCTTCCAATCTACCCTTCCAGCTTTATTATACTTCATTCCCCTTCAACACTACTAGCCAAATTGGTCTCCTTTCTCTTATTTACACCATATACTTCATCTCTCATCCTCATGCCTCTGAACAGAGGTCACCCCTCATGCTGGGAATGCTTTTCCTCCTCACCTCCATCTCTTAGAATTCCTAGTTTCCCTCAAAGCTTAGATAAAATGCTATCAAAAGCTATAAGAAGTCTTTCCTGCTGTCCCCAGGTGTTATTTATTTTAATGTATTTATATGTATTTAGTATCATATGCATTTTATATATATATACATATATGTGAAGAGAATGCATTAAGAATAAATATACACCTATACATACACACTCATATGCATATGTGTGTATACGTGTGTGTGCGTATGTGTGTGTTGTCTCTTCAACAGAATATAAGCTAGCTGAGGGCACATACCATTTTTTGGTCTTTGTTTCTACAACGTCTAGACAGAGAGTCAGACACATACCAGATGATTAATAAATAAATACTTGGTGATGGAGAAGTCTCATCTTGTATCATTTTAGAAATAGCAGTGGCATGGGCATTTGATTTGAAATGAAATTTTTAAAGGCCTCACAAACACTTAAAGTATAAAATTTAAAAAGGTCTCCAACTCTCTCCCATATTGTTCTACTCAAGAGTTCTTACAATCATGTTTAACCTGTGGAGAAAGAAAAAAAGACAACAAACACTATCTCTTCTGCTCTATCTCTTGCTTACCTTGTATAATGTCTATAATACTATTCCCAGAGGTGTGAGCCACACTATCCCTTAATTTGAGAGGTTTGGGCAACTATAGGTATCTATATATGGTATAAACTATAGGTGTAAATACATGTATTTCATGGAGACTTAAATTTCCCTAATTGTCTTTGACAGCACTCTAAATAACCCAGGTTGAACTACCAAAACCTAGCTGTCAGATATTCAATACTGTAGGTCCTGTCATCTCTCCTGGCCCCTTTCTTTTCAAGCGTATCTTGTAGGGGACTTCAAACATTTGTACAGGCTGTTTGGATAATAGCTCAATCCAGGAACATTGAGAAATCAATTTAGTCTTCACCTGACTCCTGGGTCAGAAGAAAGACCTATTACTTCATGGAGTCACAAGTTTAAAAAAAAATGTAAATAAATGTGCACATATTTAAACATAGAGGCAATGGGTTTAAAAATATGAATACATGTGCATATATAAGAACCAAAAAGCTTTATCCTAAATTGGTGAAGACCAAATGCTGCATTTCCCCCAGTCAAAATGCCATCTCCATTAAGATATCCTCAGGTATTAGTGCCTTCTCCCCCTCCTAAAATTTTATGCATTCTGTATACATGTCTAATATGTATGTTTGTCTCCCCTGTAGAATATAAGCCCTTTGAAGTGCCAGGCATTGGAGACATACACAAAAACATGAAACAACTCTTACATCTTAGACTGTGAGCTCCCTATGAGTAGGGATTATTTTTTGGCTTTTTTCTTCTCCCCAGTGCCTAGCAAAGAGTAGAACAGAAGTTGTAAATGCATGCTAGAGAAGTTACTTTAAACCCCTGGTTTTTGTGTCACAGACACGGATGAAGTGCATACCTCCCTCGTCAGAAGGATATTTTTAAATGCACAAAATAAAATACAAAGGAAACCAATTATACTGAAAGTTATCAAAAAATATTAAAAAACTCAACCAATTCATGGATGCCCTGGGGATTCATAGAACCCAAGTAAAACCATGCTGGTTTAGATAATATGGTTGTGTCCCACTCGGTTTGTGGCCTACATTGGTAATCCTAGCTACCCGGGGAGAGTGAGGCCAGCAGATATGTTCAATTTGAAAGTTTGAGCCCCAAGTCAGCTATGTTGATTGGATGTATGAACTATGTTTAGTATTAATATGGTAAGGTCCCCAGACAAAATGAGAGGGATTGAGGGCAGGGTACCAGTTTGTCTAAGGAAAACTGAACCTCCTTATGTTGGTCAAAGCTTCCTGCTGATCAGGCCCATGAGCAGACTCTGCACGTCCAATGTAGTTGAAATGAGGAGTCATATGTGTTTGTGTATTCATATATATGTATGTATATATGCAAATATATATATACTTATGGAGAAAAAAGGAAGGGGAGGTTCATTTTAACAGAAGCAAAGGAACTTTAACTAAGACGCTAGTTAAAAGGAGGTTCTTGAAAGGTTACCCCCAACTCAGCAACACCAACAAACTGCTGAATCTTAGTTTTGCCTGAGGATAAGCTAAATACACTTTTCTTTGTTAAAACATCAACATTCTGATGTTTTCCCATGTATCCATACTAATACCATACATATTTCCTCTTTTAAGTTTCAAATCTTATCCCAAAAGCAGAAAGAAAGAAGTTTCTATACACACACACACACACACACACACACACACACACACTGAGAGAGAGAGAGAGAGAGAGAGAGAGAGAGAGAGAGAGAGAGAGAGAGAGAGAGAGAGAGAGAGAGAGAACAGCTCTTATATTGTGGTCTACTCATTTGTTTTTTAAAAATATTTTATAACTATTTCAATATAATTGTTTATGCATTTAAAAAAGATTATTTGGAGGACACCAAAAGGGACCACACATACATCTATAGGACAAAAAAGAGGGTTACAATCAAGAATCAATCTAGTATTCTATTTGAAAAAAAAATTCAGTCATACAAATCAAGGAAAATCATGCTTAAGTAGTATGTCTCCTAAGATCAGCTAAAAGGGACCTATCAAAGAATGACACATTAACTTCATCATGGTGCCAATAAGACCACAAGTTATATTCGATATAGGCCAGTTTCTACAACCACAGATCCTGCTCCTAAATGGCCAACTCCATCTGAACCTCTTACACACACCAAGGGAACTGTTGCAGAGTATGGATAAATCACTGCAAATCCTGGTTCACTATTTGAAATATAACTCAAAGTCTATATGGGTTAATAGTTTCTAACTGAAGGACACGTACAATGTCCTTTTTTGCAAGTTATCTTAAGACCATCCATGACAGTGGTGATTCTCCCTTCTTTTACAGACAGAGATAGCTCCACCACCCCAAGAATTGAGCAGTAAATCACTTAGAAGGCAACTCATCCCTTACCTACCTATTATACACTGATGGTTTTTGCAAGCACAGCAACCACAAACAGTATCGTCCACCTTTAATACTTCAAAACATGTTACTCAGGGAATATTAGAGAAAAACTAATTAGTCATAAAGTTGTTTCAGGGAAAAGCAGGTGGAATTTTAAAATTAATATCATTGTTTCCTAGCTTCCCAGCACATTAATGTAGCAAATATTCTATGGCTGAGAGGACTTTTTGGAAAGTCTTTGTCTTGAGAAACCTCTACATCACTGAGCAACAAGATGACTTGTCTTACTTAGGTAACACTACCATGGTGAGTCAGAATTGGTCCTGATCTCTCCAGGACAGCCGTACTGGGTATAAGTCCTACAAAGGGCCCTTTTCTAGCTTTGGAGAAGCCAGCTAAACAGATGACAGACCGAACAGAAATCTGCACCCATTTATTTTTCCTACCTCTTCCACTGTTTATGTCTGGGAGCGAACATTACACTTTTAGTAGCCTACCTACCTTCTACCTGCAATTAAAACATTTTCACTACACCAAGATGGGAGTGGAGTGAGGGAATAAATAAACCTCCTTTCAACCAGAGTGTAAAATGACCAGAAAATAACTTTGTCAATAAAAATTCCTCCTAAGATCATACTCTGATGCCTCAATTAGAATGGAGCTGTCCCTAAGTTCTCAAAGGGCAATCCAAAGTTCTCTGGCTGGCCTCAAAATTCTCTCTCTGTCTATTAGCAGAGCACATGTTTTTGAAGGTCCTTCAAAATCTGAAAGTCTTAGAATATGGCTCAGCCTGGGACTGCACGATTGTGGGAAGGCCAAACTTGATCACTGGGGAGGCAACACCCAGGTAGTAATTAAAAAAAAAAATACAGAAATTCATGGAACTTTTTTTTTAAGAGTGGGAAGTACTGGAATAGCTGATTTCTTTAAGGAGTGAAAAGGTTCATAATATCGAAAGCTGGAATGGAATGTATCAATAAAGATTCAGTAAAGACAAGTACAAGATGCATCTTAGGTGCTTTACTACTTATACCTTTAGGATAGCTAGGTAATGCAATGGGTAGAGCACCAGGCCTACAATAGGGAAGACCTGAGTTCAAATCCAGCCTCTGATTCTTACTACTTTTATGAACATGGGCAGGTCACCTAATCCTGTTTGGCCCAGTTTCCTCATCTGTGAAATGAGCTGGAGAAGGAAATGGCAAACTACTGCAGTATCTTTGCCAAAAAAACCTCCAAATGAGGTAATGAAGAGTTGGACATCACTGAATAACAAAAACTTGTTCACTTAAGTTTATACATTTGCATCGTACATAGGAGCATTTGGAACTTTATTAATGCAAAGGAACAGTCAAATGTCTTAGTTGCTTTAATACTTCCAAATAGTTTTTTAAGTTGCCCTTAAATGGGTATGTACTGATTGAGAGGAATTTAAAGAAAAATTATTTTTGAGAGTAATTCTATCCATCACACAACTAAAAGGTTGAAAAGTCATGTAAGAGTGAAAAGGAAGATGAAATTCTCAATAATAGTGATAAAATACAAAAGCCGTTTACTATATGATAAATGCCACCTTCAACAAATATGATTCAGATTCTATCTACCTCTCTCACCAAAGAAACAACAGAAAGAAAAATAAAGTATTAAATTAGCATTATTTACACAACCCAGGTGGTGTTGTGGTTTGGGTATGAATTTGAACAGCAGCATTTAATCTGGCTTCCTAAACATGCTCATCGATGTTGCTTTTTCCCTCTCTATTTACCTGAAGAGAAGTGAATTGTTTCTGTTCTGAAGTGTTAAGTCTTTGTGTGGCCATAAGGGACAAATGGAAATTTGGCACCATCTATGAATAGACAACCACACTAAAGACAACTTTCACCACAGTGAGGTCAGCAATGCCGAAACCAATTTCACCCACTGGTATTCAGAAACATTTTGCAGTGTGCTTCTAATAAACTCTCTTAGATGCCTGCTTCAAAACATCTAATGAAGTTTCTGTATCTTTTTTTTCAGTCTCTGTTAAGACAAACTCAAATAAGGATTTTACTGAGCTGACACATTATGTCCACTGGATCTTTTTAAACAGTTTCTTTTTAGGGACACATTATATTACTTTTTTTGTGAGAGCCACTCCCGCATCCCTTGAATTTCACATAAATATCTTGTAAAAATTCATCTCCATAAATCCTAGAAGGGGAAAAAAAGCAACACAAAACAAACAAAACCAGATTCTTTCATGTGTGTTTGAGTTTATACCCAAAGAAGGGCAATTGTGTTTAGAAATAATGAATATCTTCCATTCACAGATACCTCAGGTAGCCATTACTGGCTTTTCCAGGTTCATCTGCCAATAAATACAAATCATTGAGGATAATCTGAATGGAGTGGGAGAAGGAACCTAGGCTACCAGGTAGTTTCCAGTCCTAACACCTTCATTAAACAGATGCAGTAAACAAGGGGTTACTTTGTTATTCAAATACCAAATGGCAGAGATGCCACAGGGTGACTGCCACCCAAGACCCAAAAGCTCACACAAATGGTCACCTACCTCTGACACCTTTGATGGGAACCTAGCTGAGGCTAGTGAGGGCTCCAGGAACGGTTAGAAACTCAAGGCAGCTAAGAACACAGTGAAAGAGCAGGAAGACTGAGGTGAATGAGTAGGAGGAAGGCTGAGAGGTTGTCTTCCGGCTAAAATGTTTTTGATCTCTTACACATTTTAAAAAACACAAAAACCAAAACCCCCAAAACCCAGCTGTAAAGCATTAAAAGGCAAAGGCTGCAGTTCAGTTGGACTCTAAAAAATATTCTGTAACTAAACACACATAGCTTTGTGGCTAGACCTGAACAGCTTCTGGAATTATGCAAACTCGAGAGTAGCGCGAGAAAACACTGCCTAAGAGAAATCTGTTCAAAACTGTTGCAGAAAAGAAATGGCGGGCAGAAGATAACCATGTCAGTAAGGGGAAATGCTTTCTACCCACAGCCTTTACCATCTGAAGACATCAAGCTATGCACACACACTATACTGGGTCTGCCATAAGTTGCTCAAGTAAAGAACTGCTCAACAGATTGACTTCAGAGTTTCAATCCATTCCCTGAAAATACAGGGTTTTCACTTGATCACCAGTACCTCCCCTGAAATAATCGCTAGAACAACTCACATTTGTACGAATGATTTGAGGTTTACCCAAGTACTTTTCTCCTAGCCGCCCCATAATCAAGATCCTCAAGCAGTTTCTGCTGGACTAAGTTGAGGAGTAGAAAGGGAAGAGCATCGGTTTCAACAGGACAAAAAAGTTTGGGGGTTTTCTTGGGTCTTGTTTATCAATGCCAGAAAATCTGGTTTGGGTGGGCTTTTAAAAAAATGTAAGGGAAAGATTAGTCAGATCAGTCTCACCTTCTAGGAATCATAAATAAGAAGGTATGAGATTTTTTTTTCCTAATGGCCATATGTTTATCAGCATGTTGGAAACTATAATTCAGGATGCTGGAAAAAAATTGTTATCCTAAATATTTTTCAACAGAAGCTCTCTTATTTGGTAAGCTACATGCTGTTTGGATGTTCTTAATTAAGTCTATGTAGACTCTAGAAGTAAAGTTCAAAATAAGGAATGGATTCATTTGTTGCTATAATCAAAACACATTCTCCCATGCAAACATGAAAGTTAATATCTTATATTTAACATATATTTACTCCACCAAATTTAAGTACTCTTGCATATTTGCAAATTTTAAAAAGCCAGAAATATCTGATGATTAAGAATCAGAATGCCTAATCCTATTCAGTCATATTAATGAATTCACCCTTTTAAGAGAGAGGCTAGTGTCTGTGCTCTTAAGTATTTCCTATGATGAAACCCCAAAGGTCTATTTTCCAATCAAAAGAATAAAATCAATTGTTTAAAGATCAAGCTACTTTTAAAAGTCTGATAGATTTTGTCATTAGGTAAAATGTCGAACATTGCTTTTTTATATATTTAATAGAAAAAAATAACTTCTAGTTCAGAGTGCTTGTGTAAAATCTAGTTCTAGGTAGATAATGTGAATTCAATCATTTCAAAGGGATGAATAAAAATACTTAAGATCATCATAAATAATCATTATCATGAATTGATTGCTATTGATATTTTGATCAACCTTGGGTGATTTTGTGAATTTTTCTTTAATGAGGTAAAGGGTTCAATTAGGTGGATAATGGAAGGTGTTGTTACTAATAAAATAAACTTTCCCTATCCACCAATCAGCAAACATTTATTAAAATACCTCTTGTATCCCCCATTTAACACTCCAATATGATCTGTAATGAAACTAAAATCATTGGTTTGAGATCCTGCATTTGGGCCATGTCAGCTAGTCTTAATTATTTTTTTCCAGGACCATAATTTTTTTTTTTAACATCAATCTATTATGTGTTTTTGATTCAAGAGGTAAAAAGAGAGTAGATGATCAACACAAATACCTAACCTCTATGGGAGAAAAACTCAAGAGTCAAGCTCTTCTCACAGCCCAGTAATGTCATTTCTCTGTAAAAAAAAAAAAAAAAAAAGGCCAACCTATTTTTGTTTTTGAAACAACTATTCAAGTGCTACATAAATCAGACTTCTCAATTAGACTTTCTCCTAACCAGTGAAGTCTTTTATTTACTCTTCTCAGGAACGTAGAACACGTTTAACAATTAATATAGTCTGAAATTCTAACAAGTTTATGCCAACACAACTTAGAACTTTTTCAAAGTTACATTTAATCTATTACTAAAAAAGAAACAGTCCCCTATGTAATATCTTCACATACTAGCTTGCAAAAATTCCAAATGGAGTGGAAAAGTGATATTATTTTTGACAAATAAAAGAAAAGGCCTGTTTTTTAAGCTGAAATACGCCCTGTAACCATCTACATAGCTCTAATTCTTATTTTATTAAGCTCCTTTTTGATAACCATGGGACACCAAAAACTATTCAGTACTTAGATAACCGAAATATTCTATTAAAATGTTCCTTTCTATGTAAAGAACACATTATACTTGTAATTTGTGTGTGGAAAGGGTTTACTGTTATTAAAACAAAATTGATGCAAAACAAAATCGGAATTCACACATGATATATGGAGATACCTCCAATTAATTCAAAAGCTAATATGTTAAGGTCAAGCTCACCAAAACTCCCATTATAGCAAGTCCAGCTATCATAAATGCATTCATTCAGTCTGAGATCTGACGTGTAACATATAAACACTCAAGTATTTTTTCAGCCAAATACTTAAAGATAATTATTAGAATTTGAATTTGGAGGAGGATAAAATTTTAAATAGAAATATATTACTCACTGTTCTAGGGATGGGTGGAGAAAGAGATCCATTTGACATGTAAGGGTCATTATTCATATTTGGCATCATTATATACCCAGAATAACCGGAGTAAGATGGGCCCTTGTTGTATAATCCTCCATCTGGATGTTTTCCTGCTAAAAATCAAGTGAACAATGAATGATCCATTGATTTTTTTTTTATTTCTAGGTCAATTTACTTTTGTATCTCTAGTTCAATAGTCATAAGGCAAATATTCACCCTACAGAAACAGGATACTTTAATTAAGATTTTATACATGCATATACTTTAAACTGGCAGCACCTGTGTACTTGGGCTCTGAAAAATCCTAGCTATAAAACAGATGCTTTTAAAACATGTGGTTCAATTTATTTAAACTATAGACTGATGTTCTAAAAATAAATTTTGTCCATCCGACTTAATTTGACAAAGTGGACTAAGGCAACAGAGATATTGAAGAGAAAATATATAGTACCAAAGTTTCATAAACATTGATCATCTTTCTTGACATCATCAATATCTCCATCTTTCATTTAAGTTACCAGTAAGAGCACTTAAAAATCCTCTCTTAGTTATGAGAAAAAAAAAAAGAAACGTAAAACTGACAGAAAGAGAATTGTATCTGACAAATATAGGCAAGAATCTAAATTTATAAAAGGTTTACTGTGTGGGGCCCCATTTTATAGCGATACCAACATCCTGTTGATGGCAGCAAGTATTTGGAATTGTTCTGTGCACACAGATTTTTATCTCTCGACCACTGACTTTGTGGTCAAAGAAGAAAGCATGGCATTATATAGTCAGCTTCACTTCCTGTGCTAGGCGACGTGTTGCATGTATGAACAATTCATCCTGACCATGCCAATGGTAAGTAATTAAGGAGAACAGAAATGTAATCTGGTATACAGGAGAACTCTACCAAGAGTTGGGACTTCTTATGAAGCTCTTCATTTAATCTATCAAATACGTATTTTAAATCTATCCCTCCCAGTCTACCCCCACATCCAAACAAAACAAAACAAACAGTAAATGCCAGAAATGGATCATGGAGGATTAAAGGATCATAGGATTTAGCGCTGGAAGGGACCATTGAAAGATCACATAGGACAACCTCCTCATTTTAGGGAGGAGTAAACAGAGGTGACAGGCCCAGAGAAGTTGAATGATTTTACCAAAGTCACACAGACAGGTTATCAGTGTTTTGTAATTATGACTGACTTTAAAAAATACAAAACTTAATGCTACATCTTCCTAAATTAAGCATCTATCTATCTATCCATCCATCCATCTATCTATCTAAAAATCTATCAACAACCATCTCTTATGAGTCTACTATGTGCTAGGCACTGGGGATATAAAGACCAAAATGAAATTAATGAAATTAAATCAAATAATGCTTATTTTTTCTCACCCCAAACATGACGTTAACATATATATTGTTCCATCAAATGGGCCATCTATTATAATTCTTACTTTATTTTAAAAATATATGTATATAATTCTTATTTTCAAAGAAAAGAAAAAATAAACTCTTCATATAATACATTAAAATATCAGTAACTTAAACCATTCAAAATGTAACAGGATGGTTTTAAAGGAAGAGGAAAAAAGAAGAAAAAATAATGAATGTTTTAACCCTTTGAATATTACCCACATGCTAAATTGTTTCTCCACGACGAGAGTCACATGTCCACCAAAACACAGATGAATTTTAAAAGCCAAATAATTCAGTCACATTTTCTCATTTGCATTCAATTGTATAAAAACTACATATACAACCTTCAAAGTTATGTCATATCAGGTTACTTGTGTGTATATTTTTTTAAAAGACCATATTTGATTAGAGTATTCAGTAGCAGCACTCTTACCTTCATCAGGATGATCTCTGGCTTTGTCATGGTATGATTCCTGAGAAGTTTGTGCTTGTCTGACCACCTAATCACATGGCATCCGTATCACCAAAAGAAAGAGAATCTCGTGTTACAGTATATAGCAAAAATAGAAAGCAATTAACTTCCTAATAAATTCAGCATTATCTGTTTTTATATATCTCTATAATCTCTATCTCTCTAGCTTTATAACATGTAGATCTATATAGATAGTTATAGGCTATATAATCTGTTTGAATAGTGGTAATATTTCTAAGAGGCTCAGTACTTTAAAATCATTTTATAATGTTTTAAAAATGTGGAATAAAGGAAGGACATATTGAGTATTGTCAAAGTGGCAAGACATTAATTATAAGTTATAAAGTAAGAATAGTAAGGGGAGAGGAGAGGAAGGGGGAAGATAATCCTTGGTACCTATAAAAATTAGAGAAGGAAAACAGTTCAACCTAAGTACCGACACTGAATCCAAGAACTTGGACCCAGGTCTCCTTTCAAATGTTTACTACTTTGGGTGATCCTGCATCTAATTCCCCCGAAACTCAATGTCTTCATCTATAAAATAATGAGGTGGCCTCTCAAGTCCCTTTCAGCTCTACATAACCTAATTCTGTGATGTATTTTTGACCATGTATTTGTTCAATACCTTTATGAAGTCTCTATCAGTTAAATATATATGCATATGTACATATGTACATATTTGTATATCTTGTTAGAATCTGCACATAGCTCTGACCTTGATGATGTGAGGAGGCCATCTCAAGGCCATGTGGAGACTTAATTCTATTAGAAAGGTTGTAAGGCTCTATAGTCTTTTACCCTCATATTCCCTTTTACCCAAGAACTGGTTAGAACAGAATTTTGGGAGAAGGTTTGAATCTTAAATTTTGTTTTTCATCTTGAAATGAAATTTTAAACCTAAACAAATCAAAGACACAGTGGCAGGCTGCTAATGACTTCCTTGGAAGATTTTCCCTGGGGACGTTATCAAGAGCAGACTTCAACTACTGTTTTCTAAATAAACTTCACTTTAGTTTCTTAACTATTAGATAGTGTGTTTCTCTTTGTGTATACACTTAAAAGCTAGAATAGCAACCTTATTTCTGTGACTGATGAAGGAGATTCCCTTGACAATTACAGGCATCTAAAAGAATCTATATAATGTCAATTGTGACAACTCTCTCAGACCCAGAGGAGTGCAAAACACCCACCCTTAACCCCTCTTGGTTTTCTTCCATTTACTTTCATGCCCTATCACGAGCTACTTCAAAACACAAAGTGCAATATCACTATTCTTTCCTACCACAGCATTGTCCCTTTCAAACCCTCTACTGCCTTGACCCAGAAAGGTAAGGGAAGTATTAGTTGAGGCTACACCATTCTCCCCATTATTTTACCCTCACTAATGGAAGACTTAGCTAGGAGAATGAGTTTGGAAGACAACATCTGTAGTTTTGTTTTTGTTGCTTCTTAACAGTAACATTCCCCCAATGCCAACCCAGCCCTGCAAAAAACCCAACCTCGATAAGCATAAAGATACTCTCCTCCTCCTCCCAAACATGCACTTTGGGGAGGGAATGTGCTGTCATACCTTGAACCCTAAAGGAAAACTCAACACTTAGCCTTGCTCATAATAGGAGGAGAATGTGGGATATATTTATTTTTATTATGGTACTATCTCCCTAGAGTCTTTCTATACACTCAGCCTTGGTGAAGAATGGGGACACTAACTTAGATGTCTTTAGGGGAGCAGCCTTGGTGTTATAGTTTGGGGGTTCAATTCAGATGGCTTTCCCAATCCCAGCACAGAGCTGGACAGTTATTGACAGTTATTGGACGTCCACACACATCTGATAGGTTTTCATACAAGGGACAGAGTTTCCCCCCCGTCTCTCCCCTCCCCCCCCCCCCGCCCCCTTCAGTTGTCTTCCCTTTTTCTCTCAGGCACCCACGTGTCTCTATTTACTTTACTCGGGTTACTGGCGCTATCTCAAGGAGCGCGAGGCCAAAGGAGAACAAGTAGATCCGATAAAGAATCGTCGATCTCTCCCCCCACCCCCCCACCCCCCTTTCCTTTGGTGCCACGGGCCTGGCTTTATCTCGATTTACGCCGGAGTTTCTGTATCTTAGTTTCAGCGCCCGAACAGCAATAGACACAACCTGGGGGGTGGGAGATGGAGGGGTAGGGAGGTGATGAAGGGAGGTGGAAGAAAACCAACGTGCTGTGAATAAAGAGGCAACGACCTTGTAGGCAACACGTCTGGGTCTCAGATTCCTCGGGGCCACAAGTGACGGGCTTCAGCTACCGTGGCTGTTGCCTCTGAGTGGGATGTGGGCAGCTGTTTTTGGGCTGCGGGCCCCTTCCCATCCCTAACCTCCACAGTAGCCTCCCACTCGTGCGCTCTGCTCCCCTCGGGCCTCCCTCCCTCGCTTGCTTGCTCCACCGGTTCCGCAGCTGGCAGCCCCAGAGTCAGCCCCTGCCCCACGCCCGCAGCCCACCGCCCTTCCTCTCCGCCCCCACCCCATCTCCAAATGCTTTTTGGTGGTTTGACACACTAGGGTAGACAACTGTACGCATTAAAGGAAAACTTTTGACTGTTAGTATGCCCCCCCTCCCTTTTCTTCCCCCTCCTTCCTTTGCCCCATCCTCTTTCTCATCTCTCGCCTACACTAAGAAAAAAAAAGAACGCGAAGAAAGATTTAAAGCTAGAAGAGTCCTCAGGCCATCTAGTTCACCTCCTTTGTATTGTAGAAAGGGAAACTGAGGCCCAGAGAAGATATCCAGGGCTGAACTCTCCTTCCAGGTTATGAGTCCTAAGAAATCCTGGGAAACACGCACGAGACCGTGTATTCCCGATGGCCATATCAACGAGCCCCAGAAAACCACTAACTTCAGAAGTTTGGCAGCACACACACACACAACCACACAACACACACACCTGTGCACACAAAACAGGAGCATTTCCTTAATGGTCTAGCACCCCGCCACCCCTCGCCAAAATAAGAAGTTATACATTTAGCACCACAACTCTCTGTGCCACCCCCCCCCCCCACACACACACTTACATAAAGACCCACAAACACAGCCAGTCACCCATTTCTTTCCTTCCTCCCTAGGGTGCGTCCCATGTTTTTTCAGGCTGCGGGAGTGGGGAGCTCACCTCATGCCCGTTGCTGGCTGGGATGATCTCGGATTCATTGACCAAGGAGGATTTGATGTCGGCCAAGTCCCCTTCCTCTTCAGGGTGACTAATCTCTGCGAAGATTTTTTCTTTCTGCGGATCGCCTTCGTCTTTGAAGGGGATCATCTCGTCGGTGGCGCACAGCTCCGGGTCCCCCCCGCCGCCGCCGCCACCACCTCCCCCCGAGAGCTGGGGCATTCTGGCTGCTCTTTAATCCCCTCTCCTCCGGGGGAGCGACCGCGGCAGCGACGACACAACAAAAGCACACAAAAAGGGAGGGGGGGGGGGGGGGAGAGGAGGCAGAGATTGAGAGAGTTGAAACTGGCGTGCAAGAAAAGAATGGAATGGGGACGTTCCTTGCTCAGGGGCACTCGGCCAACAAGCCTCCTTTGCAGCCGCTGGTAGGGACGCCTTGGTGATGGCCTCTTAGTCGTGCCTACCCCTCCAGAGGAGTGAGCCAAGCTCCAGACCCGAAGGGAGAATAGCAGGAACCGCGAGGAGTGGGAGGTTCAGCCAAGCTGTCGAAGTCGGCTCTCTTCCCCGATCACTCCCGTGCCTCTGGTAAGCGAGGCGCTCGCTCCTGCTTCTCCACCAAAGTCCCTGCCTTCTGTTGTGTCTGCCAGTGGAAGTTGGTGTGAGTGGTGAGGGGGTGGGGGCTAGCCAGAAGTGCGGAGGCGAGGCAGGCAGGCCTCCGCGCAATCTTCTGGATCTTCTGGACAAAGTGGATATTAGAGTCGTTTTGTTTTCAAAAGGGAGTGACGGAGCTTGCCCAAAAGGCTCCGGGTTCGCGTTTTCCCACGATGAGAAGCTGCAAGGACAGTCAGGAGATAATGTAATTTCCACTTCCTGGAGCAGCGATAGATGTATATGGGCATCTATCTCTGTAGCAAATAATCAGCAACCTGAAGACGCGTGTCCTTACAGCTTATGGTTTCTTTCCCTTTCTCTTCGCCTTTGCATTTCAAAGCCCATTTAATCTGTAGGAGGGGATGAAAGCAGAGGACAGAACTCAGGGGCAGAGGAGGAAAGACAGGGAAGGAGAAATGAAGGGAGGGAGGGAAAAGTTTGCCAAGAATAAAGTTTGTGCCACCGGAGGTGTGGAGAGCCGAGGGGCGCAAGGAATAAAAACACTGGTCTCTGTCTCATACACACACTCACACACAAACACACACAAATACAGAAAAGAAAAAAAAATCCTAGTCTCAGATATAAGGCAAACTCTTCTTTGTTTCAAGTTTCTCTCCAGCCTTAATTTTCTCGCACCCTGGATCGCTTTTGCTCGCCACCCTTCAGCTGTGTCCGCAGTCTCTGTCAGAGCAAGTTAGTAGCTAAGTCCCTCCGCTACTACTGGAGCCAAGGGGGCGCGCGGAGGGGAAGGGGGAGTTGGGGGGAAGGGGGAGGGGAAACTGACTCCTGCTGAGAGCAAGGACTGGAGAGCCTCGTCCCGGCGCCTCTGGAGGAGTCCACAGAGCCCGGAGATCAGGGGGAGGTTGAGGGGCGGTCGGGGCTTTGAGGGTTCCTCCTCTTCGCTCTTCTCTGCAGGTGAGCGGCTGCGCCTCCCGGCCGATTCTCCACCTCCCTCGCCTCTCCGGCGCTGAAAAGCTATCCACAAGCGTCGGATCTTCTCCTCCTCCCTTCTGGATACCCCCTCCCCCCTCAACTCCTCCGCCTCTTTCTTTCCTAGGCTGGCGGCTTAAGAGGGGTGGGGGGGTGGGGGCAGAGGAGGTGGTGATTGAGGGTGATTTTTTTTTCTTTTCACAGAGCCTGTAGGACTGGTCCTCCGCGTGTGGGGTGTGTTTGTGTGTGTCTCCGGGGGAGAAAAATTAGGCAACTTCGACAGGGAGGGAAGGATCTCGGGGCTGCCCCTTCTGCCCCTCAAAGAATTGATACGCTTATGTGAAGTTGAAAATTGGGGGTCTTGCCTTTAGGGTTTAACTTTAACATCTAACCTTCCTTCCTCGTCCCCCACTCTTCTTACTCTTCCAGATGCCCCCCACCTTTCCTGCTTTCTCTCTCTCTCTCTCTCTCTCTCTCTCTCTCTCTCTCTCTCTCTCTCTCTCTCTCTCTCTCTCTCTCAGAAAAGGGGGAGAGGGAAGATGAAAGCGAAGCCGCCGCTCTGATTGACACCACATTGATAGAAGCTCTGAAAGAAGGGAATTGGGGGGAGGGGGATAAGCAGAAAGGAGAAAATGGGGGAATGAAACCGCACAGAAATCACTGCTTAACTAATAAGGGAGAAAAGAAACGGAGAAGGAAAAGAGCCACAGGTATACATGTATTGCATACACATACACACATGTATTTGTAGGGGGGTATATATACATCATACCTATATTCACATTGGGATATACGCACATACATATATACATGTACAATTAGTATGTAGGACTGTAAAAACACATATAATTTGGGTACCAGTGAGCACAAACTTCCGGGCTTTGGGAGATCAAGTGGGGGAAAAGGGGGAGAGAGGAAACACAAAGACTAATAAGGGGAAGTTGAACGTCTTAATTATAATTAAAATGATCACTCTTTCATCACTTTTATTCCACAGGCATTTTAGGCAGATGTCCTTTGGATGCCCTGATACACACAGTAGTGCAGGAAAGAGTGTGAGCATGGAAGGCGTAGAGCAAGGGAAGAGGGGAAGGAGAACGAAGGAAGGCACCCATGAGCTGACAGTAAGTAATGTATGTCAGAATGCAAAATCAGTAGATGAACAGAGTAAGGTGAGGAGAGGGCAGGAATCAGAGCTACGGCATTCTTTCAAGAAAGGGCGAAAAATCAGAATAAAACCTCAAATGTCCCCTAATCTCCCACCATCTCCCTGGCACTGTGTACCAGAACTATGCTTTCGGGACTATTTTCATGATTATCTTTTGTTACACTTAGGGGACATTAAGGTTAGAAAGCACGATTCATTTCAGAAAATTCTTACATTTTGCTACTTTTGCCAGCCTTAACTATGCCAGAGGAACATCTCGGTTGAGTTATTACAGCTAGTAGACATCTAGTAAGACCCCAAGTCAGTGTCTTCCTTGAGTTGAAAACTAGATTTGGTTATGTTATATTATATATATATACATATATATATATAATATGTATATATATGTACATATATATATATATATACATGTAAAGATTCCTCATCTTTCCCCAGGGTCACAAATAACACCAAAACTATTAATTGTTCAGTTGATAGTCATCTGTCAGGGATCGTGACAGCACTGTATATTATCGAAAACTTCACCCATTGGTAACTGCTTCTTTTGGCATAGAATTTTACCAAACAACTTTTAAGGAATGAAAACATTTGAAAGGGTTTACTTTTTCATGAATAATTCATGCTTAGCAGAAATATTATTAGTAATATATGGGGAGTCTGGGATAAGGATAAAAGGGGTGGCAGAGAGGGGAGAAGGAAGTGAAGGAAATTCAATCCGCTTTGAACAGCTGACAATTTTATGCCTTAGAGGAAAAACAAAAACAAAATCTTGCTACAGTATATCAGTAAACTAATGCTAAAGAGTTGGAGAGAAACCCATTTTCTTTCTTTTCTTTATTTTGGGAAGAGAGTGTGGAGGTATTATGTTTCCTTTAATATTAGCATGTTTGATCTCTGCACCTTAGATACTATTATGAACGTTTATATCATCTGATAGTTTAAAGGAAACGTGAACAAACTAATTATGTTAATAATGATCAGAAGAAAAAGAAAATAGCCAATTCAGCCCCATCAAAGCAGGCAAATGTTCCTTTATGAAAAAAAAAAACAGGCTAAGGAGAGAAGGTGCAAGTGGAATTAAGTTGCCAAATTAAGATGTATACCTGCGTATGTGTATTGGGGGCGGAGGTGTTCTGGAAGCTAAGGAAGTCAAATGATCACCCTTACTATTTTAAGTGATAAACCTAATTCGAATCCCATTTTCTCCTTCCTGTTAATTGTTTGGACTCTACTCATTTGGTTAAAATGGTCAGGAGAGGACTGAGAGAAGATGGGAGTTTGAAGAAGTCATTAGAGGGGAAATCACGTAATGAGGACCAATTTAAAGAGTCAAGGGAAAGGAGGCTCCATTTGGTGCTTTATCATAGTAGTCCTTGGAAACATTATTTCTAACGAAAATAATCAAGCACCTTGGGGATACGAAATGTTTTGTTATTTTTACTCTGCAAACGGCAAGATGTTGGGGTTACTGTAAGTCTTCTGTCGCTATTACAATTTGACGCGACCCCAGGAGAGACGGCCTAAAAACCTAGGTGGGCACCAAGGTGATATTTCAATGTGCATTCTGTCTTTCCCAGGGCAGAGGGAGGGAGGGAGAGGAGGGGCGAGGCAAAGCCCGGAAGATGATTTCCGTTCTCCCTAATGGTTTGTTTGCAAGGCTCTAGCGGAGAAGTTTCTGTCACAGGGCTATACTAATTGCGTTAGCGATTAGTCTGTAGGACTGCAATTAGCGTGCAGGCGTCCCATGTAATCACTGAGATTTGGATCACAAATCAGGAGTTGGTATTGGGACGCCAGTATCTAGCACTGGGTGGGTTTATTTCGGTTGACTAGAGCGGATGGTGAAGTTGGATGCTGCAGGTTCTCCCCTCCAGGATGTGGGTTTAAGAGGGCGTTTGGATGCATTTGAATTTCGACCATGAAACAATTGCAAAGGGTTGGATGGTGGCGGAGGCGGTATTTCCCTCTGATTCCTTTAGCTTGTTTGGGTTTAGTATGGGGGTGAGCCAACAATACTTCCTCCTGCTCATGCAGGGGCTGGCTTTTTTGGTGAGGATGAGATTACCTAAGCTCTCAATCAAAGTCGAAGTCGAGGCTTGCACACGTTTCTAACCTGCTACTGAGGTACCCTTCAATCACGGGGAGTTGGGGATGGCGGAAGGAAGATCATTTTAAAATTAAAACAGTGACTTCGCTGCTAAATACGTGTGCACAAAATAAACTTTAATTAAAGGGAGAAAAGCGGTGTTTGCTTTTATTCAGCTCTCCACCTCCACGGACCTCAGTCAATCCCCCTTCCCCTTTTTGGTTTATGTGGGCTGGAATTTTTCCCAGCTACGATTTTGGTGGGAGCAGAAAGGAAGATGATGGTGGCCTAAGGAGGGGACATGGAAGGGCAAAAGGGAAACGAAATAATTTACCTCAGGAAGAGAGAGACTCAGAAAACCTTGACTCAGACGCCAGATTTGGCTGAAAACAGCACAAAGCTGTCGGCACCCTCAGTTTATGAGGGAGGTGGGATTTGAGAAAGAAGGAAGATGAAGAGAAGGGCCATTTTTGTTTAGAAGGTTGCCTCCCCCAGCCCTCAAGATATACAAACATGGCCCAAGCGGGGAGCTTAAAAACTTCTGGGAGCTACGAGTGAAAATTCAATATGTCTGAACTAGAATGACAGCAAACTACATCATTCGACCATGTAAATGTTGCTGCAGATTGGATTGAACTGTTCCACGCAATCTCTGGATCCTTCTTATTATCTGGGAAAGCAATCTTCTGTGTAACGAGATCGAGACTTAGAACCTTCTCCCCTCCCTATCGCCATTCCAAAGACTTGTGTGCGTGTGAGCGCGGAATGCGCCCCACTCACCAATCCTTAAGAAACCAGTGTTAGCCCTGCAGGCAGGTCCTCAAGGATTTTCCCATCCAACAGTCTTGAGATGCGGACGTGAAGCGTTATCACACCTCTCGGTGCGCAAGATCTAGCTAGCGGAATTAAAATGCATCCCTGCAGTCATTCTGGACCGGGCGAACTCATCACGCGAGCCCTGTCCAAGTCCAAGAAAAAAAAACGTTGTCAATAACTGGCCAAGAATAAAGAGGGGCTGAGGGATGGAGGGCCTTAGAATAAGAAGGCAGTGGATACACACTCTACCTGTCCTGCCCACAAACCTTGTTTCAAACCGGTCCCCGGGGAAACGGTAGATGGTATTTGGAAAACGAAAGAAGGATTTTCTTAAATCATCTCCAGGTTGTCGGGTCAGGAGATGAAACCTCAATAATGTCAGTGAAATAAGACATTGTTAAATTTGGGGATCCAAAGGACTAGGTTGCTAAATCCCTCTTCTTTCCGACTCCCTCCCACGGTTCCAAAAAGTTCCAGACCGGTTTTCTCCTAGGACTGGCAGTCAGCCCCTGCAAGCCTTAGATCCGCGGGGGCGCGCGCTCCCCTTCCACTCTCATCCCCCCCCCCCCCTTTTTTCCCTTCTTCTCCCCAATGGGCTGCGCGTGTACGCGCGGAGGGCCCAGGCTCTGATTTTAGAGAGTAACGCCCTCCTCTGAGAGCGGTTCCTTATATAGGCAGAGGGCGGTGTTTGGAGACGACCGGGGTGGGGCGGCTGTTCCCTTTGAAGTCTGGGCGGCTGGCTCTTTCATCCTTTCTTTTTTCCCTCTTTGGCCCCTTTGTGTGACTAAATTTGGCAAGAATATGGAGCCAAGCCAAGCTTTCCACGTGTGCTCCCAGCTCCCAGCTGAGAAGGCAAAGGGTTCTCTTCCGGGTAAGGAGACAGGGAGAAAGATCAAAGAGTTTGGGGAGTTGGATCTGAAATGTGAATTGAAAATAAAAATCAAGCCTGGACACATTCCAGTTTCTAAAGAAAACCAACCCCCTTTAGCAGAGGCAACAGCTTCTCTCTCTCTCTCTCTCTCTCTCTCTCTCTCTCTCTCTCTCTCTCTCTCTCTCTCTCTCTCTCTCTCTCGCCTCTCTGTATCTCACTCTCTGAGCCTCTGTTTACGTCTCTCCTTTCAGTCAATCCTCCCACCCCCAACACGAGCATATGTAATGAAATAAAAAAGACGCCATAGGGAAGCATTTAGGTTAGCTTTTCCAGATTTTCGTTTTGCAGTGATTTTATTAGGGAAAATATCTTGTTTATAATTACCGTTATGTGAAGCCAAATTTCTTCAACTATAAATATTGTTTTACTTTCAGCACGCCTTCCAGTTCTTTAGTGGCTACACTTACGAGTAGAACACACACACACACACACACACACACACACACACAAACACTGCACTGATTTTTTTTTTATTCTTTATGTACCTTTTATAAAAAAAACAAACTCAGAAAGTCAGATTTTGCAAAATCAACGTTGAAAATATTCTATGAAAATACTCAATATTCGACCAGGTGTCTATGCCTTTGAAAATCTGCCAGTTGATAGATTGCAAGAGATCTTCCTCCAAGTGTAATTAGCTCCAAAAGTTTGAATCTTTCTGCTTACAAGTTGTTTTTAAAGCTACTTAATGTACAGGAACTTCCTTTTGAAAGGGAAGGAAAGGAGGAGAGGAAGGAAAGGAAGGTAGGAAGGAAAGAAGCGAAGGAGGGGAGAAAAGGAGGAAGGAAGGTCTATACTGATACCTATTTGTGGTTTGGAGATGACCCTGACTTCTCTAATGTTCTTCGAGCATGACCTAACCTCTGGTTGCATAGACTTGGAGTAGATTTAGTGACTATCCCTAGAAGACCACTCTAACTTAGCTAAGTTCAAAGAAGCTTATGACAGAAGACTGATACCAGTTTATTTCATTTTTCTTTTCTTATTTTTCTCCTCCCTTCTCCTTTTCTTTTCTCTTCATTTCTTTTTCACTTCTTTCCACAAAAACAAACAAAAAAAAAACAAACCTCTTAGATACCGTCTATCAAAGCACAGAGATATTTGCAGGATTATAGGATTTAGAATTGGAAAGGAATTTTGTGGGCCAACTCCTGAGAATGAGAAAACAGATTCTAGTGAAGTTTATGTGACTTTCTTAAGGTAAAGTGGTCAGCAAGTAGTAGAACTAGGAGTCACAGAAGGATGTGTCCACACTAATTAACTTAAAAAAAATAATGAATTATATAGATAGCACACATTATCATATATCTATATATATATCTGTCTTCTGGTGAGGGAGATATGCAGATAATTTATAGACAGAAAAATCTGCTTTCTTTGTCATCTCTAGCAGAAACTGGACAGAGTTAAAATACTAGCTCATATTAAATAGTATTTTAAAGTATATTAATTTAAAATTATGCTCAAAGGGCTATAAAACTGTACATCCTTTGACTCAGAAATATCACTACTAGGTCAAAGAGGTTTAAAAAAAGGAAAAGGATCTATATGTACACAAAGGTGTATAGCAGCTCTTTTTGTAATGACAAAGAATTGTAAATTGAGGGAATGTTCATCAATTGGGGAATGGATGAACAAACTGTAGTATATAATTGTGATGAAATAGTATTAGGCTATGAGAGATGATAAGCAGGATGCTCTCAGAAAAACCTGGAAAGACTTACATGAACTGATGCAAAGTGAAGTGAGCAGAAGCAGTAAAGCATTGTGCATAGTGACCACAAAATTGTAAAATGATTGACCATGAGTAACTTAGTTATTCTCAGCAATAGAATGATCCAAGCAGTTCTGAAGGATTCATGATGGAGAATGCTTGTTCACCTCCAGAGAAAGATTTGATGGAGTCTGAATACAGACTGAAGCAGGTTTTGTTTTTGTTTTTGTTTTAGCTTCCTCAATTCTTCTTCCTTTTTTTTTTTTGGTCTTTGTTTTCTTTAACAACATGACTAATATGGAAATATGTTTTGTATGACTGCACATGTAAATCTATGTCAAATTGCTGTCTCAATGAGGGGGGGAAGGAAGAGAGGGAGAGAATTTGGAACTTACATTCTTAAAAAAATGTTAAAAAAAATTTTTTACATGTAATTGGAAAAAAATAAAACAATTAAAAAAAAAGCATATTCATTCTTCACTTAGGAATTAGGTAGTATATTTATCCCCATTTAAGTTAAGGAAGCAGAATCTAAGATAAGTAATTTGTCCATGGTCATAGCTAGTAAGTGGTTGTGTGTTCGTCCTTTGTTTTTGAAAAGGACCATGACATCAGAGAAATGATGACATGACTTGCACTTGACTTTGTTTTGAGGAGGGAGGGATGTCCAAGGTCATCAGCCCCACTTTCTCCTCCTGAACTATCTGGATCCAGTGACCAGATGTTCATCAGGATAACTGTGGACCGCACAGGATGCACTGGAAGACCTTGGCCTTTTGGCTAAGGACTTTTCAGGTACTCACTTAAAGTGAAGTAATGCCCATTCAGTGAACAGGCCTCTTTAAAAGGTAGTGGGTGGGGGGAGATGGCCCCTTTTATTTTCTCTTTTCTGGTAAGTGGTACAGATGTGATTAGAATCCATGAGAATAGAATTCCTTTGAGAGGCATCATTTTTAATGGAAAATTACCTTGGCAGCAGCTATAAGATGGAATGGAGCAGTGAGAGAGTCAAATCACTTGATTCTCTGCCTCATTTTCCTTACATGAAAAATGAGGGGGTTGTACTTAATGGCCATTAAAGTCTCTTAAATCTTTGAATCTGTGATCTATGTCTTAGTACTTTCAAATCCATTGACCTTTCCACTGCTCTAAAATGTCTTCATATGAATGTCACCAAACTTAACACTCTGTGACAACTGTTTTTATGCTCCTGAATTTAAAGAGTTGATACAATGGAATATGTGATTCAAAGGGGAAGAAGAATTTATTTAGTTTCATCAGCTTGTTTAAAGTGAACCCCTAAATGAAACCCACATGGATGAAGCAAGTGTCATAAAAGATTATTACAATGTATTTAATATGAATTTCATCAACAAAAGAAGAGAGTAATTGGCAATACTCTTATCTTTGTTTTTGTTTTTGTCTTGAGGCTGGGTCTCCCAGGCTGAAACTGAAGTGGACACTAATGTACCTGATCCCATTACTGATGGGCACTTTGAACTCCTCCATTTTTGGCATGGGTCAGTTTGTTACTTTTTAGGCATCCTAGACTCCTGGGGGCTTACTATAATAATGCTGGACTTAGTGCAGATACCCCATTGGCTTAGTCGACTGAAGCTCAGAACTTGTGAGCTCAAGAGATCCATCAGCCTCCGATCCTGGGGTAGTAGGAATTATAGGTGTGGGCCACCAAGTTGGATCCTAAACTACTCTAATGGAAAGGATTACATATATATTTATAAAACAATAGCAACAATCACCACAGCAGAAGTACACACTGGCTGGAATTAAAAAGTAATTCAAGTTGCCTTTACTGAGGATAATTGAGAGGCTATTTAAGTCTTAGAACAGAATGCATTTTGTTAGCACCAGCTTGAGGCAGCTCAAATTGACTCTCCAAGAAATGAATGTTATGTCTAGACTGGCAGTTCTGGAATTGTACATATTGATTATGGCAGTAGGTAGTGTATTTAGTGGACTGTGTATTCACAGAATCATGCAATTCTACAGCTATAGGTTTGGAAGAGATTTCAGAGGCCATCTAACTCAAATGTTCCCCAACAGGAATCCCCTCTACAACATATCCAATGAGAAAATAAGACAACAAGCATTAATTAAACATTTACTATTTGTTAACCACGGGGGACAAAAATGCAAACAATCAGAAAGGCAATCCCTGCCCTCAAGGAGCTTATTTACATATTTAAGGAATAAAACTATAAACAAAAGTAAGCTGAAAAGGGGAGTGGGGCAGATGTCAAAGTCTGGAGAGTCAGAAGCACCTCTTGGAGAGGAATGAGGGATGGTCAGCCTCGGTCCCTAAACAACTTCCTAAGGAACTCACCAATAGGAGTAGAGAACCATCATGGTGGAAGGGAAGGTAGTCAATGAGTTTTTGTTTGAAGACCTCCAGTAAGGGGAATCCACCATACCCAAAGGCATCTCATTCCATTTTAAAATACTTCTGACTTTTAGGAGGTTTTCCTTACATGAAGCCTAAATTTGCCTGTGCAACTTCAAACCATTTGGATGGGGAGAGAAGTGCTGAGGTTTGGCCCAGGTCAAAGCTCAGAAAATAACAGGAAGAAGGACCTGGGGCGGGGGTACTTAGATGGTTCAGTGGATAGAGCACCTGCCCTGGAGTAAGGAGGTCCTGAATTTAAATCTGGCTTCAGACACTTGACATTTCCTAGTTGTATGACCTAGGGAAAGTCACTTAACCCTGATTGCCTTGTCAAAAAAAAAAAAAAAAAAAAAAAAAAAAAAAGGACCTGAGTCCTGAAGCACCACTCCCCACATCTAATTATGATAAGCTGCTAAAAAACAAAAACAAAAATCAAAAAAAGAGTAAGCAAAAGAGAAAGAACCTAATCATAGACAGCTACTACTGGGACAGAGAAGATCTGGGTTCCTATTTAGAAAAGGATACTGGAGTAAAAAAGCAAAACAAAACATCTCTACCCCAAAGAGCAACATCAAAAAAGATCTTGGAAGAAGGCAAAAAAGTGATTTAAAAATCAAATAAGAGACATTGAGGGTAAATTAGAAAAGAAAATAACAATCCAGGTAAATCAAGAAAGCATGAAAAATGTTTACATTCCTACATGGGAAGATGATATTTGTAACTCATAAAAACTTTCTTATTGTTAGGGTAGTTAGAAGGAGTATATGTAGACGGAGGGCACAAATGTGAGTTGAATAGGAAGGGCTGATATCTAAAAAATAAAATTAAAGTGGGAGAGAGGAATGTACTGGGAGAAAGAGAAAGGGAGAGGTAGAATGGGGTAAATGATCTCATATAAAACAGGCAAGGAAAAGCTTTTATAATGGAGGGGAAGAGGGCAAAGGTGAGGGAGAGTAATCGAACCTTTCATCAGAATTTACTCAAAGAGGGAATAAGATATACAGGGAATTTACTCAAAGAGGGAATAAGATATAAGGGAAATAGGATATAAAAATGTATCTTAACCTCTAGGAAATTAGAAAGGGAAGAGAATAAAGGGGGTGATAGAAGGGAGGTCAGTTTGGAGGAAGGGGCAGTCAGAAGCAAAACGCTTTTGAAGAGGGACAGGAGAAAGAGAGAGAGAGAGAGAGAGAGAGAGAGAGAGAGAGAGAGAGAGAGAGAGAGAGAGAGAGAGAGAGACAGAGAGAGAGACAGAGAGAGAGAGAGAGAGACAGAGAGAGAGAGAGAGAGACACAGAGAGAGAGAGAGACAGAGACAGAGAGACAGAGAGAGACAGAGAGAGAGAGAGAGAGACAGAGAGGATAGAATAAATAGGGGTAGGGGGAATAAGATGGAGGGAAATACAGTTAGCAATAGTAACTGAAAAAAACTGAAGCAGGTTTCTCTGATAAAGGTCTCATTTCTCTAACACATGGAGAATTGTGTCAAATTTATAAAAGTAAGAGCCATTCTCCATTTGATAAATGCTCAAAGGATATAATCAGTTTTCAGATAAAGTAATTAAAGCTATCTATAGCCATATGAAAAAATATTTCAACTCACTATTGATTGGAGAAATGCAAATTAAAACAATTCTGAAGTACTACCTCATATCTATTAGATTGACTAACAGGACAGAAAAGGTAAATGATAAATGTTGGAGGGGATATGGGGAAAATAAAACATTAATGTACTGTTGGTGGAGTTGTGAAAAGAAAGGAAGATACCTTTTCTCTTACCTTTATAAAGATTGGCTATATATTAGGGCATAAAAAATTTTTATAACTAAAAGCAGAAAAGCAGAAATATTAGGTGCTTCCCTCACAGATCACAATTCAATTAAAAATATTTAATAAAGGGTCATGGAAACATAGGGGAAAATAACTAATTGGAGACTAAATAACCTAATCTTAGAGAATGAATGAATTGAAGAACAAATCATAGAAACAATCAGAAATTCATTAAAGAAAATGACAATAATGAGAGAACATATCAAAACCTATGAAATATAATAAAAACAGTAATCAGAGGAAACTGTATATCTCTTAGTGTTTATATCAATAAAATAGAGAAAGAGTAGACCAATAAATTGGGTATGCAATTTAAAAAGCTAGAAAAAAGAACAAATTTAAAATCCCCAATTAAATGCTAAATTGGAAATCCTAACAATTAAAGATGAAATTAATAAAATTGACTGTAAGAAAATCATTGCATTAATAAATAAAACTAGGAGTTTGTATTATGAAAAAACCAACAAAATAGATAAACCATTGATTAATGATTAAGGAAAAAGAAGCAAACCAAATTACTAGTATCAAAAAGAAGATGAAATCAAGGTAATTATAGGGAATTGTTTTGCCATCTTATATGCCAATAAGTGTAACAACTTATATGAAATGGAAGGATGTTTACAAAAATGCAAACCTCCTTGATTAGCAGAAGAGGAAATAGATATTTAAATAGATCTAGAAAAAGAAATTGAACATGCCAAATATGAGCTTTATTTTAAAAAAAACACCAGAACTAGATAGATTTATGAGTGTATTCTATCAAACATGTAAAGACCAACTAATTCCAATATTAAATAAATTCTTTGTAGTAATAAGCAAAGAAGATGTCCTACCAAACTCTTCTTATGAAACAAATATGATACTGATAACCTAAACTAGGAAGAGTAAAAACAGAGAAAGAAAATCACAGACTAATCTCATTAATGAACATGGATGCAAAAATCCTAATTAAAATATTAGCTAAAAGATTACAATAATATATGACAAAGATTATACATTTTGACCAAGTGGGATTTATACCAAGATCAGAAGGAAAACAGAAAATTGAAAAAAAAGAGACGTTATAGAGTTTCTCAGATAAAGGTTTCATCTCTCAAATATATAAAGAATTTTGTCAAATCTATAAGAATTCAAGTCATTCCCCAATTGATAAGTCGTCAAAGAATATGAACATGCAGTTTTCCTATGAAGAAATCAAAACAAATTATAGTCATATGAAAAAATGTTTTAAATCATTATTGATTAGAGAAATACAAATTAAAACAACCTTGAGATATCATTTTAAACACATCAGATTGGCTAAAATGATAGATGGGGAAAGTGACAAATATTGGAGGATATGTGGGAAAGTAGGGAACTTAAATTCATTACTGGTGCATCTGTGAGCTGATCCAACCATTTTGGAGAAAGTTTTGGAATTTTGCCTAAAGAGTTATTAAACTGCCTATATCCTTTGTCCCAACAATACCACTAAGAGTCCAGTTTCCCAAGATGATTAAGGGAAAAGGAAAAGAACCTATATGCTCTAAGATATTTATAGCAACTCTCTTCGTGGTAACAAAGAATTGGAAAATGTGGGGATACACATCAACTGGGGAACGGCTAATGATTAGATCTTACTCTGCTATAAAAAATGATGAACTCAATTATTTTAGAAAGGCGCAGAAAACCTGCATAAAATAATGAAGAGTAAAATATGCAGAACCAAGATAACATTGTATACAGAAGCAGCAGTGTTTTTTTTTTTAAAACAACTTTGAGTGACCAAGTCATTCTATTACAAATACCCAAGTTAAGCGCAAAGATCCTATGAAGGAAGATGCTATTTGCGTCCAGAGAAAGAACACACAGACACACACACACACACACACACACACACACACACAAACATTTCTATCTAACAGTAGTCATCTCTAGGGTGGAGAAGTGGGGAAGGAGGAAAAATATAGAAAGTTACATGACAACTTTGTTGTATATTTAAAAGGAAGAGCAAATAGTACACAATGAATCTTCAGTTTCAGGTGCAATCCGTTGTTTTTTATTTCACTTTGCTATGGAAATACTTGTTTTATTTCTTAAGTTCAGGATAAAAAAATATTTAAAAAATAAACAAAAGGAAGTATGATCTATTATTGATGAAGTCATGCTGATCTTTGTGATCACTGTTTCCTTTTCTAAATATATATTTAACCATGTCTGTAATTGTATGTCTTAGAATTTTGCTGGGAATTGAAGTCAGGCTTACTGGTCTAAAGTTTACAGGATCAATCAATCATCTTTCCTTTTTTTGAAAATAAAGACATCTCTAATTCTTCCATTCAAGAAAAAAATTTCCCCTATTCCCAGAAGTCTTTCAAAGACCACTAACTTAGCAACCATATTTGCCTAAGAATATAGTTCAGCTCTGCCAGATGACTTGAACTTATCAAGAGCAATTAGGTTTCTCTCACTTATCTTGAAAATAAGCTTACAATTTACCGTCTTTGTCTATCCTTTCCAGTACACAAATAATTTTCCTTGTCAGAGAAAAGGGGAGCAAAATAACAGTTAAATACAGTTAACATTATCTCATATACCTCAAGTAGCTATCTTATCCCTTTGTCAGTCCCTGTCTTTTTCCCAGTATAACTTTTTTTTTTTTAAATCCATCATTTTGGTTATCCTTTTCTGGTTTTCCTCATCAGTCTCAGTCCAGTCTAATCTTTAAACTTTAATCTTTACTCTTCTACAGATTGGTTTTATCTTTATCTTCTATTTTTTTCCTTACTTCTATCTTCTATAAATGTCTTTTCAAAATCTAGATTGTGTGGTAAGTTCTTCGTTAATCTACATTAGTTTCTTTATACAACTACCCCTTTTTCTCCTTAATCAAAATAGTTTCTCTTTGTTTCTTCAAAATTTCATTCTTGGGAGCTGCCCATAACTCCTGGATTGACTTTCTCTGTAGACTTTTTCTATACACTATAAGATTTATCTTCCTTCTGAAATCTGTTTCTCTCTCTCTCTCTCTCTCTCTCTCTCTCTCTCTCTCTCTCTCTCTCTCTCTCTCTCTCTCTCTCTCTCTCTCTCCTTCTTAAAAAAACTTAAAATGTAGTATTCATTTCCAAGGTTCTGATCATTTGACTCCAACAGCCTTTCAGTTGATGAGAATTAAATCAAAGAATAAAATAACACTTCGTGTGTTCTTCTCTCTATCGAAGGATGAAATTATCATTCGAGCAGGTCAAGAAATCTGCCGTACTTTTTTATGGAGGAAGTAGGAGAGAAAGAGAAGAGAAAGAAGAAAGAGAGGAAAGAGTTCTGAATAATTTTTGTCTTATCACTACTATATCATCCTTCTGTGTCAAGCTTGTGATTTCTTTCCTGAACTTCTGATTTGTTTCCTCTTTCCATAAGATGGTTTGTAGTGTAAGAAGTATGATGACCCTTGACTGATTACTTATCTTGACTATATACTGTTTTAATATTCTGAGAAAAGCAGCTATTGAGTTTTTTTTTAAAGAAATAGTTGCTAACTTTTGGAAGAAGATGGCAGAGTGAATAAGTACCAGAACAGCCAAATTCTGACACATAGGGGAAAGGTAAAATGAAAAAATTCTAGGATGAATTAGGAAATAATTAGAAAATAAAGAGAAAATTATGTTAAGTCCATTTTTCCAGCCAAGGTTGGCAAAAGAGTTACCCTACAAATAGTAAAGGAGACCACACCAGAGAAGCTAGGGTAAGATCAGCATAATGCTTCGAACTTCTACTGCCATGGAGTGTCCCAAGGAGGAATCCTCCGGGTAGTGAAGCATCTATAGAACTCTGGACAAAGACATGAGTATGAGACCTGCAAAACTAATTGAGAGGGAATTGATTAGTATTCATGTCCTAGAGGCTATGAAAAACTTGAAGCAAGCTGATAGGAGCTGTCTATGGTCTTGAAGAGCTCTTCATTCTGGACCCTGAGGATACAGGTAGGTGGGGGATTGGTAAGCGCTTTGTGCAGAGCAGATGGGAGGGTCCTAGAGGACCAAATAAGGATACATTATCACATCCAAGTGTGCAATAGTAGTCAGAGCCTGCCCCTTACAGAAACCTTCAACTCATGAAGTAAAGTTGGAAATAGAAATAAGAAAAAGAAGACTCCAGTGATAAAGAAATTTTATGTATCCAAATAAGTGCAGGACAGAAACCTAGCAGAAGAGAGTAACTCCCAAGCAATTATGCCTCAGGCATAATAAACTCAGATACAGTTATGGCTTGGCTACAAATTCCACTAGAATTCTTGACAGAGATGAAACAAGAAATAAAAAGGATATTATAAATGAAATGAAGGCATTAGAGGAAAAGAGTTGGAAGGAAAATGAACAGCTTGTACAAGATGCACAATATCTCACCCAAGTAAGGGACCCCCTGAAAATTAGGATATTTCAGGGAGAAATTAATGACTCTATGACACAACTAAAAAACAAATTTAAAATTGAAAGCTTGGTGAAATAGAAGAAAATTTAATGTCTTTCCTATTTTTAAAGAAATGATCTGGGTAACAGGTCAAGGAGAAAAAAAATCTGAGACTTACCAGACTACTGAAAATCACAAGCAAAAAAAAAAAAAAGACTTAGATACCATATTTCTTTATTTTATTTTATTTTTATTTTTATTTATTTATTTATATTTATTTAACTTTTAACATTCATTTTCACAGAATTTTGGGTTCCAAATTTTCTCCCCTTTTGTCCCCTCCCCCGCCCCAAAACACCAAGCATTCTAATTGCCCCTAACACCAATCTGCCCTCTCTTCTATCATCCCTCTCTGCCCTTGTGTCCATCTTCTCTTTTGTCCTGTAGGGCCAAATAACTTTCTATACCCCTTTACCTGTATTTCTTGTTTCCTAGTAGCAAGAACAGTACTCGACAGTTGTTCCTAAAACTTTGAGTTCCAACTTCTCTTCTTCCCTCCCTCCCCACCCCTTCCCTTTGGAATGCAAGCAATTCAATATAGGCCATACCTGTGCAGTTTTGCAAATGACTTCCATAATAGTCATGTTGTATAAGACTAACTATATTTCCCTCCATCCTATCCTGTCCCCCATTACTTCTATTCTCTCTTTTGATCCTGTCCCTCCCCATGAGTGTTGACCTCAAATTGCTCCCTCCTCCCCATGCCCTCTCTTCCATCATCCCCCCCACCCTGCTTATCCCCTTATCCCCCACTTTCCTGTATTGTAAGATAGGTTTTCATACCAAAATGAGTGTGCATTTTATTCCTTCCTTGAGTCGAATGTGATGAGAGTAAACTTCATGTTTTTCTCTCACCTCCCCTCTTTTCCCCTCCACTAAAAAGTCTTTTGCTTGCCTCTTTTATGAGAGATAATTTGCCCCATTCCATTTCTCCCTTTCTCCTCCCAATATATTTTTCTCTCACTGCTTGATTTCATTTTTTTAAGATATGATCCCATCCTCTTCAGTTCACTCTGTGCATTCTGTCTCTATGTGTGTGTGTGTGTGTGTGTGTATGTGTTTGTAATCCCACCCAGTACCCAGATACTGAAAAGTTTCAAGAGTTACAAATATTGTCTTTCCATGTAGGAATGTAAACAGTTCAACTATTATAAGTCCCTTATGACTTCTCTTTGCTGTTCACCTTTTCATGCTTCTCTTCATTCTTGTGTTTGAAAGTCAAATTTTCTTTTCAGCTCTGGTCTTTTCATCAAGAATGCTTGAAAGTCTTCTATTTCATTGAAACACCAATTTTTTCCCTGAAGTATTATACTCAGTTTTGCTGGATAGGTGATTCTTGGTTTTAGTCCTAGTTCCTTTGACTTCTGGAATATCCTATTCCATGCCCTTCGATCCCTTAATGTAGAAGCTGCTAGATCTTGTGTTATCCTGATTGTATTTCCACAATACTTGAATTGTTTCTTTCTAGCTGCTTGCAATATTTTCTCCTTGACCTGGGAACTCTGGAATTTGGCCACAATGTTCCTAGGAGTTCCCTTTTTGGATCTCTTTCAGGAGGTGATCTGTGGATTCCTTGAATACTTATTTTGCCCTCTGATTCTAAAATCTCAGGGCAGTTTTCCTTGATAATTTCATGAAAGATGATGTCTAGGCTCTTCTTTTGATCATGGCTTTCAGGTAGTCCCATAATTTTTAAATTGTCTCTCCTGGATCTATTTTCCAGGTCAGTTGTTTTTCTAATGAGATATTTCACATTATCTTCCATTGTTTCATTCTTTTGGTTTTGTTTTGTGATTTCTTGGTTTCTCATAAAGTCATTGGCCTCCATCTGTTCCATTCTAGTTTTGAAAGAACTATTTTCTTCAGTGAGCTTTTGAACCTCCTTTTCCATTTGGCCAATTCTGCTTTTGAAAGCATTCTTCTCCTCATTGGCTTTTTGAACCTCTTTTGCCAATTGAGTTAGCCTATTTTTCAAGGTATTATTTTCTTCAGCATTTTTTGGGGTCTGCTTTAGCAGGGTGTGGACCTGTTTTTCATGCTTTTCTTTCATGTCTCTCATTTCTCGTCCCAGTTTTTCCTCCACCTCTCTAACTTGATTTTCAAAATCCTTTTTGAGCTCTTCCATGGCCTGAGCCCATTGGGTGGGCTGGGATACAGAAGCCTTGACTGCTGTGTCTTTCCCTGATGGTAAGCATTGTTCTTCCTCATCAGAAAGGAAGGGAGGAAATACCTGTTCACCAAGAAAGTAACCTTCTATAGTCTTATTTTTTTCCCCTTTTCTGGGCATTTTCCCAGCCAGTGACTTGACTTCTGAGGATTCTCTTCACACCCACTTTGCCTCCAGATCCACCCAGTCAGTGCTTGGGGTCTGAGATTCAAATGCTGCTACCCAGCCTCAGGGCTTTGGGTGGGGGTGGGGCTGCTATTCAGTGTGAGATTAAGTTCAGGTGCTCAGGTGGGGGCAGGGCCGCCTCACAGGGTTCAGTTCTCTCAGGGGGTTTATGTGGAGACCTTCAACTATGGATCCGAGCTCCTTCCTGCTTGGGGAGCCCTGATCTGCTCCCACCTCCACTGCTGCCTCCTGAGGGGACCTGAGTTATGGGGGCACCCCACTCCCCTCTTGGCAAGCCGAGAAGACCCTCTCACCAACCTTTGGGGCCCATGGGTGGAGGGACCCACGTGGCTGCTGGAGATTCCGTCTCTGAAGCCCGCTTGGATCCACTCCTCTAGGTGCCACGTGGCCAAGGCAGGGCTGGGCTCTGCTCTGGTCCGGGGCTTGATGGACCTTTTGCGAGAGGTTTTCAGGGCTCTCTGGAACAAAAATCTCCTGTTCTCCATTGTTCTGTGGCTTCTGCTGCTCCAGAATTTGTTGGGAGTTCTTCTTTACAGATATTTTATGGGCTGTGGGTTCGGAGCTAGCATATGTGTGTCTTTCTACTCTGCCATCTTGGCTCCGCCCCCTTAGATAACATTTTTCAAAAAAATCTTAAATTAAAACTGCTCAAACTTATTAGAACCAGGGGACAGGATGAAAATGTAAAAAGTCAGTCACTTACTGAAATTCTAAAATGAAACCTCACAGGATTGACATAGAATCCAAAGCTCCCAGGAAAAAGAAAAAAAAAATACTACAAGTATCTAGAAAGAAATAGTTGAAGTACCAAGGAACAGTGAACTCCCAGGATCCTAAAAGACTTGTAACTCTCACTTTAAAGGATACAAGAATTTGGAGTATAATATTCCAAAAAGGCAAAAGATAAAGGATTACAACCAAGAATAACTTACTTGGTAAAATCAGCATAATCTTAAAGGGAAAATTAGACTTTTAAGGAAATAGCGAATTTTCGAGAATTCCTGATGAAATATCATATCTGAGAAACATCTTTGAAATGCAAACACAGTAGTCAAGAAAAATCTAGAAAGGTAAAGATATTGAAGTAAATGAAAGGGCCTATACAATGAAAGCATGTTTTCATCTTTATTACTGTGCTCTGAGAATTCTAATGGCTTCAAGATTCACTGAGGAAGTTTAATAAGACAGAGAATGTGAAGGTGATTTTGTTTTGATTGTCCTGAAGGCAGAAAGGAAAGGGAGGAAAAAAGGAATACATTAATGGAAAAAAGAGGAATTATTGGATTTGACTTATTATTTCACATAATTGGGTAGGGTGAGGAAAAGACCATAAACATGGAGGAAGAGGTGGAGAGGCAGATATCACATGAATCTCAGTTTTATCTGAACCAGACAAAGGAGGGTTGAATACACACACACACACACACACACACACACACACACACGTAGATTTTGTTACAGAAAAACATTAAAATCAACAGGGAAGTGGGTGGGGAAAAGGAGAGAGGAGGTGGAATGTAAGAAGAAGGGAAGATTAAAGGAGATATTTGTCATAAGCAAAAGACAGGTGCATCATAAAGAGGGGATTACAAGGAAAGAAGGGGTAAAAATCTGTGATTAGAATCTAGGCAAGAGGAGAAAGGTGAATTACTTACTAGTGTCGAGAACACTTTTTCTTTCACTACCTTGTCCTTTGTCAATAAATAGGGGGAACAAGTGTAAAGGAGAGGGAAAGAGAAAGATATACACAATAATAATAATAAACATGAATGGGATGAAATCCCATATAAAATGAAGAAGGGCAGAGGAATGAATTAGAAGGGAGAATTCAAATATATGTTGTTTACCTGAAAGCATAACGAGTCATCCAAAGTTTAAATAAATAGCTACAGCAAATTTATGCTTCTAACAATTCAGAAAAATTAGGAACAGTGATCATGATCTCAAACAAGACTACAGCAAAAACAGACATTAAGGGAGGTGAGCAGAAAAACTGTACTGTGCTTAAAGATTCAATAGAAAAACTAACAGCAATATTTAATATATGAGCATTGAATGACATTGTATCTAAATTCTAAAAGAAACAGTTCAGTTCACAAGGAGAAGTCAATATAACTGTTACAGACTTAGAAAAGTTTAACAAAAATATAAACAATAGAAAAACTAAGGACATGAATATAATTTTAGAAAAGTTAGGTATCATATGGAGCTTTGATGGTTACTGAATGGTAATAGAAAGTCACATACATATTTCACAGTTATCTGTGGCACCTTTACAAAAATTGGCCATGTATTAGGCCATTAAATAATCTCATAAATACATTCAGATAAGCAGAAATATTAAATGCATCCATTATTGACCACAGGACAATAAAAATATATCCAATAGAAGGCCTTTGAAGAAAATGTTAAAATTGATTAAATACTAAATAATTTCATATTGAAGAGTCAATGAAAAATCATAGAAACAATACATAATTTCATCAAATAAAGTAACAATGAGACAATATGGTAAAACTTTTGGAATTCAACCATAGCAGTCCTTCTGAGAAAAACGTCACTAAATGCCTGCATCAACAAAAGACAGATTTATGAAATAGACATGGAATTTTAAAGTGTAGCGAAGCAATATACTTGAAGAAACAACTAAATATCAGAATACAAACTTTGAAAATCAAAGAAGAAATTTACCAAATTGAATGCAAAAATACCATTGAATTGATAGCTAAATCAAGTATCTGGATTTAAAAAAAAAAACCAAAATAATGGAGTAATGCTATGCCATAAGAAACAATGAATGAGACTTTTTTAGGGAAATCTATGAAGATTTGTATGAACTGATGCAGATCAAAGGAAGAACAAGAAAGATTATTTGTCTAATAAAGACGTTGTAAAGATAAACAATTTTGAAAAACTCAAGAAGTTTGATAAATGAAATTACCAACTACAATTTCTCTTTTCCGCTTTTAAAATATATTTTATTTTTCTGCCAATTACATTTTAAAAGAATTTTTAACTTTTTAAAAAATATTTTGAGTTCTAAATTCTATCACTCCCCACTCCTTGAGATGGTAAACAATCAGATATAGATTACACATGTGCAACCATGTAAAGTATTTTCATATTGGTCATTTTGTGCAAGAAAACTCAAATAAAAGAAAAAAATGAAAGAAGGAAAGTGAAAAATAGCACACTTCAGTCTGTATTCAAGAAATTTCTTTCTCTGCAGGCAGAGTATGCTTCATCATTAGTCCTTTGGGATTGTCTTAGATCATTGTATTGCTGAGAATAGTTAAGTCACTCACAGTTCATTATACAACATTACTGCTACAGCATACAATGTTCTCCTGAGTCTGCTCACTTCACTTTAGATCAGTTCATATACATCTTCCTAGGTTTTTCTGAAATCATTCTCCTTGTCATTTTTTATTGCACAATAATATTCTCTCACAATCATATACCATAGCTTGTTTAGCCATTCCCCAACTGATGGGCATCCCTTTGATTTTCAATTCTTAGTCACCACAAAAAGAGTTGCTATAAATATTCTTGTACAAATAGGTCCTTCCCCCCTTTTTTATATCTTTGAGATATAGACCTAGCAGTGGCATTGTTGGATTAAAAGGTATGCACAGTTTTATAGCCCTTTGGGCATAGTTCCAAATTGCTCACCAGAGTGGTTAGATCAGCTCACAGCTCCAGCAACAATGCATTAGTGTCCCAGTTTTCCCACATCCTCTCCAGTATCTATAATTTTCTTTTTTCTTTTTGTCGTATTGGCTTATCTGGTAGGTATGAGGTGGTACCTCAGAGTTGCTTTAATTTGCATTTCTCTAATCAATAATGATTTATAACTTTTTTCCCATATGACTATGGATAGCTTTGATATTTTTGTCTGAAAACTTCCTGTTCATATCCTTTGACCATTTGTCAATTGGGAAATGACTTGTATTTTTATAAATGGTCTTGAAGTCAGGAGGACCTGAGTTCAAATCCATCCGAAAACACTTACTAGCTGGGTGACCCTGGGCAAGTCGCGTAATTCAGACTGCCTCAAAAAAAAATATATTTGCAAAGATATATCAAGAAAAGGTCAAATTAGGTACATTATTTACACATAAAGGATGATACCATAAGCAAATTAGGAGAACATGTAACAATTTGTGTGTCAGATATATGGATAAAGGAAGAATTCAGGACTAATGAAAATATAGAGAGCATTACAAAATGAAAAACAGATAATGCTGATTATATAAAATTAAAAAGTTTTTGCACAAACAAAACCATGCAACAAAATTAAAAGGAAAATAGAAAATTGGGGAAAATTTGTGACAAGTATTGCTGGAAAGTCCTCATTTCTCAAATATATAAAGAATTGAGTCAAATTGATAAAAATAGAAATCAGCCCCTGATTAATAAATGACCAACAAGAATTCTGAAGGACTGATAATGAAGTATGCTACCCATATATCTCCTGACATGGAAGTGATAATTTCAAGGTACTGAATGAAGTATACATTTTGAGACCTATTAACGTGTGAATTTATTTTGTTTGGCTATGCATGTTGGTCATAAGAGTTTTGTTTTTTCTTTTTTTAATTTCGGGGGCAGTTGGTAGGAAAATGGGGTTATCAATAATTTTACACACCCTCCACCCCTCTTCCCCAAGGAAAAAGAAAAGAAAGAAAAATAGGTCAATAAAGCATTAGAATTACACAGAAGCCAACATAGCAAAGTCTGGAAAGAAACACAACTGAGTAGGCTAGCTTTGAAAGTAACATTGAATTTATTATTTACTTAAAAGGAAAAGTGAGCTGTACACAATAGAGATTCTAGATTTCATATATAATCTTTCTTATCTGTCCTACTTTGCATATAGAATTAAAAATTTTATTTGATGCTTGTTAAGATTAGAATAAAAATATTTAGATAGAATAGTTATTGATTTGCATATAACTGTAAAATTCCTCTTTATTGTATGTGAGTTGCTGCTTGCTGTCATTGCTTGTTGTCCAAAAGAAAAGAAGAAAAGAAAAGGAAAGAAAGAAAGAAAGAGAACAAAGGAGAAAACAGAATAGATCTCTATATTAGGACTTAATGTTCCTAAGAAGTAGAGAATCATACTACCAAAGGAGTGGAGGTGGAGAAGCTTTGGGCAAACTTAGGATAAAGGTCATTGCTTTTTCTTAAAAGAACACAAAACTACTTCACCTCAAAGTGTCAGATAAATTTGAATCTGGAAATGTTGGATGCTACAGTTGCTTTCAAGGAGTAATCATGTGTTTGGAAGCAAGTAGGACATCCAAGAAGCAGCCCAGCAGGTTGATTTATCCAACTGGGATGCCATGCCTAGTGAAATGTGAGTCCAGTACAATGTAGATTACACCAGTTAGGAATGGAAGAATTTGTTCCATACTGAAGCTACCCTTGTCAAAGAGCATTAATGGATCATTTCTGAGACAGAAAAAGTATATTAAATCCTACAGTTCAAGATTTTTTAATTTTCCTGGCACTGTACTGGGCACTAGGGATACAAATACAAAAAACTGAATCAGTTCCTGGGTGCTTGGGATATAATGAAAAAAATTAAACATTCCTGGTTTGAAGGAGTTCACATTCAAATGGGGTAGTTATGTCTGAGGGTGGATTTGAACTCAGGTCTTCCTGACTCACACATGGTACTCTATCTAATGCACCACTTAGATGCCTACATTTTCTTTATGGTTCAGTTAATTTTATGATTACAAAAGATTTTTCTTTAGTAATATCCTCATCAAGGATGCCTTCGATTTATGTGCAGTTGACTCATAAAGATTTTGAATAGACAGGAGATCAGGCATATAGGTCAGGACTTAGGGCCTGACCCTAAAATGGCTACCTTTATTTTGTTGTTTTTCAGCAATCTTCATGATCCCTCTCCCCTGCGCCACAACTTGGGGAGATCATTTATAGCTTATTCCATTTATTTTTCTAAGATAGGGCTATTTAAGTATTTTATTTCTTCTTTAATCTGGACAATATGTATTTTTGTAAATATTCATCCATTTAATTTAGATTGTAGTTTTGTTTCATTTTTATTTATTGTGCATTCATCGTTTTTATTTTTGAAACTAGTAATTCAGCTTCCTTCTTTAAAAATCAAATTAGTCAATGGTTTATTTACTTTATTGTTTTTCCCCATAAAACATTTCTTATTTCTATTTCTTATTTCAATTTTTTAATTTTAAATTTTATTAATCTCTTATATTCAGTATTTCTGTTTTGGTGTTTAATTGGGGATTTAAAATTTCTTCTTTTTCTAATTTTTTTGGTTGCATGCCTAAATTAGTGATCTATTCTTTCTCTCCTTTATTGATGTATGTGTTTAGGACACAAATTTCTCCTTAAATACTGCTTTGGCTACATCCCCCAAATTTTGAGATGGTGTCTCATTGTTGTCAATATCTTTAATAAAATTACTGATTCTTTCTGTAATTTGTTCTTTGATCCACACATTCTTTAGGATTAGATTATTTAGTTTCCAATTAACTTTTAATCTCTACTTCCAAGGCTCTTTATTGAATGTAATTTTGCATTGTAATCCAAAAAGAGTAACTTTAATATTTCTGCATTTGTTTGTGAGGGTCTTTTTAAAAAAATACATAGTAAATGTTTGTGAATGTGCCAGGTTCAGCTGAGGAAAAGGTATGCTTCTTTATATTCCTATCCAGTTATCTCCAGAGGTCTACTATGTGTAATTTTTCTAAAACCTAATCATCTCCTTAACTCCTTTCTTATTTTATGGTTAGATAAATTTAAGTCTTAGAGGGGAAAACAGGTTTTCTACCAGTAGAGTTATACTGTCTGTTTTTATCCCCTATAAGTCACTTAACTTGTCCTTAATAATTCAGATGCTCTGCCATTTAATGCGTATGCTTAGTATTCCTTTTACTTCCTTGTTAGTGGTACCTTTTAGCAAAATGTAGTTACCTTTATTATGTCTTTTAATTAGGTGAATTTTCATAATTGTGTTGTATGCAGTTGTGATTGTTATCCCTGCCTTTTTTGCTTTAGCTAAAACACAATAGATTCTGCTGCAGCCCCTTATTTTAGCTCTGTCTTTTTGTCTTAAGTGTTTCTCTTATAAACAACATATTCTTGCATTCCGATAATCCATTGTGCTATCCTCTTCCATTTTATAGGTGAGTTCATCCCATTCACAGCTATTGTATTTCTCTCCATCCTATTCTCTTCTATTTATCTTTCTCTTTTTTTTGCCCCATCCCTCATTGAAATTTGTTTTTCTTCTGATCATTGTCTCTCTTAGTCTATCCCTCTTATAACTCTCTCATCATTCTTCTCCCCTTTAATAAGTACTTTGAAAATCTTTTCTAATTTTTCTTATGTTTGCAAAATTCTTTCAATACTCAACCTTGTGTAATGTGTATACTCTGACCCTCTCTTCCAGAACCAGTCAGGCTACATCCCCTTCATTTGAAAGATTTTTTTAAGCGTACATTGAGAGATTGGGGTAATTTCATCTTTAATGCCCCTGATTCAAGCTGTATCCCCCTGTTGTGGAGCCAGTGACTTGACTAACTAACATCATTTTTAAAAAACAAATATATATTTACTCCCAAGTTATAACAAAAACAAAGTACAGATATTTTCTCCAATGAGGAGCTAGACACACCTTAAACAACAAAAACAACAAATGTCTTCAGGGCATACTTTCTCATATACTACCTCATTTTCTGGGGAGTAGTTTGTAAACTTCCTTCATTTCCTATATACTATTGGTCCCATCAAGTTTATCACTTTTTATTTTGGGGGGCATCCATATTGTACTGGTTCTGCAAGACTGGGATGATAAAGTCCCCTTTTGATTACCTTTTGAACTCATTAAATCATAAGGCTCCATTCCCTTTACCTATAATAAACAGACAACCCAAAAAAAGACAGCGACAAGGCTTCTTGGAACCAGATGCCCTTATAGGGGAGGAGGCCCTAAGACTTCTGTTATAATACGGTATCTCACTAAATGCAGTAAGTGAAGAAGTTTCAAAATGAAATAAAAAGATCTCAAAAGAAAGTCATTGAATCTAACAGACCTTTATTAATAAATGTAGAGCAAATCAGAGAATCAGCAAATCCCCCTCCCCACACACACATACACACATTGACCACAGGACCATTGGTGGTTCTATGGTTATCACAACCAATTATAGAATGTTTCCACACTTCAAAATCTCTCCAAGGCACTAGTATTCTCCAGACAGAGGTACATTGAGTCAACAAAGCAAACTGATGAGGTTTATGCATATTCTAGACCCCACTTCCCCCATTACACTTGAATGTTCTTGTAATGATTCTGCTTAGTTGGTTATATTGCTACACTTTCTTTAAACTGGTTTTACTTTCCCATGTTTCTCTCCTTTATGAGGTGATATTACTTATAATCATTAGTCATCCTTCTTTATGTTATTTTACAGATGAGTTTATATTCTAACATGGTCCTAATTAACTTTTTCCCTCCAGCAAATAAGTTAGATATTTGCTGATATGGGCATTTTCCAGGTTCTTTTGGTCTCCTTGTTGTGGCAATTTATTTTCATTCTTCTAACTTTGAAATTGGATGAGTTGGTATCCATGTCATTTGTGTTATATATTTCCCATATTTATTTTTTATCTTGTTTAAATTATTTAGTGTTCATTATTTTTAAGTCACTATTGGTAGAGTTGTGGACTGATCTAAACATTCTGGAGAGCAATTTGGAGCTATTCCTAAAGAGCTATAAAATTGTGCATATCCTTTGATCCAGCAATACCACTGCTAGATCTACATCCCAAAGACATCCAAGAAAGGGAAAAGGAATTATTTGTACAAAAATATTTATAGCAGCTCTTTTGAGGGGTGGTTAAGAATTGGAAATCAAAAGGATATCCATCAATTGGAGAATGGCTAAATAAGCTATGGTACATGATTGTAATGGAATATTATTGTGTTGTAAGAAATGGCAAACAGGATGATTTCAGAAAAACCTGGAAAGACTTACATGAACTGATTCATAGTGAAGTGGACAGAAACAGAACATTGTACACAGTAACAACAATATTGTGTAATGAAGAACTATGAATGACCTAGCTGTTCTCAGCAATATAATGATTGAAAAAAATCCAAAAGGACTAATGATGAAGCATACTCTCTGCCCGCAGAGAAAGAACTGATATTGTTTGAAAACAGACTGAAGCATACTATTTTTCACTTTCCTCCTTTCTGTTTTTTCTTTTGAGTCTTCTTGTATAAAATAACTAACATGGAAATGTTTTACATGATTGCAGATTTATAACGTATGTATGTGTATGTATGTATGTATGTATGTGTGTGTGTGTGTGTGTGTGTGTGTGTGTGTGTATGATTGCTTACCATCTCAGGGAGGGAAGAAGGGAAGGAAGGAGGGATACAATTTGGAACTCAGAACTTTAAATAAAAATGTTAAAAGATTAAAAACAAAAAATAAATTATGTATTATAGAATTATTTTAATTATCTGCTCCATCCTTTTCTCATTATTATTCTTTCTTGCTTTTTTTAAAGAAAAGTTTTTACTTTAACTCTTATTAGTTGATCATATGAGAGCAAACAACAAACTCAGAGATAACTCTTTCCATCATATTTAAATATAAAATTATGGTGTTATTTGGTGCTTGTCATATCATCATCTACTTTTTTTTAAAGAAAGTGTTCATGACAAAGAGATGGGAGATTTCTGTTTAATCAATTCTGAAAAAAAATTCTGACCCCTATTCCTAAATGTGCTCTGACCCTAACCCTCCAACTCTAACCCTCCAACCCTAACCCTGAATGCCTCTGATTCTAACTCTAACCCTAACCTGATATATGTATGTAAGCCTGTATATATGTATATATGCATATGTATGTGTAGGTATATGTGTGTACACATATGCACACACATATAGGAGCATGTTTGTATTTGTGTATTGTACACATATGTGCATATATACATATACACATATTTCTGCATCTGAATCTATCAACTTTCTCTCAGGAGAGGGGTAGCACTTTATCATCGGTCCTCTGGAGGATTTGCGGTTTACTTGTTCGGTTCTTTGGGCTTTCAAAGTTGTTTCTTGTTGATGTGAGTTATACATGACAATTTAAAAAATTTTTTATTTTCCCCAATTATGTGTAACATGAATGACAATGTTAAGTACATCTCATCAGATGGTACTTTCTAGAGCACCATGATCTTCCACTATGACAATAGCCATGACTGTACAGTGTCAGAATCTAATGGGAGCTTGATCCTTGGTTTGAGGCTGGGAGAAAAACCACTATTTAAAGGAGAAGATGCCTGCCACCTTAGGAGTTATGCAAAATATATTTCAGCCTCATGGTTTTACTGGGTATTTAGAGTAAAGGCTGGTGTAAGTTTCAGCCACAGCTGTGGTAGTCTTCCTTTGATGTTTGCCATCCATAAAATTTAGTATTCAGGTAAAACTGAAATGCCTAATTGAAGATCTCCTAATGCCCAGAATACCTCCGTGTGGACTATGAAGAAAGGTAATAATTATGCAGGGAATTCCATCAAAGTAAAAAGCTAATCTGGGCAATTCAGTTCCAAATCTTTTTCCTGAATAGCAGAAGTTCTGGGTCAACAATTCTTGTCTACATTTAAAATATTTGAATCGTTTGCTCTTTTCCCTCCCCTTTAACTTAAGTCTGGGTAATTGTTTGAACTCTTCACTTCATTTAACTCGTGTCATTTTGTAGTCCTGACCTCACAAGAGCTTTTGGCATTTCATGAAAAAGCACTTCTACATAAAAAGCAATTTTCTTGACCTGGATTATCCAGATTTGGTGTAATATGTTTATTAATTCATCAGCCAATCTCTAGTCCTTTCGATTCCTTTTGTCCGTGCAGCTGAATCCAGGCTTGAGGGTAGAAATGGCAGTTACCTGCTGAAGTTAGGGAGTAGAGAAAGCCAGTGTAAGTAACCTAGTCCACAAAGTGAGTTATCTAGCTTGACTCTCTTTATGGTTTGTGGGATAATGATGCAACCATTCTCTTTATTGTAGCAAAATTGATCTCTTTATCCCATCTGGATTTGACTTGAAGACCTTGATATATTTCTTTGCAATAGCAATAGCCCCTTCCTGATCTAGACAATTTATAATATTAAATTTAACTCAACCAACATTTTAAATACTTAAATATGAAGCATTATGCCACCAGCTGGAGGATGTGGAGATGAAAAATAATGTAACCTCTGTTCTTAAGGTGCTTATACTCTAATGTGTGTTGGGGTGTGTGTATTGATTAACTGTGTACACACAAAAAAAGCATGATAGATACAAAGTAGAGTGTGGTAAAGGCAAAGACAGAGGAAAGAACAGATGACGTAAGGGAATGAAATGCCCAGAGAGGCACTCCACCCTGAAGGTCTTCAGGTGAAATTGCCCAGGATTGTTGTAGGGTCAATTGACTTTTGAGATCCCTTCCAACTCTAATCTGCTATAATTGTGTGCGCCAAAGGGAGCTGTAGTATAGAGGAAGGAGCATTGACTTTGATATCAGAAGATTTGGGCTTAAATTCTGACTGTCACTTATTAGCTCGGTGACCTTCGTCCAGTGTCCCTCTGTAAAACTGAGGATTGTGGTGAGAATCAAATGAGATAACAAAGTATTTTACAAAGCACAAAAAATTACCTTAGTATCAGTTATTAAAGGGGAGATGGGGATTCTATCCTGTGATGACACTATAGTATGTATCAGTCTATTTCATCAGAAAAATACCCCTTTTTAGTAAATCCCACACACTCAAATTAGCAAAGGTTGGAGGTCATAAACATCTTATGTACCTTTTCTAAATTGTAACATGGTTAATGCATTATAAGTTGGCTCTTCAGTTTTCTTGTGACAGAGTGATATCTAAGTATTTGGTTCTTTGTTCTAGTTTCTTTGCTTCTCATCTTTCTGGTCTGGTCTACATTTGTTTCTGTTTTTCTTCTTGCCAGCCTTCATGAAACATTTCAACATCTCTGAATAATAAAGACCTTGATAATTTCCTGAGGCTAAATTTTCAATGCTAAAGCAAGGAAAATGAGAGAGAAATAATGATCCAGGGGCTTGAAGGGGGCTTCTGAACACCAGTTTGGATTTATTTTAAAAACCCAACATTTATTACAAAAACTAAAACTCGATTTTTTCCAGATTATCTATCAATGTAAGTAGAGTCACTAGATAGTTTCCAGCTTTATTCTTTACTTTCCCATATGTGTCTACAATAAAGATTTCTTAGTATAATAGAGCAAGAATTAGCAACATCTGACTTGCAAACACCTTATACACAGAACAGATAATAGTATATGTCTCTCTCTCCCTCTACGTACCATTCTGTTCCATAATAATTCCGGATACAACCAGGTTAAACTGGACCAATAACGGTACTGTAGTGGACTCAACCCAATACAATCATTTCCTTCCCTCTCCCTTTCCACTCCCCTCTCTACCCTCTCCTCTCAAGGAGATTGCAGTGGGTTTCCATGTTTTTCTTTGTCTGTTACCCGCTACAGCTCATTTAATTCCACCCTTGGCTCTCTCTGATTTAAATTTTTTTGGTATCTTTTGTTTTCTATACTATAGACATTTCCTAATACCCACCTATGACTAATGGAACCATCTGTTGCCATAAAGATAAGCATTTAAACATTTAAGCAAAATCAATTCACACAAGCTACCCAGACTGATAACATCCACAGCTTGTCATCTCATAAGTCTATCAAGAAGAGGGAGATATGTTTCATTGTCTTCCCTCTGGAGCCAATATAGGGTGCTGCCTTAGAAAAAAGACATGCTCATGAGTTCACCTACCCTTTAGTGAATGAATTTATTAACTGCTCACTATGTGCCAAGTGTTCTACTAGTGTGGTCTTCATTTTCATTTTCATTGCTTATATTATTTTCTTGGTTTTGCTTTCTTCAGTATGCAAGAGTTCATACATACGCCTATGTTTCTCTGAATTCCTCATATAATGGGGGTCTAGGAATAAGCCCTGTCCTTATAAGCGTGTATAGCACACTGTTTGTGCAATCCCCACATGCATTTTAGAGCATGTTAAGGTATCATTTCTGGTCTGCTTACCTTATGAATGATGTATTATTGTAATGAGAGATAACAAGGGCTTGAACTAAAGTAGAGACTGTGTGAGTAGAAATAACAGAATAGATACAAGGGATGTTATGGAGGTAGCATTAACAAGCTTTGGCAACTGATTGATAGTGTGGGGAAGAGTCATTGAGGGCTCCAAGGTCCCAAAGCTAAGCAACTGGTGGGATGCTGTTACCCTCAATAGAATAAAGGGAAATTCAGAAGAGAGCTTTGAGGCTAAAATAGTTTGTTCCATTTTGCATAGGTTGACTTTCAGATACTTATGGGATACTCAGGTGATGAAATAATAATAAAAGATTCTTGGTTTTATGTAGCTCTTATTGTTTTTGCAATGATGGTGTTAGAGTAATGGAAAAGTGAGCAGAGGATATTAAGAATCACCCAGTTTTTAGGCTGTTTATAAACAACTTAACTCTGGTTACTCTGAGAGATCTTTAGGGACCAATAAACTGACATACTCTTAGAACTGAATTACATAAATATCGACATTCTCATGATAAGTGAAACCAGAAGACAAAAGGAACTTTGAAGTTTAAATTGCAGGATAGCTTATAAGTTTTCTTTTGGTATGCCAGCAAAAGAGCTGAGAGAGTTACCTTCATGGTGTACCCAAAGACAATAGGAATCATCATTTTAGGACATACATCATCATGCCATCTTGCAGTGTTTAGAATAAGCATGAACAAAATGATGATCATGAAGATATGTAGTTATAATTACATCTCTTACAGAGGACAAAGAGGCAGGGAAATTTAATGAACTTGATATGATCTACCAAATCAAGTCAGCACATATATCTTATTATTCTGACTTTAGTGGTAAGGTGGGTATAAGGACTGATGGTGAAAATGCTGCCCAATACGCCGCAGCTCTGAGGAATGAAAAATGCCAAAAACCTGTAGATCATTCAAAATCTTCATAATTACATATTATTAATTATGTTATTAGTAGCAGTGTATTATAATAAGTAAGGTTATTACTTTCTTCTAGAAAAGAGTTGGAAGGTACTGAACATGAAGACCCCTAAACAACACTATTCACAAAATTAACTCTGTCTTAACAGACAGGAATCAATTGATCATGGATGTGAGTCATATCAGAATCAGCTATATGCAATCAGATCATCACCTAGTTAAAGAAAAAAAGAAAAAATAAATTAGAAGAAAGAATAAAAATGAGAAGATAACATGAATAACTATGAGTTTCAATGAGCTATTTAAAAAAGCAATTGGTGTATTCAAGAGATAAATGGCAAAGATTTTTAACCTTGATTGCCATTTCCTGAGAAAGTTAATCAGTATCAAATAGTTATCACAAGCTGGAGACCAAAAGAGTCCAGAAACTTGCCAAGCTGGCAAAATCTTGATTTCCTTGCTAAGGCAACACTCATTTAAATTACAAATTAAGTTTTAAAAATTTATTTTATTCTGAGCTTAAGAAATAAAACAAATATTTCCATAAAATAGTAGAATAGAAAAAAGATGACTGTACATGAAACTTATTATGTACAACTTGTTACTCCTTTTAAGTATATATTAAAGTTATCATGTGTAAATTTCTTCCCCCCCCCATTTTCCTATTTTTCTTCTCTCTCCACTCCCATCCCCAAGAGGATTACCATTAGACACAAATACATACACACACACACATATGTACTTATATATGTGTAAAATCATTCTATACATGCCTCTATTTATCAGTTCTTTCTCTGGATATAAATAGCCTCTTCCTTCATATGTCCTTTGTACTTAATTGCGGATATTTATAATATTCAGAATGACTTAGTCCTCAAACTTGTTCTCAGAACAATATTGCTGCTACTTATACAACATTCTCTTGGTTCAGTTTATTTTGCTCTTCATCATTTTGTGCAACTCTATCCATATTTTTCTAAGATCATTGAGCTCATCGCTTCTTATAGCACAGCAGGATTCCATCACAATTATATGCCACAACTTGTACAGCTATTCCCCAATGGATGGGCATCTCCATAATTTCCAGTTCTTTGCCATCACAAAGAGAGCTGACTTAAATATTAGGTTCTTTTACTTTTTCCCCTAATCATCTTTGGGAATGGACTGGGTAGTGGTATTTCTGGGTCAAAATGTATAAGCAGTTTAATAAATCTTTGGGCATGACTCCAAATCACTATCCAAAATAGTTGGGTCAGTTCACAGTCCCATCAATGATGAATTAGTGTCTCAATTTTTCCACCTCCTCTCCAACATCTATTACTTTCCCCTGCAATCATTTTAGTCAATGTCATAGGTGTAAAATGATATCTCAAGGTCATATTAATTTGCATTTCTCTAATCAATAATGATTTAGAGCATTTTTCATGTGTCTAAAAATTTTGATTTCTTCATTAGAAAACTGCCTGTTCATATATGTTGACCATTTATTAATTGAGGAATGACTCATATTTTTATAAATTTGAAAAAGTTATTTATATGAGACATTTATCTGAAAAACTGTCTATAAAAGTCCTCCATTCTCCCAAGTTTCTGTATTCTTTCTGATCTTGGCTACATTTGCTTTATTTTTACAAACTTTTAAGAAATTTAATGTAATCTTATTATCCATTTTATGACTTACACAGCTCTCTATCTCTTGTTTATTCATAGATTGTTTACCTGTCTAGAAATTCAACAGGTAATATGTTCCATATTCTTCAAATTTTCTTTAATATCTCTCTTTATGTCTATTTTATGTATTTATTTTGACCTTATCTTGGTAAATGGTGTAAGAGCTTGGTGTATGCCCAATTTCTGCCAGATTGCTTTTCAGCTTTCCCAACAATTATTATTATTATTATTATTTTTTACCAAAACTTAAGTCTTTACATTTGTCAAACACAAAGTTACTCTGGTCATTTGCTGCTATAAATTGTATGTCTACTCTGTTCCACTGATCTACCTTTCTTTTTCTTAACCAGTACCAGATGGCTTTGATAATTACTGCTTTATAGTATAATTTAAGATCTTGTATTGCTAAACTTTCTTGCTTTACATTTTTTTCATCAGTTCCTTTGATATTCTTGACCTTTTGCCCAAAGGATTCCTTTTTATCATCTCTTAATTTAATGTTTTTGGGATATCATTCCACTGAATTCAACTCACACGTCTAGCCCCTGTCTATCTATACTCCTTCTAATTGCCTTAGTAATGAGAAAGCTCTTATGAGTTACAAGTATCATCTTCCTATGTAGGAATACAAACAACTTAACCGCATTAAGTCCCTTACGGTTTTCTTTTCCTGTTTACCTTTTTATGCTTCTCTTAAATCTTGTATTTGAAAGTCAAATTTTTCATTCAGCTCTGGTCTTTTCATCAGGAATGCTTAAAAGTCCTCTATTTCATTGAATATCCATTCCCCTTCCCCCTGAAAAGGTTATGCTCAGTTTTTCTGGCTAGGTGCTTCTTGGTTGTACTCCTAGTTCCTTTGCCCTCTGGAATATCATATTACAATATCTTTTAATGTAGTTGCTAAATCCTGACGGTGGCTCCATGATACTTGAATCATTTCTTTCTGGCTGCTTGCAGTATCCTTTTCTTGACCTGGGAGCTCTGGAATTTGACTCTTTTTTTTTTCCTGGGAGTTTTCCTTTTGGGATCTCTTTCAGGAGGTGATCAGTGGATTCTTTTAATTTTTATTTTGCCTTTTGGTTCTAGAATATCAGCACAGTTTCCCTTGATCATTTCTTAAAAGATGATGTCTAGGCTCTTTTTTTAATCATAGCTTTCTGGTAGTCCAATACTTTAAAAATTATTTCTCCTGGATCTATTTTTCCAGTCAATTGCTTTTCCAATGAGATATTTCACATTTTCCTCGATTTTTTCATTCTTGTGGTTTTGTTTTATTGTTTCTTGATGTCTCATAAAGTCATTAGCATCTATTTCTTCCTTAATTATTTTCTTCAGAGAGCTTTTGTATCTCCTTTACCATTTGGCCAATTCTACTTTGTAAGGAGTTCTCTTTGGTGAATTTTTGTATATCTTTTTCCATTTGACAAATTCTGCTTTTCAAGACGTTATTCTTCTCATTAAAGTGCTGCTCCCTGTGCCACCAAAGAGACCCCTGTAATGTTCATTTCACCAGTTGCTCCACCCCCTTACTGCCTGAGGACTGAAAGTTCAGGAAGCAGCAGCTGCTGCTGATTCAGTAGCTCTCAGGGTCTTCTCCTGGTTTGCTGGTGCATGACCTGCACTGGTCTATGCTCCACTCTTACCCCTTTCCTGAATTAGATAGACCTTTCCTGCCCACCTTCCAAGTTGTCTTTGATTTTAAAATTGTTTCACCCCATCCTTTCGTGGGTTCTGCCTCTGTAAGATTTGTTTTGAAGTATTATTTTAAAACGTTTGGAAGGGTTTTGGGGATAGCTCCAGAGAGTTCCTGCCTTTTCTCTGCCATTTTTGTGGAGATCGTTTTTTTATACCCTTTTAGACGTATACATTGTTTGCTATTCAATCCAGATCTGAGGAGAATGCTAATCTTCCACCCCAACCTGTTTCCTCTGTATCAGTTTTTCCTCTCACACTTCATTTGTATGAGATAATTGCTCCTTTTTGCCTTTTTCTACCTAATTCTGTTTTTTAGAATCACTCCATCATACTCTATTCAGCTTCAGCTTTTCGTTCAAACTAATCAAGTAATTACGACAGTCTTAAGAATACCGATAACATTTTCATGTCTAAGAAGTAATCAGTTTGACCTTAATGAGTCCCTTATAATTAGTTTTTAATATTTTCCTTGTATTTCTTATGGATCTTATATATTAAATTTTCCATTGAGTTCTGTTCTTTTCATGACAAATACCTGACAGTCTGTCAATTCACTGAATGACTTTTTTTTTCAAATTCAGGACTGTACTCAACTTTGTTGGGTAAGTTATTTTTGGTCACAACTCCAGCTCTTTTGTTCTTTGAAATATAAGCTTGTAAGACCTACAATCTTTTTGTATAAAAGTTGCTGGATCTTGTGACCTAGTATCTCTGCAGTATTTAATTTTTTTTTTTTTTAGTCACTTGTAATATTTTCTCCTTAACCTAGGAGCTTTGAAACTTGACTATGATATTCCTTTAAGTTTTCCTTCTGGTAACTCTTTCAGCTGCTGAAAAGTGGATTTTTTCCCCCTATTTCTACTTTAACTTCTTGTTCTAGGACTTCAGAGTAATTTTCCCTAATCATTTCTTGTAATATTGTATCAAGATTCCGTTTTTCGATCATAACATTCAGATAGTCCAACACTTCTTACATTTTCTCTTCTCTGTCTATTCTCTAGATCAGGTGTTTTTCTAATGAGATGTTTCAGATTCTTTTCTAGCTTTTCATTCTTTTGGTTTTATTTTATTATTTCTTGGTGTCTTATTCTCTTCCTTTTGCCCAATTCTAGTTTTCAAGGCATTGTTTTCTTCCTTAAGATTTTGTGTCTCTTTTTCCAGTTGATTGGCTTTCTTTTCATAATTTTCTCAGTTTTCTTGAATTGTTTTTATTTTTTTTCCCTAATTTTTCCTCTATCTGTCTTATTTGATTTTTGAACTCCTTTTTAAATTCTTCCTAGAACTCTTTTGGGGATTGTGGCCATTTGACGTTGTTCTTTGAAATACAAGTGACTTTTTTTAACCTCACCATTGAATATACCATGTATCTATATCTATCTATCTATATATCTTATGCAATAGTAGCTATCTATGGTCAGGTTCTTTCTTCTTTGCTTATTAATTTTTATTTATTTATTTTTGTTTTATTTTTAGTAGTTTATTATTGTAATCAGATTTTAATTCTGAGTGGTGGGTAATGGTGCCCTAGGCTTTAGCACTTTCTTATTTTTACTTTCTGAATTCTATTCAGGGATTCAGGCACTCCTGTCCTTTCCTAAGCCACATTTAGGGTCCCCAGCCACACTGTCCTGAAAATGTCCTTCCTCCCTGCTCTCAGTCTTCCCCTGCTCTGCACACTGATCCCACAAAAGCTCCTGAGGTGAAAGTTCCTGAGGTAGAGGTGAAAGTTCTTGAGACCTAGATCGCTTCAAGGCCCAGATGCCTTCAGGGCTTGTTGTTTGTTGATCCAAAGGAGTTGGCTGGTAGGTGTTTGCATTTCGCTCAGGCTGAACCTCAGCCTCTCTAGGTCCTGTCTTTCCTGAGGTTCTCTCAAATTGTCTAAGGATGATAGCTTCTTTACTCTTTTATTTTTGCTGATCTATTTTCATTTTGAAGTGTTCTGTCTGTTTGTGGAGGAAATTTGAAGAGCCTTGAATTTTCCGACATAGTCCATCATCTTCCCAGAACTCCTACATGTATAAAACACTAAGGAGGAGCATGGCAGCTGATAACAAGCAGCATTGTCTTCTAAAAGACTGACAAGAAGTGGAAGTAAAAACAAGTCTACAGAAAACTTGGAATGAGATCTTACTGAACCACCTCATCCCAATGGCATTTATGGATAAAACTGGCAGGATGCTGACAGAGACGTCAAATAAAACAGATTTGTCAGTGTTTCTACCATAATCTCTTTCATTGCTTTTTCATTGTCAGTGCTGAACGTCATATATTTGATCCTAACAACACGGTCCTTCCATGTGCCTTATACTGAGTCACATAATTGGCTTAAAGTTTCAAGGTTGAATCTGGTAATTATCTTTCCATATCCACATCTGTTTTTTTTGTCTCTATGCCTCTGCCATCAAGCACTGCCATTCTGGGACTCTCCAGGCACCTCCTCACTGGCTTCCCAAGACCTCCTGACCATTAGAACAAACAATGTTGCTGACAGTCTTGAAAATGTCCACCTATTCATCTACCTAAGAACAGAAAAAAACAGATGTGAGGAGTCAGGGGCTGTCTGTGCAACCCAGCCACATAGAAGCTAGCAGGAGACAGGCCAGCATGGCCTCCACTACCAGCTCTTGGGACCAGCCCTGAGTAATTCTCATGGTTTACCAAAAAGTGCCAGAGCTTTTCAAGAACTCGGTAGCTTGATTTTATATCACCAATGAGTTCTTCTGGCTTAGCAGCTGATTAAAGGACTCTTCATTTTCACTCTGGCCATGCCTAGGGGCTTAGACTCAGTAGCTCCCTCCTCTCACCCCTAACTTCCATGTGATCATTTGAAAGCAGGCAAAGAATATGTGTTTGTTCTATGTATAACCCACCAGGAAGGGGAAAAAATGGACTCTCCAAGTTGATCCAAAACTTGGTAGCAATGATTTGGTTCCTTTGCCCACAATATGCAAGGAAATGCACCTTGTTTGAGTATTAAAGGACAGAATCTCATTCAAGTCACTTTCTACCTTTTCAGCTCCAGAAAGAACTCAGTCAGCATGCCCAAGGTTACAGCTCTTACATGCGTTACTCCTCTAGGAATGGAACAGTATTGGATAGCACACACGTTGTTGCTGTATTTCTTAAAGACTAGCTGGGAATTTCAATTCAACCAGCAGACGTCAGGAGCATATGAGCCCATGTTTCTGGTTTATGGAACTCAAATGGTGGTGTAAAGGTGACTAAGTCTAAGAACTGTACTACCTACAACCAGTCTTGTAAATGGCACAGAGATGGCATCAAGCAGCCCTAAGAAGCATAACAATGAGGGACTGAAAAAGTAGGCTAGAGATTCCAAAGCCATCAGTGCCCTTAGCACCAAAGCCCTCAGGTCCAAGATCCCCAGAGTCCAAGATTACCCAGGCCATAGGACTTACAGCTAACACTAGACACACTGACAACATGTCTGCCACCAGTCCCCTAAGTCTGCACCAAAAAAGCATGCCCTATGTCACTATGTCTGACTGTAAGGTTCCTTGACCCACTGACTTTAAGGTTATTGAGCCCACTGAATCAAAGTTATGAAGTCTACTGACCTCATGGTCACCAAGTCTGATCTCAGGACCACCAAAGCCAATATGAAGGCCACTGTGTCTTAAACTAAAGTCCACAAGTCCAACTCTAAGATTCCCAACCCAATGATTACAAGACTTCTAAACTCACTTACTCCAAGTCCATGAGCCCTAGGCAGCCCAAATCAAAGATTCTAGAACTAAGGCTACCAGTCCTAAACCTTCAAAATGTATGTTTTAGGATATAAGGACTTGTTTAAACCTTAAATCACAGGTTTTTTTTTTCTTAGAGTATGATCACTTAATATTTTGTATAAATAAAAGAATTTGTGTATCAAAAGAAAAAAAGAGCTTATTAGTCCAAACTGAACTTTTGTTAAGGAGGCTTCAACCTAAAACACTGAATCTGAAATTATTTACACTGCCTATAATATTCGACGAAGGTCTGAAGCGAGACTGCAACAAACAGAGGCAGATAGGTGGTACAGAGATTAGAGTGCTGGGCTTGGAGTTATAAAGACTTGCATTCACATCAAATCTTAAACACTTACTAGTTGTGTGACCTTAGGCAAGTCACTTAATCAGTTTGCCTCAGTTTCCTCAACTGTGAAATGGGGATAAAAGTAGCCTCCCAGGGTTGTTAGGATCAAGTGAAATAAATTCATAAAGTACTTAGCATAAAGACCTTCATAAATGTCTATATAAAGGCTAGGTATTATCACTGTAATTTTATTTGTATTTATGTAACCCACAAATATATTAAAATGATGGTACTGATGCAGCTAGATGGAGCAGTGGATAGAATGCCAGACTTGGAGTCAGAAGAATTTATCTTGCTGAATTCAAATCTGGCCTCAGACACTTACTAAGCTGTGTGACCCTGGGCAAGTCACTTGATCCTGTTGGACTCAGTTTCTTCATCTGTAAAATGAACTGGAGAAGAAAATGGCTAACCACTCCAGTATCTTTGCCAAGAGAGCCCCATGAGGAGTCAGACATGACTGAAAATAACTCAACAACAACAATTATAAAATGGCACCATCCACAATGGTGTGAGCTAGGTGATAAAGAAGATAATTGAGGGAATGGCTTAAAATGCATTCACACATTGATCAGCCAGGGATTGGAAGAGTTATATTGGGAATGGAGGTGAGGAATGGTAAATGGTCAATAGCCACATTTGCCTGGTTTTCACATAGTACAGTTTACCCTCGGAACATCTGTTTGATGTCCTGGATAGTTGCTCTTGGGCCTCTCTATCCTTCATCTGGTTCCTTCCAGACCACCGAATGAAGAAAGAAGACTGGAGGAGTTGACGAAAGGAAGGAGGAGGCCTCTCTTGGAGAGGGGAATTTATCCAACAGTTTTCAGAGGGGTGAGGATCTGTACTAAAGGTTATTCATCATTTCAAGATTATTCATCATTTTAATAAAGGACAGCCAATTAATATGAACTGACTTATTTCAAGTCATTCTTTCCTCATAGTTGTTTGCCTGTTGTCTCTCCCATGAATGTGAACTCTTTGAGAAGATGGGTCTGATTTTTTCCTTTGTTTATATTCCCAAAACTTATCGCAGTGCCTCGCATATAGTAGATACTTATTTGGCTGCTTAATTGGCTGACTGATTGATCTAAGCCATTGGTGCATCCAGGAACAGAAGAAACTTCATTCAGTTTTTCTAAATCTTTTATTGTTACTTATAGTTTAAAGGAGAAAAGGAAGAAAAAAAATCCATGTTCTAACTATAAAAATAAATAATTAATAATAATAGCTAACACAAAGTCCCTTTTACTCATGGTAACAACAACAATAACCAGCATTTGTGTATGGCTTTAAAGTTTGCAAAACACTTTACGTACATTATCTCACTTGATTTTGACAAAAATTTAATTGATTATTATTAAATTAATTATTAAAATTATTTATTATTAATTTATATTTTATTTTCCCCAGTTACATGTTAAAACATTTTTTTAAATATTCAGGTTTTTTTCTTAAAGTTGGAAAACAAGAATTCATACCCAGGTCATCAAATTTCTGTTGGATGCTTCACCTAGCTCTTTTCACTTTCCATGGCCACCCCTTGGGAGCTAAATCACTCATGAATAGCTTAATGAGTTATCCAGGCAGCATGATGTTATTATTTCTTATTGTTGATTTTATTGTAATGGATTTTTGGAATCAGAAAACCTGGGTTCCAATCCTAGCTTTTCCTCTTATTGCCTGTGTGACCATGAACAACTCATTTAACCTCTGTGGTCTCAGAATGAGAGGATTGGGCAAGATGATCTCTAAAGGCCCTTCCTTAATTGTTCTAACTGAATGTCTATGGGTAGTTTTGTGCAAATTATTTGCTCTCTATCTCTTTTCCTCTGTTTCCATCTATAAAATATATATGACATTAAATATCTGTATATTTTAAAAAAGTACAAATTAAGTTGTCATGACATGCATATGGCAAAGGTAAATAAAATGGAATTAAGAGTGTTGTGTTACCTCTTGGGTACTAGACTGGAAATAGACAACTATTTATAGCCAATGAAGTAATCCATTTATAAATATGCTTTAGATCAGTAGAGGAAATTTTGTCTCTGTGTCTTGCAGACTCAACAAGAGGTCTAAGTTGCTCCCAACATGGATGTTTGGGAGTGGATGTGGTGGGTGGGGGAGGGTCCTGGGAGAGTGACTGGGCTGCTTTCCAGCAGCAGCTGTAAATTGGAGACATGGGAATGTAGGAGTCTTCAGAAACACAGGAAAGCAGTGCAGTGAAGGCATACTCCCAGTGTGTGACTCCTGAGTTTAAAAAATTCCTTGACCTCTATAAGATATATAGTGCAATACTTATCTACAGCTAGCTGAGCATAGCAAAAGGGAAGGTTACTTGGCCAGCGAACAGAATGGTGGTGGTGGTGGTGGTGGTGTGGTGTGGTCTGTGTGTGTGTGTGTATGTATGTATTTTTTTATAGACACTTCCTGAATTTGTCTTGTGGGAAGTGTTAGAAACAGCTTCAGACAGGATGTATTCTTACAATTTCCCCCCTTATGAGAAAGCTGGGACATTTCTTACAAAATAAAGATAAAACCTCTGATTCCTTGAGTATGGGTTGGCTGAGGGGAGGGGACAGTTAAGACGGAAGATCTTAATTAGCTTGAACACAGGCTCAAAGACATTTAGCATTTTTCAGTCACGTCCGACTCTTTGTAACACCATTTGGACTTTTCTTGGCAAAGATACTGGAACTGTTTGCCATTTCCTTCTTCAGCTCATTTTACTGATGAGGAAATTGAGGCAAACAGGGTTATATGATTTGCCCAGGTAACACAGCTGCTCTCAAACATATGTCTGAATAATCTACTGTTTAATCAACAAATCTGTAGGAACTGCACAAAATTGTATTCAGGAATGTACCATGGTTTACTTTGAGTTAGGACACTCTTTATCTTGGTATCAGAGCTCCATCATTAAGTCTTCTCAACTATGGACACAGTCCCAAATACTTAATATACATGATAGAAATACCAAGAATGATGTCAGAACAGCACAAAGGTTCTAATCTCTGACTGAAATGTCAAGCACTCCTGAGTGGACATTCTTGCCATATAGAATCTTTGATTCATCTTCATTTTCACATGATCACTACAGCATATAGTGTGTGAAATCATTTAATAAAATGTTTCCACTGGTGAGCAATGAAAATTTCAGAGCTCAACCCTTGAAAATGAAAGGAATTAAGGACAGGGAGAGTGATTTGTACTCAGAGTGGTGAGGTAACTAACAGGATGAATATATTGGTAAGAAATAAGTGACATCTAAATAAAAAAAAAAAACCAAGATTTATTTCTAGGGAGAGAGGAAGATTGAGAGTGGAAAGGGCACAATGTTAAAAGTAGGTTCATAATTTGAGAAGCATACTATAGGATGGAATTTTATTGAACAACCAAAATTTCCATCTTTGTTGCCTAACCTTCTTTTCTAGTCTGCAAACTAAGGTGAATGCTACGTTGTTGTTGACTCTTTTTCTTTCCCTTTCTTAATGCAGGGGTGGGAAGCTCTTCTGATTTATTTTACTATACATTCCAACAAAAGATAATCTTGAAAAGAAAATCCCTGTCATTGTTACTTGCTACCTATGCCTTGGATTACTGAAATAAAAAAAAAAAAAGTTGAAAATCAAATAACTTTTCACTATTTAGCTATTTATTTTCTGTGAGCATTTTACTCACTGAGGATCATTAAAAAAACCGTTCAGTTTCACTTAATGCTTCAAGTCAATTACATTTTCTGGTTCTCACATACTAACACAGCATTGTTATCTTAGGATTTTCAGCACTGTGAAAGAATCATTTCATGGAAGGAACTCTATTTCAGCTGAAATGTTTCTTTCTATTTCTTTTTTAAAAATTCTTTAAAAAGGAATAAAACAATGCCAATATTTTGAGCCTAAAACTAGGAGCCTTTAAATATAAACAGTCCTGTCTTGTTAATCAGGGGCTGGGCAATATTCCATGGCCTCATAGTTTACTCTTCTCTCCATAAGATCAAAGAGGAATTTACAATCCAATAAAGAATGCTTATAAACAATGATACTAATTTATACAGAGAGCTGAGGATTGCATCTAGGGTCTGACAAAAAACACAAGACCAGATTTAATTAAAAAAAACACACAAACAAACCAACCAGTCATGAGGGCAAAAAAATATTTGGGGAAGGGCAGGTAAATTTCCATTACACTATTTATCACTAATTAGGATGAATTGTGAGCTATACGTAGCAGTGACTTAGGTTAACTCCCCTACATCCTTCCAGTAATAATTGCATTTAAAGATATTATTTAATAATAATATTTAATGATATTGCATTTAAAGATAGTCAATTTGATGATGTATGTTCTGATTATCCAGAGCATTGTCTTCCTTCATTCAGCAAATGCTCATTAAGTTTATGTTCTATCCTGGATAGGGGATATAAAGATGAAGAGGACTTGGTTCCTATCTTAGAAGAGCTAGGAGGTGGGGAAGTGGAGAGGATAAAGTGCTTACAAATGACCACAATATAAAAAAGACTTTGCAAGAGAACCTATTTCTCATGAAGAATCAGTGAATCAAGGCTGTGCTTGAGCTGTACCTTGAAGGACTGATAGAAACTTTGCAAGCAGATTTGAGCAGATACTGCGGAAGGAGGGAACTGTGAGCCAAGTCATAAATAAAACATTGAAACATGGGCACATTTGGGAAATGGTAATTAGTAGATAGGAGTAATACTGGGGAATAACTGAAAAGGTAGCTTTTCAATTTCCTTGTCAGGAGCTTGAACTTTATGTTGCCTGAGTGGGGATGACATTAAGATCTCTGCATAAGGAACATTAATCTGGAAGTAGCGTGTAGGGTACATTGGAGAGGGAAGAAAGATTGGAAATGAGATGACCAATCAGATGACTGAAGAAAAAATGCCTGTGTTTTGGCATCAATATCCCAGAGAGCAAGGTGCTTTTTGAAGGAGGGGGGCACTCAAAGGTGATAAAGGGTCCTAGTCAATCCAGAAAAATAATGAAAGTTAGGTTAGAAAAGCATTGTAGTAGCAGCTCAGTATGAATGAATCCAGTCTCACAATTTAGCCTTTGACTGGCCTTAGTGCAGAGGAGTCTCCTGAAGACTCTTTGTAACATCCCCCAGGACTCAGCAGCCAAAGATTCATTACTTGAAAGTGTCTGTTTTCCTTTGAATGTTAAAAATGATAGTATTCATAGTATTGATCTTAGGAACAATTTACACAATTATTCCCCCTGTGATCTTAGAACAATAAAATTGTAAAAACAAAACCAAAACCCAAAAACACTTGTAAAAATTAGAAGAGACTTTTGAAATGACTTAATTTCTTCTCCTCCTTAACTGAAAGTAGAGGCAAGACCAGGAGTGTTCAAGGTCACAGAATTAATTAGTGATACAATTCAAGTTAGAAATCTAGGTCTTTTGACTCCCAGACTGATTCAGTTCCAAGACACCACTTTTAGAACAATTATGTGTTGTGTAGTTTGAAGGGTATTTTCATGTTTATGATTGCTGTTTGGGGAAGACACATTTCACAATAGTATATTCAGCTATTTTACGTTTTATGTCCTCAGTCCCTCTCTTCTAGACTTGCATCATGCTGGAGGAAAGACCCAAATAAAGAAAAAGGGACCAAAATATTAAAAAATATGAAGATGGGGAAAGTTGTACATTAAACATAAAATTATAGGACTTTCTCCATTTAAAATTAATTTTTAAAAAATGAAAAAAAGTGTTTTCTCTCCTTCCTACTTCCTCTACCTTTACACCATTAAAACCAAACAACAAATCAGAATCCTTGTAAACAAATATGCAGTCAAGCAAAATAAATCTCCCACACTGGCTCTGTACCAAAAAGATGTCTTATTCTGCACCTCGAATCTGTTATCTTTCTGTCAGGAGGTGGGTAGCAACACTTCTGGGACCATGGTCAGTTTACTATGTAAATTGTTCTCAACTCTGCTCACTAGATTCTGCCTCAGTTCATATCAGTCTTCCCAGGGTTCATGGAGACTGTCCCTTCCACCATTCTTTCTGTCCTGGTTCCTTTACCAAGTTTGTATTTCTTGACATGTACAAGAAGACTGGGAGCGAGCACGTATCAAGGAATTCTGTGCTAGGTATTAGTTTCCTTCTGTTTCCTGCATATCTCTTCTCTCTGCTGTTTGGAGACTGTGTGGATATCAAAGGGAGACTTCACCAAGGACATAGGTGAAGCATAGAAAGGAATATGAACAGGGTAAGTTATTTATTGATCAAAAAGTAACTCAGAAGTATAAATAGAATGAAGAAAAAACAACATAGGGTGGTTTCATCAGATATACCTTATCCCTAGACATTGGTAGGAATCTCCCTGGAAACTTTTTAGAAAGTATAAGTATTCTTCTTATATTTAGCTTAATGGTGACTAGTTTTAGTGAAATAGGTCTCATTTTAGAAAATCTTGCCTGCCTCTCGCCCTTTATTTCTAGGATTCCTTATTATCTACTCATTCTTTTTTTCATACTCAGTTGAATTAACCATGGGTAGATTCATGGGTAGATTCCAAAAACTGAAGTAATAGTTAAATATACTGTGGGTCTAGGAAAAAAAAAAGGAGCTGTCCTGCAGAGGAAGACGAGGCATTAAAACCCTATGAGCTAGTAAAACCGTTCGAGCTGGCTTTAACTCTTACTGCTCTCTTAAAAACTACCATTGACGGAGCTCTTCATTACCAGGTCCAATGATCATTTCTCACCCTTACCCACTTTGACTTCTTTTTCATGTTTGCCATTGAGCACTCCTTGAAACATTCTTGTCCTTCAGCATCCATGATGCTGATCTTTTCCGGTTCTCCAAGAACCTCCTTCATCATTTATTTCCTCTTTTTAGGGGTCTTATTACTTCTTCTATTCCTCTACCTATTGTTGTTCAGTTGTGTCTGACTCTTCATGGTCCCATGGACCATTGAATCCTCTACTATGTCACTAATTCTGTCCAAGCTCATGTTCATTGCTTCTACGACACTGTCAATCTATTTCATCTTCTGCCATCCCTGTTTCCTTTTGCCTTCAATCTCTCCTTCCTACTACTTCCTACTCCCCTAATTTGGGGTGTAGGGTGTATTCAGGGATGACTAATACCTCTGGTATGAGGGGTGCTGAGCTCTTTTCAGGGCTGCTTTTCAGTTTTGTTTCTAACTGATTCGCCCAACTCTCACCTGTGGCCCTAAGAAGTTATAGCATGTACATCAGCTATACCCTGGTAAACCATTTTGGCAGGCAGGTTAAACCAGGTTGAGGGTAACTGAGGGGTTTCAAACCCTTCAGTGAGTTGAGGGAGGGTGTCTGTCTCAAGCACATGAAGACTGCCCCACGCAGAATGGGTAGACAAGAACAATTTGTTGTTTGAAACATACATGGTGGAGCACTTAGAGTTTGATTAGATGTCAAAGATGCCAAGTTCATTCACTGCATCCCAAGTCATCACCAGTCCTCTTGACTTTGTCCTGCAGTTGAACTCTGATAACTTTAAAGAGAGAAAGAGATCAACAACTTGGTGCAACTCAGTCTCAAATTCAATTTATGCACAGATCAAGATATATCCATACTATTTTATCATTTTACCCATCTCAAAGTCCTGTGGTGACAAGCAAATGATGAAGCAGCAGGTGGGGATATATTAGGAGCTGTAGTTACAATCCGGCACACAGGCAACCCAGGCCACAGGATCATCTTCTCACTAGAAGCAGCAGTGGGATTCGGGAGCCCCTGGATGTCTGAGCAGACTTTTTGAAGAATTGAACTGCTTGTCTCCTGCTGTGAGGAAGGGACTAGAAAAGATGCCCTAAAAATTGTCAGCCTACGCAGTCCGGGTCTGATTACTGTAACAGGCAGGGATCCCATCCCATGCCCAAAACACACACACAAAAACCATACAAAAACTTTTGAAAAAAATGATTCCACTCACCATTAGTATATGGATTCTACACATACTTACAGACAATATGAAATCTAGTAGACCTGAAAGACAAACTGTTCTTGTTGCCAGTGAACTCTGCAGATATCACATCCAAACAGCAACCCTGAGTGAAACAAGGCTGTCAGATGAAGGCCAGCTTACTGAAGTCAGAGCAGGATATGTATTTTCCTGGAGTGGCCAAAGGGGAGTGCCATGAAGCTAGTGTAGGTTTTGCAATCATAACTAATCTAGTCAGCAAGTTTGTGTGCCAACCAAAAGAAGTGAATTACAGGCTCATGACAACGTTTGCCACTTGCAGAAAGGTGCCATGTCACCATCATCAGTGCCTGTGCTCCCACCATGAAAAGCCTTGATGAGGTCAAAGAGAAATTTTTATGAAGACCTGGAGATCCTTATCATCAATGGACCAAAAGAGAACAAGCTTATAAGTGACTTTAATGCTACAGAAGGCATAGACTACCAGACATGGCAGGGAGTCCTTAGGAGAAATAGAGTGAAAAACAGCAATATTTATGCAAGATACTGAAGAATTGGGCATCTCAAGACCTTCTCATCACCAGTACTATCTTCCATTTACTTAAATGCAATAAATCTTCATGGATGTACCCTCACAGCAAACATTGGCATTTAATAAGACTATATCATTGTAAAGAGAAGAGTAAGACAGGATATGAGAGTGACAAAGACAGTATGTGGCACAGGGTGCTGTACTGATCATAGACTTATCCTTTCCAAGCTAAATATTCTCATTCCACAGAAGTGGTGGTCCCAAGCAAGATGACTACCAGTAGATTTAATGTCAACAGATCATAGTGCTTCTCCAAGTAGGGAACAGTTTGCTGCTAGCTTGGAGGGAAAACTGAGCCCACACACGGTTGGCAACAGTAGAACAGAAAAATAATGGGCAGCTTTCAGAGATTTTGTGTATAGCACTGCATTTACTCATCTGGGTCAGAACACTTGCAAACATTAAGAATGGTTTCACAGAAATGATGGGGAAATTCAGAAATTGCTAAATGAAAAATTAGGACTCCACAGTTTATCAGCAGGATAGTTCATCCATCTCTAAGAAGGCAGCATTTAACTCCATCAAAAATACAGTGTGAACAAAGCTTATTGATATGCAGTAGTCGTGACTCCATAGGAAAGCAGATGAAATTTAGTTTTACATTGATAGTCACAATCCAAAGTGCTTTTATGATGCCCTGAAGGCTATTTGTAGGCCAAAGACCTATGGTGCTTCTCAACTACTCAGTGCTGATGGAGCCACATTGATTAGTGATAAGGAAATGATCCTGGAGAGATGGACTGAACACTTCCATGGTGTTCTCAAGAGACCATCATCAATCAATACTGAAGCTATTGATTGTATTCCTCAGGCTGAAGCCAATTCCTCTGTAGATGAATTTCCAACTGAAGAAGTTTTGAATGCCAGTAGGCTTCTCTTGTATGTCAAAACAGCTTGTGTTGATACTCTTCCAGATGAGATTTACAAGGCAGGGGATCCACTGCTCAATTCAAAAGCTGACTGAAATTTTGCAGGTTACATGGCAAGAGGTAGTTGTCCCTCAGGAGTTCAGCAATGCCTCCATTGTCCATTTCAATAAAGGATTAAGGAAATAGATTGTCTTGTGACAATCACAGGGTGTGGGGGCAAGAAGGAATAGAAGGGGGAAAGCTACTCTTAGTAACTGCTGGCAAGATTCTTGTCAGAGTCTTACTTAATAGGGCCAATTCTTCACCTGGAAGCTGATCATTTACCTGCGGGCTGAGGAACAGTAGATATGGTTTTGCTGCCCAACCACCCTGGGAGAAATGCTAGGAGCAGAAAAGAGGTCTGTACACAATATTTGTTGATCTGACCAAGTCCTTTGATACTGTTAGTTATGAGCACTTGTGGAAAATGATGTCAAAATTTGGTTGCCCAAAGAAGTTCATCAGTATTGTACATTAATTTCAAGATGATGTACTTGCCTGTGTTCTGGATCATGGATGATGTTCTTGTGTTTTCCCTGTAACCAGCAGAGTGAAACCAATACAACTGAGTGGGCTCACTCCCACTCTTTTTAGTATGATGTTTTCAGCAATATTGTCAGACACCTTCAGTGGGGAAGAAAATGGCATCGAAGTCAGCTGCCATACTGATGGCAAATTACTCAACTTGAAAAAGCTACAAGCCAAGACTAAAGTGGAGGGAGAGTTTGTGTGTGAGTTTTTCTTTGTAGATGATTGTGCACTGCATACAGCCTCTGAAGCTGAGATACAACAAAGTATGGATCAATTCTCTGCTGCTTGTGCTAATTTTGAACTAACAATCAACACCAAGAAAACTTAGGTTCTTCACTAACCAGTACCACACCATCCATATGTGTGACCATCAGTTACAGCAATGGAGAAATTTTGAATGCGGTGAATAAGTTCATTTTCCTTGGCAGTATACTTTCCAGGGATGTACACATAGATGATGAAGTTGATGCACAGACTGCCAGAGCTAGCTCAGTATTTGAAAGGCTCCAAAGGAAAGTGTGGGAGAAAAGAGGTATTAGACTGACCACCAAACAGAAACTTTACGGAGCTGTTGTGTTGATCTTGTTGTATGACTGTGAAACCTGGACAGTCTACCAGCAACATGCCAGGAAACTGAATCTCTTTCATCTGAATTGTCTTAGGAAGATTTTGAAGATCATCTGGCAGGATAAGCTACCAGACACTGAGGTCCTTTCTCAAGTTGAACTGTCAACCTTTCAAACTATACTACAGAGAGTGGCACTCTCATGGGTTATTCACATTGTTTGAAAGTCAAACACAAGTTTGCCTAAAAGACTATTTTTCAGGGAACTCACACAAGGCAGGTACTCACATGGAGATCAGAAGAAGCAATAAAAGGATACTCTCAAAGTCTCTCTGAAGAACCTTGTAATCAGTTGTGAGACATGGGAGACACTGGCACAGGACAGCTCAGGATGGCATGTTCACATCAAAGACAGAACTGTGCTTTCCGAATAAAGCATAATTGCTGTAGGTCAAAAGAAATGTAAGGTGTGCAAATTTGGAGACATCTCCAAACTACTTGTGCCCAACTTGTGGTAGAGCCTTCTCAGCTTGTATTGGTCTGATCAGCCACACTTGGGCAAACTATACCTTGACCCCAACATGGTGATGTCATTTTGGTCTTCTTCGAGTTTGAAGGACAGTAAGCAATTGTGTGCGAATACACAGAAGCATACATACACATATGCATCTATATATGTGTGTATACATACACATGTACGTATACACACATGTATACACATGTATATCTACAAATATGTGTATATGTGTATATGTGTATATGTGTGTATATGTATATGTGTGTATATATGATACAGCCTTCTTAGCTTGTATTGGTCTGATCAGCCACAGTCAGACACATTGTACCTTGACTCCAACATAGTGATGCCATTTTGAGAATGAAGGACAACAATCAACCAACCAACTCCCCTAACTGAGGGTATCTTAAATAGTTCTCTCTCTCTACTCTGCTTTTTTCTTTCTCACACACTTGGTCCACTCTCATGGGTTAACCTATCACCTCTATATAGTTATCTTGTAGTGAATACCAAATCTATACTTCTTACCTTGAATTATCCCTTATTTTCTGGTGTTATATTTTCAATTTACTATAGGTCATTTACATTTGGATGTTCTGTTATTTAACTCTAATGTAACATGTTCAAAATGGAATTTCTCATCTCCCTTGCCAGGACAGCTCCCTTTCCCAATTATTCCATTACCATCTGGGTTTTCCATTTCTCTGGGTGAAAAAGTTCATTCATTTCCCCACTCCCACCACTTTAATTCCAGCCCTCATCATTTCACACTTGGTTTATTGCAGCAGCCTGCTAATTATTCTCTCTGTCTCTAGTTAATCCATCCTGTATATTAGTATAAGATTTATCAATCGAAAACACTATTTTCTACTTCTTCCTGACTCTCTTATCAAGTCCACATTCCTATGCTTAATTTTCAACATGTACTTTCGATGGCACTTGGTAAACTAACTTGATAGTCTTCTCACAAGTTCATGCTCAGTCCTTTGTTTAGACTATTTCTGCCAAATGAAATATCCTCTCTGCTTAGCCTGTACAAACCATAACCAGTTTTCAGGAAGCAGATTAAGGACCATCTCATCTATCAAGCCTTTTCTGATTATAGCAGCAAGGTGGTGCATTGGATCCAATGATGAATTTAAAGTCAGGAAGATGTGAATTCAACCTCAGCTAGCTCTGCAGCCTTGGGCAAATCACTTAATCTGTTTTCTCAAAAGTAAAATAGAGATAATAATAGCACTTATTTTCCAGGATTATTGTGATTGTCAAATGAGATATCATTTATAAAGCATTTTCAAATTTTGAAGTATTACAGAAATGCTAACTATTCCTCCTATGTATGGAGTAGTGGAAAGAATGCTTGTGAATCTTTAGAGCTTGGGGCCCAGCTTCACCTCTGCACCTAGTCATATAACCTTGGACAAGTCATTTAACTCCTATAGCCTCAGTTTCTTCCCTTTTAAAATATTAGTACTACCTCATTTCCAGTATTATTTTGAGAATCAAATGACATATTGTACGTAAAAGTGCTTTTGAAAACTTGTAAAACTCTAAAAATAATTAACATCTATTGGGTACTTTTATTAAGTGATTTTCTTACAACTCTGAGTAGAGAGGTTGTGTGAATAATGATGATGACGTTGATAAAGAACGTTTATTACTATAAAGGACTTTGCGAACGTGATCTTCACAACAATCCCTTGGAGGTAGATGTTATTATCATCCCTATTTTACAGATGAGGAAACTGAACATAGAAAGGTTAAATGACTTGGCTAGGGTTACATAGCTAGTAAATGTCATTATCAGTATTTTACATTTTTTCCCATCTAAAGCAGGGAAATGACAAAACCAGGATATGAACCTTGTTCACTTGATTCAAGATCATGTGCTTTGTAGACTATTGCTGGATTGCTTTCTTCTTTATCTGAAATCTTACTGCTTCTGTAATTGGTACCACATACTTTAACTTATCTTTATTTACTAATCACTACCAAGTTTTGTTTCTCCAATTAAATAGACTGAATGGGCAGTTCCTCAGTCAAACTGAGAAAAGGTTTGAAAAGGTCAATGTTCCTCACTGCATCGTGGGTCATCTCCAGTTGTCCTGATCCGTATCTGGCCACTGGATCCAGATGGCTCCAGAGGAGAAAGTGAGGCTGGTGACTTTACACACCTCTCCCTCACTTAAATTCAATTCACTTGCATGTCATGGCATCATCTCCCTGATATCACTTCAAGAATTAAGGATAAACAGTGACAGCAGCATATTCCCTACAGAACTAGGTATATGTTTTCAACAAGTACTCATTGATGGATCTTAACATTTTTTTCTTTAATCATAGTTGCTATTAAAAACCTACACTGGCAAACTGGAGCAGTTTTAGCTCATCCATTTTTCCTGGTTTAGCCTCCCAAATGGGTGGTAATGAGAAGTGAAAGAAACCCATTGGTGGCAGCTAGGTCAAAGTGGTGTGACAATATCTGAGGAATTGTAGGGAACTGCAGAAGTGACAAAGGACTGGACATGAGCAAATGTGGTACCAATTTTCAAAAGGAGGAAGTGTTTCATTCTGCAAAGTTCAGAATGGTGAAGTTTTTGGCAAACCCAGGCAAGTTTTAAACAAGTTATTAAGTAAATGGTTTGTGGGATCTTAGAAAGGGATTACTAGGAGTCATAGGTTCACAGTGAAGGTTTTTCTGCTGGAAAACATATAGCACCAAAGTCAGGGGTTTTCCTTTCACCCTTCATCTTCTCCTATGAAAAACGTATGCAATAAAGGCAAGAGTGTAGATTAGGAATAAAGAGAACAATAACCTTGACTCCTTGATTTAGGTTTTGCTTTGGTTTAGATTCACTTGTATGCCAAACCAGAGGATCTTGAGAATATCTAACAATCAAATAAGCCAGGGACGATGGACATTTCCACACATAAGGAGTTAACAGAATAAGACACCTTAACTGAAACTACTGTCTGACTTTTGCTTGATAACCCCTTATTATCAGAGCTCATAGCTCTTGTTTATGACTAAAGAGATGTTAACCAGCTCATAAAAGGGTTTTCTAGTCATTGGGTCCTAGCAGAATAGGGTTAGATAGCCAGCATGTAGCCCAAAAGGGACAAAACTCCTAGATTGGTAACATGGAGCAATGCTTATAGCAGCAACCATTGGTCAATGCACCAGCAGAAACAGAAGTAGGCGGAGAGGTGATGCCCAGCAGAGATCAGTTTCATGACATCAGGTGTTGTTGTTACTGCACCTTAGAGGGAGAATCTGCCTTTCAATGCATTCCCATGAATAGGGGATATGTCAGCCAACATTTAAAACTACCCAAGACTGGGTATTATCTTTTCCATTGTGTTCCTGAGGAGGAAGATGGCTATTTCCATACATCAGCAGTCTTTCATTGTCCTAAGTATAAGTTTTTTCAGCCATAAAAGAAGCAAACAAGTATTTATTGAGCACCTAAAATATAAGTGCTTTACATAAAATGTAAGTGCTTTACAAATAGTATCTCACTTGATCCTCACAACCCTGGGAGAGAGAAGTTATTTTACAGTTGAGGAAACTGAGGCATACACTGATCTAGTGACTTGTCCAAGGTCATACATATAGTATCTTAGGGTCAGATTTGAACTCAGGGCTTTCTGATTCCATACTCAGTGTTCTATCCACCATCCTATCTAGCTGTGCCCACAAGTGTCACCTATATTTATGTCTCTTCACCCGTATTTCTTGGCACTTAAAAATGCTTGTTTCCTCAGACTAATTCTATTCTGTAGGAGCTCTGTCTGCTTATTTGCCCTTATTTAAAATGCAGTATAGGTCTTTAGAGTGGTAAGATGTTTTCTAGATCAAGTAGGCTAGGCCTTCTTAACCTGAGGATGCCTATAAACATGTCTGTTTGAATATTTAAAATTCTTTTTCATTTCAGTCATGTTGTAAAGAAGAATTAATTAGAATCAATCTGAGAAACCACAAAGAAGACCAAATGAGAGAGAGAGAGAGAGAGGGAGAGAGAGAGGGAGAGAAAGGGAGAGAGAGAGAGCACAAATAGTATGCTTCAGTCTGTATTCAGACTCCATAGTTCTTTTTCTGGATATGGATAGCATTTTCCATCATGAGTCTTTTGGAGTTATCTTAGATAGATCTTTGCGCTACTGAGAAGAGCTAAGTCTATCAAAGTTAGTCATCACACAATGTTGCTGTAACTGTATACAATGTTCTCCTGGTTCTGCTCACTTCACTCAGCACCAGTTCATGTAACTCTTTCCGGGTTTTTCTGAAGTCCACCTGCTCACATACCCCGACTTGTTCAGCCATTACCCAATTGACAGGCATCTCCTCATTTTCCAATTCTTGACCAGCACAAAAGGAGCTGCTATAAAAATTTTTACCCATGTGGGTCCTCTTCCCATTTTTATGATCTCTTTGGGATACAGACCTAGTAGTGGTATTGCTGGATCCGAGGGTATGCACAGCTTTATAACCCTTTGGGAACAGTTCCAGATTGCTCTCCAGAATGGTTGGATCTGTTCACATTTGTTTGAATATTTCGATAACTGTATTTCAATGTAATTTGTCTCCATTATCATACTCTATATTGTATTATATGCATTTACAAACATTATTCTCAGGACTTCACCAGATTGTCCAAAGGGTCCATGACACCCCTGATTTTGCAGATGAGGAAAATGAAACCCAAGTGGTTAAGTAATTTGTGCAAAGTTATATAGCTAGTTTAGGGGTGGAACTGATCAAAAAAAGTAATAAACAAATATTATCTCAATTGATCTTCACTATAATTCTGGGAAGTTGATAATACGATCATCTCCATTTTAATTATAATAACTAGCGTTACAGCCTGCCATGTGCCAGGCTGTACTTTACAAATATTATCTCATAGCAACATTATGAGGTAGGTGACTTATTATCCCTATTTTACAGATGAGAACACTAAAGCAAAAAAGTTGCCCATGGCCACAGAGCTAGTAAGTGTTTGGGGCCAGATTTGATCCAATTTGTCCTGACTCCAGACCCAAAGCTCCATCTATTGTGCCACCTAGCTTCCTCTATATTTTTTCTTCCTGTAGGTATAAGAAGTAAGTCACTGTAAATGCTCATTAAAATGTCCTGGGCATCCTCATGAAACCTTAGGGAGAGGAGCAAATAGAAAGCAAAATCACTTCTTGCTCTGTACCTGGACTCTGGAGTATAAGAAGCAGTGAGCCTGGGTGTTCGCTAGACTAGATAGAGCAAATTAGAGGTAGTAAGAAAGGCAAGTCGGGACCAGTAAGGGTGGAGATTATCCCAGTCCTCTCTTGCCTATGGTCCTATTCTTTGGAGGTCATGGAATTGGATAGAAGTACAGATATTCATCTTGAGGCTATTTTAGCTTCTCTTTCCATCATCTTAAATGTGATCAAACCAATCAGTCTACTTTTCCCGCCAGCAAGACTATGAAAAGAATGAAAATACTTGAAAAAATATGAATTGCTAAAGTATGCAGTATGGTGGTTTTGTGGGCCATATTGTTCCTTTGGAAACAAACAAATATGTTGGCACAGTGATGAGGTCTTCTCTCCTTTTCACAGTGAATGTATTGTAGTGGAGATGGTACTTGCTAAGATAGGACACCAGAGGATGTGGGTAGGATTGTTAGGGTCAGTGTGGACATTTATTGCTTTTACAAGCATCATTCTTGTTTTAAAATATGCTAGGGAGAGAAGAAATGTGCTTGCAGATAAGTAATTTACATTAGGTTCTCTTGAAGGGCCAACGGTCAACTTTGTTTTGTTATGATAATTTCCAGTGGCAAAAGTGGTAAAGAGAAGAGATGACCCATTCTTGTGTTCCTGTATTTAGTTCTTATAAAGTCTGAGGGGCATCTTTATTGAAAGTATATAAAATATTGGGAAGGAGGCATGGCTTTCTTGAAGGAAGGTAAGGGGAGAGAGACAGAGAGACAGAGAGACAAAAGGACAGACATACAGAAACAGAGAGATATAGATATAGAGAGAAACAGAGACAAAAAGAGAGAGGGAGGAAGATACATAAATCTATACATACATGTATGTGTGCACACACGTGTATGTGATATTCACATATATGTTTGTAGGAACATACATGCATATGCACGCATGTCTACAGACCTATATGTGCATACACACATATACAGGCATGCATACATGTGTGTGTGAGACTTTTTTGTCTTCTCAGAGATGAAGTGGAAAGTTCCAATGTGCCTAATAGCTAGTTAGGTGGCTTAGTGGCCTGGTGTCAGGAAAGATCTGAGTTCAAGAGAGAGAGAGACAGAGAGAGAAAGAAAAGAGACAGACAGAGAGAAAGAGAGAGAGACAGAGAGAAAGGGACAGAGAGAAAGAGAGACAGAGAGAGAAAGGGACAGAGAGAAAGAGAGACAGAGAGAGAAAGGGACAGAGAGAGAGAGAGAGAGAGAGAGAGAGAGAGAGAGAGAGAGAGAGAGAGAGAGAGAGAGAGAGAGATTGGCCCAAAGTGAGCACGGGTCATGTAATGTGCTAAATCATATCTAGGTTAGCCATTCTTTTTTGTCTGCCATGTACCTGCCTAGAAAGAATGAACTCAAAATGCATCTTTCTTTTTTATTGGAATTTGTTTTCAGGCAAAATAATAAATCGCTTCTCCAATGACATATCTTGACCTGGAGGAGACTAAGAGGCCAGCGCATCTAGACTCTCTTTTTATAGAGGAGGAAACTGAAGGCCAGGGTGGCTTACTTAATGTCACCCAGGGAGTAGGAGTCAGAGGCATTTGAATTTCAACTCTTGGCTCCTTTGGTTCCCCTCTATCCTGCTGCTTCCATTAAAATTTTCTGAATTTTAAGGACAAATTCATCCGATCTTTTCACAAACAGTTAAAAAACAAAGAAAACTTTGTTCTGTTTTTTTGTCTTCCAAAAGGGATGTGTGTCACAACTTGCTTATTTTTAATATATATACACACATTCACGTTTATATACATACACAATGTATATATGTACATATATGTGTATACATATACATGTATGTATGTACCTACATCTATATATGTATATTTATATATACATATGCATACATACGCACACACATAGACACACACACACACACACACACATATATATATGACATAGTTTTAGTAGTGGTTTTCATTTGGCTCATATCAATTAGCTCAAGAAGAGCTGGGTAGCTATGGAGATGCATGTAGAGTTTGGGAGCCTCAGGCTTCAGATTCCAGTTGCTGTGGGCCTGCTTTACATACTTAAGAGCAAGGCTGGGGAGATTACATCAAAGGACCTGAAGAAAGAACACATTTACTTTTCTGATTCAAATTACTTTGTTTGGAAAAAAGTAAGCACAATTACCTTAACAACTGAGCTGGGAGGCTTTGAGGGCTTAACACTGTATTGTTTTCCTAGGGAAAGGGTGGGGACCTAGTCAGAGCTGGCAGAGGAGCCTTGAAAATAAATCCAGGTGGTTTATTTGTTTTTACTTTTTTGCCATCTCAGAGATGAATTGGAGAGTTCCTAGGCACCTAACAAAAATTCTTAACAATCCCCTTTCCCTCCATCCACACCTTTGAAAGTGAAATTTCTCATCCTGATCAATGGTTCATTAAAAAAAAATTTAAAGTCGTTTACTATCTAAACAATAGGTCCGAGCATACTAAACTCCCTTGCCCAAAGGGCTCCGCTGGCTCCCTATTACTTCCAGAATCAAATAGAAAATACTATTTGTCATTTGCAGCTCTTTACTACCTGGCTGCTTCCTATCTTTCTAGCCCTCTTACACTTTAATCCCCTCCACCCTAGTACTATGTGATTTAAAGACAGTGTCTTACTTGTAGTTCTTCAAATACAACATTCCATCTTGAGACTTTACCCATGCCTGGAATGATCTGCCTTCTCACTTTCACTTCTCACTTTCCCTGGCTTCCCTCAAGTCTCACCCCAAAGTTCGCTTCCTACAGGCAACTTTTTTCTAGCCTCCCTGCCTGCTAACACCTTGGTCTTTAGGCAACTAGAGTCAGGAAGACCCAAGTTCAAATTCAGCCACAAGTTCCTTAACTTCTCAGTAGAACGAGGAGGTCGAGTTTGTTGGCCTCTAATGCCCCTTCCAGCCCTAAGTCTATGATTCTATAAAATAAATTCTGCCTTGTCTAAAAATCTCTCATTCCACTATCTCCTATATTGAGAGGCAGGAAATTAGCTTCATCCTCAGTCCTTTGAAGATGTGAGTGGACACTTCATTGATCAGAGTTCTGAGGTCCTTCAATGTTTTCCTTTACATTATCAGGGCTTACCTTTCATCTACTCAGTATATCCTTTGTTTGGGGTGTATAGAACATTCAGGGAAGACTAGTTTGGAGGTACAGGGTGTGTTCAGGGATGATAAGCATCTCTGGTGTGAGGGCTTGGCCAAGCCCTTTACAAGGCTGCCCATTTACCTTTCACCCTACTCTCACCTGTGGCTCCAAGAAGCTGTGGCATATGCAGGGCTCATACCCTGATAAACCCTCTCAGCAGACTGGGTAAACCCAACTGACAGGTCTCAAATCCAGTAATGGGGTAAGGAGATGTCTACCCCAAGTATGCAGAACTATGAATGAGAACACTTTGTTCTTAAGACCATGAAGATGGCTGTGGAGCCATTAGAGCTTGGTCAGATATTAAAGATGCCGAGGTCATCCATTTCATCCTAGGTCATTGACAGTTGCCTTAACTTTTGTCTGACCACTGGATTTTAATGACTCTGGAAGAAAGAGTGAGGTTGACAATTTTGTGCAACTTTGCTTCACTTAAATCCAGCTCATACCTAAGTCCAGACATCACTAGACACGTCATTGGTTCATTTTAAAAGAATGAAGGGTGATTAGCAGCATATCTTGTTTGTATGTTGTTTCATTTGCCTGTGAGCTCTTTGAGGGCAGGGACAATGTTTTTTTCCCTCTCTTTGTATTCCTAAGACCTTAGCACAGTGCCTTTCCACCATACCTCTCAATACTAGTATCTTCCCTCTTTTAATAATTTCCCATTTATCCTACATATATCTTGTTTGTAAATATTTCTTTGGGGTCTCCCCCATTTAACAGTGAGTTCCTTGAGGATAGGCATTGTCTTTTGACTCTTTCTATATCCTCAGGGGTTAGCACAGTGGGTTAGCACATAATAGGCTTCTAATACATTTTTATTGATTTATTAGTAAGTGCTTAATAAATGCTTTATTGGTAATGATCATTGTGTAAATTGTTCTGGTTCTAGTTATTTTGCTGTGTATCTATTCACACAAATCTCAGGTTTTTCTGACTTCTTTCTGTTCCTTTTTTTCTTATCCCCTCTCATTTTACAGACAAGGAAATAAAGGCTCAGATAAGTTAAATGACTTTTCTATCACACAGGTATTCAATAGCAGACTCGGGATTTCAGTCAGTCAGCCAATCAACTAGCATTTATTAAGTGCCTACTAAGTGCTAGACATTGTGCTCAGTACTGGATTTGAACCTCAGTCTTATAGACTCTATATCATTTTTTCTTCCTTTTTTTCCCCTGAATTTTTTCCTATACCATGATTGGAGGAAAACCTTAGTGGAAGATGAATTTTATATATATACATACACACACACTCACATATGCATATATATACACATATATGCATATATATACATATTTATACATAATATAAAAATATATAATTATCATAGGTATACACACAGACCAATGAGCACATGTATAATTTAGAATTTATAAATATAAATATAGGGCATTATGATATAGGGAATGAAGAGGCAGCCTCAGAGTCAGAAAATGGTCTTCAAGACCTATTTTCTTGGCAGAGACACTGTACTGGTTTGCCATTTCCTTCTCCAGTTGATTTTAAAGATGAGGAAACTGAGGCAAACAAGGTTAAGTGACTTGCCCAGGGTCACATAGCTAGTAAGTGTCTGAGGTTGGATTTGAATTCAGGAAGATGCACCATTTGGCTATATGGGAATTCCAGTTATACATACACACACATTGGTGTATATATACAAGTATCTTCTGTATATACTTATTCCATATACATGTTTCCTCTTCTTCCATTAGAATGTAAAGCAGGGAATGTTCTACTTTTATCCTTGTGTCTCTAGTGCCTCACACAGCTCCTGCTTTGTAGTGGCTGTTTAATAACTGCTTATTGGTTAACTGACTTCAAGATAAGTTGGAGAAAAGGGAATGGTGAATGGGTTAGAGCAGTGGGAGGAAAACCAAGCTATATTCCAAGTTTTTTTGTATCCCTTTATAAATAGAATTCCATATCTAGAGCTGGAAGCAGCCTTAGTGGTGATCTACTGCAACCTTCTCAGTTTATCAATGAGGACAATGAGGTACAGAAAGGTGGAATGATTTGTCTGGGGTCACAGATGGAGATGGAATTTGAACTCAGGTCCTGTGACTCACCAATTCATCACTGTTTTCACTGCTGCATCTCTTACATGTTAATATTTGTTAGTATTACTACCTCATCATCTTGGTGGTATGGCAGAGGAATTGGTACAGACAAACATGTATTTGAGGAAGTTAGAGATATTTATATGAAATGCTAATTGAGAGAGTCAGACACACACACAGAGACAGAGAGAGATTGGCGTGGAAAGAGACAGAGACAGAAATTATCTGTCTATCTATCTATCTATCATCTCTCTCTCTCTCTCTCTCTCTCTCTGAAGCAGTGTGTTACCTGTGTCTTATTGGGCATGAAAAGAGGCAGATCTAGCTCATGAGGTATTTCTGGTGGTTTACTTTAATTAACATTTTCCTTTCAGTCATTGATCTTATCTCTTTACTACTTGACACATTTTTGTAATATGGAAATAGCTTTACCTAGAAAGATTTTCCCTCTCTTCTCACATGATTTTTCACCTGGGGCAGGGCGGAGTGTGTGTGTGTGTGTGTGTGTGTGTGTGTGTGTGTGTGTGTGTATGTGTGTGTGTGTGTGTGCGTGCGCGTATGCGTGTGGGGGGAAGCTAATGCTAATAATTTTTTTAATCATTCTTTTTCTATTCTGTTATAAAATCTTGCACTTAAATCCACCACTACAGCTAGGAGTATGATTTAAGATTCTGAATGGGAAATTCTTGATAAACATAATAATAATGAATATATATCTGTATATATATATATACATACATATATATGTATATATGTAGAGATAGACAGATGATAGATGGATAGATAGCTAGATGGATGGATGGATGGATGGATAGATAGCATTTAAAGTTTGTAACATATATCACGTAGATCATCTAATTTGATCTTCACAATAACCTGATGAAGTATATGTTATTATATCCTCAAGATTACACAACTAGTAAATATCTATTGAAGGATTTGAACCTAAATCTTCCTGATTCCAGGTTCAACTTTTTATCGAATATAAAACAGTGCCTCAGTAGTACAGAGATAAGGACCATAATGAGTCCCATATTATGATAAAAGTGACCTGATGAATTTTGGAAAGGGTTAAAAATACAATTTACTATTCCCTTTCCCTTGAAATAGTGCAAATTCAGAAATAATCTTTCATATGTCAATAGCAATCCTATAGATAATATCTATATCCTTATTCTGGGTAGCCCTAAAGACTCTCTCCTGGGTCCTCTTTTCTCCTTTCTCTTTGTTCTTTCTTGGGTGATCTCATCTTTTCCTTTGGGTTCAAGTATCACCTCTATGCAATTGACTTCCCAAAGCAATAATCTGCCTTAATCTCTCTCCTGAACTAAAATCCTACATCAGCTGGGTCATCTTTAGCTATCCTGATCTATATCTTGCCCCTGGACTCAGAGGGCTCCAGAGGAGAGAGTGAGGTTGCACCAGACCTCCCTCACTTAAATCCAATTCACTTGCAAGTCATGACATCACCTTCCTGATGTCATGGTCCTCTTTAAGAACAAAGGACAAACCACATAAGTCCTACATCAGCAACTGCCTGATGGAATCTCCTGTAGAAAGACAGGCATGCTTTCAGGATGAGTCCTTATGAATCATAAGGTTTACTTTTCCAGTGTAGAAACAGATGTCAAATAATCAGTTGAAAACTGAAAAATTAAGTCAATAATCTCAAAATTATATTAAGATTTTTAAAAACATCTACTGTATTATGCTCTACAAACTACAAGGAAGACCAAGGCTCTCTAGCATTAACAGTAAAGAGATAGATTAACAGTTTAGATTGCCAGACTAATCCACTAGTTTTGAGGTAGGCAAGGGATAACACTCAACCACAAAGATTTATAGCCATGTAAATCTGACAAGCCTCAAGGAAGGAGTGATCCATCTGAGTTATTGGAAAAGTAGAGAAAAAATCAGTTTTAGGGTCACATATCTAGAGCTGGAAGGACCTCTGAAACCATCTAGTTCAACCCCTTCACTTTACACAGACAGAGAACCAGAAATTTGAAGTGATTTGCCCAAGGCTACTCAGGTATTAAGCCTGAAGGGCAGAATTTGATTACAGGTTCTTACCATAGACTAAAAGTATGGGGAGGCAGACTGGAATCACTTGTCATCTGGAATCCAAGCCTTTGGAAATCCAAATGCAACATGATATTAATGTGCTGTTTTTCCATAGTCACTAGGCTTTGCAAAAGCCAGATTCACTTAAATGGGAAAATCCTATAAAGTATGAGAAATTAGGTCATTCAAGGATCAAGGAGAAAAATAAAAACCAAACAAACCAGGACTGGGAGGTGGGGAAGTGACACTGGGCAGTCACGTTGGAGCCAAGTTGAACCAGCTGACAGAGTCAATGGTTAAATTTTCAGTGTCAGCATTTATACCTCTGAAATAGGCAAACACTCCAAACCAGGGCTTGATTTGTTGTTTTGTGATTGTCTAGACTTAAGAAAATTATGGAGGAAATGTTAATAATGCAGATTAAACTTAAAAATTCACAACTGTACAAAAAGTACACCCTGCTCCCTCCCCCACCAAAAAAAAGCCTGGAGGAAAAAAATCCTTTATCAAAATCAGTCTCATTAGACTGCTAGGTAGTGCATTGGAAAGAGCCCTTGACCCACAGAACCATGGAACCAAAATTCAAATCTGACCTCAGGTGCCGGCTGTGTGATCTTGGATAAGCCATTTTACTTCTATCTGTCTTGGTGTCCTCATCTATTAAAATGGAGGCAATAACAGGGTTGTTTTGAGGATAAAATAAGATAATATCTGCAAAATGCTTTGCAAACCTAAAAGTGCTATATAAATGTTAGCTATTTATTAGCATTGTAGCAGGAAGTTGGAATCCAGATGTTAACTGATTTCAGTAACTAAGACAATTGTGTCATCTGGGCTCAAGTTAGGAAAGGTGAATAAGATGGGGAAAAGCGTGCCTCTAGCCAAAGAATACACTTGAATGGTTATGGTAGAAGGTGGACCCTTGAGAATAGGACCAATGTGGCCCCAAATTATATCCCTGACATAAGAGACAGAAGGATCTATGGCATGGGTGGGGAACTTGCAGCCTCAAGGTCACATGTGGCCTTCTAGGTCCTCAAGTGTGGTGCCTTGACTCAATCCAAACTTCACAGAACAAGTCCTCTTAATAAAAGGATTTATTCTATAAAACTTGGACTCAGTCAAAAGATCACACCCACAGTATCTTTGTGGGTGTGAGGAGTGAGGTGGAGTGGGGAGCTGAGAGATAGTTTATGGGGAAGTTAGTCTAAGAGTGGTGGTGGAGGGATAGCTATAGAAATGTTTGAAGTAGCCAAGGCATTGTAACAGTAGAATCATGTGGGACTCAGGCAGACACACTCAAATAGGAAGACTCAGTAGAGAAGAGATCTTAATGGCTGAAAAAGCATCTTAAAGTGCTGACTATGTGCCAGTCACTATGAATGCCCAGAGTCACATAGGTACTAAGTACTGAGCTAGGATTTGGATTTGGGTTTCTTCACTCCAAACTCAGTGCTGTTTCCAGGACACTATACTAGTAACTTTAGTAGACCTTTATACATTAAATTGCTTCTACAACTCAGATTTTTTTTTTGAAGCAATAGAGTTTTACCTGGAGTTATTTTTTTGGATTAATTTATATTTTACAAATATATGAAATTATTAATTCATTCTATCTATAGCATGTGTGAACCCTGCAGCTTATGTCAGGGCTAGTATCTGTTGTAGAAATGCAAACACGCTCTTTGATATGTTATTCTCTGGGACTTGAGAGGATAAAGGTGGAATACTCATTCAGGTCAGTTCTCCAGATGTGGGATGGGGTGAAAAGAGGGAGGAAGGCGTGGGCTATATGTGTTTACATAAGGCAGTCTTGTTGTTACTGTAACACAATGCCACGCTGTAGAGAGCAGAAAACCCTGAAAGCAAATAGAGCTCAGAGCCCAGAGGGCATTTCGTGATTTGGTGGCTTTGGGGAGTAAGGTGGAGTGGGGAGCTGAGAGATAGTCTGTACATTCTAGAGAAAACCCAGCAGTCTCAGTTACCAAACTGGGCTTTTATTCTGGGCCACCTGGATCTTGTCTGTCTAATGAGATAACACAGAATCTCACCACTCCTGAAACATTACCACCTTCAGAAGCTTTACACAAATTTCCCAGACAGAAAATTTTAAGCCACCTTGGTAAAGGTAGTCCAGTCTTGCTTACTTAGGGCAGCAGGTGGTATGGTGAATGGTGTTGAACCTAGAGTTAGGAGGACCTGAGTTCAAATCTTCCATCAGACACTAGTTATATGACTTAACCTTTCTCAGACTCAGTTTCCTCATCTCTAAAAGGCACCTACCTTGGGAGTCAAGATGGCAGAGTAGAAGCAGGGACCTTTTATAGCTCTCTCCCCAAGCCCTTCAAAAAACTTGTAAAAGTGACTCTAAACAAATTCTTGGGCAGTAGAAGCCACAAAATGACAGACTGAAGCAAATTTCCAGCCTGAGACAATCTGGAAGGTTGATGGGAAGGGTCTGTTACACCAGGCAGGGAGTGGAGCACAGTTGGGTGTGGGATGGCTTAGACTAAAAGGGAGCAGGCATTACGGGACTGAATCTCTAGCAGTTGCTGTGGATTCCAGATTTCTCAACCCACAAATGCTAAAGATGACTGCAAAGGTCAGTGGGAAGGGTCTCTGACGTGGCTGAGAGGGGAGTGTGGTCTAGCCCAGCCTTGGCCCCTGCCCTGGCCCCAGGGTGGCTTCAGCTGCTGCTGAAGCAGAGGCTACTTCTGGAGCTCTTCCCTTAACAAAGCTCAAAAGTCAAGTAACTGGCTGGAAAAATGAGCAAACAGAAAATAAACAGACTATAGATTCTTACTTTCTCAATGAAGAGGTATTTTCTTACATCATTGGTGACAAAGAAGATGAAAACATATACAGCCAGAAAAAGACAATAAAGTCAAAACTCCTGCATCCAAAGCCTCTAAGAAAAACACGAATTGGTCTCAGGCCATGAAAGAACTCCAAAAGGATTTTGAAAAACAAGTAAGAGAAAAAAAGGAAAAATTGGGAAGAGAAATGAGAGTGATGTAAGACAATCATTAAAACCTAGTCAACAGCTTGCTAAAGGAAACCCCTCAAAAATCCTGAAGAAAATAGCACCTTTAAAATTAGACTAATCCAAATGGAAAAAAGGTACAAAAGCTCACTGAAGAAAATAATTCTTTAAAAATTAGATTGGAGCAAATGGAAGCTAATGACTATGAGAAATCAAGAAATTATAAAACAAAACCAAAATAATGAAAAAAATAGAAAACAATCTGAAGTATCTCAGTGGAAAAACAAGTGACGTTGGAAAAGGACCCCGGAGAGATCATTTAAAAATTATTGGACTAGGACAAATTGGTGGAGCAAGGAATAGGGTATTTATCAGATTTATGGAGAAGGGAAGAATTTTTGACTAAAGAAGAGATTGAAAGCATTATGAAGTGCAAGATGGATAATTTTGATTACATTAAATTGAAAATATTTTGCATAACCAAACTCAATATAACCAAGATTAAGAGGGAAGCAGAAAACCGGGAAAGAATTTTTACAGCTAGTGTCTGTGATAAAGGTCTCATTTCTAAAGTAGATACAGAACTGAGTCAAATGTACAAAAACACAAGTCATTCTCCAACTGATAAATGGTCAAAGAATATGAACAGGTAGTTTTCAGAGGAAGAAATTAAAGATATCTATAATCATATGAAAAAATGCTCTAAATTACTATTGATTAGAGAGATGCAAATCAAAAGAACTCTGAGGTACGACATCACACTTATCAGATTGGTAAACATGACAGAACAGGAAGATGATAAATGTTGGAGAGTATGTGGAAGAGTTGGAACACTAATTCATTGTTGGTGGAGCTGTAAACTCATCCAGCCATTCTAAGAGCAATTTGGAACTATGCCCAAAGGGCTACAAATATATGCATACCCTTTGACCTAGCAATATAGCTTCTAGGACTGTGTCCCCAAGAGATCATAAAAATGGGAAAGGGTCCCACATGTACAAAAATATTTATAGCAGGACTCTTTGTGGTGGCCAAAAACTGGAAATCAAGGGGATGCCCATCAATTGGGGAATGGCTGAATAAATTATGGTATATGAATGTAATGGAATACTATTGTGCTATAAGAAATGATGAACAGGAAGACTTCAGAGAGACCTGGAAAGACTTATATGATCTGATGCTGAGTGAAAGGAGCAGAACCAGGAGAACTTTGTGCACAGCAACAACTACAGTGTGAGAGAATTTTTTCTGGTAGACTTGGAACTTCATTGCAATGCAAGGACTTAAAAAAATTCCCAATGGTCTTTTAAGGCAAAATGCCTTCCACATTCAGAGAAAGAACTATGGAATGCAATGACAAAATGTAGTAGATGATTTTTTTTGTGTATATTATGTTTTGATTTGTTATATGATTTTTCCCATTCATTTTACTTCTCCTACATAGCATGACTATAGTAAAAATGTATTTAATAGGAATGCATGTAGGTAGAACCTATATAAAATTTTATGCTGTCTCAGGGATGGAGGGAGGAGGGAGAGAGGAGGGAGGGGAAAAGTAGTGATCATAGAACACTGAAAATAAATAGAATTAATAAAAAAAATTATTAGATTACCTGAAAGCCATGATCAAAAAATAGCCTAAACATCATCGGTCAAGAAATTGTCAAGGAAAATTGCCCTGGTATTCTAGAACTAGAGGGTAAAATAGAAATAGAAAGAATCGGCTGATGACCTCCTGAAAGAGATCCCCAAAGGAAAACAAGGAACACTGTAGTCACATTCCAGAGTTCCCAGGTCAAGGAGAAAATATCACAAGCAGCCAGAAAGAAACAATTTAAATATTATGGAAACACAATCAGAATAACACAGGACTTCACACTAAGGGATTGGAATATGATATTCCAGAGATCAAAGGAGATAGGATTAAAACCAAGAATCACCTACCCAGCAAAAGTGAGTATAATACTTCAGGGGGAAAAATGGTCTTTCAATGAAATAGAGGACTTCCAAGCATTCTTGTTAAAAAGACCAGAGCTGAATAGAAAATTTGACTTTCAAATACAAGAATCAAGAGAAGCAGGAGAAAGTAGACAGGAAAGAGAAACCATAAGGGACTTATTAAAGTTGAATTGTTTACACTCCCACATGGAAAAATGATATTTATAATTCATGAGACATTTCTCGGTGTTAGGATTGCTGGAGGATATATATATATATATATATATATATATATATATATATATATATATATATATACAGAGAGAGAGAGAGAGAGAGAGAGAGAGAGAGAGCACAATGTCAGCTGAATATGAAAAAATGATATCTAAAAAAGAAAATTGAGGGTTGAGAGGAATGTACTAGGGGAAAGAGAAAGGGAGAGGCAGAATGTAGTAAATTATCTCACATAAAAGAGTCAAGAAAGAGCTTTTACACTGTAGGGGAAGAAGGGGAAGGTGAGAGGGAATAAATGAGCCTTCCTTTCATCAGGTTTGGCTTCAATAGGGAACAGCTTACACATTAAATTAGATATGGAAGTTTATCTTACTCTACAGGAAAGCAAGGGGGAAGGGGATAAGAGAGGAGGGATAATAGAAGGGACAGCAGATTGGGGAAAGGGGTATTTGGAAGCAAACACTTTGGTAGAGGGACAGGTCAAAGGAGAGAATTGAATAAATGGGGGGTGGGACAGGACAGAGGGAAATATAGTTAGTCTTTCACAACACCACTGTTGTGGAAGTGTTTTGCATGAGCACACATGTATAACCTTTATCAAATTGCCATGAAGGTGGGTGGGGAGAGGGGGAAGGGAGAGAATGTGGAACTCAAAGCATTAAAAATAAAAGTTAGAGGTTGTTTTTACATGCAACTAGGAAGTAAGATATATAAGAAATGGGGTATAGAAATCTATCTTACCATACAGGAAAATAGAAGGGAAGGGGATGGCAGGGGCTATTAGAAGGGAGAGCAGATTAGAGGAGAGGGCAATCAGAATACATGCTGTCCTGGGGTGTGGGTAGGGGGCAGATGGGGAGAAAATTTGAAATTCAAAATTTTGTGGAAGTGAATGTTGAAAACTGAAAATAAATAAAATTGATATATAAAAAAGAGAAAAGAAATGAAAAGGCACCTACCTCAAACTGCAGTTGTGAGAATCAAAAGTGGTAACATATGCGAAGTCCTTTGCAAACCTGAAAACAATCTATGATTGCTAACTATTATTATAATTATTCCATGAGATGGGGTTTTTGCCTCAAGTAAAATTACCTAGAATAATACCTGACACCTCCTTGTTGCTTAATAAATAATTGCTGAAATTGAAACACTAAGGAGTAAGTGTTTAACAAATGTCACAAAGAAAATTTAATTGATTTCAATTGTAATTCACCGGTCCCAACCTTGTTGCTCAGTGAATAGAAGAAGGTTTTTTAATACACTCATATTTATTGTCTAGTAGAATAGATTGAGTGTGGCAGACTACTAATGTTAGCCTCAGGTTCAAAAAGACATGAGTTCTAGTTCCACCTCAGATAGATACTGACTTTAAACTGCATCCTTCAAGAGGCCAATTCAGGCACTACCATTCCTGATTCCCCTCAATTTCTACTGAATGCCTTCTCTCGCAAATTACCTTATATTTAGTGTCTTGGTGCATCTCTTTGTTAATTACGTGGTTCATATTTTTCTATGTACTCATTATCTCCCTCATTTGAATGCCAGCTCCTTATAAGTTGAAATTATTTCATGCTTCATATTTTTTATCCTCTGTTTCTAGCATAGTGTCTAACATATAGAATAAGAATAATAACAAAAAATATTTAAGATTTTCAAAACTCTTTACACAGATTATCTCATTTTATCCTCACAGCAACCCGGGGAGGTAGTGGTTAATATCATTCCCATCTACAGATGACGAAACTGAGTCTTAGAGGTTAAGTTACTTGCCCAGAGTCACATAGCTAAGTACATGTGTAAGGTTGTATTTAAATTCAAGTCATTCTGACTCCTGGTTTCAGCACTCTTTCCACTGTGCCACCTAGGTCCAGTTATTAATGCTTTCTGATTGATTAATTGATCAGTGTTACTCTCTAAGACTATAAATGTATGTCAACTGCTGATCTGTACTAGTAGAGGAAATTTCCACACCAGGAATTCTCTGTACCAAAGAAAGGGACAGCTAGGTGGTGCAATGGATGGAACACTGAGCCCAGAGTCAGGAAGACTCCTCTACATGAGTTCAAATCTAGTCTCAAGACATTTATTAGCTGTGTGACCCTGGGCAAGCCATATAAACCTTATTTACCTAAGTTTTCTCATCTGTAAAATGATCTGGAGAAGGAAATGGCAAACCACTCAAGTATCTCTGCCAAGAAACCCCCCAAAATGGGGTCACAAAGAGTCAGAAATAAATGAACAAAAACAAAACATAGGAGGAGAGCCCAGGAAAAGTCGGGAGCTGAACTTTTTTCTGAAAAAATGGGCAAGATTCAGAGAGGTAAAGAGCAGAAGGATGGCCCTGTAACTGAAGGGAATGTCATGGACCAAAGAATAATATAGACTGAAATGCTTAAGTCTCTGTGGGCAGCTAATAGTTTGATTGAAAAATTGGGAAATGGTGGGAGATGAGCTTGGAGGACATAGTGTCAGTATAGATGGCTTATTTCCTCAACTAAATTTTAAACTTCATGAAATCAGGCACCATGTGACCCATTTGCAAATAAAATGATAGTATATGGAGGTACTCAATACATACTTCAGAGAGTCACAGACTATAAAACTTGGGAGGGATCTCAGAAGCTGACTAGCCCAATCTCTATGTACCTGAGCAAGAATTCTCTTCATACAAATCTAACGATTAGTCATCCAGGTTTTCCAGGATGTCCTCCAACGAGGAGGAACTCACTTTCTCCAGAGGCAGTCCATTTAATTTTGGGACAAATCTATCAGGAAGCTATTCTTCTCATTAAGTAAAAAATCTCCTCTCTTCCTTATTCTGACTCTTGTAACCAAGTAGAACAGGTCTGGATCAGCTTTTACATGGAGCCCTTCAAATCCTTGAAGCAGTCATCATATCCTCCCTTTTTTCATCTCCAAGATAAGTGTCCCCACTTCCTTCAGCTGATTCTCATATGGCATGAACTTGAGGCTTCCTGCCATCCTCTGAAATTCTACAGTTTATCAACAATTTCTTCTCTTTTAAAAAAATTGCTTTTAATTTGTGGAATAAAACAAGAATTTCCATAACATCGTATGATAAAAGATGATTGCACATGAAACTGTAAGTCTATTATATGCAACCTGCTATTCCTTTTAAATATATAATAAAGTTATCATGTAAGTTTCTTTTTTCCCTTTCTCCCTCCCTCCTGCCCTAGAAATGGCTGCCATTAGATGCAAATACATACACATGCGCATACATACATACTGACATATATGTATATGTATATATACATACCCATATACATATATATGTAAATTTATTCTATACCTACTTCTATTTATCAGTTCTTTCTCTGGATACAGAAAGCATCTTTCCTCATATATCCTTTATTTTTAATTTCTGTGTTTAGAATAGTCAATATGACTTGGTTGCCCACAGTCATTTTCAAAGCAATGTTGGTATTGCTGTATAAAATGTTCTCTTGTTTCTACTCACTTTGATCATCATCATTTCGTGCTAGCCTTTCCATGCCTTTCTAAGGTCATTGAGCTCATCATTCCTTACAGCACAGTAGTATTCCATCACAACCATATACCACAACATTACCCAATTGATGGGGATTCCTGCAACTTTCATTTCTTTACCACCAAAATGAGAGCTGCTATAAACATTTCATTCAATTATAATTACTACTTGTGAATTTCCCTCCATCTTATTTTTACCCACTATTTTCTTTCTCAGTCTCTCTTTTTACCTTATTCCTTCTACCTTATCATCTCCCCCACCCTCCCTCTCCCCATCCCACTCACACCTCTAAAAGTCTCTTGCTGTCCCCCCACCTTCCCAATCTCAATCCACACATATCTCCAGAAGTCCCTCCCCATCCTCTCCCCCACCCTCCCAAATCCCAATCTACAAATCCTTCTAAAAGTTCCTCCCCCACCTTATCTCCCAGTTTTCTCACCTCTCTACATGTTTAGAACTCTTCTACATCTTTCCAGATGTACATGTTATTTCTTCTTCAATTCAGATGAGAGTAAGCCTCCAATGTTACCAGCCCTCCACTGTCACCTGCTTCCTCTGTATTAGTTCTTCTTTTCACACTCCATTTTAATAATATAACCACTCCCTTTTACCTTTTCTTACCCAATTTTGTTTTTTAGAATCACTTCATCATATATAACTCAGACCCAACCTTTCTTTCAAACTACCTTAGTAATGATGACAATTTTAAGAATATTGATAACATTTTCCTATATGTAATAAGTAAACAGTTTGACATTGAGTATCTTATCATTAGTCTTTAATATGTTCTTCATATTTCTTCTGGATGTTTTATATTGATATTTCCATTGCATTCTGGTCTTTTTGCTACAAATACCTGAAAGTCTTTCAATTTGTCAAATGTTCATGTTTTTCCTTTCCTTCAGAATTATAATCAACTTTAATGGTAAGTTATTCTTTTTTTAATTTTTTTATATTTAAATTTATTTATTTAACTTTTCAACATTCATTTCCACAAAATTTTGAGTTCCAAATTTTCTCCCCATTTCTCCCCTCCCCCCACCCCAAAAGGCTGAGCATTCTAATTACCCCCCTCACCAATTTGCCCTCTCTTCTATCATCCCTCCCTTCCCTTGTCCCCATCTTCTGTTTTATCCTGTAGGGTCAAAAACTTTCTATACCCCATTACCTGTGTTTCTTATTTCCTAGTGGCAAGAACAGTACTCGAGAGTTGTTCCTAAAACTTTTGAGTTCCAACTTCTCTTCATTCCTCCCTCCCCACGCATTCCCTTTGGGAAGGCAAGCAATTCAATATAGGCCATACCTGTGTAGTTTTGCAAATGACTTCCATAATAGTCATATTGTGTAAGACTAACTATATTTTCCTCCATCCTATCCTGCCCCCCATTTCTTCTGTTCTCTCTTTTGATCCTATCCCTCCCCAAGAGTGTTAACTTCTAATTGCTCCCTCCTCCCTCTGCCCTCCCTTCCATCATCCCCCACCACCTTGCTTATCCCCTTTACCCTGCTTTTCTGTATTGTAAGATAGGTTTTCATACCAAAATGAGTGTGCATTTTATTCCTTCCTTTAGTTGAATGTGATGAGAGTAAGCTTCATGTTTTTTCTCTCACCTCCCCCCTTTTTCCCTCCACTGAAGTCTTTTGCCTGCCTCTTTTATGAGAGATAATTTGCCCCATTCCATTTCTCTCTTTCTCCTCCCAATATATTTCTCTCTCACTGCTTAATTTCATTTTTTTAAGATATGATCCCATCCTAATCAATTCACCCTGTGCTTTCTGTCTCTCTCTCTATGTGTGAGTGTGTGTGTGTGTGTGTGAGTATGTGTGTGTGTGTGCGTGTGTGTGTAATCCCACCAACTACTCAATGAAAAAAATTTCGAAAGTTACAAATATTGTCTTTCCATGTAGGAATGTAAATAGTTCAACTTTAGTAAGTCCTTTATGATTTCTCTTTGCTGTTTACCTTTTCATGCTTCTCTTGATTCTTGTGTTTGAAAGTAAAATTTTCTTTTCACCTCTGGTTTTTTCATCAAGAATGCTTGAAATTCCTCTATTTCATTGAAAGACCATTTTTTCCCCCTGAAGTATTATACTCAGTTTTGCTGGGTAGGTGATTCTTGGTTTTAGTCCTAGTTCCTTTGACTTCTGGAATATACTTTGATCCCTTAATGTAGAAGCTGCTAGATCTTGTGTTGTCCTGATTGTATTTCCACAATACTTGAATTGTTTCTTTCTAGCTGCTTGCAATATTTTCTCCTTGACCTGGGAACTCTGGAATTTGTCCACAATGTTCCTAGGAGTTTCTGTTTTTGGATCTCTTTCAGGAGGTGATCGGTGGATTCTTTCAATATTTATTTTGCCCCCTGGTTCTAGAATCTCAGGGCAGTTTTCCTTGATAATTTCATGAAAGATGATGTCTAGGCTCTTTTTTTGATCATGGCTTTCAGGTAGTCCCATAATTTTAAAATTGTCTCTCCTGGATCTATTTTCCAGGTCAGTTGTTTTTCCAATGAGATATTTCACATTATCTTCCATTTTTTCATTCTTTTGGTTTTGTTTTGTGATTTCTTGGCTTCTCATAAAGTCATTAGCCTCCATCTGTTCCATTCTAATTTTTAAAGAACTATTATCTTCAGTGAGCTTTTGAAACTCCTTTTCCATTTGTCTAATTCTGCTTTTGAAAGCATTCTTCTCCTCATTGGCTTTTTGAACCTCTTTTGCCAATTGAGTTAGCCTATTTTTAAAAGTGTTATTTTTTTCAGCATTTTTTTGGGTCTCCTTTAGCAAGGTGTTCACCTGCTTTTCATGCTTTTCTTGCATCTCTCTCATTTCTCTTCCCAGTTTTTCCTCCACCTCTCTTACTTGATTTTCAAAATCCTTTTTGAGCTCTTCCATGGTCTGAGACCATTGAATATTTATTTTGGATGTTTGGGATACAGAAGCCTTGACTTTTATGTCTTTCTCTGATAGTAAGCATTATTCTTCCTCATCTGAAAAGATGGGAGAAGATATCTGTTCACCAAGAAAGTAACCTTCTATAGTCTTATTTTTTTCCATTTTGGGGGGAATTTTCCCAACCAGTTTCTTGACTTTTGGGTCCTTTGTCAAGAGTAGGGTATACTCTGGGAATCTGTAAAATTTCAGTTGCTCCAAGGTGGCACAATCAAGTGTGTACCCTGGTCTGGGAATAGGTAGAGATTTTTGTGCCCAGAATCTTAGCAGTTTCCTCTCTACAGCCACCTGGCCTCCAGTTCCACCAAGCCAGCACTGGGGGCTGATTTTCACATAAGCTGCATGGGCAGGGCCATCATTCAGTGTGAGATAAAGACCAGCTCTACCAGGGCCTCCACACAGGGCCAAGGCAAGAATCAGCTCCTTAGTGCCCCCAGGGGTCTTTGGATCCAACAAGGAATGCAGGCCACTGCAGGGGCTGCTGTGGGAACCACCACCACTCGCCTGATGTGGCCTCTGTGGCCGCTGTCTGAGGCTGGAGCTATGGGAAAGCCCTTCTCCCTTCTTGGCCAGCTGAAAAAACCCTGTCACTGACTTTTGGTGCCTGTGGGTTGAGGGATCTGTGAACCACTGCTATTGGGACTGGGTATTTCGTGACTGGAGATTCCACCCCTGAGGGCTATGCTCAAGCCACAGCCAAGGCTGGGCTGGGCTCTGCTCTGTGTCCGGTGCAACAGACATTTACCATGGGCCTTTCAGGTCACCCTGGGCTGGAAATCTCCTCCACTCTGTTGTTCTCCACTTCCGCTGCTCCAGAATTTGGTGAGAGTCCCTCTCTACAGATATTTTTTGGGCTGTATGGGGAGAGCCTGCATATGTGTGTCTTTCTACTCTGCCGTATAGGTTAACTTATTCTTGATGATATTTCAGCTCTTTTGCTCTGTGAAATAGAATGTCTTTCCTAAAATATGGTGTCCAGAACTTGAGACAATATTCAAGACATGGTCTGATCAGGGCAGAATGAAGGGGAATTATTTTCCATATACTGTGCCTCTCAATGCAGACCACATTAGTTTTCTCCCCCTCCCCAGATTTATTAATTTGTTTTCAATTTTCAATATTTACTTCCATAAGTTTTAAATTTTCTCCCCCTCCCTCCTCCCTTCTTCCCCAAGATGGCAGGCAATCTTATATGGGCTCTACACATACATTCTTATTAAACACATTTTCACATTAGTCATGTTGCATAGAAGAATTAAAAGGAATGGGAGAAACCATGAGAAAAACAAGACATAACAAAAGAGAAAATAGTCTGCTTCATTTTACGTTCTGACTCCATAGTTCTTTCTCTGAATTTGGATGGCATTTTGCGTCATGAATCCTTTGGAAATATTTTAGGTCCTTCCTTTGCTGAGAAGGGCTAAGTCTATCAAAATCAGTCCTCGAATATTGTGGCTGCTACTGTGTATAATGTTCTCCTGGTTCTGCTTGCTTCACTCAACATCAGTTCATATAAGTCTTTCCAGGTTTTTTCTGAAGTCCACCTGTCCATCATTTCTTATAGCACAATAGCATTCCATCCCATTCCTAAACCATAACTTGTTCAGTCATTCCCCAATTTATGGGCATTCTCTCAATTTCCAGCTCTTGGCCACCGCAAAAAAGAGCTGCTATAAATATTTTGTACATGTGGGACCCTTTCCCATTTTTATGATCTTTTAAAGATACAGCCCTAGAAGTGGTATTGCTGGGTCAAAGGATATGTACATTTAATAGCCCTTTGGACATAGTTCCAAACCGTTCTCTAGAATGGTTGGATCAGCTCACAGCTCCACCAATAATTAGTGTTCCAACTCTCCCACATCTTCTCCAACATTTATCATCTTCCTGTTTTGTCATGTTAGCCAATCTTACAGGTGTGATGTGGTACTTCAGAATTGTTTTGATTTGCATCTCTCTAATCAATAGTGATTTAGAGCATTTTTTCATATGACTAGAGATAGCTTTAATTTCTTCCTCTGAAAACTGTCTGTTCATATCCTTTGACCATTTATCAACTGGGGAATGACTTGTATTCTGGTAAATTTGACTTATTTTTTCTATATTTTAGAAATGAAGCCTTTATCACAGTCACTAGTTGTAATTGTAAAAAATTTTTCTGCTTCCCTCCTAATCTTGGTTGCATTGCACATTAGCTTTCTTAGCTGTAATATTGTGTTATTGACTATATAAAGAGCTTGAAGAAATAGCTTGCATAGCGTTTCTTAGGCTAATACCATTTCATGATTTCATTAATATTATTAATTATTTTTGTAGTGAATTATCATTAATTCATTATCATCATGAAGAACCACTGCCAAATTACATTTATAACAGCTATAACATTTCTCCTAAAAGACTAACTGCCCCCTGTAACATTGTTTCACTTATGTTTACCCTTCATTTATGTAGAACCAGTCTACGAAAGGCTGATTATACCTATACCTAGTGTTTCTAAAGTGATTTGGACTCTTGAAATGGTTTATTTTCCTTGCTTTACTTAAGAAAAACCTGTCTCTATAAATAATATGAAGACAAATTGCAGCATAGTTACCATACAAGTGACCAAAGGATATGATCATTGGTAGGGTATGAATTAAGGGGATTTTACTGTATTAGCAGTATTCTTCGCAACAATATTTAGCCTTTCTTTTTGGTCTGTACTTGTGATTTCATGATATAGGACCAAGGTGACAAATACACTGCCCAGTGTAGTCTGAACCAGATTAAAATGCAATTGGAAAGTGTTTAACAACATAAATAAAAATACATTAGAACACAAATAATGTTACTATGTGGTTTTCTAAATCAATATGAGTATATAAGGCAGAGATTCTTATGTACAGTTTAGTGATCTCGTTTCTATTAGCGTTTGGCACCCCTGCTATAGGTGCTTCTATCAACATAGATGACCAAATGTTCTACAATTTAGTCTTAGAAAGTTGATTAGGGTATTATAAATTAAATTATATGCTCAGGTCACATAACCAGTGTGTATAAGAAGCAGGACTTAAAACTAGGTTTTCCTGACTTGAGTCTAGTTTTCTACTCATATTCTTTCTTGTTTTCTTCTAGGTTCAATTTTCAAAGTGGAAAACATTCCAAGTTTCAAGGACATGAGGGTAAAAGTCATTCTGGAAAAACTGACTTACATATTCTTAAGGGGAATTGAGGATAACTTTCAATCAAAAACAGAATTGTGGTGTTGGAGAAACAAAAATTTCTTAAGTGTTACCCCCAAATAATTGTTTAAGAACTACCAAATCTGAGCACTGTACTGAAAAGTAATTTAAACTCTATTTGTGTCAGTTTCAAATTAGGCAGATGCTAAATTTTTGTGATAATGATGCAGAATTCAAAATATGTTGTAGTATGTTTGATGCTAAAATAGAGAGGTCATCAGTATAAAAAAGAGTAGTTTCAGAATAAGCGGCATACATAGACTCATGGAATTTCACAGTTGAACAGGACTGAAGTGATCATAGAATCCAATCATTCCTGAAAAACAATGCTGTTTAGAACACATTGAACAAACACCAATCCACATTTTCCCTATTCCTCCAAAGACTCCATTCTCCACAAATTTTCAAAGATCACTGACAGTGGTTCAGAGACCACTGATGAAAGTTTGTTTAGACACCAAGTATATAGTTGACCTTGGTCTGATAATTTGAACTCATAAGTGGCAGCTAGGTACTCTTTATCTTCTTATTCATCCTGGTTATTAACTCTCTATTAGCCATGTGTTTTTTCCAGTCCAAAGAGCATTCTCCTTGATGAAGAAAGCAGAGGAAAATTAGTTGAGCACTTTTGCTCTTTTTCTTAATCATATTAACATCTCATCTATCTGGAGCAGTGATCTTTGATTTTTCTCTCCCCTTACCCCCCAAATATTACTGTAATATCACCTCTTGGCCATTACCTTTCCCTGGAAATTAATAGATTGGGTTCCCCAGATGAAGGTTAATCTTACCCTTGGGATTCTAGGGGTAACTCTGAAGGGGTTTTATTTTTAGAACTGGAGCTCCTGAGCCCCCACGGAAGTGCTAACTATTAATAGCCAAATAGACTTAGTATTTACAAAAGGTATTTATTGAGATGGCACATCAGGGTTTATAGCAAGATATTTAGGACAAAACATCCTCCCCCCTAAAAAATTCTGGGGGCATACTTTCCTCTTGTACATGCAAAGGTAGTGAGGCACACATGTAGAAAACACAAGGGACAGGGAATGCCTTGCAACTTCTGGCATTAGGAGCCCTTTTCTCTCTTTTTAAAGTCCTCATTACATACTTTTTAGGTGGAGCTCTCTAGTGGAATCCTAAGTCTTAACGTGTTTCAAGAGCCAATAAGTGGCATTTCTCTCTGCTGATGGTGTCATGATCACTGAAGCTGCTACTGCCTTTTGATTATTGTCTTCTAAAATCTGTTTGCAGCTGCTTACAATGCTACTGTCCACTGTGACTCCAATGACCAGTGCTACCACTTTTGATGAACACTGTCACCACTGCCATTTAGCTCCATCCACTAAAAAGACCTCTAATAGGACCTCTGAGTCTCCTCAAACACACCAGGTTGACTGAACATTTCCATGTCAGAATACTTTTTTACCTATCTTCACAAAAGAATAAATATAAAGAGGCACATACTTAGAATCCCTAGGGTTGGGGCAGGAAGCGAGGGGGAGGGAAAATCAGGACCAAAGTTTCTAACCAACACTGGACTTTGGGGAGTTAGTTCAAATTAGCCATGACTCCTCAAAGCCACAAAGGAAAGAGAATGATATTAGCCAACTCATTTCTTTTGTTTATAAACTCAATTCTGGCCAAACAACCATTGAGTTTGTCATTTCTCCAGGTTCTGGAGCCAGACTTTTCAATATCATATAGTACCAACTTCTTAGTCATGTATGTCAGGAAATAGCTTGGCAAAGTTTCCACATGTTCATTTGGACTTGGTGGAGAATATATGTCTTCATTCTTCAAAGACTGACTCTCATATGCCAGTCCACCCCCATTACACAGCTAACCCCTCATTATTTTTATCCTTAATTTTTTCTTAGCAGCTTTAGTTTTTTTTTTTTCTGAGTAACTCTGGCACTATAGTGTTCCTATAAAATGCTGCTATACTTTTGTATATATCCTTTGCAACCTGTCCTTGTCTCTATCTTCTATATATTTCATTTTTTGGAAAAAAAAAAAAGGTAAGTTTGTGGTTGAATTTCCTATGCATCCACATTAATTTCTTTAGAAGACTGCCTATTTCTCACTTTGTTGCAATGATTTCACTTTGTATCTTTAGAATTTCATAATTAGGAGTTGTCCTTCACTGCTTGGCTGACTTTTTTCTATATAATTCTAACCCATGAAATTTTACCCCTTCTTGCCTTGAACCAATTGAAATCTTCTCTTCCCAAATCTAGAGCATTTGCTAGATTGTTCCCAGCTCTTCGCTCCTTATATCTCAAGCTTTTTTTTTCAAGGTCCTCATTATTTCCCACTTTCCATTTCCCACCTCTAAGACTTTGTACTACCTATCCTCTATGCCTAGAATGTGCTTCCTTCTCACCTCCACCTCTCTTCCCTCAAGATGCAGATTAGGCACTATCTTCTGCATGGGTCATCTCCAGTCATCCTGATGAATATTGGTCACTGGATTCAGATGGCTCTGGAGGAGAAGTGAGGCTGGTGACCTGCACAGACCTCCCTCACTCAAAAACAAAGTCAAGGGCAAGTCATGTCATCATTTCTCTGATGGCATGGTCTTCTTCTGCAACAAAGGACAAACACATGCACATATTCATTTAATACATAGTGTATTTGGAGTTTCATGCCAGGTGTTAGGGACACCAAGACATTGTCATAAGCCTCAATAAATTACAAAATTATGAAATTGAACATATTTGTTACAATCCCTCACACACTCAAGTCTACTCCATATATGAGCGGGAGCTTTAAACATTTTAAACATCTGCTTTATATAAATTTTCCTTGATTAATTGTCAAATTGGTCCATTGGTGAAATCTAGTGGATTGTATTTCCCAAACCAGTGACTAAGGGAACTAGGAGTTCTCTCAGCTCAGTCATCCCTGTTCACATGACAGAAGAAAAAGGGCTGGAACTTTGGCACACTATTTTTTAAGCGTACCCACCTCTGTCCAAAGAGGTACTTGCTTGTTTTCTATTCAGAAGATAATTCTATTAAAAGTCAGACATTGAACTGTGTCTTTGGAACAGCTCTGTGCTTTTCTGACTTTGTATCATAACACTCAATTTCCTTGGTTACAAGGTCTTTAAAGGTAAGATACTTCCAGTTAGAGTAATCATTCTAAATATTGCTTCTTACTGACAGTGACTGTAGGATAGTGATGGGTAGCATCCAAATGGTTCCTGAATGAATGAATAAATGGATAATGATACAGACTTAGATGATGTAGATCCCTAAAGAATAATTATGAATATGAAGAATATCTGCCAAAGCATCTGATTGATGGCCCACATAGAATCTGCTCAACAAATCACTAGCTGCTTCTGTGTGAAGGCAAAAAAATCCTTCTTGGGGTTCACCAGAGAGGGTTTCTGTCCCTTACATCTATAACACCATGGCTGCCAAGTAGTCACATATTAACTGATACATAGAAAAGGGGCATCCAGGAAATAATTTCATTCTATAGTTTCTCAGAGTTGGGGTGGATTGCTCCAGCCCTTCCACATGGTCATGATCTTGAAAATAAAACAAAATTATTGGTGATTTATGGTAATACTAAATGATTTGTACTTTATTATAGCATTGAATGGATGCAGCCTTTAGTGGGGAAAGCAACAATTGCATCTACTTGTTGGGTCTTTTGTGGCTTAGGACACATCATTGCCCAATTCATGGCTATATGTCTATTTTTATTATATATATATAGTGTCCAATATAGAAGAGATCATATATTGTTATTTTGCAAAGGTACACCAGCAACCAATTGATGTGCATTGGTTAAATGATATTAGAGAAATATTAACTGGCAAGTTACATGGGGAACACATTGGATGGGAGTTTAAAAATGATAGCGGTAGAAAAATATCACCCAACCCCTCAGAGTGGACCTTTAGAACCATGGGTTGAGTAACTAGACTTATTCTGGGAAATTGATCTGCCATTCCAAGTATGGATTGAGAGAGTGAGCTCAGAACCTAGGTGCTACACTTATAAGGTAGAGTCTATGAGTGGTGTCATGCCCATTTTACAGATAAGGAAGTTGAAGTTCAGAGAAATTAGGTATTTTATCAAGGGTCACACACTTGCGAGTGTTGGAGGTGGGATTCAAATCAATGTTTGATGCCAAGTCCAACACTGCTCTATTATGTCACCCATTCCTCCAAGTTTCTTCCCTAATGTAAAGCTAATATTTTGTTGTTGCATAATAGCTTTAAAAACCCTATTTTTCATTCACCATAGATTATCTATACATATATATATAAACATATATGCATGTGTCTATACATAGATGTATGTATATTATACATACATACATGGTTGGTTGTTGTCCTTCAGGCTGGAGGAGGACCTAAATGACATAATTATGTTGGAGTCAAGGTACAATGTGTCTGACTGTGATTGATCAGACTAATAATATGAGTTCAGAAGGTTCCCACATTTCTTTTGAACAGTAGCAATTCTGCTTTGCTCATAGAGCTAGAATCTTCTTTGATGCAGGCATGCCATACTGGTTGGTCTTCTGCCAGCATCTCCCATGTCTCACAGTAGATTGCAAAGTTCTTCAGAGAGATCTTGAGAGTGTCCTTCTATCACTTCTTCTGACCTCCATGTGAGCTAACTGCCTTGTGTAAATTCCCTGTAAAATAGTCTTTTAGGCAAATGTATGTTTGACATTCAGACAATGTGACAAGCCCATCAAAGTTGTACTCTCTTCAGTAGGGTTTGAAAGCTTGGTAGTTCAGCTTGAGAAAAGACCTCAGTGTACAGTATCTTATCTTGTCAGGTGATCTTCAAAAATCTGCCCAAGACAATTCAAATGGAAGTGATTCAGTTTCCTGGTATGGTGCTAGTATACTGTCCAGGTTTCACAAGTATACAATGAAGTCAGTATAATGGTTCTGGAGACCTTCGTTTTGGTAGTTGACCTAATACCTCTTTTCTTTCACACTTTCCTTTGGAGTCTCTCAAACACTGAACTAGCTCTGGCAATGCATGTGTCAACTTCATCATCTATGTGGACATCCCTGGAAAAAGGATACTACCAAGGTAAGTAAACTTATCTATAGCATTCAATTTTTTTTCCATTTGCTAGAATCAATGTTTCCATGTATGAATGAGGTGGTATTGGCTTGTAGAGAACCTGTATTTTTTTGGTGTTGATTGTTCGGTCAAAATTAGCACAAGTGGCAGAGGAGGGAGCAATATTCTGATGCATCTCAGTCTCAGAAGTACAATTATATGAGAACAAAAAGTTGTGCACCAACTCCTCCTATGCTTTAACCTTGACTTGTAGCCTTTTAAAGTTCAATAATTTATCATCATTGTAGCTGACCTTGATGCTATTTTTGTCCTTGTTGAAGATGTTCAACAACGTCATTGAAAACATGCTAAAAAAGCGCGGGAGCAACCTCACAGCCCTGCTTCACCCCACTGGTAACTAGGAAAGCCAGGGAGCATTGTGTGGCAAAGCACCTGATGCTGATTCTATTTCAGCTGAGATTTACAAAGCAGTGAGTCCACTGCTCATACAAAAGCTAACTGAAATCTTATAGCAAGAGGAGGTTATCCCCTGGGAGTCCAAAGATGCCTCCCTTGTTCATCTTTATAAAAGAAAAGGAAATAAGTTGTCCCATGACAATCGGGGAGTGGGAAGGTGGGGTGGATGGTGATGGTCAAGATTTTTGCCAGAATACTCATTAATAAGCTGATCCTTCAGTTGGAAGATGGTCATCTACCTGAGAGTCAGTTTGGCTTCAGCAAGGTCTGAGGAATGGTTGATATGGTATTTGCTGCCTGGCAACTACCTGAGAAATACCAGAAGCAGAGCAGAGGTCTGTACACAATGTTCAACAGTCTGACAGGCCTTTGATACTGTCAGTCATGAGGGCTTGTGGAAGATCATGGTAAAATTTGGTTGCCAAGAGAAGTTTATCAGTATTATATGTCAGTTTCATTTTGATACGCTTGCATGGGTTCTGGATAATGAATGATATATACACATATGTGTCTGTATGTAATTCCTTAATGGATTATAATATCCATGAAAGCATGGCATGCACACACATGTATGTATGTGTGTATATATGTTTAAACATGAATATCATCTAGTACTTAATGGTTGTTGAGTGAATTAATAGCTAGTATCTTACTTAATAAATATTAAATTGAATCAAATTAAATTGTTGAATATCTAAAATAAAATGTGAGTCCTGTATTGTCATTATTTTATCCTGGATGGAGAAACATAGGGAGGAAAAAGAAGTTTTCTTTTCCAAGCACGTGTATTCTTCTGGTTTTCATTAATCATTGCCATGAACATAAGTATCAATGCAATAGGTATGTTTGACAGGCTCAGAAACCAGACCAATCTGGAGCCAGCTTTTTTAGAGAGAGCCAAGATAGTAAAGCAACATTTGACTTTGGGAACAAATACAACAGCCCCTTTTGCTGAAACTTTCAGTGTAATGATAAAGAGACATATTGGGGTGCTTCCTGTTCTATTTACTGAATTAAGTTGATTAACCTGTTCATTGAGTGCATGGGGATGACCAAAGCTGACCTCACATCAAAGCGTGCTGTTACCACTGTGTGCACTGACCTGAATTTTAATTGTTCACTAGGTTCTTTAATTGAACCACAGATGTGCTGCAGAGCAAAAGAGGCGTGTTAGGTTGGCAATGTGTTTATTTTCTCAGATGTGTTCAGTTACTAGAAATACGCAATCTCAGACACTGATTTCACTAAGCTGGCTTCAAATGCTTTCCCACCTTACAAACATTTAAAATATGACAATCCTTTTTCACACAGTTTTAGCAGTTTTGGTTTATGTGTCATAGCTTATCAGTCTACATTACTGTTAAATCATGAGGGATGAGGGAGTGGGAGGATTTTTAAATAACTCTCTACCACTGAGATATTTCTCTAATTCAGTATTGCCAAGAAAGGAAGTATAGGACAGTAGATTGATCACTGGACTTGTAGTTAGGAAGAAGACATGTTTGAATCGCAACTCAGAGTTCCAGCTACAGGACCCTGAGCAAGTCATTTTTACCTTCTTTGGACCTCGATGTCCCCACCTGTAAAATGGCAATAAGGTAGATAAGGTTGTAGTTCAAATTGCATGTGACCATGGGTCTGAAATACTTTGTAAAAAGCAAAGAGCTACATAAATATTGACCATTATCATCACTATTATTTTTAAAGCTATTATCACCAATATGTATATCTGATGCTTTGAACTCTAGCAGGACCACATCAGAAAATATAAGATGCGTCTTAAATGAAGACTGATTAATACCCACATACGCCTAAAACATGAAAACTTCACTAAGTTCTTTCTTCATCGTGGTAGTAATCATAATCATAAATAAGTTTATGTAGCACTTTAAAAGTTACAAAGTATTTTCTGTGTGTGTGTATGTATACATACATACTCTGTGTATATATCCATATATATATATCCATATCTATATCTGTCTTCTTTTTTCCTCTCATGGTGGTAATCATAATCATAATTAAGTTTATGTAGCATTTTAAAGGTTACAAAGTACTTTCTGTGTATATATGTATGCATGAGTATATATTTATGTGTGTATATATACATACATACTCTGTGTATATATCTACATATGTGTCATCTATTGATATCTATCTGTGTATATATCTGTCTATTTATGTGCACATATATGTGAAATATAGATATATGAAATCTCATATATATATGTGTATATATATGTATATATGAAATCTCATTTAATTCAACAAACCAGTGAGGTAGGTACTATTATTATCCATATTTTACAGATGAAGAAACTGAGACTGAGAAATCTTAAGTGATTTGCTCAGTGTCACACAGCTAGGAATGACTGAGACAGGATTTGAACTCAGGTGTTCCTGATTCCAAGTTCAGTGCTTTATCCTTTGCATTAAAAAACTCATTGTATCATCCGTGTTCTTTTTTTCTCCCTTATTTTAGAGAATTATAATAGAGGATCTTATAAAAGTAGTGTGGAAGACAGTAGAATGAGTACTGACTTGTGATTCAAGAGATCTGGGCATTAGTCTAATCTGCTGCTAAGCATATATATGACCATAGACTTCACTTGTACATTTCAGATTCCTCCTCAGTTAGTCTGCAAACATTTATTAAACACTTACTAAATGCTAGGCACTGTGCATACAAAAGGGATACTGTATATAATGGGAATGTGGAGAAAAAGTGGAAAATATTCCCTGCCTTCAATGAGCTTACGTTCTAATGGATAATATGGTAATGATAACACACAATTTCTTTATGTATAGCTTCACACCTTAGAAAGCAATTAACTCAAAACAAGCCTGTGAGGTATATGGGAGTTTTATTGCTTCCATTCTACAAAGGAAATTGAAGTAGAAAACTCACTTTTGGCAAGAACCTTTTCTTGATCTATCCTTTTAATTTTAGTGCCTTCCCTCTTTGCACAGCTCTGCCTCATGTAAATCCAATTCACTTGCAAGTCAAGATGTGTGTTCGTCCTTCGTTGCCGAAGAAGACCATGCCATCAGAGAAATAATGACATGACTTGCACTTGACTTTGTTTTGAGTGAGTGAGGGCTGTGCAGGTCACCAGCCTCACTTCTCCTCCAGAGCCATCTGAATACAGTGACCAGATATACATCAGAATGACTGGAGACGACCCAGGATGAAGCAATTGAGGTTAAGTGACTTGCCCAAGGTCACACAGCTAGTGAGCATCAAGTGTCTGAGGTGAGATTTGAACTCAGGTCCTCCTGACTCCTGCTCTATCCACTGCACCACCTAGTTGCCCCTCCTGCAAGTCAAGATACCACCCTCCTGAAGTCACTCTTTGAGAATGAAAGATGAACTATCTCCAATTTAATCATTCCCATGTGTATCTTGTTTATAAAGACTTGTTTTCATGTTATGTCTCCCATTAGACCATGAACTTCTTGAGAGCAAGGACTGTTTTCCCCCCATTTTCTTTGTATCCCTAGCACTTAACAGTTGGCTCAGAATAAATGCTTGTTGACTTGACTTAAAGCTCAAAATTTATACTTAAATCCAATTCTTCTGACTCTAGGTCGTGAAAACAGGTGGAATGAAATGATCTCTAAGGTTTCTTCTCTGCTAGTTCTAACATTTTTAGCTTCCAGGAATCCTGATTTACCACAATGTTTAGTTCAGAAGGTTGAAACTAGGCGAGTGGGTGGTACAGAAGATAGAATGCACGAATACCTGAGTTCATGATCCCACATCAGACACTTACTAGCTGTGTGACCCTAGGTAAGTCATTAACTTTTCAGTTTCTTCATTCATTAAATGGGGATATAATAGCACCTACTTCACAGGGTTGTTGTGAGGGTCAATTGAATTAACATGGACAGGTCTTTGCAAATCTTCAAATGCTACATAAATGCTAGTCATTCTTATTGTTAAATTGGTATCTATTTTGAAACTTTGGTCATGCCTTGGAAGGTAGTGGGTCTCCCTTCCCTAGAAGTCTTCATTTCAAGGATGGATGACTTCATGTTGAATATGTTATAGAAGAAAGTTGGCTACATATTGGACTAGCTGACCTCTGAGGTTTCTTTTAAATGTGAGATTCTACAATTCTATGCTCTTTGGATTCCATAGGTTTTCTCACTCAATTAGCACAGACAATTAATAAGCTATTATTAAGTCCATACTATGTCTCAGTTACTGCTTTTGGTGTTAGGCACACAAGGATAAAAGTGAGCTTATATTCTACCAAGGAAGACAATATACATGTATGAACTGATATAAAATTTACAAAATGAATCTGAAATGATTTTGAGGGTAAGACAAGTCCTAAGAAGCTGGAGGAATTAGATATTTTTTGCAGGGCTTCCTGTAGAAGGTGGCATTTGAGCTAAGTTTTGAAGGGGGCTAAAGATTCCAAGAGGCAAAGGTAAGGGTGGGGAATGTATTCTAGCCTATGGAAGGGCAGAGATAGGAGATGAAATGCTCTGTGTGAAGAACAGTGAGTTGACCAGTTTGGCAGTACCGGTGTTTGAAAGGGGAGTCATATATAATGCCTGGAAAAGGTAGGATCATTAACTTTTAACTGGAGGAGACTTTGGGATCATCCAGTATAATCTGCTTATTTTTAGGTGAAGAAAATGAATCCTACAGAGTAAAAATTCTTGCCCAAGGTCACAATAGATTGGTGAAGGACTTTAAATGAAAGTGGTATTTGCATGTGACCCTAGAAGCAATAGGGAGTCAGGGAAGTCACAATAGTCAGATCTCTACTTTAGATAAGAGTTGGATGTTTATAGATTAAAATAATTTCATTAGAAGAAGAGAATCTTGCTGTCTTTTTCCTTTTCATAGATCTTTTGAAAATAACTATCTCTGAGGACTAGACTTACTTTTCAAAAAATAAGGACCCACATTAGACACATTTTGATATATGATCTTGGCCAGAATAATTTCTTTTGTGAAGTTAGTGAGTCAGGTGGGATTGGGAAGAAGCAGAGGGTGTTCTATTTATGTTTGCGCTGTTGGCAAAATCCCATTAGCGGTAATTCCATCTCTAAGTGGAAGGCATTATATTATTTTATTGTGCAGCCCAGATCCCCAGCCCATCAGTCCAGCCTCGGCTCCTTACAAAGAGAGCAGCAGGAGGCTCGAGATTTTTGTTCCCCAGCAAGTCTGGCTACCGCTAATCCCACCTCTAAGTGGAGAGCATTATATGACTTTGCTATGCTGGCTGGAGTGCCCGGCAGTGACGCCTTTGCTGTAGACTGACAGCAGCAGCCGAGGCCCAGGGACAGGTTCTTTGTATGGCAAAAGACTGAATTATTTTCTGGGAAGAGGTTAGACACTTAGTGTCTTGGAAACCACCAAAGCACCAGCACCTCCACTTCTCACCAAGCCTTCATGGGAGCCCTCGATCTCTTTCTGATTCTTATTCTGGTCCAGATTAACCTGGGGGACCAGCTGTGTTATTTTTATTGTAACAGCAATAACTTTTTTAAAAAAAGTTAATTAATTTATTTTTAGCTTTCAATATTCACTTCCACAAGTTTTAAATTTTCTCCACCTTCCTCCCCTTTCCCTCCCCAAGATGGTGTGCAATCTGATATAGGCTCTACACATACATTCCTAATAAACGTATTTTCACATTAGGTATGTTGTATAGAAGAATTAGGACGAATGGGATGAACCATGAGAAAGAAAAAACAAAACCAAAAAAAGAAAATAGTCTGGTTCGATCTGCATTCAGACTCCGTATTTCTCTGGATGTGGATGGCATTTTCCATCATGAGTCTTCTGGAATTGTTTTAGATCCTGGCATTGTTGAGAAGAGCTAAGTCTATTAAAGTCAGTCATCAAACACGATAACTGTTACTGTGTACAGTATTCTCTGCATTTTTTAAACAGTTTTTCCTATTCCCCTCCCATTTATTTCCTCATTCATCCCTAAGATCCCTCAGTAAAGAGTGAAACAATAAGAAAACAAAAAGGGAAATGCTTCAGACATTAAAATGAACACAAAAGTGGATTGGAGAGAGGGTATCTAGAGCTGTATCAGGAAATAGCTTTAAAGTACTATAGATGGAATGGAAAAGGAAGTGAATAAAACAGTGGTAGGAGTGGGGTGGAGGGGAAGATGGGGGAGCACACCAAACTTGAACTAGTTTTAGAATAAAAACCAAATTTTCCTATAAATTTGCTGATCCTGATATAAGTATAACAGAGAAAGAGAATGTGAATGAATGTAATTCTTTATTAGAAATGTCGATTCTCTTCTGCCCCTTTGTTTTGCTTTGTTTTAAAGACTGGGTGTCCCTACCTTGCCCAAGGTGGAAGCAGAGAGACCACTCACTTCCTGATCCCATTGTTGATTTGCATGAGAGCTTTGATCTGCTCTGAGGTGTGCCAGCCTCAACTTCCCTAGGAAAGGGGATTACAGGCATGAGCGATCATGCCCGGCCTTCCTGCCTTCTGGAAAAATATTTGCTGGCACTGATGGCAATGCCAAAGAGGTACTGAAAAAGCTGATGAGGCCAGGCCAAAGACAAATTTCTCCACTTTAGTACTTCTCAGATGGGGACAGTCCTAGGACTGACCCAGGACCTTTCTGTGCCCAGACTAGGATTTGCTCAGTATTTGGGGAGTGTTGTTTTTTTCTTAGTTTTCTTTGCTGTCAAATGGGTTTCAAGGTATACCTCATAGATTTATTGTAAAGAATTCTATTGGATTTGAGATTGGGGATTTTGACTGACAAGAATTCTGCTTAAAAGCATGAAGTTAGTCGGGAAGGTTCTAGGTCCCTGTACACTCTGGGTGAGAGAAATTGGGGTTAAAACCACTTGAAGACCCTAGGAGCCAGTAGGGTCAGCAGAATGCATCTTGTGTGTTGGAGGGGGAGGGTTGGTAGCTGCCAGAAATGGGACATTAGGTGAGGGGAGGGCATTCTATTTATGTTTGCAGCATTGGCAAAAATTCCTTTAGTGATAATTTCATCTTTAAGTGGAAAACACTATTTTATTTGCAGAGAGGCTAAACAATCTTTTTGACATTCTGTCTTTGTAATTCCTGAATCTTGGCAGTGGACTATTTCATCCCAAAGTGGGATGAAATATCATCCCAAAGTGGGATGAAATTTCTCTCTCTCTCTCTCTCTCTCTCTCTCTCTCTCTCTCTCTCTCTCTCACACACATACACACACACACACACGCACATTTGTATATATATTATATATATATACACACAGAGATAGAGATAGATATACACATGTATGTATATCTGAACACGCACAAATGTGTGAAAGGGTATGGGTATATGCATTTGTATGTGCATGCATACATGTGTATACCTGTATTTACATACATAATATTTCATATTTAAATACCAGCTATATGTGTAATATATAGCTAGCATTTACGTAAGCCATTTTAAAGTTTGCAAAGCACTTTGCATAAGTTATCTCATTATTCTTCATAATAACTCAGGGAAGTAAATGATATTATTACTCCCTTTTTACATAGGAGGAAACTGAGGCTCAGAGAGGTTAAGTGATTTGCCCAGGGTTACACAGCTATTAAGTGTAAGAGGCACAATTTGAACTCATGACTTCCTGATTCCAAGTCTGAAACTCTATGCATGTGCCACCTAGCTGTCCTACAAGTCTAAGTTCTTCTGATTATTAGGCTTTCTCTTAAAAGTCACTCTAAAGCATTCATCAAGCAGTACAAGAAAAGTGCAGAGAGAGCACAATCCTGAGTAGCTAGCTATCAGCCCACCAGCCAGTGAGCACACTGTGGTAATGCCAGGGCTCCTAACAAGCGTGCAAAGGTGACACTGGAGGGGTCTTCATGCATGAAGTGTTTCTGCCCCAGGACATTTTGTTTGCCACTGTGTGAAAAATCTGACTAGGCTTGAAAAATGTGGCTTGCTAGTGCCACAGCCTATGCCTACTCAGGCAGCAAAGTGGGTAATTGAAGCAATCACTCAGGGATTTCCAGCGAAAGCTTGTTGTTGAGGAAATAAAATCTGAATCAGCTATCCCTTTTTTGAACACTGATAGACTGTGCTTGAGGTTACAGTCTTTGGCTGACAGTATGGAGTGTCTATATCCAAAGAGTTCAAAATGAAGATGACCCAAATGGTGATAGACAGATACATGGCAGGGTCAACAGGCTACAGTCAGTGATGTCAGGATAATAAATCTAGAGTTGGAAGGTAGCCCGAGAGCCAGATCAGAGGTCACCTAGTCTAATTCACCTAACCTCCCCAAGTCTCAGTTTCCTTATCTGTAAAATGAGGAGGTTGACCTGCATAGCCTCTGGGGTACCTTTCAGTTCTAAATCTATGCTCTTATGACTCTATGACTGTCCCATTTTATAACTGGAAAAACTGAGATTGAGAGATTGTGACTTGTCACACAGATAATGATTAAGTGAGGAGTCAACCTTAGATTTATTCTTTCCTCTATTCCATAAGAAGTGATTTGGAATGGAAAGGGGCAGCATTTATTATGGTTGTTGTTCAGTCTTTTCAGTCATGCCCAACTCTTTGTGACCCCATTTGGGGTTTTCTTGGCAAAGATACTAGAGTGGTTTGCCATTTCCTTTTCTAGCTTATTTTACAGATGAGGAAACTGAGGCAAACAGGGTGGAGTGACTTGCCCAGGGTCACACAACTAGTAAGTGTCTGAGGCTAGATTTGAACTCAAGAAGATATCCAGGCCTAGCACTCTATCCACTATGGCGCCACCTAGCGGCCATCATTTATTAAGCTCTCACTAAGAACTAGGCCTTACTCTAAATAGTGAACAAATATGAAAATAGAGACAGCCCCTGCCTCCAAAGAGCTTAGTTTCCAATAGAGGAAGAGAACGCATAAAGAGGAGGAGGAGTCTGAGAAGGGAGAATTAGTCTGGAAAGTAATAGGCATAGTGAGTTGATGACATATTGTAGGCAGTGGTATTCCAGTAAGTGGTTAACAACCAACTCTCTGGGGGCAATAAATGATGCATGACACATTTTAAAATTTAATCTGCATCATTAACATTTTCTCTGTCACTTTCTTAAATTAGACAATGAAGAAAACAATAACCAAGCCTTGATTTGCAATGTTTGCCAATTTCTAAGGGTATAAGGCTCACACTGAAAATTTAACAGTCAGCTCCTGTAAGCTGGTGTGAGCTGGCTCCAATACATCCCTAAGTATAGGGCAATCAATTGAGATTTCCTTACAAGAAGTAAAAGTACTTCTTATTTGATTACCCAGAGAAAGAGGTGGGAAGGCTGGAGGGAGATTATGGAGGAGGGAAGAAGGAAAGATGCCTTGGGTGGGTGGTTGGATGGGAAGAAGTGGTCAGCCGTGGTCAGATCTCTGGAGCCAACTATTGGTATGATGGGATAAATGGGCTAGTTTGTGCTCAATCAACAATAAAATGACCTGGAACCTGGAGGGGCCCCCCAAAACTGTGTGGATTACCCTCCCCAAAGATTAGGAACATGAATTCTGGAGGTCCAGGTTCAATGCAAAGGTGCTGGTCCAGGAGGGGATAAACAGGACAGTGGTGGCTGACAGATGGTAAGATGGCCTGGGTAAGTAAATGGTTTCATCGAGGGTTGGAGGGTGGAAGGCTTCTACCATTTAAGGAGGGTGCTCAGGTCAGCTATCTCTTCATTCCCTGCATAGCTGCTTACCTCTAGACTTCATCATACCCCTTCCCCTCCCTTGCTAGGACACCTCACCCATGAATTTCAGCTTCCTTTTTTTTTTGTGTTGTCTTCCCCAATTACATTGTAAGCTTTTTGAGAGCCAGGAATGTCTTTTGTCTTTTATATTTTTTATACCCCTAGAATTTAGCACAGTGCCTGGCACATAGAAGGCACTTAAAAAAAGACTGACTTCCACAGGTTTGGCAAAGAAGGTGAAAAGGTTGTGCATGTAACTGGAGTGAGGGATGGCTGATGAGCAGCCTGATATTTGTTCTAGATTTCAGAGAATGCTCATAGACTTGGAAAACCAGTGAATTGTGTGGGTCGTTTGTGGAGGAGTTATGGAGCAACCTGTCCAAGAATTGTGCAGCATGAGTTGCTGCTGGATTGAGAGCCACACACTTGGAGAGAATACCTACACTGATGAGCTCATGGATCCTTTGAGGTAATCACCCAGCTTTTCAATGCAAAATGGATTCACTTTGTTTGTAACTGTACTTTGTACAGGTACAAGCTAACAGATGGGGTACAACACAAAGAGGAGAGACATGGTTCTTGTGGCCCAATACTGACCCAATTCTAAGTCTGTCCCATCCATTGAGCGCACACACACACACACACACACACACACACACACACAACCTTGGAGTGACAGTGAAGCCCCTTAAATGTCAGAAATTACTACAAAGATTAAATAAAACTGGAGGTCCTAAGATGAAAACCAGCATTAAAAAGGTAAAAGTCCTATTTAACTTTTTTTAGATAAATAAGTTAATTTAAATATAACTTTGTGTAGTCTCTTAGAACACTTAATTTTAAGACAGAATAATCAGTTTAAAATTAATGTAGTTTATTAACAATTAAAAGTGATAAAGCAAGCCCAGAAAGGTTGGAGGTGAAATGTTGGGTTTCCTTTGATAGGTAGAGTAATTACAAAGTGTGCTTTTGAAGTTCAAGAAGACAGCCTTAGGACACAACATTTTTAAAGTAAAAATTGGCTTGCACTCTGTTCAAGTGATTTATTTTGCACTAAGGAATGGGTGTGAGACATGATGTGATTTAAAATTTCATCCCTTGATGGAACTGCTCGAGGGTGACATGATTTTTTTTTTCTCTCCTCACCTCCTTTTTTTCTTTCTGCATGTGTGTGTCTCTGTGTGTGTGTGTGTGTATGTGTGTAGCCTATGAAGTTGCATATCTAAAAATTAATCTTTTGAAATTTTTTCAAGAACTTAAGAAAACTTATTCTTTTGGTATTGAACAAAAGGGACTAAGTATCTTGCTTTCTCCCTGATGCTCAAGAAACCCAGGAATATTCAGAAAGCTATTTTCTCCAGGTTGAGTGTGCTTAAGAGGGTGTTTTCAATTTCCCCATTGTTTATGCTGCTTATACCATAGCTCTCTCCAGAATATGTATTCTCTCTTCTACGGAAGCTGTTCTCTTATGTTGGGTGTGAAGGTGGCATAGAGATATCTCAGGAGTTTTTATTAGTTAAATGGGATACTAATAATAAATATTATTTATATAACATTTTTATATTTTGAAAGGCTTTACTTATATTATCCCATTTGATCCCCACAAGTCAGTAGAACAGGTCTGTTATAACTATCTTCCTTTTACAGACGAGTAAATTTTGAGAGAAGTGACATTCCCAGGGTCACTCAGCTACTAAGTCCTTGAGGAAGGATTTTAATTCACGCCTTGAGGACTCCAGGTCCAACAATCAAAATAGTACTCCACCTAGGTGTCTTCCACACTGATGTTGAGCAGCAATTCATAGTGATGTTGTTTGTCCACTGTTCTCAAAGAGGACCATGACATCAGGGAGGTGATGCCTTGACTTTCGAGTGAATTGGATTTAAGTGAGGCAGGGCTGTGCAAAGTCACCAGTCTTACTTTCTCCTCCATAGTCATCTGGGTCCAGTGGCCAGATATAGATCAGGACATGACCCCATTCAGCATGGCTGCTCATCAGCCATCCCTCACTCCACTCAAGTGCAATAATTTGCACTTGAATGTAAAGCTATCCCTTGTGATGGCAATTGCCTTTTTTTCACCACTGAACACTTGTAATCAATTTTTATAATTTAAGAATCCAAAAGAATTAAATTGTGAATGTGAATTGATCCCACTTATCCATATTTACCAATACGGTACTAATTATATCGTAAAATAGCTTCAGAGGGCAGTGATTCTATTGAGAATTCTTTGACCCAGAGTCACATGAAATTCTCCAAAACAAAAGCGATAGAAAGGAGTGACTTTGCAACATGAAATTCATCCTAAATTGTTGTTGTGTTTATCCTTTGTTCTCGAAGAGGACCATGACTTGCAGGTGACTTAGATTTGAGTGTATGACTGCAAGGTCATCACGAGTCCGTTAGAGGTCATCTCATCTAATCCCTCACGTCACAAATATGATACCTAAGGTCCAGATAGGTTGTCACTTGCTCAAGTTTTGAGAGTAGGGAAAAAGTAGTAGAGGAATGGTGGTGAAAAGGTTCAGACTCAGGTCTGATAGTACAAAGTTTAAACCTCAAAATTCTTCACTCTTGCCTCCCTAAGTTCTCTATCTTGATTCTCACGGGGCCCCCCATCAAGATTTCTTTTAAAAATTGCCCACATGGGCCAGGACTATTATATTGGTTAGATAAACCATATGGGAAAAATATGTGAGGTGTTAGAAACTTTCCTTATTTTTATGATGAGAGTCCCTTCTCATGGTCCCATCACCTTTAACCTCCATCTCAGGTAGGAGCAGAGCTCACCTCTGGTTCTCCCTTGAAGTCAGAGGCTACCATGAAGTGGAGTGTATGGGTGTTCAAGGAGGACTAGCATCTGTGGTGCGAGAGCTCACCCAGCCCTTTTCAGGGCTGCTGATCCACCTTTGGTAAACACCTGGCACTCAAGTCTCACCTGTGGCTCCAAGAAGCTGTAGCATGCACACTGGCCACACTAAGTAAACCATCTCTAGCTAAACCAGGTTGAGGGTAACAAACAGACTTCAAACCCTTGGTGATTTAGGGGAACATCTTAGTCAAGCACGTGATGACTTTCTCCAGTGGAATGAGTGGATGAGAACAATTATTTTCAAAGGCAAGTACTGGGGAGCACTTAGAGCTTGGTTAGATATGAAGATGACAAGGTCAACCACTGCATTCTGGGCCATCACCATTCATCTTGACTTTTGTCTTGCCGCTAGACTTTGATGACTCTGGAAGAGAGAGTGAGACTGATGCCTTTATGCACTCTGCCTCACTTAAATCCAATTCATGCACATCACCCCATGATGTCCTTAGTTCTCTTTGAAACAAGGACAAATGAGGATGCTCTCTCTCACTAAGAGACAATTGAGCACCTCTTTCTCATCATAAGAGCTCACCTTAGTGTGTCTCTAGTTCCCCACTCTGACTTCTTGCACTTTGGATTCTGCCTTCCTAGACCTATGCTGTATACCTCCTGCTCCCTGTCTCAGCTGATTCCTTTGGAATTTGGCCTTTCATCTGTTTGATGAACCTCTCTTCAAGCTCCCACTTCTCTTCCTGGGATATATGTAAGACGATTTGCCTGACCAGGCTTTGAATCACAGCTCCTCCTGGCCACCTCTGACCAATTGCTGCTTAGTGTGCTGCTCTAGAAATACCATGAGGCTTTCCCAAAGAAGGTGGGGGTCCTAGATTTGAGTTTCAAATTAACTACTAAACTAGTTGTGTGATCTTGGTACAATTTGTTGCACGGTTCTCTTCATCCTTCTGAATCTCTGAGCTCTTGTTTGTAAAGTGAGAGAGTTAAGGATGATCTTTAAGGTTTATTTCAATCCAGGAATTCTGTGACTGATTCTGTGCCCCATCTTTAGGCTGGTAATTTAACCTTTTAATGACCCAGGCAACCCTCTAAGAACAAATTTATTGGCCATTTGCCATAATAGAGGATGTTTCCTTACTGATAAGACCAAAGATTTGGTCCAAAAAATAAAAATGCACATACATAAAGCTTGAAACTCATGATTAGTGCTGGTGATCATAAAATCTAGATATTTTGTAGACAATGGACAGCTGATTTTAGGGGAGATACTAGATAGGGTGCTGGACTTGGGAATCAGGAAGACCCTGAATTCAAATTTTGCCTCAAATGCTTATTAGTTATGTGACCCTAGACAAGTCTCTCTCTCTCTCTCTCTTTCTCTCTCTGTCTCTTTCTCTCTCTGTCTCTCTCTGTCTCTTTCTGTCTCTCTCTGTCTCTTTCTGTCTCTCTCTGTCTGTCTCTGTCTGTCTCTCTCTGTCTCTTTCTGTCTCTGTCTGTCTGTCTGTCTCTGTCTCTGTCTCTCTCTTTCCCTTCATCTGCAGAAAGGGGATAGTAATATCATCTACAGGGTTGTGAGGACGGAATGAGATAACAAATTTGAAGACTTTGCAAATCTTAAGAACACTATATAAATGCTAGCGATTAGTCATTATTCGTAGTATTATTATGTTTTCATCTACTAAGTTATATCCCTAGTTCAGAGGGCATACTATGAACAATTTTAGCAAATACCCATTGTGTGAAGTGAGTCAGCCTTATGGGAGAATTTGAAGGGTTCTGAAGTAAGTATTAGGCTGAGATTTTCATGTGTTTTCTTCTTTCATACCTCTGGTGGGGGTGGGGAATGGGACTTATATACACAAGTGGAAGTAGCTCCTTAATCTTTGCCCCCACAACTTGGAAATTTGGTTGACAAATAGGAAGCCAATGGTGGCAAATCATTCAGTGCCAAAGATTCATGGACATGAGAACATACATCCCCTACCTCCTCATCCTATCAGTGTGGGTGTACAGGTTAGACATAATTGGTTTCTTTCTTTCTTTATCAGAAGGGGAGTGCCATTCTATTTCCATAATGCCCACAAATCTATGCTCTTCATCTGAAACACAAAATAAGTGCCTGAAGATACCATTAAACTGTGAAAAGCAATTAAATGGGGAGTTAAGGCTTTCACTTCAGAAATTAACTCACCTAGTTGTGCTGAAGCACTGTATTGCATCAATAAGAAATAACAGCACCAGCAGCCAGTACTTAGGATGTACGATGCATTGCAGGCATCTTTCTTCCTGTGCCAAGGATCACAAAGATGGAGGGGAGGAAGAACTGATTTCTTTCTTTCTGACCCCTGAGCAGGCAGTTATAGGCACTGGCTCCTTATTATACTGCTCTGTGGAGGCCACTCATTCCTGTCTTGAACCTGGGAAATGTTCTTGCCATAGTCACAATAGGCTTCAGTTGAAAAACTTGGCAAGCCAATGAGCCTATGGATTAATTTCAAGCAGTTCTTGAATCTGGGTGGGAAAAATCAAATATTTATTTGCACTAATCTCTAACTGAAATTAAGCATTTCCTTCAATTATGAATTTAAAAAAATATTCTAAGAGGGGGTTTATAGACTTTATCAGATTGCCAAAAGGGTCCATCATTAGGGGACATACTGGTAAATCAACAAGCTTTCAGGGAGGGGAGAATGTGTACATTAAACATGTTTAAGTTTGATCTGTATTATTAGTGGGGGAGGGTTTAAATCACTTTCTTAAGTGTAGACTAGTAACAAAACAATAAATCAAACTATTTGCTGATTTCTGAGGTGTGAACACTCACATTCAAAATTTAACAACCAACTTTCCTAAGTCAAGGAGCAACTTCAGCACACCTTTGGATCCAGGGTGTTTTCTTAAGAAACACATTAACAACTCTTGCATTAACAACTCTTGCACAATATATTGCTTCAGGAGAGTCTCAGATGAAGCGAGACTACAGGGTTGCCAAAGCCTGTCAACTCTACCTTTGCAATATCTTTCACGTCTGTCCCCATCCCACCTCTACTCCAGTTTTCGATAATTCTAGTTCATGCCCTCATCTCTTATCTTCTCAGGCAGCTAGGTGTCCCAATGAATAGGGCACTGGACCTGGACATAGGAAGACCTGGGGCATCTAGTACCCATGTGACCCTTGACAAGTCATTTGATCTCTCAGCTTCAGTTTCCTTATCTGTACAATGGGAATAATAATAGCACCTGCTTCTCAGGGTTGTTGTAAGGATCAAACAGGCGATAATATTTGTACAGTCCTTTGCATATCTTAAAGTACTATATGCTAGCTATTGCAATTATGGACCACTATAATAACCTCCTAACTGGCCTTCATGCCTCCAGTCTATTCCTTCTCCAATTTATTCTTCACATTGCTACTTAAATCTATGTCTTTTTTTTAAAAAAATCTTGTTATTGATATTTTAAAAATAAATTATTAATTTTAGTTTTCAACATTCACTTCCATAAGCTTTTGAGTTTTAAATTTTCTCCACTTACTTCCCCCTCTCCTCTATTTTAGACCACATGCAATCTGATAAAGCCTCTACACATACATTTTTATTAAATATGTTTTCACATTAGTCATGTTGTAAAGAAGAATTAGAATGAATGAAACCATGAGAAAGAAAAAACAAACAAAAAAAGAGAGAGCAGACACTATGCTTCGATTTGCATTCAGACTCCATAGCTCTTTTTCTGTGTGTGGATGACATTTTCCATCATGAATCTTTGCAGCTGTCTTAGATCCTTGCATTGCTGAATAGAGCTAAGTCTATCAAAGTTAGTCATTGCACAATGTGCCTGTTACCGTGTACATGTTCTCTTGTTTCCGCTCATTTCACTCAGCATCAATTTATATAAGTCCATTTTTTCTTGTTTACATTGCCTCTATTCCCAAATATATCTCTTCCCTTCCCCTACCCAGTGAGCCATCCTTTGTAATAAAGAATGAAAAAAGAGGGAAAAAGCCCAGGCAGCCCAACTGAACAACACATCAACTGTCTGATCATATATGCAATATTTCATAGAATCACAGTGTAATTGGGGCTTGAGAACTGATCGACATCTTGGGATATGTAGTTCACAGGGATAAGTCTTTTGCTCTCAACCCAGAGAACTGATCTGGGATTATTGCAATCTTTGAACCAGAAGGTGAGATAAGTAGGAGGCCAGAGTACTTGAAGAGACACACACACACAGTCCCAGGAGAGATGGACTGGGAGGATGTGGTGGAGACCTCAACAGCTGAACAGTTCCTAGGCTAAAGAAGGAGCAAATTGTTGTGTAACAGGATGTGGCTGATTAAATTTCCTGTTTAAGGGGATTGAGAGGAAAGGATGGTGATGACTATCACTGGTCACACTCCAATTTGAAATGCATGTCCTCTGGTTTTACAGTAGGATCAGAGGATTCAGAGCTGGGAGACCTCAAAGGTCATCTAGTTCAACTGAAGCCCAGGCAAGTTAAGTGACTTGCTCAAGATCATACCTTATATTCTGCCACCTCTGCAAAGTGTGGAGGGAGGTGGGGTTGTGCATTTTCTCAACTCTTCTCCCTGGACAAGATAAGCAGTCTTTCTAATGGACTTCTCTGGTCACATATCCTTCCACTCAAAAATTTTACAGCAGGTAAGAAATTATGAGGGGATAGTTTCAGAGAAACCTGGGAAGATGTGTAAGAACTGATTTAGAGTGAAGTGAACAGAACCAGAAAAATTCATACAATGATAACAATATGGCAAAGATACAACACTGAAATATTCAACAGCTTTCAAAGCAATCACTAAGACAATGGTAATTCTTTATTCCTTCCTTCCTTCCTTCCTCCCTTCCTTCCTTCCTTCCTTCCTTCCTTCCTTCCTTCCTTCCTTCCTTCCTTCCTTCCTTTCTTCCTTCCTTCCTTTCTTCCTTCCTTCCCTCCTTTTTCAATGGAGGGACAGGGAGAGGAGTGGTCAGAAGGAGAGAAAACAGATTTTCAGCAACTGATAAAAAATTCAATAATAAATGAATTAGGCTTTATACAGGAACACATTACTTGGAAAAGGAAGTGTAAAGTTTTGATCCTGACATTTGGAGCCCTCCACAATCTAGTTTTAGTCTAATCTATTATTCTCTTCACATATTTCATATTTTAGTCAAATGGAACTACACTATAGTCTCTTATTCTTCTCTTTCTAGTTTCTCTGCCTTGGCTTACATCATCTCCATGAATGGAATGGACCAACCTCCCTCCAATTCTACCATTCCATCTAATGATGACCCTTCATTCAAGGACTAATTCAATTGCCACCACATCCATGAAGCCTTTCATGGAATCTTCTTCCCCCTCCCTTAACTCACCTCCACCCTCCAGGTGAAAACAATCTCTTTAAATTTGTCTTAGTACTTTTCCCGGATCTCCCCTGTGGGCTTATCCTCTCCTTTCTTGCATCACAGTAATTTAGTTATGTCTTTTGCCTAAACAGACTGTTAGCTCCTTGAGGGCAGGGTCTATGTTAGAGCAACCTTTGTACCCAAGCATGTAATGTTTGTTGATTTAAATTTATTGATGAATTTTTCACCATGGGTCCCACTATATCTGGTATTTCTCATGTTACAGTTTCTTGGGAATATAGGTGAAAGTGAAAGGTAAAAATCTATTTAAGGGTAAATACTAAACGCTCTCATTTGAATTACTAGATCCTAGTACATCTCTCAGCATGATATACCAGAAAGAAGTCTTGACTGGGAATCAGGAGCCCTGGGTGTTACACTAGTGATTCTGAGTCCTGTCTCAAATCTCAAATGGAGATAATAGTGATTGCAGTATCTACCTCCTTTTTGAGATAGGTTGCTCGAAGGAAGACACTGAAAATCTTAACATATTACAGAAATGTGGGGTTTTACATCTGTAACTCGAAACTTACAGCTTAATGTTAATCTGGAAATCCACACTCTTGAAAGGAGTGGATGGAGGCTCAGATACTTTACTATGTAATTTTGCTTACAGAATTTCCTTTGTCATTGCTGCCCCGTGAAGTTTCCACTTAAGCCAGAAAATAGAGTATGGAGGCACATTGAATGGGTAACCTCAGAGCTGGTGGACTCACCCTGACAAACTTGAATACCATGCTGTATGTTAACACCTTTCTGTGAAGAAGACGTTCTGGTTTGGTGATTTTCCTCCAGGGTAAATCTCCTCGCCCAAAATTCCATCAGTGACTATGGGATGAAATCCTGGGGGTAAGAGTTGGTGTTGGATTTCTGGGCAATTTGCCCTGAATGCTAATATATCAAAGTGCACCTGGGAAAGAGAGAAATTTCCTCTGAATCACGACTTCATTCTAAGCAGAAGAAAAGCGTAGATGCCTCCGTGTTCGGAGCTGTGGAAACAGGCTTAAAATGCATTTTTTTTTTTTGTAGAAACTTAGATCTAGAAAAGAACAATGACCTCACAAAGATCATCATAAGTTGCAATGAAAATGGAGTCTGTTTCTATAGGATTACAGAGAAAAATAACTTATTCTTTCACCTTTATCAGTAACGCTGGGATACACTTTGCTTTAGGTCAGAATCCTTTCCTTTTGTACAACTGCGGGTGAATAATAACTCATTATCATACCTTGTGAAAGAGCCAGACACCAGCTATTAGTGCACCCCTTCCTCCACTTTGTACGTGTTTTGTATTTACTTATAGGTGTATATGCAGCTAGGTGACAGTGGAAAGAGGTTGAACCTGCAGTCAGGAAGACCTGAGTTTAAATCCAGCCTCAGATATTTAGTAACTGTGTGACCCTGGGTAAGTCACTTAACTCTGTTTGCCTCGGTTTCCTGAGTTGTAAAATGGGCTGGAGAAGGAGATGGTAAGACACTAGTGTAACACCCAGGGCTCCTGATTCCCAGTCAAGACTTCTTTCTGGTATATCATGCCGAGAGATGTACTAGGATCTAGTAGTTCAAATGAGAGCAAATCATAGTCTGCCAATCTAGTGTCTTTCCCAAGAAAACCCCAAACGTAGTCACAAAGAGTCAGGCTTGACTGAAATGACCAAACAATCACAAAACAACATAGGTATTCCTCCTCCACTGGAATATAAGTTCCTTAAGGACAAAGTTTGCTAATTTTTATCTTTGGACTTCCAGGACCTAGGACTGTTGTTGTTCAGTCATGTCCAACTCTTCTTGACTCCATGGACCATAACATGTCAATGCTCTCCATGGGGTTTTCTTGGAGTGGTTACCATTTACTTCTCCAACTCATTTTACAAATAAGGAAACTGAGGCAAACACGGTTAAGTGACTTGCCCAGAGTCACTGCCACAGCTAGTAAGTAAAGCTGGATTTGGACTCAGGTGTTCCTGATTCTGGATTCCAGGACCAGAGCTCTCTCCACTGAACCTACCAACTGCTCCTTAGCACATAGTCAACACTTAATAAATATTTATTGATGGATCCTGAGTTCACTCCTCAGTCTCAAAGTCCTTGCAATAGACATTCATAGTGGTAGTTTCTTTTTGCGTGTTCCCGCCCACTCCTCCTATATTATTTGACAATTCTCAGTTGTTTATTTGTCCAGCAAGATAGTACATAGGAACTTTTTGTTATTGTTACTATTATGGATGACTCCCTAAGGAATATATTGGAGAGAGTACTGAGGGGGTAAAAATAACTTTTAAAAACATTGTTTCCTAATTGTATATTAAGGATACTGGGTGGGATCTTTTTTGAAAAAGGGGTCAGAGAAAGGCATTATAATAAATCATCATAGATATTACTTTACCCCTGAATGTCCGCATTTCATTTCCTGCTCTAAGATAAGAAATATTTGGAAAAACTTCAGTTTCCTTATAATCAGTTTTGCCTCAACTTGAAAAAAAAAGAGGCTCCTCTGTGAATATGGTTGGAGATACACTAATTTCTGTTGGAAATAGATGTTCTTAAGGAAACAATCAGGCCTTTCCTGATTGTAGAGTAAAAGCGTTAGAATTGGAAGAAGTTTCCTGGTCTGATCCTCTCATTTTACATTTAGGGAGAATGAGTCAAATGACTTGCCCAAAGTCACACAGATCTAGATACCCAGATAAATCTTCACAGGGAGGAAGATTGTGTTTTATTTCTTCCATGTTGTTTATTCATGAGATTCTGTCATTTATATATGCACTATCAGCAGAGGCAGGGTGGCAATGAGTAGAGAGAGTTCTGGGGCTGACTCCCATGTGTCCTAGCTGTGTTATGGAGTAAGGCACTTAACCTCTGAGTCTTATCTCTTTCCTCTGCAAAATGGAACTAATGAGACTTCCACTACATCTATACTTCAGACAGCACAACTCTGATGGGCTGGTCATGTTGTTTGTATGCAGAACGTCCGCTTTGCCAAAATGACTATTTTATAGAGAACTTGCATGGACCAGGCGATCACATAGTACTAAGAAGAGGCGATACAAGGACCCTCTCAAGGTCTCTCTCAAGAGCTTTGGATTTGATTGTGTGATATGGGAGACACTAGCACCGAGCCTCTCTGTATGAGGTGCCCACATCGGTGCTCTGTGAGCAAAGCAGAATTGAAACAGCTCCAAGGAAATGCAAGATGTGCAAATTTGGAGTATCCACCCCACATGGACTATCTGTGCCCAATCTGTGGTAGAACATTCCGAGCTCATATTGATCTGATCAGCCACAGTCAGACACACTGAAACTTGACTGTCATTTTAGTCCTCTTGAGAAGGGCAACAACCACCATAACCAGGGTTGCTGTGAAGAAGGCAGGAGACACTTATTAAGTGCCTACCATGTGCTAAGTACTGTGCTAGGCATTTTATAAATATTATTTCATTTGATCCTCACAATAGCTCTGGGAAGTTAGCACAATTACTATGTCAATTTTACATTTGAGGAAACTGAGGCAAATAGAAGTGTAAATTGTCAGCCCAGGATCACACAGTCAATAAATGCCTTACTCTAAGACCAATTTGACCCACTGCTCTATTCACTGAGCCACCTTGCTTCCTTAGCATTTCTAGAAAAAAATAACTAAACTTAAAAGTACTATAGAAGTATGAGTTATTATCATGGAAGTATATTATTATGAGGTATGACTACGAAGCAATAATTCAGATTTCTGCATGTGGCTTAGAGATGGCCTCATTATTATGGAATCATGTCTTCCACATAATTTTGAAAAAGTAAGCAAAAGAAAATCTAAAAAAAAATAATTTGCTTCTTTTATGAAGCCAACCCAAGAATTTCCTTCATGTAATTTTATATTACTAGAGGCAGAATAGTCACTAAGAATTTTTATGCTGAGAGAAAGGGTGGTGGAGTGGGGGAGTTCATCTGGGGTACAGTTTCTAGGGGAGGAAACACGCCTCAGGATATGTTGTGGTAGTTAGATAGGAGAAGGTGAGGTGTGGGTCATAGCTGCTTGAAGTCCCCTGTCTACAATTCCATTCCTCCCTGTTCCCTGTGGGGGATGAGCTTATCTGGGATGTAGCTACCAGGGAAAAGAAAGCTCTTTCCAGGTCAAGGCTGCCAATACCTTGTAAATTTTGACACCTTGGGGCAAAGCCACTATTGTTCTATTTTTCTAATGGCTCTGGCAAGAAAACCAAGCTAAAGTTAAGACAAATTTTAAGTTCATTATGAAAGAAAGAGAGAGAAAGAGACAAAGAGACAAAAAGAGACACAGAGAGACAGAGACAGAGAAATTTCTGTCACATTAGTAGAGGAAAAGAATCAGAAATTTCACAAATTACAGTTCTGTTTATAATGCTGTTGCCAAAACTAATCACATGTTTATTTTAAACCAGACATTTTCCTTAAAGGCATTAGGACCTAACAGTAAACATAATGAGAATTTCTCCTTTGCATGCAAAGTAGTCTGGGTCCCAACCTCAGTCGCTATTTTGGGGGTCTTAAGATCAGCCATCAAAGCTTAGTTTCTTACTTAAGAAAAACATTGATTATTTTGAAAGCAGAACCTTGCTTTATGAATTAATTGTTCTTCCTTGCTGGTGCTCACTTAATACTAAGATATATACATTCTCAGGGATAAGACAAGAAACAATTTGATGCGATCTAGGTAAGGAGTTAAGAGGTATTAGAGGTATTAGAAATGCAAGACCAAAAGTAGCCTCAGAGTTTTATGATTAAGTTGAACTTAAAGGAAAACATATTTAAGATTTTTGGGGAAAAAAAATGGTAAATGACTGAAAAATCTCCTTGCAGCCTATTTTTCATGACACGAAGAAATGCTCTTTGGTGTACAGGCACCACCCATTTGTACGAATCAGCCTCCCGGACAATAGTCAAGCTATATTCTATTGGTTAATTACAAAGGAGAGGGGTTTTTTCCTTAAGCTCTTTAATTCACCTGGGAGTTAGGTGGTAGGAAATATCCATCATGAATTGCATTATCGATCTCCACAGAGTTAAAAGAATTTCCCCACATGCACCCCTTAATGTATTCTATTTCATTAAAAGAGGAGGAAGATTACTGAATGGTTATTTCTAAAGCTATTAAAATACACACACCAAACCAAAATCAAAAACAAAACAAAACAAAACAAAAAAAACAAGCAAAAACATCGCCCCCTCCCAATCAAAAAACCATCCCTCACCCAAAACCAACAGAATCTTGGCTCTGGTCAGTCAAGGTGACTAAAACTGTCTAAATAGCAAAATAGTGAGCTCAGCCTGGTTGTCTGACTTTGTATATAGCATAGTATATTGACTTTGAGTCAGAAAGATGTAGATTTAAATTCTTAGACACGTTCTAGTTGGATGACCCTGAGCAGGTCACTTAACTTTTCTGAGCCTTAGATCCCTCATCTTTAAAATGAGATGGTTGGACTAAATGGTCTCTAAGGTCCCTTCCAGCTTTGAGTGTATGATCCTATAATCTATGAGCCTATAAACGATCCAATCACAGTGACTTAGGGACCAACCAGGTCATATTCATATAGGAAATGGTCTTTTAAAAAGTAAATTCTTTTTAGAATTTTAAAAATGAATTTTCTTAAAAGGTACAAACATTGAACAGTTCTGAGGAATCAAAGTTGTAGAGTACCTTAATAGAAGAGGCTGAATGTTGCAGTCGGTAGCATGTTGGGTCTGAAGCCAGGGTTCAAATCCCTCCTCAACAATTAGTGACCAGGTTCAGTCATTTTGCCTCTGTTTCCTCCTCTGTAAAATGGGGATAATAATTCTAGTAATGTCTATTTCTCCAATAGTTGTTGAGATGCACAAATGACAGGGTGTGGAAAGTGATTTGTAAACCATGAAGCATTATATACATCAATAATCAACAAACCAAAGAATATTTATTAAATGCCTATTAAGTCCTTGTGTTAGTTGCTGGGGATATAAAGGAAAAAATGTAGTCCTAGTCCATAAAAAGCTTACTCTATTTTGGAATATCGGCTTTTATTATTTTAGGTTTTTGAAATTTGGGATTTTCCTACTTCCCATCCTTTGAAATGGCCACAACTTTAACACATTATACAGGAGTTGAAATTTCATTTTCTTTTAAAGTGCCAGGCTTGCCCACATCTTTAGAGATACTGTTGGATGCCACCAGCATTGAGGCAAGAAAAATGGCAGAAATTCAAACATCTTCAGTTGTTTAAAAGGAATATGATTGTCTTCACTGTGCCCTGTCCAGTATGAAGGTTTGGCTGTTTTAGGTAGTGTGTGAACAATATCACTGGCTTAATTATTAAGCCATTTTTATTGTGAATCTTGTAAGCAGGGGTTAATTGATGAATAACATAGGTATGTCAGGACACTCAAGAATGTAATGAAAGGTAGCATGGATGAAAGCTGTTTGTCAGCAGAAACACAGCAATGGTAGGTGATTCAGAGTATATGCTTGGGCAGAGCTGGGAGCATGTAAAAACACTTTGGGTGTTTTTGACCGACACCTTCGATAACTCATTAAAACCAGAGGCCTGACTAAGCTCGTGGGTGGACAAAGCTAAATATTATTTGGAAGCAAGGATGGGTTCAGCTTGGTGGGACTACATGCGCTCAAAGTTATGAACGCTGTGATATTTGCATTATGCATAACCTCCCAAACCTGCTCTCGGCTAACTTCATGATGATCATAGATCATAGATCTAGAATTTAAAAAGGATTTCAAAGGTCGTCTAATTCAACCTGCTCATTTTATAGAAAAGAAAACTGAGGCCCACAGAGGTGAAGTAACTCAGTCAACATTAGACAGTCAGCAGAACACTGGTCTTCAGACTCTAAATCCTGTTTTGTTTCGTTTTTTAAACTATACTGACTGCCTACTATAATGGAAGAATTAAATTAATACTTATCTTCAATTAGATTAATTCATTGTCATTTCTGGGAATGTTTTTAGAAAAATACTTTATGAGTCATTTATCCCAGGTGTTTAAGAATACTATCTATGCCACTAAACTATAAGAATACAAATCATTATAAGTCAAGGCATTTTTATGAAGCACATGAAATTATGATTTTACTTTAACACATAAAAGAGACTACAGAGAAAAGAAAAATAACTCATCATTCCCATCTGTAAAATGCGGGGACTTGACTAGATATTGCCTAAGGTTCCTTCTGGCTAGAATAGTCTCAGTACTCTAATGGATCTGTGATATTTGTATTGATTGGATATATTGATATGGATGGTCCCTCTAATTGTACAGATCACAACATAGCCATGCAATTCTTCTTATAGATTTTCATTAAGAACCTTACCCAATATTCTAGAGGACTTCCTTGTTTCCTTCTGTCATCATGAGGATACCAGTGCAAGCTATATAATAATTATCCCTTTTCCTAATTGTGTGTACATTCCATTAGAGCACTTTGCAAACCCTAAAGTAATTTACGTCAGGAGGACTTAAGTTCAAATCCAGCCTCAGACACACTCTAGCAGTGTGACCCTAGGCAAGTCAAGTAAGGCTGTTTGCTTCAGTTTCCTCATCTATAAGTTGAAGAAGGAAATGACAAACCACTCCAATATGTTTGCCAAGAAGATTCCAAATGGAGTCATAAAGAGTTGGACATGATTGAACAACAAATACACACATACACATACATATATATGAATAAAAATAAAAGGTATAAGAATGTGAGTATATTTGTGGACAATACATAATGCATATATATACATACATATAGATATGTGTATATATTATCATTGTTGTTGTCAATGATATTTTTGCTTCAGTTACATATTTCCCACTTAAGATAATAGATTTAGATTGAGAAGGGACCTTAGGGATCATCTAATTCGGTCTCTCTTTTTACAGATAAGGAAACTGAGGTCCCATAAGAAGTTACTTATTTGCTTTAGGCTACAGTAGTCTAACAGCCCCATGTGCTCTGTGTGAGTCTCACTTTATTTTTTGGCAGTTATTAAGGTCCAAATCTCAGTCATGCTACTACACTGATATAATATTGTAATTAAAAAGACAAGTCTTTGTTTTGGAGAGAAGTTGAGGGTCATTTATAAGAACATTCCAATTTCCACCTGGTTTTCCCTGTGAGTAGTCATGTCAGTCTCTTTGGAGAGGTTCTGCACCTTATCCAAGAGGCTCTGCAATATTCTGGAACTTAGTGCAATGAGTACAATGTCACCCGTGTACAGGAACATGTGAAAGACCTCCCCAGACATAGGTATTTCCTCCTCCACTTGAACTCTGCACAGGATTTCCTCATTATGGAGGCAAAAAACTTTGGCAGTGCATATATACCTCCCTCTGTCTTATGACTCCTCTGAAGTTAATTATTGGGATGTCACTGAATAATATTGTCCTTGTTAAATCTTTCAGGGAATCTTGAATAATTTTAAAGTATGGGTGGCAGTTCACTGAAAGAGAAACTTTAAAGTAAATTTTCTTCCACTAAATCAAATACATTTAAACAAGCACAGTAGAATCTTATATCCTCAGTATTGTTTGATAAACTGTATAATGACAAAGTGGTCTTCTGTGAATTGTCACTTGTGAAAAAATGTATTCCAGGTAGTTTTCAGAGGAAGAAATCGAAGTTATCAAATTCCATGTAAAATGCTTTTAATCGCTAATAAATAGAGAAATGAAAATTAAAACAATTGTGAGGTTCCAACACACATCCATCAGATTAGCAAAGTTGATGAAAGGGAAATGACAAGTGCTGGAGGGACTGTGAGAAAACAGGTACATTAATGCACTGGCTGTGAACTGGTCCAGCCAGTTCCAAAGCAATTTAGTCAAAAAAGCAACACATATTCTTTGACCCAGAAATACTAGGCATCAAGTGCCTACTATGTGCCAGATGCTGTACTAAGTGCAGGGGAAACAAAGAAAGGCAAAAAACAGTTCTTGCACTCAAGGAGTTCACACACTAATAGGGGAAAATAGCACATAAAAAGAAGCTGAAAAATGAAGGAAAAGGGAAGAGGAGAGAGGGTACTCAGGGCTCAGAAAAGTGGAGTTAGGTGGGGAATGATGATATCGTTACCCTGGGTGCCCTCCTTAAATGGAGGATCTATAGAGACTTCTCCACTGCCCATCTTCTCTAATTAGATGGAGGGATGGTCCCAGAGGCAGAGACGAGCAAAGAAAGGAGGAGAAGGATTCGTACATATGGAAATATTTATAGTATGTTTGTTTGTGGTGGCAAAAGAATTGGAAATTGAGGAGATACCCATTAACTAAGGAATATTTGAATAAGTCATGGTATAGAAATGTGCGAATATTATTGTGCTGTAAGAAATGATAAAAGGGATTTTTTAGACAAATTTGGGGAAACGTATGTTGAATGATGCTCAGAAAGTGAGCAGAACCAGGAGAAAGACTTATGCAGTAACAACAATCAACTTTGAAATTCTTAAGAAATTTGATCAGCGCAATGACCAACCATGGTTGCAGAGGACTCAAGATGAAAAAAATGCCACCTACTTTTTGACAGAGAGGTGCCTGGCACATTGTCGCAGTTGTCGTTGAATCATGTCTGACTCTTTGTGACTCCATTTTTGGTGGTGTGGTTTTTCTTGCAAAGGTACTAGAGTGGTTTGCCATTTCCTTCTCCAGCTCATTTTACAGATGAGAAAACCAAGGCAAACAGAGTTAAGTGACTTGCCCAGGGTCACATAGCTAGTAAGTATCTGAGGCTGAATTTGAATCCAGATACCCCTGATTCCAGGTCCAGCACTCTTATATATCCACTGTGCTGCCTAGATTATAGGTACTTAATAAATGTTTATTGTGATTAATAAATTATTAATGTGGTCAGAATATAGATTGATACATATTCTTTTTGAACATGGCCAATGGCAGAATTTGCTTTGCTTGACTATATGTATTTGTTATAGGGAATTTTGTTTTTCATGCTTTCTTATTTTGGGGAGATGTGGTATAGAGAGGGAGGAGGTGAGGTGATGGATCTTCATTTGAAAAAAATTAATTAAAAAAAGAAAAAAACCTGTCATTTCCTTACTAATACCTTAATCAAGGATACCTTCAATGTACGTAGATTTTCATTAAAAAACTCTTTTAGATGATAAAGTGGCTATGTAGATTGGTAGTTGTTCATCGCTTCTTGGTCACCTTTTTTTGGGGGAGGGGTTAATAAAATCTGAGATTTTTTTTCTCCTTATGCCTATGACATCCTTCTTCTCTTAAAAACCTTGAGAATAGATCCCTTAATGCTCTCACAATTTGTAAGATTTCATGCAGAATCTGACTACTTTTCCCCATATCTTTTGTTATCTTAATACCATTTCTACCTTCTCTAGAAGCATACTTGGGGCTGTGGTTTTAGTCTAAATGATGGAAAAAGTAGTTTGTCATACAAATTTTTCCTATCTTTCTTCTTTCTGTTGTCCGCCTTCCAGTTTCACTCTTAAACGTCCTTGAAATGATTTGACTTAGGTCTGTCAATCATCTTTCTTTAGACTGAGGTCATCCTGTTTTGTGAGAGGATACTGTTTGTAATCTTCTGTCAACCTGCTCTCTAAATCTGGTTTGTAGCTGACCTAGTGTTACTTGTGGCTGCCATCTTTCTCCTTTTGGCAAATAAACAGGTTTGTTTGTTTTTTAAGTTATATTAAATGTTTAGGTCTTTTAGTTGTCAATTGATTTACTTGTTAGACTTCAGTTTGAAATTATTATAATTATTGTCAATATTCATTCATCATATATTTTTCCTGATCAAAAATTTGTGTGAATAAGTCAGGACCAAGTAGTTTCAGTGTCACGACATTTCTTTTTCTCATTCTTCCTTCTAGCTTTGTGATCTTGTCTCTAGTAAGTGAATGGTTGACTGTACCAGGAGGGATTCAGGAAGCTCTCATCAGGAGCTAGTAGCAATTACTCAGCAAATCTTAAATTCCATATCTTTGGCGGGGTGGTGGTGTAATAATGGGGAGAAGGAGATTTGGAAATGTATCCTTGGCTAGTTTGGCCAGTCCAACTCCATATGGATTCATGTGTGCAAACAGGTCTAAAAATGAGACATTTACAATATGAATTTTTTCTACTGATTTAATGATTTGTTCTTTTTTTTCCTAAGAAGTTACCTGGGCAGCTATGAAAAAGAAAGTTTGACTTCAACACTAGAGAAATCTATGTTTAATAATAGACTAAAGAGGACAAGAGGATTTATTAATTTGTCAGAAGAGATCTTTGCATGTCAGTGTATGTGTGCATGTGTACACTTGATCTTGAGAATGAGAACACTTGCAGGTGTGTATACCAGGACTTGTAGATTCAGTATTATTTGAATTAGAACAGGTGGTTTCCTAAGGCAGCAGAATCTTAAGAAGAACAAAATGTGCAATCCAAATGAAAAAAGAAATGCCCCACAGCTAGAGTTTATATGGGTGGGTGGGGTAGGTAGAAAAGAAAACTTTGGTGGAATGATGGATTGGTAGTAAGAGTTGTCTATGAGAATTGTGGGTAATTTGTATGACCCAGTAACACTTCTTGTACAGGAAATTTCTGAGTCTGACTCTCTGCCTTTTCAGTGTCCTCTCCTGTCTTCCATGTTTAGAATGCTTTCACCCCTCACTTCTGCTTCCTGGCTTTCCTGTCTTCCTTTAATACTCAATTCAAAGTGAGGTTGATGACCTGCACAGCCCTTCCTCACTCAAAACAAAGTCAAGTGCAAGTCATGTCATCATTTTTCTGAGGGCATGGTCTTTGGCAACGAAGGACCACCACCACCATCACAACAAACCCTACTTTCTGTAAGAGATCTTTGTAGGTTCTTCTAGCTGCTACCATCTTCTCACTGAGGTCACCTTCTATCTACTTACATGTTCATTTTTTTTCATGTTGTTTCCTCAATTAGAATGTGAATATCTGGAGGTCAGGGACTATATTTTATTCTTTCTTTGCTTCCTCAGAGCTCAACATGGTGCCTGGAATATGTGTGTTTAATAAATGCTTGTTGAATTATTATTTATATGATCTCCTGGAGAGAACATCAATGCTAATAATATGACTTTCTTGGATCCCCATCAAGGTTCCATGTTGAGTAGTAGATCAGTCTGCCAAATGGTTAATTTTATATCATTATTGAGGTGACCAAATAATTGGCACAACCCTTTGTAGGACACTTTCTTTAGTTATCCTTATGACCATGTTAGAGCTATCATTTTCAATCAATTTCTAGACATATTCATTATATACATATGAGTTCTTCGATTGTTTAGCAAAGAGTCTGAGTATTTTCAGTTGTTTGAGATGAAATGCTTTTTGGTCTGTGCAAAATGGCTTTGCCTCTGTTATAGTTTCCCTTGAATTTTGCTCAGGGTCCCCTAGGGTGCTCTCCCGCAGAGAGAGAAGTCTGGCTCTGAGCCCAGCTATCAATGACTTAAATGTGCTATATTTAGTATCTGATCTTACCCCCCTCATCTATGTTCACTCTTTACGGGTTGGGGAGAGGTGGCACTAGTAACTAGGTCATAAGATCTATTAAGATAGCTCTGAGAATATAAGCTTCTTGAGGGAAGGGGCTGTTTCATTTTTGTATTCTTATTCCCAGTGGCCAGGACAGTGTCTGGCACAGAGTAGGAATTTAATAAATGCTTGCTGACGGATGAGTAGTCAGGGTAGTAAAACATAGGATCTTTCTGAACCCAAGAAAATGTTACAGGGGTAAAAGAGTCAGAAGTTGGCCATTGATTGGGAATAAAGGAAAAAAATGATTATTTTCAGTCTAGATAGCTAGACTTGTCTAGCTGACACTAATAGAAATAAAGAAATTGAGAAGGGCAGGTTTTGGTAGTAAAACCAATTTTGAGGTGTCAACTAATCAATCAATCAACATTTATTAAGTGCCTACTGTGTTCCAAGTTCTGTGCTAAGTCCTAGAGATACAAAAGATAATCCTTGCCCTCAAGAAGCTTGCCAGCACTCAGTAATCAATATGGGAATAGAGCTTAGATTATATCTATATCTATACCGACATCATATCTATCTATACCTGGAAGTCATTTGTGCTGAAGTAATAATGCCATGGAAATGGATGTGATCACTAAAGGAGAAAGAAAGGGAACTGAGTCCTGAGGGTTATTCACTCTGAAGGAGAAGAAAGATGAATTATAGGATATACATGACAAAGCACAGTGTTTTCTCTAAACTTTTTATGTCCTCCAATTCCTGGTACAGTGTTCTGCACACATTAGTTGCTGAATAAGTGTTTATTCAAGTGGAAAAAATATGGGATTGGTCAGAAATGTAGGAGGAGAAACAGGAGAGTCACTGAAACCAAGGGGGTGGTATCTAGTATGAAGAACAAGAATTAGATGTGCAGAAACATTAGCTTGAAAGGTGATTGTTTAGTCATGTCATTTAACCTCTACCTTAGTTTTTTCAACTGTAAAATGGGAATAATAACAGCATCTATTTCCCGGGCTCATTGTGAAGATAAAATTAGAAAATAATTGCAAAATCCTTAAAACAAAGCCTGGCACATAGTTTGTTGTTGTTCGGTCATGTTCAACTCTTTGTGAACCCATTGTGGTTTGTCATTTCCTTCTCCAGCACATTTTACAGATGAGGAAGCTGAGGCAAACAGGGTTAAGTGACTTGCCCAGGGTCACACAGCTAGTAAGTGTCTGAGACCAGATTTGAATTCAGGAACATGTGTCTTCCTGACCCTAGGTGCAGTGCTCTATCCACTTTGCCACCTAACTTCCCCAGAACACAGTAGGGGCTTAATAAATGCTTGCCTTCCTTTCCCCTTCCTCCTCCCTCTCCATCCAGTCTTTAGCTAGGCTTGAGGTCAATGCTCAATATCTTGTCTATTAATAAGAGTATTTCCTTAAGTCATTTGTTTATCCAGGGGGGAAATTAAATTCTACTGTCAGCCAGCAAAATTGAGGAAGCTACTTTAATCAGCTATTACCTTCACTTGGGAGAAGGGTGGGCATGGCAGGCATTGTCTCTCTTTTTCAAAAATTCCTTAGAAAACATTTACCTCTGATGCTCCAAAGCCTTCTGGGAGGTGCAATCCAAAATGACTCTCTTACAAGTACCACTCCTTTTATGTGACTAGTGTGGAAACTGAGACTCAGAGGGAACAAATGCCTGTCATCGTAACTAGCGAATGGTAGAGCTAGAATTTGAATTCGGATCTCTGGACTCCAAATCCATTGCTTTTCCTGCTATACCTTGCTGCCCAACAACAACAAACATATCACTAAAGTTTACAAAATGCTTTACCTTGTTGTTTAGTCATTTTTCAGTCATATCCAATTCTTAGTGATATCATTTGGGGTTTTCTTGACAGAGCTACTGCAGTGGCTTGTCATTTCTTTCTCCAGCTCATTTTACATATGAGGAAGCAAAGGCAAACAGAGTTAAGTGACTTGTCCAGAGTCACACACCTACTAAGTGTCTGAGGCTGGATTTGAGCTCCGGTCTTCCTGACTCTAGGCTCAGCAGCACTTTATTTATTGTACCACCTACCTGTTCTTATGTATTTTACCTACATTATGCTAAAAACTTTTTATTTTTCCAATTAATAAGAATTTATTTTCTCTCTCACCACCTTTACCCCACAGTGAGAAAAAGAAAAACAAAACTATATGCAAGAAAAATGCATAATCAAGCAAGACAAATTTCCATATTTTCATGTCCAAAAATATGTGTCTCGTTCATCTAGAGACCATCATCTCTCTGTCAGGAGGTTCTTGGGATGTTTCATGAATGGGCTCCTGGAATCATGATTGGTCAATGCATTGATATGCTTGAGTTTTAAAACGTTGTTTGTATTCAACTTCGAAAGACTTAGGAATTCTGATCAGCAATGACAAACCATGATTCTAGAACGCTCATGATGAAACATGTTATAGATGTCCTGATAGTGTGGCAAAGGACTCAGAGTGTAGTTTGAGACATATATTTTTTTCTGGACATGGTCAATATGAAAATTCGTGTTGTTTGACTATATATGTTTGTAACAGAAGCTTCGTTTTCCTCAGTTTGTGTGTGTGTGTGTGTGTGTGTGTGTGTGTGTGTGTGTGTGTGTGTGTGTGTGTAGGGGGTGGGATTATAGGGACCTGGAAAGAGGGAGAAAAGGGGCATTTTTATTGATTAAAATAAAATTTAAGTAAAAAAAATAACTTTAGACAACCTCTGTAAGCCCCCAAGTTATTTGTATTTATGCTGTTACTGTGGTAGTATAAATTGTTCTCCTGGTTCTGCATATGTCACTCTGTATCAGTTCATACGGTTTTCCCAGGTTTTTCTGAAACCATCATTCATTATAGGAAAATAAATAACAAATCACCTATACATACCATAATTTGTTTAGCCATTCCCAGATGATGGGCATCCCTGTAGTTAGTATTTTTTGCCACATAAAAAGAAGTACTCTAAATATCTTTCTATGTGTGGTTCCTTTTCTGCTTTTCTCTTTGATCTCTTTGGAGTGTAGCCTAATAGTAAGTGGCACTACTGGATCAGAGGGGACCTGCGTTATCTTATAGCCACTTTTTGCAGTGGCAGAAGCCAGTCTCTAGATGTAGACAATCAGTCATTGCATGTGAAGGAATGCAAGAGTCAAGGGAAGACATATCACAATATTCCTTTTTCATTTCCTAATGGGGGCAGCCTCACTGATATTTTTTTTCTATGAATGCCTGGCTGTCGCTTACATAACAAAGGATTGTACTTCATAAAATAGCTGCAGACTTGCTACTAACCATCTCCTGTTTATGTGTGTTGGCCCAAGTTCATTCATGAATTTTTATGTTGACCTAAACTGAGTCCTGTGCATATAGATAGGTTCCATTGTTGTTCCATTGTTGGATTCATAGATGTACATACAGACTCAGAGAGTGATGTGTCATCAGTATCATAGAGGTGGAAGACACCAGGAAGATTTCATCCTGGCTGAAGTCCTAGATAACAATTGGAGTTAACACTTGGAACTTATGGAAATGAAAATATGGTTCCTGTCAGAAATACTGAATTTACTTAGACCCACATGTGTATTACGTGGCCCTAGGTCAGGCTAAGCAATTTGTAGAAATTATTCAATGTTAATCCTTGGGATTTGTAGTTCAGATCTGTGAACCTTGTAATAAATCACCTGACTTCCTCCTGTCATGACAAAGGAATCATAATTTGGGGGAGGGGAAGGGGAATGGTTAAAAAAAGGAACAGAAGAAACTTTTGCATGTGTTCCTTATATTTTCAAAATGCAAATGACCTCATTTAAATAGAATATTTCTAGTTCTACAAATAGCACCCTAATTAACCTTATCTGGGACCTAAAATAAATGCCAGCTGCCTCAAATCCTTTTGGGAAGTAAATGGGTGTAAATTTAAAAGATCTTTCCAAAGAAGTATACCAAGTCACTCAAACAAGTTGCAAGTTCAAACAATCCACAGGACTACTCTTTGTGTCACTCCTGCCTAGACAGCTAGGTGACAAAGTGAGTAAAACACTGGGCTGAAAGTCAGAAAGATCTGAATTAGAATTCTGTCCTGAATACCCACTAGCTGTACCCACTTGACCCTGGGCAAGCCACTTAACAGCTTTTTGCCTCAATTTTCTGAACTGTAAAATGGCAAAAATAATAGCATCTACTTGGAGGGCTGTTGTGGTAATGAAATGAGAAACTGTAAAGCTCTTAGCACAGTGCCTGGAACTAGTGGTGCTTTAAAATACCCTTCCTTCCTTCCCTCCCTCCCTTCCTCCTTCCTTCTTTCCTTCCTTCCTTCCTTCCTTCCTTCCTTCCTTCCTTCCTTCCTTCCTTCCTTCCTTCCTTTCTTCCTTCCTTCCTTCCCTCCCTCCCTCCTTCCCTCCTTCCTTCCTCCCTCCCTTCCTTCCTTCTTTCCTTCCTTCCTTCCTTCCTTCCTTCCTTCCTTCCTTCCTTCCTTCCTTCCTTCCTTCCTTCCTTCTAGTTCTTGGTTTACTTAGAACTTTGCTACCTGGAGCTCAGATGAACAAGGATTCCATTTTTTTGTTCTTTTAGCAAGGCAGACATCCACAGAGGACAGACATTCCAGGGAATTTCTGCCCTTTCCCCAAAGACAAGGGTGCATAGGGTTTAATCCTAGGTGTCCAACACAGTAACTAGTGAATAACTTTTCTCACTTTCCTGGCAACTCTGTCTTCAAAGAGATTGGTCTCCAAACAGGGCTTGATTTCAAAATGACTAGGATATTAAAGCATTATAATGCCTCAACCAAGAAAACATGTTAGTTAGAAATCCTGTAGATGCAGAGAAATTCTGACGAAAATTTTTTTGAGGAGCTGCATGCAGAAGAAACTACTGAGTCAATTTAACCAATTTAACTAATATTTGTGGTATCTAACTGGCTTAGGAGACAGGAAGACCTGGGTTCAAGTCTTACCTCTAACACATACTTATTGTATGACCAGAACAAGTCACTTAATCTTTCAGGGCTCCTTGGTGACTTTCTAAGACTATCAATTAAAGAGAAGACCCTAGTCTGCTTTAGTAGAAGGAGTTTCCTCAATAGGGAGTAAATTATGACAAAGAAATCACAGGACTAGTAAAAAAAAAAATTGGCTCTAGTATAAGATTAGTATTTACCGGGAGATATTCTCCCAGGGTCTAAGTTCATAAAAATGGACATTTTTATTGATTTTTCTTCAAATTCTCCAATGACTCCGTGAAGTTGATTTAGAAGTTCATTTTGATGATGCCAGTCTCAACTTATCTACCCTTGCTCTGCCACCCTGGAAGGGAGGGAGGTATATTTTCTCATGTCTCTTTTGGGGCCAAGTTTGATCATAATTAGATACATCACTCAATTTTGTGTCTTTATTCTTTTGATTTATATTGCGAATGTTGTTGTGTATGCGTGGTTTTCCTCGTTCTGTTCACTCTATTTTATATTAGTTCAAATGTCTTCCCATCATCATTTGAAGTTTACAAGTTTACTTTATCTCATCATTTGAGCCTCGCAACCACCCTGTGAGGATGATATTCTGGGTACGATTGTAATTCCTGTTTTGTAGATGATGAAATTGAATTTGAAAAAGGTTAAGTGACTAGTCCATATCTGAGTAGAAAAGAGTCAGTCATCTTGCCTTCCTGCCCTCTGGTCACTGCGCCCCTCCTGTTACTTCTTGGAATCAAGGTAGGTTCTAAACTTCTGAAGAAGGAAGTATTTTCCTGAATAGTACTCCAATGAGTTGAATCAAGCAGAGCAACATCACAAGGGACTTAAAATATTACCCAAGAGAATGCTCAGAGTGAATGAACCACTACTGGGAAACATTGTTAATTTTGACTTTGTTGATTCAGATAGTGTGAAGTTGGCCAAGGGCTAAATTTTTCTGTTTACTAGGAAGAAAGGGTTTATTAATCAGGTTGATGATGTGAACAAAAGTGTCATGGTTCCTTTTAAGTCTCTAAGTAGCCAAAAGCTTTTAAAGAACTTTTAATATTCTAAGTATGCTAATTACAAATGTCATCTCTCTATTAAAGCAGGTTCAACAAGATGTGGAATTGGAAAGTCTTTCTTAGTACTCAATTTATTAATCCACACACCAGAAGAAATGCAATTTCCTTTAAAAATATTATGTAACCCAGACTTTTCTACCATTTAGACTGTATATTTCCCCCTTGTTTGAAATGGATCTCAAACTATTGATTCATCTATGAAATTGGGATGAAATGAGGCACTTACAAGTCATTGAGCAGCTAACAAAAGGAGGCTTACCTTGCCCTAACACAGCAAGGATTTTCAAGAAGGATATAGTTACTTGGACTTCTGTGGATGGCCCTACTCACCTACATATGGAAATTCATTGGTCAATAGGACAGAGTATGGTGACTCAGTGGTCTTCAGATATTTATCAAGTTGCAGGGGGTACCAACTCTACATGAGTAGGACTTTTTATATCCTTAAATGACCAGGACAGAATAGCTAGGTTAGGGCAGTGAATTAGAGCAATGGTTCTAGAGTTAGGAAGACCTGAGTTCAAATCCAGTCTCAGACATTTACTAACTTTGTGACCCTGCGCAAGTCACTTAACCCTGTTTGCTTCAGTTTTCTCATCTGTAAAATGAGTGGAGAAAGAAATGGCAACCCACTCCAGGATCTACCAAGAAAATCCCAAATGGGGTCATGAAGAATTAGACACAACTGAAATGACTGAACAATGATGAAAAAATGACCAGGAATCTGCGTCAAGGGAAGAAGGCTTACTCAAGTGGTAATGACAGTCTCGTCTTTTAGAGAAAACTGATGCAGTAAACCCTGAACCTTGGCCCTAATTTGCCTGAATTTACAAACTTAAGTAAGGCATTTATGCCTTCTAGTACACCTTTCCCAAGAGGAGTTAAAGGTATTGACCCGAAGACTATTTAAGAAATGATGAAAGGTATGTATAATGGATATCCTATTTCTTGCCTTCTCAATGGGTTGGGGAGGAGGTGAAGGGAGGGAGAGAATTTGGAACTGAAAATAAAAGTTAAAAAATGATGAAAGTGATGGATTCCTAGAAACCTGTGAAGAGCTTTATGAACTGATGCAGAGTAAAGTGAACAGAATCAGAACATAGAAACAACTGTAAAGAAAAACAACCCTGAATAATGCAATGACCAACCAGAGGACGGACAATAGCATACTCTACTTATCCCTTGACAGAGAAGCTATAGATTCAAATACAAAATGAGACATACATTTTTTCACATGGTCAATTTGGGAATCTACTTTCCTTGACTATGTGTATTTATTATAGAGATTTTTCCCCTCTTCAACTGAGGGGGGGAGGAAGAGAAAATAAATGTTTGTTAATTTAAAAAAAAGTGAAAAAATAACTGTCAAGAATTTTTTTACCTATGGCAACAAACTTTGGGGTTATAGTAGCAGTTAAGCCAATATGCATTTATTAGGCACCTACTATATTCTAGGCATTGTGTGAAGTGCTGAAAATACAAAGAAAGTTTAAAGACAGTCCTTGCTCTCTAGAAACTCACATTCTAATGGGGAGATAACATATGAACAACTATATACAAATAATAACATCAGTCTGACTGTTGGTACAGATGAGCCAGAACAGGACTAACCCTTATCTCTGAGAGAGGTCCAAAGAAGGAGGAAAATGAGCCCCTTGATGGTGCATCATGGTCGCCACAAGGCAAAATGTATGGGCAATGATCACCTCAGAGAAGAAGCATACTTCTCTAGATGTTAACACCATGAACCAAAGACCCTTTGATCCCCTTGCCAGCCATGTCTCTGGCTATGTGCAGTTTTGATATTTCTATGTATCACGGCAACTCAAGAAATAAAGTCCTTGTGACATCCACATAAATGTCTTCGCATTTTCTTTGTGAGTACTAAACCTTAAAATACATTTTCAAATTATTCTTAACCCTAACCCTTCTATTTTTCTCCTATTCTTAGTTTCTAGTCTCAATGCTTTCTCTAATTCCTGAGCCAGGTATATAAAAAATCAAGGATGCTTTTCATTCAATTATTAGCTTCGATGATAAGGAATTTGCAGTCCATTTATCAAATGAGGATTGTGTTAACATCTAAATGAAGGTTATAATCCACATTATACTTGTTACACATGAGAGGTACACATATGGATCAATATTTCCTATTTGTTCTGAAACATGGACCCAGTCTCCTTCAGGGAACATTGTACATTTGTATGCTGTCTCTGAATTTGAGATTTGGCATTCGGAACTCTAACTGTATAAATGCATGTGGCGGGGGAGCTCCCTGTTGGCTACACATCTGAGGAGACTCGGGAGCTCAAGCTTTTTTCCAGCAAAAGTCTGGAATAAATTACACCCCTCCAAATTGGCTCCAGATAGAATTGTTTTGCATGGGATAATGTGAAGAGCTTATGAGGGGTGTTAAATGAGTCCCTTCTGTGGGGGGTGGGCATATGTGGGAGTGCCGGTGGTGGTGGCAAATAGCTGCGGAGGAGGAGGGTGAAATTTGCCCTCTCCCCCAAGTAGCTTAAGATGGGAAAGTCTAATTGATAACATATGCAATATTTTTAAAATGACACCAGAATTTTTCACAAGTGGATTTTAGTTCCAAGGGTATGTATCTTTGTGAACGTATACTATGTCTTACCACACTGTATTTTCCTAAGAAAAAAAGATGGCTCACCAGTAAATTTTAGTTTGACACTCCCTCACACCCCAACTCCATCCTGTTCTACCCACGTTAAATTTCTCTTCTATTCTAGGTTGTGCTCAAGTCTTATCCATCTAGGTATATAATATATAAAGATATTTATTTGTTCTATTTGTGCCATCTCATTGTTGCAGACTGTAGCAATAGAGAACTTAGGGGGTTCTATTTGAAGGGTGGCAAGATAAAAACTTCCCTCTAAAAATCTCCCCATCTCCTGTCTATAACACAGCTTGAAATTCTACCATTTCAGAGTAATTCTACTGAAATAATCAATTGAATGAATCAATGGGAGGGATGAAGTACCTTAAGGTTATAGATTGGAGTGGAGGGGTAGAAAGTCCTTCTTATTCCCTACCTCAGTTCCTATTGTCCACCAAGCATTGAATGCTGCCTCTGAGGCTGCCAACCCTGCCAGCGGTTACCTAGAGCATTATTCCTCCCTGATGTTCATGCTCACTATCTCCTCTCCAACTGCTATTGAGTCATTGCCGCTCACATTTTTCAGGAAACCTCCAATTGTAATCTTTCCAGTAATGTGGCGGTCTACTAGGTCATACTCTCTACCTTCCCATTAAGTCCTGGGCTCCCCTCAGCACTGCCTTCTGACCTATTGTTTCATTCTAAAGACTCATGAGTTTTGTCTTGTCCAATGCGTTCTAAGGACCTCTGTACCTTTCCATCTGCCCTGTAAGTGAGCTGTATGGACTTTTCCTCATCATTAGAATGTATTTTCCTTGTGAAGTGGGAATGTTTTATTTTTCTATTTGTATTTCTAGTACTTAGCATAATATTTGATACACAGTAAAGCTTATAAATGCTTTCCCACCCATCCCATTCCATCCTACCCCACCCCCATCAAACATTTTAAACTATTTTCAATCAACACCTGAGTCCTAGTAATTTTCCAATTTTGACAGATAACTGAGAAAACAAGGTTCTTGAGGAATGTTTATAAGATCTTAAGTCTAGAGAAGGAAGGAGCTTCAGAGAATTTCTAGATTAACCCTATCATTTTACAGACGAGGAAACTGAGGTCAGATGAGATTAAGTAACTTGAATAAATGGAAAGTATTTGTAAGAGCTGGTTATATGACAGGCTCTATGCTAAATTCTGGGGCAGCTAGGCGGTACAGTATAGCCTGAAGTTAGCAAGACTCATCTTCCTAAATTCAAATCTGGCCACAGACACTTATTAGCTGTGTAATCCTGGGAAAGTCACTTTAACCCTGTTTGCCTTAGCTTCCTCATCTGCAGAATGAACCAGAGAAGGAAATGGCAAACCACTACAGTATCTTTGCTAAGAAAACCCCAAATGGAGTCACAAAGAGTTGGACATGACTGAAAATGACAGAACAACAGCAAAATACTAAATTCTGGGCATACAAGATTTTAAAAAGAGACAGTTCTTATCTTCGGGGAGCTTATATTCCAATACAGGATGACAACCTACACAGAGGAGAGGTAACCAGGAAAAGGAGTTTTGTTATAGGGAGGAGGAAAATGGGTGGGTGAGAGGTATTGGATGTGGGTGAAGGTAGATGAGAGGTTGGATAGCTAGATGTGATGAGAAACTAAATCATGGTCTGGTATCTAGGGGTCAGTTATATATTGGGGCAAGTAGGCTAGTTTACACACACTGTCACCAATCACCAGTGGGATCATTTACAAACATTCCATTCCCATTCCTGGGAAAGTTCATACTTTCATCTTTGGAGCTCCAAGCCTAGGGTCTAACCTGATTGTTTGATTACTCAGTATGTGCATACTGGTCCACTTAGACCAATCTCTCAGCTAGCTGGTCCAAGACACTGGCCCATGCTTCATTTTCATCTCTCATGCAGTCACCCACTTGACCCATCTCATCCATATACCACATCTCCACTTCCACCTCCCCAGACCAAGATACTCCTCCTTGGCCACCATATACATCTTCCTTATTAAAATACAAGATCCTTGAGAATGGGGCTTGTCTCTTTTAAAAACATTTGTATCTGCAGCTTACTTAGCACAATGTTTGGAACATGCTTTTTCATTCATTCATTTGGGTTGGGATCTAGGGCAGGAGTTGTGAAGATGAATTAGATTAACTTCCTCATGGACTAGAATTCAGGCAGACACAGGTATTGAGGTCCAAGGTCTCACAGCTAGTAAAGGGTCAGCCCTTTTCTTCCTCTGTGTCATGATATCTCTTTTCTATAGGCTAGATTTTATGTTGGAAGTAGAAGAGGAAGGACAATGAAGGGAGAGAATACGATGAATGGGAGAAAATGCCAACTTGTATTTCACAATTCTATCTGGGGCCAGCCTGGTTTGCACCAAAATGACTATCTCTTTCAGGTTAACTTTCATCAAGGAGAAATTTAGAGTTTGGGGAGAATTAGACAATTTGGTGTTTTGGTGATGTATTCTATTTGAAAATCTCAATGTTTTTTATAATCATGAATATATAACCATACCATCAATATCCTGAAATTTGTGCATGGATGAAAGGAGAGCAACATGGTTTAAGGAGGAGTAACTAGTTTGGGAGTCAGCAGACTTGGATCCTCACTTTGTCATAGACTAGCCTTGGGACATTAGGAAGGTCATAACTTATGTGCATCTCAGTTTTCTTATGTGGAAAGTTGGATTTTGGTGTCAGAAATATATGTACTGTGCATCAGCCAGTACCACACCATCTATCCATGGAACCATCAGTTACAGCAAATGGAGAAGTTGGGAATTCTGTGGATAAGTTCACTTACCTGGGCAACATACTTTCCCAGGGAAGTTCATATTGATAATGAGGTTGACACACACATTGCCAGAGCTAGCTCAATGTTGGGGAGTTTTTGAAGGAAAGTGTAGGAGAGAAGAGGTATTAGAATGACTACCAAACTGAAGGTCTGCAGAGCTGTTGTGCTGACCTCATTGTTGTACATCTGTGAAATCTGGACTATACCCACGCCATGCCAGGAAACTGATTCAGTTCCATGTGAATTATCACAGGAAAATTCTGAAGATCCCTGGCAGGCTAAGATGTCAGTCATTGAGGTCATTTGTCGAACTAAACTGACAAGCGTTCAAACTCTACTTCAGAGAGAGTAACTCTAATGGGCTGGCCATGTTGTTAGAATCCAAAACGTACACTTGCCAAAAAGATTATATGGAGAATTCACACAACGTAAACACTCTCATGGTGGTCAGAAAAAGTGATACGAGGACATTCTCAATGTCTCGTTTAAGAACTTTGGAATTGATTGTGTGACATGGGAGATAGTGGTGCAGGACTACTCAGCATGGCGTGCCCACAGCAGAGAAGGGGGCTGTGCTCTGTGAGCAAAGCAGAATTGAAGTAGCTCAAAAGAAACGTAAGATGCCCAAATTTAGAGAATCCAACCCAAACATCCACATGGACTATTTATGCCCAATCTATGGTAGAGTGTTTTGAACTTGTATTAATCTGATCAGACACAGTCAGACACACTGTAATATGACTCTAGCTTAGTGATGTCATTTTGGTCCTCTTTGAGGACGAAGGACAACAATCAACCAACTGTGCACAGCAAATGCTTATTGATTGGTGGATTGATTATAAGACCATAGGAACTGGAAAGGATTTTGCTGTTGTGAGGACAGCCCTAAGGTACTACAGAACTGAGTTACTGTTGTAGTTCTAAAATTGAAGGATTGTATTGTCTTCTTTCATAGTTATGGTAATAGAAGGACATGCCCCTGGTCACAAAATTGAGAACAGAACCTAGGATGTTAATCCTACCAATATATTGAATTTGGGCTCTGCCTCCTAATTACTGCAAAGGATTAAGGCATCAATAGCTTCTCAGAGATGAAGACATCCTGACCATTATCTATTTATAGCAAAACTTTAAATTAACCTGAATGTTGGCCTTGTTCAAAGTCTTCTTCATCTCCTCCTCCTCTTCTTCTTCTCCTCTTTCTCCTCCTAATTCTTCTCCTTCTCTTTCTCCTTTTTTCTTCTCCTCTTCCTCCTCCTCCTCCTCCATCTCCTCTTCCTTCTTCTTCTTCTTCGACAATTTTTCATCTTTGTAAGTATAGTAGTATCCTGGACATAATTTAGTTCTTTCTTTAAAAATTTTGACAAGTATTTTTATTTATTTTTTCAATTAACAAACATTTATTTATTTATTTGCTTTCCCATCTTTTCTGCCTCCTTCCCCCCACCTGGGAAAATATGAAACAAAAACCAAAAAAAATTAGGAATTGAGTAGCACTGAATTCTCTAATACCATGGCTAATCGTTATATTGACAAGAGCTCTTAAATCTTTCAAAGTTTGCTTTTACAATAATGTTGCTATATAAACTATTTTCCTGGTTCTGCTCACTTCACTCTGCATAAGTTCTTGCAATTCTTTCTAGATTTCACTGAAATATCCCTTTCATCATTTCTTACAGCACAATAATATTCCCTCATTTTCATAAACTATAACTTGTTCAGTCATCCCCCAAATGATGAGCATATGAAACCTCACTACTCTGTGTATTTTCATTTGGTGTCCCTCATGCCTGGAATTTTTTCCCTCATCATTTTGGTCTCCTGGCTTCTCTGGTTTCCTTCAAGTCTCAGCTAAAATCTTGCCTTCTGCAAGATGCCTTTCCTGACTCTCACTAAAGCTAATGTCTTTCTTCTGATGGATTGTCTCTAATTTATCCTCTATATACATTTCCATATTGTTGCTCTATATCTATATGTTATTGTCCCTATCAGACTGAAAGCTCCCTAGGAATGTGGACTGATTTTGCTTTTGTTTAGCCAGCTCTTTTCATGGTGGTTCCTGGTACATAGTGGGTGCTTAAGAAATGTCTGTTGACTTCACTTGAGGGAGCAATCTCTCCCAGATTGTAGTAGGGCAGGTTCCATTGAGAAGTTTTCAGCTGGTTGACATGAAGAAGGGAGAAAGCATCTAACTATTAGGAACTGTGAGCCAAGGTACAGAGGTGGCAATTTGAGTAATTGAGTTTAACTGGAACCTTGTAAACATGGAATGTGTTTGGTTTTTGGTGAGCACTCCAATGTATATGAAGGGTGAGAAAAGAATGGAAAGTTCAGTTAGAACCATATTGTAAAGTATTTAGAATGCTAAGATCAGGAATTGGGGAATTAGTCATTTAGCACATTATGGGCAAATACTGGAAGTTTTTGAACATGGTCAGGATAGTCCATTGACTCACAGAACTTAACTCAGTGCCGTATATAAAGGAGATATTCAATAAATATTTGACAAGTGGATAAATCAATCATCTTTAATCTGACTGTTGTGGATAGTATGCATATGAAGGGAGAGACATGTTAGAAAGCTGCTGCAATAGTTGTATGCCAGAGATTATGACCACCTCAACTAGAGTCCTGGAAGAGAGAATATTTAAAAGAAAAGGATGGATTTGAGATTGCAGATTTTAAGCAGGAAGGGACCTTAGGGGTCATCCAGTACAACTTCTCATTTTATTGATGAAGAAGTAGAGACCTATCAAGGTTAAGTGACTTTCCTCTTCTAAAGATTGACCATGAGATTTCTAGGTGAGTTATACTGGGGTGTTCTCTCTATTGATAATCTATGGATTCCATTTATTTGTATTTTTCCCTCTTTTCCCAATAATTCTGTGTAATCTTCCAACATGATTTATTGAAGTATAGTATTAAGGCTTTTAATTATATTGTGTTTTTCTGGACCAGTGATAATTCTCTCATTATCTGTTTACATTCTGTTTGCAAGTTCACTTGCCTTGATTTATAGAAACTGCAGATGCTTTTCTAATTTTCTGATCTTTTGATTTGGTTGTGATTTTTCTTTCATTTCTGAATTTTAAAAATGAATACTATTCTGATCTTATTTTCAAAATAGAGACTCTACCATTTTGGAGAAATTCTTTATCATTTTCTCTGTAATATCAGTTCCTTGTTTTGATTTCTTCTTTCCAGGAAAGTCAGCCAACAAACTGACTCTCTCTCTCTCTCTCTCTCTCTCTCTCTCTCTCTCTCTCTCTCTCTCTCTCTCTCTCTCTTTCTCAGTCACTCTTTCTCTCTCTCTCTCCACATATGTTATTATTAGTTTTATATAAATAATATATTATTATGTGTATATATATATATACATTTATTAGTAGGGGAACTAGAAAAAGTTTTACATTTTCTTTTATTTCTTTTATTACTCTTGTGAAACATTACAAGTCTTGTAGCTATTCTAGTATTAATTCTGGGGTATCCAACAGTTCTTGTTACAGTGTTTTCCTTCTCATCTGATGTTGTTGAATATTTTTTTAATCCCATAGTATTTATTCATTGTATTCAAGCTTCTTTTTGGTTATTTCCTAATTTTTTCTTTTTTATTGGTCTCTCTACTTTTTCTGTGAAAGTATGTGTGTATTGTGTGTATGTATATGTGTTTGATGAGTTCTTTCTTTTCCCTTTTGGTTGTTAGTTGTTTTTTAAACATTTTTGGCATATTTTCTTCTCTTTTGAGATAATGGAGAAGAGCTAGATTTGAACACATTTGAGGCATCTCTGGTTGTCTCTCAATCCCTCTCTTTCAGTCAGTTTTCAACGGATGTTGAAAGCTACAGACCACATCCCTGGTCAATACTTCAATAACATTTCTGATAAGAAATCCTGGCTTCCAGTGACTTTTAGACTGTATAAGGCTTTCATTCTGAAAGGTAATATTTATATTGCACTTCTCCATAAATGTCAAATGCTTGCTAAGGTTAATGTAGTGCCATAGTTGGGAAAAATAAGTAAGTGGAACAGTTTGACTGCCAACCCCTGACCACATTCTCCCCTCCCTAAATACCACATCCCCATTTGATTATGCCAACACACCTCTGCCGGTATTGAACCACTTTCAGCTTTTGGAGAGTGGGGGTAGAGAGAGGGAGGTTATGGAGGAAAGGGAGGAAGAAGAGGAAAGGGAGATATAAGTGAAGTCTAAGAAGAGAAATAAGGAAGGGGAGATGGCATGTGTGATAGGTGGAATGTTCTAGAGATGTTCACATCCATGGGAGAGCAAAATGCAAGCTATCAAGAAAAAAGACAGAAAAATTTTCACTTCAATTTTCCCCATCTCTTCTTACTTCCACATCACATACTATATTAATGGGCATCATAAGAGTAGTTTAATGGCTTAATTAATTAACCAATGGTCTAGTTAATGGCATAATGCCTAGGGGAAATGACTGGATTTAAAGTGAGGAAGATTTCAGTTTGACTTCTTCATACTCATACCCTATTTTCTGTAGGAGGCCTTTCCTGATCCACTTTCTCCTTTCCTGCTTAGAAACTTGCCTCTGAGGCAACCTTCAATTCATGCTGCATACATACATATACATATGCATATGTTCTTTCCCCCATTAGGATGCACTCTCTTTGAGGAAAAGGATTGTGTTTTTGCCTTCTGTTGTAACCCCAGGGCTTATCACACACATAATGAAAGTGCTTAATAAATTGTGATTGACTACCTGATGGACTAGCTGTGTGATCCTGGATAAGTCACTTGACCTTTCCCGGTCTCAGTCTTCTCATCTGTTAAAAAGTTATAATGATAACTCCTATTTGATGGAGGAGTTGTGAGGATCAATTGAAATAACATAGGTAAAGTGTTTCACAAACCTCTGGCAATTTTGGTCTTTGACTTCTCCATGATGCCCTCAGTAAACTCATCACTGGGAAATCTCATCATCTTACAGGATCCAATGAGCCTTGGTACTCACAACTCATCATTACCCTCTGCTCTTCTGATTTCGAGATCGAGTCATAAACTCCTTTATTTAAGGAGTGACAGCTAGTGGTTCAGTGGATAGAACGCTGGACCTGGAGTCAGGCAGACCTGAGTTCAAATCCAGCCTCAGACACCTCCTAGCTGTGTGAACCTGGGCAAGTCACTTAACCTCTGATTGTCTAACAAAAAGGGCCCCCTGGATCCACTGGAGAAGGAAATGACAAACCACTCCAGTATATTTGCCAAGAAAGCCCAAAATGGGGCCCTGACTGGTCAGACAAGATTAAAATGACTGAACAACAGGACTGATGATGTGTCTTCCATATCTCCTCATTTCTCACTTAGCTACAATCATCATGGACTTCTTTGGTCTCCCCACTATAGTCCTCCATCCACTTCCAGCTTTTTTTTATGTGTCATTACTACTCCCCACTCCAACCTTGCATTAGACATGAGCTCCTTGAGTTCAGAAATAGTCTTTTTTTATTTGTATATCCAGTACTTTTCAGTGCCTGGCACATAGTAGGTCCTTAACAAGAAGGAAGGAGTAAGTATATGTTATGTTATGTTATGTTATGTTAATTACATAGTACTTCTTCTGTGCCATACTCTGTGCTAAGCGCTTTCCAAATATCTCATTTAGTAAATATTTATCTACTGATTTATCAACTATTAGCTATTATTTTATAAGCCTTGTGATTTGCAGCATTTATTTATAAAAAAAATGTTGCCCGTGTATTACTTGCTTCTCTGGCATTGCGCTTCCATTGTCAAATGCATATCATAAAACCCTCTTTCTATCGCATCTGTTTCAATAGCGTAAAATTACCGTCATAAAACTAAAATGGATTTTTAAGTCAGATTTCTTGTCTAGAGGCAGACAGTTGACATTGTTTATTGACAGGTCATGGTGTTCAAAGCACTGTACAATATTGCAAATCACTGGCCTTCTTGGATGAGAAAGGAAGGACTAAATATCCCTTTTCCTCATCTGGTGTTAAAATCTCGATATAGCCAACTCTTGGTTGTTTATGGCTTGCCTCTTCATTGTGCGGATTACCCAGATTCTTGCTGCTGTTCCTTTCCATTACTCTTAGCCTTTACTAAGGGATAAGGCCAGAAAGGAAAATAGAACTCCCAGGAGTCCATTTGGCTTCTTGTTAAACCATTCTGGAGGATGTTTTCTGACTTGCTCAAGCTAATAGTGCAAATGAGGTTCTGGCATCATTTGTGGATTTCCATTCTCCATGCCTTACTTGTCCTACATTATTGTGGTTCATTTTAAAGATATATTTTATTGTTTTTAATGGTTTTATAATTTTTATCATTTATTTTACATGCTGTCCTTAAAATGAAAAGGGATATACACACATGTACACACATACACACCCACTCTCTCTATCTTATATATATATGTATATATATATATATGTATATATATATATACATGCCTGTATATTTGTATGTATATAATGGTATATAGTGTTTTAGAAATATTATCTCATTGGATCTTTACAATAACTTTGGGAGGTAGATAATATTACGATCCCCATTTTATAGATGAAACAATTAGGCTGAGTGATACATTGACAGAGTCACACAGGTAATAGGCATCTGAGGCTCGATCTGAGCTACTTTTTTGAGCATTGGACCTGTAGCTAGGAAGCACGAGGTGTGACCTGTGTGACCCTGGGAAAATCACTTAACCTTGGTCTGCTTCAGTTTCCTCAACAGTAAAAAGGGAGAATGAAAATAGTACCTACCTCCCAGGGTTGTAAGGATGAAGTGAGATACCATTTGTGAATCACCTAGTATAGTGCCTGGCACTTAGGTAAGCACTGTATAAATGTTGGCTATTCTTATCCACTGAACCACCTAGCTTTCTCTCTTTTCTCCCCCCTCCCCCATTGTGATGTTTCTATAAAGCTTTGAGATCATTCACCTTTCTTCCCATTCTGTAGTAAAAAAAAAGTTTAGATGGAGTTTTATCGTTCTATCTCTAGCTCGTGTGTTTTGGGAAAAGCAGTAATGCAATACAGAATGCCATACATGGGTTATTCCAGCTATGAATTAGTCTCTTTTATCTGTCTCTGACCAAAACAGATGTTGGCAGCCTTTTGATTCCAACTCCTTAAGTCAGACTAAGGCTATCAGTTCCGCTTAGGAAAGCTGTAGGAAAATGATTTAACCCTTTCACTAGGCCTTCACTAATTGTTTGTCTGGGGCTTTCTTTTTCAAAATTCAAATGAAGCCACCTTGGCAATAAAAAAGCAAAAATTGCCTAAAAACATTGCTTGATGGCATCTGGGAAGAAAGTGAGTTCTGATTCTTGTATTTTAACTCCTATGAAAATACTTCTTCTTTGCTTGATGAGAAGGTGAAATGTGTTTCCAACTTACAGTCAGAAATCCTTTGCACAGAATACCAAAGCGCCATGGATGGTTTAGTGAATTACAATGTCTATCAGACTGTGGTGATGTGCATCCTGCTGGGACGAGGCCTCTTTCATTGTGGAAACTCAACTTTTCTTTTCTCCTTTTCTCATTTTTAAAAAGAAGTCATTCTAGTGACCAGTAGCATGGAAAGATCTGGAACTGGCATATTGTAAGAAAAAAATGTATCATGGGAATGTGACAAATGTGGTTAACAGAGCAGAAAGGAAGAATGAGAAAAGAGGAAAATAATAAGACTATTGTGTTTAATGAACACAAGCTTATTCTAAGAATTTAGTATTGATAGCATGATCAATGATTAATTGGATCTGTTTTGTTCTAATCAGTATTAATCAGTTTGACATGATTTCATAGGGAGAGTGATTATAAGTTTTGTATATAAATTCTGTGTAATAGGCCCTAGAGTTGTGAACTGCAAGTGGTAAGTTCACTTACTTACTCGTAGGAAGTTAACTAGAAGCCCTCTACCTTTGCTTTTGTCTTGTTATAGTGACCAAGCCCAGCATGGCAGAGGTGGCACAATGACATGAAAAGTCCCCAGCTATTTTTGTTGCCTCTCCATCCTGCATCATCCTACATGGGGAGATGGGCATAAGCATTTAGCCAATAGGTAACCCAGCTTGCTGGCCTGTGATCTGCCTTTCAATGACCCATTGGCCCATGAAGACGTTTTGACATCTGTTTATCAACCTAGCCCATGGGTTTCCTTTTTGGTTTGGTAGGATCTCCTGAAATATCAAGACAAATCTGCCAAGGTCTGCCCATCAGCTAGTTTATAAACCAGTGGGATTCTATATTTTGTGTAGACCCTCCTTGGAGGACCAAGGTGAAGATCTATCAACCAGTGCGGCTTTGCATTTTTCTCTTTCTGTTCTGTATCATCTGGGTATCAAACACTCTGAAACTAAGACACTGGAGGAAGGGGACATCTCAGATCATGAGGAAGGTCTGGGATCCCATTCGTTGAAGGAGTTGGGTCCCTATAATAAATGGGTAATAGCTCAGAGCTCTGCCTCGTGGTTTTTCTTGAAGATTGGATAATTTGGAAACCCACAATAGAAGTGGCACCTTTCAAGATCAGGCAGTCAAAATTCATTTGTAAGTTTTAAAAAGAAGAAGTATAAGAACTACAAGCCATAGAAAGCACAAGGGAGGTTATTAGGGTTAGAGATCCGATATGAGAGACAGTGTGGTATAGTAAATAGAGAGCTCACCTGGAAGCCAAGACCTGGTTTCAGTCTCTGTGTCTGATTCATACTATCTATGTGATCCTGGGCAAGCCCCTTTAATTTTCAGTGCTCTTGATAACTCTCTGAAGCTATATGTTGAAGAAAAGATATTGATCTTCATTGATGGAGGGAGTGTCCTCTTCTGGGAGTTCCCTCCATTAAAGAAATCACAGGTCCCTTTCCCTAGGGATCAGATATCAATTTGCCTTTTTCTTCTCGTTCACCAAAAACAGAGATTAAACGTGAGGTTTTTTGGGGGGGGAGGGGAGTGGTTATTAAGTTAAAATAATAACAATAAGAGATAGCATTTAAATAGTACCTTAAGGTTTGCACAGTGCTTTGTAAATATTTTCTCATTTGATCCTGATGCTAACTCTGGGAGGCAGATGTTGTTATTTCCATGTTATAGATGAGATTATTGAGGCCAACGGTGATTAAGTGAGTGCCTTGTCTGAGGAAGGATTTGAACTCCAGTTTTCCTGACTCCGAGTACAGCACTCTACCAACTGTACCACCACCCTCATGAAATACATCCCCCATTTCAGGGGACAGTTCTGCAAGGAGTCTAGACCAATGGTATCAAACTCAAATAGTAACATGGAATCTCTAAACCACACACAAAAATTTCTGTGGGAGGATATTGACTTAGACAATCACAAATGAACATTATCTATGTTGTATAGTATTTTTATTTCTTTTGTTAAACATTTCCCAATTACATTTTAATCTGAATCAGGCTCCCTTTGGGAATATTATAGGCTCAATATGGCCTTCAAATTTGATAATCTGCTATAGAGTATTACTCTTTATAGATGAGGATACCTTCTTGTGATTATAGTAACTATATATTTAACCACTAGATCCATTTTTATGAAATGTGAAAAAGACACTACCATCTTGAAAGTTTAAATAAGGTAGGATTCCTCCTCTCTAATGTGAGAAAATAAGGCCCTGTGTGGTGAAGCAGGGGTCATAGTCACATGGACAACTTTACGATTTACACACTTTGCTGGTTTTTATTGTGACTATTTCAATGACCAACTGACATACTACAATGACTAGATAGCCACTTAAATTGACTGTTGGGTGGCTTGATTAATTTGGCTACAGAAACGCTGCTGTAGAGACATAGCTAGAAGAAAACATAAAAATTTAAGTGAGATTGGAGGAATACATGGCTCCTAGAGTGCAAACAATTGGACGTGGGAGGTCTTCTCATTTCCTAGTCACCTAGATTTGGGATAAAGCATGACAGAAATGTGATACCTTTTATAAAATACTCTCCCTGAATAAAGTTGGTGTCTTACCCTTTGTTTCATAAGCACATGGCTTCCAGCACTTGCCAATTGCAGGAAAACTTTGTCACATGTTTTGTCTGGCATGTTTTGGACTTGCTAGAAGTGTCTACAACCAATAGAAATTGAGTCTTTGAGACAAGAAAGCCTTATCCTCTTTCTTGCCAGCAGGCCCCGTGGCCAGCCCATCTGTGTTGGCATAGTAGACAAATTGAGTAACATCTGTTCTACCAGTATGTTGACAAACTTGAGGGTCTGGGATGTTGTCACAAAGCAAGGTTTTGTATATTTGTCACTTGGTGGTACTTTGTGTTAAGTCAGCTTTTCTTTTGTGGTTTCTTTGGGTTTAGACTAGAGCTCAGCGTCATCTGTTATGGTTGGAATGACTTTGGGACTTGAGAGTCCTAGGTATTTGATAATATTTTCTCCATTAAAACTATTTTTTTAAAAACACATCTCTGTGAAGAACTGGAATTGCCTATAGATCATCCAACTTTTAGGTCCTGGGTTGATTCTAGGGAAATAAAAAATTAGAGGGAAAGTAGCAGTAGCATTTCCATCACAATAGCTTTTATGACAGCAAGAGAGGGTCCCTTCCCACCCCACCCACCACTGGACCCCAATCTTGAAACCATAGAATTTCTGAACTGAAAGTGTCATTAGAAACCAATGCTCCCTATGTACTACGTTCTTGATGAATAGTCAGTGATGGGAAGCTCACTACCTTCTTGTACACTATCTTTCATTATTAGACAGTGCTAATTTTCACAAAGATTTTCCTTAAATTGCTAGGAAATTTACCTTTCTGCAGCTACTCTCAATTGCTTCTCATTCTGCCTTCTGGACCTCTGTAGAGCAAATCTAATCCCTCTTCTACATCACAACACTTCAAGTGCTCAAAGACAGATATTTGTCTTTCCAAAGACTTGACTTCTTCAGGTTAAATACCCTTTTTTTCCAAACAATCCTCTCATGGTACCATATTCTTTCCTCTCCCCACTCTGGTGAATCTTTTCTGGGCTGTTCCTTCTTATCTCACACAATACTTCAGGTGCGAGTTGACCAAAGCAGAGTACTGCAGGACTGTCCCTTTTGGACACTATGCCTGTTATGATTAGCAGTAGGTGGCTGACATATCACACGGCTAATTCCTTTGGAGTTTTCAGTCCCCTAAGGTGTCTAGGTCATTCACATAGTCCATGCAACCTTTGTCACTGAATCCCAAATCTGAGACTTTAGAGACCATCTAGTCTGTCTCTTCATTTTACAGATGGAGAAGCTAAGGACTGTAGAGGTTAAATGGCTTATCCAAAGTAACGGTAGTAGCAATAGTCAGATCCAAGGAATTGAATGCAGGTCTTCTGACGACAGCAGCCAGATGGTGCAGTGGATAGAGTGCAGATCTAGAGTCAGGAAGACTCATCTTCATGAGATTAAATGCAGCCTCAGACACTTACTAGCTGTATGACTTAACCCTGTTTGCCTCAATTTCTTCATCTGTAAATGAAACTTGAAAAGGAAATAGCAAACCACTCAAGTATCTTTGCCAAGAAAATTCTAAATGGGGATCACAAAGAGTCGGACGTGACTGAAAAACAAAGCTACTATCTATATGATGTAACCCTGTCAACTACTTTTTTTTCTTTTTTCTACACCTCCCTATTTCTTATAAAACCTTTGATTTTTCCAATAATTTTTGTTTTCAGAATCACAGATTATCTCATTATGTACAGTTTATTGTGACACAAAATGTAGTAAGCTAAAAGTTTGATTGGATTGGCTTCCCCATCTGCATAGGTAAATTGAATGAAAACCATGTTTACAGGCAGCTAGGTAGGGCACTCTCCAGAGTACTGAGCCTAGATTTAGGAAGGCCTGGGTCCAATGCTAGCCTCAGACACTTAGTGACTGTGTGACTCTGGGTTAATCATTTAACCTCAGTTTCCTCAGCTATAAAATGGGGGTAATAATAACATCTACCTCCCAGGAGTTGTGGTAAGGATAAAATCAGATATCTATAAAATGCTTAATGCAATGCCCAACACACACGTGTGTGGATACACACATGCATACACATATGTAACATATGTATACGCACACATGTATATGCGTATGCACACATACATATACATGTATGCACACATATATGTATATGTGTACATATGTTGCATGCTATGTGCTATATAAATGTTAGCTGTGATTATTTACCTAGATTCTTCAAACAAACAAAAATCCCCTGAAATCAGATAGATAATTACTAACACATAAATCTCAATCTAATTTTAAGTGAATTCAATGGAAAAGCCACATGCTGCAAATAAAGGTTTTATACACATTCCTCCCCACTCTACTCCCTGCCAATTTGAGGGTGGAATATCAAAAACTTTTTCTATTGCCAATCTTAGACTTGTTTCTTTGGTTCAACTTAACAAACATCATTAAGCACCCTAAGGCTTGGGGATGCAAGGAAAGGCAAAAACCAGTCCTTATCCTCAGTCAGCTTACTTTCTACTGGGGGAAGATAACACATAGAAGGAAGTTGAAAAGGTTGAAGGTGGTGTGTGTGAGGGAAGGTACCTGGACCAGGGGCATGATGGAGAGATTCAGAGAACGACAGGAGAATGGAAAATGGAGACATGGCTGGTTAGTGATCCTTTCTTAAATGGAGGTTCTGGAAGAACATCTCTATTCTCCAATCAATGGTAGGGGCCTCAGGGACAAAGGAAAATTCAAAGTCAACAAGAAAGTAGTCCCTTCCCTCAAGGAGCTTATTTTCATTATTTTAATGAAAATGAAAGTCATTTCCTTAATTTCACAATAATTACAAGTCTACACGGAGCCTTTCATTTGAGCTTGCCATATCACTTAACTTTTTCTTCTTAAGGCTTAGCAGACCCGGTTTCCTTTGGGCTTTCTTCCTAGGAGGCCTACTCCTCAAAGGCTTAATCATTCTTTTTGTTCCCTGGATCCTTTTCCAAGTTCTCCATAGCCTTTTTCAAACAGTGGCTGTGAGGGAATGCATATAAATAAGAGGTTTGTTTTTGTTACAGCTTAATTCCATGTGGAGGGCACCTGAGTAGGGGCAAAAAGATGCCATTATGGTCAGGGAATCACAACTGATTAGATTGAAAGAATTTTGGAGCTGGAAAGGACCTTAGAAATCATCTCATTAATTCCCTTATTATACAAAAGGTTATAAATTAGTTCAAAGGAATTAAATAATTGGACCAGTATCTCATATGGAGTCAATAGCATTGCCAGAACTGGAACTCCAGAGTCCTGATTTGGTGGTCTTCTGATAACACACTTAATTGTCTGCTAATCTTCCTTCCTTCCTTCCTTCCTTCCTTCCTTCCTTCCTTCCTTCCTTCCTTCCTTCCTTCCCTCCTTTCTTTCCTTCCTTACTTTCTCTTTCCTCCTTTCTTTCCTTCCTTCCTTCCCTTCTTCCTTCTTTTCTTCCTTCTTTCTTTTCTTCTTCCTTCCTTTCTTCCTTCCTTCCTTCTTTTCTTTCTCTTTCTTAGTAACCAAGTAATTGGAAATTGGATTTCCTATTTGCTAACTGAGTGGCAGGCAGTGGATATAGTTTTGTAACTGTGAGGGATCATGGTCTAAAAAGCAGCATGGAATAGAGTACTGGTTCTCTAGGCAAATCACTTAACCTCTCTAAGTCTCAGTTTCTTCATCTATAATATGAGATAATAATCTCATAGGGTCTTTGTACAGAAAGCAATCTGCAAACTTGAAAGCTGCCATAGCTGCTGTTTCTCCTATGTGAACTTCAACATCCCAGCTTAGAAGTTTCTGGGGTATGGTAGAAAAAATAGTGGATTTAGAGACAAAGACCTGGACACAATCCCCAGTTCAACCACCAGCTATGCTTGTATAATCTTGACTAAGTCATTTAGTTGGTTGGCCTCAGTTTTTTTAATTTACTTCAATAGAAAAAGGGAAAAAGACATTTATTCAGCACCTAGCACTCCTTAATAACCCATCTGATCATCTGACTTCCTGACTCAAGCAACTCTACTGGATCTCTGTTGTCTCTAGAATAAAATATAAGTTTTTCTCCTTAACTTTTAATGCCACTGACATCTGGGTTCCAATCTACCTTTCCAACCTCATTGAATATTCTTTCCCTTCTTGTTCTATGCAATCTGGCAAAACTGACTTTCTCTCTGTTTCTCATACATGATGTGGCATCTTCTGTCTCTGCACCCTCATACTGGTCATACCCCTTCTCTGGAATGCAATCTGTCTTTATCTTTGCTCATAAAGTCTTTCTCATCTTTTAAAATTCAGCTCAGATGATGAACCTCTGCTTGAAACTTTTTCTGATTGCTCACAGTTGCTAATGCAATTGCCCTCCCTCTGAAACTACTTTTTATATATTTGTATTTGGTCATTTTATTTTTAAGATATATGCATTTTTCTTGTTTCTCCCATTAGACTGTAAGTTCATTGTGAATAAGGATGGTTCCATTTTTTTGTACTTGAATCCCCAGTGCCTAGCACATAATAGGTGCATAATAAATGCTTGTTGATTGATTGTGGTCTAAGACAGACTGTTCTCTTCACCTGTTTAAATGAAAGTTTTGGACTCAATGATATTTAAGTTTCTTTCTTGCTCTAAATCAATATTTGTATGAGCTACATACATACTTAAACATGTTGGCACATGTGTTTTCAAATATACCTCTCACAGATCTGTGATCCCAGTCTTTATATAGGTAGACTCCCATTTAGTCAGAAAATTTTGGCCATGATTGAGGTCACTGCCCATCACCAACTTTCTGTGACATTCGTCTATTGACTTCTAGCTGTATTGGTGCTATGCTTTGGTCCTTAAAACAATGGATATGGAGCTCATGAAACGCCTTCAAGGAAGGGGAAATGTAAGGATCTAATTTTATTGACTGACATGGAAGGCGAAAAACACAAACGCAGCTGCTCACAGTCTTTGTGGGGTTTGAATTCAGGGATAATTTTTTCCTCTACCGTTGAGAGACGCCATCCCACATGTTCTCTGGTCAGTGAACGACAAGGTTCTGTTGGCCATATGTGTACAAATGAAACAGCTGACCCTGAAACAGGCTTTCAGCCTCTGAGCTGCATTTTGGAATAATTTCTATATTGGAAACTACCATCAATATGATCATGAAAATCCAGAGGTCATTTCATGGATCTTTCAGTCTCTAGGAAGTCACTCCATCTCAGAAAAACAATCATTTTATTTTTATTTAGCACCTACTATACTTCAGTCACAGTCTTAGTCACCAGGGATACAAAGACAAAAGAACAAATGATTGCCCTCAGGGAACTTCTATTTTCTCAGGGGAAATAACAGGTATACTTATAAGTGGACCTCATACTTCTACCATTTACACTTATATTCTTGTAATATTGTGCATTGTAATCATCTTATCAGGTATGTTAGAGATACCTTTTGTTTATGGTTTAAACTAGATAGCCATTGTAAAATGCAGAGTTTGGACAAGATAGCCTAAGAGGTAGGTCCCTCCCAGCTCTATCTCTATTATTGTCAGTTTTTTTTCTAACATCTAACTTCTCAGTGTAATTTGAACTTCTCATCTTCATCTGGTACAGAGAATTGCTGACTATTGGCATTCACATGAAATCTCCTCCAATTATGCAGGGGTACTAACTCCCTCTCCATATCCCTCAGCCTTCTCTTAAGGCTTAACAGACTCAGTTTCCTTTAGGCGTTCTTCATAGGAGGCCTGTTCCTCAAAGCTTTAATCACTCTTACTGATCTCTGGATCCTTTCCAAGTTCTCCATAGCTCTTTTCAAACAGTAGCTGCTAGGGAATCCCTATAACGAAGAGGTTTGTTTTTGTAAGGGTTTAATTCCATGTGGAGGGCACCTGAGTAGGGACAGAAAGACTTGAGAGAAAGAGAAGATAAAGACTCTTTGCCAAATTCCCCCAAAGCTACATTCAGCTTTGCCAACGTGGGTGTATGTTCAGAATGATTCCACATTTCCTTTCCTTGTTCATTCTAAGAAGAACCATTTTCCTTAAATAGACCAGTTGAAAAACATGTGGTCACACAAGGAGGAAGAAGAGGGAGGATGAGAACGTGTACCTTTAGCAAGTAATTAAAAAAAAAAACCCATCAAGCTCTTCTTCCTTCCTCCATGTACTGTAAAGTATCTACAGCTTCTTGGGATCCTCAGTGCAAACATTGTTGGATAAAACTTGTTTTTGCCCCCCAATGACTCATGGTCTTGTGGTTTTTCTTTTTTTTTTTTTGCAGGATAATCATCCTTTTAAGTGGGAGCTAGCAACCTCTCTCTAAAGGATGGTGGAAGAGAATGAGCCAAAAACCCTTTGAAATGCTTTGTAATTTCAGTGTTTGAGAGCTCTGGAATGTGGAGGATCTTAGAGATTGACTGCTAGAAGGGATAGGTATTGAGAAAGGTGCTTTCTCAAGTTAAGTTGTTTCTCTGATTCTCATATCCATGAAAGACTCTCTAACCATTTCTACCATTAAGCAGGTGAAGTTTATTCATTCTGTCTAGTTTCCATTATGGCACCTTTAACTTTTCTTGTAGTCTGGCCTTTCATATGTAAGTATGAAAAAGGGATGGCTACTTTACTGCCCATATGAAGGAAGGATCTATCTACATAATGAATTTTGAGACACAGGGACTCTGTTCATTCACTTATTCATCTAATATTTATTGAGTTCCTGATATGTGCAAGACATTACTCTAGTCCTCAAACTTCATGATCTGAGGACTCCTTTATACTCTTTAGAATTAAATTGAGGATTTCTTCCCCCAAGAACTTTTATGTGGATTACACTTACTCATAATTACTATGTTAGAAATTAAAATATCTCAAAAATTATTCTGAAAATAGGTTTGACCTCATGGACCCCCTGAAAGGGTCTTAGGGATCCTGAAATACATTTTGAGAATGCTCCTCAGGGCAGCAAGGTGACACAGAGTGCTGTGGTTGAAGTCAGGAATACCTGAGTTCAAATCTAGCCTCAGACACTTGTAGCTGTGTGACCCTGGGCAAGTCACTTTACTATGTTTGCCTCAGTTCCACATTTGTAAAATGAGTTGGAGAAGTAAATGGCAAACCCCTCCAGTATCTTTGCCAAGAAAACCCCAAATGGGTTTTGTGACCATAAGAAGTCAGACACAACTGAAATAACTCAGTAACAACTCTAAATATTAACTCTAGAACTGGCAGAGCTTTGCTAACACATGGTCTCCTCAAGGGATGAGACACAAATGTAGATAATTTGAACTGTTCCATCATTGCATTCGTGTATGGAAATCCAGGTGAGGAGGTTCTCTACCAATGGCAGTTCAGCAATAAATAGGGGGAATAGTGGATATTCTAGAGGCAGGAAATAACATAAATAAGAAAACATTGAGCATGTTCAGAAACAGTGGATATTTCAAGGTAGAGTACGGAGTCCTTAGAGGGTAATAATATGAGATAAAGCTGGAGTCCTCTCCAGCTGGAGTAGCAGCAGCTGGTGGAGAGCCTTGAATGCCAGGCAAAGGAGTTTAATGGAGAGGCAATAAGAATCCACTGAAGATTTTCGAGCAGAGAAATGTATGGTTAGATCTCTGTATAAGGAAGATTAGCTTGTAAGGAGTACAAAGGATGAAATGCAATGCGGAGAGAGAAGAAGCAGAAAAACCCATGAGGAACCTTCTGTAATTCAGAGATGGTGGTGGTGACGATGGGAGCGTTCTTGTTATTGGTGGTGGTGGTGGGGGTGTTTTTGGTGTTGGTGATGGTGGTGTTATTGGTGGTGGTGGTGTTGTTGGTGTTTTTGGTGTTATTGGTGGTGGTGGTAGTGTTGGTGGTGATAGTGCTGTTGGTGCTGATGGTAGTAGTTGTTTGTAGTGTCATTGTAATTGTTGTTGTTAGTGGTGGTAATGAGTGGTGTACCAAGGTGGTAGTTATATATTCTCATGAGGAGAGGAGTTAGAGGTGGATGAGAGATGTTGTAGACATGGGATTAGCAGGACTTAGTATAGGACTGTAAATGGACAATGGGGCAAAGGAAGGCCAGCTACATTCTTCTCAAAGCTGTGCTTTCGACTTACTCTACCACGCCCCCAAGCTGGGCATCGGGTCTCCTGCTGCCGTCTTTCAGCCTCCTTTTCGGTGGCATTTTCCTAGTTAGAATGGAAGTTCCTTGCAGGCAGCCGCTGCTTTCCTACTTTGATTTTCCTTCTCTGTCCTCAGGAGGATGCGTTGAATAAATGTGTGTGGGCTAATGGTTGATAGACAGAAATCGTGAAGTTATGTAAAGGAGGTTTCGGGAAGACAGACAATGTGCTATGTTTTGGACGTAGAATCTGAGGCTCTGAAGAGAGAATCCAATGATAATAATTGCTGACACTGATGCTTGAAGGTTTGCAAAGAGCTTTAGATTCTTATTTGTTCCTCACAATAAACCAGGGAGGCTGGTTCTATTGGTATCTCCCTTTTATCGGTGGCAGGGGTGGGGAACCTGCCACCTTGAGGCCACAGCCTTTGGCTGAATCCAAACTTCACAGAACAATGTTCCACATTTAAGGACCTATGTGGTCTCTAATTTGGATTCAGTCAAGGGGCCACATTTGAGGATCTAGAGGGCCACATGTGGCCTCAAGGTGGCAGGTTCCCCACCCCTGGGTTAGAATCTACCATATCTAAAGTTCTCATTCAGTTTTTAATTTTTGACAACTCTTTGGAAACTTCTAGGTTCATCTTCACTGTCCTCGGGAATAAGTGATGCTCATTCTTATCTCATGTTCTTTCTTCTACCACTAGGAGTGCACTACCCATTCCTTCCTCTTGATCTAAATCACTACCCATCCTTCAGGGACTATTTCAATTCACACTTCGTACATGACCTTCTGCAATTTTAGTCTTGTTTCTTCTTAAAATACAACATTTATGTGTTTGTAGTGCACATTTTGGGCATTTGATTCTCTGGTTTTATCTTGCTTTCAAGTGTTCCTCATGGAACTCTCTTTACTCATCATCACATGCTTCCTTCAAGTCTCAGCTAAAAGTCCACCTTTTCCAAGAAGTCTTTTCCAGTGCTGCTTAATATTAATGCCTTTCCCTATGTGTATTACCTCCTAATGATCTTACTTACAAGATTGTATTTGTTTGCATTTGTATTATACATGGTTGTATTTGTTTGCACATTGTGGTCTGCATATCATTTTACCCATTAGGTTTTGAATTCCTTGAGATCAGAGACTGTCCTTCATCTTTCTTTGTATCCCTGGTGCTTAGTATGGTGCCTGGCATATAGCACACACTTGATAAAAAACTTGACTATTTTGTATATCTATGTCTTGTGTCTCTGACATCTTCAAGGGTAAGGATAACAACCTAGACTTAATCTCTAAATCCTGTTGGACCTTGTTATGTGTATGTTTAAAACATGTACCAGGAATCATAGGATCATTGATGTAGGGTTGGAAATTTTCTTGAGGCCATTTAACCTATCCCTCTATTTTGCAGATGAGAAACAAAAGGCTGAGAAAATTAAGTGGCCTGCATTATTTATATGCACACACATCTTTTAAATCTATAATTAGCAAACACTCCTCCCTCAGACAGACACCCTCAGCTTCCTGAACTTTGTGAATAATTGCTCAAAGATGGACTTGGGGTCCTCTGGACACCTTATTTGATATAGCTGATTCCACATTACCTTGAATGTGCATTGTGCAAAATCTCTATTAGCTTGGGTTCCTTGGCAAGATAAAATAGTATAGCCAAATGGGATAAAATGAATATTTGCAGGGAGAGGGAGAAAAGGAGGGAAGGAAGAAGGGAGGGAGAAAGGGGGGAGAGAGAAACATGGACAAGGAGATACACAAAGATAGAGAGATGTATGGAATGTGGGGAAGGAGGGGAGAGGAAAAGAAGCCATGGTTACAATCCCAAAATGAGCAAATCCAATGAGTGACAATCAGAGTGTCTAGTGCTGAAAAGAAAGCAAAAGTATGAAAGGTGGGGAAAGACCAGTTAGGGTCAAAGTGTTGGAAAGGGCAGGTTCTTGTCCATCATATATTTTTATCCTCCTGATATTCATTAGCATAGAGTAATAGTTTTATATTGGGCATCTCTCCACAATACATCTGAATCTGTTCCTGAAGGTCTGGTCTCAGTCCACCCATTTGGAGTTTTCTTGACAAAGATACTGGGATGGTTTGCCATTTTCTTCCCTGGATCATTTTAGAGATGAAGAAACTGAAGCAAACAGGATTAAGTGACCCATTCAGGGTCACACAGTAAGTGTCTAAGGCCAGATTTGAACATACAAAGATGAATTTCTCTAACTGGAATAAGCATCCAGTTGTTATATCCTAGGGCCTAGCACTGAGTAACTCTTCTCTAGCAATAGAGAACTGAGCTGAGAGGCTGAGAATCAGATAGATAGGCATCCCCAGGCTGAATCTGTGGCACATCATTGTCACTCAGATAGCCTTTCTGATACATTTTGTGTCTGGGTTCCAGGGTAGCACAAAGTAGTCACTCCTACCACCCTACACGTGCACTGCATACACAGGGAATGGAGACACATCACACAAGTTATTCATTGCCACCCTCAGAGAATTGGTACCCAGGACCACCTAGAGCAAACAGATGGAAACATAAAAGAACAGCGGACCACCATGGATGAGCAGCTGTCCCACTTTTACAAACCTTACCTGGTTCTTTGCCCCACACTCTTCCATAAATGGTAAATAATGACAAAAGTCAGTCAGTCTGACATCTGTACAACAGCATTCTTCTGTGGTACTTCCCAGGTTCAGGCAAAGTTCCCAAAGTTCATCTTTTTACCCCAGTAGTGGTTTTCTGTATCATGCCCATTGCCAATATAGAGCAAATAGGCCCGGGCCAATTATCTTTTATCTAATTACTATGTGGCACAGAGAATAAAGTGTGTGTGTGTGTGTGGGGGGGGGGGTTGAGGGAAACCTGGAATCAAGAAGATCTGAGTTCAAATATGACCTCAGATACTCACTAGCTGATTGACCCTGGGTAAGTCACTTAACCTCTGTCTCATATTCTTCAACTGTGAAATGAAGACACTGGATTTCAGGATTAGTGTGAGGATCAAATGAGATAATATTTGTAAAAATGATTAGTACAAAACCTGGCGCACAGTAGGTTTTAATAAATATTTATTTCCTTCCTTCCTGATTGCTCTTATTATAACTTGCCACAACAAATAGGCTCAAATAATACTATTGAAGTTGTTCCTCATATAACAGGACCAAGTAGAGCTAGCGTGCTTTCGTTCATCTCTCTGTAGATCTCTCTCTCTTTCTCTCTATCCATCTACTATACATATAACACTATACAATACAGGCGTACGTATACCTGTATGGTATAATATATACTATGCATATAGTGTATATACCATATTATACATATGAAGCTGCATATAATTAGTATAGTATATTTGTATATTTATAAATGCTACATTTAAAATATTTTAATTTATACGTACAATTCATATATTTTTATATTCACATATATTTATAATTATTTGTATGTTTACAGATACAGATACTATATATAGGTACTATTTATAAATATAATTACTGTATTATACACACATATATGTGAATATATGTTTATATCTATCTGTCTATGTCTATATGTAGTTCTGTATTGTTATTCAGTTGTGTCCAACTCTTTGTGTCCCCATTTGGGGTCTTCTTGGCAAAGATGCTGAACTTCTTTGCCATTTCATTCTCCAGCTCATTTTACAGATGAGGAAACAGAAGCAAACAGGATCAAGTGACCTGTCCAGGGTCACACAGTTAGTAAGCGTCTAAGGCCAGATCTGAACACACAAAGATGAATTTCTCTGTGTATTCATAGATAAAATCAAAATCTAAGATCCTGGAGGTAGAGATATTTGGAATGAAGATGGAGCTCAGGGTGCGTTGGTGAATGGCTTGTTGTGGTGGTGTTCACTGGGATTGAGGAAATTGAAGGGCCAGAGTGTTGCGAGGATCATTGATATGAAAATGCAAGTCAATGAGGATGATCAGAGGGCAAGCCTGTAAGCTGCGTTCAAGTCATTAAATAAATTACTGCATTCCCTTTGTGCTATTTTCCCAACAGAGTAGCTAATACTCTCTGGGTTCAAAAACTATAGTTTATAAGCTCCAGACAGTTTGTTTTCCATTAATAACTAGATTGCAAACAACTATTAGCTGTTAACAAAGGCAGTTACTAAGATGATCAAATAAAAACAGTAGCTACAGAACACTCGTTCTTGCCCTCCCTTACACCTGGAGTACCTTCTCCCCCAAATGCACTTGGCATACAGGGGAAGAGTAGGTTCACATTTAGAGGACAGCGGCTAGTGAAACACATTTACAGACTATGTGTGTGGCAAAGGAAACTCACTACTTTGGGTCCTAGAAGTCCTAATGTCCTCATGAAGTTCCCTTTGGGTGCAGAGTCTCTGCTGAGAGAGTGGTGCTCAGAGGGGCTCCTAGGGACAGATCCTTTCCATGATCCAGCTCTTTGTTTCCAGGCATTGTGATCCTTGAAAGTGGGTCCTCCCTTTGATGACTGTCTCTGTGGCTGTCTGGGATGTGTCTCTCCTCTTTGTTGGACGAAATTTTTCCTACCGGTCCAGTAAGGTTTCTTTCAAGCTATGTGGAGAATACTGGAGGGGACAGGGGACCAGTGAACAGAAAGAAATGCTCTCTTGCGTCCCTTCAGAGGTCGCCTCCACAGGCAGTTCCTCACTTACAATGCCTCCAACTCTGAAATTTGTCCATGGCTTAAGTTTTTAAAGAACTGAGAAGTGTGACTAATTTGCCTGCTCAGCCAATTGCATTCTTTCCTTCTCTACTCCAAGATTTTCATACCTCATAAAGGGATTGGGGAACGGCATCTCTAAAGTTGGTTTAACACCTCATTAACACCTCACGCTTACCTCCTTAGCCTTCTATGACTACATCTACTGAGGTGTTCATGAGGGAGAATCCAGTTTCTTACAAAGGTAAGAGAGGAAGGGATGACCCTCAGCCCTCTGAAGGACTCATTGAAGCACTTTATCATATGTTTTGAAATATTATTAAAACCCCCTCTATCCCAGTATAGTGAACTGAAGCAGATACTTACATCGATCACTCAGCCAGTTAATAAGCATTTCTTAAACACCTACTGCATGCCAGGTTCTGTGCCAAATGCTGGATTGTCAGTAACTAAAACAAATTTCATTCTGTTTCATGGATAATCAAAACGAAAGTCTGCTTTGGGTATGAATTAGCTGAATAATTGTCTCAGTTATCCACTTTGGTTGGGCAGATGTTATAAATAGCTTAAAGAATCCTAGAATCTTAGAATCAGAAGAGGCATTAGAAGAATCCAGTCCAGTTTCCTATTTTATTCCATAATCTTTCTATGTAATATCCTGGACAGATGAGCATACAAGCTGGACCTCAACACTCCTACCAATGTGGAATCTTCCTGATTTACAAAGTATTCAGTTCTATTGTTAAATGGCTTTACTTCTTAGGCGGTTTTTGTTCACATTAAGAAGAAATTTGTCTTCTTATTAGTTTCCATTCATTCATCCCAATTCTGCTCCCCTGCGGCCATATAAAAATAAACATAATCCCTCTTCCACAGGATGGCCCTTCAAATATTTGAAGACAGTAATCACATGTTCCTTAAGTCTTCTCTTGTCCAGATTAAACATACCTAGCTCCCTAATACCTTCCTGATGTGATGTACTTTCCAGCTTCCTCATCTCCTCTGGACACATTCCTCTTTGTCAAAGTTCAGCTTAACACAAAGGACTGGATCCAATACTCCCAGTGCTGTGATTAGTGAGTATAACAGGACTTTTACTCCATGTTATGGTGAGAGAAAGATTATTTCTCTCTTGTATATAATAAGTAATTATTGTATTTGGACCAAAGTTTTTTCCCTTTTCTACTTCCTCATCCAGAAACCAACCAGTGTGGGAAATCTTTCTCAAAGATTTACCCAGCCAGGATGGCTAAGATCTGAGAAAAGAAAGTAAAAGAAAATCTAAGTTTAGGCTAATGCGTAGAATCATGCTCATCATGTTTGAGACAGGTCTGAGAAAATGCAGATTCTCCCTTTTGTCAGACAGGTGATAAAGGAATTGATAGCTCTCTTTGACCAAGATGTGGGTGATCCAAGTCACTACTTCAAGACTCTCATTGTAATATTGCCAGCCTCACATTAAAACATTTATTCTCTCATTAATTGTTAATTAATCAGAGTTGATCACCACTTTCAGGAACACCCAGTCTTCCAAGAGCATATCAACTATGAGTCCACCACCATAAGGGGTCTTTGACATTTGGGAGTGACATTGAGCTCTTTTTGTTTTTAAACATGTTGGCCTTATTAATAAAATGGTTAAATTACCCAAAAATTACATCTCTCAGACTTTCTAAATGTCACATTGGACACTATGCTTTTATTAAATACTGTATGAGCTTTTTGGCAATCACATCACAGTATTGGCTCAGAATGACTTCATGGTCAATGCAAACCCCCAGACTCTTTCTCTCCAAAGAACTTCTACCAAGCCTGGACTTCTCCATATTGCACTCATGCAACTGAGCTTTTGAAACCAAATGAAGCCTTTAATATTTATTTTTGTTCAACTTCTTCTTGCTGTCTTAGGGTCTGCTGACATCTTCTTCTCAACTCTTTATTTCTCAGGCTACCAGAATATATTTCCACCTAGGCACGGATTAGAAAATGAATGGAACAGACCTGATGCTCAGAACTATTTCCCATCACAGTGTGTAAGGGTGTGAGCATGGGAGAGCTGAGAATGAGGAGAGAGTAGAAGAGAAGGAGGAAGGGAAGGAACATAAGAGGGTGAATAGAAGGAGGAAGAAAAACAGGGGAGAGGAGGCTCAAATGAGGCAGAAGGAGAAGGAAAATAGAATACAAAGGGGAAGAGTGAGGAAGAGGAAAAAGAGGAGAATGGACAGAAAAAGCAAGGGAGAAAGGAGAAAAGAGAGTGACAATTTCTTGCTCAAATACTATCTACAGGAATCAGTCCTAAACAAAAGGTATACATTTAACAATGATTCCATACTTCAGATAGATTAGGTGCTTGGTGAGATTTGAAGATTAATGAGACATAAGGTAGTTCCTGCCTTAAGGATTCAAAATATCCAGAAATTTGTCTTTGGAAAGTACAGCTTCCCTTTTCTTTCTTTTTAAACAATTTTTAAATTTTATTTCTTTCTCAATTAAATGTAAAAACAATTTTAACATTATTTTAAAAAATAATTTTAAGTTTCAAATTCCTTTTCCTCCTCCTGCTCCCCCTTCTTGAGAAGGTAAAGGTTTTTATATAGATTATACATGTGCACTCATGCAAAATATATTTTCATATTAGCCATGTTGCGAAAGAGGATAAAAAAACTCAAGAAAAAGAAAGTAGGAAAAAAAGTATGCTTTGATCTTCATTCAGACTCCATCAGTTCTTTCTCTGGAGCTAGACAGCATTTTTCATCCTAAGTCCTTTGGAATTGTCTTGCATCATTGTATTGCTGATATAGCTCTCCTTTCTAAGCCAGTACCCTTTTATGGTTCCTCTTTCCCTCTTTTTCATGTTTCTTGGAATACCCTCCATCTTTCCTGATTCTTGGTTCCTCTAAAATCTGCTTGCAGGGAAAGGATCTGATTAACTCATTAAATTGAGGTGTAAGTGACTAATGAAACCTAACGTTATGCCTCTCACAGTTATCAGCTAATGGGAGACAAAGCTCCCATTTATCTTAAGTCAAAAGTATGGTACTATAATTCTAGAATCTTAAGCCTGAATCTTAAGCCTAAGTTATCTGCTTAGGGAAGGTATTTTGAGAGGCAGAGAGAAGCCTTCCTGGAGCCCCAGAGATCACACCACACAAACAGGTACTAACTTTGCCTACTCGAGACCCTAGGAAAAAAATGCGAGCTCCTGAGGAAGCTGTTTCATGCCTTGCACTGCTTTCTTTTCCCTGATTCTAACAACACTTTTCTGCTGTTCTGAATCATCTGCTGCGATGTTATCTGGTTATATTCCCACCCCACATCTACAACTTCCTTATTTTTTAAAAGGGTCCTGTTAGCGTTTTTTTTTTTTTTTTCATCTTCCCTTTAACAGAGGATGGACATTTGAGATCTGCCACACAGAATATTTTTGTTTTAAAGTCTTGGCCATAGATTAAACAGAAGTATACCTCTATTCTTTCTAATTATGTAAATTGTAACCCATTGTACTTTCTTATCCCAGATTATTCTTTCTTGTCTGTATCTTTTCTGGAAAGCCTTGATAGAGGATCTATCCAGGGTACTGGAGGTGTTTAAATATTTTGTGGATACCTGAGCAATTCTTGGATGTTCCATCTGTTAACCCTCACCCTCACTACGTGATTAGCTTATTTCCCTTTTTGGTCATACATGTCCTTGCTGATGCCTTTTAAAACACTTTCCTTATGTAAATTATTATGGGTAACATGCTGCAACTGACCAGCACCCTTTATATTTTTTTCCAATGATTTGTCTTTGACCATATCCTTAGAGCATAGTACAACACCTGGTATATGATAGGTATTTGGTGCCTGACTAACTTTGAGTCACCTATAATTTTGACTCTTCTGAAATAGTGGTATCCCATGGTTCATTGACATATAATATTACTGGAAGAATAGTAATGCTTAACTGTTTCCCAAGCATTTCCACAATCATTTGGTCTTTTTGATAGCCCTGAATAGCAGGGCAGTATTCCCATCCAACAAATGAAGGATATGAGACTCTAAGAGGTTTAAGGCACTTGCCCAAGGTTGCACAGCTAGTAAATGGTATTACTAACTGGCCCTAGAATTCAGATTTGCTGATACCTGTTCCAATATTCTTTCCATTATATGAGGTGAAATGTGGATGTACACACATATATGTATTGATGTGTTGTAGATATGGATATTTATGTGTATATGTAGGTGTAGATACAGATATCTATATATTTATGTGGATATATGCAGATTTATTTCATCTATACATGTATGTAAACATATATAGGAATGTGTGTGTGTATTCCAAATAATCCAAATCTAGGACCTATATATCCTGAAGAAATATCAATGTCTCTATCTCTACATTTACTGATCTATCGATTTATCTATCTATCTGACAAGTATTAGTAGACATTAAAATCAAGAAAACCAGGAACCAAATTCTAATGCATGCAAGTTATGCAATCCTGGGTAAATCATTCAGTCTCTCAATATTCTAGGCAACTCTCCTTGACTTAAAATTTCAAAGTGGGTGCTCATGTGCAATGGTAGAGGCATTTTTCTAGCCTGGAAGTTCCTTGTATTGTGACATGACGGATCCAGTCCTTACCCCTACATATATAATGTTTGAGGGTAATGGCAAGACAGGAATGAGACCTGTGATTTCACTGATCCTGAGAATATCTGGTGAGGTAACTCTCAGCACCTTTGGTCTTTAAAGAGCTTCCTGGGGTGCTAAGAGTTCAAGGGATCTTTTTTAAAAGGAACTTAAATTTTATTTTATTCTATAATTTTTCCATTAATAAGCATTAACTTTTCTTTTTCTATCTCCCCACCTCTGTACCTCCTGGGAAAAACAAATTAAAAAAAACCCTCAATAACTGATATACATAGACCATTGAAACACATTCCTACAGTGGTCTTTTAAAAAAAAACATGTATCTCATTCAGACTTTATCACCTCTGCCAGGAAGTGATTCATCTTCACTCTTCTAGAATTGTGGTTGGTTGTTGCATTGAATTGAAGTCTATTAAGTTATTTAAGGTCAAAAAGCTTTTCTAGAGGTGTGATTTAAATGAATGAATGGTGTAAATAAAAAGCATTTAAATGTACTCAACTATGAGCTAAGCATTGTGATAAACACTGGGAATACATGTACAAAAATGAGAGTCCCTACGCACAAGAAACATAGATTCTTATGGGAGAGACATTACATATAGGCATACCTTGGAAATGTTGCGCCTTCAGTGCAGGACACTGCAATAATCCAAATATCACAGTAAAGCAAGTCGCATGAATTTTTTGGTTTCCTAGTGCATTTAAAAGTTTACACTATATTGGAATCTACGAAGCATACAGTAGTATAAGTCTATTAAATTTTGTTCACACTATACTGCAGTCTAGTAAGTGTGCAATAGTGTGTGTCTAAAGAAGCAAAGTATATATCTTAATTAGAAAATACTTTTTTTGTTTCTTTAATTAAATTAAATTAATTTTACTTTTCAACATTCAATTCCACAAACTTTTGAGTTTTAAATTTTCTCCTCTTCCTTCCTCTCCCCCGTTTCCAAGATGGCATGCAATCTGATAGTAGTTCTTCATATACATTCATATTAAACCTATTTTCTTTTGCTAAAAAAATGCTAACCATCATCTGAGCCGTCAGTGTTATAATCTTTTTGGTGATGCAGGGTCTTACCTTGATAGCGGCTGACCAGTCAGGGCAATAGTTGCTAAATGTTATGTTCCTGTGGCATTTTATTAAAAAAAGGTAGCAGTGAAGTGTGCCACATCAATTGACTCTTCCTTTCACTTGAACACTCAGAGTCCATTGTAGGATTACTAATTTGCCTAATTTCAATATTGTCGTGCCTTAGGGAACAGGAAGGTCCAAGGAGAGAGAGGGAGAAAAGCACTGGTCAATTGAAGCTGTTAAAACACACACAACATATATGTTAAATTTGCTGTTTTATACACAGGTGCAGTTCATGGTGCCCTAAAACAATTACAGTACCTAGTAACAAAGTCTATCAAGTCCACATTAACCAACATTTATTAAGCAAGCACTTACAATGTGCCACGGATGTGTTAAGTGCTGGGAATAAAAATACAAGCAAAAAGAAGACAGTTTCTGTCCTCAAGGAGTGTACATCCTGATGGAGGAAGACAAAACACAAGGAATCTTAAAGGAAGGGATAAATGGAGAGAAATATCCACAAGAGGGGGCAGGATGAAAAAACAAATGGACACTCAGGAGCAACGTTTGAAGAGGAAGAAATGAAGGGGTGAATGTGACTGACCTGGTCATTTGCCTAAAATGGAGGTTCTGAAGCTAGAAAAATTTGCTGATTCAAATGAAATTGCTTCTTTCTGTTAAGTACTTCATTTCAAGAGAGGTTCTGTTCTACCCTTTCCCACCACGACATAACTTGAGTTTTGGTTGTAATCTCAGTCTAAATTTATTCTTGAATTTTTCTCATTTAGTTGTCATGTGCTTCTTCCTTTAGAAATTAAGAAGCCAGAGTCATCCTGGGTCATCTCCAGTCATCCTGATGAATATCTGGTCACTGGATTTTGATGGTTCTGGAGGAGAAGTGAGGCTAGTGACCTGCTCAGCCCTCCCTCACTCAAAACAAAGTCAAGTGCAAGTCATGTTATCATTTCTCTAATGGTATGGTCTTCTTCGGCAATGAAGGATGAACACAGTCCTGTGAGTAGATGCAGCTGGCTGAAGGGGACCCAGTTAGCTGGGTAACTCAACTCCTCTCCTATCTGCCTCCCCCTCTGCTTCCTTCTTCTCTCCAAAGGAAGGTAAATTTGGATGACCGAAAGATGCCAGTTGACTTGGGTTTTATTGGCCCCTTCCCTTCCTGTCCCTTCCCTTCCCTTCCCTTCCCTTCCCTTCCCTTCCCTTCCCTTCCCTTCCCTTCCCTTCCCTTCCCTTCCCTTCCCTTCCCTTCCCTTCCCTTCCCTTCCCTTCCCTTCCCTTCCCTTCCCTTCCCTTCCCTACCCTTCCCTTCCCTTCCCTTCCCTCCCCTTCCCTTCCCTTCCCTCCCCTCCCCTTCCCTTCCCTTTCTTTCCCTTCCCTTCCCTTCCCTTCCTTTCTTCTGTCCTGTCCACTCCTGTCCTCTCCCAAAACCTTAAACCTACCGCACTCAGAAGCTGGGACACCCACAGACCCCCGCCTAAGAGCTCCTCCGGGCCCTCCTAGCTTTAGAGTGATTATCAATAGTAACTGTTGCTGTTTCCCCTCCCAGCCTGATGTCTTTCTTTTTCTTTTTTTTCTTTTTTTTTTTTGTCTTTCTTTTTCTTGACCTCATTAAAGGGGGCCATGCCCTAGCTACTTCTTAAACAGTCCATGAATAAATGGACATTATCTCACCCTAAGTGAGTACCTGCAAAGACCTTGGTCTAAAGGGCCCAAGGTGTCCCAGTGCATCCTGGGTCATCTCCAGTCATCCTGATGAATATCTGGTCACTGGATTCAGATGGCTCTGGAGAAGTGAGGCTGGTGACCTGCACAGCCCTTCCTCCCTCAAAACAAAGTCAAGTGCAAGTCATGTCATCATTTCTCTGATGGCCTGGTCTTCTTCAGCAAAGAAGGACAAACACAAGAAGTCACCTTCGATGTTTTAAAACCTAGAAAAATCATCATGTCTTAGTGTTGTGTATGTAACATACAATCAGTTCTCTCATAGGAATACTATTATCCAAAATAGCACAGGTAGGACTCAGTTAAACATTTAGTCAATTTCCAAAAATGAACAAACAAACAACCAAAAAACCCCTTGTACTCTGTTTTGTCTTTGTTTTATGCCACTAGTGTAAATATGTCTGAGCAATAAATTCAAAGCATTTTTTCTGATTAAATTGTAGAAGTAGTAATTAATACTTTGCAATGCAATCTGACCAATAAAAAAACAATCTTCCAAAATAATAAAATGGAGGTTCTGGGTAGAACCAACCAATCAGAGGAAGGGACCACAGGGGCTAAGTAAACTTTCAAGGTGAGAAGCCTTCTGTGTCATATTGGAGAAGGTCTGGTGAGTCAAGGCTCTGGAAAGGAATGGAGGAGAAAACCGCTTCATTTTATCGATAAGGAAATGGAGGTCCAAGAAGGGATTTTCTCTGACTCATACAACTAAGACAGATTTTAAATGCAGGTCTTCTTGACTCCAATTCCAGTGCCTTAATCTCTCTGGCACGATCAGTCTGTGGGGTTGTACAGTTAAGGTGTGTCAGTTGTTAAAACAAAGAAAACCAGAAATCAACCTATTTACTATTTGGTGCTTTCATTATCTAGGCATAGCCCGATTTGCAGCAGGTTTTTGATATTACAAATGAGAATGTTTTTCCACCATTCCCATCAGAAACCTCTTGAAATGGATAAGAATCTTGGTGGTATGTCTATATAAATATTCATAGTAAAAGCATCAGAGATATTCTCAAATAGTGAAAAACCACTTCCTGTTCTTTACCCAATAACTAGATCCTTTCTTGGTCAAAATTTACTATAACATGATTGTATCTTGGATCCCATCCAAGGGTACCATGAAGCTTACTTACACTAGGGTCCCTCTGTCTTCTATCACCATCCTACAGCATGGACCTACGGACGGAATTAGAGTGATATCCCAATTCATATGCTTATTTATTTCTTAAAGCACAGGGCGCCTTTCAGTAGCTTTGTAGACTGGAGGATATTAGGGTTTTTTTTTTCAGTTGGCAGTTGTGTGTTGAGAATTTCTTGCCAAATAACTTTCTAGTCTCCCTCCCTGAAACTGCCATTCAGGTCAATGGAAACTTGAAGTACAAAATGGTGGCAGGTTGGGTGAGTTCACCAGCTTTACAAGCCTTTTTTATTCTTTCCACAAGCTCCTCTGTTCTAAGGGTACCACTGGTGGTTTGCTTTTTTGGCTGCTGTTCTTTTTCAAAATGTGTCTTATGGCAGCAGGATGTACTCACTAATAGAATGATCACCTTTCAGGCACTATTTGTTTGTTTAGTTCTTTGATTATATAAAGTACACATTTAGCAACATAGTGCATGGCCATTAACACAGTTTTCCAGCATGTTAGTTCTGGCAAACAGTGTTGGGCAGGAACCTTGTGATAAATGGGATCAATAATTTTGATGATGCAGTGAAATCAAATGAGCTTGTGTTATTTAAGAAAACAAACCTATGATTGGTGGTGTGTGGGGATAAATTTGTATTAGGGTGGTATTCTGAGGGTGGTCACTTATCCATTCACGATACTAAGAAAAATAAGTTTTAGCTACATCCACAGAGGGCTAATTGTCACTTTAAGAAATAAAAGAATGTGCAATATAGACTGAGATCTATTACTCAGGAGTCGCTTACCATGTTTGTGGATTTTCTAAGGGTCCCTTGCCTCTTTCTCTTCTCCCTTCTTCCCCTTGCCCCCAAACTTCTTGAAGAACAATTTTTGACAATACCATTTGACAAAAAATCAATTTGTACCTTCATCAAGAGGCAGTTAGGTAGCCAATGGACAGAGCTCTGGGCTTGGAGTAAGGAAAACCTGAATCAAAACGTAGCCTCAGACGTTACTAGCTGTGTGACAGCTAGTGGGAAAGTCATTCAACCTCCATCTGCCTCAGTTTCCTGTACTGAAAAATGGGGATAATATCACCTACCTTCCAGGATTATTGCAAGGATAAAATGAGATAGTATTTGCAAAGCACTTAGCATAGTGTCTGACACATAGTAGGGTGCTTAACAAATGCTTGTGTATTCCCATCAAAGGAGGGAAGCAGGGGAAAACACAAGCAGAGAGAAGAATTAAGAAAGAACCAGTTCATTCTGTAGAAATTGATGAGATCTTTGGGTCATCTATAGATTTAAATTATCTATGCTAAGCATGTCTCCATTAGATTATGAACAACGGAGGACTGGCTACATTAGAAAAAAGCCAATCCACTTTTATAATGCAGTATTTTGCAACTGAAGCTATCCTGAAACAAAATGTATAAATTCTCTACTATAGACTGCTAACATCACTTGAGTATGTCCTGTCCCTGCCCTCCATTTACTCCATTCTCTCCCTTGACCTGGGCCCCCACAATAATTTTTGCTTCTGATTACCCCATCCCCCAATCTGCCATCCCTTCTATTATCCTCCCTCTCCTATCCCCTTCCCCCCTGCTTTCCTGCAGGATAAGATAGATTTCTATATCCAATTGAATGTGTGGTATTCCTTCCTTATGCCAAATCTGATGAGAGTAAAACTCACTAATCCCCTCTCATATCTCCCCTCTTCCCTTCCATTATAAAAGCTTTCTTGCTTCTTTTATGTGAAACGCTTTACTACTTTCTACCTCTCCCTTTCTCTTTCTCCCAATACATTCTTCCTAACATTTAATTTTACTTTTTAGGTATCCTCCCTTCTTATTCAGCTCATCCTGTGCCCTCTGTCTATACATATACATATATGTAAACGTATATGTACATGTATATATACACACACATATATGCATAAGTACACATACATATACATACACACATATATTTTATATACACACACACACACATACACACACACACACACACACACACACACACACACACATATATGTATTGGCAGGGAGTCCTAGGGAGGAATGGAGTTGGAAACAGCAACAATGGTCATTCACTGCTAAAGACTTATGCATTGCATGACCTTCTCATCACTAATACTGCCTTCCATTTACCTAAATGCAATAAAACTTCATGGCTGTACCCTCGCAGCAAACATTAACATCTAATAGACTATGTGATTGTAAGGAGAAGAGACAGACAAGATGTGAGGGTGACAAAGACAATGTGAGGTGCAGAGTGCTGAATTGATCATAGACTTATTCTTCCCAAGCTAAATATTCACATTTATCAAAAGTGCCACCTCCAAGGCAAAATGACTACCATACTGAGATTTACAAAGTAGGGGGACCATTGCTTATACAAAAGCTGACTGAAATTTTCCAGGTTATATGGCAAGAGGAGGTTATCTCCCAGCAGTTCAAGGATGTCTCCGTTGTCCATCTCCATAAAGGTAAAGGGAATAGATTGTCCTGAGACAATCATAGGGGGATCAGTTTCTTAGTCGCTGCTGGCAAGATTCTTGATAGAGTCCTCCTTAATAGGCTCATCCTTCACCTGGAAGATGGTCATTTACCTGAGAGCCAGTGTGGCTCCAGAAAGGGCTGAGGAACAGTAGGTATGGTGTTTGCTACCCAACAACTGCAGGAGAAATGCCAGGAGCAGAACAGAGGTCTGTAAGCAATGTTTGTAGATCTGACCAAGGCCTTTGACACTGTTAGTCATGAGGGCTTATGGAAAATTATGTCAAAATTTGATTGCCAGGAGAAGTTCATCAATATTGTACATCAATTTCATGATGGCATGTTTGCTTGGGTGCTGGATAATGTACAATGCTCTCTTGTGTTCCCAGTCACCAATGGAGTGAAACAGAGCTGTGTGCTTGCTCCCATGCTTTTGGGCATGATGTTTTCAGCCATGTTGACAAATGCTTTCAACGAGGATGAGCATGGCATCAAGGCCAACTACTGTACTGCTGCCAGAAAACTGAATCACTTCCATTTGAACTATCTTAGGAAGATTCTGAGGATCACTTGGAAGGATAAGGTACCAGACACTGAAGTCCTTGCTAAGTATTCAAATTACGCTTCAGAGAGCACTACTCCAATGAGTCGGCCATGTTTTTCAAATGCAAAATGCATGCTTGCCAAAAACACTATTTTATGGAGAACTCACATGAGGCAGGCAATCACATGGTGGCCAGAAGAAGCAATACAAGGACACTCTCAAGGTCTCTCTCAAGAACTTTGAATTTGACTGTACAACATGGGAGACACTGGTACAGGACTTCTCAGCATAGCGTGCCCACATCAGAAAGGGTGCTGTGCTCTTAGCAGAATTGAGACAGCACTTGACTTTGTTTTGAGTGAGGGAAGCCTGTGCAAGGTCACCAGCCTCACTTTCTCCTCCTGAGCCATCTTCATCCAGTGACCAAATATTCATCAGGATGACTGGAGACAGCCCAGGATGCACTGGGAAACCTTGGCCTTTTTAGGCTAAGGTTTTTTCAAGTACTCACTTAGAGGGAGGTAATTCCTATTCAGTGACCAGGCCTCTTAAAAAGTAGTCAGGGAATTTCTCCTTTAATGAGCAAAAGGAAAATCACTACATCAAGCTGAAAAGCAAAGGGAAACAGTTACTATTGATAATCACTGTAAAGTAGGAGGGTCCAGAGAACAGTCATTAAGTGGAGCTTGGGTAAAACCTATTGTTGTCCAATCTATGGGCTTGAGAATGCACTGGGTTTAAGGTTTTGGAAAAGAAAGGAAGAAAGAAAGAAAGAAAGAAAGAAAGAAAGAAAGAAAGAAAGAAAGAAAGAAAGAAAGAAAGAAAGAAAGAAGGAAGGAAGGAAGGAAGGAAGGAAGGAAGGAAGGAAGGAAGGAAGGAAGGAAGGAAGGAAGGAAGAAAGATGGAGAGAAAGAAAGGAGAGAAAGAAAGGAGAGAAAGGAAGAGAGAGAAAGGAAGAGAGAGAGAAAGGAAGAGAGAGAGAAAGGAAGAGAGAAAGACAGAGAGAAAGAGAGAGAGAAAAAGAAAGGAAGAGAGAAAGAAAGGAAGAAAGGATGGAAGGAAGGAAGAAAGAAAAAAGGAAAGAAAAAAGAAGGAAAGAAAGAAAGAAGGAAGGAAAGGGGAAAATAAACAGAGAAAGAGACAGAGAAAGAAACAGAGAAAGAAAGACACCTAGCGAGTAAACCTCATGTTAACTAGGCAACCTCTGGCCATCCAAATTTACCTTCCTTTGGAGAGAAGAAGGAAGGGGAGAAGGAGACAAAAGGGAGAGGATGAGCTGTTACCCAGCTAGTTGGGTCTTCACTCAGGCAGCACTCAAAGATTGTGTTTGAGCTTTGTTTTCGAAGAAGACCATCACATCAGAGAAATGATGACATGAATTGCACTTGACTTTGTTTTGAGTGAGGGAGGACTGTGCAAGGTCACCAGGCTCATTTTCTCCTTCTTAGCCATCTGGATCCAGTGACCAGATATTCATCAGAATGACAAGAAGAGTTAGTTATGATATACCTCTGGAGAAAATTGAATGGGGTTAGAAAGGAATATACTTTTTTTTTTCTCAGTGGTACATGGCATCTACACAAAAACTGACCATGTATTCAGGCATAAAAATCTCACAATCAAATGCAAAAAGGCAGAGATATTAAATACGTCTTTTTAAGATCATGATGCAATAAAAATTACATGTATTAAAGGGTTATGGAAAGCTAGATTAAAAATTAATTGGAAACTAAATAATCTAATCCGAAACAATGAGGAGGTTAAAAAACAAATCATAGAAAAAAAATCAATAATTTCATCAAAGAGGGTGATAATGAGACAAACTACCAAAATTTGTAGATGAAGCCATGGCAGTACTTAAGGGAAATTTTATTTCTCTAAGTGCTTATATGAATAAAACAGAGAAAGAGCAGAACAATAAATTGGGCAAATAACTAAGAAAAAAAACCTAGAAAATCAACAAATAAAAATTCCCAATTAAACACCAAATTGGAAATCTTGAAAATCAAAGGAGAGATTGATATAATTGAAAGTAAGAAAAGCATTGAACTAAAAAAACAACTAAGAACTATTTTTGTGAAGAAAAAAACACCCAATGAAATAGATAAATCATTAGTTAATTTGATTTAAAAAAAAGAAGAAAACCAAATTATGAGAGTAAAAAATGAAAAGGGTGAATTCATAACCAATGAAGAGAAAATTAAAGCAATAGTTGGGAACTATTTTGCCCATATGTCAATAAATCTTTCAAACTTAGTGAAATGAATATTTGCAAAAATGTAAATTTTCCAGATTAGCAGAACATTAATAGAATGCTAAAATAACCCCATTGTGGACAAAGAAATTGAATAAGCCATCAGCCTAAGAAAACAAACCTAAGAAAAACATCTCCAGGCCTAGAAGAATATACAAGTGAATTCTATCAAATATTTAAAGAACAATTAATTCTACTAATGCATAAACTGTTGGGGAAAAATTCCTTTTATGACACAAACATGTTGCTGATATATCTAAACCAGGAAAAGCAAAAACAGAGAAGGAAAATTATTTACCAATTTCCCTAAAGAATATTGATGCAAAAATTTAAAATAAAATATTAACAAGGAAATTGCAGCAATATATAATTTATACTAGGAATGCAGGGCTGGTTCAATATTAGGAAAAATGATTGATCATATCAATAACAAAATCAACAGAAATCATATGGTTATCTCAATAGATTCAGATAAAGCTTTTGAAAAAAATCTCATTTTAAAAAAAGACACTAGAAAACATAGGAATAAATTGAGATTTCCTTAAAATGATGAGATCAGGGGTGAAACAAGAATGCCTCATATCACTATTATTCTGTATCGTACTAGAGGTGTAAGCTGTAGCAATAAGACAAGAAAAAGAAATTGAAAAAAAATAGAATGGACAATGAGAAAACAACATTATCACTCTTTGCAGATGATATAATGTTATAGAATCCCAGAGAATCAATGAAAAAACTACTTGAAATAATTAGCAACTTTAGCAAAATTGCAGAGTATAAAATAAACCTACACAAATCATCAGTATTTCTATATATTACCAACAAATACCAGCAGCAAGAGAGACAGAAATTCCATTCAAAATAATTGCAAACTATATATATACTCACATATATACAGCATATGTGCGTATATATATGTATGTACGTGTATATATAATATAATATAATACAATATAAAATACTTGGGAGTCTATCTGCCAAGACTACGTGCCAAAACCCAGGAACTACATGAACACAATTACAAAACAGTTTTTACACAAATAAAGTCAGATCTAAATAATTGGAAAAAATATTAATCGCTCATGGGTAGGCCAAGCCAATATAATAAAAATTACAATTCTACCTAAATTAATTGACCTATTCAGTGCCATACAATCAAATTACCAAAAAATTATTTTATAGAGCTAGAAAAAATAACAAAATTCACTTGAAAGAACAAAAGATCAAGGGAATGAATAACAAAAATGCAAAGGAAGGTGGCCTAGCCAAACTAGATCTCAAACTATATTATAAAGCAGCAATCATCAAAACCATATGGTACTGGCTAAGAAATAGAGTGGTAGATCATTGGAATAGATAAGGTACACAAGACCCAGCGGTAAATGACCAAAGTAATCTAGTGTTTGATAAACCTAAAGACCCCAGACTCTGGGATGAGAATTCACTATTTGTCAAAAACTTCTGAGAAAACTGGAAAACAGTATGGTAGAAACTAGGTACAGACCACCATCTTACACCAAGTACTAAGATAAGGTCAAAATGGGTACATGATTTAGACATAAAGGATGATACCACAAGCAAAATAGGAGAGCAAGTAGTACTTTACCTGTCAGATCTATAGAGAAGGGAAAAAGTTATGACTAAAAAAGATCTAGAAAGCATTATGAAATGTAAAATGGATAATTTTGATTATTTTAAAAAGTTTTACACAAAGCCAATGCAACCAAGATTAGAAAGAAAGCGGAAAGTTGAGAAACAATTTTTACAGCAAGTCTCTCTGATAAAGGCCTTATTTCTCAAATATGTAGAGAACTGAGTCAAAGTTATAAAAATATAACACAACCCTTAAATGATAAATGGTCAAAGGATGTGAACAACCAGTTTTTACAGGAAGAAATTAAAGGTATCTATAGCCATATGAAAAAATGCATTAAATCACTATTACTTAAAGAATGCAAATTAAGACATCTCTGAGATACCACCTCACATCTATCAGATTGACTAATAAGACAGAAAGGGAAAATGCTAAATTTGAGAGAAAATCTGGGAAAACTTAGACACTAATGCACTGTTGGTGGATTTGTGATTTGATCCAACCATCTCGGAGAGCAATTTGGAAGTATGCCCAGTGGGCAATTAGACTGTGCATACCTTTTGATCTAGCAATGCCACTACTAGGTCTGTATCTCAAAGAGATCATAAGAAGGGAAAAGGACTTATATGTATAAAAATATTTATAGCAGCTCTTTTAGTGGTGGCAAAGAACTGGAAATCGAGGGGATGTCCATCAATTGGGGAATGGCTGAACAAGTTGTGGTATATGAATGTACTGAATACTATTACTCCATAAGAAATGAGGAGCAGGCAGATTTCAGAAAAACCTAGAAAGACTTACACGAACTGATGCTGAGTGAAATGAGCAGAACCAGGAGAACATTGTACATAGTAACAGCAGCATTGTATGATGATCAACTATAATTGAAGCTCTTCTCAACAATGCACGTTGAGTGATCCAAGACAATTTCAAAGGACTTATGACAGAAAATGCTATCTACAACCAGAGAAAAACCTGATGGAGTCCAAATACAGATCAAGTCATACTATTTTCACCTTATCTTTTTTATTATTTTTCCCTTTTGTCCTGTTTCTTCTTTCACAGCATGCATAATATGGAAATATGCTTTACATGATTGCACATATATAACTATATCAAGCTGTTTACCATCTTAGGGAAGCAGGATGGGAAGAAGGGAGAAAATTTGGAACTCAAAATTTTATTAAAATGAGTGCTAAAAATTCTTTACATGTAATTGAAGGGAAATAGAATGCTATTTCAAAATTTCAAAAATAAAAAAAGGACCTTCAGTGGTAAAATTCTTGTGAATCAGTAAAAAAAAATATGCTGTGAATGGGGGGTGGGGAGAGAGTTTGGAACATAGCGCTATCGTAGGTCATTTGTTTTTGAGCAATTGAGAAAGCTTCTGTATGAACGATCCCTAAGTTCTGCTCTTAAGATGGTGCCAGTCTTTGGGTGTGCTACTTTAACAAAACTTTTGTTGCCTAAATTATTTGAAAGACCATAATTGCAGGAAAGAAATGAGTCAGAGTCCTAGTTACCGAAGCCACTGAAAGTCTGTTTTAGTCAAAATGGTGGACCAGATGAATTGCAACATCTGCTTGAGAGGCCATCTCCCTTTAGCCTTCTAATACTTCTTTGAAGCTACGAGGCTGTGATCTCCATTAATACCCTAGTGCATAATTTTGGCTACTCCTTTCCTCTATTCCTCTATTGCTCCCTATTTCTCCCCATCCTCCCTCCAACCCTGGCAAGGAGTAGTAGGGATTCATTGTGTTACTAAGCAAGTTCTGCCTGGTGCCATTTCTGCCAAATTTTACTCACTGGGTTATGCTCTTTTTTAAGCAAAAATAGACATTTTCACTTCCTTTCTAGAATTATAAATAAGATAAAATAATGTAGTGGATAGAAAACTGGTTTGGGATCAGGAAAACCTGGGTTCAAGTCCCATCTCTGACACATACGAGGTGTGTGACCCAAGGACAAGGAATTAAACCCCTCAGATTTCCAGGCAAGTCTCCAAGCCAATACATTTCAGAGAAGTTTTCAACTTTCATTGCTTGAGGGTGTTTTCTCTCTATGATTGCCCTATAACAATGTAATCACAGGTCTGGTTCCTGCCCCTCTCAAATTGTAATTTCAGACTCATAGAATGGGCAAGACCTTTGGGGTAATCTAACCTAGCCACTCCTGCCTCTTTTCCCTCTTTAAAAATAAATAGAGCCAGGCCCCAATGGGTGTGAATAATAAATCCCCATAAAGTGGTCGCATTACTTGAATTTACACTGCATATTTCCACTGAGCTGGAACCAATTATCATATTTTACATAATTATTGTTTGGAATAGTGCAAATGCAAATACATGTGAGGACTTCAGGGAATTCATTATTTACACTAATCTATACTTAGTTATGTCTTTCAGGACTTCCATCATTAGACAGTATTGGTTTCTTCTCTAGCCATATCAAGTTAATTCAGGACGAGTTAGCAACCAGCTAAAACCTCTAAATCTTTTCTTTATGAACTGCTATTAAGACCCAACCTGCTTTTGTGAGTGGATTCTTGAATTCAAGTATAGGACTTCATGTTGATCCTTATCAAACTTTATTTAATATAGTAAATTTCATTTCCCAGATCTAGCTCTTCATTCTAGTCTATTAAGACCTTGGTGAATCCTGTATTTGGTAATCCACCATGCTATTGGATCCTTCTAGGACTCTAGAATTGGAATCTGGAAGACCTAGATTTAAGTCCCCCCCCCACCCCCCCAGCCACTATCTAGTTATGCGACCCTAGGCAAATCACTTAGACTCTTTGGGTCTTAGTTTCCTTATTTATAAAATGAGGGAGTAGGACTTAACTTTATGGTCATACTATCTCCAAAGAAGTGGAAATCATACCATCTATTACTCCCCCTTCCCAAAAGTATGCTAGAGGCAATGATCTGGAGGAGCTAGACCCAGGGGAAAGCAAAATTTTCATTTTCAAATTTCAAATTCTTCATTGGAGCCATTATTAATGAAGGTTAAATTAATTTTTAAAATAAATTTATTTTTAAAATGGACAGATGTCTAAATGACTTTACTACACAGGTGGGGACACTGCTTTTAGATTGGTGCCCTATGTGCTCAAATAACAAAGGGTTAAAGTGTAAGTTGAGAGTGGCTAAAAATTCACTTCCTGCCATGCATTTGCCAGCCTTCCCTGGCTTTGAGTACAGGACCGTTGATGAGGGCAAAAGTCAGATGTTGTAAGGAAAGAGAGCTGACAGCTGCCTGTTTGGAGGCTAATACCGCCCCCAGCCACATACCTGTGACTGTATGTTTTTCACAAGGATGGAAATCATTTAGTTCTTGAATCAAGCATAACATTCCTTTTATTACTCCTTTGAAGAGTAACTTAATTCTTTGGGACGTGTGTGTCTGTGTGTTTGTGTGTGGATGTGTTTAAAGTACAAGGCTTCAAAGAGGAAACTGAATGTTCAAGGAAACATGAGATCTCTGAATATTGATTATAATATATAGGTGTCCAGATGATGGTGTATGAATTGGAACTGGGGAGTGTAGGTTGGTAAGAAAGTCCTTATAGGACGCCAGCTGTCGTCAGTAAAAATGAATTTTAAGTGGCCAACCCAGGATGACTGCAGCTTCTGTTGGTCTCAGAAGTGGTAGAAAATGAGGACTGATAACTCATCTTTGGCATTTGGAACCTTGAGTTCAAATACTAATTAGAACTCAGCTGAAAACAGTTCTAAATGATCTTTTTCTTGATTGCCCTGGGCTTCCCAAAATCATGAAAGGACTCTGATGTGGGCTCTTTCTGTTCCAGGGAGAGCTGAAAGTATTGCCATGTGGGAATTAGCAGAGCAGCTTGGTGAATGGAAGGACTTTAGACCCAGATCTTTAGAGGAAAACAGAATTCAGGCTCTCATTAGTAGAGAATAAGCTCTAAAAAGGAGGGCACTAATCTGGGCTCCTCACTGAACTCTATCTTCCAGGGAACTGCCAATCACCTAGAAAGTGAATAGATTGGCAAGTTAGGCACTGGAGAAAGACCCCTGAGCTCACCTTGACCCTCCCCAAACTTCCTGAGAAATTGTAGCATCTACTGCTCCTGATCTCCGCCGCCCAACACTGTTGCCCACTATCTCCTTCTTCACTCTGATCTTAGATGAAGAGGTGCCTATCTTTCTTGCCAAAGTCAACCCCTCTCCATAAAGCCTTGTTCCTATCCTATTCTATCCCCTCCCATCTTCTTCAGCAGATTGCCCCCTTGATCACCTTCTTTAATAATCAATCTTTTTCCCATTCCCTGGTTCATTGCCAGCTGCCTATAAACATGTCTAAGTACCCCCCCTTCCTTAGAAAACCCCCAAACCCTCACTAGCTCCAACTATCTATCCCATTGTTCTCTATCTTTCCTCTTCTCAGTTAAACTTGAAAGAGCCTCCATTTAGTGGAGAGGCCCCAGCTGAATATTTTTCATTCCGTTACTGGCTCTGCTTACTCTGTGGACTTCAAAACTCTGTGCCTGAACCCTGTACCATCAACTAATCCTCTTCTCATTCCTTTTTTGAGTTCCATGTCTTCCCCTTTAGAATGTAGGCTCCATGTTTTTTAACTTGTATTTCTATCTCCAGCCCTTAGTGCCTGACATATAGTTAGAATTTAATAAAAGCTTGTTGCCTTGTCTCACCTTGCAGCCAGCTTCCCTCTATGCACTCTAAAATCCAGCTACACTAACTAGCTCGGGGTCCTTTCAACTCAATCTTAATTACTTATCCCTGTGCCTTGGAGCTGAAGTTCTCCTTTCTTGGAATATTCTTCCTCCTAAATCCAAACTCTTAAGAATCCCCCTCTTTAAGATTCAGATCAAACTCCATTTACTCCAGGAGGTCTGTTTCCCCAAATACCAGTGCCATCCTCTCTAAAGCTGTTATCTTTCATCTACTGTTTTGTATATGTTATATACCATCAAAGGGGCAGATTCTTCACACCTGTCAGATTGGCTAATATGACAAAAAATGGAAAATGAGAAATGGAGATGATGGGGAGAAATTGGGACAGTAATGCATCATTGGTGGAGTTGTGAACTGATCCAACGATTCTGGAGAGCAATTTGGAACTATGTCCAATGGGCAATTAAACTGTGCATATCTACAAGGCCACTACTAGGTGTGTATCCCAAAGAAATCATGAAAAAGGAAAAAGGACCTACATGTGCAAAAATATTTATAGCAGCCCTCTTCATTGTGGCAAAATATAGGAAACTGAGGGGATACCTGCCAACTGGGAAATGTGGTATATGAATGTTATAGAATACTATTATGCAAAAAGAAATGATGAATAGGTGGATTTCAGAAAAACCTTGGGAAGACTTGTATGAAATGATGCAAAGTGAAATGAGCAAAAGCAGAAAAACGCTGTACACAGTATCAGCAGCATTGTATGATGATCAACTATGAATGTCTCAACTCTTCTTGTCATCACAATGTTCCAAGGCAAGTACAAAGAATTCACAGAGGAAAGTACTATCCATATTTAGATAAAGAACTGATGGACTCTGAATGCAGATCAAAGTATATTTTTTTCACTTTATTCTTTTTCACGTTTTTTTTCATTTTGATATGTGTCTTCTTTCATAACTGTGACTAATATAGAAATATGTTTTACATGCTAGCGCATGTATAACATACATCAAATTGCCTACTGTTTTTGGAAGAGGGGAGGGGAGAAAGGGAGGGAAGGAGAAAAATTTGGAATTCAAAAATCTTGTGAAAATGAATGCTAAAAATTGTCTTGACATGAAATTTGGAAAAAAATAAAAATAAAATACTATTTTTAAAATGGGGGGAGAGAGAGGCAAATAGGTAGTGCAGTGGATAGAGTGCCTGAAGTCAATAAGATTCATCTTTCTAAGTTCAAATCTGACTTCAGACAGTAGCTGTGTGACCCTGGACAAGTCACTTAGTCCTATTTGCCTCAGTTCCTCATCTGCAAAACGAGCTGGAGAAGGAAATTGCAAACCACTCCAGGATCTCTACCAAGAAAACCTCAAACAGGGTTATAAAGAACTAGACATGACTGAAATGACTGAATGATAGTAAAGATCATCAAAATATTTGTATCTCTATGGATTAACACATAGCCTGGAGCATCATAAGTGTTTAATAAATGCTATTGATTAATTGGCTGGCAACTACAGTGAAGGTTGGCGTGTTCTTTTAACTCGGTGTCAAGGTATTCTCTGACACAGGAAGATACTCTGTTGCTTTGAACACTTTTCCCTATAGATAATACTGTAATGGAAAATGTGATATGAAGAGGGAGAAAGGGTTGGGGTCGGATTCTATCCAGGTAGAACATATATATATGGTGACCTTGCTTAGCCCTCTCTCACTCAAATCAAAGTCCACTGCAAGTCATGTCATCATCTTGATCATGGTCCTCTTTGAGAAGGAAAGACAAACACAACCTGTGAATGAGTAGCAGCTCTTGTCCTCCTCCTCCTCCTTCTCTTCCTCTCCTCTAGTGTTCTACACAGGGAAAAGTACATTCCATGCCCAAAAGCTGTCTTTTTTATTCTAGGTTTACTGGCTACATTTCTGACTCAAAGACCAAACCTTAAACTCAACTCACTCTGGAGCTCATAGATTGGACAAAAAGTCCCCACCCACTTAGCACAGAGAGATTGTAATTCTTAAATAGTAATTGTTTCTCTTTTGCCCAGGAACCTTGAGGGTTTTCCCCCTCCCTAGTTTGTTTTATTATTATTATTTTTTTTGATTAAAGGGGTCATTCCTTGAGTAACTACTTAAAGAAGCCTATTCATTGAGTGGGTGTATCTCCCTCAAAGTGAGAATGTGATAAGACTTTAGCCAGAAAGGGCCAGAATCTCACATTGTATCCTGGGCCATCTTCAGTCATCCTGATGAATATCAGGCCAGTGGACCTATATGGCTAAGGAGAAGAAAGTGAGGTTGGTGATCTTGTACAGCCCTCCCTCACTCAAATCAAAGTCCACTGCAAGTCATGTCATCATCCTGATATCATGGTTCTCTTTGAGAACAAAGGACAACACACAACTATATGTGTGTGTGTGTTTGTGTGTGTGGTTTGTGTGTGTGTGTGTGTGTGTATACATACATATATATATATATATATATATATGTATGTATGTATGTATATCTTACAATGCCAGACAAGTCAGAGGGCATTGAAATATTTAGGTAATCTCTACTACTCTGGGTAATTGGGACAGCCAGCATGAATGGTCATCAAAATCTCTTTCTATGTTGCTAACTTTGAGATACCTTTTGTAGAGGCTCTTGGGAGGAAGAGATGAGAAGTGAGGAAAATAGACTTGTAATTTTAGCACCATAGGGAACTCCCAATGGGGAAACTCCTTCTACCAATTCAGATTAATACCTGTTCAGCAGCTCTATAGCCTTACAGAATTGCTCTGGTGGCATTAAGTAAAGAGACCAGGGTTCCATTGCCAGTATGAAGTAGAAGCAGGACTTGAATCTAGTCTTTCTTACTCCTTGTCTCTCGCCTTGATTCATGGTGCCATGTTACTGCTGTCCTCTTAACTTTAACCCTACTTATTGATGTCAAATCAACAGTCAAGGTGGCAGATACCTTTTATGTGACAGGCATAGGACTAAGCCATGGGGTTATAAAGAAAGACCAAAAAAGGGCCCTTTCTCAAGGAGTTCACAGTCTAGTGGATGAGTAACATGCAAACCACTATGGGTAAATGGGATAATTGGAGATAATCAACAGCAGGAAGGCACTAGCATTAAACAGAACCAGGAAAGCATCCTTGTAGAAGGTGAGAGTTTAGCTAAAATTTGAAGAAAACCAGAAGACAGAGATGAAGAGGGAAGGAATTTCAAGCATGGAGATAGCCAAAGAAAATATACATCCTTAGAAATTAAGTCCTTTCTACTTTCTATGCCCTTCCACACTCCTAAGACAATCTATCCAGGAGTCCAACATTATGAAAATGTGTCCACCTCTTTATTGAGGTCCTTGCACTGTTGCCTGTGGGAGGTGATTCATCCTGAGTCAAGTCTCTAGGTCTATATTTCAGGCTACTTGCCAGTTTGAACAAGTCTGGGAAGCTTCTGAGTCCTTTTTGTAAATGAATTTCCTAACTATTTTGAGCTTTACCTAGCTTTAATTGCTGGAGTAGGGTTAGTATTTAGTGACTATGCTTGGAGATGCCATTTTTTTGGGGGGGGGGATAAGTCATCCAATCCAAACCTCCATTGACCATTCTATCCAATGGACTAATTAAATTCAGAAGTAGCTATAATCTTCTGTGCATCAATTTTTCTTTTGAAGCTATTTTGGAATTTAAATGACAAAAGAGTGTGTACTTTAAAGAAACTGGTTTCTGGGTACTAGTAGATATAGCAAGTCATGGCTCAGTAGGATAAAACTAAATGTTTCATTCAAAGGACACTTTCTGTAGTTCAATTCCCTTGCCACTCACTGATACCCTGATGAATTAGGACACCTGGTGACCATAAAAGCAGAAAGAAGAATGGTTGGCTTTCCTAGGGTCTATTGGCAAAGATTCCCAAGAACTTTATCATTACAAGTCAGTACTTTAAAACTCTCCAGTGAGGTAACTAATAAGCCCAGCTTCCCTTTACAAGTGTGTACACAATTGAGAGTTATGACTGAAAGAACGTTGGATCTGCTCACAGACATTACAGCAACCAAGCAGACAGAAAATGACTCGTTAAATTTGGATGTGTAAATCTCCTTTTCATCTTTTGCCACATTCTTGGTCTTTCCATAACCTTCATTCAGTCATCAAGGATTTTCTAAAATACATACTATGTGTTAGTCATGGTGCTAGACTCTGGGGCTACAAGACATAAAGGGAAAAGTATGTGCCCTACTAGAAGGTTATATTCTACCAGGGGAGACAGTATAGTCTCTCAATTTAACCATTTTATGGATGTCTGTGTTCCACTCTTACTGTTAAAACCGTTGATTGATTTTAATCAGATCTAGCATATGACTAAAAGGTTTTTAAGACATTGGAGCCAGGAATAACTGAGTTAGAATCCAGTTTCACTCACTGGTTATATGACTCTTGGCAAGTCACTTAATCTCTCTTAGCTTTGATTTCCTCATCTGTAAAATGGGGATAATAATAGTACCTACCTCACAGTGTGGCTGTGAGGAGAAAATTAGATAATGCATATAAAGTGCTTTGCAAACTTTATATGGTGTGTGTGTTTGTCCTTCGTTGCTGAAGAAGACCAAGCCATCAGAGAAATGATGACATGACTTGCACTTGACTTTGTTTTGAGTGAGGGAGGGCTGTGAAGGTCACTAGCCTCACTCCTTCTCCAGAGTCATCAGAATCCAGTGACCAGATATTCATCAGGATCACTGGAGATGACCCAGGATGAGGCAATTGAGGTTAAGTGACTTGCCCAAGATCACACAGCTTGTGAGTGTCAAGTGCAAACTTTAAAGCACTGCGTAAATATTAATTATTATGATTGTTGTTATTAAAGATACACCATTGTTTTGAAGACCTTTCCCTCTACTATAATGGGAATTATAGTATTATAATGGGATAGTACTATAATGGGAAATAGTGTGGAAAGGGAGAGAGGAAAGAGTTGGGGTTGGGCTACATCCAGGTAGCACTTTTAAAAAAATAACATCTTTCAATGTCAGATAATCCAGAGGGCACTGAAATATCCAGTAGATTTCTGGGTAATCTCTACTTTTCTGAATGATTGTATAAATGACCACCACCTCTTTCTATTCTGCTGACTTTAAGATTCCCCTTTATTCTACATATTAATCAGTGGTCTTACAGCAAAATGGCAGTCTATGAGAATTTCAAAATTAGAGTATTTGGTGGATCTAAATGAAATTTGTTATACATATAGGATACATGGATTATGTACAGGTTATAAGGGATAGGGACTAGACTATGGCTTTTTTTAAATTCAAGCTTATTTTGTTTCCAATTTTGAATTCTGTCCCTTTCAACTCTCTCTTTTACCACCCATTGAGAATACAAGAAAAACAAAACCCCTTACAAACATCTATAGTTAAGCAAAGCAAATTCCCACATTAGCTCTATGATTTCATTAATATAGGGAATTTCTGGATGAGAAAACTCCCTCTACCAATGCAGATAAGCACTTTATCTGCAATGTACAGTTTTAGGGAGTCACCTAGAACATTGTAAAGTTAAATGATTTGGCTAGGGTTACACAGCCAGTAGATGTCATTTCGTTATTGTTAAATTATTTTCCAATCATGTCTGACTCCCTGTGGTCTCATTTGGGGTGTTCCTGGCAGAGGGGTTTGCTATTTCCTTCTCTAGTAGATGTTACAGGTGACCTTGAACCTCATTTTTCCTAGCTCTAAAGTTACTACTTCTATCTACATCAAGGTCCTTGTGTAGACATAGATTGTAAAATATAGGATTATACTGAGTTGAATCCAGTAATCTGGAACATCAGTTATTGTTTCTTACAGATTCTTTTCAACTAGACTTTCTTTAATATCCGAGAATTTTCAAAAGAACTATTTTGGTGCAGCTTACTACCAGGTAAAGTTGCACCCCAAGAAAACACCTGAATTAAATGTCCCACTCACAACACTCTACCCTATGTCCCCCATATTAGATGACTAAAGTATAAGCAAGAATATCCTGAATTGACCTGTCTCAGGTAAATCACTTAGTTCACAGGATAAATAGCACCCTCTTCAAAATGAGCTCATGTGGTTTATAGAGTTTTTATATACTTAAGAGAGAGATTAGTGTTATAATGTTTTTGGCAATTTATCTGTCATCTTTCATTTGAGTTTAAACCCCTTTTTCTAGGGGCATTCGAAGGTGTCTAGTTAAGTTTGTCGAAGAATTAGCTTAACCAAGGAAAAGGACAGTTTTGTAGAAATAAGAGGAAATGGTAAAGTTCCTTTGTGGACTATGGAAGATAATTGTGGGGCAAGTCTTTTATTAGTATTTGTATTTTCATAGAAAAGAGAAAGATCTAGAGTAGGAGTTTTTGTTTGTTTTTTGCTTTTTTTTTGTATCATGGATCTCTTTGGAAACTTGGGGCAGACTATAGATTCCTTAGAATAATTTTTTAATACATAAAATAAAGTATTACGAAGGATACCAGTTTTATTGGAATAAAGCTATTTTCCCCTATCCATTTTCATGAAACCTTAAAATCTATTCATGGACCTCATGGGGTCTGAGGAGTCAGAATCTCTGATCTAGATTGTGAAAAAGGCCCACAGAAGAACAATTAGTTTGTTTAAAAGGATGAAATACAAGTTCTATGAGGAAAAATTGAATAATCAAAAATTATTTAATGCAGAAAAGAGAAGTCTAAGGGGGTCATTTAAATTCTGTTTTGAAAGAGATCAAATGAGAAAATATGTGTAAAGCAACTAGCACAGTGACTGCCACATAGTAGGTACTTAATACATATTCATTCTTTTTTCTTTTCTCCATTTTCTTAAATACATCCTGGAAGATGTTTAGTTGTCCTCAATCTCTATAGAGGAAAGACCAAAAAGAAATGGAATTACATTATAGTAAGAGAGATTGTTTAGATGTAAGGAAAGCCTTCTTGATTTACAAGGGTGCTTATACCTTCCCTCTTGTGAAATAGCATCTTTTCAGTCATTGGCTATGAAGGTTGTTCCATATCTGCTACCATATGGGTTAATCTTAACATTAACCAGTCAAGTTAGGGGTAATATCTACAATGTCTTTGCTGGTAAAGGATTATTTTTCCTGGATCCAAATTATAAATGGCTTACATTTCTCTTCTGTAATGTTAAATTCATAACTCTTTTTTCCCTTTTTCTTAAGGTTTTTATTAGCTGTGTTCTCTACCATAAGATCACTGCTGAATACCATATAAATTACAGTGGTGCCAGCTTGTCTTAGATTTGTTAAATGTGTACCAGCTGTTTCACAATGGACCTTTACTTTTCATTTTATGACTAGCTAATAAAAAGTGCGCTGAGGGTCAGAAAATGGATGTGGCTTATTATGACCATAACTACAAATTTTTCTACTAAAGTCACTATCCTATGGACTTATTTAATTTGTGACCTATGAAGATGCTTTCACTCCTTTCTTACTCTCCCCCTTCCCCTTGTGGAGTTCTGCCTCCATGAGTGAAAAGAGAAGAAAAATTAGAGAACTGGAATTAATTCAGTCAATTTTGACACTTGTTGGCAGCTCTGAAATAAGATGTAGAAGATTTGAATTGTAATTTTCAATTTTAAAAATATAAATTTAGAATAATTTTAAATGTAAATTTAAACAAAATTTTAAAAATTTAAATTAAAATTTTAAATAAAAGTATTTACAATATTAAAAGATTCATAGGTTCTATTTTTTGGCTATCTCTCTCACCGATTGCTGCGGATAACTGAAAGTTGGCTGTGTTTTTAATCACATTTTAGGTTTCTGCTATGACTAGTTATTGACTTGTTCATTTTTATCATTGGTTACTTTTGAGGAAAACTGAATTTGATTCTTGGACATTCACACAAGTCCTTTGGAATAGTTTTGGGTGGGTAGCTTAAGGTTGGTCAATCTAAAAAGTACATCTTTTATATCTTCCTTGACAATCCAGTGTCTTGCAGGATGAATGGTCTTTTTCTAGGAAGGAAGGAAACCCGAAGAAAAAGAATAAACAAAGTGCTTTAAAAGGTTAGTTGAAGAAAATGAAATGTAAAAAAATGAAAAATTTAGAATGGAAGACCCAAACAACAAACCTAAACAGAAAAGCCCAGAGCTGTAGATTAGGGATAGATAATCCTCTTAAAAGAATATTATTTTTCAATTGTTTCCTTTCTTCTCCCCATGTTGAGAAAATAAGAAAACTCAAATCTTTGTTATAAATATTCAAATTCCTACATTGGTCATGTTCAAAAACTATGTCTCAACCTGTACTATGAGGCCATCATCCCTCTATTAGGAGATGGTTAGCATATTGCACTCTGAATCTTCCAGAATCATTGTTGGTTGACCATTGGTGTTGAACAGAGTTGCTAAGACTTTTTTTTAAATAACATAGTTGCTTTTCTATAAATAATAGTCCTGGTTCTGCTAATTTTACTCTGCATCAATTTGTACAAATCTTCTCAGGTCTCTGAAAAACCAAGGGGTGGATAATCTTGAAGTCATCCTAGAAGGTAATAGAGTGGTTAAAGGAAAAGACATTAATCCTTGCCTATGTTTGAAGGAGATAGAAAAGGATGAGGAGAAATGGAAATAAATCTTTTTTTTAAAGAGAATGCTCCTTTAAATATTTTATAGAAAGTAGGAAGTTATTTACAAAATGGGCATGAGATAGCTTCCAATGGAGTTGATATATTTGATTAAGCCCCCAAGGGAGTCAATGACAAATTTAGTTGTTCATCTACCTATATTTCATGGACTTTGGAGGGAAATGCTTTGGAAATAAATCTTAAAGGGTTACATAAATCAAACATCATTTTCATTCTCATCATCATCAATCCTACAGTCTATTTTTTCTTTTATTTTTAGGATTTTTTTAATTTTAAACTTAATAAACATTTACAAAAAAAAATCAATTGAATGAATAGAAAAAACCAATGGAGAAAATATCATATAAAATCTGACACCTCAAGGAAGGAGCAAACAAAATAAACAAACAAAAATAAAGGAAATGCTTTTGTTCTGTATTTCCTTACAAGGTTTTCTGAACTTTTTTCTTAGCCCTTTTTTCTGAATCTTCAAACAAACTTTTATGATCTTTATAATGAGATAGAAGTCTAGCTTTGTTTGTGCATTTGTTTTGTTACTCTGTGGACAAAGAGTTTTAAGCAAGATTTTCCTGTTGTAGTACTACAGAAAGAATATTGATTCTCAAGTCAAGGGCCTCAGGTTTCAGACCCACCTCAGATACTGTGTGACCTTGGTAAAGTCACTTATCTGCTATGGGAAGTGGAGGCAGTAGTGGTTGCTAACATCCTCTAATATCCTTCTTCTTTCAATATTTGCACATGGAGTAATCTAGGAATATTCAAGATGATCCTTAGGATCATAGAATCATAAAAACTTTGAGTTCTACAGGATTGTAGAAGTCATCTAGTCGAACACCTCCACTCTTCCCCCTCCACATGACTCAATTAATGCATAAAGAAATTAAGAATCAGAGGAGTAAAGAGATCCTTTGGAGTCAGAGACTTGTGCCTTCCTTTTCTCCCCCAAAGTTAATTTGAGATTCAGGGTGGAAGACTTACTTGGCTAATCCCTACAAACTGGAATTATTATTCCTGAGCATCAGAAATACTCATCTACTACTTTATGTTCATATAGGTTGGATGAAATTGCATTAAATTTCCCCACTTTCCCAGTGGGACCTACTGTGCCTAGCATTTCATTGTTTCCCTATGGGAGAAAAATGTAAGGGAATAGTGTAAACCATGACCTTCAGAACAAACCAGCCCCAAACATTGGTTTCCCTGCTATAATACATACTTGCTTTCAGATCTTATGATTGTCAACATGCTGTTTACAGTAAGAATCAATCTCCTTTATGAGCCCTGCAAGGGGGAGAACCAACATAGAAGGGGAAAGTTAAGGCAAGTGTTCTAACAAACTCATGGAATAACAACTAAAGAAGAAGGAAATGATATGTTTTCTAATGTAATACAAATCCTGTTTATTCAAATGAGGAGGAATGAGGGAAGCCAGATATTAGATAGCTAGTGGAGGAGAGAGGCAGCAGTTTGACCCCCAAACTGCAGAGATTATGGGATTATGTGTTGGGGTGAGCAGGAAGCTGGCTTTCACTTCAGCTATGGAGACTGATAGGCTGATTCTGTTACTAAACGGGAAAGAAATAAAACATGTCAACATGTTAGTGCCCCAGAAGGAACTGACTCTCCAAAGTGAGAAACACCATCTAGATCCCAAAAACAAAAGATAGGGAAAAACCACTGGACAAGGCAACTGAGTCTTTAAAATACCAAACCAGGACATTCCCAGATAGGTAGGAGGTGATTAAATGGAGTGATTCATATCTGATTGTCCCACTGTAAAAAGGATAAGGATTTATAGTTCCTAAGACCTAGTTCACTGACACTTTCTCTGGTCATGTTTGATAGAGCTGGGGGTTGCTGTGTGGCACAATGGATAAAGTGGACTTCTTCAATTGGAGTCAGGAAGACAGTTCAAATTCTACCTCATATACTAAATATTTGGTTGTTCTTGGGCAAATCACTTAATCTGTTTGGACCTCAGTTTCCTCATCTGTAAGCTTGAGATCATTGACACCTACCTCCCAGAATTATTGCGAGAAATGAGATAACATATCTAAAGGGTTTTGCAAATTTTAAAGTGCAATATACATGCTCTCTCTTATTATCTCATGGGGTTATTGTGAAAATCTAATGAGATAAAAAGTGCTCTCAAAACTTTAAAGTGTGATATAAATGTTAGCTATTATTATTATTGCCTTTGCCAAAATAGTCCTTAAGCAAAATGAGAACTTCCTTTAACATTCAACTTCATAACCCTCCAAATCCAAAATTAATACAGGTCTGTAGAGTTAATGAATTTATGCTGGCCAGTCACTATTTAAAAAAATACATTCTATTTTGTTAAATAACAAAAATTTACTTTCTTTCCCTCCTATTCCCCTCTCCTTCATTGGAAAAAAGAAAATCCTTGTAACAAATATGCATTATCAGCAAGCAAAACAAATCCCCTCATTGGCCATCTCTAAAATGACATATCTCATCCCTCACCCTGAATCTGTCATCTCTCTTCAGGAGGTAGATAGTATCCTTTGTCACCGGATCATGGATGCTAGGTTTCTTTGAGCAGTAGTAGCAGTGAAGTGGTTAGTACAATAGGATTTTATGAATTTCATTAGGAATCCTAACTATACTGACTGTACTGGATCACATTCTTGCATGGATATTCCATATATTCATTAAACTTTAAACTTTTATTTTGGACAAGAAAGCCCTCTCATTATCCTTTCTAAACTTTTCACTGAGGTGGAAAACATGAAAAACACTAAGTTGGGAGCTGGGAAAAACTATTGGGAAAAGATGGAGTTGGGTAATATGGTTAAGCCCAGGGTTCGAAACTGTCAGATTTCCACAACTGTAGTAAAAGGTTGGTCATGGGTTCACTCTGGCTTATAATAGTTTATCCTTTCAGGACTTACATGATAGATGGGTAGATGATAGATAAGTGATAGATAGCTTAAATATATAATAGATTATATAGATGATCAATTAAATAGACAACAGATTATTTATTAAGCTCTTACTAAGTGCCAGGCACTGTGCTAAACCCTGGAGATACAAATGCAAACAACCGGACAATTTCTGCCCTCAAGGAGGGAAGAAAACCTACAAGAGAATGTGGAAAGGCTACCTGCCCATTGACATGGTGGTTGGTGGGGAGAAGGAAAAGTTTGGAGAATAGGATGGTGAGTAAAGTGAATAATTATATTGCTAAGTGGAAAGCATCATATTATTTTATTGTGCAGAGATTCTAGGATGCGTGTTGTCATCATTAACTTGATTGACTGTTCTTGGAATTTCTTAAGACTTAGTTCCTGGAACTTCAAGAGATGAAGGAGAAGGGGGTGGTTATGAAGATGGTTGCCTGGTCTGGGCAAAATAAGACTAAAGATCGTGCAACAGAGACTGATGTCTCATGGATGGAGCCCAAGGTTCTAGTGGGAGTGAGATGTGAATGTAGTGAGAGTGGAGGTGGCATGGCATGGAGGAGGCTGGAGATATGGGGAGTCTACAAAGCCATATGCCAGGCAGTACTTAAAGTGGGCAGTTAGGTGGTGCTGTGGATAGAGTGCTGGGCTTGAGATCATGAAGACTCATCTTCCTGAGTTCAAAGCTTGCCTCAGACGTTTACTAACTGTGTGACTCTGGGACAGTCACTTAACCCTATTTGCTTGTTTCCTTATCTATAAAATGAGCTGGAGAAGGAAATGGCAAACCACTCCAGTATCTTCTCCAAAAAAACCCCAAACCCTCAAATGGGGTGACAAAGAGTTGGACACTACTGAAATGTCAGAAAAAACTGAAGTCAACCCCCCCCCCTTTTTTTTTTTACCATTTCTTCCTAGAAATGAGACTTTCCATGGGCTGAATCTGATTGTATTCCTTGGTTCCATGCTGCCTCTTGTATTCCAGAGTGAGAAAAAATTGAGCCCAGTAAAGTCAACAGCAGTAATTATGTACGAGGGAGTTCACTAAGTGCTGGGAATACAAATAGAAGTAGAAATAAAGATGGTTTATGTCTTCAAGGAGCTCATCACATAACGGGAAAGGAAGAAGGAAAAGGGAGTAAGCATTTATAAAGTACCTACTATGTGCCAGGTGTTGTGCTATGCTTTTTTTTTTTTTTTTACAAGTACTATCTCCTTTGATATTTATAACAACCCATCAAGGCAGATGCTGTTATCTCTGTTTTACAGATAAGGATACTGAGGCAAACAGAGGTTTGAATGACTTGTCTAGGGTCACACTCCACGATAGATAACACCTTATAAATTTTATCTCATTTGATCCTTACAAAAACACCATTTGGTTGTTGAGGACAAGGAGGCAGACAGAGGTTAGGTGACTAGCCCAGGGTCACACAGCTAGTGTCTGATGCAGGATTTGAACTCAGGTCTTCCTGACTCTAAGTCCAGTGCTCCATCTAGCTGCCTTTAACAAGATGCTGGGGTTTGGAAATCAGAGCAGGAAGGGTGATTGCATGGCTAGAGTGGTATGCATTACTCTGGGAATTTGGTTCTTGTATGAATTCAGGAGAGCTGAATAACTCACAGATTCTAACTTGTTATATTCCCATCCCAGCTGGGACACAACAAGCTGACACAATTGTATACTGCTGGGAAACAGGCAAAAACAAAATAAAACAAGACCAAAAACCAACCACCCAAAAGCCCATAAGTCTTCATATATGTACAGAGCAAAAAGGACTGTTGGTCATGAATCAGCCAGCCCGTTCAGTCCCACCTGCACACAAGAGATAAGGATCACCAACTGAACAGTCATCTCAGAACAGGAAGGATTTTTATAAAAGCATACATCAGGTTCGTCAAGTGCTCAAAATTCTATGACCCATTTTCCTTTCCTCTCTTCCCCTTAATTCTCAAGCTATTTTTCTGTTCAGTCAGCTTCTCTGGCTCCTTGTTAACCTAAAATTTAGGTTAAACATTTTACTGCTAGAATTCAAAGAACTCTATACCTAGGTGCCATATATTTGTGAATCTTAATTTGAGCTGATGTTCCAGCTTGCCTTCTACATTCTTTACCTGGTTTATTGTGATTTGTAATAATATTAATAACACTATGTCTAACATTTTTCATCCTAAGATCTCTAAGCACATTACATGTACTCACTTATAAGTAGGTGGGTGGCAAGTAGTAATGGCTTGCTTTTATTTTCAGGTGGGGAAACCAAAGACTCCAGGTGAAGTGATGCCCAATAACTTGGTGATAGAGTTGGATGGATGATCATGATGTTTTGGTTCATTAGACTTTTATTCCTTTCTTGCTTTCCTCTTTTTTGTCTCAAGTTTTCCTTTATACACGCACACACACACACACAGAAAGAATTCAGCCATTATATCTACAACTAATATTTAAGTATATAGCATTTTAAGGTTTGCAAGGTGCTTTAATTCTTTTTTTTAAAGATAATTAGACCTTTGTATCATGGCAAAGAGATGGTCTGCAAGTCAGTAAGACCTAATTCAAATAATGTCTCTGATCGCATGACCCCAGGACAGTATGTTAATGTCTTAATTTTCCTAGGGTAACCTAAGACTTAAGATGTAGAGACTTGCCAACCTGCATTGGGAGAAAGGTTTCTTAACCCAGGAATTTCCTACTCCATGCCAATGAAATCATAAATCCAGTCTTATTTTCCTATTTCTATAGGCATAGATATGATACAGAGTACATAGGGACCATCTCCAGCCATCCTGATCTATATCTTACCACTGGACTGACGTAGCTGTGGAGGAGAAAGTGAAGCTAGTGACCTACTACAGCCCTGCCTCACTTAAATCCAATTCATTTGCAAGTCATGTGTCATCTTCCTAATGTCATGGTCCTCTTCAAGAATGAAGTATTAGAAACACTGGTGCTGAGGATGCCCAGCCACATCTTAATATCTCAAAAATTTTGGTTTTTTATGTCTCATTTTGAAAGTTTGTGTTTTTACGGTAAAGTTTAGATGTGAAATGTTTGAAATCAAGTTGTTTTAGCTTCATTAGTTTAATAATACGATTTAGTATGCGATGAATGTTCACCTTAAAAAAAATTCTTGGGGTATACAAATTAAGTGAAAGTGCACACACATATACACTTCATTTCAATTCAAAGTAAAAGCAAAAATAGCCCCTGGCCTCAGGGAGATTAGATTATAAAATGACTTTAGGGTTCTAGGAAATTTTAGAATTGAAAGAACTAAAACCTCCAGGGCAAGGTCTCTGTTCTGCAAGGGTCAGGCTTCTGGTGAGAAGATACTCTGGAAGCAAAATATTTAAAGTAAAAATATTCCACACAGAAATGTTGTTTAGGAGCATTAATAAGTAGAAGTTTAAAAAAACATATTTTTATTTTCTTGTTTTCAACATTCACTTTTATAAGATTTTTAAGTTCCAAATTTTTTTCCACTTCCCTCCCCTTCCAACTTCCCCAAGACAACACGAACTCTGATATAGGCTATGCATGTACAATCATATTACAAATGTTTCCACATTAGTCATGTGACTAAAGTATCAGAACAAAGGGAGTAATCATGAGAAAGAAAGAAAAAGCAAAAAAGAGAAAATAGCATGTTTCAATCTGCATTCAAACTCCATAGTTCTTTCTCTGGATGTGGATAGCATTTTCCATCATGAGTCTTTTGGAATTGTCTTAGATCATTGTATTGCTGAGAAGAGCTAAGTTTATCAAAGTTGATCATTATACAATGTTGCTGTTACTGTGTGCAATGTTGTCTGGTTCTGCTCACTTCACTCAGCATCAGTTCATGTAAGTCCTCCCAGGTTTTGCTGAAATCTTCCTGCTCATCATTTCTTGTAGAACAACAGTATCCCATTACACACATTCCGTAACTTGTTCAGCCATTACCCAATTAATGGGCATCCCCTCAATTTCCAAATCTTTGCCACCACAAAAAGAGCTGCTATGAGTATTTTTCTACATGTGGGTCCTTTTTCTTTTTTATTGATCTCTTTGGAATACAGACCTAATAGTAGTATTGCTGGATCAAAGGGTATGCATAGTTTAAAAAAAACTTGTTAAGAATTAAAGCTGTATGATAATGAAATGAGCTGCTTGGGAAGTAGAAAGCTCCTGATCACTGGAGTGTTGATAGTGGTACCTACTGGCTGCTACAGTTGTGGTGACAATTCCTACTTTGTTGAGAAGATTGGACTAGATGACCTTGAATGTCTTTACAAACACAAGATTCTATGATCTTTCTCCAACTTGGGATTCTTAACCCAGAGTCTTTGGTGTTTTGTTTTTAATTTGATAACTACATTTAAATACAATTGGTTTCCTTTGTATTTGGTTTAATGCTCTTAAAAGTATTTTTCTGAAAAGGAGCCCATAGTACTGCCAATGAAAGACATGACACAAAAAAGATTAAGAACCCCTGGTCCTTTCCCTTTCTCCAACTTTACTTCAAATTTCTTTTCAAGGTCCTAGTGTTCCATGCCTACCTTACTGTATTCTTTTCTTTGTTGGCTTTTCTGACCCCAGCTTCTCCACTGTAATTGGAAAAAAGACCCTATAAAAATCCAACTATTTTATCCAAAATACCATTAACATCATGAGCCCCCTTCCAAACTCTACATTGGTGATCTTCCCATTTGTCTTTGCCTCACTTCCTTCCCTCAGATCTGTTCCTGCTTCCATGTATCAAATTTAACTGGCTCTTTGTTGACTCTCCTTTTATAATCTCCTTTAATAATCCTCCTCATCTCAATCCCTCAGCTCCATTCAAGGAAACCTGGAATCTCTTTTTTCTGCCCTCTTCTTTTGTTGGTTTTGCCCTCCTAATCCTTTCCATTTTTTTTGTGTCAAGTGACTATGTTTTATTAAATACATACTAACATTTTCTATATTATGTGAATATGCATAAATCAAAATGTATATAATATACGTATATATATATATATAATATAGACATGATATCAGAATGTAATTTTTTAAGGTGGGGAATTAAGACCAATCCATTTGTTAAAAGTCTCTTTTGGTGACTCCAAATTATTATTACCCATAAAAATAATATAGTACTGATTTTTCCCTGGGGAAATAATTAATTCCATAGCATTGCAGTTGAGACATATTTAATTTCATAGTTTTTTGCAGACAAAGTTGCACTGATACAAAATGAGTTCAGTGACACAGTGCTATCATCCAGTCAAGCAAAAGAAAACCTCACATTGAAATAAATGCACTTTGTACTGATATTCTTATAGGATAATAGTTCTAATATCCAGAAGATCTCTGGCCTCACTTAAAGCAATGGCACAGAAATGCTGCAAAGTACTGGAGTTTTATAGACCTGGCAAGTGCTTCAAGTTACTTCCAAAAGAGTGAGTTCTCTGACAGATTCTGTTTAAATAATCGTAATGTGAATGTGTTAATTTCTTTGTGTAGGTGGTTTTTTAGTATGTGTATGTGTATGCACGGTTGTTTGTTGTGGCTGCCCATCTTTTGCAGTTCATTTTCATCTCAAAATAGATCATTTTGTGTCTTTTGGCTTTTGACAGTTGTTTTTGTTTAACAACAACAACAGCAAAAGATATGTCATGAGGTATCCCTAGCTGTTAGCTAATGATGCAGTGATGCAGCCCTTCTCAGTCGGGTCACAGATTTACCAGGACATACCTTACCTCCTTGAAAAAAATCCTGTGTGAAATACGGAGGCATCTCACTACATCCTACCTACCCTCTCCCCAATGACCCATCTCTGACTCCACTCTGGAGACCCTATAGGCTGCATCCATTATGGCACCCCTCTATCCCTACCTTTAGTTGGAGGCAGCTAGGTAGCATAGTAGGCAGAGGGTTACACCTGGAGTCAGGAAGACCTGAGTTCAAATGTGAACTCTGACGCTTACTACTTGTGTGACCCTGGGTGACTTACTTAACCTGTTTGTCTTAGTTCCCCTGTAAAATGGGAATAATAATAACACCTACTTCCCAGGGTTGTTGTAAAGATCAAATGAGATATATTTGTGAAGTGCTTAGCACGGTGCCCGGCCGGTGCTTAATAATTGCTTATACCTTTCTCTATTCCCCTAATTACTTTGCTAACCACTATTCCATTAATAGACTGTGGCATGACATGGGAAAATGATGAATAAAATGAAGAATATGTGACTAAAGAAAGAGCAAACACAACGAAGAACCGATACCAAGAACCAGGTGCCCAATTACACATTGTGATGCTTTCTCATTCTAGTTTCTTTTGTCTGTTCTAACCAGGGTTGGGGACCCTCCAGGTCCTCAAATTCAGCCCTTTGACTGAATCCAAGCTTCACAAAACAAATCCCCTTAATGAAAGAATTTGTTCTCTAAAACTTGGACTCAGTCAAAAGGCTACACCCAAGGACCTAGAAAACCTTACGTGGCCTCGAGACCGCAGGTTCTCCACCCCTCAAAGCCGTGCTTAGGTTGGTGACAATGATCTCTTCCATATATTTTTTCCCTCCACATCTTTAATGACTCCATAAGAACCTAGAATGTAGGGAGGCTCCAAAGGGTTGGACATTCCCTTGTTAAAATCCTTGCTATTCGTCTGTGGGTTGGCATCTTCTGCAGTTTCTCTTGCACAGGACAACATTGTCCTCTCATCATTTTCTGTTTTTACATTGCCAAAATTCTGCTTCACTTGTTAGAGCTGACGTTATCCCTTGACCTAATCTCAATGGCCCTTCCCTCGGATGGAAAAGCTGCCTTCTGAAAGCAATGCAAAGCAGAGGGGTAATGGGAAGAAGGTAGGTGAGAGTGCCTGCCACATCAAATGTCTCCAAACTGAATGTCTGATCTTTTAGGGCAATGAAAGACATCTTCTTTTCAAGGGTTACTTATAAAAATTCTTTGGATGCTTATGATGTTTTTCATTTTCAAAGAGCTTTACAAACATTCACTAGTTATGTCTCAGTTACACTACTGGATTAGCTGGTATTAAGATGGAAAGAACCCTTGGCTTTCAGTCACTTGGTAAAGATACATATGCCCATTTTTCCTTGAGATCTCACTGAAGAAAAAACTATGCTAAATGACAACTAAGCCAGTTTCCATGACCTTAACTGGAACTGAAACTCATTGGCACATGGAATAAGTAAGCGTCATTGCCCTTTCTGAAAAAACTTTGTGATTTCCCAGCTTAGATCACAACCTTGTTTTTAGTACACAGAAAAATGAAGGCTCAGAAGAGTTTTAATGACTTACTCAAATTCACACAGCTAATAAATATCAGAGATGAGATCGAATTCATTGTACTTCAAAATCAATCTAGAGATTTTTTTTTCTAATTTTAAAGGAGCTCACATTTTGAAGGATTCTGTAAGTGACCCACTCCTGACTACTTGCTTCCCATCCCATGCTTATAGCAATAAAGTAGGTCAGAGGGAGGACAGTCTCAGAAAACTAGGCCTTACCTTCAAACCTTCGAAATACCATCATTGAGTGACTGCCAATAGGCAATAGGGTACAACCTCATTCTGCCTGAGAGTGCATGACTAGACAACCTAATAATACTGAGGAAGTCTTTCTTATCATGCTGAGCCCTATTGCCTTCTAGGAGCAAACTCCGAAAACACTTGAGAGAGTAGAAAGGGCCAAGCTGGTTGCTCAAGTGTGAAATCTGAGTACAGTTTGGGATGTCTGCCTCCTCTGTTACTGCTCTGAGCCAGAATGCCAGAGACCAAACTCATAATTTAGTTTATGACTGATCTTTATAGCAATAAAAACAAATCTAGAAAGAAGCTGCCTGGCACCATTAGCTGAGGACTTTTTTTTTTTAATACCGTCAAATGATTCCTAATTATAAAGGGTGAGTATACTTTGTTTGCTCTGTAGTGGTTATGCTGGGACTCATTAAGCGCTTTCTGCATCCAAGAGTACTGTTTTATGTAAACAAGACCTCTGAGGAAGATAGAGATGTGTAATAAAGATGAAAGGAAAAGAAGCACATTAACGTTAGGACAAATTAATAACGGCCTCTCTGTCCTCTAGCAGAGAAATCAGTTGCTGGGGAATAATTGTGCTTTTCAAGGCAAAGGGGTGGGGAATATTGGGCTGAAGTAGGTGGAGGAGGTAGGGAGTCCTAAAAAAGCATTAGATAGAAGACAATCAGGAAGGACTAATTGGTTTAGCTACTTTTCTATAGATCTTCTATCCTGTTTTGGAAACTGATATCTTCTTGCCCACCCAAGACTCTAGAGGACCTACTACACCCCAGTGTGTTTGGATTTTCCTACTCTATTTTGGGACCACATTATATAACAGTTATTCGAATGATGGAGACTAAAGCATAAGAAAATGACATTTTGGCAGGGGCAAGTGGGGAGGAGGCAAAGAAGGCTATAGGAGAGAGACATTGAAAGGGAGAAAGATGGATAGAATTCTTTTTTAAAAAAGAAATTATTTACAAGAATTTAAGAAATAGTGGAAGCCTACCTGGGCTGTTGTTGATTTGAGATGGGTCTGTTATTAAAATTGGTTATTTGAAACTCAAGCAGATCAATTTAGAAGGAGAAACTTTCTTACTAGTAGTTGATTACCATCTCAAGTCAATTTAGCTTTACTGTATTATCTGGATTCCTAAGCAAATCAAGCTGAATATCACTATTTCTAACTTTCCAAAAGTCTGGTTGGGATTCTCCAAGATACAAGGTGTGATACAAGCAATGAGGAACAGTTGGGAGTCACTTGGTTCTTCCCATGGATTGGTGCTAGCTCATTTCCTTGTACAATGCCAGAAAGAGACCAGTTTTAAATCCAAGTCCAGGCTTAATGGGCCTATTTCATGTTTCTCTGACCCACCAAGTAGCCCAAAGACACAAAAGTAGGACCTTCCTGATAATGCCTTTTCTCATAACTTGTATTTCATTCAATCATTTCAACAAACATTTATTAAGTACCTACTATATGACTCAGTCCCTGTCTCATCCATCGAGCATACAGTATAGTGTGGAGCTTTGACATAAGCACAAAAAGAAGCAGTTTGACCTCCGTATAGTCTAGGTCTAGTTTAATCTGTTGCCCACCTAGGCACCAAGACTTGTCTGATGGCTATTTACCCCAGGGAAGCTAGCAAAATTCACAGCAGAGTCAGGTGTGAATATTTACAGGGAGTTCTCAATTAGACTTTCCTATCATACTTTACTCATCTGCATATTGTTTTTTCCAGATAAGAACTGCTTATTCCTATAATTTTTCTTTATGAAAATCTTCAATTTAAAATAAAATGTATGTATACAAATTATATAAAAACAATTGGATTAGATATCTAGAAATATCTAAATAACTAGAAAATGATGAGATTTAAAAAAAAAAAAAGGTGAGTAGCTATGCTATGGAATGTTCACTCTTACTCTTGAAAATATCTTCTCGGTCCTCATTTTCCATGAATTTTCTGCAGCCTTTGACAATATTGATCATTCTCTCCTCATTGTTACTGTTTCCCCTCTATGTTTTCAGAATACCACTCTCTTCTGGTTCTCCTTCCACCTATCTGACTGTTCCTTCTCTGTTTCTTTTGTTAGACCCTTATCCAGCTCGTGCCTTTTAACTATAGGTATCCCCCAGAGTTCTGTCCTGGACCCTCTTTTCTTCTTCCTCTACTATTTTACTTGGTGACTCATCAGCTCCCATGGATTTAATTACCATCTCTGTGATGACAGTTCTTAAGTCTACCTATCCTTTACCAACCTCTCTACTGACCTCCCACTGTCTTTCAGACCACAGATAACTTAAACTCAACATGTCCAAACTGAACTCATTATCTTTTCCCTTAGACCTAAGCTGCCTCTTCCTTCCCTTATTACTGTAGAGGCATCACTGTCCCCCCAAACTCTTAGACCCGAAACCTAGGAGTCATTCTCAACCCCTCACTAGCTCTCACCCCCCCCCCATGTCTAAGCCACTGCCCAGACCTTCTGATTTCATCTTTGAAACATCTCAAGAATAAAACATCCTCCTCTCCTTTGACACTGTCACCACTGTGGTATAGACCATCATCACCTCATGCATGAACTACTATGATAGTTATTGGTGGACCTACCTGTGTCAAGTTTCACCCCACTCCAATCCATTATCTGTTCAGCCACTAAAGTGATTTTTTGTAAAGCCTGGGCCCAGCCATGTCATCGCCTTATTCAATAAACTCATGTGACTTCCTACTGCCTCCAGAATCAAATACAAATCCTATACTTGGTATTCAAAGCTCTTCAAAACCTAGTTCTTCTACCTCTTTAGTCTTGTTACACTTTATTCCCCAAACACATACCTTTAGTCCTGTGACATCAGCCTCTTTGCCATATCTTGGATTCAGGCATTTATTTCTTACCCTCTTCAATGCCTGTACTTCTCTCCCTCCTCATCTCTGCCAACTGACTTTCCTACCTTCCTTTGCATCCCAACCAAAATCCTATCTTTTATAGGAAGTCTTTCCCAAACCTTGTTAATTCTAATGCCTTCTTCTTGCAGAGTATTTCCTATTTATCCTGTATAGCTTGCTCGTATACATTTGTTTCCTTGTCGTTTCCTCTGTTAGATTTTGAACTTTTTGAGAGGAGGGGGTTGTCTTTTTCTATTATATCTTCACGGCTTAGCACAATATCTTGTATATAGTAGGTCTTTAAAAATCCTGATTGATTGAAAGCAAATGTGACTCTCCTGAGGCTGAGGATTTCTATCAAATGAATGAATGAATAAAACTATTAACAAGCATTAATTAACTAAGTTTTTACTATATGCAGGCATTTAATAGGCACTGGGGATGCAAAGACAAAAATGAAACCTTCCCTGCCCTCAAGAAGCTTTAATTCTGTCCAGGGGGACTAAGAATTTGAAGAGGGAAAGGGAGCACTACCAGCTAGAGAAATCAAGAAGTAGAAGGTGGTATTTCACAAAGCACCAAGAATTCATAATTATAAAAAGGGATAAATCATCTTTATTTAAAGGGAAGGAAATGTTTAAAACCTCTTGTGGTTAATATAATTTTATGTATTAACCTTATGTGATTAATTTGTGGTGTTTGTGCATATTTTTTTAGAGTACTCATTCCAGATATGCCTTCTCTATGTGAAGGTATCCTATATTCACCCCCATGTGATATGCTGTGGTGAAAGACTTCTTCACCAAGTGGACAATTTGCCTGGTGATCAGCCTCTCCATATTTATCTAGGATGTGACTCAAACATCAGGCATGAACTACTTTGGCATCATACTCAAAGCCTTTTCCTCTTAGTAGATCTTGTGGTACATTGGATTAGCCTCCAAGAGACCAGGATTAGAGCATTATTAAATTCAATAAGGTAAAATCCGATAGGGATAAATGTAAAATCTTACACTTGGGCACAAAAAGTCAGTTTCCCAAGTATTCTATGGGGGAGGTATGATTAGAAAGCAGCTATTCTGAAAAATATCTGAGGGTTTTAATAGACTTCAAGATCAACATGAGTTAGCAATGTGATAGGCTAACAAGTTAATTCTATTGAGTTGCATTGAGAAGCACTTTGTTACTCAGTCATTTCAGTAGTGCCTGATTCTTTGTGACCCCTTTTGGGGTTTTCTTGGTGAAGATATTGGAGTGATTTGCTATTTCCTTCTCCAGCTCATTTTACAGATGAGGAAGACTTCCCCAGGCTCACACAGCTAGTAAGTGTCTGGGCTAGATTTGAACTCAGGAAGATGAGTCTCCCTGACTCCAGGCCCAGAACTATATGCCATGGCCCTACCCAGTCTACCCTTGAGAGGCATAGTTTCCAGGAATAGGAAGATGATAGTTCTGTTGCATTCTTCCCTTGTTAGATCTTAACTGAAGTATTGTTTTCCATTCTGCGCACGATTATTAACAAAGGACATTCATAAACTAGAGGGCATCTAGGTGAGAACATCCAGGATCATCAAGGACCTTGAGTCGAAGTCATATGAGAATTGGTTGAAGGAACTGGGGATATCTAGCCTGGACAAGAAGATTCAAGGGGAGCATAACTGTCTTCAAGTGTTCGAACATTTTCATGTGCAAAGAGGATTAGATTTATTCTGTTTGGCTCCTAAGGATAGGAGCCTGAGCAGTGCAGGGAAGTTGCTAAGAAAAAAAAAAAACAACTTTAGGCTGGATGCCTGGAAAATTTTCTTCACAATATGAGCTGTCCCAAAGTGGAGTAGGCTGCTTCTAGTTGTGGTGAGTTCCCCTTCCTTGGAAGAGGAGTTCCCCTCTTCAGGTAGGAGGTGGATGACTAGTTTTTGGGATATTAAGTATTATTAATTATCATTATTATGTTACAGTGGGGATTCCTTTCATGTACTATTTCAGCTCAACAGCTGCTAAGATCCCTTTTGAACTCTTAGCTTCTATGATTCTGTGACTAGTGACCAGAAAAGGACTGGTTAAGATTTCTAAGGAGTCAGTTAAATAACACAAATGTGTATCACCATCAATGATTTCTACTTCTCAATCACAAATCAATGAACTTTAGTCTACAGTCATTTGACTTGTTTGTGAACAAAAGAAAGATGGTAGCTGATAGGATTTAGACCAGGGCTTCTTAACCTTTCTTGTGTCATTGGATCTCTTTGGCAATCTAGTGAAGCCTATAGATGGACCCTTTCTTAGAATAATACTTTTGAATGCATAGAATAAAATGCATAAGATTGCAAAGGAAATCAATGAATTTTTTTAAATTCATGGAACCCAGTTTTAGAACTGGTTTAGAATATAAATTCATCTGCAAAATCGAGGAATGATAATGGAAGATTTTAAGAAGTATAATGTCATGAAGCAGAGAGGAATACTTGAGAGTAAAACTACTATTGAGAAACCATGGTGAGTAACCCAACTAGATAAAGTCATTCTTTTTTTTATCTTGATTAATTCTATTATTTATTTTTAGTATTTTTATTAATTAATTTTATTTATTCTCAGTGTTCTACAATAACTACCATATAACTTAGATTATTATTTTCCCCTCCTTCCCCCCTACCTTCCCTCTCCCTCCCTGAGACAGCATACGATTTTGTATAGGTTCTACACATACATTCCTATGAAATACATTTTCACTATGAAGAATTAAAATGAGTGAGAGAAATCATCTAACAAACAAAAACACAATACACACACACACACACACACACACACACACACACACAATGATCTGCTCCAATCTGTGATTGAATTCCATAGTTCTTTCTCTGAATGTGGAAGGCATTTTGCCTTAAAAGACCATCGAGAATTTTTTTTTTAATGTCCTTGCATTGCTATGCAAGTCTACCAGAAAAAACTCTCGCACACTGTGGTCGTTGCTGTGCACAAAGTTCTCCTGGTTCTGCTCCTTTCGCTCAGCATCAGATCATATAAGTCCTTCCAGGCCTCTCTGAAGTCTTCCTGTTCATCATTTCTTACAACACAATAGTATTCCATTACATTCATATACCACAATTTATTCAGCCATTCCCCAATTGATGGGCATCCCCTTGATTTCCAGTTTTTGTCCACCACAAAGAGAGCTGCTATAAATATTTTTGTACATGTGGGACCCTTTCCCATTTTTGTGATCTCTTGGGGATGCAGTCCTAGAAGTGATATTGCTGGGTCAAAGGGTATACACATTTTTGTAACCCTTTGGGCATAGTTCCAAATTGCTCTCAGAATGGTTGGATCATCTCACAGCTCCACCAACAATGAATTAGTGTTCCAACTCTCCCACATCCTCTCCAACATTGATCATCTTCCTGTTTTGTCATGTTTACCAATCTGATAGGTGTGACGTGGTACTTCAGAGTTGTTTTGATTTACATCTCTTTAGTCAAAAGTGATTTAGAGCATTTTTTCATATGATTATAGGTATCTTTAATTTCTTGCTCTGAAAATTGCCTGTTCCTATCCTTTGACCATTTATCAGTTGGGGAATGATAAAGTCATTCTAAGTCATTTGAAGGTCAAAATAGAAGGGAGATAACAAAGAGAAGAAAAATGAATTTTTAAATAACTAACTTTCCATCCTCAAAAATTTTCAAGCCCTTATTTTAACATCAAAATTCTAGGTGTCTCCACAGAGGAGGTAGAAATGAAACTGAAGATAAACACAGGAAAAGCTGCCAGATGAGACCAAGTAGCCAGCCTCCTCCAGGAAGAAGACCTCAGACTATGGTGTAGTAGCACCTTGATCTTTCCATGTCTTGCTCTGTCTCTGAGGGGGCAGCGAGGTGGTGCAGTGGATAAAGCACTAGGGCAGGAGTCAGGAGGACCTGAGTTCAAATCTCACCTCAGACGCTTGACACTCACTAGCTATGTGACCTTGGGCAAGTCACTTAAGCCCAATTGCCTCATCCTGGGTCATCTCCAGTCATCCTGATGAATGGATTCACTGGATTCAGATGGCTCTGGAGGAGATGTGAGGCTGATGACCTGCACAGCCCTCCCTCACTCAAAAACAAAGTCAAGTGCAAGTCATGTCATCATTTCTCTGATGGCATTGTCTTCTTTGGCAATGAAGGACGAACACACACACAGCTCTGTCTTCTGAGGAAATGCTACTTGGGACGAGGCTGGGTATCTTCCATCTGCTCCAGACCAACCATTTCCTTCTGTACCAGAACAAGGCATCTTCCACTTCTTGCTGCCAACCCAATATTCCAAGTAGGATGTGGAGAACCTTCAGAGCAAAGAAAAGCAACCCTCCCTTTCTACTCCAGGTCTTCCATCTCCTGCTGTCCTTGTACTTTGAGGGTAGAGGAATGGTACCTGCAACTCAATGATGAACATTCTCACACTTAGTCATATTCTTCATATTTCAGTGAATCTGAACTCCTGCAGAGTTCACCCTAGTCCGCCACCACCCAATTCCGTCTTACCATCCCCCTCAACCCTCTTACCTCAAAGTTTCACCCTAACTCGCACTCAGTCCTTCTCTTGTGCTCTCTGGAATGCCTGGTCCATAGGAATGAAAAAATTCTTTTTATCTTAAATCTCTTTTTCCATTTCGTTTTCTCCTGATGGCACAGCTTTCCTAACAATCCTTTCTAATACTGGCTGCACCTTCACTCATCTTCTTGTGCTCACTGATCAAGGCAGGGGAGTTGGAAATACTCTTTGCCTACCCCTTGCCACTCCAATATTCTTCCCCCTTCTACATCACTCAGTAACATCTCTTCCTTTGAGGTTCATGCTTCATATCTACTATCCAATCATAATCCTGACACCTATTATCTATAGGCCCCAACGTCACTCTGCTTTCTTCCTCAATGAGTTCAATAACTGGCATAAATTTTTCTCTCCTCTCTAACTCTGGTCCTCATACTGGGGGGACTTTATTATACATATTAATTCTCTCTCAAATACCCTAGCCACTCTGTTCCTCAATGTATTTATCTCCCATGAGGTATTTTTCCACCCTATCTCAGCAACATACAAAGATGGTCATACTCTCAGTCTTACCATCAACCACAAATGTACCACCTCCATGTTCAAGAATTCTGAAATCCTCTTATTTGACCATAATCTATTGGCTTTTCTCCCTCCTCCTGCCTTCCCTTACAAAACCTTACTTACTGGCTATACCATTATCTCCGATCCTTTGACCTTTCAATTTTCTTCCAGGCCACCCCGCCCCCCCCCTCCCTCCCCACCGCACTAGCTACTCTCTCCTCTTCAACTTATCTTGACTTCTTGGTGAATCTATTCCAATCTATGCTGTCCTTTTCTCTCGCTCTCTAGCTCCCTTATCCTATCACTGATTATGCCCAGCTGAGTCTCAGCCCTGGATGATTTCCACCATCTGTTGCCTTTGTGCCTACACATGTACAACTGAATGAAGGTCAAGAAAATGAGGCAACATTTCTGAATGGTGTCACTACCAATTTATGTTATATTACCATACCTGGGCCCTCACTGCTTCTAGGCAATGCTACTACACCTTCCTTATCAATTCACTCCCACATGCTCCACAGTAACTCTTACAAAACCTATTCATCTTCTCCCAAATCTCCCAGGGCTCCACTCTCTCAGCAGAGAACTTTGCCTGATATTTTATAGAAAAAATGAGACCATTTGCGGTAAATTCCCTTTTCTTCATCTGTCACTCAGGTGCCTTCTACTACTATCTCCTCCTTGTGACTCCTGTCTCACATGATGAGGTGGCTTTAAGACTTACCAAGGCTAACCTCTCTACCTGCATAAGGGATCCCATTCTGTCCTGTCTCCTCCAGCAGATTTCTCCCTCTGTCATCCCCACTCACATTAATTTTCAATATTTCCCTCTCTATCGGTCATTTCCAACTGCCTGCAAACATGATATATCTCCTCTCTTCTAAAAAAATCCTTATCTGATTCTTCTGTCCCTGTGGTCATCTTATTTCTCTCTGTCCTTTTTAGATAAACTCTTTGAAAAGACTATCTAAAATAGATGCTTCTACTTTGTCTCTTCTCACTTTCCATTTAACTCCTTACAATCTAGTATTTGACCTTATCATTCCACCAAAGCTGGTCTGTCCAAAGTTAATAATGATCTCATAGTTGCCAAATCAAATGAGCTCAATCCTCATTCTCCTTGATCTCTCTGACATCTTTGACACTATTGATCACTCTCTCCTCCTTCATATTCTCTTCTCTCTAGGTTTTCAGGACATGACTGTATCTTGGTTCTCTCCCTGCCTATTTGACTGGCCCTTTGTTGCCTCCTTTGCTGGATCCTCCTCCAGATCATATCACAGGTATCCCTCAGGGTGTTCTTCTCCCTCTGTACTGCTTCACTTGATGACCTCATTAGCTCCCTTGGATTTAATTGTCATTTCTATGCTGATGATTCTCAAATCTATCTATCCTGTCCCAAACTCTCTCCAATTTTACCTCTTCAGCTGCCTCCCAGACACCTCCAAGTGGATGTCCAGTGGACATCTTCAACTGAACATTTAAAACAGAATTCATTGTCTTCCCCCCTAAATCTTCCCTGTCCTACTATCAAGGGAAAAATTATCTTCCTGGTCCCTCAGGTTCACAATCCAAGAGTTATTCTGGATGACTGCAATAGCTGCCATTGGGTCTGCCTGCCTCAAGTCTCTCCCCACTCTGGTCTACCTTTTGTTCATCCACTGAAGTGATTTTCCTAAAACCCAGGTCCAATTGTGTCACCTCCTCCTCCTCTTACTCAATAAACTCCAGTATCTTTCTATTGCCCCCAGGAACAAATACAAAATGCTCTTTTTGGTATTCAAAGGCCTTCAAAACCTAGCCCACTCCTATCTTTCCAATCTTCTTACATCTTACTCATATAAATATATACATATAATGTGTATGTATATGTATATGTAAATATATACATACACACATATCTGTATATACATATATACTGTATATATGTCTGTATGTGTATATATATATATATATATATATATATATATATATATATATATATATATATATATATATATATATATATATATATATATATATGTATATGCATGTTCTTTGATGGAATGACAATGACCTCCTGACTGGTCCACAAACAAGACACTTCATCTCTTGGCTGTGAGCATTCTCTCTGGCTGTACCCCAACGTCTGCAATGCTCTCACTTCTCTATTCTGACTACTGACGTCCTTGGCTTCCTTTCAGTCCCAACTAAAATCCCACTTCCCACAGGAAGCCTTCCCCAACCCCTCTTAACACCTGTTCTGTTCCTCTTTTATTTACTTCCTATTTAGCCTGCACATAGCTTACTTTGTGTATATTTGTTTGCATGATGTCCTCCTCATTTCTTGATAAGTTTCTTGAGGGCAGGGACTGTCTTAAGCCTCTTTTTGTATCCGCCATGCCTGACACATAGTAGGTTCTAAGTACATGTTCATTGAATGAATTGAATTGAAAGTGTACATAATGAAGATACATGTTGTAGATAGCACAAACGTAAGGGGATGGATTCATAAGGTATTTGAAGGAGGGGAAGTTACCAAAGGTTTAGAAAAAAATCTCAGACATTCAAAAAAAAAAAAAAAGATGATGGAGAACACAACCATACCTATTTTCTTATACTTTCCATCTATATAAGATGATTTAGACATTTTAGGATCATAAGATTATAGGATCATAGTTTAGACTTGGAAGGGACCTTCACACACATTAAGGTCATCTTCAGTGAGGATATTAGTAGAGAAAAGGGAAGATTTGCACAGTTAATATTTCACAATGCATCCCACTTTTACCCATCACACAACTAATTACACAAGATGTAGAGAATATAAACTCCCACTGTGCTGATCACTTATTGATTGTTAAAAAGGATTTAATTCAGTAAAGTAAAAATCCCTCTTTAAGACTGCTCCAACAAAATCTCTCCCCTTCATAAATCAAATTATTAAAGATTCATCTGAAAGATATTACAATAGACAACCTTGTTCAGTGACCCTCTGTAATCACAAGCCTAAGTAAAGCATAAAACAGGGAGAGTTAGGATCACTAAAGATGTTTGCCTCTGTGATGGGGGAAACCAAACTAAAAGTCCTAGCTGAAGAGGGATTCTCTGTGATTGGTGGTGTGGTCTTACAGATACTCCATCACACGGCTTGTCAGCCCCAAAATATTGCAAAGCCTCTTGGGAAAGGGATGTGACCATTCAAAAGAATTTAGCCTAGTAGTCATGCTCACAGAAAGTTCAGTGGAAGGCCTCCAGTAGGTTGAATGAAAAAGCTTGAATGACTTTTGATCTGCACTGCCCTAGAGAGCACTGATGTGGATGAGATCGTGGTTAGCTAGATGGTGCAATGGAGCTCTAGACCTGGAGTCAAGATGACCTGAATTCCAATCTGGCCTCAAACACTTACTAGCTATGTGACCCTGGGCAGTTCACCTTTGTTTGCCTCAGTTTCCTCAGCTGTAAAATGGGGATAATAATAACTTGTGAGAATCCAATGAAATAAAAATTGCAAAGCAGTTAGAAGAGTTTCTAGCACATACTAAGTAATATATATATGTGTGTGTGTGTGTGTGTTGGTTATTCCTATTATTATTGATTTATTAAAGTAAGAAATCTAATTCTACTCGATTCTGGAACTCCTTATTATTTCAGGTTTAGTGTGGGGTGTTTTCGGTAACCACAGTTCTGTAGATAGAAATGAGTTCCTATTCAATGGCTTCTCCACTAAAGGAAACATAAATCACACAGCAGATCATTATATTTCACCAAAATAACAAATTTAACAACAAGGAAAAATCAAATAGTTTAAGCAGAATAATCATTCTCCTCTCTCTTCCTTACAATATGTAAGGAAGGGGAACAATTTCCTATAGGTTCCCATGCAGATCCAAGAGGGAGAACTCTCTCGAAAACTCATACTCTAAAGAGCACCCTAATTCTTCTTATAGTCTGAAGGTTTAGGGAGGAGAAATTAGCAACTATGAAGTGTAAAGAAGGTCCACCTTCTTCATCACTACTAGCAATAACTGTTGACCAACTGCTACCAGTAGGTAGTTGGGCACAGGAGTCCTGAGAATGGCACTTCCCTGACTATTACTTTGGCTTCTGTCCCTGCTCTCATAGCCCTCATGTGGAAAAGCAACTCCTGGGGAGAAGGGGTTGGGGTGTGGTCAGGCATCCCCACCCACTGCCAACCAACTGTTACATCTAGGACAAACAGATAGAGAAAGTTCAAGGTGCCCTTTGAGAGAGACTGGAGGCAGCATGTGCCAATCAAATCAAACCAACATCATCACCTTGATCACTATTCCCCCTCAGTCCCCAGTAAAGCATCCAGGACTCTGAACCCAAGAACTTTGGTAGTAACCTTGCCCAGTACCCTCAGCCATCATCCTGGGAAGCAACACCTATCTCCAAGCAGCCTGGCAGCTGCTCCTACAACTATTGAAGAAGTAGAAAGGCAAGCTCTTACTTCTAAAATTTTTGGCATTATCCAAGAGTTCAGTGTCAGAAAGTGATAAAATTATCAGGGAAAGTGACATTAAGAAAGAAGGATTAACATCTGTTTTGCCACTGATGTTTGAGGACCATGGAAGTTTTCTATCTGCTCAAATTTTGTAGCTCGAATTTTTTATGCATGTTGTTTCCTATTAGACTTCAAGTTTCTTGAGAGCAGGGACTATCTAATTGTATCTCCAAGGGTTAACACGGCGCTTTGACAGTGTTTAATAGTGATTAATAGAGGCTGTATTCCTTCCTTCCTTCCTTCCTTCTTTCATTCATTCATTGCAAAACCCTTTTGACCTCAGGCACAAAGCCAGAATCTGTCAATGTGTTTTTATAGATTCAATTAATGATGTTGGGTGGGGATATGCCTATAATTCTAGTGGTTTCCTCTCCCACTTTGCTAGACTTATCAAAACATTATTATCAATTTTGAGAAACAATACGGATACTTTAGGAATTGTTTTTGGTGTTTGTATTAAATTCTGAGGCCTTGATTTAAATCTTTCATTGTATGGTGATTTCCTTTTAAGTGTATCGCACTAAGTGGAACTTGTTAAATCTTCCATTAAAAACAACACTTTATTATCAGTGGAATTCTACTATGTTATAATCTCTTTGCTTCCTTTAATTCTCCTTTGCAGACCCAACAAAGTTACATATTCTTGAAGTTTTTTTGATTTCTTTCTGTTTTTCTGAACACGCTCGTTAAAAGTATCTGAAGTCTTTGAAAAAATCCCATTATATCAAAGAAACTGCCCTTTACTCTTGGTGGGTAGGACATGTGTGCAGGGCCACATGCCTCCAGGATACTACAGATTTCTTCAATACCTGCTGATTTTGCTTCTTCTTACCTCATCCTTCCTATTCATTGGGAGCCTTAATACTTCTCAATTTGCTTTTTTGAAATAAAGTCTTTTTTTTATCATTGATTTGTGAATTTATTATTTATTAGTTTAGCTGGTCATTCTTGGTCTCACTTCTTTTGGAGGGAAAGAGAAATAGGCTTGAGAATAGGGGGTTATACCCAAAAAGCTATTAAATTGTGCATATTCTTTGACCCAGCAATATTGTTACTAGGCCTATACCCCAAAAAAATCAAAGAAAAAGGGAAAGGACCCATATGTATAAAAATATTTATAGAAGCTCTTTTTGTGTGGGCAAAGAATTGGAAACTGAGGGGATGCCCACAATGGGGAGTGACTGAAATATGTGAATGTGATGAAACGCTGTAAGAAATTATGAAGGAGCTGGTTTCAGGAAAACGAGAAGACTCATGTGAACTGATAAAAAGTGAAATGAGCAGGAACTGGAGGACAATTTACACAGTAATAGCAGTATTATAAAGATAATCAACGATGTAACACTTAATAACTCTGATCAACACAGTGATCCATCATAGCTCCAAAGGGGTCATGGTAAAAAATGTCACCCGCCACCAGATAGAGAACACACAGGAGCTTTGGGCATGCTTCTTGCCATGTGTGACTCTGAGATGCTGAATAGTCTCATTATCCTCACTTAGCAGAAAGAGGTCATTACAAGAGTGTCCCCAACCTCAACTCTCTCTTGACTTTCATTGAGTCTTATGTCAGTACTGTTTAGATTGGTTTCCTGAAAAGGGGAAAGGGAAGGACAGCTTGCTGTATTCTCAGCTTTGAGCATGTGACATCTAAAGCTAAGCAAGTCTGTCTCTCTCATGCGTCCCCACTGCCAAACCCTTGTCCTGATTTTAAACCAATGTCTACCTATCCCAAGATGTATGAATCCAATTTTAGAGGCAACCTTTTAAATTACAGAGATCCAGAGATTCTGAATTCTAGAGATCCAGAGACTCTGAGTCCCATCTGGTCTGAATAGACTGGTAACAAGGGGAGGAGTCCCTGGCAATTCCTCTAGAGCACTTGGAGGTGACTGTCAACAAAAGAATTGGCCCAAGCCTGACTCATTTCACCAGAAGACATGATCAACGTTGTACAGACCAAAAGTTGCTTGTACAATATAAAACCCAAATAGAATGTAAAATGCCTAATAAGTAGTCCTAAAAACTGCTCTGATGAGGTTTAAATATCTGCCTCTTGAGATAGTATAATAGTAACTACAGATAAAGTTACTTAATCTTGTTTTAAATTGTTCTGTCAATGTGTACATTTCTTTTGTGTGTAGGAAATAAATACCTGCCCCATACCTAATTGACACGGTACATTGAGTACCCTTCTACTTCCTTTTTAGTTATATCTAGAATTGCATCCACCTAAGCTTTAAATAATGTGTACCAAGGGGCTGAAGTAAGGTTTTAATGACCTGGGAAGTGTGAAAAAAAAGGAAATCTAGTTTTTCCTCCTCATTAGAGACCAGATTTCCCCTAAGACTGAACCTGGTTTAGATTTTGTGCCTGAATCCAAAGAAGACAGGGCTCTGAAGAGATGGGTCCAATGCTCCACAGAGTGGGTCCAGCAGTAGTTCCTCGATGTTAGAAAAAGACATCAAGAATACACTTTCACTGCAACCTTGGATTCTCTTTCTGTGTGGCCATACTCAGAGCATCTAGGCCAGCCTCCAAAACCACACTGACATCCACCAACACTGAGGTAACTTCCTGCTACTTCTAAATAATCTCTGTGGAATTTCAGTTACTCAATTTAGTTGGTTGATTCATAGTACAATAATGAGAAGAGAGATAACCAAGTCAGGAAACCCTAGATCTCTTTTCTACTGCTTAGTAAATACCTTTTGAATGACTGCTATTGGTTTTTTTAGCTTTGGGATGATCACTAAATTTATACAACTAGGTCCCAATTAGTGTGAATAATAAATCTCCTTAAGTGGTTGAATGTGTTAGAATTCTTCCTTTTTGAAGTTATACTTATGTAAAATATAGTGATTGTTTCTGGTCCATTGGAAATATGAAGTGCGAATTCAAACAATAGGACCTTTCCAGGGGATTCTTTATTTGTACTAATGGGTATCTAAATGTATAAACCTCAGTTTTCTTATCATCAAAATGGGGAATGGAATATCTGCTTTCTAAGCACTTTCAGATACCAATTTGAAATACCATAACATAGAAACATAATCTTTAGTTTTGAAACTAAAAACGTGTAGTTTTGTTTATTTGCTAATATGTTCATAAGAATGACTATGAAGTGATAGCCTTTTTGTGTCTACTGTTAGGTAGCAATGTATCACTGTGGATAAAGAATTGGGACTAACCTCAGGATGTTGTTTCAGTCTTTTTTCAGTGGTGTCGGACTCTTGTGAGGCAAAAATATGGTAGCGGCTTGCCATTTCCTTTTCCAGTTCATTTTACGGATGAAGTACTGAGGCAAACAGGTTAAGTGACTTGCCCAGGGTCCCACAGCTAGTAGTGTCTGAGGCTGGATTTGAACTTATGAACCAAGCCAAGTACTCTATCTACTGTACCACCTAGAGTCAGGAGGACCTCAGTTCGAATCCAGCATAAGACTCATTAGTTTTGTGATGGTGGGCAAGTCACTTAACCTCAGTTTCCTCAACTGTAAAAGGGGAATAGTAATAGTACCTACCTCTCTGTAATGTGAGGACCAAATGAAATGATATTTGTAAAGATAAGCACAATGCCTGGCACATAGTAGATGCTTAACAAAAGTTTTTCTTCCTTCAGTTTTACATAATGGACAAGATAACTTAGTCATAATGGCAATTCTTGGCTCAAAATTCAAATCTCCTTCAATGATTCCAAGACAAACAAAAATGTTCACTGAAAGCATCTTTCTTTTCAAAGTACTTTTGTATATATGATTTCATTTGATGTTCACAATTTTATTTTATTTTATTTTTGGTATAAAAGTAATTGGATCTTATCCCTGTGCTGTCACTAGCGTTATCGTGTGACCTTGGGCTGAATGATTACATTAAATGGTTACATTTCATTTTTCTGGGCTGCCGAGAGTGAATTGGACTAGATGACGGCTGTGGTCTTTTCCAGATTCTAGGTTACATATATTTATTATTCTTTTCTAACCCACTAATAAACAAGTAAAAAGAATTACACGGTTTCATATGTGAATTTCTTATAAAATTAATCAAATATTCATTCTTATCTCCTGTATTTCTAATTTTTCTTTTTTCAAGTTTCTATAAACTACACTTCGAGACAATTTTGGTCTTTTTTATGCTATTTGTATTATATTGACCTGCTTTTGGTCGTGTTTTACCCATATTTGAGTGAATTTACTTGGTCTTTTTAAGGTCTCTTTGAAATCTCCTTTCTTTCCTCTCCTTCTCTGTACCTTTCTTTCTTCTCTTTCTCTTCCCTTCCTATAATTCTACTTTTAAATTATCTTTGAGATCATAGGATCCTGGGATTATAGCTGGGATGGACCTCAGATTTCATCTAGTCTAGTCCCTTTATTTTACAGATTAAAGCCCAGAGAATTTGGGACTTCCAATAATCAATTAATTGGTTATCTGTTAAGTGTCTGGCATCATGTGCCAGAAACTGGGGTTACAAGAGCAAAGAATTCAGCAACCCCTACTCACAATGAGTTGACATTTTAATGAGAGGGATAACATGTACATACAAAATGCATATAACATACAGATAAAATTAATAAATACAAATCTACACAAAATCATTAAATTGACTTGTCTTAGGCCAGGTAGAAAGTAACAGAACCAGTATTTAAACCCAAGTCCCCTGACTCCAAATATAGCATTTCGCTCCCTGTTCTATATTTAAAATGGCTATCTTAGCGTTATGCTCTTTGCCCTTTTCCCTACTTTCTCTAAAAGATTTCTGCCACCCCTTTCTGGACAAGGCTATTTCCTTTGAAACATGCACATCTCTCCCTCTGTTTTCATCAGCAACTATATTCTTTCATTTTTTTCTCCTTATACATCTTATTTTCCCCTACTTATTTTATTTGATTTCCTTCACTTGAGGGAGGCTGGAAAGGAGGGGGTATGTATTAACTCCTTAAATCTAAAATCTTTATTTTTTCTAATTTCCTCCCAGAGATTTCCACTTATAGGTCTTCTCATAGAGCTTCAGGTAGTTTTGCTAGGTTCATTTAGGTATTTTTGTTATTGTTTAGTCATGTCTGACTCTTTGTGACCCCATTTGGGGTTTTCTTGACAAATATACTGAAGTGGTTTGCCATTTCCTTCTCCAGCTCATCTTACAGATGAGGAAACTGAGGCAAACAGGGTTAAATGACTTGTCCAAGGGTCACACAGCTAGTAACTGAGCCTGGATTTGAACTCAGGAAAATGAGTCTTCCTAATTTGGCCCAGCACTCCACCCACACTGCACTATCTAGTTGCCTAGATTGATTTAGGTAGATGTTTTTGATTCAATTGTTGTGTTACTTTTTTTCCTAGCCCAGACTTACCTAGGTCTACCTTTTATTATGATATGCTCTTGGTCAATTTCCTCTCTTCCCAAAGAGGTTGCTCACAATTGTCTTTTTTAAAGAAAGCACTTGTTCTCTACACCAGCAACACTTGTTCTAACTAGATATTATGCTCAGATGATTATTAGGTCACATCTGTAGTGTCCATCCCCCAGATCAGCTAATCAAAATATACCCGTAGGTGAGAATCCATCTTCCCCTTGAAATAGTTAAGATTCACATACGTATGTTTCAACCCAAACCTGAAACCTGTTTGTTAATTTTACATTTGTCTTTATCCAAGTAGTCTTTATTCTTAAAAAAAGTGTCATGGGAATTTGTTTTTGCTTTATTATGAACATTTATCACAAGGGCTTTCTTTTCTTTTAAATTGAGGGAAATGTAGAAAATAAATTTGTTCATTTAAAAATAAAATGAAATGAAATGAAAAACAAAATGGAAAATAAAAGTTATTAGTAGCCTAGATCTGATAAGCAGAATCATCACAAAGTTCCTATCATAGTATTGTCTCTTTTGTCAACTCTGTATTATATTTTTCAAAATTTAAACAGATTTATTCAATTAAAATGAATGATAGATGAGAAAGCCTTTACTCAGTACCTACTATGTACCAAGGCCTGTGCTAGGTATTTGAGCTACAAATAAGAAAGGGATACCTTCCCTGTCCTCAAGGAGCTTATATCCTAATAATGGGACATAAGCCATATAGGGGAGTGGCCTATCTACAGGGTCCCTAGTAACACTTGATAATATATATGCCAGTAAACAGAATCACAGAAGGTTTTTGTAACCCATTCCAACCATTTAGGAGATGGAAGGAAACTGAAGCCATCCGAGATTGTCGTGAGAGCAAGGGTCAAAGTCCTTTCTCAGTGCTTGATTATGGGGCTGGGGGGAGGGCAATGAGTGAGAGTCTATTGGAATAGTTAGGGATGGTAGGTAGACACATACAGTCTGTTAGTGTATGTGGCAAAATATGGTGGACATGAAACCAACAAGAGTGCTGCAGGGGGATAGGGATCACAGTGGTGGTAGGGAGATGGTTGTTTAAAACAAGAATGGTGAGTGACTGCCAAAAACATGGAGGGAGGTCCATGACAAGGTGGAAGTGGTTACCTTGGTGTGTTCTCTGTGGGGTAGTGGAGGTGGAGCACAGTTAGAGTCTGTGACCAGTGCTTCACATGTAGTCACAAGGTTAGTAAGATTAGATTCTGTCCAGTGTGATTTGTGATCCAGTTTAGTTTGCCTCTGGTCCAAGTTCTTGAAGGAACCTGCTTGGGATGGGGAGACCTAGAGTGGCATTGACATTCTTTCTGAAGACTTCAACCTCCTTACTTCAAAGGATTACAGATGTCGCCCTTCTGTTTGTTCCAATGCACCAAGGTCCCAATCACATAATCATTTGAATGGTAGAATGCTCTTGTCTGTTGCAGACAGCCCTTCAACAACTAAATTTAGTAAACCCAGTTTTGCAAGCTGATCATCCTCAACTCTTCCCTCTCACTCACTCACTCCCTTATCCAATCAGTTGTCACTTCCAACTTTTCAACATTATGCATTTATTCCCTCCTTTTCTCTACTTGCACTACAGTCACCCTAGTTGAGGTTCTTATCACTTCTCTTCTGGACTATTGATAGCTTTTTAATTGGTCTCCCTGAATCTCATCTCTTTTCTTCTAAATCTATCCTCTCTACATAGTGAGCAAATTGAGATTTCTAAACCAAGGATCTGAGCATGCCACTCTCCTACTCAAGAAGCTACTGTAGCTCCCTATCGCCTCTAAGATAACATACAAATGCCTCTGGTGGCATTTAAAAGCTTTCATAACCTGGTTCTCACCAACATTGCCAAGTCGTTACGCACCCTTCAAATACTCTACAGGCCATCCTAGACATCTTGTTCTTCACTCATACCATTCCATCTCCCCTTTTCATGTCCCCTTTTCATGTCTTTGCACAGGCTCTTCCTCATGCCTAGAACGTAATGCCTCTTGTCCTTTGATTCTTTTAATTTTTTTTTTTTATTTTCAGTTCACGGAAGAAAAGAAGCATTTCCATTACATAGTATAATAAAAAAGATGATTGTATGGAATTGCAAATCTACCATGTCCAACTTGCTATTTGCTCCAAATATACAATAATGTTATCACATATATTTCTATGGTTCCAAGAAGCTATTGCATGTGCAGTGGCCACACGATGATAAAACTGTCTTGGCAGAGGGCCTAAACCAGGTTGAGGGTTACTGATGGGCCTCAAACCTATTGATGAGTTAGGGAAATGTCTGCTCCAAACATGTGAAAACTTTCCCCAGAGGAATGGGCAGATGAGAACAATTTGTTCCAATAGCCATGAAGATGGCAGAAGTAAGAGCTGTGGAGTGGTTAGAACTTGGTCCCGCATCAAAGATGCCAGCGTCATCCACTGAACCCTAGGCTGTCGTCAGTCATCCTGACTTTGTCTTCCCACTGGACTTCAGTGACTCTGGAAGAGAGTGAGGCTGACAACTTTGTGTGTTCTGTTTTACTTCAATCCAATTGAACCACGAGTTGAGATAATACCTCCTACCATTCTAATCTTCCTTATTAGTAAGTCTACCTTACTCCTATGCTCTTTGATCCAGGGACACCTACCTCTTGGCTGTTCCACAAACAAGACACTGTCTCTTGGCTTTGGGCATTCTCTCTCACTGTCCGTTATGCTTAGGACCTTCTACTCCACTCCAACTTCTTACCCCTCTGGCTTCTTTTAAATCGCTACTAGAATATCGACTTCCTTAAAACCTCTTCCAGTATTTTCCCTCTCTTATTTATTTCTGATTTATCTTGTGTACAGTTTGCTTTGTTTTTGTATTTATCTTGTTTTGTTTGCATGTTGTCTGCCTCATCAGATCATAAAGTCTTTTGCCTTTTTTTGGCAGCACTTAGCACAGTGTCTGAAATGTAGTGAGTACTTAATCAATATTGATTGATTAACTTAGTTGTTTCAGCTGTCCTAACAGATCAAGTCTAAAAATGTTCTTGCTGGCTCCTGAAGTCCTCTGTGGAGCTAGGGAATAATAGTTTTCCATTAATCACCAACATGCTCTCCCATATTGAAACTCTTCTCTGTAGCATCCCATGATCATACCATAGTCATTCATGGGCCTTTCCTTAGATTGTCCACTCTGCCTGGGATGTCCTGCTTTCTCAACCCTGAATATCCAAATTCTATCCTATCAAAGAACCAGGTCAACTTCCACCTTCACCAATGAAGTCTCTCCCTTTGGTTTCATAGGATATCATAGTTGGAATCAACTTCAAAGTCTGGCTTGTCTAACCCTTACCCAAGAATCTCCATGTCACTGTCAACAAGGGGCTGGCTATCTATCCACCTTCTGCTCAAAGATGTCTGTTAAGGTGAAACCCTCTCACTCTGCTTTGGTGATAGCTCATCAGGGGTGAGGAACCTGCGGCCTCAAGGCCATATGTGGCCCTCTAGGGCCTCAAGTACAGATTCAGTCAAAGGGCTTGAGGCTGCAGGTTCCCCACCCCTGGCTTAATGGTTACAGAGTTTTTTCCTACATCTGACAAAGGCTGCTCCTCTACAACTTTTGTCTCTTACTCTTAGTACCTCTCCCCTCATATCCCCCTCCCCTGAGATAGAAAAACATTTATTGAGTGCTTACTATATGCCAGATATTGTGCTAAGTGCTGGGAATACAGGGTATCCTGTACAAATACAACTTAAAAAGAGTCCTTCTACAAGACCCTGTTCCAAATATTTGAAGGTAGAGATGATGCTCCTACCACATCTTTTCTTTTCTAGGTTAAACAATCCATATTCCTTCAACTTACTCTTATGTAAAATGATCTCATGGAAGCAGGGACCATCTCATTTTTGTCCCTTTAACCCCAGGGTCTAGCACAGTGCCTGGCATACAGGAGATGCATACTCAATACTCATTAATACTCAAGCTTTCATTGATTTCCGCCCCTCCCCCCGAATTTCTAGACCATATAAATCCATGCATCACAATTAAGTATTTAATTATGTACTGTCTTAAGCTGTTGTGGCCGTTTTATAAGTTTCTTTTAAACAATCCAGGAAAAGAAGGACATCAGGCTGGGTGGGAAACAGCAACAGTTAATATTGATAATCATTGTAAAGCTAGGAGGGTCCAGAGGAGTCCTTAGACAGGGGCCCACTGGAGTCCCTGTTTCAGAATGCAATATGTTTAAGGTTTTGGGAGAGGACCGGACAGGAAAAAGAAAAGAAAGGGAAGGGAAGGGAAGGAGCCAGTAAAACTCAAGTCAATTGGGCATCTTTCGGCCATCCAAATTTACCTTCTTTTGGAGAGGAGAAGGGAGGGAAGGGGGAGGCAGACAGAAGATGAGGAGTTGAGTTACCCAGCTAGCTGGGTCCCCATTCAACCAGCTGCATCTACTCACAGACTCCGATGGGTCCCTGCCTAAGGGCTCCTCTGGACCCTCCTAGCTTTACAGTGATTATCAATAGTAACTGTTGCTGTTTCCCACCCAGTCTGATGTTTTTCTTTTTTCTGAACCTCATTAAAGGGGCCATACCCTGGCTACTTCTTAAACAGGCCTATTCAATGAATGGGCATTGTCTCACCCTAAGTGAGTACCTGAATAGTTCTTGGCCTAAAGGCCCAAGGTCTCCCAGTACATTCTGGGTCATTTCCAGTCATCCTGATGAACATCTGCTCACTGAATTCAGATGGCTCTGGAGGAGAAGTGAGGCTGGTGACCTGCACAGCCCTCCCTCATTTAAAACAAAGTCAAGTGAAAGTCATGTCATCATTTCCCTGATGGCATGATCTTCTTTGGCAACGAAGGATGAATACAACAATTTGAACAATTAAATTTCATGCTTCTTGAAAGAAGGGATACATCTTACCCAGGGATGGGGAACCTGCAGCCTCAAGGCTACATGTGGCCCTCTAGGTCCTCAAGTGCAACCCTTTGACTCAATTTAAACTTCACACAACAAATCCCCTTAACAAAAGGATTTGTTCTGTAAAACTCAGACTGAGTCGAAAGGCTGCATCCAAGGACCTAGAAGGCCATATGTGACCTTGAGGTTGCAGGCTCCTCACACCTTTCTTTTACATCCTACAGAGCACCTGATACAGTTAATTGATTTCACATTTACTGTCACAGAGGCAATGGATAGAGAATAGGCCTTGGCATGAGAAAATATGGATTCAAGTCCAGTCTCTGACAACGCTGAATGTATCCCCTTGGGGAAGTCGTTTAACCCCTAGTACTGAGGGAATTCTCAATATTAATAAAACCATGCATCTAATCCCTATCCATTTCATGGTACTCTGTAGCAATAGCTCATGTTTAAAAGGATAATCTGAGTCTGAATTGAGAGTTTATTATTGTTATTGTTATCCTGACTCATCAAAAGAATATTTGAGGGGCAGCATGGCACAGTGGATGGTTTGGAATCAGGAAAAGTTGGACTCAGTTCTAGCTTTTGTCACTTCCTAGCTACATGGCCATTGGCAAGTCACAGCCTGTCTAACCTCAGTTTCCTCATCTGTAAGATGGGAATGATAATACCTTTTGCACTTATCTTGCTGTCAGGCTCAAAGGAGCTAATTAAAGCAACTGGGAAATTTTGAAACACTATATAAATGTTCCATACTCTTATCATTTAATTATATTTACTATGGTATCCTTACTGTGGCAGGGAAAGCATACTAATTCCCTTTCTTGCTTGTATCAATATTGCATCTTAGACTGTAAATTCCTTAAGATGAGAGAATGGATCAGCACAGCTCCTAAAATAGTACCATGCACAAAGACTCAGAGACAGGTGCTTAATAAATGAATTTCGGTCATTTTGAGAGGTAATTTTGTCAGCCACACTCACCTGGGAAACAAATGATGCGTTCACATCCAATAAGATTCAAGCAAGAGAAAATAAAAATTCAATTAGTTATGTCCAATGGAGTAATGGAATCTTGAATCAACTTTTTTCAATGAGAAACAGAAAAAGTGATGAAGTAAAAAATGGTGTTTTATAAAGTAGAAGGCTGGGAGTCCGGAGCCCTACTGTAGGTAAGGGTCTTGGCTCTAACTCTGTGTGACGTTGTGTAAATCATTGAGTCCTTCTCGACTGCAGTTTTCAAGAACTTCTCCTATTCATTGCATCTAAAATAGCACCTGCCTACCCCTGTTGTGAGGAGAGATAAAAACAATCACATTTACGTAAGGACAAATTTGTACCTTTTCTTGGTACAGCCTAGGGAGTCAGGTAACATAAGTATTAGTGTCTCCATCTTACAGAGTTTCAGAAGAATGATGATCCCACATATAGTAAGCAACAGAGATGGAAATAGAATCCAGACCACCTATTCTAACCCTCATGCTTTCCATTGTACCATAATGCCTTCCAAATGAGAGATTCTATGGTGGAATGCTTTGAAAATTGTTTAATGGTCAATCAATATGAGGTATTATTATTAATTAATAATAAATCGATAGATTATGTTGTAATATGATATATTATAATTATATTAATTATATTAAGAAAGATGAGAATTTTTTCTCCCTCTTTCTCTCAATCCTAATACTATCTTTTCCTTCCCACGAGAGGGGGTTTTTAATGATAGATAACCCTGTTTCCTTAAAAATAATTTCATTTGCTTCTTTCTTCAATAGATTTATCTAACCATTTGGCTTAGAAATAGCCTGATCAGAGTCAGCTAGCAAGCAAAGGGGATAAAGCATGAGCACACAGGAAACATAAACCTTCAAGCGCTATGTAAAATGGAACTATTAAAAGGTTATTTAAGTTAAAGAACAGGTACAGCACTCTTGTTCCCTTCTCTTTTATCCCCTGCTCATCTCAGTCCTGAGAATAGTTTATTTGGAAACATTCAATTTTCACTCGATGCTGTAGTCACTCAATAGAGAATGTTTTTTAAATATGTGGGTTTAACAATCAAAAGCATTGGAGTGAAAGGGCTGTTAGTCCAGTTGGAATCGACAGGCATTGGAGCATTTTCCCTGGTAACACCACTTTCCCAATAAAACACAAATCTGAACAAATGAATGTGAAGAATCCTTGGCACTGGAGTGGGTTTTTGTGTGCCTGTGCCTGGTAGGGCTATTTCCTCCATTCCAAAGTATGGGCCCTAATGAGATCCAGGGGGACAGAGGTCTGTCAATCACAACATACTTTTCAAGTATAGTCATCTCGGCCCCGTCATAGAACCACAAGGCATGAAATAATTAGAAAAGCCCAAAGTAACTGCTCTGTTTTACAAGAGCAAAATCCTTCTGTGGATCATTTACATAAACTTGTCACTTCCCATTACAGTTCTAATGCAGTCTGGGTAATAACCATGGGACAGGAGGAGGGGGAGGTCAAGGTATGTTGTTCTTCTATGTTTGAAATGCAAGGTGCGCATGTGCTCTTGGTTTTTCTCCACCCACTGAATTAATGTAAAGTATCTTTTATTTTCCATTAAATAAAAACTATTCATGCTTCTACAGCAGCAGACCATGTGTTAAAAGAAGAAGGGGGAAAAAGCTTGTGTGTCAAGCCATTGTTAAGGGAGAATTCAGTTTGAGGAGCATTTCAAAGCTGATCCGATTGGGGAAGGAATCATGCTAACTATTTGCTATAAAATATTTATGTGTGCAAGAGCTATCAACAAAGTAGTCTGGAATAAAAGCATCCTTTCTCATTTGGTGATTTTTGGTTCAGGCATTTGAAGCTCAGTGGAGAAATTTTATCTATGTGCCAATACATGTGTGTGTATATGTACACACATACTCTTGTTCACACATGGTTGAACGGGTTGATGGGATTTAGGGCAATCTGCATCTGAATGCTATTTCCCAAATACACAGCAACAAGAGGTCACTGAAGACTGTTTGGATAATGGTGGCTGAGAACGCAGTCTCATTGATGCCAATAAGGAAGGGCACCCCTAGAGTAACCCAGGCAGCAGCCATCATTCAGCAAGCAGCCATTTTGGGGATTCTCTACCCATATAGAGATTATCCAAAAAAGATGAATTTCCTCAAATCTTTCTCTTCCTTCTCTCAGGGTTTTCTTAAAAATACTCATAGTACTAAAAATACCAAAAGATATGGAAAGGTATGGAAAAAGTCAATTCATTTGCCATCATCCTAAATTTTAATGATGTGCCTTTTTTTTTGTTGTTAAGTGGTAGGGGTTTTTCAATCTGTATTCCTAACAGGTTTTCAAAAAAAGTATTTTGTATCTGTACTAACAATTCACCATAGTATCCATGAGTGAATTAATGAGATGTACTTAGAAAAATTGTGCAATATACTGATTAACTTATGTATATAATAATAATAAAATGATAATAGACTTGCATATATAATAATAATCTCTAGGACTGACCTATTTCTACGGAACATTTTAAAGTCTATAAACACATTATTTAGAAAGGTGTTTACAAGTTGCCCTATTTGTATCTTCAATGATTATCTTAGATTTTGAAGGTTCTTTTCTATTGGGAATAAAGAATCTGTAGGAAAACACTGGCTTTGTTTTGAGGACGTTGTCAGAGGATGTGGGTTCCCATAGCTATCACATGTTACCTGTACAAAGGGCAAACCATTTCACTACTACGGGACCCTTCGTCACCTGCAAAATAAGAGTTGGACAAGATGGCCTCCATGATTTCTTTCAGCTCTAGATCTTTATATTGCTATGGTCCTAAGTCTTTTCTTTTCTTTTCTGGGTCTCATTTTACTCATCTGTAAAATGAAGGATTGGTTTCTACCACTTATACAGCTCTAGGTCTGTGTATGGCAGTGTGTGTGTGCGTGTGTGTAATGCATGATATACTATCATAATTTATTTGGTTTATTTAATACCAAATTCTATTAATTAATTAATTAATGACAAAGTATTATAGATGTATGTGTATATGTGTACATACATACACACATATACATATATACATATACACACACATATATATTTCGTATATATAAGTTTTCAGACACTTGAAATTTATTGTGATGTATTTTGGACTATGTAAAAAAAAAATGTAGTGATCTGTTGAGTACAAACCACTGAAAAGCCTAGATAGCGTGTCCTCTGTTAGTAACAGCCATTTATTTATTCAGTGGTATGGTTCTGTAAGAGCCTTTTACAGCAGTGGTTTTATTACCCAGAAAATGTAAGATCTGGCCCAAAGAGCCAATGAGATGAAGTTACCAGTATTTACACTACTTGATTTTGCCTAGACTGGGCCAAGATTATAATGGGGGTGGGGGTGAAGATGGGAATGCGTCTGGCAGACAGAGAATGAAGAAAGGGAATGTAGGGAGCTGAACCACAGCCAGGCTGTTTCTTATCTCTGAGATTGCCAAGTGGGAAAGCATTGTGGATGGATTTAAATCAGCTTCCCTCCCCCTCCCTTCCTGCCTCTTCTCCCCAACACCATCCCCCTTCTCCCCCAAACTCCCATCCCTGCACGCAACAAAAGTCTTAAATCCCTTTTCAGATCAGATTGGCCCATTTCTGCTTGGACCAGGCAGATTGGAAATATGTTTGTCATTCAGCTTTTCTCCAGAGCTAATCAGAAGACACTGAGGGTGGGAGAGAGGGGAAGTCAGGAAAGTGAGGGAGACGATTGCAGTCTAATGTTGTCCTTCTCATCCCTTAATCTATGGACCCTTCCTCTAAAAACTGTTCGACTGCTGCCTGCCCAAGAGCCAAGCCTATCAGTCAGCTCTAGACACTGATAGAAAAGACATTGTTACTGGCTGGCTCAGGCAGAGGGCTTAACCGAGATTTGAATTGAAAATGTGATACTCTGCACAATCCAAGTTGATTTGGTCCACCAGAGCCAAATCCCTTTTTTTTTTTTTGAGCCCTCTCATAATGGGTGAGATGGAGAAGGGGCTTGCTGACTTTTCAGGACTGTGGCTGCCTAGGTCTAAAGTGAAAAACCATCTCAAGGTCATTGGGGGGGTAGGGTCACTGAAGCAGCTCTGCATATGTGATCAGAGGATTCAATGGTGTATTTGGGAGCAGAGCTTTCACGTTGGGCTAAGGGAGGTGGGGAGAGGATGCTTTCAAATTCCTGGGTCAGGTACCCCTGACTGGACAGCAGAATATGACTTTGTGGCCGGTACCAGCCAGTGTCAAGGATTACTGGGACCTCATCTTTTATGAGAATTGCTACATGAACATGATGATCCAAAAAAGGAAGAAAAATCACTTTTAGAGATCTAAACTGCTCCAAGTACCTGCCTATATCTCTCAGGGACCTTGAGGAGACCATGGAGACTCAGAAGTCATTTACCATGTGATCCTTAGTTGAAGTACATTGCAAGCCTTAAAGCATTATCATTCTATGATGTTGGCTACATTGTACTTGGGGGATCAAAGCTTTAGGGCCACAGAAGTCACTTTTGTTTTACAGATGGGGAAACAGGGGTCCAGAGAGAGTATGCTAGCAAATATTTAATGGCCTGTTCTCTAAAAAAAAAATGCATGCAGGACCACTTTTAAATTTAATCTACATCATTCATATTTTCTTCTTTATTTTCTGAAGTCTAGACAACCAAACCCTGATTGGTTGGCGATTTCCAAGGTGGCAATGATGATACTGAGAATTAAAATTGGCTCCCCTGAAAGCCAGTTCAAGTAGGTTCCTGCACTCCCCTAGGCTAGGTGACTTAAGAGCATAGGATTATGGAACAAGAAGGGATCTCAGGGACCAACTAGTTCAACCACCCTTACTTTACAGCTGAGAAAACAGGCAGACAGAGGTTAATTGCCTTGGTACCATAGACCAAGAGAGGGGAGGGACCTCAAAGACCATCTAATCCAATCAAATCAGTAAACATTTATTAAGTGCCTAATATGGACAAGGCACTGTGCTAACTCTGGGGATACAAAACCAGGCAAAATACAGTCTCAACCTTGAAAGTGCTTACAATCTAGTAGTGGAGAGAACATGCAAATACATATATGAAAAGCAAGCTATCTACAGGATAACTTGTTCAGTCATGTCCAACTCTTCATGACACTGTGTGTCATAGCACATCAATGCCATCCATGGAGCATTCTTGCACAGATATTGGAGTGGTTTGCTGTCATTTGCTTCTCCAAGGCACGCAGGGTTCAGTGACTTGCCCAGGGTCACACAAGTTGGAAGTTTTTCAGGTCACATTTGAACTCAGGTCCAGCACTCTATCCACTGAGCCACCTAGGATAAAGAGGACATAATAAATGGAAGAAAAGCACTGGGATTCTGAGAGTGCTATATTTGAAGTTGGAGCTGAGTTCAAATACTAGCTCTGTGCTATAGACCAGTCATTTATCTACTCTAAGATTCACTTTGATCATCTGCGTAAGGGGAGGATTGTACAAAATGGCTATTAGTATTATTGGCCTGGGTTTCTCTGATTTTTTAATAGGTGAAGATCACAGAGACAGGCAATACCTCTGACGGACAAGTGCAAATTATTTTTTTATTATTTGTTGTTTGGAATTCATACGATTAACTCTCTTCATCCCTAAGGATTCTTCCATGTCTAAATCTGTAATTGTGACTGATGCAAAGTATTTCAGGTCATCTGTTATTGGAGGTAAGATTTGAACTCAGACCTTAAAACTCCAGAGCTAGTCCTCTTTCCACTTTTCTATTCTAGAGAATACTTATTCAGACAATTCTTTCAGACAATTAATTCTTAATGCTTATTCAGACAAGATCATAGGTTTATAGGTTTAGTTCCTGGAATGGTAATCCACTTTCTCTCTCTTTCTTTCTGTGTGTGTGTGTGCGTGTGTATGGGTGTGTGTGTGTCTCGCTGTCTGTCTGTCTCTGTCTCTCTCTGTCTCTGTGTGTGTCTCTGTCTCTCTGTGTCTCTCTGTCTCTGTGTGTGTCTGTCTCTCTGTCTCTGTGTGTGTCTGTCTCTCTGTCTCTGTGTGTGTCTGTCTCTCTGTCTCTGTGCTTCTCTGTCTCTTTGTCTCTCTTTCTGACTTTTTCACTGTGTGCATCTCTCTGTGTCTCTCTGTGATCTCTCTATCTGTCTCTCTCTCTCTTCCTCCCTCCCTATCATCAGCATTTATCTGGCCTGGATTGTAAGTTCCTTGAGATGAGGGACTCTGTCTCTTTAATTTGATCCGAAGAACTCCAAACAGAATTAGGAGCAAAGATGGTCTGCATTGTTTGGAGGTGACATGAAGCATCCCTTGGGACCTGCTCGGAAGGTGAGTGATGTGGTGATGATACAGCAGGCCCCTCCATTTCGGGATATGGCTGAGGCATGCAAAGGGATGGTTTATAAACAAAGCAGTATTTCCCAGCCGGGCTTCCTTTGTATCTCTAGCAGCTGATTTAGAAGACTGGCGGTCTGCTTTCTTATCAGGAGCTATGAAGTGCTCATTATTTTTCCCCCCTCCAGTGTTAATTAACCCCTCTGTACTTGTGGTCCTGGCTTATCCCATTGTTGACAGTAGAATGTGCCTGGAGAAAACCAGACACCTAACCTGGGTCAAAAGGTTAGGAAACAAATAGTCCCCTGCAGTATTTAGACCCCCTCCTTCCTGAAGAGCCTATGCGCAAGATGAAGTCACTTTGGAGAAAACAGCCCAAGTGAGAATGAGCCATTGAGAGCCGTAGGTGTGGGGAGCAACCCAAGCTTGGTCATAGAGTGCACACACCCAAGAGTGACTGGGAGAGGGCCATCGACGCGTAGTGGTCACGGTGCCCTGTTTCCTAGACTTCATTTGGGTTTCTTAGACGGTTGGTTATTGTGTTCTGAGCAGTGTATTCAACTCCCATCACTGGCCTGATCAATTCAATCAGCGTGTTGGTTTTTTTTCAAGTGCTTAGAGATCCTCCAATGAAATACCAGAAGTAATTTGCCTAAATGATCATTAAGGTAGCAAAACAGTATTTTCCGCCAGTCAGCTTGAAAGTTAATCGCCACATTATGATAGTGAAACATCATAAAAAGAAAATAATAAATTAGTAGGAATAATAGATAGTAAAAAATAATAAAATTTATTATTATTAATTATTGTTACTATTACCTTAGGCTTCTCTGACTCTTTAATAGATGATGAGCACAGAGACATGCAATACCTTTGACAGATAAATGCAATTGTTTTATGATTATTTGCTATTTTGGAAGTCATATGATTACGTCCCTTCATCATTATGGCTAATTGTAAGTTGTCTGTACTAAGAAATAAACTATGATCAGTTGGTTGGACAGGACATGGTTGGAACAAAGCAATAAAAGGTGAAGACTGTGGACAACAGGCTGTTGGAATCAAATGGAGCCTTAGATTTGGCTTTTGAATCCCCATCTGCTTGACCTTATGTCTGTAGGCAACCGGATAATATATTAGATAGAAGGCCTCACTTGGAGTCAGGAAGACCTGAGTTTGAATTCTACCACAAACACTTACTAGCTGTGTGACCCTGGTCAAGTCATTTACTTATTCTCTGCCCCTCAGTTTCCTCATCTGTAAAATGGAGATAATACCTCACAGAACTGTTTTAGGGATCAAATGAGATATGTGCACATTAGAGTACTCTATAAGGACAAGCCATTATAACTTTAAAATTTAGAATGCAGAGTAAATTATATATACATATACATAATATATTACATATTTAATATGCATAATATTAATATCATATACATTATATACGTAATATGCATTATTATTTATATATATAATATACATGTGTATTTAATACATATACTTAATATATTTACATAATTATCATGTGAATATAATATAATATGATATAATGTAACATAATATAATACAATGTAATATAATTAATATAATTTAATATGATATGATATATAATTGTAAAATTTAGAGTACCAAATTATGGCCCATTTACTGAACTTATAGTAGGCTCTAGACTTGTGTTTTTATAAGTATATGGAATTTACAGGTGGGGAAACACCCTGTGTCAGTTCAGATTAGCCTCTTCTAGTCTAAATAGTGAGAGTTTAAATGGCTTGCTTAGAGCTACACATTCTATAGGTTAGAGGTAAGATTTAAACCCAAGTCCATGGGGTTTCAAGGCAAGTTCAGTGGTAAATGTTTAGCAACCGGTTTCAAAAAAAGTATGCAGGACACACTTTTATCTTTAATCTGCATTATTAACATTTTCTTCATTACTTTCTTAAATCTAAACAACCAAAAAAATAAATCAAGCGCTCAGTTGCAGCATTTGCTGATTCCAAGATAGTAAAAGCTTGTCCTGAAAATTTAACAGTTGGTTCTCTTAAGTGGTATAATTGGTAAGTTACTGCGACCTCTCTTGCATGGAGAAAATTCAGAATAAGATGGGCTAGTACCATTTTGGAAAATGCTATTCCCTTGTATACAGCTCCATCTGTTTATTCTAAGGTTTCTTAAACACCGACTCTGAAGAAGGAAGGGCCCTTTGATCCAGAACATGTTGCTGCTTTCCCTAGCTCTGTATTTAGGGCTGGCTTGTTCTAAGAGTCTAAGAAAAACATGAGGATCAAGTGATAATGGCTCACCGCACTTCCCTTCCCACATACATACATACACAACACAGAGAACTGTTAGAATCATTCAGATTTTCCCCCTAAGAGCAAACTGACCATCATAGGAAAAGCTGCTCTTGTCTCTTACACCTGTTTGGAGGACTAACAAGTTTTCCCAGAAGAGAGACTTCAATGATGCAATAGGTGATTATTTGGCATTAATTTGCTCAAGGCTACGGCTTAGTATGAGATACCCAAGGACATGAAGAGGGTGGCAAGAGAAGAGAAGGAAAGGATAGATATAGATCTCAAGCACCAAAGATACACCTGGCTCTCAGAAAGACAAGCCAACCAGTGGAGGGGAGTCCTGGCCTTTTGGTAGGAGATGTAACTTTCAAATCAGGGGAGGAGGATGAAGGTAACCAAAAACCTAGAAAGAGGAAGTCCTAATGACATGGTGCCAGGTAATGCCAGGCTCCCTCCATTCTTTCTAGTTGAGTGAGTCAACCCCTGGATGGTTGCTGACAACACGGCTGTTCATCAATCCAGAAGAGGGCCAGGTGTTTTAAAGAAAGACTAGAGTCTCATTCAAGCATGTTTGATTGATCTCTCATGGGTATAGAGGTACCAAAAAGTGAAATTGTACAGGACATGAAAGTGTAGATGACACCAGATAAATGAACAAATGAAAAAAAACCACATATTTAATGCTTACCATGTATAAAATAGTGTACTAAGGACTGGGGGTACAAACAGAAAAGAAAGACAATCTCTGTTCTCAAGGAACACACATTGGAGGAAAGAGTAAGTATAAGAGGGTACATTTGTAGCACACTGGAAAGGCCCTGTGGTCTTTAGGATACAACGCAAAGGAATATAGGGGATTTTAGAAAAAAAGAGAATGAAGAGTTAAGGTGGAAGACTAGACTTTGTGCCTAAAGCAGGGACAGCCTGTGGCAATAAAAGAAGGGTTCCACAAAACCAGAGGTTCTTCCAACTACAGTAACGACAGACATGAGTTTTGGAGGGATCATTGTCTGAATCTGATGAACTGACAACCAGATTGGAGGTTTAACACATTCTTGACTTGCTGTTGTGTCTGTGATAAGGAGAACACAACTTTTAATTTTAGTGGCTACGTGGTCTCTCAAGTAACAAAGAAAAGAATCAAGTAGGTAACTTTTAATTAATTGAACCTTTTTAAATTAACTTGTTAATTAATTTAACTTTTAATTAAAAACTTTTAATTAAGTCATTCGACTTAACCCATGCAGCAAAGGATATTTTTGAGTTGAAGCTAAAATGATAAACAGGTTCTTCAATTGCATTTCTTTGTCAGTATTTGTTACTGTTGCTTGTCCTTTGTCCTTGAAGTGGACCATGATATCAGGGAGGTGATGCCACGACATGTAAGTGAATTAGATTTAAGTGAGGCAGGGCTGTGCAAAGTTACCAGTCTTACCTTCTTCTCTGGAGCTATCTGGGTCCAGTGGTCAGATGTAGTTCAGGATGACTAGCCTTGGCCCAGGAGGCCATGGGGGAAGTGGTGGAGATTTTTTAACAAGCCTCAGTTTGTCTGAGGCAATCCCCATTCAGTGATTAAGGCTTGGTAAGAAATGTGGCAGAGAACAGCATCTTTACTGAGTGAGTTGGTGGTACTCTATGCTTACACAGGTGTCCCCGGGTCCAATCATTACTTTGGTCTCTTTCTTCTGAGATTTCCCTAGATCACTTGGTCTGGATCTTTCACTTGCTCCATCAGATTCAACCTTGCATTACAGCAACCTGCAACACATACCAAATACCTACCAATAAACTATAAATTGCATGGGGGCACGAATTATGCCAGTTTAAAGACTCTGAGCATCGTGCCTACTTGTACATAAGACCATAGAATCTGGAAGGAAAATTAAGAGAGCAGTTTTTTCATTTTACAGGTTGAGGAAATTAAGGACCAGAGAGGTTAGGTTGCCCAAGGATGCAGAGTAAGCAGCGAAGGTAAAATCTGAACCCAGAACCTCTGGGAGTCAGTCAGCTCTCTTTCTATGCTACTGCTTGTGGAAATGAAATGAGTCTCTTCAGATTCAGAGGGGCTGGTCTTCACCTATTGGCTATCTGCCTAGTGCCAACCTTCAACCTTTGCCAATCTTGATACCTCCAAACTTCAAATAAATGAAAGATTTTGAGATTGTCACTCTGTAGGATCCTGGAAGCCAAGAACATGCCTCCTAGGTTAAGGTTCTCCTCTTTACTGGGGTGCTATATTGAAGTCATTTCACACTTACTATCTTTATTTGAAAAGTATTTTTGTTCCTATGGACTCATTCAGGCATCCTCTGATGATTAATACGACTTCTAAAAAGGGAGAGATACGTTCTTTCCCTTTGAAGTACTGCTTTATAAGAATAACGTTAAATATAAGACAGTAAAAATTCTGTTCTCCTTTCTGCCTCTTTTTTCCTCAAACTGGAATATAGGAGAGATTAATCATCATAAAAGTTTTTGGTCCAGACCCATGATTTCATTGCTAATGAATTCCTAGTGAGGAAATTCCCTCTATTAATTCAGATTATTAACTTCTCAGTAACCTAGAGAATTACCTAGGGTTTCTGGGAAATTAAGTGACTTGCAGGGTCATATAGCGAGTCTGTGCCCAAACCCGAACCTGGGTCTTCCTGATTCTCAGGTTGGTGCTCTAGCCACTATCCCACACTGTCATGAAGTGATCTCTCAAACACTAATTATCTTAATGGCATAGCAGAGGACTCTTGCAAGCAAGCCAATCCACTTTTCCAAGCCTTCTCTTTTGACAAATCAATTGGGTGACTTGTGGACTGTGGGGAAATATTTGATACAACACTTTGAAGTTAGTTGGCAGAGAGCCTTTTATATTTTTTTTGTCCTGGAATCAAGAGAAAGAACATTTCTTCACTGCTATTTTGTTACAGTCATGTTCCCTGGCTATTTGCAAGAAGCAAGGTCAATGTTGAAGTGGAGGGCTGGCAGATGCCAGAACATCTGCTTGGCTGAAGTCACATTTACCTGTGATTTTTTAAAAAGTCTTAGATTCAGGAGGCATAGTCAGTGATACAATGAGATTCAGGAGCCAGTGCCCATATTACCCTTCCAGGGCCTTTCAGAGACCTCATATTAATTAGTATCATATTAAAATTCCTCCTCTCCTGTCCCTACCAGTTTCTTTTAATATAAAAGTTACGTGACTGTTGGCCACTGATTGGATTCATTGTACTGAGATGGTATGGTTCCATGAAACAATAAAGCCTTATATAAAGGAAATGTGGAAATAAAGAACTTGTATTTGTATTTGGAGACAAAAACCTTGTATTTGGAGACAAAAAAAAATGATCATAATTCACCTTCCATTATCTACAGACCATTGTAACTAACACCCCTAGAGTTCAGGCTCTCGTTACTTTCAAGATAAATTATTACTATAGCTTTCTGACTGGTCCCACTGGCCTTGGTCTCTACCCTATTGAATACAATGAATGGTGCTTGGATACTTGGGATAAGCAAAAGTTTTGTGGGTGTTTCCCTTTGTGACTACAATAACCATGCATATGTTTTTCCTGACAGTGGTTAACTCAGAACACCTGGCCTTGATCAGTTGAAACCAGATTCAGCTGGTTTCCTCACCCTTAGTTACTTTTCAGTTAGTTGAGTGCTGGATTCCATGCCATACCCATAGATATTCCATTGCTTTATTTTTTGTTATGCTTTTAATTCTATGGTTTTCAAAAAAAGAATTAGAGTACACTTCAATGACCATTAGAGATATGGTTTGGGGTAATTTCCTCCTCCTGGCTTTCTTCAATCTCAACTAAAGTCCCCAAGAAGCCCTTCCCAGTTTACTTTAATCTTAATCCCTTCCCTCTAAGACTATCCCCTACATATGCCTGTATCTATCTTGTTTATACTTGGTTTACATTTTCTCTCCCCCCATTAGACTGGGAGGTGCTTGAGAGCAGTGAATGCTACCTTTTTTGTATCCTCAGAGCTTAGCCCAGTACTTGGAACACAGTATGTGCTTAATAAATGATTGTTGACTGACTTAATGAAGGTAAATCAGGCATCTTAAGCACTGTTAAAGCTTACAATGAAACAGGATTAGTTACACCAAAAAAAAAAAAAAAAAAAAAAAGCCAAAGGGAAGTTTGTTGAAAATAGAAAATAATTCCAAGAACAGACAACCTATTACTGTGAAAGCACTTAGTTAATCTTCAGAAAATAGGCAATGACCTGCAGAGGAACCTGGAGAGGTTATTATTGAATCCTTTCCATTGTGCTATAGGTTTCTCAATGTTGGAAGAGTAGTAAGAAGACAAATTAAAAAACAAAAACAAATGCTCATTGTTGCTATGCAGGAAGAAACTGCTAGTCATGGGCAGGACAATAGAAAAACTGTGTTCTGAAAGAGTGGAAAAAAGTAATTTCTACTGTTCAAACTCAGTTTATCATTCAAGAACTATATCAAAATGATTGTCACAGGAAAAACTGGCTAGTCTTTCAGATTTTGCATTTTCACCACATTATGAAACATACACCACTCAAACAACATTTTGAGAATTTTTAAATTTTCCAGTTGATTCTGAAATTGTTCCCAATGAAAGAAGGATTAATTCTAACAAGTAGGTTAATAGACTGAGAAGTAGAAATGTTTGGATATTATGGAAATTCACAAATGGAAAAAGAGTATGACTTCACGTCATGCCCCACATCATAGAATTTATAATCTAAAAGGAAGAAAGGGGGATGTTGGATATGTCATATACAAAAAAAAGGAAGATTCAATGTAAGATGTGATAAGACCAATGTAAGGATGCAGACAAAGTGTTCTAGAAAATTTTGGGGAGGGAGAGAACACTTTCCAAGGTGGGTTCCAAGAAACTTTCAAAGAAAGGATGACACCTGAACCTGGCTTTGAAGGAAGAAAAGTATTTTGATGGGCAAAGAAATATGTCTCAGGCATGAAGACTAGATTCCGTAGGTACGACTAAGTTCCTGAGTGCAGAATGAAATCAGGAGCAGCTAGTAATCAGTGAATTTAACAAGAGTGTGGGAAAGAGAATAGTATTAAATAAAAGAAGTCTAGAAAGGTAAATTGAATCCAGATTATGAAGCAGCTTAAATATCAGACTAAGGGATGGTGTTTTATCTTATCATAATATATCATTATATATTATAATTATGTCATTATAGAGATCAATAAATAGAGAGCCACTGAAGGATTTTGATGAGGGTAGTGATGTGATCAGATGCATTGGGAAGATAGTTTTGGTAGCAATGTGAAGGATAGATTGAATAAGATGGAGACTGGGAGCAAGAAAGCCACTTAGGAGTGTGGTAGCTGATCTTGATGCCATTTGCTTCTTCATTGAAGGTATCTGACAAGACTTATGAAAACACCATGTCAAAAAACAAGCACACAGCTTTCTTTTATTTCATTGGTGACTGGAAAAGTGAAATAGCATCAGCCATTATCCAGAACCCAGGCAAGCATGCTGTTATGAAATTGATGTACAATATTGAGAAACTTCTCTGGGCAACCAAATTTTGTCATGATTTTCCACAAGCCCTCATGACTGACATCATCAAAGGCCTTGGTCAGATTGATGAACAGTGTACAATCTCCATTCTGCTGCTGACATTTCTCCTGGAGTTGTTGGGAAGCAGACACCATATCAACTCTTCTTCGGCCCTTTCTGAAGCTGCATTGACTCTCAGGTGTATGACCATCTTCCAGGTGAAGGATCAGCCTTTTTAGGAGGACTCTGGCAAGAATTTTGCCAGCAATGACTAAGAGAGAGACACTGCCCCCATCCCCATGATTGTCACAGAACAATCTATTTCCTTTACCTTTATGAAGATGGACAATGGAGGTATCCTTGAACTCCTGGGTGATAACCTCCTCTTGCTGTATAACCTGAAAAACTTCAATCAGCTTTTGCATAAGTAGTGTCCCCCCACCTTGTAAATCTCAGCTGGAATAGAATCAGCACCAGGTGCTTTGCCACGTGAGAGAAATCAAATGGCATTCAAAACCTTTTCTTCAGTTAGAAATTGTATTGTTACTATCAGTGTAATACTGAATTTCATCTGCCTTTTTACTGAGCCAAGAATCCTGCTTCACTTGTACTTTAATTCTGATGAAGTTAAATGTGGCCTTCTTAGAGAGGGGAGTTCTCATTTTTTGTTTAGCAGCTTCTAAATTTCCCTATCATTTTTTGTCAAACTAATCTTGATGTTTATGAGTGTTCTTACTTTACATAAGTAAACAAAGTGCTGTACACCAAATCTCTGAAGGCTGCCCACTCTTGCCAACCATGTGTTGGCTTAGCTTTCCCTCTCAGAAAAGCTCTCTATTCTGTTAACATTGTCTTCTGGAAGTTGTCTTGCCTTGGGGCAACTGCTTTTGTTGAATGTTAATATTTAGCTTGGAGAGGATAAGTCTATGATCAGTCCAGCACTCTGCACCACACATGGCCTACAACACATCTATCTGACTCTTCTTTTTATAATGACATAGTCTATTAAATACCAGTGCTTGCTGTGAGGATGCATCAATGAAGTTTTATTGCACTTAGGTAAACAGAAGACAGTGTTGGTGATGAGAAGATCATGAGATGCACAAATCTTCAGTAGTAAGTGATCATTGCTGTTTCTGACTACATTCCTCCCAAGGACTCTACCATGTCTAGCAATCTGTGCCTACTCAAATATTAAAATTACCTAGAATCATAAATCTGCCCTCTTTTGGCACACTGATGATGAGGGTCTCCAAGTCTTCATAAAATTTTTCTTTAACCTCTTCAGAGTTCGTCATGATGAAAGCATAGGCACTGATGATGGTGACATAGTACTTTCCTGAAAGTGACAATCACATTGTCACTAGCCTATTGTTCACTCCTTTTGATAGGCATACCAGCTTGCTGACCAGATTAGTTGTGATTGCAAAACCTATACCAGCTTCCTGACATTCCCTGTTCATAGCAGCCACTCCTGAAAAATACATGTCCAACTCTAACTTTGGCAAGCTGACCTTCTTTGCCAGCCTTTTCATTCAGGACTTCAATTTGGACGTGATACCTGCTGAGTTCTCTCACAAAAAGAGCTTTCATCTTTCAGGTGTACAAGGTTTCACATTGTCCATAAGCATGCACACAGTGAGAAGATGAGCCCGCAGCCTAGGTCATAGCTGTGCAGGGTTGTGACTACAGCTCCCAGTAGATTCATACCTCCTGTTTCATCACTTGCCTGTTGCCACAGGACTTTGAGCTAGGTTAAAAATGGCAAAATGGTATGGATGATAACTATTGATTCATACATAAATTGGATTTAAATGAGGCAGAATTGCACAAAGTCACCAGACTCATTCCCTCTTCCAGAGTCATTATAGTCCAGTGGCAAGACACAAGTCAAGATGACTAGTCATGGCTCAAAATGCAATGGACTACCTTGGCATCTTCAATGTCTAATCAAACTCTAAGTACTCCACAGTACCTGCTTCGTGACTGTTGGAACAGATTGTCCTCATCTGCCCATTCCACTGGGAGAGGTCTTCACATGCTTGGGATAGACACTCCCTTAACTCACTGAAGGGTTTGAGACCCCTCAGTTACTTTCAACCTGGTTTAACCAGTCTTCCAAAATGGATTACCAGGGTGTGGCCACTGTAAGTCCTATAGCTTCTTGGAACCACAGGTGAGAGTTGAGTGAATCAGGTGGGCACCAAAAGGGTGGAAAACACTCAGCAACCTTCATAACAGAGGTACTGGTCTTCCCTGAACACACCCTACACCCCAGCACAATGATAACAGGTACTTAATAATACACATATTTATATATTAATATACACATATTTTGTGTTATATTGTATATATATTTGCATATACATATATAAATATACACAATATTATATTGGCTGTTAGATGGCATGGAGGGTAGAACGCTGGATTTAGATTTAGGTTGATATGAGTTAAAATCTAGCCTCAGACATTTACTGATGGTGTGATCTTGGTCAAGTCACTTAACCATTGCCTGCTTCAGTTTCCTCATCTGTAAAATGAACATAAAATAGCACCTATCTTCCAGAGTTGTCATAAGGATCAAATGAGATATTTGTAAAGTATTTTGCAAACCTTCAAGTGCTATTTTACATGTACACCTCTCTCAGACAGAATGAAAGTATCTGAAAAGCAGGAACTGTTTCATTTTCATATCTGTATACCCAGAGCCAGTCACATGATAAGCAGTTAATAAATGTTTCTTGACTGATTGAATGGAAATTAGGGTAAAAATTGGAATTAGCTAGATAGATTTGGGTATCATTTGCATATAGGTGACAACTGAAGACATGGAAGGGGATGAGATCAGCAAGGGAAAGAGTTAACAGAAGAGCAGAGGGCCCAGGAAAGGGAAGTAGGAGGGTGAATATACATAGGAGACTGAAAAATGAGGGCTCAGGCAGGATGAGAACCAAGAGGGACAAGGTATCCTGGAAGCCAAGGGATAAGCGAGTCTCCAGGAGAAGAGGGTAGCCAATAGCATCCAACCCTGCAGAAAGTTGAGGAGAATGAGGATAAAAAGAAATTTGGCAGAATTGGCAAGGTCAAATTAATTTTTCAGTTGAGAGCTTACTATGTGGCAGGCACCGCGTTCAGCTAGAGAGAAACAAAGAAAGCAAAAAAAAAGCCCCGCTTTCAAGGAGCTCACGTTCTCATGGGGGAGACAGCATACACATAAATATCGGACACCAGTTGGCAGATCACTGATAATAATTCTTACCAAGTGAACACTTGGAGAAAAAGGTGGCAAAAAAATGAAGGCAGAAATAGATTAGGAACCTATGCTCATAGTTCTTATTTTTAAATGGTTTTAAAATTGGATGTATGCAAGAAACAAAATAAAGGATTGGAATGAAAACATACAATTTATGCATAAAGCAGGAAGGTAAAGAGGAAACGTAAATACTTAAAAATGTCTTGAGGAATGCTTTATGCATATGCATGTTGATTAAAAAAATTTCTAAACGTAACTCTAAGTAGAAAAACATATTTTAAATACATTAAAATTAATGGGAGATTCTGGGATGAAGTAGACCAGATAAGTATCAAATATTTTGCTGTGTAAATATGAATTTTGGTAGACAAATTACATTTTCCTACTTATGGATGGAAGTTTCTTCCATTGACGGAAGAAGAGACAGTATAGTGTTTTAAGTAAGAGCAAGTGAGGTTACAGACACAAAACTAAGCTTTGTGCATCATTCACAAGGGCTGATTTGTGTATGAAGGAATTTCTAGGACATTGATTCTTGAAACTCTGTTTTACACTATTTATTTAAGCTTTCCCTCTCACTGAGGTTCCATTTTTTAACGAGCACATATACATAATTCTTGCTAACATATAAGGAAAGGAGAATTGCAGATCACTTAGAAAACTCTCCAAGGTTCCTGTTTTGGACAGCATGATTCCCTGCTTACTCAAAGGCCTTGTTTCCAGGAGGCCAAAGACAAATTTTTCATATACCACAAAGCAAAGAACGTGGGAAGAAGATAGCTGAGTCAACAGGAAATAAATGAGACTACTCTGAAGCTTGAGTACAGAAAATTAAAATACTACTGTTCCCACACACAATGTAGACAAATCAGTGCATTTAGGAACATGAGACCTCCTGGGAGCAGACGACTGTTGGTGGTGGTATACAAGGACTGGTTGAAAAAAAATTGCCGTCATTGGATAGAAAGAGCAAAAGGCATACTGACCTGGTGTACCAAATAAATATTTTAAAAATTAAAAATGTCATTGTGTCGAATATTCAGTGCTGACTTTTCAGAGACAAGGAATAAAATATAGAGTAAAACCTAATCATCTCAACCAGCAGCTTGTTTATACAGAATTTATATCCTATAAGTTAAACTAGTTCACTTATTCCTGTTTCCCTGATCTCTCTCTCTCTCTCTGTATATATATATATATATATATATATATATATATACATATATATACACACACACGTACATGTACAGATACATACATATACATACATACATGTACGTATACATACATACACATATACATACACACAAACACACAACTGGCTGGACTGAATTCACTCACAGAATTATTATTAAAATGTGGGGGAAGGAGTAGCAAAGACAGCGAAATCCAGATTTACATAGGGTTATTTCTTCATGAGTAAAACAAAGTCAAGAGTTGAGGCAATTATTTGGATAATTTTAGATGGTACAAAATGCCACTTTGGTGGGAGAGTTTTACCATAGTGAATCAGTGTCAGAAATGAGAATTGAAAACAGCAGTCCCAACCACTTAATCTTTAAATATGTCACCTGTCCTAATTACATAACTTTTTATGAGCCAAATTCCTCTGTAATCTGAGTCACAGCCTGGTTTTTTTTTTTTGAGGTAGGTGCCATTAAAAGCCTGGGACAGTCCTTCTTCACAGAATGCACTTAATAAACATGTTTTAAATGGAATTTGTTTGTTGAATTAGAAGTTTCATTAAGTGTCAGTTTACCAGAATGAATTTCTTCTTTTTTCTCCACCATTCTTATGACTGAATCTTAAGATAATTTACTACTGGTCACATATATCTATTAAAAGCAGAAAAGCTTAGACAAGGAGAAGACAATATCCTTGCTCTCCTGGTCTTTTCTTTGTTCCTGGAGTCCTGGGGTTGAGAAAATCCTCTTCCTAATGACTCTTCCTTCCCCCATCCTGATCCAACCGAGAAAGCCCTTAGATGTCTGCTATAAGGGCAGGAAATAACTGGAAATTAAACAGGGAGATGTAATAAATTTCTAATCCTAATTTAGGATGAGGCCTCTTACAGAATTGCTGACCTTGGTGCTCAGGAAGCTAAAGTTAAGCAATCAATTTAACCTTGAAGGCACTAGTTGTCTGGGAAAGTTGAGCGTTCCTAAAAGCTTGACACCTGGGCTAAAGCATCTCCTTCCAGAGAAGAAATGTCTGGTCTCTTTCATGGGAGAAAAGTCACTAACTTATCCTAGTTACATGGCTAAATGTATGGGTATTCTGACTTTATGAAAGAGCTATAACAAAGCTTTTAGTTTAAAGTACAATAGCAGAATTGTTTCTTCTTATTCCAAACAAATCCGAGGACATTTCTGGGTGGTGTGGCTGCCATAGAGTGAGGTCTTGACCTTCTTGCTGTTCCTGGTTTCAAGTTAACTTCTCTTTTAATATTAAGAACATATTGTGGTATTGGGTAGTAAACAATGTATATGTGTGTCCAAAAACAACTGATAAATATATGTGGCCACCCTATAGGACAGATCCCCCAACGGGGAAATTTGATTAAAAAAATTTCACCATTAGCTTATGACATCAGATATCAGTCAAATTAATTAGTAAACAGATTAGATCACCAGATGCTAATCAGAACTTGGGTGAGACTAGTTAATGTCCACAGCTAGAACTATAAGAAACGCACTGGAATCTCAAACCTTCAGATTGCTCTTGGGTGGAGACTGAGCCTAGCTCCTGTGTTTCCCCATACGGGAGATTCAAATTTCACTCTTCTTCTACCTCCTCCCCTGGCCCCATTCAATTGAAGACAGTGCCAACTAACTGATGGAAATTTGCCAGCTTGGGAATGATCCACCTCAGAGGGAAACACAGCTTTTGGCCAAGCAGTAAGAGAACCAGTATAAGACACACTTACCTATAAGCACTAGGAGATAAAGTTGGTGATTTGTTGTTTCTAATAGGGTTAAAGTTTGTATTGTTTAATACTTGATAGTTACCTGTTTGATAAACCCAAAGATCCAAGCTAATAGAGCAATAATTCACTATTCTACAAAAAGCACTGGGAAAATTGAAAAGTAGTCTAGCAAGAAATTAGGCATAGAGCAACATCTTACCCAGTACACCAAGATAAGCTCAAAATGGGTACATGTTTTAGACATAATCAAAATTAGTGTAGCATGGGGAAAAATGACCTGTCAGGTCTATGGATAAGGAAAGAGTTCATGACCAGAGAGAGACTGGATCATGAGAGTTAAAAATGGATAGTTTTGATTCCATTAACTTAAAAATGGTTTTGCATAAACAAAAACCATTTCAGCCAAAAATTAGAAGGAAAGTAGGGAACTGGGAAAAACAAATTTTATAGCGAGTTTCTTTGATAAAGTCCTCATTTCTCAGATACAGGGAACAGAGCCAAATGTATAAAAATAAAAACTATTCCCTAATTGATAAATGGTCAAAGGATATAAAAGGGCAGTTTTCAGAAGAAATCAAAGTTCTCAATAGTCCTATGACTAAATCTCTAATAATTAGAGAAATGCCTATTAAAATAACTCTGAGGTCCAACCTCTTACCTATTAGATTGGCCAATGTGACAGAAAAAGAAAATGACAAATGTTGGAGGGGATATGGAAAAATAGGGACAACTAACGTATTGTTGGTGGAATTGTGAACTGACCCAGACATTCTGGAGAACAATTGGGAACTGCATCCAAAGGGCTATGAAATTGTATACATCTTTAGATCTAGCAATGCCACTGCTAGGTTTGTATGCCAAAGAGCTCAGAGCATCTATATGTATAAAAAAAAAATATTACAGCAGCTCTTTTTTGTGGTGGCAAATAATTGGAAACTGAGGGGATGCCCATCAGTTGGGGAATGGCTGTACAAGTTGTAGAGTATGATGTTGATATGCTGTAAGAAATGATTAAAGGGGCTGGCTTCAGAAAAAACATGGGAAAACTTACATGTATGTTGCAAAGTGAAGTGAGAAGAAACAGTAGGACATTGTACACAGTAAGAGCAAGGTTGTAACGATGATCAACAGTGAAAGACTTATCTACTTTGATCAATACATGACAGTTCCAAAGGACTTATGACAGAAAATAGATGGAAAATAAATAACTTATCCAAAAAATGAAATTTGATATAAACTATGTTTGCATGCTGTTCATGAATAAAATTTGATTGTTAGCACTGGAAAATAAAAAAGTAGAGGATACTTCATAACCTTCTGCAAAGTGGATTTCGGTTTTGCAATGACCAGAAGCGTCAGTGGATCACCAAAGGGTCAGGAAAGCACAGGCCCCTTAGGAACATCAGAGAACAATGCCTCGAGGGGAGTACTTGCCATATAATATTAGTAGGGAGCAAGCCCAGTCTTGTGGGAAGCCATGACATCTACAGAAGACCTTAGTGTCACTGTAGTATTGGGGGCAACATTTATTTTTCCCCAGGTGTGCAGTGACCATATGTGCTTCCTGTCTGTGTGCCTTTTTACTCATGTTTCTTCTACTTGCCCCCTCTTTTCATTGATGGTGTGTGTATTTGTGGCAAAACATGGCCCAGGGTTATAGGGGAAATGTTTTATCTTGTTGTGCTATTTCATGAAGTGCCTTTTCTTTGAGTTAATTGTGTGCCCTAGAAGATTAGAAAAGTAAACACATTGATTAGAGTTCCTAAGCTACAGAGATTTTAGTTAAAATGAAGTTCCACATAGAACCTTGAATCTAGGGCAACTTGGTTTGAAGCATTGAGTGTGCAAGTCAAGGGGTTTCTCCAGGTGCTATAGCATGCCCCTCTCTTCCTTCCTTCTCTTCTTTTTTCCTTCTTCCCTTCCTCCCTCTTCCTTCCTTTTCCCCTCCCTTCCTTTCTTTATCCTTCTTCTTTCCCTTTCTTTCCTTTTTCCTTCTTTCCTTCCCCCGTTGTTTATTTCTTTTTTTCTGCCTAATTCCTTTTTTTGTATTACAAATTTATTTCATTTTCAATTCATGCAACAAAACAAGCATTTCCATAACATAGTGCAATAAAAAAAAATGAGAACATGAAACTGTAAATCTATCAAGGGAACTTGTTATTTCTTCCAAATATACAACAGGTATTATGTAGATTTCTTTTTTCCTCTGTTACCCCCACCCTGAGATGGTTACTATGATTAGATACAAATTGGTATGTGTGTATATAATATATATATACACACATACATATACATATATAATAATTTTATAAATGCTTCTATTTATCCGTTCTTTTTTTGCATACATATAGCACTTTCTCCATATGTCCTTTATCTTTAATTTGTATATTTTATAATACTCAAAATGACTTAGTCACTCAAAGTTGTTTTTAAAAACAATATTGCTATTGCTGACTACAATATCTTTTTGATTTTGCTCACTTCACTCTTCATCGTTTTATGCAAGTCTTTCTATGCTTTTCTAAGGTTATTGAGCTCATTATTTCTTATTGCACAGTAGTATTCCATCACAACCATATACCACAACTTGTTCAGCCATTCCCCAAATTGATGGAGATTCCTCTAATATCCAGTTCTTTGCCACCATAAAGAGAGTTGCTATAAATATCCCATTCACATTCAAAGTTATAATTACTGTTTATGAATTTCCCTCCACCTTTTTTTATTCATTATTTTCATTCCTAGTGTCTCTTTTTACCCTTTCTCTTACCCTTTACCCTTTACCTTATCTTTTTCCCTTACCCTCCCATCCCCCAATTTTCTCAACCCTCCAAGAGTCTCCCATCATCTCCTCCCCCCACCTTCCCAAATCCCAATCCCCATTCTAGTAAGATGGTGGAGTAGGTTAGAAATTTCCAAGCTGTCCATATTTTCTCCACAAACAGACAGAAAATCTCCATGAAATGAATATAGAGCAGCAGAAATAAAGGAGTAAAGCAGGTGTCCTCCTAAGACAACTTGAGAGGATTTCAGAAAAGACATGGCCTCCGTGATCTGAGGTTTGGCTCAAGGGAAATGTAGACTCCACTGAATCAACAAACAGTAGGTGCTAAGGGTAGTTCCATTGGGAAACATTCTAGGCCTCAAGAACTTTCACCTCACTTAGGAACTTTCACTTCACAGCCTCAGGAACTTTTACCTCATAAAGGACAGCCGATGGCTGAGTAGGAGAAGACTGAAGGACCTCTGCTGTTTGCAGAAGCCAGTCCTACTGGCGCTGACTAGATATGATCCTGGGCTATGGCTATGTGCCAGGAGGAGCGAGCATATATCCAGTGTGTGTGGTACCACAGGGAGCAAGAATAGTTTCAGGACAGCATGGCTGGGGGCGCTAACTGTGGCTTAGGGGAGGAGAGGAGTCCCTGGGGTTGAGCTTGGCCAAAATTCAGAAAATAATAGTAAGGAGGACCTGAGACCTGGAGCAACATTACCCACAACTCAGGGTTAAATTCTGATTATAAGGATAAGCTGCTAAAAATAAAACAAAATAAAACAAAAATAAAAACAAATAAGCAAAGGAAAAAGAAACCAACCATAGATAGCTTCTTTGGTGTAAAAGAAGATCTCAGTTCATATTTAGAGAAAGATAATGAAGTTAAACAAATGTAATTCCTACCCTACAGAGTAACATCAAATGATCACAAGCCCAAAAAGAGTTCTTGGAAGAACTGAAAAAGGAGATGAAAAATTAAATAAGAGATATCAAAGAAAAATTACGGGGAAAAAAGCAGTCTAAGAAAATTATGAAATGAAAGTTAACCGAACAGAAAAAAGAGGTGCAAAATCTTAAGGAAGAAAATACTTGAAAACTAGAATTGGGCTAGAGGAATTGAATGGCATTCTAAAACACCAAGAAAAAATAAAAAGAAGAAAATAGAAGAGAATCTGAAAACATTTCATTAGAAAAACAACTGATCTGGAGAACAGATCAAAGAGAGTCAATATAAGAATTGTTGGACTACCTGAAAGTTATGATTTAAAAAAATCTGGATACAATATTACAAGAAATGATTAAGGGAAATTTCCTTGAAGTTCTAGAACAAAAGGGTAAAGTAGAAATAGAAAAAAATCTATTGTTCACTACCCAAAAGAGATCCCAGAAGGAAAACTTACAGGAGTGTCATAGTCAAGTTTCAAAACTTCCAGGTTAAAGAGAAAATATGGCAAGCAACAAGGAAAAAAAACAATTTAAATATGGCAGAAATACAGTCAGGATTTCACAAGACCTAGCAGCTTCTACTCTAAAAGACCAGAAGTCTTGGAACATTGTATTTCAAAGAGCAAAAGACCTGGAGTGCCTCCAAGAATAATTTACCTAGCAAAGTTGAGCATAATCCTAAATGAAAAAAAAAAAAGGATATTTGGCAAACTGAAAGATTTTCAGACCAGAAAATGACCAGAATTCAATGGAAAATTTGATATAAAGGATCCAGAATAAATATAAGGAAAACATTGAAGACTAATTATAAGGCACTCATTAAGGTCAAACTGTTTACTTTAAACGTTTTATATATGTGTATATATACATATATATATGAAAATGTTATCAGTATTTTTAAAACTGTCATCATTACTAAAGCAGTTTGAAAGAAAGGTTGGGGCTGAGTTGTATATGATGAGGTGATTCTAAAAAACAAAATTAGGTAGGAGAAGGTAAAAGGGAGCAATTGTTTTTAAAAATGGGCCACAAGAAGAAGAACCAACACAGAGGAAACAGGTTGGGGTGGAGGACTGGTAACATTGGAACCTTACTCTCATCTCATTTGAAAGAGGAAACAATGCGTACATCTGCCTAATTCAAATTAGTATGTATGCCTTCGGATTGATTATAATATATTGTAATTTCAAGATAAGCAAAAATGATAGATGAACTTTAAAAAAATTCAAGATCTTTTCTATTCAGTTATTTTACAAATGTTCTTAATGGAGATAATCCAGTGAAAAGAAAAATTTCATCAAGGTATCAACTGAATGAAGATAGTATCGAAAATGCCCCATGGAACTGGTGTATCTCTCCCTAATTGGGAGACTCATTACTCTTGGGAAACAGTAGGACTCGATACATATTATACTGCAAACCAGTATACCAGGGCATATGTGCTGAAATGTAATTCAGCAATATTAGTGGACTTGGGTTTCTCACCCTGGTACCCCACTTCCAGCAGCTTCAGAAATTTGGCTGGAGAACCCCTGTATCTGTTTGAAATTTGCTGGATCATAATTCGAATTTATTGGCTTGAGAATTTCTAGAGCATAAACAAGGGTTTTAGGGGTGGGAGAAGATTGATTTTTCCTTCGTTTCTCGCAAGACATCTATGACCCTCTAATCTACATAAGTGATCCATTTCAAGTCTGGCTTGCTTCTGTCCCTGTTATACGAGGTAATGCCTTCACCTCCAAGGGTAGGCCAATTCTCTGCCAAGATATTCTAGCTGTCATCTGCAAAGCCAACGGAAAGCTACATTAAAAGTATATATCAAGTAAAATCATAGACCTGTCATATGCTCTTCCTATTACTCCTGGCAGTGAAATACCTACCACACTCCAAGAACTTACTGTGTGTAGATTATGAATGCTAAAGCATGAGCTGAAGGCTCAAGAGGAGACTGCATTAAGACAGACCATTTGAAAGTTTAAATATAGACACCGTACTGTCATTATAACCTCAGAATCCAAGGATCTGAGGTCATTGTTTTCCTAATAAGTGTACTGAGGAAGAATGTTATAAATTCATTACCATGATACAGCATCCAAAATGAGTAAAATGGGACCCTCTTTCTATAGGTTTCAAATAACTAGTAAACCAAAGTGAGCAAGCTGTAATCCAGTCTTCTCTAGCTTTTCCAAGATGTGGGAGGTAGGGAAAGGGAAGAAGGCAGAAGAAGCAGGTCTGGTGCCAAGTTGGCTAGAATATTTCCCTTCAAATCCTCACAGCATGTCATCTTATATTTGAGGAAGGATGCAGGGCCAAAATTAGCAACAGAAAAGAAGCGCTGTGGTGTTCTGATTTTACTTTCTCAATGCATGGGACCTATGATTTTGGTCTTTAATAAATAGCTCATTGATTACAGATTTAAAACTGGAATAGATTTTGATGGTCATCTGGTGCACTTCCCCGCACCTCCATGAGGAAGCTAAGGCCCAGAGAGGCTAAATTAATCCCAAAGTCATATACAGTAAATGACAGAGCTAGGATTTGAACTCAGATCCTCTGATTCCAAATTTATCCTCTTACCTCTCCTGATCTATATCTTGCCATTGGATTCAGTTGGCTCCAGAGGAGAAAGTGAGGCTGATGACTTTCCACAGCCCCCCCTCACTTAAATCTTCCTGATATGACAGTCCTTTTAGAGAATGAAAGACAGAAAAACACAACGACAACAACAATCCTTTTACCCACAACATCACACTTCCTGTTCTTGCCTTGGGTTTAAGATGCTATGCTAGGTATCACAAAAGTCACATAGTCTTTGACCACAAAGAATTGAAAACTAATGAAGATGAATTGGGTGATAGTATAAATATGTGATAAGGAACTCTTAAATTATAATAGTCCACATTCCATATGCTTTATGGAGTGTTTTATATATACTGTCTCCGGTCTAAATAATCTTCTGAAATGGTATAGCAAATATAATGTTTTCTATTTTAGAAATAAGGAAAGTGAGACTCAGGGAGCTGAAATTACTTGCCAAAGGCACATTGCTTTGTAAAAGCTAAGTCTTAAACCTAAGTGTCTTGACCTGTGTTCCAGTTCTTCAATTCAGAGGTGTCAAACTCAAACAGAAATGCCAGTAAGCCCTAGATAAGCATCCCTGCAGCCTCATATTGACTTATAAAACCAAAAATTAACATCATGAGTGTTTTATTGTATTTTTTGTTAAATATTTCTCCATTACATTTTCATCTGATTAGGACAGTTCTTGGACATGATGTGGACTATAATATAGCCCATGAACCTGACATATGAATCTTCTATTTTAGAAACATAACTACAAATTATATAGCTCCGAATTCTCTTTAACATATTGACCAAGACCATATTCATATAATGCAAACTAATTTGAATAATGCTACCTGAAGGACTCAGTCAGTTCATAATTGATTTTTTTCAGCAACAAAAAAATTAGAGTAGCTAAAATCCCCATGATGAAATTAAAAATTCAATAAAATATTAAGCTTATTTAATTGCTATATATAAAGATGGCCTGAGATGCATAAGTTCATGTACTAACATTTACTCTTTAGGAAATAAATCTACTTTATAAGTAAGGCATTTGCAGTACAGATATCTGCAGGTTATTTGCAAACAGGTGGGTTGAGATATAATTTGCTCTATCAAAAGTCAGTACAAGGGCAGCTAGGTGGTACAGTAGATAGAACACCGTTCCTGGAGTCAGGACCTGAGTTCAAATCCAGCCTTAGACATTTGACGCTAGCTGTGTGACTCTGGGCCAGTCACTTACCCCCAATTGCTTCAACCCGCCCCAAAAGAAAAGTCAATACTAATTAAATAGTTTAAGTTTCTTTCATTGAAACACTGAGATTTCTTTGGCTATTTAAAAAGAGAGCAAAGACTCTGGTGTTTCTGTAGGACTAAGGTTCTTAACCTGTGGTTCATGAACTTGCCTTCAAAACTAAATTTTGATAACTATTTCAATATGATTGGTTTCCTTGTTTTATGCATTTAAGAACATTATTTTAAAAAGCAGGCTCATGGGCTTTACCAGACTGAGAAAGGGGTCCATAAGCATGAAAAATCATTAAGCAAGGGATCTTAACCTTTTTTCTGTTATGAATTCCTTTGGTAGTCTTGAAACCTATGGACCACTTTTCAGAAAAAATGTCTTAAAATAGTTGAAGAAAATGCTAATTTCAGTTAGACATTAATGAAAATAAAGAAGTATTTTCCCCCATCCAAGTTCATGGATCCCCTGAAATCTATCTCTGGATTCCAGGTTAAGAATCCTTAACCTGGGGAGGTCCCTGTCCTGAAGGGCTCTATCCTTAGCTTTATTCCAATCAAATATCAGTGATATGACATGCCTTTCAAATTTCCAAAAGACATAGTGTGCAACAGATGATAGAATCAGGAGCTGGAACATTATGACAGGAAATTTGCTGAACTGAAATCTAATAAGATGAAACTCGATAGGGATAAATGTTCAATCCTTCCTCATATAATTATTATATGAGTGGCCCTGGGCAAATCATTTAGCCTCTCTATATCTTAGTTTCTTTGCCTATAAAATGAGAATTGGACTCAATGTCCTCAAATTTCCCTTTTAGCTTTAGATCTATGATCCCATGATCCTAGGATTCCACAAAATAAAAGGTTCAGAAGGAAGCATAGCCTAATAAAATTTCATGTGCAAAACCCTGAGGTTTCAGTGACTTGAAAAGTCAATATAAGCCAACATATTGCCGAGGCAGTGAAAAAAATGAATAAGATATTAAAGTGTCTTAATGGGATCATAATTACTGTCCATTACTCCAAGCTGTGGCCTTACATGGAGCTAGTTCAGTCTTGGGTCTTTCTCTTCACCTGATGTTGCCCATAGAAATACATAAAAGGTTACTTGGCTCCATGCAAACATTCAGGCAAATAATATGCATTAGGTAAAATCTATAGAACATTAAAAAGCAAAGCCTTACAAAGGCCTCACGCTAGTCCATAAATAATCAATACATTTCTTTTCCCTTTCTAGCATGGTCCACCTTCCTCCAGGGCCCATCTCCAGAATCACAGTTTTCCAGAATTATAGCATTTATCAGTGGTTGGGACTCTGTCCTTGTAAGAGAAGTGAATTTGCAGGTTCTAGACATTCCAGTAAGACCCATTTCATCTCAGAGATGAATTACAGGCATTCTACTTTATAGCATCATCCAGAGATTTTGGACTGTCCTTGTAAAGAACTCGAAGTTGTTATACAGACAACTATACCCCTTAACATTCTAATAATTCCACTTTCACTCCCAGAAACTCATACAGCTGTCTGGCCTTACCAGACTACTCAGGGCTGAACTCCTCTTGGAAATGAGAAAAATAGCTTGGAGTTTCTAGAAAGGGAAATCCTTTCCTATTGGATCATTAGTATTAGAATAATGAAGTCAGGAGACTTTGAGACTTCAAATCTGGCCTCAGACATTTACTAGTTATGTGACCTTGAGCAAGTCACTTAATCCTGTTTGCCTCAGTTTCCTCATCTGTAAAATGAGCTGGAGAAGGAAATAGCAAACAACTCTGGTATCTTTGCCAAGAAAACCCCAAATGGGGTCACGGAGAGTCAGACACAAACAAAATGACCTAACAACAACAAAAATGCACAGTAATGGCAGGGGTCATAGACTGCAATTTGTGCTCCCCGATTTCATGACTCTGATCCTTTGCTGCTCCTTCTAGCTCTGGGGAGACAGAAGCATAATATTGTTTTCTGAGATACGGACAACACCCAGGAACTCCCTTTTTCACTCTGGAAGGATGGAAGCAACAATCTTTAATTCAGGATTTCTAGAGAGCTAATCCTAAGGTTGCTGCTGCCCAGGAAATGCCAGCCTTCTCCAGAAGGCCAAGGTTGAGGAACTACCACCCCTCTCCATGGCTGCCATCTCTTGGACTGTGCTGGGATCAGGAATTTGGCATTCAGGAACTCTATGCTAGGGACATTTGTATACATCTCCCCCAGACCCAAGAACACTTAGTTTTTTGCTCTCTCAGGATACTGAAGATAAAGGAGACATGGTGAAATGGGGTGACTCAAACTAACCACCTCTTTATAGGCCCAGTGCAAAGTGGGTGTGAGTAGAGATTGCCGTAAAGATGAAGAATGGATTTAGAAGGACTGAGGAACAGGAAGGACTTATGCTTCTACTTGGATGAATTTCAGAGTCTGGGATCATCGAAACCCTGTGGGATGATGAAGTCAATACTATCCTTGTATGCAGCTGGGTTAACGTGAAGAGGAAAATCATGGGAGTTGAGGAGATTGATGAATGCTAAGTCAGGGTGTTTTAGGGAATGGTAGCATGAGCACTCAGGACCTCAAGTAAAAGGAAAAGAATTTAACTGGGGAAGATGATTAGGAGTCCTGTACTGAACTCTTACAGAAAGAAAAGACAACATCTTGGGGTGGGGAGGTAAATATGGGCACCTAGGTGGTAGGATGGGCCTAGAGTCAGGAAGACTCGTCTTTCTGAGTTCAAATCTCTTCACCCTGTTTGCCTCAATTTCCTCATCTGTAAAATGAACTGGAGAGGGAAATGGCAAATCACTGTAGTATCTTTGCCAAGAAAATCCCAAATGGGGTCACAACGAGTCAGATGAGACTAAACAATAATAACGAAAAAAGGTAAGTAAAGAATTGTCATTAGAAGTTGGAAAGGGTGATAATTCTGGATGGAATAATTCTTAATGAAGGAGATATCATTGAGAGATGGTGGAAGTGTGAGTGTGGAAAGCATAGAGATGAGCAAGAAATAGACTTGTTCTGCTACCTGGCCCAAGGTGTGAGGGGGTAATAAAGCAGGCATATTGGAGAGGGTGATCAGGGAACCAGTCTTCTGCCAGGTTTCTGTGATTATGAGATGTGAATGTGAGAAAGAGATATAATACAAAGAACAATTTATTCATAATAGATTGAGTCTTCCACAAGGCACAATAGATGGAAAGGACAGAGTGAGATAGAAACACAGGAGGAGTAGGACCTCCATAGGAAGTGGAGAGGGATAAAGGAATAAATGGTGAGGAGTAACAGAAGGAGGGAGTTGTTGCCTTGGCAGCCTTTGACTCTGAATCACAGGGATTCTGAGAGGAGGAGGAGAAGCCACAGGAAAGACCATCATATAATATTTTGTGGGTACCAGTATGTCACTTACAGATGCCCAGATACTGTATTTTGGGTATTATCAACTGTGCAGACAAGAGTGGGGAGAAAGCCTTGTTTCTGCTGCTGGGCAGATCCCTTCCACAGAGAATCAAAGTTCTGAACCAAAGTATAGTTCTCTATAAGTTCATCAAAGTGGTCAGGAAACTCCCCTATACTCTATACTCCCCCAGTCAAATATTTGTAATCTCTAGAGTGCCTCTGGGAAATTTGTTGCATCCTCAATTCTACATAGTTCTCTGGAAACCTAGGAAGGCTCTCTAATTTGAATGCCTGTGTCAATACCTTGCATTCCCCTGTCCTCCAAAGAATCCACAGAGGCGTTCATGAGACTTAGACCTTAGATACTTGCAGATTTAATAGTCTTATTTGAGGAAATGTGGTAGAGTGGATAAAGAATTATTTTTAGAATCTGTAAGACTTGGGTTCCAGTCCCGACTCTGATATATACTGGTTGTGTGACCCTGGACCAGTCACCTGATATCTCAATTCACTAGACAAGTCTCCAAGTCCATCAGCTGCAGGACAGTTGCTGATCTCCATTGGTAGCGGGAGCTTTTCCACTGAGCAGTTCCCTATATCATTGAAATCCAGACTGAAAAAATTTCTTTTTTGGGGGGTCTAGACTTCCTGTGACTTTATGATCCTGGGGCTTTTATTCCCCCAAATATAATTAATTGTACAAAGTTCCTCTGGGATCATGCTTTCAAGGGTCTCTTCCAAATGCCTCAAACAAACAGGATCATAAAATAAGAGGAAAAATAAGACTTAAAAGAAAACTTTCTCTCCCTTAAAAGAGATGTCAAACTAGGATGTCAAGCAATCCTCTTCCAATGGACTTGTGGTCTATAGGAATTCCTGATGAGCCCCAAAAATGTGTCTTTCATGGTATGAACTTGAGGAGCTGACACCTAAACTATCCTAATTTATACCATCCTAAGTGTCCTCTCTGGACCCAACAATGTATGTTCCCTGAGGTTGGGAGAAAGAAGTATTTCCTTATTTTCCTCTTTCACCCCCTCCCATCCCCACCCCTTCCCCATAAGCCCTCAGAGATTTTCGCTCTCGTTATTCATGGTTTCCTAATGGATGGACTCTCTTATTTTTCACAAAGTGAGGAAAGTGAAGCCCCTAGAATATCCAAACTGTGCCCTCCCTGCTCCTAGTCTAGTTCCCTTTGTTTCCCCCAGCTTTGGAACTGCTTTCTTTTGGAGAGAAATAGCTAGGATTTAGAGGAGTTAGCAGTTCTATGGACCTAGTCTCCCCCTGTGGAATTGGGCCAAGGCTAGAGGGAGGCCCTCACAAGCAGCCGGTCCACCAGTCCTTGTTTAACTTTGGCCAAATACCCTTTCCCCCATTTATTTCCCTCCTCCTCCCCCCCCCCCCCCCACATCCATCACTAACCCTTCAGCTTTCTGGCTCTCGCTTCCCCATCACCCTTTTGTTAATTTCCTCTATATTCACTCAGATGTGGTTTAGTGTTTTAGTTCCAAAACATATTCTTCATGGAAGAATGCTTTCAATGAGTAGAGACCCTAATTGTCATTTGATAATTGCCAAAACATGTTATTTTGGCTTTAAGCTGGTGCTGAACATGGGGCGTTTTCCTCTTAAGAAGGAAGGGAAAAAATGCAACAAAAAAAAGCTTTGCAGCTCAAAGCCGATTCGCAAACATAGGCTGCCCAACACCTTTGTTGACTCTTCCCCAATAAGGGAAGATGACTCCGTTGGAGTTTGTCCCTTCACTGGAGACATCTTCTATGGGCATTTAACCCTATGTCTTTGAGAATGAGCGGGAGAAGCTTGCCTCTGATCCTGGCCTGATTTGGCAGAGGGCACCCCCATGGGCTGAAGCAAAACTGCTGGGACATGCCTCCCCCATTCCAGGCCCTGAAGCCTCCTCCTTCGCCACAAGGAGTGTTCCTATGAAGAAGCTGAGTGAGCTGGAGAGAGGCCTGCCAGATAACTGAAAACACAGGCCATGCAGCAAGCATGGGAATTCCAAATAGAGACAAATCCGTGCCTCTAGGGGGGATCTGGATTGAACCGATCAGCATAAGAGATATATCACCACTAATTAAGTCCTGATCCTCTTGGCTCGACTTGAAATAAATCAAGAATAGATCAAGTTTGGGGAGCAGGTGCTAACTAGTTGCAAATACAGGGATAGGTGTTGGTGAGCCTGGGCTCCTTCTAAGCTGCTGTATTACTTTGGCCTTTGGCCATGGACCATAACCTGACTCTGTAACAGAAACAGTCCTGGCCTTACACCTTCTCCATTTTATGTTTTTTTTCCTTTCAAGTTATTTTGAGCCATGGGGTCAAAGTCAAATCAGAAACCCTAAATCGTACCTAAAAAAACTTCTTGGCTATTTTATTACATTAATTTTAAAGTATTTTAAAATTATGTTATTAATTTAGTTTTAAAATGCAGTGTTATCTATGTTTTGTTGTATTTTTATTTATTTTGCTAAATATCTTCCAATTAAATTTAATATGCTTTGGGTCCACTCAGAAGGAACGTCTGATTTATTTGAAAGTGTTGGGATTTAGAAGGGAAAGAAGGGAATGAGCATTTATAGTGTGCCTACCCTGCGATGGATACTATGCTAAACATTTTACAAATATTATTTCATTTGATATAGAAGGCAAGAAAGGTTCAGGTGTTTTGCAGACATCGTACAGTTCATTGGTAGTTAGAGGCCAATCTGGATTTTGCTTTACATACAACTGTTCAAACAATTAATTATTTTTTACTCTAAATTTGGCATTCACAAAATCCAGAATTCATATACTAATAACTAAAATAGAACAAGGAAATACTGCCTCTGTAGACACAAATTATGACCCTTCTTTGGCTTATGCTTATTTGTGTTGAAGAGGTAGAAAGCTGTGGTCTCAGTGATAGTAGAGGGAGCTACTTTAAGAATGGACATAGTGTGGGGGACATGATAATTCTACTGAAAAGGCTGCTATGTGGGAGAGTGATTAGACTTGTCTTCTTTGGTCCAGGAGGACTGAATGAATTCAAGAGGTAAATTTAGTCTTGACCTCAGGAAAAACTTCCTAGCAATAAGATTTGCTCAAAAAAATTCCTAGCAATATGCAAAAGCAAAGTGGTTTGCCTTGGGAAATGCCGGGCTCCTTCTCACTTGAGATCTTCAAGCAATAACACACATTTTTCATGTGTGTTCCTTTGAAGATGCTTTATCCAACATGGGTTGAACTAGTGGAGTAATGAGGGCCCTTTAACTCCTGAAGATCTCTCTGTCTATGATTCTATGATTAGAAAACAATGTCTGAGAGTTGGCATGATTGAAAAATTCATTACCCAAGAACCGACTTGGCCACAGATCTTTCCAAGGTGGTCTGGTTCTCAGACAATGGAAATACGTTACAATCCATCAGGAACCCCATTCACTCAAATAAACAAATGAAAATAACGACAAGCTTTTATTAAGAATGGGCAGTTAGGTGTCGAAGAAGATGGAATTCTGGACCTGAAATCAGGAAGATCTGAATTCAAATTCCATTTTACACATGTGTGACCCCAAGCGAGTCATTTAACCTTGTTTGCCTCAGTTTCCTCATCTGTAAAAGGAGCTGGAGAAGGAAAAGGCATACCATTCCAGAACCTTTGCCAAGAAAACCCCATACCAAACATTTATTCAGTGCTTCCTAAGTATCAAGCACTATGCTAAGTGCTAGGATACAAAGAGAAAGAAAAACAAAAATCCCTGTCCTCAAGGAGCTAATATTCCTATGTGAATTGCATTGTTTATAGCTCGTTTTTAAAATGTGTGTATAAATGAAAAAAATTATAGTAACAAAAATGAACTCTTTCCATCCTTCTGTATGCTTTCTTTTGTGAATTTTTCTCCAAAATTTGTTGGTATTTTTCATATGGTTGCTAGTATGTATGTTGTCCTAATTCTGCTTTCTTCACTCTATCACGTTGTATATGTTTTTCTGTCTTTCGTTCTTTTCTTATCACAATTTGATCAGCTATCCTCCGATCATCAACCACATGGTATTATAGGACTAGAGACACTGAACTGTAGGGGAATTTAATAGTTCATCTAACTGACCACCTTCATTTGACATGTTAAAAAACAGAATTCTCTAGAAGTTGAGATGTTAAAGTCACAGAGTAGCAGAACCAGGGTTTAAACATAGGACTTGTATTTTAAACCCAATAATCTTGCCATGTGAATTATTTTGGGTTTTTTTTTAATATTCTGAATAAAGTTACTATGAATATTTTTGCGGAACTAAGTTTTTTTTCTTCTTCCAAGAACATACTTGGGCTTTAGCTTAGCAGTATGAATAACTGGAGACAGTTTTCTCTGTCTCATTGTCTGTTGCCATGTTGTACTCCAACAAAGTTTTTAACAGTTCACTGTTCCATCAGCAGTGTAACACTGTGCCCATTTCTATACAACTCTGCTAGAATTAAATTTTATGATGCTTATTTCTATCAATTTAATGGCAATAACTCTCACAGTTGTTTGAATCCGAATTTTTCTGGTTTTTAGCTTGAATAGTTTTCAGGTAAAAATAATTGTGGCAAAGGTTTTTCTCATTTTTTTAAATTTTACATTCTTAACTTTTTCTTGTGCAAAACTTTTATATAACAAATTCATCTACTTTATCTTCTATAATTTCTTCTACTTATTGAATACATAAGATATTTTCCTTTTTCAATTTCAATAGACATATAATTATATTTAAATACTTATGATATATTGTGTACTGACGTTATTGATCAAATTTATTATAGTTTCTATTGAGAGATGTGGAACAACTGTTTTTTACTGTATTGCTATTCAGGTTTCCAAATAGTTTTTACAATTAAATGAGTCTCTGCCCTGAAGTTTTATTATTATTTTTTTCTGAAACAGTTGTATATTCCATTCTTTGCTTGGGACTGACAGATGGAACAGTGAATAGATAGCCGGTGCTGGGGTCAAGAAGACTGAGTTCAAACCTGTCCTCAGACACTTACTAGCTGTGTGACCCTAGGCAAGTCACTTAACCCTGTTTGCCTCCACTTTCTCATCTGTAAAATGGTAAAGAAATGCAAACCATTCCAGTACCTTTATCAAGAAAACCCCAAGTGGCATCACAGAAAAACAGCTAAACAACACAATTTTTAGTCCCACATTTTGCTATATAACCCTTGGCTCAAAGAGCCAATTTTATAGGACTCTCTCCTCATTGGTGGAGATTGATTATTCAGTGTTCCTGTATGTAGGGCAGGCAGAAGACATGTAATTCCATCCTCTCTTTGGGTCTATGAGGGGAGAAAGAACCGAGGAAGAAGCTGACATGGAGGAACCAGCAATTTCTAACATGTCCCTGTCCCCTACGCTAGAGATTTCAGGGAATTTACTCTTGAATAAGATCTGGGACTCTTTCTCTTGGTTGAGATGAGTTATCTCACTCCCAGTTGAGGAAGAACTTATTTACTCTGTGTATTGTCTGATACACATTCTTCTATATGTGCTTTTTTTTCTGATTTCTATTTTACTATTGACTTGGATAAATGAGGTTTTTTTTAGTTGTTGTTGTTTTGGTATGGAACTGGGATTTTGTGGGAAGGAAGTCAAGCATTGAATATTTAGCTTGGGGTACCCCTTTACTAGTGAGGAATAACAACCAGGAATGTACTTTAAGCCTAAAAAAATAACTTCTCCTATACCAATGATATTTAAGGAAGCAGATAGATATACTTTTAGTTTGGTACCTCCTCTCTTTGAGGAGATCAGAATGGTCAGCCTCTGGCCTCGACCTTCTGCTTCCCTTCCTGGCAGGAATTAAAACCTACCTTGGAGAAAGTCTGTGTGAGGTTGTGCTAGAAACGTCCATTCCTGCCTCCCTATAAGCAACGTCCACAGTTAGGACATGGACCGTTAGGTGGCACAGCGAATAGAGTGGTAGGACGGGAGTCAAGAAGACCCATCTTCCTGAATTCAAATCCAGCCTCAGACTTTACTGGCTGCATGATTCTGGGCAAGTCACTTAACTCTGTTTGCCTCCGTTTCCTCATTTGTAAAAAGAGCTGGAGAAGAAAATGATAAACCAAGAAAACCCCAAACGGGGTCACAAAGAGTTGGACATGACTGAAATGACTGAATAAAAACAAAAATCTACATGAACAAAACCAAAACAGTATACTCCCTCCCAACTCCACATACCCGTACAACTGCTTTTTTTGTAGAAATCAAATAATTTTGCTAATTACAATTTTGTAATCTTGATGTGGAAGTCACTGCTTTATCTCTTTTTTTCTCACATAATTTTGATATTCTTTATTTGATATTCTGTTCTCTTGATATTCTGTTTGCTCCTTTATGTAAATTTTTTTAATCTCTTTATTGAATTGTATAAAATTGCCCATTGGCTATTCCCCAACTGCATAGATTTGGTCATTTCCTCTGTTCTGGTCAAAAATCCTTAGGGACTCTATATTGCCTACTAGGTGAAGTGTAATGCCCATTGCCTGACACTCAAAGTCCTTCCTTCCTGGCTTTTTCTCATGTATCCATTATTCTACATTCTAATCAAACTGAGTAACTATTACCCTCAGAACATCCATTGTACTCTCCTGACATGACACCTTTGCTCAAAAGTTCCCTATGCCTGGAACACCCTCTCTCCATCAACACATTCAAAAGTGTTGAAATTGCACCTTTTGATGTGAACTTATAATTTCATTGGGGAATTCTCAGTGAGGAAACTCCCTCTGCATTAGCAGCTTTTCTGTCTAGTCTTAGTTTTGAGAAATTAATTGACATGACTAAGATCATAGATGGAATTCCAGGAACAACTCAAGTGCTACCTACTCCAAAAAGCTTTTAGGAATCTTTTCATTTGATGATAATAAACTTTTTCCTCAAACCTCACCAAACATTTTTCCCACTCTCTAATCACATGATGGTCTATATCAGGGGATTGAAAAAATAATGATTCTAGGAACAAATCTGCCAACCTATTTTTGTATGACCTAGAACTAGAATGGTTTTAAAAAATTTGAATATAGAGGCAGAACTAAGATGGCAGAGAGAAAGGAGGGATTCACCTGAGCTCTTCCCCAACCCCTCCAGACATCTTTAAATAATGCACCAAAACAAATTCTGGAGAAGCAAAACCCAAAAAAGGATGGAGTGAAAGAATTTTCCATCCTAAAACAACTTAGAAGGTGGGCAGGAAAGGTCTGTTACATGAAGGTGAGAGAAGAGTACAATTAAGTGCAAACCAGTCCCTAGTAAACCAAGGACAAGCCTTGGAGGCAACTAAATCAGTAGCAATGGCAGTTTCTGGACCTCTCAGCCCACAGATGGTGAGGGAGTCAGAAGGAAATTATAAAGTCTCTTTGCTGGCACCAGAGGCAGGACTCTGTTACACTGCCCATACATGTGTCTGGGTGTCAGTCCTGGGTCTCAGTCCCAGGGTGAAAAGGAGCACTAGTACACCAGAGCCTATGGCCACAGGGGAGCAGGGACCCTGATCACAGTTCCAGGGCAGAAAAGAGTGCTTGTCCAGTGCACAGTACACGAGAGTAGTGAACACACCTCTCCCTAGACCATATCACCTTGGAAGAACAAAAAACCTACAGGTCCCCAAAATTACCTCCAAAAACAACAGCACAAAAAACCTGAAGCTTAGGATAGTGCTCTCTCCATTTCAGAAGCAGAGGCCCACATTACCATAGAGTTAAAAGTCAAGAAATTGACTGGAAAATGAGCAAAGAGCAGAAAAAGATTCTGACTATATAAAGTTACTATAGAGACAAGGAAGATCAAAACATAAACTCAGAAGACAACAAAGTCAAAACTCCTTCTTCCAAAGTCCCAAGGAAAATATAAATTGGCCCCAGGCCATGGAAAAGCTATTTTAAAAGAATTTTAAAAATCAAGAAAGAAAAGTAGAGAAAAGTTTAGGAAAAAAAATAAGAGTGATGCAAGAAAATCATGACAAAAGAGTCAACAACTTAATAAAGGAAGCACAAAAATGTACTAAAGAAAGCAGCACCTTGAAAAATAAAATAGACCAAATGTTAAAGAGGCACAAAAATCCAATGAAGAAAAGAAAGTCTTGCAAAGCAGAATTGACCAAGTAGAAAAAGATATACAAAGATACACTGAAGAGAACTCTTTTAAAAGTAGAATTGGCTAAATGGAAAAGGAGGTACATAAGCTCACTGAAGAGAATAATTCCTTAAAAATTAAAATTGAGCAAGTGGAAGCTAATGGCTTTATGAGACATCAAGAAACAATCAAACAAAATGAAAAGAATTAAAAAATAAATATCTCATTGGAAAAACAACTGACCTGGAAAACAGATCTGGGAGAGATTAATTTAAGAATTATTGGACTACTTGAAAGCCATGAGAAAAAAAAGAGTTTATGCATCATCTACCAAGAAATTATCAAGGAAAAGTGCCCTACTATTCTAGAACCAGAGGGTAAAATAGAAATGGAAAGAATCCACTCCTAAAAGAGATTCCAAAATGAAATGTCCTAGGAATATTATAATCAAATTCCAGAACTCCCAGGTCAAGGAGAAAATATTGCAAGAAGCCAGAAAGAAACAATAGAACTACAGTCAGGATAGCAAAAGACTTAGTAGTTTTTTCGTTAAAACATGAGAGGGTTGGAATATGAAATTCAAGTGGTCAAAGGAGATAGGATTACAAGCAAGAATCACTTACCCAGCAAAACTAAGTATAATCCTCCAGGGGAAAAAGTAGACATTTAATGAATTTGAGTACTTTCAAGCATGCCTGATGAAAAGACCAGAGTAGAATAGAAAATTTGGCTTTCAAATACAATACTCCAAAGAAGCATAAAAAGGTAAACAAGAAAGATCAAGTATAAGAGATTCAATAAGATTAAACTATTTATTTTCCTGCATGACTAAATGATACTTATGACTCCTAAAGTCTTTCTCATTATTAGGGCAGTTAGGAGTATACATAGACAGTGGGCATGGGTGTGAGTTGAATTGGATGGGATAATTATCTAAAAAAATAAAATTAAGGGTTAAAAAAAAAGAATGCACTGGCAAAAGGTGAAAAGAGAGGTAGAATGGGATAAACTATCTGATATAAAAGAGGCCTGAAAGAGATTTTACAATGGAGGGGAAGATGGGGGAAATGGTGGGGGCGTGAACCTTACTCTTATCAGAATTTGTTCAAAGAGGGAATAACATACACATTCAGTTGGGTGTATAAATCTATCTGCATAGGAAGAAGATAAGAGAAGGAGGTAATAGAAGGGAAGGCAGTTGGTGGAAGTCAGAACCAAAACACATTTGAGAATGGACAGAATGAAAGGAGAGAGAGAGAGAAGGAGAAATGAGGGAAATAGAATGGAGGGAAATACATAATAATTATTACTGTGAAAAAAATTTGCAGCAAATTTCTCCGATAAAAGCCTTATTTTTCATATATATAGAAAACTGAGTCAAATTTACAGAAATAAGAGTAATTCCTCAATTAACAGATGGTCAAAGGATATAAGGACGCAGCTTTTAGACAAAGTAATCAAATTATTTGTATAGTCATCAAAAAATGCTCTAAATCAGTATTGATTAGAGAAATGGAAATTAAAACAACTCTGAGCTCCCACCATATACCTATCAGATTGGCCTATATGAAAGCAAAGGAAAATTATAAATGTTGGAGGAGAATTAGGAAAAATAAAACACCAAGGCATTGTTGGTGAAGTTGTATACTGATTCATCCATTCCAGAGAGCAATTTGGAACTATGCCCAAAGAGTTATGAAACCATGTGTACCCACTGACCAAGCAATACCACTACTAGGTCTGTATCCCAAAGAGTTAAAAATCAAAAATATATGCAAAAATTTTTAGAGCAGCTCTTTTTTGTGTTAGGAAAGAATTAGAAATTGAGGGGATGCCCATCAATTGGGTAATGGCTAAACGAGTTGTTGTATGCGATTGTGGTGGAATGCTTTAGTAGTATAAGAAATGATGAGCAAGATGCTCTCAGAACAACCTGGAAAGACTTACATGAATTGATGCAAAGTGAAATGAGAAGAACCAGGAGAACATTGGACACAGTAACAGCAATATTATATGATGATCTACTATGAATAACTTAGCTATTCTCAGCAATATAATGATTCAAGACAATTCTGAAGATCCTATGGTGAAAGGTGATGTTCATTCCTGGATAAGGAACTGGTGGATCCTGAATGAAGATGGGAGATACTTTTTCTTTATTTTTGGTGGGTTATTTTTTGTTTGTGTATTCTCTCATAGCATGACTTAAATGGAAATGTGTTTTCCATGACTACACATGTATGACATGTCAAATTGTTTGCCTTCTCAAATGAGGGCTGGGAAGGAAGGAAGGGAGAGAATGTGGAACTCAAAATTAGGGAAAAATGTTAAAAATTGTTTTTACATGTAATTGGAGGGAAAATAAAATATTAAATCAAAAAGGAAAATTTTATATACAATAAAATTTTATTTAAAAATATAAAAATGAGTGTATAAAAACAAGCAGAGTGGTGATTTGCCCCTCCCCAGTAGTCTCTGTCATGGTAATCTGTGTTTCTGTCTTACTCTTTCTCTTCAGTTCTGACAGTATGTTATCTAAAGTTTGTACCTCCTCTAGTTCCTGGTATCATTTTCTAAACACAGGAGCCCCTTACCAAGAACTATTGTCTTTACTGGTGTTCTGGACTGCTGATTAAGCTCCTTCCTTACTTGTTCTCAACTGAATTTTTGACCATGTAAATAGATTTTTTCCTGACTGGCTGGGACTGTGACCTTTAAAGTCTTCATGAAGAATGTAAGGGAACTGCACATATTACAGAACTGATGCAAGATTTGTTTAGAACTTGAGAAACAAACCGGGGGCATATTGAATTTTTACAAGAGTCTCATTCAGCAGCACAGGATATGGCAAAAATAAAACAGGATTGGGTGGGATGCATGTTTAGGTCCTCAGGGGGCAGAAATCAAAGAGGTGTGCAAACTATTCTGCATAAATTTCTGTCATCCGCTTTGATAAAAGAGATTATGAACTTGAAAGGTCAATTATATATTCTTAAGGAGAAATGTCTGGTTCTTGTTAAGGTTTGTGCTTGACAAGATCTTAAAATAGACTTTACTGAGTTCATAACACTGATGACAATATACAGTAGTGGGGTAAGTGCTTAATACAATTTTATTACCTCCTATGGGCAAATATTTGCCACATGAGACATATCTCCTCCCTCTCTCCAGAACAGCCTGATGTAAACAACTAGCTCTCCCTTTTACAAGAGCTGTGATCTTTATGATGTTTGGGGAACGCTGAAACCTAAAGCTAAACAGTTTATTTGACTCTTGTTTGACTGCCGAAAATCCTCACCATTAAATGGTTATTTATGATTATTGCTCTTGTTGTTGTTTTGAACTCTCACCAACTTTGCCAAAAGTACATTCTAGAAAAGAAAGACCCTCGGGAGCTCTGTTCACTCATCTTCCAAGGTGGAGGACACCAAGTTCTTAATGGAAAGTGCCCTGAAATTCCTAGTGGTAGATAATATGATTCCTCTTCTGTTCTCTCCATCATCAGCTCTCAGAATGGAACACTGAATTCAAATAAAGAATTCAATTCAATAAGCATTTATTAAGTTCTAACTATGTGCCAAGCACTGTGCTAATTCAATTCAATTCAACAAATATTTAGTCATTTAAGACATGAATGTGCAGATATTTCTGTAAGAAACTCTCCTTGGTTTCCACTCCAGATACATCATGGTTCACCCAGGACAAGTCAATTACCTGAAATCTCACCAGAACTTTGGCACAACACTTTCTCTACTCTCTTAAACTTCCCCCAATCCCCTTTACAGGGGGCTTAGATCACAACTTTCCACTTTCTATCAGCAGCTCTGCTTGGTTTCAACTGTAGGCAACATTATGCCCCTCCCCTTTTCATCTTCCTTTCATTTATCATCTTCTATCTTTAGATACAAGGACAAGGACTGTCTTTCTTGTTCTTATTTTGTATCCTCAGTATTTAGCACAGTACCTGCCACATAGTAGGTACTTCATAAATGTTTATTGAATTGAATTAAAGAAAGGATCCCAGGAATCATTCAACCAATCAGTCAATCAACAAGCAATTATTAAACATCTTACTACATACTGAGCATTGTATATAAAAAGGTAAAAACAAAACTAATGCTTCCAAGGGACAGTACTCACCTTTGGACCATTTCATAGAATCACAGACTTAGAGATTAAAAGATCCTTTCTTAGTCATTTTACACTCAAGGAATTGAGATCCAGAGAGAAGTAAAGACATGGTCAAAGTTATATATGTAGTGGATTAAAGAGTTGTAATGTGATCTTAGGTCCTCAGGTGGCAAATTCAGCTTCTATATAGGTCAAGAACCCAGAGTTTTCAGGTGCTCTTCCCTTGTCTTTGGATAACTCAGATTCTTCTAGTTATCTTGGGATCACTTCATAATAAACACTGTTTACAGAGCTTTTACAGTGACCATGGGAAGGGATTGTTTCTCTCTCTCTCTCTCTCTCTCTCTCTCTCTCTCTCTCTCTCTCTCTCTCTCTCTCTCTCTCTCTCTCTCTCTCTCTCTCTCTCTCTCTCTCTCTCTCTCTCTCTCTCTCTCTCTCTCTCTCTCTCTCTTCAATTTGTTAATTTTGCAATGAATTAAGGATAAGAAAATTGACTTCCTTTAAATATTTCCTTTAGACCAAATCTTTAAACTCAGAGGAGACTATATATGTATCATAAAATTCATAGGTCTACTAATTTCTGTCCCAGGAAGAGCTCCCTTCCCATATATCTTGAGCACATTGTCATATCAGTTAAATGACAAAGTGTTGTCTGGTCTCTGGTAGTTTTAGGGGTAAATGGAGAAATCAAATCTTTGATTGTCTTTATTTGATCACTTTTGGGAAGACTGTATTTCATGAAAACGTTGAAAGGGGAAGAGAAGGAAAGCAGACAAAAAAAAAGAAATAATTTGCCCTTGTTAAAATGTGAGTATTTTTTACATATTAGGCACATATTGATGATTTGGAAGCAATCATTTAGGTCCATTTAAATTAAAATAGAAAACTTTGTGCCGACTTCAGATATTCAGATTAAACAAGTTTCTGTCCAAATGGAAAATATATCACAGTATTGTCATCTAGTACAAATCACCGGAGAAAAATGCTCTGAGTCTGTGTGTCTCACAAAATGTTGCTATTCAACCTTCATTTGTTGAGGAGGAGGAATGACATAAGGAGGGTGATGTCTTGATTTGCAAGTGAATTGGATTTAAGTGAGGCAGGGCAGTACAAAGTCATCAGGCTCTCTTTTCCAGAGGCATTAGTTGAGAAAATTCTAAGCAAGCTTCTGTGTATCTGCAATAAGGGACTTAAGTTGGTTGGGGAGATATATAGAGGAGACCTTTATAGGGACAGCTAAGAGAAAGAAACTTGGGTGGTGGACCAGAGCCCTCAGTGCTGCAGAATTGTATGGGAGGTTGGTCTCATCATCTGTTCTTTGACTTATAGTCAAGGTTTGCAACTCTGAAGATTTCTGAAAGAGGTTATCCTGTTGTCTATTGATAATCATTCTCTCTTCATAAGTTTCAACTCAAGGAAGCCCTTCATAGAAAGCATTTTACTCAGCATTCTTAATCAAGAGTCACGTTCTAGGCATACACAAAACTCAGAACACAAGGCAAGCACTCACACAGAGGTCAGAAGAAGTGATACTCAAGGTCTCTCTGAAGAACTTTGGTATCAATTGTGAGACTTGGGAGACACTGACATACAACTGCCTAGCAAGACTTGCCTGCATCCAAGAAGGCTCTGTGCCCTATGAGCAAACCAGAATTGCAGTAGCTCAAAAGAAATATGAGATGCCCAAATTTAGAGACATCTCCATCCCAATGGTCACTTGTGCTATTTGTGCCTCTGAACTTATATTGGTCTGATTGTCCACAGTCAGATACATGATACATTGACCCTAATATATTGACATCATTTTGATACTCTTGAAGTATAAAGGGCAACAACCAACTAACCAACTAAAAGCAGGGCTATCTTTCAGGACATTGACCAAGAGGGTGCTACAATCATATACATACACACATATATTCACATATATGTGTACATGTATATCATATTTATCTATAGCTATTACTATATCTATATTTGTCATCTACAGTGGGAAGAGCGTTGGCATTGGAGAAAGAGGGCCTGGGTGCAAATCTTATTTCTGATGTTTATTGCCTATGGGACCTTAGACAAGACACTTGCCTCAATTGGCTCACTTATAAAATAAGGGTAGAAGTAGATGACTTCTGAGATCTTTTCTATCCCTACATCTAAGATATCATCCAGTGTTATATATCCTGCATGTGTTAGGGGAAGGACTTAAACCCAGGTCATCCTGACTCGGTCCACTACCACAAACTGCCTCTCTCCTGCGAAGCACATTGGAGGTGCTTGATAAATCTTTGTTGAAATAAAATGAAAAAAAAAAAAGAAAACAAAACAAAACAAAACAAAAAAAGAAATAAAATGAAGATTGGAAAGTGGTCCCAAAGAGAATGTCCTTTTACTTTTTGGTCTGTGTTTGGCACAAGATCAACCAAGTATAAAAAACAAATTACTGTAGTCAAAGACCCAAATGTGTGGAAATTTGGAAAATGTTTGATTGCTGCCTCTGCCCCCCACCCTGCAATGTTCTGCCTATTATTTACTCACTTTCCTCCCTTGCCCTTCTGTGTGTTTTCCTATTGCCACTTCTACAAGTACCCTACTGTTTTTGGAGTCACTCTAAGATCCTTCTCCTGTAGCACTCACCGCTAAAACCATGGCAGGGCTTTGGTGCTAATAAAAAAATTTTGGCTTCTCTTTTCCACTTTCTGTTTTTTTATCTATGGAGGACACTGTTCACAGGTCCTTCTTTTAATAAAAATGATTTCAAATCTAAAACAAAGACTCTGGATTTCAGGTATTTTGAATGCCTGGCTAAAAAATGACTATTGGAAAGGCCCCATCACCTTTAAAACATGAAAACTATTGAAAGAAACTAACTTCTGGAATTTCTCAAAAACTTTAACCTCAGCCCTCTGTGGTGGGAAAGCAAGATGAAGTCTATAAAAGTATCATAAGTTAAAAATAACAGCCTACAGAGAAGCCAATCTGAATTTATCAATGTTTTGTTTTGGTGACATAACAGATCATGTCAGCTCCTGGCATACTTAGTTTCTGGCTTGTCTGAAATGAGAACTATGCCAATTACTAGAAGTACAGAAGTGATAAATGGCAACTGATAATGTTATGCATATTTCCCAATGATTTAATGAAATGTTCTTTGAAACTGACAGCCTCAAAGACTCTAGAATCAATCCTATAAGTCAGTGACCAGTAAGGTTTAAGGTGTGAGGATCTGTGTCTTCTGAAGGCTGAGAAACCACCTCCTGAAACTCCTGGCTTTGATGATAAGTTAAGTCTCTGGTGTTGCCCCTGAACCAAAATTTTGGGCAAAAGATCAAAGGAGGAACATCTCTTGAGCTGAAGCTTGAGATCCAGCTAATTCCAACATGGCTCTCCTCACTGAATCTGTCTGCAGACCATTTGGTATGCTTGGCTAGATTGGATTCAGTATGTTGATTACTGATCCCTGTATATAAATGAAACTAAAAACATATACTCATACAACTCAAATATGAAATCTTCTCTCTTAGAGAATATATGATAAAAGATGCTATTAGGTTCACCTGTATATATCTCATGAAAACAATTATCCTAGGTCTTCCTTTAGAAGTCAGTGCTGTGTGCATCCTGTAAAGTGTCACAGGGCAAAAACTGTTTAGATTTTGAGTCAAAAGATCTGAGTTCTAGTCTCACCTCTCCCAATTATTACCTATATGACCTTAGACAAATCTCTTAACCTTTTGGGATCTCAGTTCCCTCATTTGTATGTAATGAGGAGAGTTGATCAGGATACTCCCTAACCAATTGTTTCTCCCCACCCTCAATCCCAGTTGATGTAATCATGGAAAGCAAAGGATAGATGAGAGACGACAAGATATAAATGAAGTGGACAAAAGAATTTTCATTTTGCTACCCCTTTTATGAGCTGTGAAGTTCTCCTTAATGGAATTTGGAATTAGAAGGTAGCTTGTTATTGACTGACTGAAGATTATCCACATTGATGGTGACCTTTGATGAGCAAGCTCACCAACTCTGGAGTCAAGTGGGTCATAAAGTGACTTTTAGGAAAGTGACCTCTGGCAGTAGAGAAGAGAGCCACCAGCTAGAGAGGAAGAACCCAGCTCTTAAGAGAGGATCACTCTATCTTTCTTTCTCCTTAAAGTATCTACCAAAAGTATCTAGTTGATGCAGTGGGCAAGAGTGCTGGACTAGAAATCAAGAACACCTGAGTTCAAATTCTTCCTTAGATTCTTTCTAACTTGAATTGTGATTCATGTTTCATGTGTATATTTCATTTCTTTCAATCAAACATTGAAGTCCTTAAGGGCATAAACTGCATTCTGTTCCTAGGTCTTTGTAATGCTGATTTTTTTTAATGATTTATACTTTGCAAAGTCCTGTCCTGGGCCTTCTTTTCTTCTCTCTTATACTATCATACTTGGTGATTTCATCAGCTCCAATGATTACAATTATCTTTATTCAGAAGACTTCCAGATCTTTACATTCAGTCCTCATCTTTACCCTGAACTCCAGATATACATTTTCAACTGCTTGCTTGCTGCCTGCAGCTAAATCTTCTATCAGCATCTCATTATCTTTCCCCTGAAAGACTTTTTCCAAACTTTACTATTTTTTGTGAGGATATCACCCTTCCTTCAGTTACCCAGGTTTTCAATCTCAGAGTCATTCCATGTTCTTCCATGTCTTGTAGATTATACCTCCAAAATGCCTATCATATCACTGGGTCATAAGATTTCTAGAGTTGGAAGGGATCTTAGTCCCATTCTCTCATTTTACAGCTGAAGAAATTGGAGCTTAGAGAGCTAATGGTTTGCCCAAAACCACATAAATAAGAGGGCTGCAATTTGAACTCAAGTCTTTGATCCTAAATCAAATTTTTTTCACTTTCCCATACTGCCTCTGTCCCTTATCACCATGCACATGCACCATTATGTACCACAGTGCATACTTGGCTCTCATCCATACTAATGCATTAAGCTCCTAACCAATCCTCTTACTCCCAGTCATTACCCTTTCTAATCCATTCTTTACATGGAAATTTAATATTAACAATGCATATGTCTTTTCTTAATGTGGAGGGTGAGGTGGGAGGGAGAAAAGGTAGATTTCCTTTGACTGAAAAAAAGTTTATTTTAAAATAATAATGCACAATCTTGACCATGTCACTTTCCTGTCCAAAATTTCCACAGGTTCTCCTTACCTCTGGCATAAAATGTAAATTCCTATCATTTAAAGCTCTCCGCAATCTTCCTTCTATCTACCTTTTAATATCTGTATCATATTACTCACTTCTGCAGACTCGATGTCCAAGCCAAAATGCCCTTACTTCTTGTTCTTCATATATAACATTCTACCTCCAGCCTCCATGCCTTTGCACTGGCTGAATCCCCATGCTTGGCGTTGGCACACCTTTCCAGCCTCGTATCCTGCTTCCCTCCACCTTGTAGATTCCATTGCTTATTTCAGTGATTAGCTCAGGTATCACTTCCTACAGAAAGCCTTTCTTGAGATGTTGGCAGTTTTCTCTCCTTCTGCACATGATGGTGTATTGACTACTCTGTATGTGTGCCATTAATCCCCTAGTAGAACAAAAAAATGACTTGGGGGAAGAACATTTTCATCTTTGTTTTTGTGTATTCAATTTAATTTAACAAGGATTCAATAAACCTCTGATACATGGGGTACTGTGCTAAGTGCCAGGGAGAAAAAAAACAAGAAAAGCACAGAGCTTACGTTCTTTTGGGAAGAAGGAAATTATATATGTGTATGCATGTATATATATATACACATGTATATTTACACATATGTATATGTATATATGTATACACACATATACACAGATAAATAGATACAAAATGATTGCAAGGGGAATACGAGATAATTTCAGAGTGGGGGAGCATTAACAAAGATGGTTTGGGCTCAGCCTCATGCACTGAGCCTTGAAGGGAGCTAAGGATTCCAAGGAGTGCTTTGAATTTGTGAAAGAAAAAAAGGGGTTCCTAACCTAGGATCCACTTAACCTGAAGATACATGGATAGATTTCAGGGGATATATGAACTTGTATAGGGGGAAAATTATATTTTTATTTCAATTAATTGTTTTCCTTTGTAATCTCATCTGTTTTATTTTATACATTTCAAAACAGTGTTCTGAGAAAGGGTCCATCAACGTCAACAGACAGCCAAAGGGTTGTGTGACACCAAAAAGGTCAAGGATTTCTGCCCTATGGAACGAGTTTTTTGCAGTTACTTCTTTTTCTCCTTCCCCTCCCCGCAAATAGACAACATTCCACACCCATAGTCTACCACCTCTGCAAAAGGGAAGGGAGCACATTTTTTTCAACTCTTTTCCCGAGCCAAGCCTGGTCTTGATAACTGCATCACATTTCGTTTTATTTTTTTAGATATTGTTTATAGCATCTTTAGGACCCAGGTTTAATTCTCAGGTATTTCTCTTGTATCTGTTCAGCACTTAGAGATTCACTTGTTCATTGACTTTCACTTGTTCATTGACTTTCAGACTTGTTCAAGTGAGCTACAGGAGAAATGTATGCTTTAAGTTGATGTGTAAGATTTAGGCAGTTTCACCCAAAGGCTGTTCCTTGGGGTGCAATTCGTTAAACCAGGCCAATGGTAGAAAAGACACAATCTAACTCCCTTTGGAGGTGGCTTTTTGCATGTGGTTCCTTAAACAGCCACCTGTGTTAGTCACTCTGACAAAGGTATTTTCTATACAATAGTTTTCAGAGGTTAGGAAGAAAGAATTGAAATCAATTTTTTTAAAAAAACTAATTTCTCTGAAGTTGACTCAGTTTGGGTGTCATGAGAAAAAATGCTTAATAGTAGACTTGAAGCAGCTGTGGTACAGTGGATGGCAAGTCAACTCCAGAATCTGGAAAAAAGGCAACAAGCATTTATTAGGCCCCTACTGTATGCCAGGCCCTGTGTTAAGCACTTTACAAACATTTTCTCATTCAATGCTCACAACAATCTTGGGAGGTACATGCTATTTTAATCTCCTTTTTACAGTTGAGGCAGACAGAAGCCAGGTGATTTGCCCATGGTTACAGGGTCTGAACTCTGGACTTTCTGACTCTAGCTCTCTCCATGGTACCACCTAGCTGTCCCAGGAAGATGTGGATTCAGATCCTGCCCCTGAAATATGCTGGTTATGTGATCCTAGACAAGTCATTCAACGTCTTAGTGACCCACGAAACTCTCTAAGACTTTAAATTTCAGGGTAAATGGTAAAGGCCGTTTCTTCAAAGGAAGCTTCATTAGTTTCTCACCAATAAAATCATAGATACAGTCTAAGTCTAATCCCTTCCCCCCGAGCCAAACAAACACTATAAAAATTGGATGTAGCAGAATATATTTTCCAGCCACTCAAATACAAGATAGATAGATATAAATGTATTTGTATGTGAACATATGTGTAAAAATATACATACACATATATGTGAATGTGTGTATGTATGTCTAAGTGTATGTCTCTCTCTTTCTCTCTCTCTGTATGTATATGTATATATATATGAATTCCTGATCTTACCTCAGTATCTCTGACTCTGGGTCCCATTTATGTACTGCAAAAATCCTAAATGTGTACAGTATCTCTCTGTGTCCCTGTCTGTCTGTCTCTAGACATACATATGTACATAGATACGTAGATATATGTACAAATGTTTTAGATATATTGTAAATATATATTTGTGCAAATTATATATATGTAAGTTTATATATAAATGTATATTTTTAGCTGGAGAGAGTTGGGGAATGGAGAGAGAATTAAGCAGTTTAATTCATTGTGATCAAGATATCTTTCCCTCCCTCCAACCAAGCCATCAAGAAACCTTACTAAGTAAGGAAAAAGTAGCGGAGGAAAGGCCAGTGGGGGCAAACAGAATAGCCTAATTAGATTTCCCTCAAGGCCTGAGGTCAGCACCAGGCTCACAGCTACTTCCTTGGCGTTGGCACACGTTTCCAGCCTCTTTCATGCTTCCCATTCCCCAGTTTAGGAGTCTGAATGGCAAACATCCAGTTTCTCGGGATCCCCAATCTACATGTCAGGCTGGAAGCCGCCCATAGGCAACGATCGCCATGGGCCCTTGGAACAGTTACAACAGGTTTCTTTGAAGTCCTACCCTGCAGTTATCTCTCCCTGCACCAGGCGGGCAGCAGGCAAGCCCCCTTCCCGCAGCTGTCACCATTTAAGCCAGTAGGTGTTTGAAGAGGTGCCGCCTGCCATAGCTCTGGAGGGAAACCAAGACAGAACAAAGTCTGGGCTTCCCATGAAATCATTTGAATGCCTGATAAAAATTTTACCCTGTGCCTTTTTTTTTTTTTACTTCGTTCAGGATGGAGGAAGGGGGTGGGTCGCCACCCTTTGAGAATATGAAACAGAGACCACACCTGTGAGATTTCCAGGTTCTTGGTGACAAAGTATTTGGGATTATTGAAGGAGAAACTTGGGGAGATTAAGTGGTTTAAGAAAGGAAGATGGATTTCTTGATGACCCTCTGATTCACCAGGTCTATTGGTTGCTTGGTTAAGGGCTTTCTCCTGCACTGAATCCCTTATTGAATTCAGGGACTGTTTTTAGAGGCATTGAGCCTTCAGCCCCTCAAGGACTGACCTTGTAAGTTCCTTTTAAGTAGGAATCATTTCCTTTTTTTGTCTTTGTATCCCCAGAGCCTAACGTAATGCCTGGCACATAGTAGGCAGATGTGTCAGGTATTGTGTATTAATTGAGAAGCACAATCGTTTAAATGTTTATTAACTGACTAAAACAGATCTGCTTCTATTGCATATGTCTTTCGGGGAGAGGGCGCTAGATATGTGATTTTATTGGACTAAAGACTTTCATAAATGTAAATCGGATACCTGCATTTGCTCCAATTTAGGCACTTGAAGTTAAGTGACTTGTCTAGGGTCACACAGCCTGTACACACCAAAGCTTGATCCTAGGTCTCTGCCCACTATAACCCTCTGTCCCTGAATCAAAGAAATGTCACAGCTGCACAGGCAAGGAGTGGGGACTGTGGTTTTTACATCCTCACTTAATGAGGATTTAAGTTGCATCCTTTCCAGAGTGTAGAACCTAACAAATTTTAGCTACCTATAGTCTCATTCCCATCCCATTACCCAGACCTCAGTCTCCCTATAAGCTTCTTTCTTCTAGGTTGATTCTGTTGCTGCTACAAATACCACATATGGAGAGGATTCTTAGTTTCTGGAGGGCAGTTTTTATGGGACAGGCAACCTAGGAATCCTGAATGAATGTTCTTGACCATGCAATTTTTGCTTGCCCTGACCAGCTGTCTCCCCTGAATGAGCCACAGCCCCAAAGACTTCACAAAGAGAGCAAGGGACCAAGGGCAAATTGCCCATTCACAACAAAAATGCAGGTGGGAGGGGAGCCCAGATGAGCTAAGTTACTAATTGCTGTCAGACCTGGGTGGCTCACTTGGCAGGCTGCAATGGGGCTATAGGTACTTGGTCCTTGGAAGTAGAAGTCCTCCCACTAGAATGGTGAAGGAATTCCTGGTATGAGAATTGTCTGTCTCCTGCTCCATCTTTCTACATCATGTGCTCAGCCACTTGGCAGGGGAGATTACAGAAAGAGCTTGGAAAATTTATAGTCTTTGGGATAAATGTCTTTCATTTGCTTTCAATGTAGTAGCAGTGGCAAGTTTGTGACTGTGGCAGCTTTTAGACAGAGATACAGAGATAGAGACAAATAGAAAGAGAGACCCAGAGAAACTCACCCAAAGAGACAGAGACAGAGAAAAAAGTGCCAATTCTCTAAGAATCTTCTTCCCTCTAGGTCCTCAAGTATGGTCCTTTGACTGAATCCAGACTTCACAGAACAAATCCTTTTATTAGGGATTTAATTATTTGAACCACGAAAGACTAGTCTAACTAAACAAAATAAACTCTCAGTTATTCAGAGCTTGATCATGGAGGCTCGGAATTTTTCTAAATTGGCAGAGTCAGTACAAAGAGATGAAAGTCAAGTCAGTCAATTTATTACATAGGGGAAGATAGCATGTAGTAGGTGCTATGTAATAATGTTAGTTATTATTATTACTGGAGCCCAGAAGACCTAAATGCAAATTCCATCCCTGCCTCTAACACTTACATACTGTAAGTGTTACATACTGTAATAGCCAACAGGCCAATGGGCCAAGACTCCCATTGATCAGTCCCTTGTTATGGCATATTTGAGAAGAGTTTAGTGGCATTATAAATCTAGAACCCTAGCTTGTCTAGTCTAACCTATTAGTTTTATAAATGAGGAAACTGAGGTCCAGCAAAATTAAATAACATGCCCAAGGTCATCACCCAAGTAGTAAAGCATCAGAGGCAGATCTTCTGATGTCAGAGGCAGTGTCCTTTCTGTTCTTTGACTAAGTGCCCTAGACTATTGATAGAAGTAAAGATATTTCAAAGGGAGGAGAGAAGGGACTATCTATATCTATAATTGTTTTCTCTTGGGATGCAATATAATGGAAATTCTGTCCAAGCAAATTCTCCTGCCCTCCTACAGAAAAGCACTCATAGGCATAAAAGCTGACCCTTTACCTCATTATGTCCTGGAAAACCATGGGCATATAGTCTGTGATCAATTATTGTTGAAGTGAATTGAATCATGAGAGCTACGGAGGTTGGTGTGAGATGCTCCCTAGAAGTCAAAGAGCAATTAATCAACAGGGTTCTATTAAGCCTCTTTTATGTATCAGGTACCATGGTAGGCTCTGGGTCAAGTCAAGTCAAATTAGCAAACATTTATTAAGTGCTTACTCTGTGCCAGCCAATGTGATAAAGGGTGGGGGATACAGATACAAGAAGAAAGAAAAACAGTCCCTGACCACATACATTGTGATAGAGGATGATAGTCCATAAAAGAAAGCAGAAAAGCTGGAGGCTGAGGTGAGGAGGGGGTACCCACAAGAGTGTGTATTGGAGAAAGTAAGCTAAGTCAGAAATGGATCCCAGAAGTTGTTGCTATGTTTGTCCTTCATTCTGGAAGAGGACCATGACATCAGTGAGATGATGACATGACTTACAGTTGACTGATTTGAGAGAAGGAGGGCTGTACAAGGTCACCAGACTCATTTTCTCCTCCAGAGCCATCTGAGTCAAGTGGCCAGATATTCATCAGGATGACTGGAGATGGCCCAGGATGAATGGGATACCCTGGCCCTTTTAGGCTAAGGTCTTTTTAGGTTTGCACTTTGAGTGAGGTAATGCCCATTCAGTGAACAGACCTTTTAAAGAGCCCAGAGAGTAATGGTGATACAAAGGAAAATAACCTTGCCCTCAAGAAGCTTATATTCTATTGACTGAGACAACGTAGATAGGACCAGTGATTTTATTGGTATAGGAAGTTCCTACATGAAAAAATTCCTTCTACAAATGCAGGTCAGTCCTTCTCTGCAATTTACTCTCTTAGAAAATTACCTAGAGTGTGGAGATGTTAGGTGACCTAGCAAGAGTCACAAAGGCAGTAGAAGGTATCAGTCAAGACTTGAACTCAGGTCTTTCTGATTCTTTCTCTTCACTATGTGTGCCATATGGCCACATAGATAGATGCAAAATATATTCAAAATAAAGACGATGTTTAGTGTGAGGAAAGCATTAGCAGCTGGAATAGTCAGGAAGGATGTAGAAAATGACACCCAAATTGAGTTTTAAAGGAAACCAGGAACTGGAAGAGTCAGGGGTAAGAAGGGAATATCTTCCAGTCATGAGGGATAGACAGTATAGACGTTGAAGAGGGGAAATGGAGTATTGTGTATGACAGACAGACAAATTAAGTGACTTGGTCAGTGTCACTCAGCTAGTAAGTGCTAGAGGCAGGGATGGAATTTGCATTTAGGTCTTCTGGACTCCAGTAATAATAATAGCTAACGTTATTACATAGCACCTACTACGTGCTATCTTCCCCTATGTAATAATAATAACTAACTTTTATATAGCACCTACTATGTGCCAAGCACTTTATAGTTATCTCATTTGATTCTTACAACAACCCTGGGAGTTAGGTGCTATTGTGGTTTCTATTTTACACTAAGGAAACTGAGACAAAAAGAGGTTAAGTGAGTTGCCCAGAATAACATAGCCAAGATGTGTCTGACACTGGATTTGTACAAAGATCTTCTTGATTTCAGGTCCAGTGCTCTAATCACTGGGTCAATAGTCCCTGCCCTCAAGGAGCTTCCAATCTAATGGAGAAAAGAAGCAAAAAAAAATATATGTACAAATAAGCTACATTCAGGATAAAATCAACAGAGGCAAGGTATTAATTTAGAAGGGTTGGGGAAGTTTTCCTATAGAAGGAAGGATTTTAATTGTACATAGTAAGTGCTTTAACAATATTGACTAAACAAATTATTCCATGGTGAAGTGAATGAAGTGTGTGAATGAGGGCAGCTTGATAAGACATAAACTGCCTTCCTAATTGCATTTTATTTAAATATTTCTTTATTCTCAACACATTTTATTTGTTAGTGAATTAATATGCCAAGAAGCATAAATAAATGAAAGGTGGTGGCTAATGATGGAAAACTTGAGGTCATTCACTATTAGTTGTGCCATTTTTTACTATGTACATGTGGACCAGTGTCTTCATCATTTCCCAGAAATGTTTACAGCTTATATGTGTCCTTATAAATTGGATGAATCCTAGCATATTTCTGGGACAGAGACACTCCTGTCTAACTTTCAGTCCTAAGGAATAATCAGGCTTTTTTTTTCTTTCCCATGGAAGTTTATGAGAGGCAGAATGACCCAGAGGGGCTAACCTCGGAATAAGAATAATGCGGCTTTAAGTCCTAACTCTCACATGCACAAGTTATTTTTGTGATCCTGAACAAATAACCTTTCAGTGCCTCAGGTAATTCTCTAAGCCAGAGGTTCTTAAACTTATTTGAATTGCCACCCGCTTTTGAAAAAAAAAAATTGCTCAGCATCCCCCTGGAAATCTATCTTTTTAACTTTATTTTTTTTGAAATTTGTGTCATTTCAAAAATATTACATATTTTAAAATGACACATTTTAAATTTAATAATTTATTGTAAATTTGTGGGGGGTTTTCCTTGCATTGAAATTTTGATTATGCAAATATTGTATCATGTAGCCATATGCTATACAGGATATAGTATTGTATGGTAAACAAGTCATTATATGCACATAACCCTGCTGATGCATACTGGACTTTCTCACAATGCTGGACAGGCTCACCTGCCAACACTTACTTGATAAGACCTGTTGGTGGATTTGACTTGATTGGTTATAACTTTGACTTTGTGTATTTATTTGGAAAATAATGTAATCACTATGACTTTAACTCTGTTACACAATAGATGAAAAATGTATAAATGTTTTTTTCAAAATTTTTTTCTTTCTTTATGCTTCCACCACCCTTTATTTTTATTCAACACTTTCTAATTGCACCTGAGGCTACTACGTACCCCTTGGATTGTTCCAACACACTGAGGGGGAGGGATATCCACCCACTTTGGGAACCTATGCCTAAATGGAGGAATTGTCGATCTTTATTTATCTTCCTACACTGGTGAAATCATAAACTAAGACCAAACCCAAAGAGCATGAGACCCATTGAATGGAGGGAGAACCTGGTGCTTTGCTGAGAAAGAAGAGGGGATTAAGATTGGGGGTTGTGGGCAAGGTCGTAACTATATACTGTAATGGTTGAAAAAGTGGCAAAATGAAAGAAACACAAGATTTGGAATTAGAAGGTCTGGGCCCAAATCTTGCCTCTGTCACTATCACCTACATTACTTGGAAATTTACCTCTCTGGACTTTTCTCCTACCTCTATGCTCCCTCTTCCACCCACCCACCAATAACCCTGGCATCCTTGCTGTTTCTCACATAAAACTAACGTTACTCCATCTCCCTACTCTGTACATTTTCTCTGGCTGTCCTCTATCCTGGAATTTTATCCCTCTTTATCTCAACCTCCTGGTTTCCCTGGTTGGTCCCAGATAAAATCCTTCTATGGGGAGCCTTTCCTAGTCCCCCTTAATGCCTTCCCTCTGTTCATTATCTCCAATTTTTCCTGTTTATATCTTGTTTGTACATAGTTGCTTGCATGTTATTCACTCATTAGCCTGTGAACTCCTTCCATGCACATAGTAGGCATTTTAAAAATGTGTTGACTTCACTTGGACCTCAGTTCCTCATGTGTAAATGAGGGGGTTGGATTTGATGACATCTGAGATCTCTTCCAGTCATAAATCTATGACCCCATGAAGATTTATTCCCCCTTCAGCCCCGGAGGAGGATGGAATTGGCCTCCGGCTTTTTCTTTACCCAGAAATGATTGAAAGAGGGACATGCTCTGTGGTCCTTACAAGGCTCTGAGAAAGAAAGGGTAAGTAAGAAACTACTGAGGAATGCATTCACTGTGGATCTTAATTACCAAAGTCATTCTGCATTTTTTCCCTTGGATTCATGAGGCATCTTTCCTTGAGGGAATTCCAAGAAGTTGATCTTTCCTTGAAAGTTTTTAGATTGCCTGAGGTTTCTCTCCTTTCAAACATTCAGTTTTCTCTTTAGAAAATTCTCTTCCCATAGTGCTGACAGTTGAAGAACTTGACCTTTTGACTACAGTCTTCTCAGTAATTATTCCTAATTACTTTTCTGTCTAGCAACATGATGCAGGGGGAAGAGTGCTGAACTAGGAATCAGAGGACCTGGTTCAAATCCTGGTTCTGCCACTTATGATTTGTGTGAATTTGAACAAGTTACTAAAGCTCTTGTTTTTCTTATCTACAAAATGATAAGGATTGGACTGGATGATGTCTAAGGACTCTTCCAGATATAAAGCTATGATCTCATAAAGAAGGTAGCCATGAAATAAACGCTGTTTTTAGAGTCAGAAGCTCTGGGTTCACAACCAGGTTCTATTACTTACTCCCTCTCTGGCTCTCAGTTCTTTGTCTGTTAAATGAGAAGGTTGGATTAAATGGCCTCACTGCGCTCTCTTCCAGCTTTAAATTGTTGATACTCTGAACCTAGCCTTGAAGAGGCCATTCAAATGGAATATTGTATTAGAAATTATTCTCAAAAGAGAGAAAGGGGGAAAAACATCCAATGATATTGGATTAGCAGTAACTAGTCGTAACCAGTTTGGTATATCAAACCAGAGTGGACTCTGCCAACGAGAATGTGTACTACTGGTAATTATGTGGTTATTGTCAACTTGAATATTATTTCCTATTATTCCTTAAAATATTTTCACATACCCTTGTCTCCCCATACTACCTTCTTTCAAATCATTAAAGTTGTGGTATAGTAGAAGGAACTTTGATTGTGGAGGTAGAGGCCTTGGCTTTTAAATTCTGACCTTGATGTTTACCGTCTGTATGACATTCGGTAAATCATTTAGCCTCTTGGATCTTTATTTATCTGTAAAATGATGAGGTTGGATTATATGGCTTATTAAGGGTCCTTTTGATGATTCTAGGAAAGGGGTCACCTCTAACCTCCACATGGGCATAAACTTATGGCTACTTTAGGGATGGTTACAGGCCACCAATGTGTGCTTAAATGGAAGTAGGAAGATATGTCCATCCAGCCAAGGCAATTGGAAAACTCAAGGCAACCAATGACTATTTCTATTTCTCATCTCTTTTAGGGTCTCTAAATCTATAAACTCATTTATAGAAGTATGAAGTTGACTTGATTCAAAGATGGCACAAATGAGGATTAGGTTAAAAGTTCAAGGTGGTGGTTGCTTGTCACAAATTAAAACCTGGTCATAGAAATACTCCTACCTGGTCATATGTTGGATGTGGGACTCGTCTGCTTCTTCATGGTTATGAAGGCAGAGTGAGGAAAAGTTCATAGAGTAACTTGTACCGTTTTATCACTTGTTCAGTCGTATCTGATGTTTCATGATACCATTTGGAGTTTTCTTGGCAGAGATGCTGGAGTCATTTGTCATTTCCTTCTCCGGCCCATTTTACAGATGAGAAAATGGAGGCAAACAGGGTTAAGTGACTTGCCCAAGGTTACACAGTTTAATAAATTTCTGAGGCTAGGTTTGAACTCACAGTGATGAGTCTTTCTCACTCCAGGTCTGGCACTCTCTCCACTCTGTCACCTAGCTGCTCTGTAATTAATTGATGCTAAAATATTTATTAAATCAGATGAAGTTACTTCCCATAGTCCCCAGTTGTATCTGTGTTATACCTTTTGGTCATTCTGTTTGTGGGATGACCAGGATAGTGAAGACCTAATGTTGAAGAAAATAGAGATCATACCATATAAGGATCAGCTGAAATAGCTGGTGATGTTTATTTAGCCTGCAAAAGAGAATACTTGTGTGTTGGGGCGGGGGGGGGGGGGGGGGGGGGCGGTGAGGGGAGGAGGGTGTGGGCATGATAGAACTTGAAGGACTGTCATGTAGAAGTGGATTAAATTTGTTTTATCTGGCCTTACATGTCAGAAGTAGATTCAAAGAGTGGATGGTGCAGGGAATTAGCTCTGGAATGAGCAAAGGTAAAAAGTTCCAGATAGTAACAGTTCCTCACAAGTGTAATAGATTGCCTGGGAAGGGAGGGGGGTCCCATTCACTGGAGGTATGTAAGTGGAGGCCAGATGACCATTTATCTGAAATGTAGTAAAGGGGGTTCCCACTCAGCTATAGATTTCACTGGATGATTTCTGAGGCCTCTCTTTTTAAGATCAGTCAGTGGATGAACAAGCATTGATTAAGCCCCCAGGTTGTTTCTGTGATTCCTCAGATTTTGCCACCTAAAAGCTGTATTTTTCTATGATTTCAAGTAAAAGTAGCGAATCCACCCCCCAACAATTCTAAATTATTAGAATAATTTCTAACATTCCATTCAAATGGCCTTTGCAAAACTAGGTTCACAGCATTGTAAGAGAAATTTTCTTACAAAACTAGGCCTGACATGCAGAGCAGGCTTGTGGGTTTGAAGTTGTTAATAGTACATTGATGTCCCTGGCTAAGATTTGGAGAATATGCCTAAATGAAACATGCTGGAGAATTGAATTCACTTTTGGTCTCCTAAGTAACCAAGAACCTCTCTTCTTCCTTCTCAAGATGTACAAATCATATCCTTCCTTAAAATATACAAAGTCTCTGAAAATCTTTAAATTGTAGTTCTGAATAACATTCACAAGTTGCATTTTATAACTCCCTAAATTATATTATTTTGTATCATAAATAGTGATCTCCTCAAGCACAGCCTTAGCAAAGTCTGATAGAAAGAAACTAAACTTAGATTATTATCCAACTCTCCTATAATAAGGCTTAAGGAAAAGCATAATAAGCTTGATGCTGGAGGGTGATAATGTTAAATCTGATTCAATTTAAGCCAATAAAACCCAGTCCAGCTTCTTCAACCAAACGTCATTGCCATGAAATCATGTCTATTGCCATCTTATTCCATAATTCATGGGCATCTTAAAGAGAAATTTGAAAAAAATAAAAGGGGAGGGGGAGGTAGTGGAAATTAGCTATTACAGACAGAGACTGAACAAAGAAAATCCCACTAGGGATGATGGTGTAAGTTTCATTAAGCACATTTTCAAGCAAATTGTGCAGTTTCCTGTTGGATTATTATTTATAGAATAGGTAGGGCTGGGTGCATTGTTTCTCTTTCACTACATTCAGCTTGAAAGGAAATATCATTAGTGGCTAAGTATGGGCCTTCTCACAATGCTCTGAAAGCTAGAAGAAGAAATCTCTGCTTTAGAGGTTAGCTCCATGCATTTCACTGCCCAAGGGTCAGATCTCATAATCCTCCTAGTTAATAGAAGGATGAATGCCCTCCAAAGAACAAAGGGATAGTATTTTGCCCTATTAAATGTGTTCCTGCATTGATCTAGGGCAGTTCATTGTTAGCAGGCAAACTCATAGCAACCAAATTTAAATTTTTAGAGAATATCACAGTTGTCTCGTTTTGAATAAAAGAAGACAAGCATGAACCAGAAATAAGTGCGAGCCATGAAAAGTCAAACACTGAAGGCCTGGATTACTGGACTGTGTTGGAAACGCAAATGTTAAGACCCTATCTCTTTCCGTACCCTCTTCTTGAGTGATATCTGGAATATAGACCAGTAATTCATTTGAAGCTTTTTCCAGAATTATTTTCTTTTTAAAAAGTTCTCCCACCTTCATCCCCGCCAGGCAACATTGCAAGGAAGGTGTTGCTTAACGCAAGGGGGAAAATCCAAGTGGTGGTACCAGATCAGTCTTGAAAAAACAAAGGGCTGAGTAGTTTACTGGGTAACCTTGCCCTGTTTGTCAGCAGTGTTTTGTAGCCTGGCTAGTCCCAGGCACTTTAGACAGTTGGGAGACAGGGAAGGGTTTTCTGGATGGCTCAGGCGGCTTGGCACACTCTCAGCTCTGGGAAGTCCGTTCCGTTTTACAAAGAGCAGGTGGGCCAGGAAACTCAGCACTGCCGGGCAGACTGTGCAGCTGTGAGAGATGGAATTCCCCTCCGAAGGATCGGCGGGGCTTTGAAAATGAATTCATCATTAAAAGAGAAGGATTCTTGAAACCAGGGGAGAAAACGGGCCTTGATTGATTTCACATTAACTCTTTGTATTCAGCCTCGTGCTCTTCTTGAAAGGGGATGACAGTGTCTTGTCCAGAGGGGGATCTTTCTTAATATACCCTTTCTTTCTTTAAGATACCCTTTCTTTCTTTCTTTTTTTAAAATTTAATTAATTTATTTGCTTATTTTTTAGATGCCCTTTCAAAGAAGGAAAAGTGGAGAAATGATGACCAGGCTTTATTTCCGGCTGCACCCCGGGACTGTGAAAACTGAGGGTGGAGGGCAAACTATGGCAGGTTCTGTTTCCAAATACAGATTTTCAGGCTCCTCGTCCTGGATGGGATCTTAGAAATCATCAAATGCAAGCCACTCTGTTTTTACAAGCAAAGAAACAGGTCCAGAGATGTTAAATAACCGATGGCTAGCTAGCTAGCTAATGACAGAAACAAGACTAGAATCTTCTCATTGGAATTCTGGTGCCATATCTACTAAATCACACATTTCTATGACAGTGTTTAGAGAAATAGAGGTTTGTTTTACCCAGTAGTAGAAACCTTATTTAATCTGAAGGGTCAGAACAAGACGGAAAGGCATTCTTTATGACTGACATAGTTTTCCTGCTTTTCCCCTCCTTCTCCTACTTCTAACCATTTTTCCTTTTCTTTCCCTCCTTTCTTTCCCTCGCTCTTTCCTCACTCTTTCCCCCTCCCTCTCCCTCCTCTTCTACAATTCTCTTCTCTCGCCATCTTTTTCCCTTCCTTCCCTCCCCTTCACCACACTCTTCCTTTCTCCTTCCTTCCTTTTTTCTTTCCTTTCCCTATTTTTTCCTTCTTTCCTTCTATCACCCTCCTCCTTTCTCCCTCCCTCCTTTTTCCTCCTCTCCCCCAGTTTTCCTTTCCCTCACTCCCTTCCACCACCATCTTCCTTCTCCCTCCTTTCTCTTCTCTTTCATCTTTTTTTCTTTCCTTCTTTCCCCTCTACCATCTTCCCTTTTTCTCCCTTCTTTTTCTGCATCTCCATCTCCCCCTCTTCCTCTCTCGTTGCCTTTTCCTTTCTCTCCCCCTCACCCTGTGGCCTCTGTTTAGTTTCCTCATTTCCTTTACCTAAACATGATTTTTATCTCTAATTCCTGTAGCTGGTTTAGCAAAATCTTTTTCCCCTCCACTTTAAAAAAAAAGAAAAAAACATCAGATAGTATCATCCTCCCTCCCTCCCTCCCCACCCCCACGGCTATTTACATGCTTTCTGTGAATTATCTTTGTACCTTGAAAGCAAGGAACAACAAAACAGGCTAGTCTGCAGGATCTTTCTAGGGACCGGAGTGAAGTTTCTTAATCCTTTGGCTGTGGAAGCCCAGACCCAAGAACCAGTCCTCCTTTATCTCCTGTTTCTCCTGAAGCACTTTGATCTTCCCTGGTCTTTGGGCTTCATTATGGCTCATTTCAGCTTTCAGGGAAATCTGAATTCATGAGCTCTCTCCTTACTAACAGGGCCCCCATTCTTTTCCATCCTCAGGAGATGCAACAACTCAGGTTAGCATTGCTTCCAACCACATGTGGGGAAATAGTTGGACTAGCCTCAAATACATATTAAAAAACTTGGTCTGATTAGCCACAGGAACCTCTGAGTGGGATGATTCATTAAATCAAATAGCCCCATATTCAGGGCACGGCCAAGACTGTCCATTAGTTTATTATTGCAGCTTGGGCATTAGTAAGTGCCCTTCTTTCCCATTTTTTGGGTGGAAAACAAGGAGACAGGATAAGAAACTTGCCCATCATCACTTGGGGCAGATGGCCTGAATTTGGGTTCATGAGACACGAGTTTATGCTGTTTCTCGTATTTGACTTTCCCTACTCTGATCAAGTTAAAGGCTTAATTTTTGCTCCTAATAGAATCCATCCTCTTTCTCAATTTCTCCCCCTAAAACAGAAATCTAATTTGGACTCTGATAATACCCTCATCACTTCTAAAGATGTCAACCAAAAGAGGAACGGATAATTAGAAGATGATAGGAGTCAGCACAGAGCCAAATGGAGGGAGAGCAGCAACACAGTAAGACAGCAAAAACAGCCACCTAATCCATTAACAGCCTTTGCTCTAATTATGTTTGCTCTGGCATTAAACTGGGGAAAGCACAAAGGAGACACTATTAAAGTTTTAATCTCTAGCAAAAGGAGGCTCATCCTGTCTAACAGCAAACACTGTGCAAAGAAATGCTACTCCAATGAGTGCCGCTATAAATTTCAATTTAGCACTTAGTAGGAGCATTCAACAACTTGCAGAAAAATAATAGGGGAAAAAAGGACAAGGTGTTCCTTTAAAGCCATTCTCTTTCGTTGTTCTACTTCTTTAGAGAGGGTTTCTTAAATATGAACCTTTTGAAAGACGCCTAATGACCCCAGGGACCCTAGTGCTTCTTCCGGCAAAAGGAAAGACTGTGAGTAGCAGTTGGGCAGAAACCAAAGGCATAGGGAAGGAAGGAAGGAAGGAAAGAAGGAAGGAAGGAAGGAAGGAAGGAAGGAAGGAAGGAAGGAAGGAAGGAAGGAAGGAAGGAAGGAAGGGAGGGAGGGAGGGAGGGAGGGAGGGAGGGAGGGAGGGAGGAAGGGAGGAAGGAAGGAAGGAAGGAAGGAAGGAAGGAAGGAAGGAAGGAAGGAAGGAAGGAAGGAAGGAAGGAAGGAAGGAAGGAAGGAAGAAAAGAGCTTAAGGTGCCTGAATGTTCCCAGCAAGCATCTGCTCAGAATACTTTAGAGTGTTCAGTGACCCATCAGTTCCTCAGAGTAGAAAGCAGGGAAAGGCACATGGCTGGGCTTCACCCTCATTCTCCTGGTTCTGAATTGCTCTTCTCGATGACATCACCTTCCTCCTGTTGGTGTGCCAAGGAGAGGACTAAAATTAAAATTAATAGCAGGAAGAACATCTACGAGATCCCTCTCACTGAGCCTTTCAATTAAGGCTGCTGATTAGATCTCAGATTTCTTTACCACATTAAAAAGACCAAGACTATGTTAATGTGTGGGTTTTTTTAATTTGACCCAGCCCTGATGGTTTTAATTCTGCTGTGCTACGTAACAAAAGTACTGCGACTGAAGCAGGGGAGAGAGGAGCAGTGCAGGCAATGACATTTTGGCCTGGCCTCATCTTGCATTCTCTTCATCTCAAAACCCTTTGACATCACTTTCTCCCAGTCTGACTGTGAATGTCTCCTTGCCAAACCAATCCCTCTACATGCATGCTTCCTTCTATTCTCTGCTACCTTCTCCAGCAGATTGAACCTTCAATCATCTCTCTCTCTCTCCCTCTCTCTCTCTCTCTCTCTCTCTCTCTCTCTCTCTCTCTCTCTCTCTCTCTCTCTCTCTCTCATACACACATATCTCTCTCCTCAGTCTCCCTCTCTTTCTTTCCCTCTCTCTCCTTCTCATCTGTCTCCTCTGTCTGTTTCTCTCTGTCACTCTCTCAAATTTAGAGCTAATGCCAGAAAAAAAAGCCTTCTTACTGAGTAGAGCTGCCCCAAAGTGTCCTGCTTCAGAAAATCGAGTTCCTCCTCAACTGGAAGTCTTTAAAAAGAAGTTGAATGACCATTTGTTCCAGGATGGATTCATTTTGGGGGCATGGACTAGACTCCATGGACACTAAGGTCTCTTGAAGCTCCATGCATCTTCAGTATTCAGTTCAGCAAACGGTGCTAGAAACAACTCATTATTTTTTCATAAGGTTATTTCAAGGAGGTGGCCAAGGCATTCTTTCAAGCGCTGAGTTAAGCTTCATATTTGAATTTGTGTGAACATGTATACTTCAGTGGGCCCATGAACACATCACTCCCAAGTGTTTCCTCCACCAGCGCACTCAGCCCATTCATGCCTTCTCATCCTGTGCCATTCTGGACCACATTCTCCTATTAATCCTCCATGGAGGTTCTATTCAGCATGCTGGAGGAGTCAGTGCGCTTGGAGTGTGGGCCAGGTATGTTGGGCCACCCAGGCACAACTCACTGCCCATGCTCCATGCTGGTGGCTAGAGACCTTTCTGTAGGTCTTTTAACATTTTTGCCTACATAAGGGCAGCACTAATTAATCAATCAATTAATCAATAAGGGTTTATTAAGGACTATGTTTTGGGCACTATGCTAAGTTATCTAATTCAACAACCCATCCCTTTACAAATGAACAAACTGGAGACCAGAAAGATGGGGTGGCATGCTTATAGTCCCATCGGTAATGGAGAGTAGAGCTGGGATCTGGACTTAAGTCCTGTGGCTCCAAATCTATCATTCTTTCTACTGTACCACCTTGCCTCTGGATAACTAACATTCAGTTTTCTTAGTCCATTACTTCTTCTCTCCAAACCACTTTTATATAGTTCTTTGAGGTCATTTGAGTTCCATTCTGATGAGTCCATCCATCAGTTCCAGAGCTATCTGTTGCTTCCAGCTTTATGAAGACATTCTGTGGAGCTAAGTAGTAAAACCAAGCAAAAATCTTAGCCCACGGTGGGGAACCTGCAACCTTGAGGACACATATGGCCTTTTAGATCCTTAAGAACCACCTTTTGACTGTAAAATTTTCCATGCTCCATTGGATGACCCTGGAGTTATAGTCAGTCAGCAAGGATTTATGAAGTCCCTACCATGTTCCAGTTTTGGGACTATGCTCTTATGTTCCTGTGATTCTACATTCCAGATATTCTCTTTGAGATACAAGTACAGAAATGAGACAACTCCTGCCCTCAAGAATCTTATATTCTACTAGAGGGATATACAAGATATGTACAAAATGAACTCATAGTGATTTGGAGGGTGAACGCTAGAAACTGAGAGAATCAGCTACTTGAAGGAGACAGGTAAGACAATCCCCATTTTACAAATAAGAAAACTAAGAAATGTATTTTTTTATTTTAATCTAGGATTTAAATAGTGCCTTGAATGCCTGGTTTTGGAACTCCCTTCACATATATAGAACCTTCCTCTGTAACTTATTATCTTAGAGGCAATTAAAAGATTTTATTAATGTCAGAATTCTTTGTCTACATTCTGGTGAAACCTAGGGATCCCTTCTCAGAATGATATTTTTAAATGCACAAAATACATTAAGATTATAAAGGACACCAATTATATTGAAATAAAGATGCATTTTTTTTTTCCATCCAAGTTCATGAACCTCCTGAAATTGAATCCTGGATGTTTGGTAAGCGCAGAAAAATGGCTGCTGTGGTTAAGAAGTCCTTGTCTTAGAGAATTACATGTGAGTACTGAGAGATAAAAGCGTTATGATCGTGGTCACACAGCTAGTGTGTGCCAAAAGCTAGTCTTGAATCAAGATCTCTTTGCTTCCAAAGGCCATCCCTCTATCTACTGTCTCTCAAACTCCAGAGATACAGAGAACAATGCCTCCAAATTATACAAGTTATAGCAGTAGCAAAGTTGACGTACAAGTTATAGTGGTAGCCAAGTTGGTATCATCATTGATCTAAAGCTGAAAGAGATAGCAGAATGCATCTGACCCAAGCCTTCAGGAAACAGAGACCTCAAAAATAGCTGTCTCAATACCACCATCATTCCCTATTTCAGTGTGCCTAAGCTTTTCCCATCATGACAGCAAATATGTCCATGAAACACAAGGGTCTCTGTATTACTTTTCACATCAGAAACACAAATTTCCTTCGATGCATCTTCAGTATTCAGTTCAGCAAACGGTGCTAGAAACAACTCATTATTTTTTCATAAGGTTATTTCAAGGAGGTGGCCAAGGCATTCTTTCAACCGCTGAGTTAAGCTTCATATTTGAATTTGTGTGAACATGTATACTTCAGTGGGCCCATGAACACATCACTCCCAAGTGTTTCCTCCACCAGTGCACATAGCCCATTCATGCCTTCTCATCCTGTGCCATTCTGGACCACATTCTCCTATTAATCCTCCATGGAGGATCTATTCAGCATGCTGGAGGAGTCAGTGCGCTTGGAGTGTGGGCCAGGTATGTTGGGCCACCCAGGCACAACTCACTGCCCATGCTTCATGCTGGTGGCTGAAGACCTTTCTGGAGGTCTTTCAATATTTTTGCCCACATATGGGCAGCACTAATTAATCAATCAATTAATCAATAATGGTTTATTAAGGACTTACTATGTTCTGGGCACTATGCTAAGGGCAAAGGATACAAAAAAAGGTAAAGATAGCACCTCCCCTCTTGGATCATATGTCCCAAAAGGGAAAACAACATTGTAGGTCATTTCAAAGGGGAAGCTGTCAGTAGCTGAGGGGTTTAGGAAGGTCTTCCTACTGGAGGTGGGATTTAAGTTGATGCTTGGAGAAAGTCAGGGAAGCTAAAAAGTGGCAGGAAGGGAGGACAGCTAGTACAAAGACAGGAACATGGAAGATGGAATGGCATATGGGAGCAACAGAAGCAAGCCAGGGTAGCCAGATTATACATTTTTGTTGTTAAGATGTTTCAGTTGTATCCAACTCTTTGTAACCCCATTTGGGGTTTTCTTGGCAGAGATACTGGTTGGTTTTCCATTTCCTTTCCTACCTCATTTGACAGATGAGGAAATTGAGGCAAACAGGGTTGAGTGACTTACACAGTGTTGCACAGCTAGCAAGTGACTGAGGCCAGATTTGAACTTAGGAAGATGAGTCTTCTTGACTCCAGGCCTACCTAAGTACCCAAGATTGGGCATACCATGGAAGAAAGTAAAGACCAACAAGACAGAAAATTCTTTGCTATAAATAACAGCTCTCAGAAGGGTAAGGAGGAGGATACAGGGGAAAATTACTTTAGGTGATGTAAAATCATGAGATATCAATACAAATCTATTTTTTAAATTAAAGGACTGAAAAGATAAGAAAGGCTGCTCTAATTATCTTTTATCTCTCACCTTCACTGCAGGACCAACTCTACTCCTTTCCAATTATGCATGCCATAGATGCTGTCTTTTACATTACTTCTCAGGCACCAGTTGCTGTGATAGGCGATAGTTTTGGAACATCCACCATATTGATGACCAACATATCCAGGCATGGGACATCTATTTCACTGCATATCAAGGATTCTCTGATAGTTTTTTTCTTAAATCATACCTATATTCATACACTATAAACAGCTGTAAAACATCATAGCTGTTGGTTTTAAATAAGTTGATAATTATATTATGTTCTTTTAACTTTTTTAACAAGCTTGCCTTGTACTCTAACGTTGTAACAATTCTGCAAATTCTGTATTCTTTTCTACTCAGTGTTCTGCTCATTAATTATATTCATATTGGTTACTTTGTAGTTATTGAGACTGTTGGGATATATAAAAGAGAGGTACCCATATTGATTTCATCTCTAATATCTTTCCATGTTTATTTCCTTGATTTAATGATTTCTAATTCAGGTTGACTGGTATGTTACAGGGGAGGATCATAGAATCATATATTTTGAGCTGAAAGGTCATTGAGTTCAATTCCCTCATTTTTACAGATGAAAAAACTGAGGTGCCAAAAATGCAACACGGAGGTGTAGAAGACAGGAGTTGGACTTGTCTATCCTGATTACAAGTCCAGTGCCCTATGCACTATGCCATAGATGTTATACCCTATCACTGATATGATAGAATCATAAGATCAGATCTCAATTTAATAAAATAAGATCTTAAAATCAATATCAAGTGTAAAAAAGTGACTTACTTTGATTTCACGTAGCTTATCGTCATCATCAATTTTAAAGCGATTGTAAATTTCTCCTAAGAGTGTTGAGTTAATTTTTAACAAAATCCATCTTTTTTTTTAACCTGTGACTGAGTTCAATATACAATTAAAATTGGGGGAAGTCACTCTCAACCAGAACAAACCCTTGTCTCATTTCAGATATAATAATAATAACAAAAGTTAGCCTTTACATATTACTTTTAACAAAGTGATTTACAAAGATGATCTCATTTTCTTCTTACCAGTACCTTACGAGGTAGGTGCTATTATTTTCCTCATTTTACAGACGAGGAAACTGAAAAAGGCAGAGGTTGAGTAATTATCTTAAGTAGGAATTAGGAATTTTTGGCTTCAAAAATTAAGATCATAAACATAGTTCCTCATTAGATTGTAAGCTCATTATAAGTGAGGATAATTTCATTCTTTTTTACTTGTATTTCCAATTGTCTAGGTGCCAAGGTCTCCCAGTGCATCCTGGGTCACCTCCAGTCATCCTGATGAGTATCTGGTCACTGGATTCAGATGGTTCTGGAGGAGAAGTGAGGCTGGTGATCTGCACAGCCCTCCCTTACTCCAAACAAACTCAAGTGCAAGTCATGTCATCATTTCTCTGATGGCATGGTCTTCTCCGACAATGAAGGATGAACACAACCACAACAACCTGACACATTAGAAGATGCTTAATAAACATTTGATTGATTGCTTGATTGACTGTTAAAGCGTGCTTTAAAGTTCGTTGAGCATATTAGAGACATTATCTCATTGGATTTTCACAATAACCTCCTGGACTTGCAGGTGCTTTATTATCTATATTTTATAGATAAGAAAAGTAAGCCTGAGAGGAGGCTTTCGGTGCCTCGCCTAAAGCAGGATTTGAATGCAGGGCTTCCGAAACCAGGCCTGGTACTCTATACTACATTGCTGATAATTAAATAACAGCAACCATCTTTATACTTTTATCCCTGTTCTCCATATTTGTCTTCAGCTAATTGTGCCTTTTGGAGAGGTTGCCCCTAGAGGATGGGCTATACACTAATGCCCTGGTACTGGTGATCTGCCTGGCCCATAGAACATGACTCATGGGATCTTAGATCTAGAGACACAAGAGACCATAGAGGCCACTTAGCCCAAATCCATCATTTTATAGGTGAGGAAACAGAAGTTCACAGGACAGTGACTTTTCTAATGTCACACAAATAGTAAGTGGTAAAGTCAGGATTTGAACTCAGGTCTCCTGACTGAAGATTGAGAAGTCTTTCCATTGTATCATGTGATTTTTCATTAAATGTCCTACAAAAACCCCTAAGAAGTTAATTTGTTACTTTGGTCCATTCCTTTTGTAAAATAAGACTGGCATGTTTCACTGGACAGTTCCTTCACTTAAAAAAAAGCTTTCTGTTGCCTTAGCAGGTTTTTGCTTCTTCTCCCAGACTAGGGATCTGTATTATCCTAGCCCTGGAGTGCTAAGATCAGGGGTAGGTTTGGGGGAGTGAGAGAGAAAGAGATAGCAGGACAGATAGACATACAGAGACAGAAAGTGAGAAATTGAGTATAGAGAGTCAAAGAGAAACAGATAAAGAAAGGAGAGAGAAAAAAGTGAAAGGGAGAGAATGATGGAGAGATAGGGAAAGAGGGAGAAAGATAGAAAAGGGAAAAGGAGACAGAGGAGGAAGGAAAGAGGGAGGGAGGGGAGAGAGAACGAGAGAGAACAGGGGAGAGAAAGGGAGTAAGAATAGGAAAGGGAAAGAGGAGAAAAAACAGGAGAAAACAAGAGAGGGAAAAAGAGAAACAGGCGGACAGAGAGACAGAAAGAGATAGAGACAGAGAAACAGATACAGAGAAAGGAAGAAACTGTTGTCAATGTGGATGACTGATTGCCTTGGATCGCTGCTTTCTAGCCTCCTTGTACAGTGGTCCTATTATTTCCAGGGTGCTTTCCTTGACTTTTGCAATGTTGAAAGCTCATGCCGGTGTTGTTGTCTAAAACTTCATGGCAGCATATAAATGAGATGATCATTTTCCATTCTTAGCTTCCTTAAACAGGGCACTACTGTTGCCGAAAAGGAAGTTCCTGGGACAGCCTTTCCCTTCTAACTCTAATGTGGTCAGCAGAACTGTCTATGCAAAGCACGCTTTTGGGAAGGCTGTTTCTGGCTGGAATATCAGTACTTCTGGACTGAGTTGGCCTGTTTGTCCTTCCACTCCAGGATCCTGCCTCTAATCATTGCCAATAACTGATATGCCAGAGGAAGGCAAATTCTTCCCTTGTAGGCCCCATTGGAGAAGCATCCTACTTTGGCTCCTTTGAGCTAGAAGGAAAAATACTGAGGATGGAAAGCAATTTCAGGGTACATATGTAAGGAAAATCAACAAAAAAGTGAATTCCATGCAATAAACATTTACGTGCTGAGGGGGATACAACGATGAGTATGTTGCTGTTTAGTTGATTAGCTGTATATTACTTCTCATGACCCTATTTGGAGTTTTCTTTGCAAAGATACTGGAGTGGTTTTCCATTTTCTTCTCTAGTTTATTTTACAGGTGAAGAAACTGAGACAAACAGGGTTAAGTGACTTGCCCAGGATCATACAGCTAGTAAGTGTCTGAGGCTGGCCCAGAATCTCACAGCTGGTTGAATTTGAACTCAGGTCTTCCTGACTCCAGGCCTGGCCCCAGAACGGACCTTAGAGGTTTTTTTTCTTTTTACGGTTGAGGAAATTGAAGCCCAGAGAAGTTAAATAACTTATCAGGGTCAAAGCTACTGATGGTTATGTAGCCAAATTCAATTCTGAGTCCTAGAACTCTACGTCAATTTTATTCATGTGTGGTAATTTATGCGATTTCTCTCACATTACATTTATATTCATGTCAGAATTGAGGCTAGGGTAAACACTGTAGGCAGCCATCCAAGAACCAACACATGGTTATGGGGTAGGAAGAGGAGACATAATGCAGGGCACTTTATAATATTACTTATAATGAATACATATATTTTTGATGCCAGAAAATTCTAGTCCCTTTGGCACATAATTTACAGAGTCATTATTATAGAAATGGAAAGACCTTAGAGGTAAATTAGCCCAACCCTCTCCTTTTTTATTTTATTGTTATTTTGAATTTAATGAGCACCTAAAAAGAGAACATTTCTGAATACAAAAAAGAACAGAAAAGAGCAGAATACGTATGTTTAAATGTGACTTTCTACTCTGTACAGCTTGCAATAAGAAAAAAGTACACAATAAATTCAATATGTTACTTTCAAAGCTTTCCTGCTTTACTGTGCTTTCTTCTGAGCTTTCTTCTTTTCCTTCTGTGCATTTTAAAGAAATGCTTCAATCTTTATTTGGCTCCTCTCTAACCTTCCCTCTTTCTCCTCTACCTCCTCCCATCAAAAAAAAAAAAATGCAATCCTTATAAGAAATCCACCAAGTCAAACAAAAGACTCCACATATTTACCATTTCTTAAAATGTATCTCACTTTACACCTTGATTTCATCACTCTTCTGTCAGGAGATGGGCAACATTCCTCTTTATCATTTCTCTGGGACTGTGATTGATGATTGTATTTCAACAGAATTTCTCAGCCTTTCAAAGTCGTTTTTCTTTGCAGTGTTGTTGTTACCTTATAAACTATTTTCCTTGTTCTGTTCACTTCACTCTGCATCTGTGCATGTAAATCTTCCCAGGTTTCTCTTCCTTTTTTGTAATGTCTGAAATTTGTTGGGCCATTCCCCAAAGGAAGGGTTTCTTTTTAGTCCCCAGTTTGTTACAACAAAAAGACTGCTATAAATATTTTTGTACATGTGGATCTTCTATTTTTCCTATTTATTTTATCCCTTTGGGCTAGGAGTGGAATCACTGGCCCAAAGGATAAACACAGTTTAGGGACTTTTGTGTGTTACTCCAAATTGCGTTATAGAATGACTGAACCAATTTACAGCTTCACCCACAGTGCATTAATGTGCTTATTTTCCTGTGGCCTCTCCAACATTTTTCATTTTCATTTTTTGTCACCTTTATCAATCTGCTGAGTGTGCCAAAAGAACCTCAGGATTGTTTTAATTTGCATTTCTTTAATGAGCAGTTATTTGGAGAAATTTTTTCTATAGTTGTTGATTGGACAATTCTCCTTTGAGAATTGACTATTCATAAATTTGATCATTTGTTTATTGGGGAATGGTTATCATTCTCATATGCTTGAATCAATTCTTTACATATCTTTGATATTAGATTTTTCAGAGAAATTTGTCATATTTTTTCCCAGCTAAACATTTTCCTTCTAATTTTAACTGCATTAATTTTGTTTATGCAAAACCTTTTCCATTTTATGTGATCAAAAGTTTATCTATGATCCACTATATCCCTTGTCTGGTCAAAAATGATTCTTTTGTCCATGGTTATAAAGGATATTTTCTTTCTTGTTCCTTTAACTATTTTATGCTGTGATGTTTTATCTCTAGGTAATTTATTCATTTGGAACTTTTCTTGGTGTACAGTGTGAGATGTTGGTCTCTGTCAACTCACTTTCTAGTTTTCCCAGCAGTTTTTGTCAAATAATGATTTCTTAAGCTAGTAATTGTAAACTTTGATTTTAGTAAATGCTACACAACTATATTTGTTTGTTAGGTATAATGTTTTCCACTGCTTGACCTCTCTCTCTCTCTCTCTCTCTCTCTCTCTCTCTCTCTCTCTCTCTCTCTCTCTCTCTCTCTCTCTCTCTGTCCCTCTCCCGCTCTAGTACTAAATTATTTCGATGATTACTGCTTTATAGTATAGTCTGAAATCTGGTAGGCCTCCTTTTTTTCATTATTCCCTTCAGATTCTTCACTTTTTGTTCCTCCAGAATAATTTTATTAGTGGCATGCACGGGGTTACACAGATAATAGGTAACAGTGCTAGGATTCTAACATACATGATGTGACTCCACATTCAGGGCTCTTCTCCCTATAGCAGGTGATACTTAAGCTTTGATGGATCGAGTCATATGTGTTACAGTGAAGATTCAAAATCTCCAGTGCATTCCTAAAATATTCCAGTTGTATTCCTAAAATATAGGAGAGCACCATGTTTAAATTTGTTGAGGACAGACAAATACCTTGATCTAGCTTTGATTCATGCTTTGTTACTGGGGACACGAAGTGAACTGACACTTAAGGAGCATAAAAAGCATATTGGGGGACATGATGTAGACATATTCCTCCATATCCACATCTGATCTACATCTGGAGGCCCGTAGTCCTCCCCATTCCCAGCCTATATTCCCCTTCCCATGGAAATTGTATCCAATATCTATGGGATTCAATTTGTTTTGAATCTCTTTGGTTTCTAGTAAGTATCAAAAAGTTAAATAGCAATGAGATTGCTACATAAGCAACTCCCTAACCTTTTATTCTTTAAACCAAAGCTGCCATTCTATCACTAAAGGGAACTCCTAGTAAGGGGCTTCTACCTATGTAGATCAGTACTTTTTCTGCACTCACAGAGAGTATCCTGACTCACTGACCAGGTAGGTACAATGCCTCATCAACAGTATGAATCAAGAGTAGAAGCTGAACTCAGGGGTCTTCTTGACTCCTAGGTCAGCTCTCCATCCAAAATGCCTTATTGCTTCTCAATTCCAAAGCTTTCATGTGGTTATCCTCCTCATCTGGCCCTAGCCAACAAGAATTATCAACTGTGCTCAATTTGTAATCGTCTGTTGGCATGTGGGAAACTCATGTGAGTGTCCTTGGATAATCTGCAGATGCCTGAGAAAGGTACTGATCCAGAGTGCTTTGGCTTTTTACATGCTTTTGCGTATCTGCTGGTTTAAAACCCCAAGCAATGTATAGGAGTTGAGTGCCACCTAGGCCAACAATAATATTCCAGATATGAGTGTATAATACATGTCTCTTTTTTATCAGGAGCTCTAGCAAAATGATTCTATTTGATTTGGGGAGGGGGAGGGTTGGGTGAAGTATGAGAATTTCTTGTGTTGTGCCATGATTCTTGTTTGTAATTATTATAAAATTCTATAATCTGGGGGGATTCTACCTCTAGGGTGGAGAGGGCCAATCATGACCCTTGTAACACTATGAGACAGGGAAATCTTTAGAGCTAGTAGCTGAAAGGAGGGACAGGTGGCTTGCCAATTCAGTTTGGTCAGTGAGTGGGAAACTATAATTATTGTTTGCCCTTCATTCTTGAAGAGGACCATGATATCAGGGAGGTGATGCCATGACATGCAAGTGAGTTGGACTTAAGTGAGGCAAGGCTGTGCAAAGTCACCAACCTCACTTTGTCCTCCAGAGCCATCTGGGTCCAGTGGCCAGATAATGGGGAACAAGAAATAGGCTACAGAGTGTTCAAGGTCAGACTGGAGCAGAAGATCAGGATGAAGAGAGAGTTCATGTTATAAGTGGTATGAAGATATCCTCTGGTCAGGAAAGGGGATGCTAGAGGCCCAGCCCCAAGTGCTAAGACCTAGGGACTGTCTAAGACAGCAAGCAGCAGGTGAAAGAGACAATTTAAGTATCAAGAGCAGAAGCACCATTATATTTTGGAGGTGGAGAAGGCCAGGAAAATCAACTGGGAATAAGGAGAGAGTTTCCATGAATCAGAGAAATAAGATTTCCAGCGGAGGATAAAGGAACCCAAAGTGAAAGATAATTGGGAAGCCTGATAGGAAAGAGTTTTTCTTTTCTGGGAGTCAGGGGGTGACCAGATGTGAGACTTCCTCAGTTCCATGGACAGGGGGAAGAATCTTTAAGGTCAACATAGGCCTAGAATCCTAGAATCTCAAGGTTAAAGCCCATGAAGATAGACCAAGCTAGGAAGGGAGGGGGACAGATTCCAAGAGGATCTATTTCAAGCCCTATATCCCTACATACAGAACAAAAGGTTGGGCAAGTACCCTACATACACACCTACTAGACAACAAAATGACAAGACTAGAAGCTAAGGAAAATTAAGGACCGGTTCCCTATAACTGATCAGAGAACTAGAGTTAACCCAAAAGAGATTCTGTACTTCTAAACAAAACTTTCTCTTTTACTTACTATTGTACCTGCCCTCCATGTGTTTCCCCATCTTACTTTACAATAAATCTCCTTTATAAATAACTGAGAAGATGGTATGCTATTTTCTGGGAGAAGAAAAAGAGAAAGAACTTGTACTGAGACTACTGGAGACAAGAGAAGCAAACATGAGGTCCCAGAGCTGGAAGAGTTCAGCCACAACATCCAAACTTGGACATTACCCTCCCCAGTAACCACGAATTATTTAGTGCTAAATAGTTTGCCTCTTTAAAGCCTTCAAATTCATTTCTTATCTTGGGTACTCCAAACCACAAGGTCGTGCTACAAAGGTAGAAGTCACTTCTTCACCATCACTACACCATGCTCACCTCCACTCTGACCATCATCCCCATCTTCACCCCTACCAGAACCTTTTAGCTGTGACAGGCAACATTTCCTATTTTGCCAGAACCAGATTTGCATTCCATTTACACTCCTTTCCACACCACGTGGTCTACACCAGCTTTTCCTGATCCCCTTCATGAGTAGTTTTCCTTCATCAGATTGTGAACTCCTTGAGAACAGGGACTGTCCTTTTGATACAGAGTTTATCCAAGTGCCTTTAAAGCTTGCTTGTTTACTTCCTTCCTTCTTTCCTTCCTCCCTTTCTTTTTCTTCTTTCCTTCTATCTATCCATTGGTCTCTCTCATCCTCTCTGCTCCCCCTCTTTCTTCTCCTTCCCTCTCTCTCCTTTCCTCTTTCTCTCCCTTCCTTCCTTCCTTCATTCTTACTTTCCTTCCCTCTTTCCTTCTTTCCTTCCTTCCTTCTTTTCTTTCTTCCTTTTTCTTTCCTTCCTTCCTTATTTCCTTCCTTCCTTCCTTCCTTCTTTACTTTCTTCCTTCTTTATTTCCTTCCTTCCTTCTTTCCTTCCATTATAGATTCACTCTTCTTTCCTCTGTCTCCACATCCAGTACACTGTACCATACTATCTAGTGGAGTTCTAGGGGGACGCTGGGATGGTATTCATGGAGAAGAAAGGAGCATTTTTTTTAATTGTTAAAAGTCTTTTGTGAATCCCTTATTTTGATTGCATCCTTGCTATATGGTGAAATAAAAGCCATCCTTTATCTGATATGAGGAAATGGGTTTTTGCACATATGGTAGGACCCTTTTACCCACATCTGTGGAAAACTAGACACAAACTCTATTCTGAGATTTCTACAGGAAGCTCTGGGTTGAGGGGACAAAATGGACTCAAGAGTGATGGTTGAGAAACACCCAAGGTTGAACTTAGGATACTGGATCATGGGTTACACATGCATCTTGGAGAGCTTATCTTCCTCAGTTCAGACACCACTTCCTCTGAAAAGTCTTTCCTGAACCTTCTCACATATTAACATTTTTTGCTTCCTCAAATCACTATTCATATATACTGTATGTATAAGTATTATTTCACACACACACCCTTCCCTAGACTGTAAACTCTTTAAAGGCAGGTATGGTCTCTGCATCTCCACTACCTAGCAGAGTGACTTGCGACATGGTGCTTACTTTAACATTTTTAAAATTAAGGAAAGGCATCCTACTTCATAGACTTAGGGCTAGAAGGGGATTTAGAGGCCATTGGAGGTTGGACTACCAACTCTTTCATTTTACAGGTGAGAAAACTAAGGACCTGAAAAATTAAATAATGTGCTCAGAGTGACAGAGGAAAGAAGCTAGGTTCCTTCCCCAAAAGGGAGTTAGGTATTGGGAAACAGGAAAAAAGGGGGAAATGACGGCAATGAGTAAACAAGTAGAGAGTGAGGGTCGATGAGTGAGGCTCTGGACTTGCTAGTTTGTAGTCTCCAGCTGGTCCCAAGTCACTGGACTAAGATACTTTGAATAAAATAAATACCTTTACCTGGATCATTGCATGCGTTGCAGGTTTAGGTAATGTCCTTTCGCAGCTGGGGTTGGGAAGTGAGTAACTTTTTAGATTTAATTTTTTATGGATACTTTTGGCTTTACATCATCTCATTTCTGAATCTGGCCTTCTCTCTCACCTACTTAGCAAGCTATCTTCTGCACCAAAGAAAAATAATTCTTAAAAGTAGAAGAAAAAAAACAGCCCATAAACCCAAACAAGTTTCTTCTATTAAATGTAAGACTTGAGTTTTTATTACTTAACTTTAAGAGATCTAGGCAAACTACCAGTAGGTTTTCAGCAATTAGCAAATTTACTTAATTTTTTCTAATTTAACTGCCACTTCCCTGAGAAGTTGATTTTAATAAAAATCAACCAACACTTCATATATGTCAAACAGTATAGGAAATATTCCACAACCCTAGTCCCCCACCTCTGCAAAGAAGGAAAAGAAGAAGGAGGAGAGCAAATTTGTTGTTCAGTCATTCCAGTCTTGTGTGACTCTTTGTGACCCCATTTGAGGTTTTCTTGGCAAAGATACTGGAGTGATTTGTCATTTCCTTCTCCAGCTCATTTTACAGATGAGGAAAGTGAGGTAAACAGGGTGGTTCACACAGCTAGTAAGTGTCTGAGGTCACATTTGAACTCAGGTCTTCCTGACTCTAGGTTCAGTGCTCTATCCACTGCACCTCCCAGCTGCCCTTGGAACAAATTACTTACTACCAATTTCAAAGCTTAAAACTGATCATCATATGTATAATTTATGCAAAAGGATGAGGATGCACACATACGCATATTATCAGAAATAAGCCCCACCCACAGACACACAATTATTTTTTCTTTATTATATTAGCTGCCATATGTAATTTGAGAATCAGTTTCAGCTCCAGACTGTAGCAACACTCCTTCACCAAACTCCTTTGAAGTTAAATGCTTAGAGAGAGAGGCTACAGGCCCACTCAGGAGAGATTAGATCTTGTTTTAAACACTAGCTGCTCTGAGAATAATTTCCTTAATTAATATTCACAAGATATCAGACACTTGAGACTATATTTTCATGTAACCTACTTGCATGTAATTGTTCATGGCTAAGGTTTTTCCCTCCATTTGTGTCTTCTTTTTTGTGTTAATGTTCCAAAAAGCCAAAGGAAAAAATGTTTTTACCACAAAAGAAAATCTTCAGGGAAAGGACCTTAAAACACTGGGGCTTTCATCCTCCTTCTAAAATGAAACATTACTTTGTGCCTAGTTTTTCTTTTGCTAAATGTCCATAGTCCCAGCTCTCCCCCTACTCAAGTTGCAGAGCAGTAAATGTTCTAGGTGCTTTTTTCTTCTACATGACATCTCATATCTACAAAGCATCTAGCAAAGCCCAGTTGACCTTCAGTTGTCAAGCCCTCAAAGGGGAAGGACATTAGTACCTTCAGTCAGCAACAGTGTTTGGGGATATCTGGACTCATCCGAGTCAGGCAGACAAAACTCTGTGTCAAGCTCCCCCTTGCCCTGCGACGAGTGCAAAGAATTGGGAGGATGGAAAGTGATCCTCTCGCCCTTTTAGTATCAAAAACATCCAGTGTTTTGTGCTTATCTGCATAAACTAACAATTAATTTCAAATCATAAAAATTTAACTAAATTTGCTAATATCTGAAAATGTATTACTAATGGCTTGCCTACATCTTTTAAAATTAAGTAAAAAGAAAACAAAAAAGTCAATTCTTACCTACATTTAACAGAAGAAATCTGTTTGGATTTATGGTTTTTTCTTTTTTTCTATTTGTTTTGTTCCACTCTGACAACAGCTGATGAATGCATTAATTATGAAAGTTAAGAGATTGACATCCAGAATAGATTTCAAAGATAATTTAATCCAGACGTACCAAACATGCTCTCCCTGGGCCCATTTTAGCCTGTATACTCCCAAGTATAGATTAAAATGTAATTAAGAAATATTTAATAAAGTAATAAAACTACAATAGAATAAAGGTGATGTCGATATGTGATTTTCTAAGTCAATATGCAGCCTGCAGGAATGCTTATGTATGCTTTAATGACCCTGGAATTGATGGCGTCTAACCCCCTCATTATAAAGTTAAGGAACTGAGGTCCATTGAGGTTAAGTGACTAACTCAACGTTATACAGGTATACAGAGAACTTGCTGGTTTAGAGCTGAAAGGGTTCTTAGAGTTAAGTCCAGCCTCATCAATTTACAGATGAAGAAACTGAGTCCTACAGAAGTGATTTGCCCAAGTTCACATAAGTTATAAACGGCAGTTAGAATTTGAACTCAGGTCCTCTGACTTCCAAGTTCAGTAAGGATAGACTAAGTTTATTATAAGAGTTCAAATGGTAATGTAATTTGGCGTCTGTGTGTGTGTGCTTGTGCGTGTGTGTGTGTAAAAATATAGAAAACTTTCCCAGAACCTAATTTTTCTCTTGGGAACCAAAAGTTACAGAATTCCCTTGATCACTTAGCTTGGCTAGACCGATCAAATAAATCCAGTCAGGCATGGTGAAAAGAGTCTTACATTTGGAGTTAGAGGATATGAGAGCAAATCCTGCCTCTCTTATTACTTGTGTGAGTTTAACCCCTTTGGGCCTCAATTTCTTTATCTGTAAGATGAGAGTATTGACAGATGACCTCTGTTCTCTCTTCTGGCTCCAAATTCAGGATCTTGTCTCTGAACAGAATTGATCTCTGTATAAGTGTTGTATAAGTTGTGGGTTGTTTTGATCAGTTGGAGGGCATGATTGCTATGGGCTTTGAAATGTCATCTGAGTCTCCCTCTATGGAAAAGAACAATTCATGCTGGATTATCTACCAGAAAGCTATTGTGGGACAGCTGAATAGGCTTTGGGGGCTTCCCCTCTCCTAAGTCTGGAGTTGCCAAACAGACACAGATATATGCTAACGAAGCCCTACACTTACAATTCACAAATATCATTTCCCTCTTCACTGTTATACAATACGCTATGTAGGCACTATGGTTTCATTTAGCTAATTCATAGTGCCCTCAGATTTTTCTTAATTGCAGTCTTCTGCTAGTTCTTTATATAACCTCCCTTCCTTCCCTCCTTCCCTCCTTATCTCCTTCCCTTCTTCCTTCCTTCCCTCCTTCCCTCCTTATCTCCTTCCCTTCTTCCTTCCTTCCCTCCTTCCCTCCTTATCTCCTTCCCTTCTTCCTTCCTTCCTTCCTGTGCTGCAGTAGATACCTGTGAAGTATGTAGACACACAGGTCTCTATCTGCACTTTTCCATTGAGCTTCAGAGGGGGCAAAGTTACTTCTCTAGAACTAGTCCTTGTTAATTTTGGAGGTTTTCCTTTCATTATGGGTAAAAGCCAGTAGTTAACTGTGCTTCCAAAATGCTTCATCATGGACTTCCTGAAGATTATGGTGAGCTTTCTTTCACCTAGAATCAGCTTTTGTAAATTTGTGATCATTTCTCTACAAACATTCTGATTTCCTAAGAATTTTAATCCATACATATCATTTAAATGATCTCCATGTCATACTTAAACTTCAGAGAAGTGAGATGCCTTGCCCAGGTTCACACAACCAGTAGGGAACATCAACAGAATTTTGCCCATTTTCTTTCTTGTGGGAAATTGTATATAGACATTTAGGTTTGGAATTTAGTTTTGGAATGAGATAGCTTCAGACATTAGAGGTGTCAATGACAAATCCTGGTACAAGAGACTTATGGCATCCCTAGGCCGTACTCCAAAGGATGAGAGACAAAGCAGTCCTAGGCTGTACTTTGAACACAAGGTTGTATTTTTGTGTTTGTCCTTAGTTCTCAAAGAGGACCATGACATCAAGATGATGACATGACTTGCAGTTGACTTTGATTTGAATGAAGGAGGGCTATGCAAGGTCACCAACCTCACTTTCTTCACCTGAGTCATCTAGATACAATGGCCAGATATTCATCAGGAAGATGGCCCAGGATGCAATGGGAGACCGTGGATTCATTGTAGGTTGCTGAAGAGGAGACTAACATAATGCAATTAGGTAACTGTATGGATAATAAGGAAACAGATAAAATAAAATCTGCCTCTGTTACTCCCAAACAACCCATATTTATCTAACAGATCATGATCATTTCTTGTTACATCAATGAAATACATTGGTCTTAACTCACCTTTTAGGAATGTAATGAGGCATAATCATCTGGTCACTACCACTAACACCACCACCTCCCCCTTCCCCTAAAGGCCACTGACCCTTCACATTCCCCATTTTCACAAGATGAACATCCTATCATTCTGTGGGCCCATCTTGGACATGCTTTGAGTAAGCTGTCCCTTTCATAAAATCAAAGGATGTTGGAGCAGGAAGGAACCTTAGGGATCATTCATTTAATTCAACTCTCTCATTGTACAGTGAATGAATCTCAGACTCAAGAAATGACTTCCTCAAGGGCACAAAGAGATTTAATAGGAAAGCCAGCACCATAACAAGTCTCCTACCTTCCAATCTGGTACACTTCTCAGTGACCACTCCACTATTCTCTATCTACTCAGTTCTGATCTAAAAGTTTAAGACATCCTGGATGACATTTTGATTATATGTCCAATTTGCAAAGGAAGAACTATCTGTAACATTTCATATACCTCCATTTCTACTGTATATTTTTTGTCAAATATAATTTTTGGCTAGCCATTTAATTTGTACAGATCCATGGAAAAATATTTTCATGAGGAAGTTATAACTAGTCATTGTTAATTGTAGTAGTTCCTTTTAAATATGGGGGAATGCCAGTATTTAGCTTTGCTTCTAATTGTCTAAAGTTTACAGTGTTTTCTTTCACATAGAATTAGCTTTTGCAAACTTGTGAACAAATTTGTGTTTCTCTACAAACACTCTGATTGCCCAGTCATTTGACTCCATCCACATAAGTCACATGGCATAAGGCAGATTGGTTTGGTGGTTGGGGGCTGATTTTGGAGTCAGAAAATCTGAAGTTCAAGCCCTTCTTCTGACACTTACTACTGTGTGATCATGGACTGTGGCAACCTTATAAACTCTAAATTCTAGGTAAGTTGTCAATCAACGTTGGTGATTGAAGAGGACAAAAAAGGAGTTCCCCTGTATTGATCATATGGTTTCATCCAGTCTTGAATCAATCCAGTTTGATCAAAACTCTCCCTACCTCTAAGATAAAGTAGCCCAGGACCAGTAATAGATGAAAAGTTTGTCTTGTGTGAAGTATAATTTGGGGCAGTCTGTGGCCTGGTCTGATTTTCTTCCTTTCTGACCTTGTAACCCTAGCTAGCCCTACATTAATAAGTTTTGTTGTTGTTCAGTCTTTTTCAGTCATGTCCGACTCTTTGTGACCCGATTTGAGGTTTTCTTTGGAGGTTTTTACTGGAGTGGTTGGCCATTTCCATCTCCAGCTCATTTTACAGATGGGGAGACTGGGGCAAACAGGGTTAAGTGACTTGTCTAGGGTCACACAACTGGTAAGTATCTGAGGCCATATTTGAACTCAGGAAAGTTCATTTTCTTCACTCCAGGACTGGCATTCTATCCTCTGTACAACTGAGCTGCCCAAACACTTCACAAATACATTATTCTACTTTTTGAAAGACAAAAAAAAAGATGGAATAGTGCCTGGAATTTAATAAGTGCTTAACAAAATGTTTTTTGATTGATCAGTTTGTGGGTTAAATGGGCAGCTGCTTAAAGGAAAATTTCTGGGGTGAAATAAATTTTTTAAAGCTCAACTTAGGCTTCCAGATGAGCTCGACAATGACTTGGAGACTGAAAACAAAAAAAATACAACTTACTTGATAGATAACTGTACAACAACTTTCAGATACGTATGGATATGTCCATATGTGTGTATTACACATACACATTTATACATACATGTGTTTGTATATGTGTATGTACATATCTTAATGTATATACATATGTATACATGTGTATACATATGTATATATATTTATGTAGTTGTCAATTATCTAAAGAAATGTTTTTAACGTACTTTGTGTTTGGTTTTCTCCTACTGTCTGACATGCATCCGTGATAGTGCCTCATGCCATTAATTGGTTAGTGCTTAATCAATCAATCAGTTAGCAGTTCTGAAGAGCTTCCTTTGTGCCAGGCATTGTGTCAGTAGAATGGAGGAGGAGGTTTGGTAAAAGGAGAATGGCACAGTAGGATAAGAGGGTCAAGGATTTGACTGAAGGCTGAAGGATTAGATGAGGAGAAGGAGGAGGAGGAGGGTGATGGAGAATAAAAGCCAAACTTGCTGTAATTTCAGTATCTTCATTTAGCCTTTATGATGAGGGTGAAAAAGTTTTAGGAGGAGTGGGACATTGGGGAGAGAGAGAATAATAGGAGGCTATGCTGAGATAAGGGAACATCAGAATTTTTGTCCTGGAACACTTGTGGGTAATGGTGAAATCCAGGTCATGACCATCCCTACGGGTGGCTAAAGTTGGGTAAGGAATAGGTGAGGGGATCGAAGGAGACCAAGGAGCTTAGTTAAATGTTTGTTGGTTTGACAACTGGGAGGAGAAATGAGGGAGGAAGGAGGAGGTGAAGATGGATCCTCAGGGCTAAATTGAGAATGGACTGTGGGTGTAGTGTCTCAGTCACGTGGGCCCAACGGTGTCGCCAGGTGTTAGATATATAAAGTATCAGAAATTTCAATGATCTGTATAGATACTTGATAGATCCCCATGCCTGGAATGTTTTCCCTCATCTCTGCCTCCTGGATTCCCTGGCTTCCTTCAAGTCCCAGCTAATGGCTTTTTTTGTCATTCAGTCGTGTCCAAATATTCATGATCCCATTTTGGATTTTCTTGGCAATGACACTGGAGTGATTTGGTATTTCCTTCTTTAGCTCATTTTACAAATGGGGAAACTGAGGCAAACAGGGTTATGTGACTTGTTCAGGGTCACGCAGCTAGCAAGTGTCTGAAGTCAGATTTGAACTCAGCACTATGGCCCCACGTAGCTTTTACAAGAAGCCTTTTCTCATCCCTCTTAATTCTAGTGTATTTTCCTCTATTGATTACTTCCAATTTATCCTATATATAGCTTGTTTGTACATAATTACTTGCATATCTCCCTTATAATGCTGTGAGTTCCTTGAAAGCCAGAGACTAAATTTTGCCTTTCCTTATAGAAAGATAAAATCTTAGCACAGCGTGTGACTCATAATAGGTGCTTAATATATGCTCATTTATTAAACAGACTGATTGATAGAATTGCATCAATGCTTTTGCTTAAGGTTACAACTAAAAAGGATTTCAAAGGTCAACTAGTGCAACCCCTTCATTTTATGCATCAGCAAACTGTATCCTTGGCAGAAATGACTTCCCCAAAGTCACATCCTGAGTGCCCGAGGTGGGGTTTGAACCCATAGCCTCTGAGTCTCTTTTCAAGTTCTATAATGCTGAAATACTGTGATGGACAGGGGTAATTGGGCTGTGCCTTCTCATTGAGTTCTTCCTTCCAAAGAAATCATTTTCTTTTGAAGAACTTTGTGGATTTTTCAATGCTCCAGACTTGACTAAATGCAATTATACCCTGTGTCTGCTACTCAAACTAATATAAGACCTTCCCTCATTAAGCTGCAGGTCAGCCAGACTAGCATCGTGGCCATTGTCACAACCTCCCTGAACACACACACACACACACACACACACACACACACACACACACACACACAGCCTTCCATGTTTGTTTCTCTGTCTTTGTACAAAACCTTCCCTGGAGTACACTCTCTCCTCACCTCCACCTCTTAGAATGTATAATTCCTCTCAGACATCACTTCCTTTCCTGAGAACCCAGGTAATTGTGTCTCCTACTCCCCTAAAACTACTTTGCAATAACTTTGCTTCTATTATGCAGACACTGTGCTTGTATAACCCCAGAGAAGTCACTTCTCCGGGCTTCAGTTTCCTCATCTGTAAACTGAGACCAATTAGTCAACAAGAAATTTTTAAGGGCTATTATATGACAAGCGCTGTGTTCATCATTGGGGATTCAAAGCCTGGCAGGATAAATGTCCTTGGTCTCTGGGAGCTCACAGTCTAACAGAGAAGATAACGTGCAAACAATTGTGTACAAATAAGGACCAATTGGAGATAATTGAAGAAATCTTTCTTTCTGTCCTTCCCTCCCTCCATTTCTCCTTCCCTTCTTTATTTCTCCCCTTTGTCTATCTCTCTCTGTCCCTCCCATCCCTTCCTCTCTCCCTTTCTCTTTGTCTCCTTCCTTCCTTCCTTCTGTCTCTATCTCACTTCCTCCCTCCTCTCCTTCCCTCTATTTTCTTTCTCTCCCACCCCTTCCTCTCTCTTTCCCTCCTTCTGTCTCTCTCTCCTCCTTTCTCCTCCTCTCTCTGCTTTGTCTCTCTCTATATGTCTCTCCCTCCCTCATTCTCTCCCACTCTCCCCCTTTCTGTTCCTTATCTCTCTCTGTCTTTCTCTCTGTGTGTCCCCCACCCCTCATTTTCTCCCCCACTCTTATTCTCTCCCTCCTACTGTTTCTCCCTACCTCCTCTCCCTCTCTCCTTTCTCTCTGTCTCTCCCACCTTTCGCTCTCTCTTTTCCCTCCTTCTGTATCTCTCTCCCTACCTCATTCTCTCCCTCCTTCCTCTTTCTCTGCTTTGTCTCTCTCTCTCTCTCCCAATCCAACCTCTCTCTTTCCTTACTTCTGTCTCTCTCACTTCCTCCCTTCTCTCCCTCTCTCCCTTTTCATTCTGTTTCTCCCTATGTGTCTCTCTCTGCCTCTCCCACGCTCCTCTCTGTCCTTCTGTTTCTCTCTCCCTCACATCTCTCCTTCTCTCCTCTTTCTCTTCTTTGTCTGTCTTTCTCTATCTCTGTCTCTCCCACCTTCTTTCTCTCCTTCCTGTTTCTCTCTCCCTCTCTCCTCTTTTTCTGCTTTGTCTCTCTCTGTCTCTCCCTCTCTCTTTCTCTCCCTCCTTCCCTTCTTGTTTCTCTCTCTCTCCCTTTTCTCTGCCTTTATCTCTGTCTCTCTCCCACACTTCCCTCTCTTCTCCTTTCCTGTCTCCTTCTCCTTCACTGTTCCCCCACCTGCCCCTTCCTCCCCTGCCAGCCTCCCCATTCAGATCTAGGCTGCAGCCCGGGTCTCAGCAGCAACAGACAGTAGCAACAGCGCTGGGGGGAAAACCTCAAATGGCCCCCGGAGGGCTTCTTTTTCTCTTCCTGGCATCATTACAGCCTTCTGGCTGGATAAATTAATTATAGAGCTGAGGAAGAAAAAAAAAACCCTAACTCCCAGCCATCATCCCCCTGAAGTATCAACATTGTGGATCTGTTTACGAACTTCAAACTTAAGGTGTGACATTCTTTGTCGCTGAGCAGTGGCTGCCTTGGCCTCATGCCTAATTCTCTGGTTCTTTTATGTGGTGAGGAAATTAGGTTTCTTTCCCCCCACCTTCCTCTCTTACTCTCACCTGAAGTGTGACATTTTGGAAAAGGGAAATAAAATGCCTTTGGTAATGCCCTGATGTGGAAAGCTTCCAACCACCTGTAGAAAGTCCTTGAAATAGCACAGATCTGTCTTGGGAGTTGGGATGGGGGGGTGAGGAATCTCTCTTCCTTTCCAGTGGAAAGACAGGAAATGAGATAGATGAGGAGGACAGATAGAGAAGGGCAGTTTGCCACAGGAGTACCCTCTCTTCCTGTGTTAGAAGTGATCATAGAATTACAGATTTAGAACCAAAAGGACCATTCAACCCCTTCCATTTACAGATGCAGCAACTGAGGCCAAAGATAAAATAACTTTCCCAGGGCCACACAGATAGTAATTAGTAAAGGCAGGATTCAAAGCCAGGTCCTCTCTAAATCCTTTGCTCTTTATATTTTACCATGGCACTCCTTTCCTATACCCCCATTGCCTGATGGGTTAAAATCTCAAAGTTCAACCCTACTATGTATCAGAGGTTTCATGTTTCTCAGGATCAGCCCTGGAAACACTCTTTTCCTGGAGTTCTGTGGAAGATGAAGAGGAAAGGTACTACCATCAGGAGCAAGGAAGTTCAGATCAAAGATTAGATTTTTGTCTGATTTACAGCCCCTGGGAACTAGCAGGACAAAATGGAAAGAGCCTATATCATGAATCAGAGGACCTGAATTGGAATCTCCCTTCTACCATTTTCTTCCTGTGTGACCTAGGTAGATGGCTTGACCTCCATTTCCATATCTGTAACATGAATGAGTTGAACTGGATGAGTTCTAAAGATAGCTTTAAATATATGTTTTTATGTTAAGGAACACATTAGGATGAATTTCCAGGAGGCCCTGAAGAGAAGATGTTCTATTGAAAAGGTAGAATCCAGGGGCACCCTCTTCTCAACGTACCCTCAGAAAAAGTCTACCCACTGACCAAGAGAAACTTCAGGACAATCCAGGCTAAGATCCAGCCTCTAACGCTTAGATGTGTGACCACACCTGTCTGAATCTCTTCACCTGGATGCCTATTAACATTTATTGTTCAGTCATATCTTATTCTTTGTGACCCCATTTGGGGTTTTCTTGGCAGAGATACTGGGGTAGTTTTCTATTCCCTTCTTCAGTTCATTTTATAGATGAGGAAACTGAGGCAAACAGGGTGAAATGACTTGCCCAGGGACACAAAGCTAATAAGAATCTGAGGCCAGATATGAACTCAAGAAGATGAGCCTTTCTGACTCCAGGCTCATCACTCTATCCGTTGTGCCAGGCATTGTGTTGGAAGATTTTGTGGACATACAAAGACTAAAAGGAAAGAGTTCTACCTTCAAGGAGCTTACATTTGATTTGGGGGGAGAGAGACCATAACATAAATCTGTAAAAATGTAATATTTATAAAATAAATGCAGTGTAATTTTTGAGAGGAGAGCTGGGGGATTCAGGAAAGGCTTTATGGAGGAGGTGATGCTGGAGCAGAGTTCTGAAGAAAACAAGAGATGCTAAAGAGAGATAGCTGAGGAGGAATGATAGAAAGGAGATGTGAGTAAGGAGTAGCCAGAAGGCCACGTTCGCTGGGAGATGGAATATGGGAAGGAGGGAAATGGACATTGAAACGGAAGGAGTGGGTTGGGACCAGGTTGTGAAGGGCTTTCAATGTTGAACAGAGAAGTTTACATTTGATCTTAGAGATAATAGGGAGTCATTGCAATTTATTGAGTTGATAAGTGACATGATCCGACCTGTACTTTAGGAAAATTACTTTGACAGTTGCATAGGGAGTGGGGAGAGACATGAGTGAGACAGACCAATTAGGAGGCTAGTGCAATAGTCTAGGGAAGGGGTGATGGGGGCCTGAACTATGCCCATGTGGATATAGGGCTTCTATAAGGCAGTTGGGGGTACAGCGGATAGAGCTTTGGGCCCTTGAGTCAGAAAGATCTGAGTTCAAATCTGGCCTCAGACACTTAATAACTGTGTGACCAAGTCACTGAACCTCTTGAGATTTCCTCAACTGTAAAATGGGGATAATAACACCTGACTTAAAGGTTGTTACGAGCATCCAATGATGTGGTAATATTTTTAAGCACTTAGCACAGTGACTGGCTCCTAGTAGACACCATATAAATGCTATTTCCCTCCCCTTCTTCCATGTGATTAGAGAGGAGTCTTATGTAAAAGACATAGAGAGATAGAATTGATTGTAAGCTCAGGGCAGGGACTGCTTCTTTCTGTGTCTGCAGAATTTAGCACAAAGTCTGGCACATGTAGGTGCTTAATCAATGTTTTCTTTGATTGATTGTCATGATTTGAAAAAGCACTAACTCTGGAGTCTGTGAACCTGGGTTCCAATCTTGCTTCCGTTGTTCAAAACCTGTGTGGCCAAGTTACTTAACCTCCACAAGGCCTCGGTTTTCTCATATTTAAAGTAAAAGTATTAGACACAGGAGTGGGAACCTTCAGCCTCCAGGCCATATGTAGCCCTCTAGGTGCTCAAGGATAGCCCTTTGACTGAATCCAAACTTCACAGAACAGATCCTTATATTAAGGAGTGACTCACTAAAAGATTCCTCCAAGCTCTAAAATTCTGTGATCCTGTGAGCAGCATAGTGGAATGAACACTGTTGTTGGATTCACATCTTAGTTGTAGTATTTACCAGCTGTGTTAAATCATTTAACTTCTTTGAGACTCAGTTTTCTCATCCATATGAAAGGGAGAATGATATTGACTGTACCTAATGTATAGGGTTATAAAGGAAAAAATATTGATTAATGTGATGTAGTGGAAAGAATCTTAGATGTACAGTTTGGAGACTAGAGTTTGAATTCTGGTTCTAGGGCTTCGCATTGAAGTGACTTTGGGCAAGTCAATTCATCTTTCTGGGTCTCAGTTTCTTTATGTCTAATATGGGGGGAAAGTTGGACCAGATGACCCTAATCCCTCAGGGCCTAATCCTTAAGGCCTCTTTCACCTCTAAATCTTTGATCCTATAATCATTCAATTTTCATTGATTCTGATAAGTAAATAATTTCTTAGGGGAAAAGTGCGAATTGATTCTGACATATAGTAGGATTTTTAAAATGTTCATTGACTGACTATCCATGACAAAACCCAAAAAGCAAAAATAGACCTGATAGGATATTCCTTTCATAATGCATTCACTTTTACCTCTGCTTCAGGTGGACTCAGGAAGGCCCTACTCACCAGACCCAGTAGGAGACTCACTAGACAACAGCCCCCATAGGTCTTTAACTTCATGAACATACTAGTATAAGCCAGGCTGCCCCAGTATTCCCCAGGCCACCTGGAGAATGCTGGTCTTTTTCACCCAAATCAGTCATTCGAATTAGCTTTCAACAAGTCTCATTCTCAAAAAGTGCTGAAGACAGCATGAAAAATGCCAAACTTGTCTTAACTTGTTGTAGAAGCATATTAGAAAGTTGTATCTTTTATCTATCCTACACCTTTTAGGGTCATGGCTTCCATTCCCCTCAACAAGTATTTATTAAATGCTGACTGTTTGTAGGTGATAAGTGCAAGGGACCCAAAGAAATAATGAACTATACTTCTTGCCTTCAAGGAAGGGAACATATGTTTATTGTCTACTATGTGCCAGGCATTGTGTTAAGAATTTGACAAATATTATCTCATTTGATCCTCACAACATCCTTGAAAGGTAGGTGCTATTATTATCCCCATTTTACAGTTGAGGAAACTGAAGTACAGAGAGTTTAATTGACTTGCCTGGGGTCACATAGCTAGTGAGTATCCAGGGCTAAACTTGAACTAAGGCATACCTGATCCTAGGTCCAGAATTCTGTCCACTGTGCCACTTAGCTATCTGTAAAGAGATTGTATTGTGTTGGCTTCCACGGCTGGTGGGAAAAGTAGGAAGGGAATAAACTGAGAAGATAGAAAAGATGAAATCCATGATGAGGATTCTGGCGCAACATTGGAAGGACCTAGGTAGAAGTATAGTTGATAACCAGGCATAAAACAGGGACATATATGTTCTCCAAAGGTGTCTGAGACTGACATGGAGGCAGACCAGCTCAGAGTCTAGATCAAGAAGGCTTTCTTGCAAATGAAGCTTGTCTTGTTTTAACCACTTGCTAGTTATGTGACTCTAGGCAACTCATTTTACCTCAGCCATGGTTTCCTCATCTGTAAAGCAATGATAATAATAGTAAGAACATGTACTTCACAGGATTGTTGTGCAAAACAAATGAAATCATATGAATGAAGTGCTTTGCAAACCTATATAAATACTAGATAAGTTCTATATAAATTTTAGTTGTTAACATTGTTGTTATCATTACCATTATCTTTTCCTCCAGATACATTGCATGTATTATAGCAAGTCCTAGAACACTGAAGAGGCTCCTAAATCTAATTTTCAATCACTCAAAAGAATTCAGCTTGACCATCCACACCAAAAAACCCAAGTGGATGAAGAATGCTTGTTGTCCAGGATATAAAATGCAGTTGGATTGGGAACTTGAGTTGGTCCATCTGTACATCTCTTTTGGATAGACACTGCAAATTAATGAATTGGACCCAGGACTAAAGAGGAGGAGAAAAAAAGGTGGTCTGAGTGCATTTGGGAAACTAGGTAAAGCTCTTATTTTTATCTCATCAATTGAGTTGGCTTTATATTTCCTTTGGAAGTCACTTTCATTTCTTTTTCAGTTCATTTTTTCTCCTGCTTGACACTTGTCAGCATTAATATGTTGCTTCAGATGAATAGTCAGTTATCAGCTTAATGCAATGCTCCCATCTTGAGCTGAGGGAATAACCTCCCAGAAGAGAAGGCAAGCAGATAACTGCCCCTGTGTGAACACAGTCTGATGTTAATTACACGCCAGCCCCTTGTGAAGGAACTCTGCCCAAAAGCCCTGAAGGAGTGGGCAACAGCAACGGCAGCCTGAGCTGTGTGGTCAGAGAATGTATTACCGAGAAGTCACATTTTTCAGTGCAACCTCCCAAGCAAGAATTGGAGGGTGGGCTGGGTCCTCCTGCTTCCTGAGGGCGTGGATGTACCAAGAATCTCCTGATTTTCAAGGAAAAGCTCAGGAAATACGTGGTCCAAGGAGAAAAGAACCTCAATGGGGTTTTTGTTGTTGTTGTTTTACAAGAGATCCTGAGACCAATGCCCACAAATTCCCCACACCATGAATAGGGGCATTCATTTTGACAGGGGAGGGGAGGCCGGAGAGTACAGCTTGCAGGGTAAAAAGCTCCTACCCTCCCCATTACCATCGACCTCACAATTGCTTGTTCATTTTTCTCTTGGGCAGTTTTGAAATGGTCAAGAGTCTGAGGAAGGATGAATAGGAGATCAACAGCTAAAACCTTCTTGAGCCTAGATCCTTGCTCCAAGGCTGATTCTCCCTAGCCTTGGGCAATTCACTTGGCTACTTCACCTCAGTTTCTCTGTCTATAAAATGGGGATAATAGTATTTACTTACTTACCTCATGGGTATTACGAGAATTAATTACTGTTTGCAAAGTGCTTTGAAGATGAAAAGTACTAGTTGGCATCATCATCATTATTATGAAATACTTTCTGCAACTTCGAGCCAGCTTCCTCCAGACAGCAGAAATTAAACTAATTTCCAGCTGGGATCTTTAGAGCCCTTCAGTGGAAATAAATGGAATACAATGTGGGCTGCTTTAACACAAAGAAGATACCTTCCTCTACTAGTAATCTAATTTCTTGGCAATGCAAGAAATGGGCTAAAAGAGATCAAGGATCATGTGGGATCCTAGATCTGGAGTGAGAAGGGGAAAAGGTCATCTAGTCCAACCCATTCTTTTGGCAAATAAGGGATGTGAGACTCCAAAGAAGATAAGTGATTGACCAATGGCACTCTGAGAGTAAATGGGAAAGCTAGGATTTATTCAGAGATTAAATCCAGTGTTGCATTGTACCACAGGATAGGGAAGGATGCCATTTTGGGACCTCTAAGTCTTACCAGTATTATTTAACAGTGGATAGATGACTCATCAGTGACTTAGCCAATAATCTCTGTTTCAATCACAACATGTGGTAAGTGCATTTTTACTGAGTATATTTTAACATTTAGTATAAAGCCTTCATATAGACCACCAATATTTTTCAACTCAATTCATTTTAACAAATATTTTAAGCACTTACTAATTTCAAGGTGGTGTGCTTATTTTTGGTTTTCATTTTTCATTTTTGAATAAGACCAATAACATCACGGGGTGATGTCTTGACTGGTGCGTGAATTGGATTTAAGTGAGGCAGAACTGCACAAAGTTATCAGCTTCCCTCTCTTTTCTAGAGTCATCTGGGTCCAGTGGTAAGACAAAAGTCAGGACAACTGACTGGTGATGGTTACAGTGGATGACAGCTTCGATAACTGACTAGGCTCTAAGCACTCTACAGAGTCTACTTCAGCTACCTTCAGGACCATTAGAACAAATTGATCTCATCCTTCCATTCCGCTGGGGAAAGTCTTCACTTGCTTGAGACAGAAACCCCCTTAACTCACTGTCAGGTACCCTCAACTAGTTTAGCCCATCTGTTGAGAGGGTACGTATCATTGGTTATTCAGAAATTACGAAGGATATCATCTCCGCCCTCAAAGAGCTCATATATTTTACTGGGGGTCAAGGCATGTAATTGGAGAAACATAATTCAGACTAGGGTGTGATGGGGGCAAAGGAGAGATCCACACAAAGTTCTCTAGGAATGTGTGAGAGAGAACACTTTCAATTTAGGGGAACAAGGAGTGAATCTAGGGATCTTTCCTTGAGCAGGTTGGCTCTACCTGAGCTGAGCCTTAAAGGAGAAGAATAATTTTGGCTGAGATATTGAGGGAGGACATTCAAAGTCTGTAAAAATGCATTGAGAGATGGAATGTTGAGGTTGAGAAATAACCTATTGCATTGTTTGGCTAGAATATAGAGTTCATGATAGGGAGAAAGATAGTTTGGAATCAGACTGTGGAAGGCCTTAAAGGATCAGAAAGACCTGGGTTTAGATCTACCTCATATACATTCTGGTGATGTGGCCCCTGACCAAATAATTTAACCTCTCAATGTAAGGAAAGGAATAAAAAATTCTCCAAGATTATACTTTGCAGAGACTCTACCTTCTTTGGGAGCAATTCATGTTTAGAAGATCCCTGTATCAGTGAAATTGCAATTCTAGTACCTATCCTAGGGATCTGTGGAAATCTAGGAAGGTTTTTGAAGCAGAGAGCTTCCTGGTTAACCCTTTCCAATAAGAAGATAATATTTTTTTACATTTGGTTGTCTGGCTTAAACAGTATAGTTTTGGCATTTGGATCCCCTACTCTTCCCTTGATTTTAACTGGCATGAAGCAGAAATGCACAATATTTGTCCATTATAGAGTGACAAGTTACAGAAATTAATGTTGTACAGTCAATCTAGAGCAGTCCTCTGAGGTAGTTGCATATGCAACGTTTTCTGATGCATGTGACCTGACTGGGTAATTTAGAGGCAGTCACTATGCCTATATGTTTTTATTTTGTTGAAGTTTATGTTTTATCCCTTTTGCTGATTATGGGAAGTATTTTTTATCTGCATTTAGTCCAAACAATGGAGTGTAGCTTGATGAACTTGTTTGTTGGGGTAGAATTGCCTGAGGATGCTGAGGGCAGAATTGAAGGAGTGACCCAATATGGTAGACTTGGGATCTCTTGCATCAATCATTAAGTGTTATCTCATAGAGAAGATTCATTCTGAAATATTTAACAGGGTCCATGGCCTGTAACACTACGTTATCTAGAGCAAACCTTAAAAAAAAAAATCTCCTTTTGCCATAAAGAGAAAACCAAGGCAACATCCTGGATTTCAAAAGATTATGCTGTTTGTTTGTATAACAATCTAGGCCCTCGTTTAAATTAATTATATCCAGGAAGCCAGTAGATAATGTATGAATTAACCTGAAGGGTAAAAATAACTTGGAAAATAAGATGTCTGCAAATTCAGGCTATTATTTTAAACACGTAAACTGAACAGTTATGAGTAGTTCCTTTCCTGGGAAAGGTATTATAAGATGAAATGATATAAAATTGATCTGATTTTCTCATACAAGTAATGGCAAAATAGGGAGTTCCATTTTACCTGATGCCTAGGTTTTATTTTATTTAATTTTTGTTTTGGTAGACTATATTTAATTAACACTACATTTAATTATCTATAAATTATATGTTTATACAGTAGAATGCATCCAAAGTATATATTAATCAGTTAAATAGAAGAATACATTAGCCAATCACTTAAAGATTTATTTAATACATTCTGGCATCTTACTGTGCTATCGTATTATCTGCTTTATTTTTACAGCTGGTATTCAATAGAGTTCTTTAAAATTTGCAAAGCACATACATTATCTCATTGGGTCCTTGCAACAGCTCTGTGAAGTAGGTAATACCAGGAGGGTTACCTTGGCTTAAGGAGATTAAGTTACTTGCCCATGTACACATAGCTACTTAGAGTCAGAGGTGGGTTTCGAACTCAGATCTTCATCATTCCTCATCCAGGAATTTTTCCATTATTTTGCATTTCTTTTTTAATCAGAGGGTAAAATAGGGACAGTTTTTATTCAGATCAAGGAATTAAGGGCATCTTTGACAAAACTTTTGGGTACACTTACTTAAGACTCCCTTGATGGATTTTTGTAAAATGGATCTAGGAATGTCCGTCTGATTTCCTTCTTTTTTCTCACTGAAAATTTCCCTGCAGCAAGCAATAGTGATTAAATTATTGGTTATTCTACTGATTTGAAACAGAAAATGCCTCTGCTGTCATGAACTTCTGCATTATCAGCACTAGCAGCCTCCCCGTGTGCCCTGATATCACATGTTAGGTGCACACACACATATTGAAGACGAAACAAGGCCTTTTTTTGTATTTAATTTCTTTTACTTTTCCATCCCATGATCTATTGTTGCCTCATGCTATCAAGTATCTTCAAGCTTTAGCTTGAATAGTGACCCAACTCAAAGGCACACAGTACTAAACTTAATCCTGAAACCACAAAATCAAAAATATTTCCATTTTATTCACAAGTCCCATATCTTACCTTAGAATAGTCAATTACACATAATTTGCACCCAATCATAGCTACACTAACTACTGTATTTGAGCATCTAAGACAGATGGAAAATTCCCACCAGAGAAATTCCACCGAATATGATTTGGGTACGTATTGAGTCTATAGTACTGTAGGATGAACACTAGACTTAGATACGTTAACACACAATTAGCACACACGTTTTGTATCAAGACATAGAAACCTATATCTAGGATATCAAGGGGAATTTTTCCTCAGTACAGTCTCCCCCAATCTCAAATCTCACCATCCTAGGAGATAAGTTGGGCTACAAGTTCATTACCTTTGTACCCTGACACTAACCTTTTCTGGGGCAAAACAAGAACGCAGCCACTCCACTCTGTATGTGTATTTCTAAAGCCAACTCTGATTAACTTTGAAGCTCGCTAAATTTTTTGTTCAAAATAGGAAAGGAAAGTAATTCTAATGCCAACAGTGCCTGATGAATCTTAACATTAACCAGCCAGCTCTTCAATTGTCAGGAGCTTCTGATACCCGGGCTTTAATCTTCTCTGTCACTCAGCATCTCTGTCAACCATCAACTTAAAGGTGCTGAGGACCTCCTATTTAAAGAAAATCTCCATTGAGAAGTAGAAAATACCTGGGAAATAAGATTAACAGAAGTCTCATTTATCTCCCTTATAAATTCAGATTTGTATATCTATACATATGCGTGTATACACACATACCTACATATATATATGTATGTATGTATATACATATTTGATTTTCATAAATTGGCAACAAGGCTTTTAAGTCTCTAATAGTACAATGTATATTTTCTTACTTTGATGATACTCCTGCAATGTGGCCAATGTGACCACTACCACACAGTATCATCCCTTGAACAGTATATGTCAACACTTACTCACTTTCTCATTTGGCTCACTCTAAACCTGTGTTCACTCTGATAGGTCCACGGTCTTATGGATAGACCATCATTACACAGTTACAATCAGATCTGCTCAGGGTCCTAGGATTGTGTGTGTGTTCATCCTTCATTGCCAAAGAGATGCCATCAGAGAAATGGTGACATGACTTGCACTTGACTTTGTTTTGAGTGAGGGAGGGCTGTGCAGGTCACCAGCCTCACTTCTCCTCCAGAGCTGTCTGAATCCAGTGACCAGATATTCATCAGGATGACTGGAGATGACCCAGGATGAGGCAATTGAAGTTAAGTGACTTGCCCAAGGTCACACAGCTAGTGAGTGTCAAGTGTCTGAGGTGAGATTTGAACTCAGGTCCTCTTGACTCCTGCACTGGTGCTGTATCCACTGCACCACCTAGCTTTCCCTCAGGGTCCTAGGATTACCATCTTAAGGAAGAATACACCCCTCCCCCTCCCCACCACTGTAGCTCTTGAGCCTCCACTGATTCCTTTCTATTTACACAACTTGCCACTCAAAATAACATCATTTTTAGATCTTAAACATAACCATTTACTTAGCAATGAGGCAAAAGAAAATAATTTCACTCATATGAAACAAGTACATGAAGAACAAAATACATGCCAATCCACACCTAAATCAAGACCACTCTTTGACTAATAAACGCAATATCTATGGGAGAGAGCAGGCACACTTAGCAACATGGCAGGGAAAGCCCCTATGTGGAAACAAGTGAATAAACATGGGTCTGAGGTAACTCACAACTGCAGATGTCATTGGTTTCCTCCAAAGCACTAAAGTCACCTGGACTGTCTTCTCTGCTAACTGCTTGTCTATTGGTCTTCACCACCTTCCAGCTGGATAAATCCTGTTCTCTTTTGTACTTGAATATCAAGTTTACAAGCTCTTTTCCCTTACAATCATCTTTCCATGGGCTTTTAGAAAGTGGCACTTCTTAATGTGAATAGCAGCTCCTATTCAAAGAGGACTGTGAATCTCATTAGGCTGGATATCCCTGGGCTCTAAAGACCTAACCAAATACTCACTTACCCAGGTGTTGAGTTGTTCGATAAGAACAGGATTCACAGGAAAACAGTTCAAGTTGACAAACCATCCTAGGCAGCTCTTCCTATGCAGCAAAGCAGCTGCAGTATCTATCTTATCTCATTTTATTTTTTTTCCCTCTCAAACCAGAGAGGAGCAACACGTTGCAACAGGTACTTCTGAGGGGCTTCATCTTCCCTAAGCTGTAGGAAGTGCTAGAATGGAAACTCTCATTCAGTGAGGTCAGTCCAACCAGTCAGCAATCAATAGTTAAAGCTTCCAATCAAGTGTTTACTCTAGGGGTTTTTCCACCCAGCTCTCTGCCAGAGCTGCTTTTTGACCATATACGATTTCTTCCAGTTCAACTTGCCAAAGTATTCCTTCTTCAGCCTCAGCCTATTTCTATCTGTTAGGGCTCCTTTATCCTCTATATCATTAGCTTAATCAAAGAATCCTGGCTCTCAGTAACTCAACCTTTTGCTTAAATGCTAAGAAATCACCAAACTTTCCCTAAAAAACCAGCAGTCATCTTTTAATCATATCTTAGTCTCCACTTTTTGAAATTGTATTATTTTTAGTAAAAAAAAAAAAAATAGATGTATGCAAATGAGCTGAGAGACCACAATGCCCTGAAGCTCCGAAGTCCTCCAACTCACTCTGTCCTCAGATTGTTCTTTTTTGCATTTATATTTTTTCCAGGTTTTAATAAATACAAGTCCTTTCTCTGCCTCTTTAAACCATTAAATGGTTTGCTTTCATAGGAGTTATTATCTTACCTCATTCATGAAGGGATCTGAATTAGTATATTTACGCCATAGCTAATTTTTCTGTCCAAAACTGTTCAAATATCATCTAAAAACTATTTTTTTATTAAACCAAAGTTCTTTCCCTCCTTTCAGGCACCAAAATATTTATATATGGTAGCAGCAATATCTTATATCCTTTGACAATTAATATAATTGTTTTTCTTCCTGCAAAAATATATTTCCTATTCCTTTCAGGACTAAACTGCCCTATGTGAATGGATCAGTACCTTAAAGGAACAGTACAGTATTCTTAATATGTGCTGAATTGCACATTATGGTTAATTAGCCTTTGCAGTTGCAGTTTAGTTTATTTCTGACCAGGAAAACCCAGGGGAAATGATGATATAAGAGGATGGAAGAAGCAAGATTGCTTTTCAGAGAAAAGTAACCCTAACCTACTACATTTGATCTTCAATATGATGGGATTTATTTTTTAAAAATCTGTATAACATAGGGTCAATATGGTGCCCAAGGAAAGTGTTAAAAAAAAGAGAGGAAAGGAGGGGAAGAGAGGAGAAGAAAAGAGAGAAGAGAACAGAGAAATGGAGAGGAGAGCAAAAGAGAGAAAAGGAGAAGTAAAAGAACCTTTACTTACCAAGAAGTAGTATGAAAATCCAAGATTTTCCTTAGCTAATTGCTACACATTTCAAAAATAACTGTCAGCCAATCACAGGATCATAGAATCACAGATTCTCAAAGATGAAAGGAAAAAAATGTTCTTGAACAGGAATTCCCTTTACAACATCCTTCAAGAGGTCATACAGACTCTGCTTGAAGACTCTAAGCAATGAAGAACTCTACCTTCCAAGGCCATCCATTTTACTTTTGGTTAACTCTAATGTTTAGGAAAACTTCCTCTTATATCAAATGGAAATCTGCCTCTCTACAAGACCACCCATTGCTCTAAGTTCGGCTCTTAGCAGACAGTTCAAACAAGCCTAGCCCTCTTTCTCCATATTAAGCCTTCTTTCACCAATCTCTATGACTGGTGACTTTTTCGACATACACAGTTGTCAGACATGGTGGTGCATGGTTGTAACCATTACTTTTGAGGAGACTGAGCATTGTGGGTTGCTTGAGCTCAAAAGTTCTGAGTTGCAGTAGGCTATGCCAATCAGATGTCCACTCTTAATCTGGCACCAATATGATGTGCTCCTGGGAGGAACAAGGCTTCTGAGCTTCCTAAGGAAGCTGCAAACTGGCTCAGAAATGGAGCAAGTTAAAGCTTATCAGTGGTGAAGCTGGGTCATGAATGGCCACACTGTCAGCCTGAATGAGATAGTGAGACTGTCTCAAAAAAAAAAAAATCAAAAACCACAGTTTTAAAATATCATGCAACTCATTACACTTCGGATTTCAAATTTGATGATATACACTTTTGTGTATTCATTTTCCCATTTGAAAATAAATACAATGGTAAATAAATATATAGCGTACAAATAGAAGATAAATAAATATGTAAAATCAATAAATGGCAACTACATTAAAAATAAATAAATCTTGGAGTCCATTTTATCTCTTTACATTCTCTTATTTTAATTTCTTAATTTTCAAATCCTGCTCCTTTCATGTTTGTTTTACAATGAATATAATAGCTGTCACTCCCCATTCAATTTCACACGATGATGTCAAAATAGGGGTGAGTTCCCCTGATTTTGTGGCATTACAGCAGTTTCATGTCTTTCTTCAACGGTATAGTGAATACGATCATTACTAAAGTATTCAACAATCTGAGTATCTGAAAACTGATCATACACAAATCTATTAGTTTCTTTCCTAGTTTAATCTCCTCCTGCCAGTCCCAGACTAATCAAGATTCAGGATTTCCAGAGAGGCCATCTCAAAGCACAGATGGCTTTATGGCCTCTCTCAGGGAAGTCAGGTGCTTGGAGAAAACGATAGAATTACAGCACTTGAAAGGGGAAATAAAAGGAATCGTCGCCAAGAAATAATGAAAAATCTGTTGAGCTTGGTCTCCAAAGCAGCAGGCCTGCTAAGGTTTTTTCAGGTCAAAGTTGAGGCCATGTGGCTGCATTTTGATCATCTTATACAGGACAGATGCTGCTGTGAGCACCAACACATTCTTAATGCTGGCAGTCGGAATGTAGCCCAAATCCAACAACGATTCTCAGAAAGGCAATCTCATTTTAGCTGTTAATTTCTTTTCTTGTTTAGAACAAGTTACTGTTTTTAAAAAAGCTTATAAAGTTATTTTTTCTGTCCATCAAGTCTTTCTAAAGTAGTGCTACATTGACAACTTGGGAATCATTTGAAACATAATGGATGGTGTCTGGATTCAATTATTTCTCATCCATATATGAAGTCCAAAGGCACTCAGCCAACTTCAACAGGAATTTGCTAACCCTACTATGTGTCAGACAATATTAGAGAGTTGCATTGGGGGGCTGAGAAGTTAAGCCTTGAATTGCCAGTATGTGTCCAAGGGAGGGATTGACTCTTGAGGAATGTCTATCCATTATGCTAAGCAACTGAATACCACAGGTTATAAAAGATGCAACCAGTGCTTGATAAATGTCTGTTGATTGACTGATTATAAATTGCAAAGCAGATTCTGATTTGCATTAGCAGTGAAAGTTTCATTATTGGAATTCTCTATATCCAAAGAAATCAAGGGTCTGCCCTCCTCTCTTAACCTCCCCCCAATTAAAAAAAAACTGTCAAGCACTGTGCTAGGATCTAGAAATAAAAAGACAAAAATGAAAGTCACTGGTCGATGCTATCCGCCTCCTTAGAGAGAGATTATGAGCTCAAGGTATACTTTGAGTTGAGACATATTTTGGATGTGGACAATGTGTAAATTTGTTTTGTTTGACTTTGCCTATTTCTTTCTCTTCTTCTTTCTTTTTTTCCTGTTTCAATGGTGGGGAGACGAGGAAGGGGAGAAAGAAAACAGATTTTTGTTCATTAAAAAAATTTAAAAAAGGAAGTTATTTTCCTCAAGGAACTTGTGTTCTGCTGGAATAAAACAACATGAAACTAAAAAATAATTTCAGGAAGTAATTACTAATGACAGGGGTAGAAGAGATCAGGAAAGATTTTTCTAGCTAGACCCATGAGAGTCAGACTGCCTCAAGTCTCTCCCCATTCCAACCCATTCTCCAGTCACCAAAGTGATTTTCCTAAAGCACATATCTGACTGTATCACCACCACCATACTCTACCTCCCCACACCCTACCTAGTTAAACTCCAGTACTTCCCTATTCCCTCCAGGGTCAAATAAAAAATCCTGTTTTCAAAATTCCATCTCTCTGCTCTGGGCATTTTCTCTGGACATTCCCCGTGCTGGGAATGCTCTCTCTCCACATTTCTTCCTGGCTTCCTTCAAGTCCCAACGAAAATCCCATTTTCTTCAAGAAACCTTTCTGATCTCTCTTAATCCTACTGCCTTCTCTTACTTTTTTTTTAATGGTATTTTATTTTTTTCAATTACATTTAAAGACAATTTTCAACATTCATTTTTAAAAAATGAATTACAAACTATCTCCCTCCTTCTGTCCCTCACCACCTCCTCCCTAAGATGATAAGCAATTTATGTACTTGCAATCATGTAAAACATATTTGCATATTAGTAGGGTTATGAAAAGAAGAAACAGGTCAAAAGAAAAGAACTATGAAAAAAATTAAGGAAGTGATAATAGTATGCTTCTATCTGCATTCAGACTCCATCAGTTCTTTCTCTGGATATGGATAGCATTTTCCATAATGAGAATTGTATTAGATTATTGTATTGATGAGAGGAGATAAGTCTATCATAGATAATCATCAAATATTGTTGCTCTTACTGCATATAATGTTCTCCTGGTTGTGCTCACTTCAGTTTGCATCAGTTCTGTAAGCCTTTCCAGGATTTTTCGTGAGCATCCTGATCGTCATTTCTTATAGCACAATAGTACTCTATTACATTTATATACCACAATTTGTTCAACTATTCTTCAATTAATGGACATCCCCTCAATGTTCAATTCTTTGCCACCCCTAAAAGAACTGCTATAAATATTTTTGTCCATGTGGGTCCTTTTTCCCTTTTTCTGACCTCTTTGGGATACAGACCTAGTGGTGATAATACTAGATCAAAGAGTTTTATAGCCCTTTGGGCATAGTTCTAAATTGTTTTCCAGAATGGTTGGATCAGTTCATAACTCCCTCAACAGTGCATTAGGGTCCCAATTTTCCCACATTACTCCCTCATATTTATCATTTTCCTTTTCTATCATATTAGTTAATCTGATAGGTGTGAGGTGGTACCTCCAAATAGTTTTAATTTGAGTTTCTCTAATCAATAGACTTTTAGACCACTTTTTTTTATGACTATAGCTAACTTTGATTTCTTCATCTGAAAACTGCCTGTTCATGTACATTGACTTTATCAATTGGAAGATGATTTATATTTATATAAATTTGACTCAGTTCTTTATATATTTGAGAAATGAGACCTTTATCAGAGACACTTGCTATAAAAATTGTTTCCCAGCTTTCTGCTTCCCTTATAATCTTAGTTGCATTGGTTTTGTTTGTGCCACCCCTTTGTAATTTAATATAATAAAAATCATTCATTTTGCATCTCATAATGCTCTTTATTTCATTTGGTCATAAATTTTTCGATACATCTGACAGGTAAACTCTTCCATGCTCTCCTAATTTGCTAATGGTAACACCCTTTATATCTAAATCATGTATTCATTTTGATCTTATCTTGGTACAGTGTAAGACATTGGTCTATACCTAGTGTCTGCCATATTGTTTTCCAGTTTTCCCAGCAGTTTTTGTCTAATAGCGAGTTCTTATCACAGAAGCTAAGGTCTTTGAGTTTATCAAACACTAGGTTACTATGGTCATGTGTCTTGTGTACTTAATCTATTCTACCCATCCACCACTCTGTTTCTGAGCCAGTATCAGATGGTTTTGATGACCACCACTTAATAATATAGTTTGAGATCTGCTTGGATATAGGAGCAGGAAAAGAAGCAGAGTTCATTGGTCAGGTTATTTGCATCACCATATTTCCTGCTTAGCACTGACCACTGTAGTTCTGAAGGGTTATGAGAAATGAAATTCAGTTTTGCAGATTTTGCATCCTACTATCACTGGAATATGTGAGCTTCTTCATGACTCCCCTATCGCAACTTAGTAAGTCTCTGCAAAAATGTTTCCCAACATTTGCCACCAGCTTAAGTTACAACCTCATGAATATAATTTATGCTTTGAAAGAATAAACTATCCCTTAACCATCAATGCTCCCTAGAGATTTGCTCTATGAGCAAAATCCTCCAGCCTGGAGAGTTGAGATTCTTGGTTTCTAAATGACAGTGCTAAGAACACAGCCAGAACCATTTTTTTCTTTAAGGGATCTGGGTCACTTTTCTTCTGCTGACTGCTCTGTTCTCTCTCTTTGTTGTCTCCTAAAATAAGACACAGACAAGGGCTTTTCTCAATCTGGGGGTGTTTGGGGGATTTACATGATGTTTCCTTTACTCAGAATTAAAAAGAAAGAGCTAACAAACAAACAATGTTTCCCCTGTAGGCAATTTTCACCAGAGTTTCTATTGGTAGAAGAGGAGTGAACATGGAAGACCAAGTGCAGGGGTGGGGAACCTGCAACCTCGAGGTCCTGAACTAGTTCTTCCTTAGGGAAGAATGACAGAGGCAGCCATGGAAAATGTAGCCAGTTTTGGAATCCAAAACTATCTTAACTAATAGTGATGGTTGACTGAAGCTAATGATAAAAACAGCTCACTTTTATATATGGCATTTTTGGGTTTGCAAAGCACTTGAATGAATGAAAGAATAAAGCATTTATTATGTGCAAAGTACTGGGGACAGAAATAAAAAAGTAGATGGTCGCTACTCTCAAGGAGCGCCAGTCTAATGGTAGAGATAACACATATGGGAAATTTCAGCTTCAGGTCCATTGGAAAAGTCCTGTGGTCCTTGGAGTGCCCAGCAAAGGAGATGGTAATGCCTCTTCTATAGTACCATTTACATTGATAGAATCATATAGTCTTCAAATGAACCGTTTGTTGATGAGAGCTTTCCTTTCTGGGTCTTTAGTAAGTGTGGCTTATAGCATCTATAGAAGCAGTTGTCAGGCTGCACCTCCACAGTACTTTCTACCCAGGATGATGGCTGAGGGTATTGGGCTGAAAGCATTGCTATTCCAAAGGCTTTTGGGTTCAGGATCCCAAGCTATCTCTATAGGGGTATGAGGGAAGATAGTAGTCAAGGAAGTAGTGCCTTCGTTTGGTTGATATATGCTCCTATCTCTCCCTCGGGGAGTTGGTTGGCAGGGGAGAATGGCTACTTCCTTTACACTATACATATATTGTCTCATTTGATCCTCTAAACAACCCTGAGTAAGGTACTATTTTATCCTTATTTTACAGATTGAAGAAACTGAGGTTCAGAGAGGTCAAATGATTGGCCCAGAATCATACAACTAGTCAATATCTCAGGAGTGATGATTAAACATATTTGCACATATATGTATATGTCACATATATTTATGTATGTCTGTATATATGTATATGAAAGTTCTGCACTTGGATTAAAAAAAATCAACTTTGCAAATAAAGGATGAGGGACCTATAGTTAGATGACAATTCTATGGGGAAAAATATGGCAGTCTTAACAGGCTAAAAGTTCAATGTTTACTCCCCCAATTCTACCTGGGGCTTGATAAAGAGAGCTAGATGTATCCTATAACATGGTAGCAACTATCCATGAGCAGGGAGGAGGACTAATAGATCTCTTCTATTATAATCCGGTCAGAGAATATCTGGTGTATTGTGTTTGGTTCTGGGCTTTGTAGTTTGGGAAAGACATTGAGAAAGATTGAAAACAGCCATAAGAGAGAGAGAAAGAGGTTGAAGGACCTCAAAACCATGAGGATTAGAAGAAGCTATTTGTGTGTTCAACTTGTAGAGAGAAAACTTAAGAGAGACTTGAAGACTGTCTTCAAATATCTGAATGGCTGATGCAAGGAAGAGGAATTAGGATTTTTTCCGTGATTTCAAAAGGCAGGACCAGAAACAATGGATGAAAGTTGTAGAAGACTAGATTTAGATTCAATAAAAAGAAAAAATATATATCCCTACCAAAGCTGTCCAAGAATAAAATGGACTATCCCTCATGATAATGGCTCCCTCTCACTAAAGATATTCAGGCAAAGGCTGGCCAGATATCTGTTAGAGATGTTCTAGAATAAACTGCCTTTCAGATATAGGTTGGACAAGGGTAGAGAACCTGTGACCTTGAGGCCACAAAAAAGATTTGTTCTGTAAAACCTGGACTCAGTCAAAAGGCCACACTTGAGTACCTAGAGGGTCACATGTGTCCTCAAGGCCCCAAGTTCTCCACCCTGGACTAAACAGTCCTTGAAATCTTTTTGCAATACTGAGATTCTGTAATGGGGTGGTAAGTGCAGGCCTTTACAACTTTAAAAAAGTCTTTCTTTGACCTTTGTCCCCTCCAGGAAAAGGAAGCCTGCCAAGAGGAATATTACAAGGTTCCAGTGATGAAATGTCTCCCAAACCAAGCTCTGCATAGGGACAATGAGTGTGGAAAATTTTTCCCAAATCAAGACTGGCCGTCTGTCCTCCCAATTACTCCACTAGATGCCAAAAGGTTATCTATAAGGAACTAGGAGAGGAAGTGCATTTGAAAACATCCCTGGAACATGTACACAACATCTTAAGGTGTTGGATCCTTTTATGAACTGTTGACAGCTTTGGGCCATTGAAGTCTTGGTGAGAGATGGGAGGAGGCTAGGAACAGGGCAAGGACTCCAGACCAAAGCAGTCAGAAGAAGTTGACCACATTATGTGCTGTGGTCATGGCTGATGGGGAGGGGGCTGGGAAGGAGGAGGTCAGTTTGACACTTATCTCCCCCCCCACACACACACACAAACAAGAGGGAAAGCCTGAGCATTTGTAAAAGCAGCTCAACCACAGACAAGCAGTGTGGTGATTCAAATCTTACTCTTGAAATTTAGCATCCCTTTCACTCTTAGCACTGTCTTTCATTCAAGGATTTGTGCACATGGTAATTAAGTCTCAGAGCACCCCTGTGAGGAATGAAGTAGCTAAGGGTTATTAATATACACTACAGTGCACTAAGTCCATAAATTCACTTAATCAGGCTGTCTCCCAGAGAACTCATTTGAGTTTCTTAATGGCCATGACGGTTGCTTAATTGGGATAGTAATTCTGCTTAATTGGGACAAATTTAGTACCATTTTGGCCCATGCATATTTCCCTGACTCCTGCTGATTCTGTCTGTTTGTACCTCTTATGCTCCTTATCTTTTGCTTGATACGTGCGTGAACCTGGCAGGTCTTCCTCCTGCCGGTGCAGAGAAATGCTCTGGGCTGGGGCCCCCACCTCAGCCTCTCTCACTGATGCTAGGGCCATCCTTTAGAGAGGATACATTTCAAAATGGATATACATATTCAGTACAGATTCCAGTGAGCCAAGAGCACTTTAGAAATCAATAATGCGAAGTTTCCAAAAGAAGAAATCCAAACTAGTAAGGACTCTGAATCATTGCTCCCAATAACAGATAAGAAATGTAAATTCAAATAACAGATTTCTCCACACGCCCATCATCAGATTGGCAAAAGTGATAAAAGACAGGAAATAGTTGTTGTTTGAGAGGTCTTAAGAAGACAAGTACACTAACATGGTGTTGGTGGTACTGTGAACCAATAACTCCATTTTGGAAAGCAATTTGGAATTATTAGCCAGTAAACATTTGTTAAGTGCTACCATGTCCCAAGCACTCTACTAAGCAACGGGAATACTGGAAAGGCAAAAGACAATCCTGTCCAAGAGGAGCTCATAATCTAATGCTAGAGTCAATCTGAAAACAACTGTGTCCAAGATAAGCTGGAAATAATCAATAGAAGTTAGGAATTAGAATGAAGGGGAATCAGCAAAGTCTTCCTAGAAGGTAGGGTTTTAGCTGAGACTTTAAAGATGCCAGGGAAGCCAGGAGATGGGGGTGATGAGGGAAAGCATTCTGGGCATAGATGACAACCAGGGAGAATGCAATGAAGTGTCTTTAAATTATACAATGAAGTAATTAGAATGTCCATGCCCTTTGACCCAGAGATTCTACTACTAGGCATATACTTCAAGGAGGTTGTTGATAAGAAAAACATCCACCCCCAAACACAAAAAATGTTTAGGGTAGGACTTTTGTAGTTGTAAAGAACTAAAAGTAAAGTCAATGTTAATTGATTAGAAAATGACTAAACAAATTGTGGTACATGAATGCAATGGAAAATTACTGTTCTGTCAGAAATGACAAACATGATGAATATAGAGAAGCATGAAAAAACTTAAACTGATCCAGTGAAGTGGGTAGAGTTACAAAAGAAAACAAAAGATAGACAATGTAAATGGAAAGAATAAGCAAAAATTGATCAAAACTCAATGTTGCAAAATTAAAAAGAATAAACATGACCCCAAAGAAGAGATATGAGAAGACACCCTCATCTCTGCCCTGTACAGGGGCAAGAAATCTACAGGTAATGAATGTTTTCAGACTTTTTAGATAGATTGATCTGTTTTTCTGATTTTTTTTCTCTTTTTCTGTAAAAATATGTGTTATATGGAAAGCCTCTTTGGGAGAAGGAAAGGGAAGGACAGTTGGAACAATTTTTGGTAATGTAAAAATAAAAGATAATAGGAATATGACAATAAAGAGAGTGAGCAATGTTTGTTCCAGAAGACAAGTGAGGAAGCTCATGTTCCTCCTCTTGGGAGATGAGTTGGTAATGCATGGCGTGACTTGACCATTTGCTAACTTTTCTGCACCTCCAGAGGAGCCTATGTTTCTTGTAGGAGGAAAGAGGAAAGAAGCATTTGTTTTCACTAGGAGCTAGTTTCAAATCCCACCTTTGTCACCTTGGACAAATGATTTCATGCATCTGGGTTTCAGTTTGCTACTCTGTAAAATGAGGGAGACAGCTAGTCTGACTTTTTCCTGCAGGGATATGTTCAAACCCTGGTCTCTCAGTGCATCCTGGGTCATCTCCAGTCATCCTGATGAATATATCTGGTCACTGGATTCAGATGGCTCTGGAAGAGATGTGAGGCTGGTGGCCTGCTCAGCCCTCCCTCACTCAAAACAAAGTCACACACAATTCAAGTCATCATTTCTCTGATGACATGATCTTCTTCGGCAACTAAGGACCAACACAAACAATGTTCAAACCCTAAATAGGGTCACAAGTCAGACATGAAGAGTTGGATATGACTGAACACGCTATTGAACAAAGTTCTTGTGCTTGTTGGTTTTAAGTTTTGTTTGTTTAAGGTTGGAGTTTGTAGGGTAGATTATGGCATATATATTATATATATAATATGTGTATCATATGTGACTGGTATAAAACAAAAGATATCAATAAAATATTTCAAAATATTTAATTTTTTTAAATTAAGGAATAAAAAAATAGGTTTCTTATCCCTGGATAATGCCAAGAAGGGATTATTGCCCTACTCTTTGGGAGAGTCACTTACTCTATCTCTGTCTCTTCCCCCCTTACACCTTTGTTGTTTTAGTGTATTCCTGAATTTTCCTCCGTCCTCTCTGATGCATCAACGTAATCTCACTATAGTTCTTCTCTGGAAGCCCATATGCCCAGTTTGATTAAACAAGCAATTGGCTATCCTACCCTTTATGTTGGTACCCAATTCCCTGGGTTTCTTTGGTGAAGTGATTACCTACCACCATAATGAAGTGGACTAAGAAATCAACCAAGGAAGTTCACCAGTGGTTCATTCACAGAAGGAACGATTCAAATTTGCAGTTATGGGACAATGGAATATTCTTCACTGGAACTAATGTCCACACATGCCTTCTCTTCACATTTGTCTCTGTTTCCAGGCAATATACTTTAAATAACCACACAACTCTGTGGTGTGTGTTATTGCCCCATTTTTCCTGTTAGTTCCTATGATCCAGTGGTGATAATAAGCCATAGACAGTCAAGAAAAGGATGTATCCAAGCTGAAGATAAATGAATTACAGCTCTGAACAACTGATAAATAGCATTTCAAGATATTCAGATTAAATTAGACATTTATAACCAGGAAGGCATTTCCCTCCATACTCAGAAGTATAGAGTTACGTAGAAAAGCAAAATTGTTTTCTAGAAAGTCTGTAAAAACTTCATTATCCCCTTTTCTCCATTCCATAGGCCACAAATTATGCTTTAAAAAAGTTTGACTAACTTTCACATTAAATTGTCTATTCATTCTTTTAAGTTATAAAGGCATTTCTCTGCTTTGAAGTCCTGTTTTTGGTTTCTCTTCCTAAGGGTATGACAAAATATTACATTGTCTTGAGAATTGGGGATAAAGTGGATCAGAGAAGCTGAGCAAGTGGACCTCGGGGAAATGATTTCCTAATAACAATTCCCATGTGAAAGCTCACTCAGCATTTCCCTTCTCCTCATGATTTTGTGTGTTTGTTGTGGTCTGGACCAGGGTAAATAGTAAAATAGTAGATCCAGATGTGGAATATCTCCTTTAAAGCTGATGTAGGCAGAGAAACAAATATTGGGGTAGATCTGTATGAGAAGAGAGTAGGAGTCCAATTCTAGCTGGAATGAAAGAAGATGGTGGGAGGATCAGGACACCCTCCACCCTCAGGAGTCTAACAGCCTTTTTCCTGTTCCTTTAGAAAAATGAACCTATTGATTTAAATCAGTGATTACTTTGCCAGATTTTCAGCTTCAAGTTCTTCTGTATTCAGGTCCCAATTATCCTAGGTAGAACATTTAGGGAGGGAGAAAGGAGGGAGGAATTTTCAGGAGTAACACTAAAATTACATTCCTCTGATACCCTTTGCAAAAGAGCACCAAGTGTGTGTTGTTTTGTGAGACGATGAGAATTGCATTGGAGAGTGCTCCAAAGCTCCTGTGTATTTGGGAATTCTACTCCGATTACAATACAAAGAAAACTCTTCTGGGTCTTCCTAAAAGAAGGCTATTCTCTATGTACAAGTATGCAATGGCACCCCCTTCTGGAAAAGATACTGGAGCCCAAGGAAGAGAGTCAAAGAACCCTTTCTCCAAAATTTCAGAATCCCTTGGATATTAAATTCCACACAAATAGTACTTATGCAGCTCTAGGACAGCTAGGTGACTCAGTGGATAGAGCACTGGACTCAAAGTCTGGAAGACCAGAATTCACACCCAACCTCAGACTCTTACTAGCTGTGTGACCCTGGGCAAGTCATTTAACCTCTGTTTGCCTCAGTTTCCTCATCTGTAAAATGGAGATAGTGATAACACCTACCTCACAAGGTTATTGGGAAGATCAAATGAAATAATTTTTGTAAAGCACCTGGCATGTAGTAAGTGCCTTGTTGTTGCTGGTGGTTGATTTTGTGTTTGTCCTTTGTTGTTGAAGAGGACCATGACATCAAGATGATGACATGGCTTGCAGTGGACTTTGATTTGAGTAAGGGAGGGCTGTGCAAGGTCACCAGCCTAACTTTCTCCTCCTAAGCTGTTTGGGTCCAGTGGTCTGATATTCATCAGGATGACTAGAAATGGCCCAGGATGCAATGGGAGACCCTGGCCCTTTCAAGGTTAAGGTCTTATCACATTCTCACTTTGAGTGATATACGCCCATTCAATGAATAGGCTTCTTTAAGTTAGTTACTCAAGGGATGGCCCCTTTAATCAAAAAAAAAAAAAAGTGGGAGGGGAAGACCCTTAGGGTTCCTGGGTAAAAGAGAAACAATTTCTATTTAGTAAGTGCTATAAAGACGTTCACTGTTATAGTATTACACTCAGCTGATTCAGTAGCAAACCACTGTGTGTCTGGGCACAGTATCTAGTGCAATAGTCTGCACACAGGAAATGCCTAATGGTTGTTGATGGCTGCTCAGCCCATGAACACTACCCCTCTGCCCCACCATGCGTGGTGTAGCTTGACTATCTGCCAACTTTTCTATAGCTCTAGAAGAGTCTATGCTTCTTGTCGGAAGATTACACAGATATTTTGTATCTTGAAGTGGAAAGAACAATGGGTTGTCAGTGAGAACTAGTTTCAAATTCCACTTTTGTCACCTTGGACCAATGACTTCAACCATCTGGGTTTCAGTTTGCTACTCCGTAAAATGAGGATGTCAGCCAGCCTGGCTTTTTACTGCAGGGATATGTTCAAACCCTAAATGGGGTCACAAGTCAGACAGAGTTGGACATGATTGAACAGCAGCAACAACGAATATTCAAATGAAGACGCAAAGGCTTAAGTCCAAGGTCAGGACAGAGACCTTAGACCTCCATCTACCTGTCCAGACTACCACAAGATAGCCCAAGAGTGCCTGGCCTGACTACTACTTCTCTCACTCCATTACCTATTCTTCCTGCCTTGGGGTAAATGAGATTGGAGATGGCCATGACCCTGTGAGTTCAGAAAGGTCAAGGAATTAAGCTCCAGGAGGTTCAGGATCCCCAACTTCCTTCCTGTAGCACCATTTTCCTATTTGTGTTATTTCCCCATTAGGACATAAGCTCTTTGAGGGTAGGAGTTGTCCCACTTTTGTACTTAGCTATATAATCTTATGGTTGTAAGTATTTGTAATAGCTCCTGTCACTTAGTGGGCACTAAATAAATGTTCAGTCATTCATCTTTTCACAGCATGAAAAATTATTACAAGAAGCAAGATGCAAGATCAGGGTTTGGTGGCCCTGGCTGTCTGGAATATTTTCATTTTTGTGCAGAACAACTAAGAAGACATGACATGATTTTACATATTCCCTAATGCACACCTGGCCTCCATAGGTATAATTGAGTGAGAAGCCAGAAAAGCCAGAGGGAAAGGAAATAGGGTGTGTTAGCCACATGACTGAAGTGACAGGGCATATGGCTCTTAAGCAGGAAAAGATACATAGACTGGTCAAAAATGTAAACACTGATAGGGTTCAGGGTATTCAGGAGGGATGGAAATTAAAAAAAAAAAACTCTGGAAGCTTGGTGAAAGAGAAGGGAGCTTTGATGTGGAGCAGATATTCAGCTGTAGTAGAGCTGCTGGGTTTTTTGGTGGTTGCCAACATAATATTTTAAAGAAAAAAAGAAGAAGGTGTTCTTTGCTTAGGGGTGGTCTTTGTGGAGGGGGGCGTGGTGAGTGGGATGAATATACCTTAAGGGTTTCAGCATTCAAGCAACAAAAAATCTGTAAAAGAATCTCCAAGAGAAATGAATGATACCAGCAAGGAGAGTCACCCAATCTACCTGATTGGCTTTGTGGGCATGACCAAAGGGCCACATTCTTGGTTGATAGTGTCCCCTGCCCTCTCCCTGGGAGCAGAACAGATTGAGAAACTCTGTCTCTTGAAGAATTTAGGAGATGGCTTCCCCAATCTATCACTCTTGTCTCTTTACAGCTCCCACTTCAAAGTCTACCATTTTGTCTCTTAAAACTTGAGGAGAACCTCAAGGCAGAGGAGGTTCTGTCCAGGTACAAATAAGGAGTTGATTCAAAAATGGGGTGTATTGAAATGACAACAATCGATGAAGATTCAGGAGACCTGGGTTCTAACCCTAACAACCTGCAAGACAATGGATAAGTCATTCCACCTCTAAGGCCCTGTCTCCTAGTCTGCAAAAAGAAGAAACTGATCATTAAAGAAAATGACCATTGAAGTTTATTTGTGCTCTATGACTGTGTCATTTACAAGATCTAACCTCCACTGCTTCTTCCTATGACTTTGGGCAAACGTGAAACCTGCCCATTGCCTCTGTTTCTCCATCTGTAAAATGACGATGACCATGCTAGTTTATAAAAACATCCCAAGAACTTAGAGATGAAAGCTGTTATACAACTGTGAGTTATTATCAAAGCCTCAAAGGCAACCATAGCTACTTTTGCATTTAACATCTCATTTAAGGTCATAAAAGGTTCTTTGATCATTTCTACATGACTAAAAGTTAATCAGTATAGGGGATAGAGTATTGGTCTTTGGAGTTGGGATAACATGGGTCCAAGACCCATCTCTGACACATACTAGCTGTATGACCCTGGGCAGGTCATTTAATCACTGACTGCCTCAGTTTCCTCATCCGTAAAAGGGGAATAATAATAGTATCTACCTCCCAGTGTAGTCATGAGGATCAAATGAGACGAAAATTGTAAAGTACCTAGCCTGGTGCATGGCACCATAGTAAACGCTATGTAAATGTTAGCTCATATTAATTGTTGAATATAAACATCTAGTGGGCAAGAACTGTATCATTTTTGTGGTCTCTATATCCCCTGCACCTAGCACAGTGCCTCGCTACTTAACAAACATTGGATAAATTCGGTCTCTTTAAGTCCCAATTTCCTCTCCTCTAAAATTGTAGTATAACTTCAGAGCACATTTTTGTAGTAAAAAATTTTGTAGTATGAAAATTTCTCTCAAATTCTAATACTCAAAGGGATTCTTTAAAGGACAAGGCTCTATTATTTGAAAAAATGTTCTGCAAATGTGAGTATTGCCATCTGGCCTCCTACTGCACTCTAAAGGTACTGCAGGGCCTTGCCATCAGCCCTGCAGTTGAATTCTCTTATATATATTCTCTCTCCCTGTACCCCACTAATTACAGTATGAGCTCCTTAAAAATATGGACTGTCTTAATTTTCTCTTTGTTTCTCCAATCCTTAGCTTACAGTTTGACACATATTAAATGCTAATAAATGCTTTTATTCATTCATTCATTCATTCATTCACATTATTTTCAGAATGTATGTGGTGTAGCTCAAGAAAGGAATTTCTATTAAAAAAATGGAAACACATCCCTAGAATTTTAAACATATAAAATTGTGGAGACTATAATTCTCAATAGCATTTCTATCATACTTGATAACAATACTGGTGGATATGTTTCTAAGACACTGGTAAGCTTTTGAAGTGATGTCTGTCACTATCCAAATAAATTCTGAGGCTCCTGCTTGTAAGGAGGAAATAGCGAGGGTGGCAGAGGACAGAGGAAACATCTCTGCAAAGTTTTACAAAATTTTACACAGTCAGCTTGCCTTCAGCTGTACTTTTGTTTAAATAAGTAGGGTGTACTTATAATGAAAAACAACTTTGTTTATTTTTTGGGTGTCTGTAGCTGAGAGTGGCTTCAGTCAATCCCCCCTTGTACCTGTGAACCACATTCTCCCGTCCTCACAGTTAGCCCTCTCTGAAGCCTGAGCTCATTAAAGTTGTGACTGCCCCAGAGCATAGATTTCGTGGTTTCCTTTGGGTTTCCTGAAGTCATCCTTACTAGGGAGGAGAGGTTGGAAATGCAGGGAGGCAAAAAGATGCTTCCCAACCTACACTCTTAGCTCAGGCAAATGGGTTGTTGTCTGTGGTCTTCTTTCCTTGCACTGAGGGTAAGAGTCCTCGTCCTCCTTCATCTTACAGGTATGGTTGCACTACCCACAGAGGACACTGAGGCACTTACCATGATATTTTTCTTGCAGTAGGGAGGAGAAGCAGTGACTTTGCTGAGTTCTACCTGGGACTGGCCCAGAACCTCACTGTTAAGCAATCTCACACTAGTGTGGGAGGTCCTGTTCAAAGTCAGCCAGGAAAATTCCTATGAGTCCAGGCTACCAGGCTAGGTTTACAGAGTTGTCAGGACTCTATCTTCCTCTTCTTTCCTACTTGCTGGGGGGAAAAAATGCAAAAAATGCAACCTAGTACTGTGGAAAGAACATGGATTGTAGAGTCAGATGGACTGGAGTTCAAAACTGAGACTGATTCATACTACATGTGTGACTCGGAATAAATTGATTGACCTGCCTGGTCATCATTTTCCTTATCTGTAAATGGAGAGTGGGACTAGATGGCTTCTAGAGACTCTTTCAACTGTAGATCAATGATCCTATGACCTCATTTGGGGGAAATTCTGTCTAAAAGTTGGGATCTTATTTGTTGTGGATTAATATCATGAAGAAAACTTCTGTTTGTTTCGGATTCATGAGATTAAGATCATAGAATTAATAAGGACTTTAGAGCTTGGCTAGTCCAAATCCACATATTTTACCGATGAAGAAACTGAGGTACAGAGAGAAAAAAGGAATTACCCAAAGTTATACAGATAGTAAGTAATAGAGACAAGATTTGAACTCAGGTTCTTAGACTACAAAGTCAGTAGTCCTTCCATTATATTATGTTACCTCTCTGTTTATAGAGGCACTACTTTTCCATCTCTCAGACTCCCAAGTAGGGGTTCCTTTTTTGTACGTGACTTTAACCTCATTCTCAAATGTGCTTCAGTAAAACTCCAAGTTTTTTGCTTTACAGGGACACCTTTATGGTATGACAGCACCACCTCATGGGCATCAGGTCTGGCAGTGCTGCTTGGTGCCAGAATAATGAATGGACAAAACAACCAGACCCAAAACCCTGAGTCTCATGATGAAAATTTTACCAAATTGGAAGAGAAAAGATGGAAGGATAGAGGGAGAAGAAAGAAAAAAAGGACTGTCTGCAGCATCCCTACACTAGATTGAGACCAATTTCCTATTGCACTGACAACTAAAATGCATATTCTGCCAGTGGTTGCTGTTCAGCTTACAAATGTTAAATTACAAGGGAACAATATGGCAGCCCTTCTTTGCTGGGCATCTATCTACTCTATATGGAAAATATAGTGTCAGCTACTTGTAGGAGTTACTTAGCTAAACAAAATCCCCTAGATCCTTTGAATTAAGAATCAAAATCATGTCCTTTGACCCAACCATTGTAATACTAGGTTTATGCCTTAAGGATGCCCTTGGTAAGAAGGAAGTCCCCATATACATTGAAATATTATCTCACCACTTTTGTGACAGCAAAGAATAGGAAACAAAGTAGACTCATTGACTGGGAATGACTAAACTCACTGTGGCATACAAATGTGACAGAATATTAGTGTACTATTGGAAATAACAAATATAATGAACACAGGTTTCGTAGAAAGATCTGTATGAACTGATAGAGAGTGAAGTAAACAGAGTCAAGAAAACAGTATACACAAAGACTACGATGAAAACAGAAATAATAACTACAAAAAAATCAAAAGTGAATTTGCAAAATAAGGACAAGTGTGGCTCCAAAGAAGAAATGTGAGAAGACCCAGCCCTTAGAAAGGGGGAGGTTAACAAGGCTTGTCCATTGCATGTGTTTATAATTTTTTGTGATGAATAATCACTTTATGATATTTGTGTGTCTCCGTCTCTCTATCTCTGTCTCTCTGTTGCTCTCTCTCTCTCTCTCTCTCTCTCTCTCTCTCTCTCTCTCTCTCTCTCTCTCTCTCTCTTCCTCTCCCTCTCCCTCTCCCTCCTCTTCTCTTCTCTTCTCTTCTCTTCTCTTCTCTTCTCTTCTCTTCTCTTCTCTTCTCTTCTCTTTTCTTTTCTCTCTCTCTCTCTCTCTCTCTCTCTCTCTCTCTCTCTCTTTCTTCCTCTCGCTAGTCTTGAAAAATATTACTTGTTATATGGGGTGACTCACTGGGGAAGGAAGGGGAAGTGATTTGGGGGAAAATTTTGGTGTTATAAAAAATTCCAAAAGACATTAATAAAAATTTATTTTAAAAAAGTCTACAGTAGAATCATTTAGAAAATATGCATAACTGTCTTGTGATTAAACTACATAGTGAAGTCTTTGTTTAAGATGATTGTAACCTTAATACTTGAGATTTACTGTCCTGTATTTGTAACAGAAATTTGTAACATTCGTAGCATAGACTGAGCACACCCATTAGCTGTTTCTTTTTTTCCCAAGGCTAATTGTTTAATTAAGGGCTTCTCTCTGATTTGATTTAAATGAAGTGGATTGATTACTGCCAGGTAAATGAAGGAATGTTGAGTTTTTGTAATTTTGTTTAAATTAGCTAAGCCTCTTATTTCATACCAGAGATATAGGCTGCTTAAGGATACATTCACTTAATAATGATTATAAGGCAACAGTCCTTAGCTGGTTACTGTACTTCATTTTCAAAGAGGATCAAAATGACATTACTGTTAGAGTCAAAGTACAGTGTGTTTGACTGTGGCTGATCAGACCAATACGAGGTCGGAATGCTCTACCACAGGTCGGACACAAATAGTCCGTGTGAACGTTTGGGCTTGATTCTCTAAATTTGCACATCTCACGTTTCTTTGAAACATCTTCAATTCTCTTTTGCTCACAGAGAACAGCATCTTTTTTGAAACGGACACACCATGCTGGGCAGTCCTGTGCCAGTATCTTGCATGTCTCATAGTCTATTCCAAAGTTCCTCAGAGAGACCTTGAGAGTGTCCTTGTATCACTTCTTCTGACCACCATGTGAACATTGCCCTGTGTGAGGTCTTCATGAAGTAGTCTTTTAGGGAAGTGTATGTTTGGCATTCTAACAATGGGACCAGCCCATCGCAGTTTCACTCTGAAGTAGAGTTTGAATGCTTGACAGTTTAGTTTGATAAAGGACCTCAGTGTCTGGTACCTTATTCTGCCAAGTGATATTCAGAATTGTCCTAAGACAATTCAAATGGAAGTGATTCAGTTTCCTGGCATGGCCCTGATAGACTGTCCAGATTTCAGAGGCATACAACACTGAGGTTAGCACAATGGTTCTGTACACCTTCAGTTTGTAGTCAGTCTAACACCTTTTCTCTTCTACATTTTACTTTGGAGCCTCCCAAACACTGAGCTAACTCTGGCAAGCTAACTCATTATCAATGTGTACAACCCTGGAAAATACACTGCCAAGGTAAGTGAGCTTATCCACAGTATACAAAACTTCTCCATTTGCTGCTACTGAAAGTTCCATATATGGATGGTGTGGTGCTGGCTGGTAGAAAACCTGTGTTTTCTTGATGTTAATTGTTAGGCCAAAATTAGCACAAGCAGCAGAAAATCATGGTTTGTTGCATCTCAGGTTCAGAGCCTGCACTGAGTGCACTATCATCTGAAAACAAACAAACAAAAAAAACCATGCATGGACCCTTCCTCCACTTTAGTTGTGACTTGTAGCCTTTTCAAGCTGAATGATCTACCAGTAGGTCAGAGGCTGACCTTGAGGCCATACTTCTCACTGAAAGTGTTTGACAACATGGTTGAAAACATGCTAAAAAGCATGGAAGCAAACACAGAGCCTTGCTTCACGCCATCATTGACTGGGAAAGCACAAGAGCATCATCCATTATCCAGAACCCAAGCAAGCTTGCCATCATGGAATGATATACAGTACTGATGAACTTCTTTGGGCAACCAAATTTGGACCTAATTTTCCATAAGCCCTCAAGACTAACAGTATCAAAAGCCTTGATCAATCTATAAACCTTGTGTACAGACCTCTGTTCTGCTCCTGGCATTTATCCTGGAGCTGGACAACAAGCACCATCTTGACTACTCCTTGGCCCTTTGTGAAGCCATACTGGTTCTCATGTAGATGACCACCTTCCAGGTGAAGGATTAGTCTGTTAAGGAGGACTCTGGTAAGAATCTTGCCAGCAATGATTAAGAGAGTTTCTCCCCTGTGATTGTCACAGGACAATCTGTTTCCTCCACCTTTATAGAGATGAATAATGGAGGCATCCTTGAGCTCCTGGGGGATAACCTCTTCTTGCCATATAACCTCCAAAATTTTAGTTAGCTTTTATATGTGCAATTTTGTGTCAGCTAAGCCCTTGGAATAAAAGATAAAAAATAAAAACATGATAGATTTCTATATGAACTATTCTTATCCCATTTAAAGATGCTATACTAAACCACAAACAAAACTTAGAGTTATATTACTGTTCTTTAGTAATATACTAAATTTTATCAAAATCAATCAAATTTTTAGAAAGTCATGTAGTTAGATGCACATGCAAATGAGATAATATGCATGAACACACTTTGAAAAAGTTGAAAGGGTGAGATATTATTATTCTTCACTAATAACTCTATTAAAAGGAGGAACAGTCAAGTTGAGACAGGGACCTCATTTCATTTGTTCAATTATCCCCATTTCATGGGCAGGGGAAACAGAAGATGAAAAACAACATAAAGTATGTAATTCATATTGAAGTGGGAAATGAGACTCTGGAGTCCTGACTTCAAAATCTCTATCTCAACTACCGGTTGTTACTGGCTGCAAGGTCCTCATGCGCCAAGAAGGTGGATTTGTTGGGGCGGGGGGGTGGTAGGGGATGGAATGCTGCATCTTCCTTGAAATCCTCTGTGCATAATGGGGAATCTTTACCTCTGGGAAATATTGCTTCGTTGGGCATCATCTAGATTAGGGTCAACAGCTGGGTGGCTGGAATGTAACTACTGCTGATTCCTCGTGAAGGGGGTGAGGAGTAGGAAGTGGGACAGGGACCAGAAAGGAGGGAGATACCTTAATCTCTGGGTCCAGAAAGTGAAAGTGATTCAGTCCTCCTCGGTATTAAAGGATAGGAACAGCTGGCAATGGCTGGCCATTTATTCGGTTCTAAAGTGGAAAATCTCAAGACGAGGAGGCTTTGAAAGCTGAGATTGAATGTCCAGGAAGGGGATAAGGTACACTGTACAGTGGAAGCATCTTTTAGAATGAAAGCCTGTGTCCAGTGGAGGCAGCGTTATTCTGTTGAAAGGAGGGGGGCGGGGGCGGTGAACTAAGGAGTTTGGCTACTGACTTCTAAGAGACGTTGCAGACCAGCTGCTTGTTTCCACCACTTACAAATCGTGTATTTTGTGTTTGTCTGGTTTGTTTGTGACCAGTGTTTTCCTATCGGGTTCTCTGAGCTCTCTGAGAGCCATCCTGCTGGAATCAGTTCCTTTGTTTATGGATAATGTCTCCCGAACTCCTTTTAAGTTACATTCCAGACCCCCTGCCTCACCTTGATAATAACACACCTGTTGGTATGACTCACATGGTTTGCACCCTCCTCGGCCTGTCACAAGATTTTTCTTCAAACAGCCAGAGTACCCATCTGCCTTTGTGCTGATACTGTCTTGTCATAAAATCCTGCCGGTTCTTGTGTGCCTGCCTTCCCACCCCCACCCAGACCCCACCCCACTCTTATTTCTCCTGCCCTGGCACCTCGTCAAACCTCCGGAGCCTTTCACAAGCTCAGCGGGGCGTCTGGCAGGTGTTCCACCTTCATGCCGACTTGCACAACCTGGGGCTGGGGAGACACACCGGGCGACGACCAGGCTTGGGTCGGGTCCCACCCCTCGGCTTCAAGGCCCTGTTTAAAATTTTTATTACGTGGGAATGGGATGGCTCAGGGGGCTTGGTGTTGGGCTTGGGAGCCTTTTGGCTCTGGCTGGGGTCCAGCCCTGCTGGGTAATGGCCGGATATTATTACCCAGTCTGGGGGCCTTGTGAGGAGGGTGTGAAATAAAACAGAAAGCTCCCATCCAAATCCCAATGAACAAGTGTGGTCCCCTATGGGAAAGATTCTCACCCATGGCAGGCACAGCCCAGAGGTCAAGAATGAGGCTGTTTTGGAGAACAAACCATTCTCTCTCACAAGAGTGACCTTGGTTTTGAAGAACATGAAGGGATTGGGGTGGGGTAAGAGAACTCTAGTATATCAATTACATTTTATAACCAATTTTTAAAACAGTTTTATCTAAAATAATCCCACTGCAACAGCCTAAGCCCCATTAAGCAAGGAAATTATTCATATTTACAGTTGACATAGAAATCTTCTTGATAGCATGACAGGTCTAGAAATGTTATCTTGTGTAATTTTTATTGAATGTGGTGATCCTGAACTAGTATAAATGCTCCCCCATAACTGTCTTTAACTCTGAGGTTTAACCAGTTTTAATTTCCACATTTGTCTTGGCTTTTTCTGCCAGAACGTTGTGAATGGTTATTACGTTCTCAAATACAGGCTTTTGAGGGGATGATTCTCCTAATTCTGACAATTTTATTAACAAGCTCTACTCAATTTCATGTCACAAAATATAAAATATTTGGTTTGTTGATCAGTTATGAGTCTCTCTCAATATAAGATCATCTGACCAGATAGAAAACTGGAAGGTACCTAGGAGGCTATCTACTCCAATGCCTATAACATTTATTGTCGTTGTTCAGTTGTTTCAGTCATATATGACTCTTCATGATCCCATTTGGGCTTTTCTTGGCAGAGACATTGGAGTAGTTCATCATTTCCTTCTCCATCTCATTTTGCAGATGAGGAAACTGAGGCAAATGGATTAAGTGATTTACCCAAGATCACGTACAAAAAAGTGACTGAGGTTAGGTTTGAGCTCAGGTCTTCTTGACTCCAGGCCCGGTGCTCTTTCCACTGCACCACCTAGCTGCCTTGTTAAATTTAATATATTTATGCTTCTTTAAAAAATTTGATATAACAAAAGTTCACAGTTTCTCATACAATCTTCTTTCTTAACACTTTTGGTATATGGAAATGTTGGTGGGATGGCTTAGTTCACAATAAAAAGGAAAACTTTAAATACAGACGTGTTTAGAAGTCTGTCCACTTGAATCAAATCCAATATATTTAAATCTGAATTTCCACAAAAGATCATCTATCTAGAAGGGGTCTCAGAGAGCATCTAATCCAACTCCTTCATTTTACAGATGACGAGATTTGGGCACAGTAAAGCTAAGTAACTTGCCCAAAGTCACACATGTAAGACATCAAAGGTGAGATCTGAACACAAGTCCTGCACCCAGAGAGTCAGTATTCATTCCACTGTACCATCCTGCCTCCCTGACAGATCATTTATTTTATTAAAAGATGCTTTGTTTTACTAATGGATTAATTATATTTTTTAAAATAGCAATTTCCCATAATATAGAGGGTATAATTTGCCTAACAGAAAATGAACATTCAAATTCAGAATTTACATCTATCTTCCAGAAATGTATATTTACACTAAGATTATGTACACATATAGAATATGAATGTAAACATAATGTTAATATGTAGTATAAATACATATCTTCCAGAAATTTATCTATATTAAGCTCTTTGATGGCAGGACTTTTTTTTCTGGTACTGTCTTTGTATTCACAAAATCTTGTTCAGTGCCTTGCTTGCAGTAAGTGTTGAATAAATGCTTGCTGAATTGGTTGTCATGTGGAAATGGGAAGAGACTTCTACTATGAATTAGATGTCAGAAGTTGGTGCAGTGAGCAAGTTTGCAGATACTCAGATTTTGACTACACAAAAAGAATAAACTTCACAATTAACAGTTGTCCGAAAGTATAACAAGCTGCCTTGGGAGGAATTGGGTTCTCAATCACCAGAGGCTTGAAATGGAGGCTGAATGACCACTTGCTTGAGATGTGGAAGAGGGTGTTTACTTATTCAGTTGTGAACTGGACTGGTTAACCTCTGAGTCCCTTTCCAACTCTGAAATTCTGTGAATTGTTGGAATCAAGGCACATTCTTATGGAATCTTGGTTAAAAAAAAAAAACCTTATTGTGTTTTCTTCTGTGGGGTAGCATTAAGAGAGAAATCTGGCAACTTCAAGAAGATTTAGAGGACAGCTACAAAAGATGATTTAATAAATGAAACAGGTAGTTCTAATGAATAGCCCAAAGAAATTGATGTTTGCCTGGAGCAGTAGCTAAGGAAGAATTAACATCATTTTTTCTCGTTTTAAAAAATTTATTTATATTATTCTGAACTTAAGAAATAAAACAGGTGTTTCCATAACATAATGGAATAGAAAAAATGATCGTACACGAAACTGCAAATTTATTATGTACAACTTGCTATTTCTTTTAAGTACATAATAAAGTTATCATGTAACTTTGTTTTTCCTTCTCCTCCCACCCCACCCTAGAGATGACTACCATTAGACAAAATAGGTGTTTGTGTGTATATATACATGTATGTGTATATACATATGTACATACATACACATATACAAATATATCACAAATTTTTTTTTAAAAAGATATTGTTTAGGTAGTGGCAAATATAATCTCTACAACATCTGGATTGTTGGGTTCAATTCTGAGTATTAAAACTTAAGAAAGACATTCTCAAGCTAGAGATCAAGTCTGGAAATTAGTCTATTTGATGAATGTTTTAAAGAACTGAGGATGTTTAGCCTGAGGACTTGCTTAGAGGCATGATAGCTGTTTTCAAGTATCTGATGGGCTGTCATGTGAAACAGGGATTAGATTTTCCCCCCTGTCTGTGCCTCATTACAGAAAAGCAGAAATGGGGCAATGGGGCAGATCCCTGATCAATATGAAAATATTCTAATACTGGAATTTTTCTAAGATGGAGTCAGTTGTCTAGTGAGGTAGTGATGTGTCCATTATTGAGAAATAGTGTATTTAGTAAATTGACAAAATTTCTCATGCTGTCCTTATGCAGAAATTGAAGAGATATAGGTTATAGTAAGATGGTTTCATGACTGATTGAGTGTCCTCAAATGTCCAAAGAATAGCCATTAATGGGCTGATATTTGGCATATGCTGTTTAATATTTTTGTCTATAACTTGGAAGACATGTTTTTGAAATATGTAGATGGTATGGAACTGGAATGACAAAGTTAAGATACCAAATACTTTCTACTGATTAAAACAAAAGACTAAATTAAACAATATGAAACTTAGTAGGGATAAATGCAAACTTCCATTCAGGTTCAAAAAATCAGCTTCTGGATTACAGAATAGGGTGGGGGAGTTCAGCTAAGTAACAAATCCTAAGAAAATGAAAAGAGTTTTAGTTTCAATATGATTCAATAGTATGAAACAGTAGCCGGAAAAGTGAATATAATTTTAGGATAAACTGAGACGTTTCATCTAGAATGAGGGAATTGATAGTCCTTGTGTCTGCCTTTAGATCATGAGCTCCTTGGGGATAGGCACAATCTTCTGTATCCTTCCTGTATCCTCACTTCCTACCCCTCACCCCCTACACGAGGAATCAATACACAATGCCTGGTACATAGTAGCCACTTAATAGATGCTTAATTGACTTCCTGACTGTGCTCTCTGCTCTCATCCAACTACATATAAAGTACAGAATAAGGCAGCCAGAATGGTAAGGGGATTGGAGACCATGAGGATCAATAGAAAGAAATAGGAATATTTAGTTTGGAGATAGAAAGATTTAAGACCCAAGAACTGAGATTTAAGACGAGAGTTTTTCATGTAGAAAGAAAAAAAGCTTTCTGACAAGGAAAACTGTCTTGAGAGGTCAAAAAACCTTCAAGGAGAACTTTAGGCTGAGAAGCTGACCACTTATCAGCACTATTGTCCATAAGATTCTTGTTCAAACATAGACCTAACTATGGTCTATATGGTCTCTCAGGCCAGTGACAATTTACATTCTGTGACGTATTCAAATAAGGACTGGAGAACGATCTGTCAAACATGCTGTAAAGAGATAGCCTGCTTTGGCTGGGTGGTAAGACAAGAGCAGGGTTTCTTCACCTTCTTTTATATCATGAAGGTTGGGGAAGACTATGGACCCCTTCTTCTGATAATATTTGAACATGAATCAAAAGAAACAAACAAGGGATTAGAATGGACAGTAAAAGTTTCTGAAAATATTTACATTTTTCCCATCCAGGCTCAAAGACTCCTTGAAATCTATTCATGGACTCCCCCAGCCCCGCCAAAGGGGTCTGTAGTTCTCAGTCTAAGAATCTTTGGAAGGGAATAAACATTTATTCAACACTTAATAACTATGTTAAGCTCTTAACAGTTATTATCTCATTTGATTCTCACAACAGTCCTAGAAGGTAGGTACTATTATTATCCCCATTTTGCAGTTCAGGGAAGAGATAGATTGAGGCTAAGTAATTTGCTTTGCTAGTAATTGTCTGAGGCTGGATTTGAACTCAGATCATCCTAACTCTAGACCCAGCCCTCTATCCACTGAGCCACCTAACTTAGCCTTAGACTAGACCACCACCTATTTCATTTATTGAATCATGTTTTGTAGCTGTCCTCTAAATCCTCCTGAAATATCCACATCTCTCTCTCTCTCTCTCTCTCTCTCTCTCTCTCTCTCTCTCTCTCTCTCTCTCTATGGTACCACACAGAAGAAAACATAATAAGGATTGGTTTGTTTTTAAATCAACCATAAGAACATGTCTTCATTCCAATGATTCACAGAATCTCAGAGTTGGAAAGGGGCTTGGAGGTTACCCAGTCCAATCCGTAACTGAGTAAGTAAACCCTCTTCCACATGTCAAACAAGTGATCATTCAGCCTACATTTCAAATATCTGGGGAGGTCCCTTTTCTAGCAGAGAGTGAACTGGACATAGAGTTCGGAAACCTGGGTTGACCCTGGCAAGTCATTAAATTTTTCAGTTCCTTCATTTGCAAAACAGAGATAAAAATATTATTTCACTGCCTGTCTCACAGTGTTGTAAGGAAAGCTTGGAGCTACAAATGATTTTTTTTCATTTGAGACAAAGAGTGAAGGGGTGGAGGAAGCACAGGTACAATCATACTAGGAGGGAGTCTAGCACTTGTTTATATCCATAGAAGATGGACTTTAGGAACCTGGATTTCACCACAATGCATCCCTGGATGGTGGTAGACTGTGGAAGCAGCAGTTGCTATTGGAAAAAAAGCATTTTCCCTCCTTGCCATCAGAGAAAACTCCTAATATCAGAACCCTGGGGCAAAGTCCTATTCACCTTGGACTAGTCATGACTCGAGGTAAGTGCTCTATGAACATGAGCTATAATTATTAAGATTCATTGGATAGAGTATTGGACTTGGAATCTAGAAGATTTGAGTTCAAATGCTGCCTCAGACCCATACTACCCTGTGTGACCCCTGGACTTTCTCTGCTGTAAAATGGGGATAATAGGAGCACCTACCTCCCAGGAATGCTGTCAAGATCTAAGGAGATAATGTATGTAAAGTGTTCTGCAAACCTGAATACTCCAGATAAATGGCTATTATTGGGATCTATTCCTTCTTGAGGATGTAATATGAAGGAAAAAGTTGAAGAAACATAGGGGTCATTTAGGTCAGATGTTAAAAACTTTTTACAGTAAGAACCTTGAAGAAATAGAATACATTTCTGTTAGTAGTAGCAGAATATTCTCAGGACTTTAAGGAAAAAGTTAGACAACTCTCTTTTAGAAACAGTTTCTGTGCAATGTTCCCTGAAGCTGCTAAACTCAAATGACACCTTGAAGACCCATTGCCTCAAGAACCCCTCAAAATATACTCCCCAAAATACACTCTCTTAGCATGACAGGATTTTCATTCCCATGGCTTTTTATTGAACACCTTTCTCTAGTAGAAAAGAAAACACTCAGATCTTTGAACATTAGTGGCATTGTAGTCAAACAAAACAAGGATGCCATTGTGAGAACTGGACCTATTCTCAGTTATAACTTTTATTTGCTATGTGATCTTGAGAAGGTTGCCTAACTTCTCTATGCCTCAGTTTCCTCATCAATAAAATGGATATAATAATACCTACCTCATGGCTGGTTGTGAAGATTAATGAGGTAATGCTTGCCCAGTGCTTTGAGCTCCTTGGATGAAAGGTGTTATATAAACACTGGCTATTATTATTAATAATGAGATTTAATAACAATATCTATTCTTAGGATAGTGTCCAAAGTGAACAAAAGCTGGCTATGCCCCACAGAGAAGCTTTAAGTAAGATGTCTTACATAAGTATTTAAGAAAACAGCCTAGAATTATCATGAAAGCTTAGTATGATTTATGGCATTTTAAAAATTTTGGTATTACGGAATGGAACTAAGATCTTAGTTTTAAAACTAGGGTCCTTGTCAAGGCATTTTTCTAAATCTTACAAATAACTGCTTTTCCTGTATTTCTGTTACTTATTGTTGGAGGCTATTTTTTAACCCTAATAGATTTTCTTTATGAGGAACACTGATGTTATTGTTCAGTGATGTTTGACTCTTTGTGACCCCATTTGGGGTTTTCTTGGCAGAGACACTGGAGTGGTTTGACATTTCCTTCTCCAGCTCATTTTACAGATGAGGCAAACAGGGTTAAGTGACTTGCTCAGGGTCACACAGCCAGTAAGTGTCTGAGGTCAGATTTGAACTCAGGAAACCACCTATCTATCCTTATGAGAAATGCTCCCTATTTATCAATGCTTCTCATTCATTATTTTTCTTATTCCAAAGAACATTAAAACTGATTTTATACTTTTAAAGAACATAAAAAAGTCTCTTAAGTACATTAAGTAATAAAGGACCTGGAAATAAGAAAGTAAGATCAAATGTTGGAGTACATCCAGATTCTACTAGAAGTTCCAACTTCCCTCCTCCGGAATTTCCACAAGGCCTGGAATGTAGGGAAGGAGTAGACCATTCCTTGCTATTCTCCACTGTCAGCCTTAGGAGACAAATAAAGAAACAGTTGAAGAGGAAAAGAAAGGAAAATTTAGTGGAATAACAGAAATGCTTTTCCCATATTCCCCGAAATGACTGTATTTGCTTATTATGTGTGTACATATTATTTGCTTCCTATAGAATGTAAGTTCCTTGAGGAGGCAACTTTTTTCCTTCTTCCCCCTTTATCTTAGTACCTAGTACAGTACTGCACCTTTTTGTGCAGTCATTTGTCAGTCTTGTCCAACTTTCCATGACCTCATTTGGAGTTTTCCTGGCAAAGATACTGAAGTGGTTTGCCATTTCCTTCACCTCATTTTACAGATGAGGAAACTGAGGCAAACAGGGTTTGCCTAGGGTCATACAACTAGTAAGTGTCCAAGACCACGTTCCAACTCATGAAGATGAGTTTTCCTGACTCCAGGCCCAGCACTCTACCTACTGTACCCCTGAGTTGTTCAGTAGCATACTTGGTAGGTGATGAATAAATGCTTGTTGAATGAAATTTAACAAGGGTGAGACATGGACGGAATACAAATCAAAAAGCATTTATTAAATCCTTACTTAAGGCACTATGCTAAATTCTGGGGATATATAAACAGGCAAAAATAGCCCCTGCCCTCAAGAAATTAACATTTTAATTAGGCAGACAAGACGTAAATGATGAGGAGCATGCAAAAGTAGAGAGAGAAAATGGAAGGCAATCTCAGAGGGGAAGGCACCAGCGGTCTGAGGATTATGTGGAAGCTGGCACAGAACTATCCCTTTGCTCTGTGCATATGCAGCTGGGGGGCATGAAAAGTCCCTTGCAAAAAGTGGAATTTGAGCTAGTCTTGAAGGAAGTCAAATTAATAAGCATTTATTAAGTATCTGCTGTATACCAACTTTTAGGGATTGAAGTACTGATGTGGGTCCTAAAGCAGTCCTTATTCAAACATAAATTTCTAACCCCAAAGAGCCAAGTTTCTGGAGAATTAGCCTCATCAGAGGATACCTCTTCTATCTGGTTGGTGGTCCTCTGACATTCTGAAACATTGTGATGCTGAGTAGCCTGTAGGTTTATTTCTTCACACTAGCTATGGTCCTTTTAAATATATAACTCCCACGACTTCCTCTAAATAATCAGATGAACTCTCCCCCTCCACCCTTGTATATACCAATGCTTTTAAAAAGTTTTTTGTTCAACATCTGTTCATTTTTCTGTATATTTCTAATATTTATTCTTGTTGACTAGGATATATGGGGAAGGTAGCGTTCTATGTTACACCTGACTTTTTAAAAAATGGATGAGACTGAGTTTAAGTGAACCCTGCCATTCTTGAGGGGAAAGAAAAGCAGAGAAGGACAATATACAGCCTGAGGAATATGGGGGAGCTGGGACAGAACTATCCTTTTGCCATGGTCATAGAGGAAGCGGTGGTGGTATGTGAGCTTCAATTAGTTTTAATACCAGCTGGGGAGCTATGGCCATTTCCCAAAATGCCTGACTGACTCATTGATTCATCTCTCAGCTGCTAGTAGCAGTTGGTGAAAGGCTGGAGGGATAGGAACAACTGCCTTTGTTTGCTATATGCCCTCTAGACCTCAGTTTCCTCTGCTGTAAAATAAAGAGATTGGACCTCATGTCCCTTGAACTTCCTTTTAGCTTTAAGTCTATGGTCTTTTCTTCCTTGGGATAATACCACATCATTGGTGCTGTCTAAAATTGCAAACTCCCAGAGATTGGACTACTTAAATCTTTACATAATATGTAATTCTCAGATGAGGTTTGAAGGTTCCAGAATCCCACCACAGTTTCTGAGCAGACAGCATTACCTAAAATCTAAGTCTGTTAGGTATATTCTGAAGGTAGAGATGTACAGGCTTAAAGAGACCAGGATGGTTAAGCAGAAAAACATCAAGAAAATGTTTAAGCAGAATTGGTGGTTGAGCAGAAGGAGAATAGACACTAGGGTATTAAAATTGAAAGGAGGTCTGTGAAATTTAGGTAGATACAAAAGAGTCTTTTTGTCCCAAAATCACTGGGCCAAAGCCTTCAGAGCAGGAAGTGAAACTGACCAGACACTAAATAAAATAGATCTGCCCTGTTCTCTCTCTTTGCTGTTCAAGGCTTAAGGCCTTGGACTGAGTGCCTTGATTGGGAAAGAGCAAATCAAGCCTCCATGGTCAAAAAAAAAAAAATGGAGAGAGATTTGTTTGTGATTTCAAATCCTTGCAGGAGTTCTTAATCTGGAGTCTGTGAACTTGTGTGTACATGTTATTGTTGTTTTAAAGTATTTTGCTGACTGTATTTCAATAAAATTACATTTCTTTGCAAACTTCATCATTTTATTTTATGTATTTTTAAAAACTTATTCTAAGAAGGTGTCCATAGGCTACACCAGATTGCCAAAGGGGTCCATGAACGCACATACAAAAAAAAATTAGAAAAAGCAAAGCTCTATTTGGAGCATCCTTTAAAATCTCTTCACATTTGTATTGTGTTTAATATGTCTTATTAAACATTGATTAAACACTCTTCGCATGCTTACTATAACCAATCAATAAGCATTTATTAAGTGCCTACTGCATACTCCTGAACTCAGAGGATACAAATACAGAAAAACAAAACAACCCTTCCTGGTAAGGAATTTATATTCTAATGGAGGAAACAAGTATTGTGTATGTGTATACAGCGTAAAACATCAAGAGAAAAAACACAAATGACCAAGTACCAATACATACAGAACCTTAGAAAAAATAATCCGTACAAAAACGAGAGGAAAAACATATTTGAAACTATTGATAATTACTAAGACAGGCAGCAATTAATATGCACAGAGATGGGGCCTTACTGTTCTCCAAAGCCATAGTTCGTTTAAAATACCCTGTAATTTATGAGCAATATTTAATACTTCAGTGACCATAAACCTCACTGTTTTATTACCACTGTTTAGCATACCTTTGATGTGCTGGCTGGCACTACACAATCCAAAACAAATTATTTTCAGGAAGCTGGATATTCTATAAATGCAGGGAAGCAATAAATAACACACAAGAGGAATATTTTCTGTGGGTTCTGACACGCCACAATCCCTCTCTCCATGACACTGGCTTCCCAGGCAGCACCTCAAACCTGAGGGGTTGTTTTCACCTGGGAATACCCAAGCACACATGCCAGGTCATTTGGGAGTGCTGAAGCCTCAGCTGCCACTAATCTCATTCTTGCTTTTTTTCTGGTTTGTTTGCTTTCTTTCCTTTCTCAGACCTGTGGCAGAGGCAGATGTGAAGCAACTGAAGGCACTTTGGCCAAACCTGGACTTCTTTCTCGTTAATAGGCTGCAGATGTTCAAGAAACAAAAACTCTCATTCATTTTTCTTGAAATTCTTTCTTTTTTTCTGATTTTGAGATGAGTGTGAAGAAATAAGAGAACGGTGGGCCAAGGAGCAATTGGAGATGAAGAGGATTTAGAAGACAAACCCAAACAGGAGTCTGTGATCTATTGGAAAGAGTTCAAATCCTGCCTTTGTTGCATATTGCCTAAGTAGCCTTGGGCAAGTCCCTTAATCAACCTGTGGTTCAGTTTCCTCATCAATAAAATGAGGGGGTTGGACTAGACCAGTAGTGGGGATCCTGTGGCCTTCTAGGTCCTTGGATGTGACCTTTAGACTGAGTCCAATTTTTGCAGAACAAATCCTTTTATAGAGAGGACCTAGAGGGCCACATGTGGCCTCGAGGCCTTAGGTTCCCCACCCCTGGACTAGATGGTTCCTCTTAGATTTATACCTTGGTACTGATCAATACTGAGAGGGCAACGAGGCAAGAGTTGCTAAACTCCACTGGGGATAAAGATCTTGATACTTTTTTGAGGGTTTAACTCCAGGTAAAAATTAAATAAGCTTAAAAAAACTACTTAAAAAGTGATGCAAATATCTCAATATTTTGTAATTTGAGAAAGGGGGCACGAAACAGGATTAAAAGGTCAGCTGAGATGATTCATTGGCTTGAACTGACTAAATTCCTCAAGCTAAATCCAACCAAAAATAATGAGACAATCTTTCTGTTTTCATTTGAGACATTCAAATATTTTTACATCAGCTTGCTCTTTTAGTACAAACCCATTTCTCTTATCCTCACTTTACAGGTATGCAGACTGAGAGTTAGAGTTAAGAAGGTGTTTTCCCAAAATCTCACTGAGAAACTCTCTTCTAACTCCCAAAGAAAGGTTCTGTCCATTTCATATTCCTACCTCTCTCAGTGTGTTAGTGCTTAATAAATGTTTTCTCCTTCCTGCACTTAACTTTGGGCTGAAGAGACACAAACTCCAGAACTTAGGGAAAAGTATAGTCTCTTCCTTCCTATCCCCTGCCATTGAAACCCTGAGCCACACTTGGGGCGGGGGGGTGAGGAGGGGGTGGTTAGGTTCACTGAAGATTGCACGACTTTGTTGCTACCAATAAGAATCACCATCATCTTACTGAGATCATAGTCACAGCCACAAAAGTACCATGTAGGGCTCAGGTCATCACTTCCAACTGGTCGTGGAACAAAGAGGCTAGGCTAGTTAGCAGAATCCACCCTCTGGAGATTCCTTGGGTAGGCACTGGCTGAAATTCAAATTGGGATCCTCATGGTCCAGACATAGCAGTCCAAGCTCCTTTGGAATTGATGTGTAGAGAGGCTCTTCATTTGACGAGAGCATCAGGGTCCAAAAAGGGATGGCGGGAGCAGCACCCTGAACGCTAGAGGACCCACTCCACTCTTTACTTGATGGGCTTTTTGCATCATATTTCTGTTCCTCAGCTACTAGTCCTTCCCCCCAATATTGCTTGAGATTAATTTGATTAATTATATATATATGTATGTATATAATAATGACAGCTAGAATTTAAATTGTGCTCTAATGTTTACAAAGCACTTGATATATGTAATTCCATTTGATCTTTACAACAACCCTATGAGGTATTATTATCGCCATTTTACAGATGAGGAGACTGAGGTTGAGAGAGAGAGTGACTTTTCCAGCATCACAAGGTAGTCAATATGGATTTAAGCTCATGTCTTCCTGACTCCAAGTCCAGTGTGCATGCTTGTGTGTGTGTGTGTGTGTGTGTGTGTGTGTGTGTGTGTGTGTGTACCTTTTCCTCCACATCATTCCCATAGAACGTAAGTTCTCTGAGTCAGGGATTGATTTTTTTGTGTCTTTGTATCCTTAGAGCCTATCACAATACATGCCACATAGTAGGTGCTTAATAAATGCGTATTGATTAATTGGTGGTACGTCTTCCAAACTTGGCAAATCCTTGTCAAGGATGGAAGACACAAAGCTCATTCCCTTATCTCTCATGATGCCCTATTGATTCCCTGTATTTTTCTGTCTCTTACATATTCTCAGACATTTTGGGGGGAAACATTTGCCCCTAGTCAGTAAATGGCTTCTGCCCACTGTACCCTATAAGGCTCTCAGGGTCACCCAGACTTCAGCAGTACACATTTGGAATACAGCAGCCACTTCTGGGTGAGGTTGGCAAGAACCTGACAGGGCTCACTCTCCAATTCTTCTGCATCTGGCATTGGTGAGATGGGATGACTCAAATGTCTGTCTCTACTCTCCAATTTCCTTTTCCCTCACTTAACAACAAGGATCTCCCCTTCCATCCATCTCCATATGCCTCATCCTGAAGGGAGGCTCAGTAGCCAAGAGTTTCAGAACAGGGAAATCAGAGGTTCACACCATCTCTTCCAGTCACCAGCTGTGCTGGAGAGCCAATGAAAAATGTCTTCTGATGGCAATCATTGCCAAAGGAAATGCTTCAAGAGTGGATTGCACATGTCTCCCATAAAAGGGGAGAATATGTCTATAACAAAGAGTTCTTAAAAGATGTTGGGTAATCACATCAATACTGTTGCCAGCCACTCTTTCACTTGGTTGCTCTTTAGGGACAAGGAATGCATTCCATATTCCCCCAGACAGCTAGAATGTAGAGTGATTGGAAGGATGGCTAATTTACATGAATTGTCCTCTTATCTAGAAGCCATATTTCACCAGGGAAATAAAATATCAAAGATGAACTCTATTTACACAATAGCTGCCATGCCAAGTGAATGAAGAACAGTGTTTAACTGGGCTTTATAAATAAAGGAGCAACAATATCTACATGAAACAGATAAATGAAAATAAATTAACCGAGATACAAACTTTGTCCTTTAAATGGCTTAGTTGGGTTTGGAAATAATGAAAGACCTCACTTTGAGAAGTTCTAGTCTTTGAACATTCAGACTTGCACAGCAATGAAATTAGGAGTTTGTTTTCTATAACAGAATCTTATTTGTTGTGGTTGTTTACTCAAGATTAATTGAAGGATTCTTTTAGAAGATGATTTACTTCACAGAATGCATAGAACATGAGTCAGACCCATCCCATGCTATACATACATACATACACATACATAAAAATATGCATATATGTGTGTGTATATACCTAGTCTATGGTACATTAAAAATTTAATTCAAGTTCCCCAAACTCAACACATCCTCTTCTCCCTTCTTTCTCTTCCTTCCCTCCCTTTTCTTTTTTCCTTCCTTCTTATAGTCCATGAATACTCAATGGATGTGGGGATAGATTTCAGGAAGTCCATGAACTTGGATGGGAAAAAAACTACAACTTTATTTTCACTAATTTCTAACTGAAATTTAATATCTCCTTAAATTGGAATTTTAAAAAAAATCTGAGAAGGGGTCCATAGCTTTCACAGACTGATGCCAAAGGGATCTATGACACAAAACAAGTTAAGAAGCTCTAGATTAGAAGATAATTAATGTCCTTTCCAACTCTTAATCTATATCTTTATGACACACCTTTTCCATAAAGTGAAACACAGTACTCTTTGTCCAAGGGTTCTTGTTTTTTGAAGGGCTGATAAAAACTCTGTCCAAATTCAGCACTTCCAAGTCCTATCTCCAGCTGCAGTACATCTTGAATGACATCAGTTTGGCTTCATTTCCACCCAGTTCCTTCCTTCTGAGAACTTTCTCCTGGATCTCCTCTTTTAAAACTAGGACAGCTAGGTGATATGATATGTAGACTACTAGACTTGAGTGAAGAAGACCAGAATTTGAATCTCACCTCAAATGTTTACTAGTTGTATGTCTCAAGAAGAACCTCAGTTTCCTCATCTGTGAAAGAAAGGAGTTAGATGACTTCTAAGATCCCTTCCTATTTCAAGGGACCTATAAAAACACTGTTCAAGAGATGCCACAGGACAGGAAGAGATAAGATAGCAGAGAAAAGGCGGGGACTCACCTGAGCTCTCCTCAAGACACCTCTGAGCATTTTAAAATAGTGCCTCAAAATAAATTCTGGAGGGGCAGAACCCTATAAAAGAACAAGATGAAACAATTTTCCATCCAACACAACTTAGAAGGTTAGCAGGAAACGTCTGTATCACCTGAGAGAGAGTGGAGCACAGCACAGGCCACACCAGCACAGACCCAGCCCCAGAAAACCCAGAATAGGCCTTGGGAGCCACTGAATCAGCAGTGGCAGCATCTGCTTCCAGACATCTCAGCTCACACAAGGTAAGTGGGTTGAACAACTGGACAGAAGGAGATCAAAGGAGTCTCTTTGCTAGCACTGAGGCAGACCTCTATTGTTTTGCCCATACTATGATCTGGATCACAGTCCTGAGTGGCAGTCCCAGGGTGAGAAGGAGCACTAGCACACCAGAGCTTTCAGCCACAGTGGAGTGGAGACCCTTGTCATAGTTCCAGGGCAGAAAAGAGTATCTGTGACCATTCAAAGACCAGAGAACAGGCTAGGAGAACAGTAAACAAATCTCTCCCTACATCATACCACCTTGGAATAACCAAAAACTTAAACCCCTGAAGTCTGGGACAGTGTGCCCTCCATCCTGGAAACAGAGTCTCACTTTAGCAAAGAGTTAAAAGTCAAGAAATAGGAAATGGACAAACCACAGAAAAAGATTCTGACTATAGAAAGATACCATAGAGACAAAGAAGATGAAAATACACACCCAGAAAAAGAGAACAGGCAAAATCCCTGCATCCAAAGCCTCAAAGAAAATATGAATTGGTCTCAGGTCATGAAAAAGCTCCTTTTTGATTTTAAAAATCAACTAAAAGAGGTAGAGGAAAAATTGGGGTAAAAATGAGGGTGATACAAGAAAATCATGAAAAAAGAGTCAACAACTTGATAAAGTAAATAGAAAAAAATACTGAAGAAAACAACACCTTAAAAAACAGAGGAGGCCAAATGATAAAAAGAGGCACAAAAATCCAATGAATAGAAGAATGCCTTGAAAAGCAGAATTCGATGAATGAAAAGAGGTACAAAAAGAAATAATTCAAATATCATGGAGTCACAATCAAGATAATACAAGATTAGCAGTTTTAGACTAAAGAATCAGAGGGCTTGGAGCGTGATATTCCAGAGGGCAAAGAAGCTAGAATTACAATGAAGAATCACCTACCCAGAAAAATTGAGGATAATCCTTCAGGGGGGGAAATGTAACTTCCATGAAACAGAGGACTTTCAAGCATTCTTGATGAAAAGGCTAGAGCCGAATAGAAAATTTGACTTTCAAATACAAAACCAAAAGGAAGCATAAAAAAGGTAAATAGAAAAGAGAAATCATAAGGGACTTAATAAGGTTAAACTGTTTACATTCCTAAATGAGAAAACAGTATTTGTAACTCATAAGTAACTCATAAGTACTTCATTATTTTAATGAAGGAGTATGTATAGATAGCGGGCAAGTGTATAAGTTAAATATGAAGGAATGATATCTAAAAAAAAATAAAATTAAGAAATGAGAAAAAGGAATATACTGGGAAAAGGCAAAGGGAGAAGCAGAATGGTGTAAATTATCTCACCTAAAAGAGGCAAGAAAAAGCTTTTAGAGTGGATGGGGAGATGAGGGAGGTAGCCAGGAGTGTCGTGAACCTTACCTTTATCAGAATTGGCTCAGAGAGAGAATAACATTCACACTCAGTTGGGTATAGATTTCACACTCAGTTGGGTATAGAAATCTATTTACCCTACAGGAAAGTAGGAGGAGATGGGGATAAGAGAAGGAAGGGGGGGCAGAGTGATTGAAGGGAGAATGTATAGGGAGCAAAACACTTTTGAGGAGGGACTGGGTGAAAGGAGAGAGAGAGAGAGAATAGAATATATAGGAGGCAAGTAGGATGGAGAGAAATACAGTTAGCAATCATAACTGTGAACACATTTTTGAAGCAAGTTTTTTCTGATAATGGCCTCATTTCTCAGATGTGTACAGAACTACATCAACTTTATAAAATAAGGACCATTCCCCAATTGTTAAATGATCAAAAGATATGAACAGTCAGTTTTTCAGATAAAGCAATCAAATCTCTCTATAGCCATATGAAAAAATGCTCTAGCTCATTATTGATTGGAGAAATGCAAATTACAACAATTCTGAGGTACTACCTCATGCCTATTAGACCAGCTAAAAGGACAGAAAAGGAAAATGACAAATATTGAGGGGATGTTGGAAAAAATGAGATACTTATGCACTCTTGGTGGACTTGTGAACTGATTCAAACATTAGGTAGAGTAATTTGAAACTATGCCCAAAAGGCTGTAAAACCTACATACCTTTTGACCCAACAATACCACTACTATCCCAAAAGAGATTTTTTTTAAAAAAAAAATGAAAAGGATCTGTATGCACAAAAATATTTATAGCATCTCTATTCTAGTGGTAAAGAATTGGAAATCGAAAGAATGCCCATTAATTGGGGAATCTCTAAACAAGTCATGGTATATAATTGTGATAGAATTATACTATAAGAAATGATGAACAGTATGCTCTCAGAAAAACCTGGAAAGACCTGCATCAACTGATGCGAAGTGAAAAGGGTAGAACCAGGAGAACTCTGTACACAATAACAGCAATATTGTAAGATGATCAGCTGTGAATGATTACCTAATCTCAGCAATACAATGATCCAAGACAACCCTAAAGGACTTAGGATAAAAAATCTTTATCCATTTCCAGAGAAAGAAATAGTGGAGTCTGAAAACAAATTGAAGCATATTTTTTACTTTATTTTTCTTGGGGGTTTTTTTTTTGGTCTATGTTTTCTTTTACAACATGAGTAATATGGACATGGTTTTCGTGACTACACAGGTATAATCTATATCAAATTGCTTGCCTTCTCAATGAGGGAGGGTGGGAAGGAAGGAGAGAATTTGGAACTCAAAATTTTAAAAATGAATGTTAAAAATTGTTTTTACATGTAATTGGGGGAAAACAAAACCCTAAATAAATAATTTTAAAAAGAAAACAAGAAAAATGGCACAGTGGCATCCTGGTAAGTTAACTGACTCTTTAGTCATATCCACTTGCATGATGCACCATAGCTCTCAAATTCTCTCAAATTCTACCATCACTAGCACTCCACAGAATTACATCATTTGGTCTGGTGGCGAATATTCATTCCACAATTGTGTGAACTACCTGGCTTAGATCTGAATGACCCATTTTACAGTCTTTGGAAACTTGAATTGGTTCTTGATCCAATTTGGAATGTTATCCTGGACTGGAACCAAACCTTTTGAACTTTCCAAGATACTTCATTTTTGGATATGATGTATTTGGTATGGTGTAATGGATATGCCATTTCTCTCTCTCTTTCTTTCTCTCCTTCTCTCTCTCTCTGTCCCTCTCTCTGTCCCTCTCTCTCTCTCTTTCTCTCTCTCCCCTTCCTCCCTTCTTCTCTCTCTGTCTCTCTGTGTCTCTATTTCTCTCTGTCTCTCTCTCTCTCCCTCTCCCCTTCCCCTACCCCCCTCACCCCACCCCCCTTTTTCTTCCAACATAATATTTTGGTATGGAAATAGATATATTAAGATACTACCACAGATTTCTCTGACCCTGATCCAAGCCCATGGATCTGAACACTGCACTGGAAACTCAACAAGAAGAGGCTTTCTTGGAAGATTTCGAGGGCTTCCAGTTTCCAGTCAGCCTGGAAATAGTACCAGGAAAAACTTTTGTGTGATGTGGAGGCTTCTGCTGCCAGTCCTTGGCTCTCCCTTCCCACAGGGCTGAGGCCCACAAACGTTGCTTTCATAAAAGTTAACTAAACAAATTGGAGTTTCAGAAGCTGGAGTAGGGTTTGAATTGGGGTAAAGGTTTGGGCTCCTCCTTGTTTCATTTGAAAAGATTTCCTCCCCCCCCCCCCCAACTAATCCTACATTTAGCCACTAACTGCAAACAGTTCATGCCAAGGTCTGTTGATGTGAAGCAGCTGGGGGAAAGGGGAGCTTGGTGAACAATATCAGCTTGGCCTCCAGAGGGCTGAGCACACTCAGAACAATCTGTTTTCTGGGCTGGGGATAGCTAGGAGGTAATTCCATTTCTTGTCTCTCTCTTCCTTCTCTCTCTCACTTTCTTTCTCTCTTCCTTCCTTCCTCCTTCCTTTCTTTTTTCCTTTCTGGAAGCTCTTATGTCACTTTATTAACCCCTCTTTTCCGTATACTCCATTTATAAGGTTGGATTTTTAGACAAAGAAATCGGTGTGGGAGAACCTGTTGCTTGGTGATTCTGGTTCAAGGCATCGGGTTGTTAGATTCAAACGGTGGGAGAGGAAAGTGATTTTTCTACTACAGCATGTCAGTCAGCTAGCAAGCAGTTATTAAGTGCGTACTATGTGCCAGATATGGTGCTAAGTACTGAAGCTACAAAGAAAGACAAAAAGCAGTCTTTACTCTCAAGGAGCTTGCATTTAATGACAGAGTTTTGTTGTTGTTCAGATGTGTCTGACTCTCTGTGACCCCACCTGGGGTCTTCTTGGCAAAGAGCTGCTTACCATTCCCTTTTCTGGTTCATTTTGCAGATTAGGAAACTGAGGCAAAGAGGGCTAAATGATTTGCCCAGGGTCACACAACTACTAAGTATTTGAGGTTGAATTTGAATTCATGAACATAAGCCTTCCTATCTTCATAGGAGATAGAGAGAAAGAAGAGAGGAAGGAAGGAAGAGAGAGAGAAAGAGAGAAAGAAAGAAAGAAAGAGAGAAAGAGAGAAAGAAAGAAAGAAAGAAAGAAAGAAAGAAAGAAAGAAAGAAAGAAAGGAAGGAAGGAAGGAAGAAAGGAAGAAAGGAAGAAAGAAAGAAAGGAAGGAAGGAAGAAAGGAAGGAAGGAAGAAAGGAAGAAAGGAAGAAAGAAAGAAAGAAAGAAAGAAAGAAAGAAAGAAAGAAAGAAAGAAAGAGAAAGAAAGAAAGAGAAAGAAAGAAAGAAAGAAAGAAAGAAAGAAAGAGAAAGAAAAAGAAAGAAAGAAAGAAAGAAAGAAAGAAAGAAAGAAAGAAAGAAAGAAAGAAAGAAAGAAAGAAAAAGAAAGAAAGAAAGAAAAAGAAAGAAAGGGAAGGAAGGAAGGAAGGAAGGAAGGAAGGAAGGAAGGAAGGAAGGAAACATGCAAGCAACTATGGGAACAAACTATATACACAATAAACTGGAGACAATCAATAGAAGAGATTGGGAAAAGCTTTTTGTAGGAGGTGAAATATTAATTGGTACTTGAAGGAAGCCAGCAGAAGCCAGGAGGTAGAGATGAGAAGCAAGAGAATCCCAGGCATGGGGGAACAGTCAGTGAAAATGTTCAAAGTTGCTCGATGGCTGCCTGAACTCTGAGCATAAAAACCAAAATTAATCAGCAGAGGGGAATTGGAAGGACCTTAGACTCATTGTCATAAGACCTGGGATCTAGGTCTATTGTGTTATCTGAGTTTGAATCTGAGGATGGTAGAGTGATTACTCTAAGGAAGCTGAGAGATCTTCCATATGAGGCTTTTCCTTATGCTCCCCCCAATCTCTCTAGTGCCCTCCCTTCAAAACCATCTCCTACCTCCTTTGTACATGCTCCTATCTATATGCCTTCTCCCCCAAGCACCAGGTGGCTGATGGTTTTTTTGCTTTTGCTTTTTTTTTTTTTTTTTTTACAAACTTAGTATCTTTTGATTGACTAACATTCCCTTCTCTCCTCTGACACTGCCACCATCTTGGTACAGGTAGGCACTCCTTGCCTCACATCTGGAGTACTGGAATGTAGCCTTTGAGCAGGTTCTCCCTGCCTCAGATCTCCTACCACTCCAGTCCATTCTTCATTCAACTGTCAAAGTCATCTTCCTAAAATGTCGATCTGACCATGTCACCTCTTCCTTCTCTCTACTTCCCCACTCAAAAATTCCAGTGGCTTCCTATTATGTCCAGCATCTAATATAATCCTCCTTTTGGGCTTTTAAAATCCTTCATAATCTGGCCTCTTTTTTACCTTTCCCTATTTCAAAGCCCATCCTATCCCACAGTGTACTCTGTGATCCAGCGACACTGACCTCCTTGCTCTTCCTCACCCATGATATTTGCCTCCCAGTTCCTACTGTTTTCATCAGCTGTCCCCCATGCCTAGACCCCTCTCCTTCCTTGTCTCTGCCTCCTGACCTCCCTGGCTTCCTTCAAACTCCAGCTAAAATTCCCCATTCCACAAGAAGCATTTCCCTGACCCTCATAATGCTGCTATCTTTCCTCTGACACTATTCCTCCCAAATTGTCCACCATCTCACCTCTCTTTACAGATAAGGAAAGTGCTTTCCCTTTCCCTCTGGCCCACCCCTAAATTTTCCACCACCCCAATCTTACTTTACAGATGAGGAACCTGAGGTGCAAAAACATTAAGTAACTTGGTTGAGGTCACACAGAGGCAAAGTCCAGTCTCAGATCATTGTTCAGTCATGTTCAACTGGTCATGACCCTATGAACCCTACTGTCCACGGAGTTTTCTTAGCACAGATATTGAAACGGCTTTCCATTTCTTTCTATGGTGAATTAAGGCCAAGAATGTATGACTCTGGCCAAGGTGCTCAATCTCTATCTGCCTTGGTTTCCTCATCTGTAAAATAGAGATAATAATAGTAACTACCTCTCAGTAATGTTGTAAGGATAAAACAAGATTATATATTTATGGTTGTTTTTGGATGGCCCTAAATGGTAATTTAAGAGCAATCACATTGCTTTGGGGCAATATACAAAGTTTCAAAAGATGACTACACAAGCATTATGATTATGATTATCAGAACATACAGACACACACACGCACACACACACACACATATATATGTACATATATATGCTCATGGTCTTAAGAAGATCATCTACTAAAGCATGGGTTGGGATCACAACCTGCATAGGTAGAGGGAAGCCTTACGCAAATGATATCCTGGATATTTGAAGAGAAAAGTTATTATTTTTATCACTTCAACTATATTCAAGCCTAAAATCCAATTTAACTACATTAAGGCTTGGCATCCTCAAAAGACCCAACAGGTTTTTGAATGGTAAAGCCTATAAGAAGGGATGGACTCACCACTACATTATGGATCAGAGGCTAGAGTAGTGCTACCTTCTCCAAATCTTTGCTTCCTGTCTGAACTGAAGAAGTGAGTTGATGAGAAAACTCTGTAATGGATCTCCTATAGGTGATAGGAACCTTGTATATTGCCTAAAAGTGAGATGAGTGTTTGTAAGTTACTGTTGGTAAGTCATTCAAAAACACCCACACAACATCAACTCTCTTGGAAAGAGAATTTAGAGTAAATCTTAGGTTACCCATGACTTAAATGAAATAGAATCAACAGTATTTTTTTAAATGAGTTCATTGTTCTTCTCTTTTGTTCTGATTCTTCTTTCACAACATGGCTAATGTGGAAATATGTTTAATATGATCATATCCATATCAGATTACATGCCATCTTAAAAAGAGGGGGAAAATTTGGAACTCAAAATCTTACAAAAGTGAATGTTGAAAGCTAAAAGTAAATAAATAAAATTTTAAAAAAATATTACAAAAACTAATTTTTAAAAAATGAACTCATTATAATCCAAAAGTGTTGAGGGCATCATTTTGATGAACTTAAAAGGTAAAAAAATAGTGAGTAGGTCCCATACAGGAAGCAGCTAATTGATTCCAAAACTTTCTAGTCAGTGGCAAAGGTCCTAAATGAGTTTTTTTCACCCTTTATCCTTTTGTAGATTTGTGTCATAGAACCAAAGATTTAGAGTTAGAAGGGACTTCAAAGGCCATCTAGTTGAACCCTTTCATTTTACAGATAAGGAAACTGAGACCTAAACAATAATAGTATTTATGCAGTACATTAAGGTTTTCGAAGTATTTTTTGTGTATTATGGAGGAAAGTGACAGGTAGTAAGTAGTAGAATCAGGATGCCAACTCACTTCCTTTGGACTCCAAATTTGGCATGATTTTCTTTACACTACATTGTCTCCCAATCTAGTAGGTTTCCACAATTGGTCTATGATACACCTGCATTATCTATCTGAACACACTGAACCATCTTGACTACTTTAGGATCATACTTCTACAGCTCAATGTGACTCCGGCTGTTTATATAATTGTATGTTAATGTATTTTTGCATAATGGGAAGATCTTTTTCATCCATTAATAGACCCAAGGGACCTGTTTGAGTCACATGGAAGCCTGAGTGATGCGAGTCTGTGGTGGGAGGAGTTTGTCGATTGGGTGAAGTACAAAGGATGGAACAGAGTTGAAAGAAAGTTGATCACAGCAATTAGAGCTGAGGGAGAGAGAGGAAGCAGGCAGAGAGCTGAGAGTGTTTGTTTGTGGAAAGTATCTAGCAGGGGGAAGACTTGGGAATGGTGGTACCCCCTGCACTGTTATTGTGTATGGATTTCTTTCTTGCTATGGTGGATTTGGCTTTCTGGTGTTAGAAATCAGCTTTCTGGAGGTTAAATAAATGTTTTGGTTCTGTTTTCCATGTGGAGAGTTATATTTTGCAATTTAGAGTTATGCTGGCATATTCATAGCCACTGTAGGTGCTGTGAATATCGCTTTGGTGCTACAATAATCCAGTCCCCTCATTTCACAGATGAAGAAATAGACCCATGGGGGTTCCAAGGTCAGAGAGATAGTAATTGTCAGAAATGGATTTGGATTTAGAACTTCCAACTCCAGAGTCAGCTCTTCTGAGGCAGTGAGGTGGCCCAGTGGATAGAATGCTAAGCCTGAAATCAGGAAGAAGTCAATTCAAATCCCACTTCATATATTCACTAACTGTGTGACCTTGGGCAAGTCATTTAACCTTGGTGTCCCTCAGTCTCCTCAGTTGTAAAATGAAGATCATAATAGCACCTACTTTCCATGGTTATTATGAGGATCAAATGAGATAATATTTGTGAAGTGCTTAGCACAGTGCATTAATTTATTTAATGCCTAGTAAATGCTTATTTTCTTCCTTCTCTCATTTCCTTTCCAATGTATCATTCTAAGCCCTACTTTTCCAGTTTGCATAGACTAGACTATGATTCCTTGAGAGAAGGAATCAGTTATCTTCCTTGTTTGTACCCCAAGATTGAGATACTCTATAAACTGTGTTCTAAATACTTGTAATACTCCACAGATCCTAGTGCACTACCACAATAACAGTAGTATTCATCCCTATCTTGCTATCTGTCACTGGAGTTATTGAAAGATGCTTTCAATGAATTAACAGGAGATGAGCTGATATCCCAACATAAAAGAGAAATAGCAGTTGACTAGAATGGTCCACTGGTACTTTTGCAATGTTGGGAGAAATCAAGGAAGAGCATTACCTGTTGTGGTGAACTTTGAAGGGTTTAGAAAATGACAGGGATCCTTAACCTGGGAATTGTGAACTTTAAAATACATACACATACACACATATACACATATACGTATATATGTATATAGACAAATATGATTGGTTGGCTTTGTAATATGGACCAGTATAATTATTATCTATTACAGAGATACCAATTGTACTATTGTAATACAACTGTTTTGGAATTTAGAACATTTAGAATACTATTGTAATTGATCCCAACGTACTTAGTTTGCTTGGTAATCCTGTTATTTGTCTTTTATGTATTTAAAAACATCATTCCAAGAAGGGAATCATCACTTGGCTGTGAAAGATGTCCATGATACAAAAAAATTCAAGAACCTTTGTGAAAAACTAAAATGGGCAGATATAGGTTATCACAACCTCCATTGGTGGGGGATAGTCCCAAAGTGATGATTTCATAGATCTATTTGAGAAATTTGTACTTTGTATTCATATGGTTCTTTTAGCACAATGCCATAGAAAAGGTGCTGTGATTTAGAGTCGGAACTAAATAGGTAGATAATGCATTTATTAAGCACTATGTCCTATTTACTGGGCTAAATGCTAGGGATACAAATATAAGCAAGTGAAATAGTTTCTGCTTTTGAAGAACTTCCATTCTTTTTTTTTGTTAGGTGAAAATTTCTTTTTAAAAAATATTTCATTTTTTTAGTTTTCAATATTCACTTTTATAAGATTTTGAGTTCCAAATTTTTTCTACCTCCCTTCTTCCCTCCCCTCCCCAAGACAGTTATACATGTACAATCATGTTAAACATATTTCTGCATTAGTCGTGTTCTGAAAAAAAGAATCAGGACAAAAGAGAAAATTCAAAAGAAAGAAAAAAGAACAAAAAAGTGAAAATAGTATGCTTTGATCTACATTCATCTTTCTTAGGATGTGGATAGCATTTTACATCATGATTCTTTGTAGATTATCTTAGATAATTGTATAGCTGAGAAGAGTTAAGTCTATCAAAGTCAGTCATGGAACACTGTGGCTGTTACTGTGTATAGCGTTCTCTTGGTTCTGCTCAATTTACTCAGCATCCATTCATGTATGTCTTTCCAGGTTTTTCTGAAATCCACCCTGCTCATCATTTCTTATAGAACAATAGTATTCCATTACATTCATATATATCACAACTTCTTCAGCCATTTCCCAGTTGATGGACATCCCCTCAATTTCCAATTCTTTGCCACCACAAAAAGAAGCCCTATAAATATTTTTGTACATGTGGGTCTTTTTTCCTTTTATATGATCTCTTTGGGATACATTCCTAGTAGTGGTATTGCTAGATCAAAGGGTATGTATAGTTTTATAGCCCTTTGGGAATAGTTCCAAATTGGAAGAGCTTGCATTCTAATGGGAGAAAAAAACACATAAAGGAGAACTAGAAAATACATGGTACACACAAGAAGGCATGGCATAGAGTTGACTAAGATGTGATTCAGAAGCTTGATTCCTGGCAAGATAAGACAAAACCTCACCAATCAGAGCCAAGTCACTCAGGGATGGAGTTCAAGTTTGTGTTGAGGGGAGAAGAGAGGATAAGGGTGATTGTGAGCAATGATGCCACCCTCTGCAGTAAACTCTGGAGAACACATAGACCAGAATCATGCAGAATGGGTAAGCAGGGATGAATTTTAATCTATATTGCTGGGAGGAACTCCAGAATCAATAAGATCACAGATCCATTCATGTAATTTGTAGTTTATATTCCTATGGTACTTTCAGCATATTGCAGTATAAATAATGCTAGATCAGGAGTCAGAGGACGTAGGTTCAAAATCTAGGTCTGATACTTATTGTACATAAGGAGTCTCCACACATTTTTTAAGCTTAACAACTGCATGGAGACTTGGGGGACACACTACAGTTAAAGATAGATACTTAATATTACTTCTCTTGGACCTAGTTTTGTCACCTGTACATGGAAAGGTGTTAAAACTAAATGGATTTGAGGTCTAACTCTAAGGTATCAACTGTAAATCTATGACCTCATAGAAACTCTGGCAGGTTGGTAGGGCAAGTCCAAGTGTTATCTATTTTTCACTTGGGGAAATTGTGGATGAGGTAGAGTGATTAGAGCATGATGTGCCCAAGGTCACACATCTAAGACAGGGTTGGAACCCTGGTCTCCTGTTGCCAATGTCTATGGACAATTAAAAATGATTAGTTGAATTTGATGCTCATTTATCATCATAACTGGAAGACACATATATTGAGTGAATGTTTTTAGACACAAATTAGGAAAGACACAAATGTGTGAGAAAACCTATGATGAAAAAAGTTCAAATTTGTTTCTCTTTTCTCAAAGTTGGATTTATATTCACCCAACAATGCCATTACTTTTCTATGATGTTAGACCACTGAATGGAACTTTCAGGGACAGGACAATTAGATATTTAGGGTCTGATAATATAGTGAATGATTACTCTGGGTATGGGGTGATACTATTGATGACTTCCCTTTCCTGATTTGAAAAAGTTTGAGATAGACTTTGCAGCTAATGTCCTTGAGGACATGTGAACATACAGTTTAGAGCAGAGGTTGCTAAAGTTATTTGGCCTACTGCCCCTTTTTCAAAAAAAATTATTCAGCATCCCCTGGAAATCTACTTTATTTAATCCTTTAATATTTTTTCCCAAAATTTGCATCATTTAAAAAATATAGAATTTTTTTAAAGAATGATGCATCTTAAATTTAATAATTTATTATAAATTTGTGGGGTTTTCCTACATTTAAATTTTGGTGACAAAATATTGTGTCATGTAATCATATAATACTGTATTATAAACATGTCATGATGTATGCTGGACTTCCCAGCAATGCACAACACACTCGCCTGCCAACACTTGCTTGTTAAGACCTGTCAGTGGACTTGACCACTGATTAGTTATAACTTGCATTTTGTGTGTTTATTTGGAAAATAATGTAATGACTATGATCTAACTCCATTTCACAACAGATGAAATGTGCAAAGGGCTTTTCAAACTTTTCTTCTCTTCTCTTCTTTTCTTATGCTTCCACCACTCTCTTATTTTTTAATTTTTTTTCACTCTCTTATTTTTATTTGATGCCCTCTAATTGCATCTGAAGCTACTACCTCCCCCTCCTGGATCATTCCAACACCCTCCAGGGAGAGTTATTGCCCACTTTGAAAGCCTATGGTTTAGAGGTAGAAAATACATTTAAGTCCATAGAGTCCAATTCTTTCATTCACAGAGGAGAAACCTGAGATCTCGTGACTGAGTTCATCTCTGTTCACATTTCACCATGCTGTCTCCTCTCATCCAACCCAACTTTCTTTCTTTTGGAGTCTAATTTCCACTTGAAACTTCACAAATTCTGGTAGCTAGTAATATAACCCTGAACAAATTGCTTCATTTTCTGGGCCTCAGCAACCTTGTGCATAAAAAGAAGAATTGGAGATGGAAGGTCTCTAAGGTCCTTAGCAGCTCAGAAACTGTCGTTGATTCTGGGATTATACATCCAGACAAAGCTCAAAGGGAGCCTGTGGAGACAACCAGTTACAACAAATGCCACTGATGTTTACCTATGAGTAGAGAGCTGCGTCTGTTCCTTCTGTAAGAAAGGCAAAGAAAAGAGTCAGTGTCCTGGTGAAAGACAACATTTCTGAAAAACCACCTAGGAACTTAAGGAAAGTAGTATTCTAGCTTACAGTCAGTCTATGTGTGGGCCATGCCGCTTAACTGGCTGAGTTAATTCATTCACACACTCTGCACCTTGTGGTGTGGGGAATGTGTGTGTGTGCGCGTGCGCGCATGCATTTCATTGGAATGAGGGCTCCATTTTAAAAGAGTAGGGGTGGGATACAGGTTTGGCCATTTCCCATATATTTTACCAGACATAGTTTTTGAAACACCAAGTTCCCCAACCTTGTAACACAACGAAAACCAAAACAAGCAAAAACAGCAGCAAAAGTGTGTGTATGGTGAAAGCAGAGATGCAAATTACAGGAATCAAAGAACCCAGAGAACAAACTGAAGAAAAGATAACCCCAGGACTCACAATAACATTGGTTTGTCTCAAAGCTATGTTCAGCTCATTCTTCCTGAGTTTCTATTACATACAGGTCTCACACTATGGGAGGTAGTGGCAGCTTGTAATGCAGGGTGGGAGAGAAATAAATGCAGATGAGGATGATTTGTTCCACAAATAGGACCAGGAACATTGTATTTTCCTTGTACCAACAGAAGAGAAACAAAGATGCTCGTATTAAGTGCCTACAATATGCCGGGCATGCTTGCGCTAAGCACTTTACAAATATTATCTCACTTGATTCCTGTAACAATCCTGGGAAAGAGGTGCTGTAACTATCCCCATTTTATAGTTGAATAAGCACAGGCAGATAGAGATTAAGTGACTTGCCCAAGGTCACACAAGTAGTAAGTGTCTAAGACTAGATTTGAACTTGCTTCCTCCTGACTCCAGATTCAGCACTCTATCCATTGAGCACTTAGCAGTTCATACTGAGGCCAGACTCTCTTTGTAAGAGCTCTCTGTCTCTAACTTCTTTGAATACTTGTCTCAGCTATTTTGGTCTGTGTGGCTTTGACAGTCACAAAGCTAACTATCATATTTTGGAATTAGAAAGGACCTCAGAGACCAACTTGAATAGCCCCATCATCTGAGGGACCTGAGTCCTGGGGAAATGGTATTTTGTTCAAGGTCACTAGTAATCAGTGGTGTCTCTGCAGAACAGTCCCCACCTCATTTGGGGGAAATGTGCTCCCGTACTTCGCATATAAATTAATTCAGAAAATTGTCTGATTTGCTTTATGATTCTTGGCTAACAAACTTCACAAGGACATAACATTTTCTTCTTAACTGAAGATTTAAAATTCAGTTAAGTCATCTTGAATGTCAATGCCCAATGAAGTTCCATACATACATCATGAATGGACCCTGTTATACAGAGCAGATTTTTTTAAAAAGTGATTAATAATCTAGATTAATAATCTAGACCCAGAGTCCTAGATAGGAAGCTAAATTGTTAGGGGTCTTATCACAGAGGACCTCTGTACTGACTTTGAAATAACTGACTTTCCAGTTATTTCCAGTTAATATACAATTATATGAAGAAGTCAGAAAGCTCTGGGCACTCTGCATCTGAGAAAACTGGGTAAATGTGATCTAGATTGATCTAAGTTTAACTTAGAGGAGTCATATGGCAGAGTAAGCGAAGAACCCAAACTAATACCTGCATATTTACCCAAATTTACTGAGCAGCTGAGTTAAATAGAAATAAGATGGAAGGAAAATAGATGTATTCACTGGAGTACTAATTAACACTAAAGACAGTTGCCTGAGTACACCACACACTTTATCAATAGAGTAAAAACAGGCTTAAATTCAGTCCCACAAGTCTAAACAGAATTGTACATGAAATACTAAGAAAATCCATCAATGTAAGGTTTAATGAGCCTAGTTCTTCCCCTCTCTCCTGCCTCCCAAGGGCTAGAGATCAGACTTGTGTAAATCCATACCAGAAGGAGCAAAAGGTTTACACTGGGTGAAAAACCTCATGTCCCCCCTCCCCTCACAGCCCTGACTTCTTACATAGAATCAACTTCATTCATCTATTCTCCGTGTCTAGGACTCCCATTCTGAGTCCTGGCCCAAGAGGAAAAGAACCTAAACAGAACAGCATGGAACTATATATATATACATAGTCATTTTCCCAAGTGTTCTCCAGGTCCTTGATGTGTCTAGGAACCTAGCTTTTTTTTTTTAACTAAGAGGGAGATCCAAGTTTGGGCCATAGTTTGGACTAGAATTATAATCTATATTATATCCTCAAAGTGGGGTCTCAGTTCTCCAGGACCATTGAATATCAGGAAACATTGCATTGAGTCATGTGTTCACTTCTTTTCCTTGTTTCCTGATTTCCCATTAGTAGTATAATAGGGATTGCATAGAGAATCCACAGTCATTCCCTGCCTTCTTCTGGCCAACTGCATAATCTCCTTGATGAAGTGCAATGGAGAAGGTCATAGGACTTGAAAAATGTGAGGAACTGGGGAGTTAAAGGAGAATCCAGATGAATGTCCTCAAGTCAAAGGGTAGGAATTGAACTGGAAAGGATTTGATGCTGAACTTTTTAGAAGAGATCTCTTCTGCCTTATTCCAGTGAAATAATTAAAGCAGGATCGCAGTGGGCTCAAGTTGAGTCAATAAAGGTAGAGGGAGTTCAGAAATAGAGATTCCCCTGATATTCTCCAGTGAGTCATACTTACCCAAGTATGCATAGGTACCTTACCACCCTGTCCTAATCATATATAGTAAATACAGAGGGCATTCCAAAACAGAACTTATTTCTTGAATATCTGCATTATGGGAGATTTTTTGATGTATATAAGAGAAAAGATCAATGGTCTAGCAGTAAAGAGACCTGAATTCTAGAGTCAGATCTGCTATCAATATAACTATACGACCTTGGGTAAGTCATGTTTACTCGTTGAGTCTCAATTTCCTCACCTATAAAATAAGGGATTCCTAAAATGGAGTTCAGAGCAGCTGGGTGGCACAGTGGATAAAGTACTGAGCCTGAAGTTAGGAAAAATCATCTTCCTGAGTTCAAATCTGACCTTAGCCACTTACTAGCTGTATGACCTTGGGTAAATCACTTAACCCTGTTTGCCTCAGTTTTCTCATCTATAAAATGAGGTGGAGAAGGAAATGGCAAACCACTCAGCTATCTATGCCAAGAAAACCCCAAATAGGGTCACAGAGAGTTGGACATGACTGAACAATTGTTTCATTCATCTGCATTCTCAGCACCTAGCACCAAGCCTGGTACACAGTTCTTGTTGATTGACAGATTGATTGATCTGAAGTCCCTTCCAACTCTAGTTCTCCAATTCTGTGAATTCCATTATTTTTTATATTTGACATAGAAGATATCTATTCAGAACCCATTAGCTAATGCTTATAACATTCAACACTATTTTTTTCCTTCTTATTTTTATCAAAACCACTATAAACCAGGATTCTTTGTCATCTCAGCATTACTACCATCCGTTGAATAGAGTCCCCTGGGAAGATGTGCTTAATTTGAAGTTAATAGAGGATGGAGAGGCGAGGAACAGGTTTTCTGAAATATTTATTTGGGGGCCAGAAATTTCTATTTTGTTTTTGACTGTGAATCTAAATCCAGAAATGACTGAGCTGAACCCAAGACTAACAGCAGATAGATTTAAGAGAGAAGGGACCTTAGAAAGTGAGAGGTGGCAAATACTTCATTTGTCCAGATAAGACACTATTCTCCTTATTCTCCCCTCACCCCTCCTCCTTTCTTCCCCACCATACTGTGAAGTAGCCCGGTATGGGCTGAATGTTTGCAACAGGCTAACTGCTTCCTCTAGTGTGTGAACAGATCTGAATGGGAGCATTCGGCCACCAGCTGGTATATCATTATATCATTCTTGCTTTGCTCTGACGCCTGGTTTCCAAGCATTCTGGAACTGGATCACGACCAGCCTTATCTTATTTGTTCTTTATGGATGACCTTCTGGGATTGGTCCAAGTTTAATGAAGTCATCACATTAAAATAGAATTATCTCTGCTTTGAAGTCTAGGTTGCAGACTTGTTTGCTCCTTTTTAAGATAGGGCCACCCACCCTGGAAAAGACTGTCACGGAATAGAAAGTGGGGCAGGCTGCACGTCCTGGGAGACCAGAAAAAGACAAGAATATGTCACAAATACAGACTTCTATAAAAGTGAGGGGGAGGGGGGCTACCAAAACAGCCAAACCAGAGCAAACACTCGCTTCCAAAAATTTATCACATGCACACACAGCCTTGTGCCCACACTAATTTGGGAGAGAACTCGATCATGTGATTCCATTGGCATAGGGAGCTCTTGTGTGAAGGAATTCCCTCTACCAAATGCTGGTTGACACCTTCTAGAAAATTTAGTTCATTTCCAAGAACAATGAGAGTTTACATGATTTGCCCAGGGTCACACGGCCATAATGTATCCAAAGTGAGACTTGAACTCAACTCTGGCTTTGAAATTGCCTTTCTATCAGTTACTCCACATGCCTCTCTCCCATAAAAGGTAACATCTATACAGGGAGTCCCCAAAGTTTTTTTATAGTTTTAAGCTTGTAGCTATCCACTCTGTAAAGCATTTTATAGTTTGCAGAACTCCTTTATCTCACATTGACCCTGTGAGGAAGGTGCCACAGGTGCTATTGTCCAAATTTTACCATTGCTGGTATCACTTAATAGCCTCAGACACTGATTAGCTGTGTGACCCTAGGCAAGTCACTTAGCCCTTTTGCCTCAGTTTCCTCATCTGTAAAATGAGCTGGAGAAGGAAATGGCAAACTACTCCAATGTCTTTGTCAAGAAAACCTCAAATGGGGTCATGAAGAGTCAGACATGACTGAAAATGACTGAACAACAAACAACAAATCTTACTTGCTTCTATCACTGAAATTCATTGGGCTTCAGTTTCCTCATGTGCAAAATGAGAGATCTGGATTGCATGGTCCCAAAGACCCCTTTGAGATTCCAAGTCATCTCATGACTGCTACACTTCAGTTTCCCCATGTTTAAAGTGAGGGAGTTAGATTAGATGACCCTTAAAATTCTTCCAGATCTGAGTCTAAGAGATGAGCAAATTGACCTAGAGAATTTAAGGGGGTCCCGCAACTGGTAAAAGGTAGAATTTGAACCCTTATTCCAAACTCAGCTCCCTTTTCCTATATACCACACAAATGAGCTAATAATATTAACAATAACAGTTCATATTTCTCTAGTACTATGTGCTTATAAAACATTTCCCATACTTTACGTAGGAGGCAGGACAGCAGAGTAGAAAGCAAGCTAGCAAGAACTGGTTCAAATACCAGCACTGCCAGCTGTGTGACCTTCAATAAGTTACTTGTCCTCTTTGGGCCTCAGTTTCCTCATCTAAATAACCTCTAATGTTAGTAGTGCTGAATAGTAGACTCTCCAAAAACAAAAAGTATGTATGACATGCTTTTAAGTGAAGCTACATTTTCACTGCCGCTGTCTCAAACTTAGACAATCAACAAACAATAACTCAGTCTTTGATTTGTCTGGAGATTTCTGAGCCAGTGAAAATTTAAAAATCAGCTCTCTTGAGAAGCATGTCCCTGCTTTCTCATTCAGGGAAGGAATCTGTAGGTCCCTTTCAATTCTAAGTCTATAACCCTATTATCTTAACAACCCTATGAGTTTGGTGGAACTGTAGAGGTGGGGGTGGGGTGAGGTTTCAGTTTCTACAGTGAGATGTATTCCAGAAAATTTGAGTCCAAATAATATCTTAAATGCACGCAGGAAATTTACCATTTAAAGAACTTATAATGCATCCTTTTGTAAAGTGGAAAATCCTTTTGAAATCTAAATAATCAACCCTTCATCCGCCTGGTTAAATACTTGTAGATTTTTTTCTGGATCAGTTTCTTTTCTTTTTAATTTTCAAAACCAAGGAATACCTCTGCTTGAGCTCTCCTCTCAAAACAACACACAAAAAAAGGTGTTAATAGCTGTGAAGGCAGTGAATGGGGAGGAGGAGTTCTTCCTAGGAGCTGGCTAAGGTCAACCCCAGGGGAGGCTGTGGAAATGCTGGAGAAGGCTTTCTTCCTCTCCCCACTTGGGGACATACACTTCTGTATATAGGGACAGAATTAAACTGTTTATCATGAAGCTCAGGGAAAACATCTTCTCAATTGCCCCAACAGCTCTGATTCCCTGAATACAAAATCTCAAGAAATTTCAAGCACTGTTGCTACTGGCCATTCATAATACTTTGTTCTTAGTAAATGAGTAATTAATGAATAAATAAGTGAATGAATGAATATGTAAGTAAATAAATAAATGAATCACTGAATAAATGAATGAATAACTCAAGTCTTTATAAGAATTTTTTAAAACAAACAAGTAATTATTTCCTTCCACACAGGATATTGTCTTCTTTTTTCCAAAATTTACCTTCAAGTGGAAATTTGAAAAGGGTCTGTATGTTCCATTCATTAATTTAAAAATGGGAGCCCTTAGATTCTTAATTATTTTCCTCCAAAATTTCATAGCTGAAGAGACAACACAGCATAGTAGATAGAAGGTCAATCAGAATTGGGAAGGTCTGAGTTCAAATTCTGCCTCTGGACAAGCTACTTAATTTGAGTGTCCTACAAGACTGTAACATACAGCCCAGCGGCTGATTGGTGGAGGGAGTTTCCCCACAGGGAGCTATCCATACCAGTGAAAATCACAGAAAAAAAGGAAGGTAGAAGGAGGAAAAGGAAAAAAAACCCAAACTGTTCAGCTAGGATTATACTAGTGTATTCTTGAATCTGAGCAAAATTTAATGCTCCCCATTTGGTGCCTCCCTGACTGGAGCCAACAGATCATATTTGTTAAAGCAAAGAACAACTAGCCCCAAAGAGAGTATGCTTTATTGTCAGCAAAGTAAGATATAGGGAGGGAGAAAGGAAGGAAGGAAGGAAGGAAGGAAGGAAGGAAGGAAGGAAGGAAGGAAGGAAGGAAGGAAGGAAGGAAGGAAGGAAGGAAGGAAGGAAGGAAGGAAGGAAGGAAAGAAGGGAGGGAGGGAGGAAGGAAAGAAAGGAGAGAGGGAAGGAGGAAAGTCTTTATTAAGTGCCTAATTGTACTAGGCATGGTACTTTAGATACTTTTTTTCTTGATCCTCACAACAACTCTGGGAAGGTGCTATTATTATCCCCATTTTACAGTTGAGAACACTGAAGCAGAAGTTAAGTGATTTGCCCAGGGAAGGTCACACAGCTAGTATCTGAAATGGAATTTGAACTTCCTGACTCTAGGAACAGCTATATCCACTTCACCACCTGGTTGCCTATGAGGCTTAGAAAGTCAGACAAACTAAGTATTTCTGGCACATTGAACTTCCCTTCTCCATTATACAACGGAGGTTTGGTGCCAGCTAAACTCCACAATCCTGACTTTTGTCAATCATTAAGTCCCAAGACTTGGCTTGCTAGCTCCCCTTACTACTCCTCACTGTTCTTCACCCCCTCGAGATTTGGGATTATTGACACCTAGCTTTCCCTGCAGTTTCCTCTTCTCAACTGGTCTGCTCCTTGGAAAGAGAATACCTGATTTATTTACCTTAGAGTTTTTTTAAGGGTTCTGCTATTAATTTCTATAAGGGTTGTAATTCTACAACTTGAGATCCGTTAACTTGTTTGCTTTTTAATCTTGAAAATTGTGTTTCACTATAATTGGTTTCTTTCGTAATCCCATGTGTTTTATTTAATGCATTTATAAACATTCTGAGAAGGGGTTCATAGATTTTACCAGACCACCAAAGGAGTCCATGGCACAAAAAAATTTTTTTAAGAACTTCTGCTCTACAAAGAAATACACAGGGGGATTAAAATGACAAAAGGCAAAACTTAATGCATTTATGGAAGTCTTAATAGTGAAAGCATGCTGTACTTCATGCAAAGTTTCAGAGAATCAGACCTTAACCATTCTTAGCTCCCACCTCCTACCTAACTGGACCCCTTCTTTCAGGTCTTGTCCTTGGTACTCAACTGGCCTAGTCCCATCTAAAAAGTAAGTTAGGTTCCTTATAGGTTTCCAACCAAAGTATATTTAGTTTAGTAGGGCTGAAAGGGGTTTGAGTCCTTCTACAATGCACTTTCTCTATATAGACATCAAGGTACAGGTGCCCCAGGCTCATGAAAGAACTATTGCTTGTAAAGAATTCATAGTCACCTCCTTCAACTTCCATCTCAATGGATGGAGATGGACATGTCTTTACCTTCTGCATCCTTGTACTCAAAAAAGCAAAAAAGAACACCTATAGAGTCTCAAAAGAGTCTTCCTTTGGGTTTTAGACCTTTTTCCCTGACCCAAAAGTCATCTCTTTCACCATTCTGTAGATACAATGGTTTTGGTTTCTCTATCTCTCTCTCTCTGTCTCTCTGTTTCTTTCTGTCTCTCTCTGTCTCTGTCTGTCTGTCTGTCTGTCTGTCTCTCTCTCTCTCTCTCTCTCTCTCTCTCTCTCTCTCTCTCTCTCTCTCTCTCTCTCATCTCTAACTTCATGAGTTTGCCTGAAGTAAAATCACTAGCCAACTACACTTTAGCTACATTGTTTTTTTCTTATTTTTTCCTTACTTTTCTTATTGCCTTTGAAAGGCATCTATGCCCCCCTTTTCTGGCAGGTATATATTTAGAATCATGAGTGCTCTGATAAAGAATCAGCACATGTTGGGTAAAGGAACGGATATATTCAAAGGAATCAAGAGAAGATGAGAGGAAAACAGACATAATCCAGAAGGAAGGCTAAGTCCAACTCATAATCAGAGTTACTATAGGACATCCTCAAGAAAATTGACTAAGATAAATGGGTCAATTGGTGACTACTTAGGGTTCAAATCTAAGGGATTATTAAAAGGATTACTTCAGAACAAGCTGGATCTCTGATCTTTTCAGCAAAGTTACTCTCTCCACTGATGACTTAGGTATGCAGTTTCTAATTCTTGTTCATGTCCTCCATGAAGGAGGTGAAGCATCCAACATACTGGAGGTATTCTTCTAGATTTGCTGACATTACATGTGTAAAGAATTGATCAGAGGAAATCCCAGACTAATCTGATAAGCATATCTAGAGGAAGACTTTTGTTTTGTGCTTTGAACTACTCATACTTTTCTCCCATTAGAATGTGAGCATGTTCATTGGCACCTTGTTAAAAAGACAAAAGGCAAATCCTTATTAAGTCTCAGTGATGGAGCTTTCCCAAGACGAATTGGTTGGTTTAGAACTAGTCCTGGTTATGTCACAGGCAGTGACTTTTAATGGTTGAGGTTGTCTCCAAAATAATTTGGTTTGCTTGGATCCAGAAGAAAATGAACTCTATTAGGAGAAACCACTCTTTTGCTGGCTTATAAAAATAATAAGTCAGACACATTCAGTCTTTTTTTTTTGTTTGTCTTTACTTTTCTCCTAATGTTTTTCCTCTAAAATATGGAAGCTGATGGAGAAGGAGGCAGGGGGAATGATAGAAACTTCTCCCTTCCTTCCTCATGAAAGTCTGCCATGGGGCAGAACTACTTGAAAACTGCATGTGCTCACCAACAGTTTTCTCTTCATTTGACTCAAGAAAAGAGTTTCTGAGAGTAAACTTTCCCAGTCCAAAAGATGGAAGCAGCAAGCATAGTAGTGTTGGAGATACTGGTGGTAGATAGTAGAGATATTGGAGAAATACAAAGAAATTATGTGTGCCTGTCCACATGGCCCAAAAGGGAACTTCCTATGTAGAGTAAGAGGAATTTTTAAAAACCCTAAGTCTTGTAAACCTAGAATCTAGCCAGCTATCCTTACCAAATGCCAGCCAACTGAAGCATTTGATATGCCAGGCAAGTCAAGCCACAATTATCATCTTGATTACCATCTCTACTTGGACCTTGATAGAGATCCAGTACCCTGAATGCAAAATCTTTTGGAGTAGCAATGATTGCAGTCTAGTGCCTTCAATCATCATCCTGAGAAGCAACTCCTTTCAACTACCCCTGCAGATGCTAAAACCACAGCTACTGAAGACCCAGAAAAGAAAGTTCTGGTCACCAAAGTCTTTGGCGCTGTCCAACGTTTCAACATCAGAAAATAATATGATTTTATTAGTGGAAATGACATCATGGGAAAGGCATTACCATATGCTTTGCTGCTACATCCTCATTACCATATGCTTTGCTGCTACATCCTAAAGATCATGAAACTTTTCCATCTGACATACAGCTGAAACCTTCCATATCTTTTGTCTCCCTCATTAGAATGGGAACTCCTTGAGAGCAGATAGTCTTACTTCTCTGTTTGTACCTCCAGCGCTTAGCACAGTGTTTTGTACATAGGAAATAGCTTAATAAATACTTACATATTCATTAATTTATTTCTATTGTCATTAAAAAGGTGGCACATTGTTTTAGGTAGGTGTTTGAGGGCTTTAAAAATACTGTGCAATGTCAATCCAGACCGTGTAGTTTTGATGGGGCATCTGTCCAAATGTGTTTGTCTTCTTTGAGGGAGACAAATGATCCAGAACCCAAAGTGACATCTTTTGCTCTCCTTCCGGTTTCATCTGTAATGTTCTCTGAATAAAATCTTTCTCTCACTTTTAAACCTCCTTAAATAATATATTTCTCTGATAAACCTCCTTTCCCCTCTACTTTCTGTTTCATGAGGCAATATTGCTTATAGTCTTATCCTCCTCTATAAGATATTACAAATAAGTTTATATTTCAGACCAATGTTACTTACAGATGTCATATCTCTCCTCATGATATGAGCAAGTGTTTATTAGCTGAGGCTATTTCTAGGTTCTGCTGGTCTCCTTGTTATGACAACTGATTTTCATTGGTTAAACTTCCTTAGGATACAGTAACAGTTTGTGTTGGTGTTATTTTTTTATAGTTCCCATTTTTCCATATCAATAATCTGTTTAAGTAGTTCAGCCTGGAAAGGACTCAATTCCATACTTTATCTCTAGAATTTGTCTTCTTTTTATCTAGCTTGATATCAATTTTTGACTTTTCCCTTAGAAAGCCAGTGTTCTGACTATGAGCAGACAGCTGATTCAGAAGTTTTTCCTACATCAGGAACAAGTTATTTCCTATCTTTTAAAACATAACTAATTCAATTTTTGGAGGTATTATGTTTCTCACCATATCCAGGACCACCAAGTTTCCTCATGAAGACATTATTCATTATACATAAACATAAACCTTTAATGAGCCTTTGGCTCATCTTTCTTATTCATGAAACATGTTTGCTTTTTCACATGTTTTATTGTCCTCTCCTTTGCTGACCCTTGTACCAAAATTACAAATTATTAGACCATGTTTATTTTATTTGGAAGGTCTTGTTCTCTTTTTATAATCTTTTCACAATTTCTTTTCCTCTTTATCCTCTGCAATAGGTTTTAGCCCTTAAGCTACAATTATCTTCATGGTCATTTCTTTTTTGTAAATGCTTATTACTGCAATAAGAAATGAGCATATGCTCCACCAAATAATGTTTTGTTTTCCCTTCGGGACACACCATAGAAACAAGTCTACTATTTCTGTTATTTCAAGGAAAACCCTCAAACTATCTTATCATTGGATTATGACTTTCTTTTGTCTTCTAGATTGTCAGGATTCAGCTTTGTAGAATATCTACTCATTGGTCACTAGACAAGGATCTCACATTAGAAGTATCAACTGAGTTCTCATTTAGAGTTGGCTTAAAAACCATCCTCTGTCACATTAACTCCTCACCCTCCACCAGCCTTCCCCACTTTGTCATTTCCATCATGCTGTAGAAGTAGAAAGCGACTATGCAGGACTGAGGACAACTTGGTAATTTTCTCCTTTTTTTCATGGTTGGTGACAAATCATAGAGGGTCTTCAATGCCAGACTGAGGCAATGAGGAGTCTCTAAAGGTGTTGAAGATGAAAAGTGACATGGTCATCTCTGGGCCTTAGAAAAATTAGTTAGGCAATTACTTAGGCAAAATTTCGTAAACAATTATGCAAGAACTGATTAGAGAAGAGAGGACTCTGAGGCAGAAAGGACAGTTAGGAGATTCTTATAATATCCTCAGACAGAAGTAATGAGGGACTGAACTGAGATGATGGCTATGTATATGGAAGATGGGAATGGACCTCTATGTATTAAGGATGCTAAATCATGGTTCTTGTCACTTTTTGTAGGGCAGTGGTTTCCTAAAAATCCACAATTTTTTAAGTGTCTTGGGTATAAAGGAAATAATATGAGAACATCCCTTTACCAATAAGGGAGAATTATATTCTTGCAGACAGTCACTGTAGGTGCTTAATACTTTTTTTTTTAATGGAAAGAGCTATAGTTTGGGGAAGTCAGGTAATCTAGATTATGATCCTATCTCTGCTACCACTAAATAGATGTATGACCTTGTGCAAATTATGTCACCTCTGAGCCTCAGTTTTCTCATTTGTAAACTGTGGAAAATTAAACTAGTTATCTCCTGAGGTCATTTTCAGACTTAATATTCTCTGAAGCTAACAGAGTGAGTGTCGTGAACTCCATGTAAAGGTGAGAGTTTCATTTGCAACAAGTGTTTTTTTCTCTTTTAAAGATTCATGGTTTTATTTTAACTATTCCCATACACAAGCAATTCTATTTTCCCCCCATGGAGAGACCATTGCATATATTTAATATATTTCTGTGTGAGAATTTAATTTTTTGCAACCTGCTGTGCTTTCCAGGCCCTTTAACTAATAGGCTTTTATCACCTTATGATTACCTAATTTTCTCCTAATTGCTTTATGACAATATAATTTATTTTGATTACTCCCACCATGCAGTTTTGCTTTCTAATCAAAGACTTTATAAGTTTATTTTTTATTACTACGTAGCAGTTGGCTTAGCTATCCCTTTCTCTCTCCAGAGAAGACAAAATTGCAACAAAGGAAAGAAGGCTACCCACAGAATCATTTAACTTGGTGGGAAAGTGGATAGATTGTTGAATTGGGGGGAGGGGGGAGGAAGCCTTGAGTTCCAACCCTACTTCAGAGACTAACTATGCAACCTTGAACAAGTCATTTAACTTTCCTCAGCCTCAGTTTCCTCATCCATAAAATGAGGTTAATAATAGCAGCTACCTCAGGATTATTATGAGGGTCTAACAAGATAATATACTGAAAATGCGTTGCTAATCTAAAAGTGGAATATACGTACTAGCTGTCCTTATTATTATTGTTGTATCAGTGCATGGGAGAATTTCCATTCATTCATTGAAGAAATATTTATTGAATTCCATATTCAAGGCATTCTGCTATGTATGAGGGAAATAAAAAAGAACAAAACACAGTTTTTTATCTTATGGAGCTTACAGTCAAGTAGGGACTATGAATGAATGCAAACAATTTCAACACAAAGTCAATTACCTAAGTATCTCAAGAGGGGTATGAAGGAAGAAAGGGATGGAGAGAGGAAGGAAGGAAGGAAGGAAGGAAGGAAGGAAGGAAGGAAGGAAGGAAGGAAGGAAGGAAGGAAGGAAGGAAGGAAGGAAGGAAGGAAAGAGGGAGGGAGGGAAACAAGCATCTTTTAAACTCCTGCTACATGCCAGGCACTATGCTAAGCACTTTATAAATACTATTTCATTTATTTTTTTCAATATATAATTTCTTTATTTTTCAGGTTTCAGTATTTACTTCCATGAGAATTTAAATTCCAAATTTTCTCCCCATCTATCCCCCCCACCCCAGGACAGTGTATATCCACCCCTTCCATGAGTCTATTCTCCCTTTTATCACTCCCCCTTCTCCCACCCCCTCCCCTCTATTTTCCTGAAGGGCAAAGTAGATTTCTATATCCCATCACCTATACATCTTATTTCCCAGTTACATGCAAAAACAATTTTTTTAACATTCATTTTTAATGTTTTGAGTTCCATATTCTCTCTCTTCCTCCCTCCTCCCCCCACCCTCATTGAGAAAGAAAGTAATTTGATATAGATCATACATGTGTAGCCATGCAAAACATTTCTGTAACAGTCATGTTGTGAAAGACTAACCATATTTCCCTCTGTCCTGTCCTGCCCTCCATTTATTCCATTCTCCCCCTTGATATGTCCCTCCACAATAATGTTTGCTTCTGATTATCCTTTTCCCCAATTTTCCATCCCTTCTATTGACTTCCCTTTCCTATCCCCTTCCCCTTCCCCACCTTCCTGAAGGGTAAAATAGATTTCCATATCCAATTCAGTGTGTGTTATTCCTCCTTCAGTCAAATCCCATGAGAGCAAGGTTGACTTATTCCTTTTCATCTTCCCTCTCTCCCCCTCCAATGTAAAAGCTCTTTCTTGCCTCTTTTATGTGAGATGACCTGCTACATTCTACCTTTCCCTTTCTATTTCTCCCAGTACATTTCTCTCAACAGTAATTTTTTTTTCATTTAATCCTCACAATAACTCTGGGAAGTAGGTGCTATTCTCATCCCAATTTTACATTTGAAAAAACTGAGGCTGCTTATTTATGATAGGGGAGAGGTAAGGAATCATGCATGGTTTCTGGGAGAAGATTGAAACCTAAACTGGGCTGTGCAAGAGGGCCTAGGCAGAGATGTAAGGGGAAAATTTTCAGGGATACAGAATAATGGGAAAAAAGCCAGAGAGAGGCAGTAAGTGGGGAGTATTTTCAGGGAGGAAGAAGTAGTCTTATAATGGCTTGAATTTATGGTAGGTATAAAGACATTCTCTTTCCAGTCTAGTTGCATATTACTCTCCATCATGTAATAAGTTATTGACAAAATAAGTTATTGACTTTCCCTGAAATTTATATTCTATGCCCACCCCCTTTCGAAATTTGTATGAAATCTCTACTGCCTGGAATTAATCCCTCTCCCCATGGCTACCTCAGAATATTTCAGATCCTTCAGGGCTCATCTTTGCTATTACCTACTCCAGGAACCTTCTTTGATCTCCTTAGTTGTTAGCATACTCTTCCTCCACAAACTGCGTTGGGTTTCCTTGCATATTGTGTATATACTGCTCCAGGGGATCTTGGGTAACATGCTGGTCCTTGAGTCTGGAAGACCTAGTTTCAAACACTGATTAACTAAGTGACCATGAGCAAATCATTAACCTTTGTTTGCCTAGTTTGCCTCATCTGTAAAATGGGAATAATAATATCACCTCCCTCCCAGTGTTGTTATGAGGACCAGAAAAGATAATATTTGTAAGGTACTTAGCAAGTGCCTGGTCCACTTTTCTATAAAAAAATAAATCTTTAGTATTTTTAATATTTAGTATTTTCTTAGTATTTTATTTTTCCTCAGTTACACGTAAAAGCAATTTTTAACAATTATTTTTAAAACTGAATTCCAAATCTCTCCCTCCTCCCTCCCCATACTCCCCTTATTGAGAAGGCAAGCAGTTCAATATTGGTTATACATATGCAGTCATACAAAACATATCCACAGTAGTCATGTTGTGAAAGAAAACATAGACCAACAAAAAAAATCCTCAAAGAAAATAAAATTTTAAAAAGTATGCTTCAATTTGTATTCAGACTCCGTCAGTTCTTTCTCTGGGGATGATGGACAGAATTTTTCATCCTAAGTCCTTTAAAGTTGTCTTGGATCATTGTATTACTGAAAATAGCTTAGTCATTCACAGCTAATCATCTTAGAGTATTGCTGTTACTTTATACACAGTACATTTCACTTTAAATCATCTCATACAAGTCTTTCCAGGTTTTTCTGAGAGTTTCCTGCTCATTATTTCTTATAGCACAATAATATTCCTTCAAAATTATGTATCACAACTTGTTCAGCCATTCCCCAATTGGTGGACATTCCCTCAATTTCCAATTCTTTGCCACCCAAAAAGAGTTGCTATAAATATTTTTGTTACCACATCATTTGGGCCCCTTCTGTTATTGTATTCTTCCCTGAATCTTCCTTTTGGGAAGGACTTAGACCATCCCTTCATTTTTTCTGGGCTTTACTACCATGACCCCTTCCCTCCACCCTCACAGCCCTTTTCTCCCTTTGGTGAATTCTTCCTAGAATCTCCATTTCCTAGAATCTTCATTCTCAGACTGCACTACTATGCTTCTTCCAAAGGAATCCCCCATCCTCTTTTGAGCTCTTTTTCGATGTATTGAGTTTCCACTATTAGAACGTAAGTTTCTGGAGGTCAGGGTCTTTCTTTTTGTTTGTGATTTGTATCTCTAACGGTTGGCACGTAGAAAGTACTTAGCAAATGCTTACTGTCTGACTAACACCATACTGCATCTCAAAAGAAATATTACAGAATTCAAAATAATAGAACTCAATGTCTATTATCTTTAATTGGATGTGGAATACAAGGGAGAAGAAAAAGTCAAAGATAATTCTAAGGAGTCACACCTGGATGATTGTGAATATATTTGTTCTGTTAATAGAAAAAAATAGAAAATGTTTTTCTCCATCTGTCTACATTTCTGGGACAGACAGCACAATAATTTGGGTTCAAAGTTGAGAAGGGGGGAAATGGGCAAGGATTGCCTTTGAGAGATTGCAAAGCTCTTTTAATGAGCCTAAGCTTCCCCTGTAAACAAAGAATATTAATATTCTAGACACTGAGATACAGAATACAAAGTCTCTGGAGAACTTAAAATATATAGAAAGAGGGTAATGGACAGGCCCAAGGTAGGATTGAACAGATTGTTTCATATAACCAGTGAGGGACAGGCAGAACAGCAGTAAAAGATATCATCAAGGAAACATATGACAGGAAAAGAGAATAGATGAGACACACGTCAAGGGTGAAGAATGGCAGGTGGACAGCCAGGGTGCTTCATGGCTACATTCATGATATTAGAAGTTAAAGGAGGCTTCCAAGTCATTATGTGCATACTCTAAGGCACACAAATGGGAGAATATGGATGAAAGTCTCAAAGGATGAGCAGAAACAGATAACTCAGATTATTTGAGGACATAAAAGGAAAAAGAAAAAAATCACATCTAGGGGGATGTGGTGGGTTCAGTTTTAGACAAGTGGAATTTTAAGATACCAGAAGGATACCAAGATAGAAATATGCTAAAGGCAGTCAGAAATGCATGTGTGGAGCTTGGGAGAAAGATCAAGGCATCAGCCACATAGGAATAACAGTTTAAGCCATTGAAGTACATACATAAGACTGCTAAGAGAGAGGACAGAAGGGAATCATAGTCAGAAAGAACATCTGAGGCAGGAGAAGAAAAAGAAACTGGAGGAGAAAATGTCAGGGGCTACATGACAACTACATGGTCAAGTGCAAAGCCAAGGTTGCAGAGTCTCCAGATGGGCTACAAGAAAGAATCAGAAGCCAGACAATAAGAATTTATTAGTTAGTCATCAAGTATTTTTTACAAAGAAAAGCAAAAGCAGTCCTTGCCCTCAAGGAGCTCACATTTTAATGAGGGGACACCATGCAAAAAAAAATAGTATATACATGATAAATAGACGGTTAGGAAGGTCGTTTCAGAGGGAAAAGGACTAGCTGCTTAAGGAACTATGAAAGTGCTCTTGCAGAAGGTCAGATTTTAGCTTAGTCTTGAAGGGAACTAAGGAAACCAGAAAGTAAAGGTGAGAATTGGGAGCATTCCACACATGGGGACAACCAGTACAAATGTACAAAGTTGGAAGATGGTTGCTTCTGAGCAATACCAAGGAGGCCAGTGTGGTTGGATCATGGAGTATGTGGAAGGGAATAAAGTGCAAGAATATGGAAAAGGCAGGCAAGGGACAGATTATAAAAGGATTTACTGACTAGGATATTGACATCATCAGACATGTTTTGAGAAGCTCACTTTGGTAATTGAATGGACTATAGGTTAGAGTGGGAAGAAACATGAGGCAGGAAGATCAATTAGAAAGTTATGATGAGGGGGCAGAGCCAAAATAGCAGAGTGAGAGCAAGTACTCACCTAAGCTGTAAGACAGACTCCTTCAGAGACCCCTAAAAAGAGAATCTGAACAAATTTTACAGAATACAATAGGAGACAAAGTATGGCAGATTTCCAGCCCAGGATTACCTGGAAGGTCAATAGGAAGGATCTGTTGCACAGGGCTGGAGGAGTGCATAGCCCACAGGCTATACCAGCACAGACTTCACCATAGCAAAGCCAAGTAGGAAGCCCTGGGCAGTCTGAAGTGGCAACAGCACTGCAGATTCTCAAACATATTAGTCCAGGACAGGAATCCAGTGAAACCGAGCAAGAGAAAAGCGCAGAACCCCAGGTAACAGCAACAACAGCTCCTGAGACTATTGGCCCTCAGATTAAATGTCTGTAAGTCACCTACTTGAACTTCCAGGAGCCAAGATGGCAGAGTGATTGGCAAATGCTATCCCACTCCTCTTGTTGACCTTTAAAAACCCAGAGAATATTTTCCCAGAAAAATCCTGGAACAGTGGGAGCAACAGAAGGAGTAAACAGTCTCAGCCTGTGAGGCCAGGAAAATCGCAAATGGGGGGGGGTGGTGGTGGTTTGCTCTTGCTGTGGCTGAAGGGGACCAGTACAGGAACAGAGTTGTCCCAGACAGCCCCACCTCAGTGAACTGGGAGGAGATTCTAAGCTCCTGGGGGGCGGAGCCTGCAACTGCCAACATCAGGACCCCAAGTGTGCCTCAGCACAGCCAGGGAAATTAGAAAGACACTAGCACAGATGGGATTCAGCAACCACTGACCTTGCCTATGTTCTAGCTCACAGAGGAGACCTCCTGCAGCCAGACCACATGTCCCCCACACAATGCAGCAAGTTCTAGGGTAATTCCAGGGAAATTCAAAAAGACTTCACCTGGTCTCTGCTTTGGCACACCAGCCGGCCCAGTACCAAGTAAGCTGTAGCACTTTAGCTTCTAGCTGAAAGAATCAGAGGTCACAATACATAGAACCTCAAGTTCTCACTTGGACAGACACCCCTGTGCCTCAGAAGCAGAGATCCTCTTTGAAAGCCAGGAAAAGGGCAGTCATCATGAGCAAGAAGCAAAGCAGAAAAAGAAAAGACCATAGAATCTTTTTATGTGGACAAGAACCAAAACACTAATACCAAAGAGGTCAGCAATTGAGACTGTACTCACATACGAAACTTCAGAAGGGAATAAGAACTGATCTCAAGCCCAAAGCATATTCTTAAAAGAGTTCAAGAAAGATTTTAAAAGCTGAATTAGAGAAGCAGAAGAAAAACTGGCCAATGATTTTTAAAATATGAGAAAAGAAATCAAGAAAGAATTTAAAAGGAAAATTGGACAAATGGAAAAGGAAGTACAAAAACTAATTGGAGAAAATAACTTTCTAAAAGGAAAAATTGGACAGATGGAAAAGGAGGTGCAAAAGTTACCTGAAGAAAACAATCTATTAAAAATTAGAATTGGGAGGGGTGGAGCCAAGATGGCGGAGTGAGAACAACAACTCACCTAAGCTCTTGGACAAACTCCTTCAGATACCTCTAAAAGAAGAATCTGACCAAATTTTGGAGGCATGGAATCCAGTGGGAGACAGACTGTGGTGGATTCAGAGTCCAGGACTGACTAGAAGTTCCCAGGAAAGGATCTGTTCTGCAGGGGTGAGCCCACAGTGCACAGCGCAGCACTTCCAGCACAGCAGAACAGAAACCTGAGACAGTAGCAGGCAGAACTAGCAGAGTGGCAGCCGAGGGTGGGAGAGCAGCAGAGCCAAATGAGTGGTGACCACTGAGAGCCAGATGTCAGCGCAGCAGCTCCTGAGACGTTCAGCCCTCAGATTAAACATTGGTAAGTCACCTACTTGAACTTCTGGGAACCAGCATGGTGGAGTGATCAGTAAATGCTCTCTCCTCCTCCCTTGATGACCTTGAAAGAACCATAAAATATTTCCCCAGAAAAATCCTGGATCAGCGGGAACAGCAGAGGGGGCAAATAGTTCCATAACACCTGAGGCTAGGAAAATAGCTAAGGGGGATTCCTCCTATTGTGGTGGAGGCAAACTGGAAGGACAGAGGACCCAGGGTGGAGGAAACTCACACTAGGACCTAGGCAAGCCTCAGTGACAGGAGAGGAGCCCCAGGAGGGGAGGGAACTCCCACTAGCATCTAGGCATGCCTCAGCACTCCAGGGGAAACAGGAAGACAATAGGGCAGCTGGAATCACCATCCCCTGAGCTTGCCTTTGCCTCAGTTCAGCTGAGGAGATCTCCCATGACCAGACCACCCCTCCCCCACACTTAACAAACTAACCTCGGGGCTGATCAGGGAAACACGAAACAAAAACCTGCTCTTAGCTTTTTCACACAAGTCAGCTCAACACCAAGTTCTGCAGCTTCTAACTGAAAGAACCAGAAGTCACAACACACAATCACCATAATGAACAAAAAAAATCAAAATAAGCACGAAAAAGCCATAGAATCTTTCTATGGGGATAAGGACCAAAACACAAAACACAAATACCAAAGAGGTCAGTACTGCTTCCATCTGAAACTTCAGAAGGGACTATGAACTGCTCTCATGCACAAACAGCTCTCCTGAAACAGCTGAAGAAGGAAATAGAAGAAAAACTGGCCAATGATTTTAAAATTATAAAAAAAGAATTCACTGATGAGAACATCTCTTTGAAAAGAAAATTGAACAAATGGAAAAGGAAGTACAAAAATTAACTAGAGAAAATAACTTCCTAAAAGGAACAGTTGGTCAAATGGAAAAGGAAGCACAAAACCTAACTGGAAAATTGGACAAATGGAAAAGGAAGTACAAAAATTAATTGGAGAAAATAATTCCTTAAAAGGAAAAATTGGACAGATGGAAAAGGAGATGCAAAAGTTAACTGAAGAAAACAATTTGATAAAGATTAGAATTGGACAAGTAGAAACTAATGACTCAGTGAGACAGCAAGAATCAGTCAGGCAACATCTAAAGAGTGAAAAGATAGAAGACAATGTAAAATATCTAATTGGAAAAACAACTGACCTGGAAAATAGATCCAGGAGAGAAAATTTAAGAATTATTGGCCTGCCAGAAAGCCATGATGAAAAAAAGAGTCTGGACAATATCTTCCAGGAAATCATCAAGGAAAACTGTCCAGAAGTGCTAGCTCCAGAGGACAAAATAGTCATTGAAAGAATCCACCATTTCCCTCCCAAAAGGGATTCCAAACTCCCAAAACCCCAAGAAATATTATTGCCAAATTCCAAAACTATCAAGTGAAGGAGAAAATACTACAGGTAGCCAGAAAGAAACCATTCAAATATTGAGGAGCTACAGTCAGGATCACACAGGACCTTGAAGTTTCTACATTAAAAGACTGAAGGGATTGGAATCCCACATTCCATAAGGGAAAGGAATTAGGACTACAACCAAGGATCAACTACCCAGCAAAGTTCAGCATAACATTTCAGGCAAGGAGATGGTCATTCAACGAAGTAAGGGATTTCCAGACCTTCCTGACAAAAACACCAGAACTTAATAGACAATTCGATCTTCACATGCAGGTCTCAAGAGAAGCATAAAAAGGTAAACAGGGTGGGAAAAAAAAAAAAAACTTGTTACTCAATATGGGCAAACTGTTTACCTCCCTATAAGGGAAGATGATACCTGTTAATCTTGAGAATTGTGCTTCTATTACGAAATATAAAAGGGGTATACATAGAGGCAATGGATATAAAGTAAATGATGTCACATTAAAAATATGATTTAAGTATGCGAAGGAATTGTAACAGGAGGTGCAAAAAGGAGGAAGCAGAAAATGGTAAATTACATCAGAGGAAGAAATACAAAGTTATAGTAGAGGGAAAGAGGGGAGGGAGATGAGCACTGTTTGAGAGGTACTCACATCTGATTTGTTTCAAGGAGGGAACAATAAACTTAAGCAGATAATCCTAAACTAGCTCTATAAGCAGCAGGAGGGGAAGGGGGAAGAAAGGGGAGGGAAGCTAAAAGGTAGGGAAGAAGCAGTAAGGGTAAAGAGGAGTAAAAGAAGGAAGGGAAGGCTGCAGGAGGAGGTGGTGAAAAGTGAATACTATTGAGGAGGGGAAGGGAGATGGGAGAGCTAAAAGTATAAATGGTGAGAAAGAGGATGGAGGGAAATACACATTGTAATCATAACTGTGAATGTGAATGGAATGAACTCTCACATAAAATGGAGATGGATAGCAGAATGGATTAAAAGCCATAATCCAACAATATGCTGTTCACAAAAAACACATTTGAAATTAGGGGATACACACAGGATAAAGGTCAAAGGTTGGAGCAGAATATATTGTGCTTCAGCTCATGTAAGAAAAGCAGGAGTAGCAATCCTAATCTCAGACAAAGCAAAAGCAGAAATAGATCTAATCAAAAGAGATAAAGATGGAAACTATATCCTGCTAAAAGACACCATAGACAATGAAGCAATATCATTACTAAACATGTATGCTCCAAGTGGTATAGCATCCAAATTCTTAGAAAAAAGGTTGGGGCAGTTGAAGGAAGAAACAGACAGCAAAACTATACTAGTGGGGGACCTCAACCTCCCCCTCTCTGAACTTGATAAATCTAACCTCAGAGTAAACAAGAAAGAAGTTAAGGAGGTAAATAAAACTCTGGATAAGGTAGATATGATAGATCTCTGGAGAAAATTGACTGGGAATAGAAATGAATATACCTTTTTCTCAGTGGTACATGGCACATTTACAAAAATTGACCATGTACTAAGACATAAAAACCTCACAATCCAGTGCAGAAAGGCAGAGATAATCAATGCATCCTTCTCAGATCATAATACAATAAAAATTATATGTAATAAAAGGCCATGGAAAGATAAACCAAAAATCAATTGGAAACTAAATAATCTAATCCTAAAGAAGGAATGGGTTAAAGAAGAAATCATAGAAACAATCAACAACTTCATTCAAGAGAATGACAATAATGAGACAACCTACCAAATGTTATGGGATACTGCAAAAGAAGTTCTTAGGGGAAGTTTTATATCTTTGAATGCCTACATAAATAAAATAGAGAAAGAGGAGATCAATGACTTGGGCATACAGCTGAAAAAGCTAGAAAAAGAACAAATTGAAAATCCCCAAGTAAATACCAGATTAGAAATACTGAAAACCAAAGGAGAGATTAATAAAACTGAAATTAAGAAAACTATTGAATTAATAAATAAAACCAATAGTTGGTTTTATGAAAAAACTAATAAAATTGATAAACCTTTGGTCAATTTGATTAAAAAAAGAAAAAATAAAATCAAATTACTAATATTAAAAATGAAAGGGGTGAATTCACCTCCAATGAGGAGGAAATTAAAACAATAATTAGAAATTACTTTGCCCAACTTAATGCCCACAAATTTGATAATCTAAACGAGGTGGATGAGTATTTTAAAAAATACTAGTTGCCCAGATTAACAGAAGAGGAAGTTGAATACTTAAACAACCCCATCTCAGAAAAAGAAACTGAACAAGCCATCAATGAACTCCCTAGGAAAAAATCTCCAGGGCCAGATGGATTTACAAGTGAATTCTACCAAACATTTAAAGAACAGTTAATTCCAATACTATATAGACTATTTTTGAAAATTGGGGAAGAAAGAGTCCTCCCAGATTCTTTCTACGATACAAATATGATTTTGATACCTCAACCAGGAAGAGACAAAACAGAGAAAGAAAATTATAGACCAATTTCTCTAATGAATATAGATGCAAAAATTTTAAATAAGGTTTTAGCAAAATGAATACAGCATCTTATCACCAGAATAATACATTATGATCAGGTAGGATTCATACCAGGAATGCAGGGCTGGTTCAATATTAGGAAAACTATTAACATTATCGATCATATCAACAACAAAACTAACAAAAACCACATAATTATCTCAATAGATGCAGAAAAAGCTTTCAACAGAATACAACACCCATTCCTACTAAAAACACTGGAGAATGTAGGAATAAAGGGAACTTTCCATAAAATAATAAGCAGTATCTATCTAAAACCTTCAGCAAGCATTATATGCAATGGGGATAAGCTGGATGCATTTCCAATAAGATCAGGGGTGAAACAAGGTTGTCCATTATCAACACTATTATTCAATATGGTACTAGAAGTGTTAGTTGTAACAATTAGACAAAATGAAGAAACTGAAGGAAAAAGAACAGGCAAAGAAGAAACTAAGTTATCACTCTTTGCAGATGATATGATGATATACTTAGAAAATCCCAGAGATTCATGTAAAAAACTACTTGAAAAAATAAACAACTTTGGCAAAGTTGCAGGTTACAAAATAAACCCACACAAATCTTCTGCATTCCTATATATTAACAACAAAGTCCAACAAGAGAAAGAAAGAGAAATCCCATTTAAAACTAGGGTAAACACTATAAAATTCTTGGGAGTTTACCTGCCAAAACAAAGCCAGGGATTATATGAACACAATTACAAGACACTTTTTGCGCAAATAAAGTCAGATTTAAATAAGTGGAAAAACATCGGTTGCTCATGGGTAGGCTGAGCTAATATAATAAAAATGGCAATTCTACCTAAATTAATTTACTTATTTAGTGCCACACCAAAAATTAAACTATCAGATAATTATTTTCTACAGCTGGATAAAATAATATCAAAATTCATCTGGAACAAAAGATCCAGAATATCAAAGGGACTAATGAAAAGAAATGCTAGGGAAGATGGCCTAACCATACCAGATCTCAAATTGCATTATAAAGCAGCAATTATCAAAACCACTTGGTACTGGCTAAGGTAGACAAGTGGAATAGACTTGACACTCAAGACACAGTAGGCAAGGAATATAGCAACCTCTTGTTTGATAAACCCAAGGACCCCAACTTCTGGGATAAGAACTCACCGTTTGACAAAAATTGCTGGGAAAACTGGATAATAGTGTGGTGGAAACTAGGCATAGACCCATTCCTGACACCATACACAAGAATAAAGTCCAAATGGATACATGATCTAGGTATAAAGACTGATACTATAAAGCAATTAAGAGAGCAAGGAGTAGTATATATGTCAGATTTATGGAGAATGGAGAAATTTTTGACCAAACAAGAGACAGAGAACATTATGAAGTGCAAAATGGATAATTTTGATTACATTAAATTGACAAGTTTTTGCGCAAACAAACCCAATGCGACCAAGATTCAGAGGGAAGCAGAAAAGTGAGAAACAATTTTTGCAACCAGTGTCTGTGAAAAAGGGCTCATTTCTAAAATATATAGAGAACTGAGTCAAAAGTACAAGAATACAAGTCATTCCCCAATTGATAAATGTTCAAAGGATATGAACAGGCAATTTACAGAGGAAAAAATTAAAGATATCTATAGTCACATGAAAAAATGCTCTAAATCACTATTGATTAGAGAGATACAAATCAAAACAGCTCTGAGGTGCCACATCACACCTATCAGATTGGCTAACATGACAAAAGAGGAAGATGATAAATGTTGGAGAGGATGTGGGGGAGTTGGAACACTAATTCATTGTTGGTGGAGCTGTGAGTTGATCTAACCATGCTGGAGAACAATTTGAAACTATGCCCAAAGGGCTGCAAAAATGTGCATACCCTGGGACCCAGCAATATTCCTTCTCAGACTGTATCTCACAGACATTATAAAAATGGGAAAGGGTCCCATATGTACAAAAATACTTACAGCAGCTCTCTTTGTGATGGTCAAGTACTGGAAATCAAGGGGATGCCCATCAATTGGGGAATGACTAAACAAATTGTGGTATATGAATGTAATGGAATACTGTTGCGCTATAAGAAATGATGAATAGGAAGACATCAGAGAGGCCTAGAAGGACTTATATGAACTGACGCTGAGTGAAAGGAGCAGAACCAGGAGAACTTTGTACACAGAAACAACCACAGTGTGTGAGGAATTTTTCTGGCAGACTTAGTCCTTCACTGCAATGCAAGGACCTGAAAAATTCCCAATGGACTCTTGAGGAAAATGCCTTCCACATTCAGAGAAAGAACTATTGAATTGAATCACAGAATGAAGCAGACCATTTTCTCTTGTATTATGTTTTGTTTTGTTTTGTTTTTTCATGATTTCTCCCATTCTTTTTAATTCTTCTATGCAACATGACTAAGGTGAAAATATATTTAGTGAGAATGTATGTGTAGAACCTATATAAGATGCACACTATCTTGAGGAGGGAGGGGGTATGGAAAGGGGAAAGAGGGGGAGGGAAGGAGAAAAAATCAAAGATATATAGAAGTGATTGTAGAAAATGGAAAACAAGTAAATTAATTAACAAAAGGAGAAAGTTATGGTAATTACACATACATATACATATGTCTGTATGTATATACACACATATATACACACACATACATAATTAAATTTTGTATATTTTTATATATCCTCTTACCCCACCTTTCTAATCTCTTCCAAATCTTGTCATTTCTACCTTGTAGAAATATAATATTGCATGACTATAAAATTGTTATATATTTTACATACAAAATATATATTATATTATACATTATTATATATTATGTCTAACATATAATGTTATGAGGTAGAAATGACAATATTAATTTTATATACACATAATATATATAATACTTTGTATATATAATATTGAATGATAGTGGGATAGAATTGACTAGAAAGGTATGAAAAGATTTCCCTGCTATGGGGAGGACCTATTTGAAATTCATAATATAAATTTTTAGTGGACTGAGTCAGTATAGGTTTCATTATCATTCAGCAGCACAGAAATAAGAAAGAAGACAATATATAGTGAAAGTAATCCAGACTGGGTATGGCAAGACACGATAGGAAATAGGATAAGGGGACAAGGGATTTGAATATAGAGGATAGTGTCTACTAGAATTGATTCACCAAATGGTCAAGTTAGGGAAAAGAGGACAGTGTGGTCAGTGCAGGAGTGATGACCTGGGAAAGAACTGAGGGGTTGAGGTCATTGTCATGACAAAAAAAAAAATGAGATTAAGGGTCATAAGGCAGAAAGAAAGATACAAGGGCATAAGATAAAGGAACTTTATGAACCACAGCTAGATGGCACACAGGGATTGACCATTAGACCTGGAATCAGAAAGACCTGAGTTCAAAACCCATCTCAGACAATTACTAGCTATGTGCTCTTGTCTGGGGAAGTCCTTTTTTAACCTCTGTCTACCTCAGTTTCTTCAACTGTAAAATGGTAATCATAATATCACCTTTTCCCCGGGGTTATTGTAATGATCAAATGAGATATTTGTAAAGTACTTTGCAAACCTCAGATCTCTATCGTTATTATTATATAAAATGGACACTTTTGACTGATGGCAAGACCAAGGGTGTGACCATTCTGTATATAACTGAGGTGGAGTAAAGGATGTCATCAAAAACTAGGAAGTTTTTAATGGAGCATCAATATGTGTGTTGAAGTTCCCTAGAATGGGACCAGAAGTTGAGGAAGAGGGAAAACTCTAAGCCACACATTGATTTCATTGATGAAGGAAGGAGAACATGTTGGTTGTTGTGGATAATGGCTACCATGAACTTGGTCAAGTGACAAATTTGTATAAAGAACTCTGAGCACCCTTTAGTAACCTCACTGGCCTGCAAATACCTTTTTCCATTGTCTTCTCTTTCTCTTCTATTCTTCTTTTCTAGCATTTAAGGTAATCTCCCAGGAGAAAAAAAAGATGAGCATCCCATAGTCTATGTCTCTGTATGTGACTTCATGTGTGTGTGTGCTTTTTGGTCCTTTATTGCCAAAGAAGACCATGCCATCAGAGAAATGATGACATGACTTGCACATGACTTTGTTTTGAGTGAGGGAGGGCTGTGCAGGTCACCAGCCTCACTTCTCCTCCAGAGCCATCCGAATCCAGTGACCTGATATTCATCAGGATGACTGGAGATGATCCGGGATGAGGCAATTGGGGTTAGGTTACTTGCCCAGTAATCATCATGTTTTTTAAACTAAGTTCCAACAACCCATTACTAAATGCTTTTCAAAGTAACCTGTTGTTTAATTGAATTCAGCTATTTGGGTTTTATTTTTCAGACTTTTTTTATGTATGTAGATATAAGTTGATAGAGTATTAGACCTGGAGTCAGGAAAAATCAAGTTCAAATCTGGCCTCAGATGCTCTCTAACTGTGTGACCCCCAGGCAAGTCACTTAACTTCTGCCCTCAGTTTCCTCATCTATGAAATGGGATAATGTAGCACCTATCTTCCAGAGTGGTGAGGAGATATGGGATAATATTTGCAGAGTGCTTTGCAAACCTTAAAGCGCTAAATGAATGTGAATTTTTAATATTGTTGCTGTTAATATCATTAAGGCAAGAGAGTTTATCCAGTATTTTTAAAATATGTCCACAAAAATTTATTGAAATGGCATATTTCCAGAATCTTATCTGGATCATAGTAGGTTGTAGGATAATTGATAAAGACAGGCTTTGGAGTCAAGTCCTGTGTTCAAGTGCTATTAGCATGTCACCAGATCTCTCAGTTGTCTAGGGAACTCTCTGAGACCACAAGTTACGAGGATGATATTGATCTGCATTGGTAGAGGGAGCTTCCTCGCCTGGGAGTCCCAAACATAGATATGGCCCCTATCCTATTTGGTTCATAAGAGTTTATATTTGGAACTGAAAGGGACCTTAGAGGCCACTGAGATCAACCTTCTCACTTTTTTTACAGAAGGGGAAACTAAGAGTCAGAGAGATAAGTAACTTGCTCAGTCATACAGCTATGATTGATGAGTCTCTGGAACCAGCATATCATGAGAAAGCACAGTCGCATTACTTACTCTATAGCCTGCTCCACCTTCACATCATTTGAGTATCCTCCTTCTGTCTGTACCCCCTTTGTATCTCCCTGTTATGTCTCCTATAAGAGTAGCGACTGTCTTATTTTCTTGTTTCTGTACCTCAAGTGCCTAGCAGAGTCTGATACATAGTAAGGCTTTAAAAATTCCCTGCATCTCTAATTTTCTAATAGGAAAGTTGAATTCTAAGTCTTCTGACTCTGAACCCAGTGTCCCATCCACTATATCAAGCCAGAAAATTACTTTTCCAAAAACAACTCCTTCCTTCAACCACTTGAGAAAACCAGAACTTTATTGTATATCGATACTATAAAATATTGTTTTGGAAAGTCTGTTTGCAAAATTGTCAGATCATGTACCAGTACCAAGCAGCCAATGGTCAGGCTGAAGCAGAAATGAGTCAGACTAGAAAACTACTAGAACTTGAAGGCAGTCTAAGAAGCAAACAGAAGTAGGAATAAGTTGGACATCTGAACAAGTCTTTCGATCATCAGTCTAACATGGCAGGGGATATGGTAGGTAAAGGTCAGAAAAGAATTCTGGCTACAGGAAGCCAGCCACCCAGAACTGGGACCCGTATACAAGTATGAGCAAAGCAACAGAGTCCTGCCTCCCTGCCTCAGTGCTAGCAAAGAGACTCCTGCAATCAATCTCCTGAGCTATTGTTCAAGCCCCCCTTACCATCTGTCAGCTGAGAGCTCTAGAAACAGTTCCTGCTCCTTGTTTACTGCGGTCCAGTCTCTGCTGGCCTGTCCTGCTTTGGATTGCTCTCCATTCTCACCCAGGTGTGACAGATCTCTCCTGCTGACCCTTTAAGTTGTCTTCAGTTGGATCAGGGCTCCATTCTTTAGAAAAGTCAGCTAAAGTCTTTATCCAAGGAGTAAAAGGTGGGTTCTCTACCAAGATAAAGACCTGGCTTTGGGGACTCATGTCCTGAAACCCAGTCCTAGAACTGAGGGACACAAGACAGAAACTTAACCAAAATAGCCAAAGATAAATCCAGTTACTAGAATGCATTCATATCTTAAGGGTAGAACCAAGCACAACAGTGGTTGGGTGCTGAGTTGTCCAGACTATAATTTTAGGTTTCTTAGATTTCCTCTTATTAGAAATTAGATTGGTGCTATAGATGAAAGTAAGGACTAGGAAGCCCCAAATAGAAACATTAAGGTGGAAAGAACCAGGCTGGTCATTTTATCACACTAGGATCACAATGTTCTATGACAGGGAACCTATACATAGGAAATTAAATATTCCTGGTTAGGGATGAAGTTATTTTACTTTTCACAGCCTCAGTTTCCTGAGATGCAAAGTAAGATATTATAGAGAAAAATATTTTCAAAGCATGGACCCTTGCCATTTAACTTCAACTTTGCTCATTTTTCCAATCTATTACTTGATTTTCTTTGTTAAAGTAGGGCTCTGCTTCCATGATAGAAGGCACACTGTCCCAAGCTTCAGGGGTTTTGTACAGCTGTTTCCAGAGATCCTTCTAGGGACCTGTAAGTTTTCAGTTCTTCCAAGATGGTATGGTCTAAAGAGAGATGATTTTACTCTCCTTCTGTAGTTTGATCTGTGAGTGACCACAAGCACTCTTTTCTACCCTTTTCTGTGGCTGCAAACTCTGGCATGTTAGTGCTCCTCCTTTCTCTGAGAAAGCCACTCAGGACTGGGACCTTTATACAAGTATGGGCAAAGCAACAGAGTCCTGCCTCAGTGCTAGCAAAGAAATCCCTGAAATCTGACCCACTGTTCAACCCCACCTTACCATCTGTGGGTTGAGAGCTCTAGAAACAGCTCCTGCTCCTTGTTTACCAGGGTCCAGTCTCCACTGGCCTGTCCTACATTGGATTGTTCTCCGCTCTCACCCAAGTGTGACAGACCTTTCCTACTGACCCTTTGTCTTTGGCTGGAAAAATTATTTCACCCCCTCCTTTTGTGGGTTCTTCTTCTCCAGAAATTGTTTTATGATATTATTTAAAGGTGTTTGGAAGGACTTGGGGGAGAACTCAGACAGGTCCCTGCCTTTTCTCCGCCATCTTAGATTCACCTCCTAAATTTAAACACTGGACAGAGTAAGAAGAATGCAAAAGTTTATTTTAAATTTAAGCTTCAAAAGCACCCTAAGCATGTTTTATATCTAATCACTGAGAAAAATATGGTGAGTTCTTGTTTTTCCTTAGTAATCTGTTGTTACACATGAAATAAATTAGTATTATTACCAAAAAAAAAACCCTGAAATTTTTACTTCATATGAAATTATCCAATATTGGGGTCCTAGCTTGTACATCTGTGGTTGAGAAAAAAACAAAGCCAAAGACCACATTAAAAGAAAATCACAATGACCAGAATCAGGTTCCTAGAAGAAATTCTTGCTAATATCAGCCAGAAATTATAAATAATGCAAAGAGGAAGCCTTGAGAAACTCACCCTTCCACCCATAGGCTCAGATTGGAAGCAGTAAAGTGGATTCCCTGGTTTGCCATACTAGAATGGGCTGGCATAATGAGACTGTCCTGAATCCCACAGCTGTGGGTTGGCTGCTCCAATCCCAGGTACCCACAAGTCACTGCTTCCCCTTCTTTCCCTTCCTACGGGCAACCTTCAATTTGAGAAGAAGAATTAAACAGAAAGCAATTCATTAGGCAGCCATGAAAGAACCCACGACCAGGACCTAGCATTCTTCCCAAGCTAGCGATTTCCTTACTTGCAAAATGAAATAAAAATCAGAATAATTAAAAGTCTCAAATTTCATACATTGGTTTTCAATAAGAGTCTGGGGGAAACATAGATGCATTTGATAGGAGAGCTTTACCCAGAGTCAATCCTATTGATTTACTTTAAGGGGCATTTCCTTTCATCTTTAAGGGACACCATAAATTTCCAATGCATTTCAAAAAAAATTATTTTTGTTGCCAAGCTTACTGTTTTATTATAGTTTGGTGGATGAACTGCTACTGTCATTGCTATATATTCCCTTCTTGTCCCTCCCAATTAGATCCATTTCTCCTTAATTTCACTCTTCTTCCCTCCCTGAATTTAGTGTTTGGGACAATCCTAAATCTTTAAAGCTACATGAAGTGACTCAAATTGTCCAAGTAAAGTGATACTTAACATTTAAATTTCCTTAGGCAAGTTCAATATCCCTTCTTTGAAACAGGGACAAGAGGGTTTCTAGGAGCTTAGAAGCAGCAAATACCAATTATCAACTGAAAACTAAATGCCCTAACTAAGGAGATATACACTTTAATCTAAAACAAGTCAAAAATATGGCTGAATATAGAAAAAAAGGTAAAGCAAAACTCTATAATTATAATAAATTGGATTTATTATACAGTAGCTAGTTCGGTCTACCTATCAAAGATGAGTGTAAGTTACTGATGTCTTTGAAGATCACACTTAATTATGGTAAAGTTCCAATTTGGATGTGTAAATAAAGATCCTTGAGAAAACTGGACATGTAGCAAGTTGTATTTGAGACTGATAGTTTTACACATGTTATAAACATTTGGAAGACATCAGTCATATATTTAATAAGTTTTTATTGTTTTTTTCTGTTTCTTATATCACCACAGTTATTCCAATGATCCTTCCCTCTTCCCCTCCCACAGAGCCATCCCATATGACAAATAATGTTTTTCAGAAAGGAAAAAAAAAATTAACACAATTGATAGATACCTCAACAAAGTCCAAAAATATGTAAAATGCATACTACTCGTGGATCTATCCTTTCCATGAAGGAATAGGCTGGAGTATCTTCTCATGACTCTTCATTTGTGTCCTGCTTGATCTTGATAATTTTTTAATATTTACTTTTGATTTTTTGCTTGTCATTCTTTCCATTTAGATTGCAGGGTGTGTGTGCACGCACATGTTCCACTCTCCATCAGTTCATATAGATCTTTTCAGGCTTCTCTATATTAATCAAACTCATTATTTCTTTTAACCCAGTAATATTCCACAATTCATATACAAATTGTTTAGCCATTTTCCAATTAATAGGCACTTATTTTGTTTACAAATCTTAGCTATCACAAAAAGTGGCACTATAAATATTTTGGAGTATATAGGGATTTTCTTCTTATGGATAACTTCCTTGGTGAGTGAGCCCAGTATTGAATTCTGGATCAACAGATGTATGGAGATTTTAGTTACTTGATTTGCATAATTCCTAATTGCTTTCCAAAATGGTTCTATCATGTCACAGCTTTGTGAAATTCACAGCACTGTATCTAGCTTTCCACAACCCCTCCAATATTGACTGTTGCCATTTTTGCCAGTTTTCAGTGTAGTAAAAATATGTATGGCATCCACTATCATACATATCCTTACTCAGGAAAATGTGTGTCATTCTCAAAAACATACAGATTTCTACAAAATACAATCATAGACAGTTTATTGTCATACACATTTCCTGTACCACTTTGTTTCTTGAATCTGCATTAATGACTGAGTACAGTGAACATTTTGTTTATTCTAAGAATAAAGATGAATTTTTGTGTCATTCCTTGAAAATATGTACATTCCAACCTGTTTATTTTTATGAATATAACATGTCACACTGAGTACTTAGGCATATCTATAGAACCTGTTTGGCTTTAGATATATAAATTCATCTATTTTTCTTACTGTCCTCACCTATAAAATGGCATAGTTGAACTGAATCATGATCTCTAAGGTTCTCTCCAACTCTAAAATTCTATTTCTGGTCTGTGTGGAAACTACCATTCTTGCGACTTTGCTAGCACTCTTTCTTTAATTTTTATTCATCTTCATTTCATTAAATAGTTTCCAATTACATATAAAAAATTTAATAATCATTTTAAAAAATTTTGAATTCCAAATTATCTCCCTCCTTCCCCTTTTTCCCTCCTTGAAAATGCAACCAATTTGATATAGATTATACTTGTGAAATAATCCAAATCATATTTCCATATTAGCCATGCTGCAAAAGAAAACATAGACCAAAATGATTGAACAAGACAAATAAAGAAAATTTTAAAAATTAAGCTTCAATCTATATTCAGAATTCATCAGTTCTCCCTTTGGAGATGGATAGTATTTTTCATCATGGGTCCTTTGGAATTGTCTTGGATCATGGCATTTATCAGAGTTTTCACAGTCAATCATCCTTACAATATTGCTAGTCTAGTAACTTTTCTTAAGCAAAAGTAAGTGGGAAAGTTTTGCTTTTTTGTTTTTGTTATTGTTGTTTTAAGGAAGAAAGGGAAGACTATCTTCCTCTAATTTAAACAGACCTGTGCCAAAGCTAGAAAAATATGCTACAGGGCTGGTTTTGTGTAAGATGAATGTGTCAAGGTTAAGACTTTCCATTAATCCCGGAGCTGCAGCAAAAAGGTTACTGCTAATAAAATCCTGCCATGCCAGTTTTATTCACTAGTTCACACTTGACTAAAGGAAGGAGGATCATAGCCTGGAGACCAATTACAAATCACTCTTCTGATTCTCATAATCCTTTGGTTCCCATTTCTGATCAAAATAAAGATTGTTTTAGACCATAAAAAGGAAAGAACCAATAAATAATATCAGATTTCTTGTTTAAAAGAAAGGTCCAGTTAGAGCTGCTACTTAAAACCAACCTCTCAGATCAAAACTCAGATCTCAGATTTAAAGCTAGTGAGCTTTAAAAAATGTTTATTTTTATATTTATACACACATTTACTATCTCTTTCTCACTGCTTTCCCACTGAGCAATAAAAAAGGGAAGGGCTTCATAATAAATACTCATAGTCCAGCAAAACAAATTCCAACATTGATCATATCAAAAGCGAATGTCTCATTCCACATTTTAAGTCCCTCAGTTCTCTGATACTTGTTGAGTAATGTGTTTCATTTCCAGTTCTCTAAAGTCTGGTTTATCTTTGTGTTGATCAGTGTTTTAAAGTCTTTGAAAATGGTTTTTTCTTTATTATATGGTTGTCATTGTATAAATTGTTTTCCTGGTTCTTCTCCCTTTAATCTACATCATTTCACAAAGGTATTTCCAGTTTTCTATGAAATCTCTATTTCTTATTCTACAATCATTTATTTAGTCATTCCCTCCTTAAGCACTATCTTGGTTTTTAGTTTTGGGTTACTATGAATTTACCTGCTATAAATATTTTTGTACATATAGGTCTCAGACCACTCAAAACACTTCAGGAGTTGCCTCTCCACCCAAGACTAGAAAGGCCAAAAGTGGTATGGTAGAAAGACTGGGATCTCAGCACTTGAAATGTCTTCAGGGAAGACTTGCCTTTGGAGTCCAGCCAAAAAGATGGTGCAGAGGCAAGGGTCCATATGTGATTAAGCTAATACCGTCTCTAGTGCCTGCCACAGAATGGAAGCTTGGCTCACATCATGGTGATGGTATGCTAGCTTGATCTGGTGCTTATCAAGTGTCTTCTGTCATTCAGCACCAGTTACAGGAACAATGATGACTGATACCAGGTTAAGCAACTGGGTGTTGGTAAGGCAAGGATCTGGGACTCTGATGGTTATGCCATTGATGATAAGAGGTGAACTCCAATTTTAGCTTAGTGCTAAAGTATGAGCTGAGGGCTCTGAAACTGTTCTGGGAGCCACATGCTATTCTCAGACAGGCACACTGGTATGGTTGTTTATCTTATCAGATCAGCCACTACCGTGCTCTGTAGCAAGCTACACCTGCCCTTCAATGGGGTATGGGCTCTAGCATGAGATGGGAACTGGGTCTTTATCTGGGGAAGGTACACAAAATGTCACTGAGCTCCTTTCACACACCTTAACCACCCACAGGGGCAGCAATGGGGACTCAAGTCTTACCTGCTTCCAAGAGCACTTGAGATGGCTTACAGGTTAAATAGGGCTAAAAGACATTTAAGAATGAAGCAGATGTGAGTCCATTTAAGAAACTGAGTGAAGTAAAAGGAATACTGACTTTACAGTCAGAGGACCTGGTTTCAAATACCACCTATGATACCACTTCTATGAGTTTGGGCAAGTCACTTAACCTCTGCCAGTCTCAGTTTCCTCTTCAGTAAAAATGAGGAATTAGATGATCTTTGGGGTTCCTTCTTGCTCTGGATATGTGAATTTAGCATTGTCTTTGGCCCCCACTCCCACCCATCTCACCTTTCATATCTAACCAGTCCTATTCTGAAACATCAGCAGTATCTGTCCTTTCCTCTTTATTCTCATGGCTACTGCCCTAATACAGACTCTCAATACCACTTACCTTTACTATTGAGACAGGCTTATAAATTATCATTCTTCCTCTTCTCTCTCCCAAGATCAATCTGTCCTTTATAGTGGTGCCCCCTCCTTACACATACATCATCATCAGTGTCTTCCAATTGCCACTTCCTTGAGTAAAGCTCAGAGTCCTTGGCCTGGAATTCAAGGTTCCCTATTACTGGCACCAGCCTACATTTCTATACTTATCTTGAAGCCAAGCTAGACTACTTAATATCCCCTAATCACATGAGCATCAGGTCACCAGGCATTTACTGAATCAGAGACTAGAACAGATTTCTTTGTCCCTGGGCCCTGATGTTTCTTCCATTTTCCTGTTGTCTGCAATAACGAGCCATCAGTGCAGATATGTGACACCAACATTTCCATTCTGTCCTAACAGACTCCTAGAAGGTGAGGGGCCTCAGCTGGCTTTTTTCCCTCAAACTATGGCTGGCAAACCTCACTTCTTGTTTTCTTTATTCCTGTAATAGATTTGCTATCTATCAAGATGAAAAATATTTGCCTTATGCTGTCATCTCTACCAACTTCAATATGTGCCTATCCTCTCATTCCATAATGCCCTTTAAAATTAGTTCTATTATTAACAAGTGTCTTTTCACTCATTTTACAGTCTTCAATTTCTACTGCTCATACAGATGTGACTCTCGAGAAGATACCACATCCTTGGCCACAGTCTCCAGTAAAGACTCCTTTTCTCATAGCCCCTGAGACACTGAGCCAGGAGGAGAAGCTGGCATAATCTCAACTCTCCCCTGCCTCTCTCAGGCCCTTCCACTATTATCCTACCCCCTCAAATTACCCCCATTAACGTTTACTCCAGTCAATTACACAGTTCCATCCAAATCCTTGCTGCTGTGGTCGGTCTCTCCTTATCCACTGTCACTGATCCTGCTGCTTACAAACGTACCTATATCTTGCCTGTTTTTTTTTAACAACAAAACTTTTTACTTGAACCCATCATATCAAGCAGTTTTCCCAGATCTTTGTCTATTTTCATGACTTCTACTTTCTCACCACCCACTTGCATCTCAACTATTTTCAATCTGACTTCTGAAGCCCTCACTTTTTCCTAGATTACAAATGATCTCTGAACTGCTTAATGGAAAAAACTTTCCTCAGTTCTTATTCAAACTGAATCCTCCACAGCTTTTTACACTATCAAACATCCTCTGATGACTATTTCCTCTCTTGGCTTCAATAGTGCTTAAAATTCCCCTCATTCTTCTCTTACATGTCTGACTACTCCTTTTTCGGGAGCCTTTGATTGTGCTTAAGGAAACATGATTCTCCCTGGTCCTTTGCTGATTCCTCACTGAGCTTTTTCAGTACAAAGTCCTGGACACACACACACACACACACTCGCACACATATTTTACATATATATATATATATATATATATATATATATATATATATATATATATGCTGTCTTAATCATCTCATTCCTACCATGGATTCAATTATCATCTCTTAACAAAGGACTCCCTGCCTAAATTGTACATATAGACATGATGTGTTTCCTAAATTCCAGTATTTGATGACCAGTTACCTGCTGGATTCTTGCACTTAGATCTGTATCTTAATCTCAACATGTCTGAAATGGAATAACTTATGTCACTGTCTCCTTTCCCTAAACCTCCATCAGACTTCCTTATTTCTATCTAGGGCATTACTAGCCTCCCAGGCATCTAGATATGTAGTTGTTATTTTAGACTCTTCTATCTCCCTCGCCCAAGGCTAGAGTAAAGACATCATGGCTTATAAATGACAAGGAAGTGAAAAGTTCAGGAGATAGATGATTTTGAAATATCAAGATAGACCTAAATGATGCAAGTATGAAGATATAGATATAGATATGGATATGGATACAGAAATAGATATGATATAATTGTAGATGATAAAGATACAGATACACATTAATGATCCTGAATCCCAGAAGAGCAGAAAATTGGTTACATCTAAGGTTTCCTGTGAGTGACTGAAAGAAAGACTGTCTAGTGGGACATAAAGGAAGCCCTAGCTAGACAACAGGGCTGCTGTGCTTTCCTAGTCATATGGTTTCAGTCTTTCTGAATCAACTTACACTGTTTCCTAGAAGGCTCCTTTAATCATGTAGAAAATTCATGTTTGTTGGCAGCCAACACCACTTCAGGTGAGTGAATTGGCCACTTGAATTGGCCATATCCCATTTAAGTGAGCTCAATAGGGAGCTTAGGCAAAAAGCTTGGATTCAGCAAGGAATTCAGGAGTGGGGAACATGGGAAGATTCCCTCGTGTCTATGCCTTTATTGTTGTATCCTCTAGAGCAAGAGGAGATATGCAGGATGACAGATTGCCTTATTTTTTTAAAGGATTTCAACAATTAAGTCTATTTATATGCAGGAGGGTTCAGGATGGATCCTCCTTTTATTTAACTCCTCTCTACAGTAAATTGTGTTATAGAGAGACTGAGGCATATTTGACTTCTTAGTATTTTGGTTTCCAATTCTGTCTCCCTTGGTATACTCTTATGATCCCCAAACTATCCTCTTCAGTAGAATTCTAAGCTCTTCTCTAGTTGGACTCTTTCCTTCTTTATGTTTGTATGTCTAGTTCCTACCTTATTTACATAGCAAGTGATTGGTGTTTAATAAAGGCTTACTGATTGGTTGATTTGACTGCCAACCCCCAGGAACACCTTCCTTTATCTTGAATCTTGTGGCTTTCCTTCAATATCAGTCAGTCAATAAGCATTTATTATGCACCTACTCTGTGCTAAGCCTAGAGATATAAAGAATGACAAAAGACAATTCCTGCTCTTGAGAAGTTCACAATCCAATAATGGGGAAATTCAATAATGTGGAAAACAGCAAACAAATCACTGTACAAAGAAAATATGTACAGGATAAATTGGAGATAGTCAACAGAGGGAAGGAACTAGCTTTAAGGGAGATCAGAAAAGGCTTTGAACAGAAGATAGGATGTTAGCTGGGATTTGATGGAAGCCAAGGAAGTCAAAAAGTAGAGAAATATGGAGGGAGAGCATCACTCAAATTCACAATGGATTCCTTAAGTACTCTTATATGTCATAAAAATCACAAATCTAGATCTTTAAAGGACCTCAAGAAGTCATCTAGTCCAACCCACTCATTTTACCAACTGAGGCCCACGATAGTAAGTCATTTTCTCAAAGTCACATAGGAAGTGCTAAAGATAAAATTTAAAGCCAGGTCCTCTGATTTGTCATTCCTTAGAATTTTTGAAGTTGACAGCTATATCTTTAGAAGTACATTCTGATGAACTGTTTTGTCTTTCACACTTTAGGGACAATTATAATGTTTTGGAGGCTAAGTTGTGCAGCAGCTGGGGCAAGCAGGTACAACTTTTTTCTGCTTTTACTATTAACATGCAGGCTCCATGAGTGGTTCAAACTAAGGAATTTCTCCATAGGTGCATTTGATCCAGTATAGCCCTAGTCTTAGTTTCTCCACTGAGGAAGGGGAGACATTTTGGTGTTGTTACAACACAGGACAGAACTTCCATGGGAAAGTAGGGCTGGGATGTAACAAAGACCACTGTGTTCCACTCTCTGTGCCCTCCTCCCCAAAACAGCTCCCACACAGAAAACTTATTTCCTAAGTTCTTGCTCAGTTTCTGCCACCACTTCTCTGAATAACTTTCTTTTTTAAAATATAGCTTATTTTTTGTTTTTCAAATGCTTTTTTAATTAATCTGTCCCTCCCACTGTCTACCCACAAAGTTGGACAAATTTTTTTTAAAAACTGAAAAATAACCACTCCCCCCAATATATCTGCATGGTCCAGTAAATATGCCCCCAAATATATGTCTCTGCATTTTAAATTCATCACTTCTCTCTGGCAGAAGGTGAATGGCAAGTTTCATCATCATTCTTTTGGACCTAAAATTTACCATTGAGCTAATCAGAGTTCAAGTCTTTAAATGTTGTTTTTCTTTATAATATTGCTTTTATAATGTTCCCCTAGTTCTGTTTATTTTATTCTGAATCAGTTCATAAAAGTCTTCCCTCTCAATGGCTTTCTTCTGTCACCATCTCAGGGAATTGGTATTCCCTGTTGGAAGACCATTGCTGTAGGTTTCACAAACCCTTCTGTTCTCTCTCCTCTGGCACTAGTTCATCACCTCCCTGATATCATGGTCTGCTTTGAGAATGAAGGAATAACAATGGCAACAACAGTAGACAATATAAAATATTTGGGAGTCTACCTACCAAGACAAAACCAAGAACTATATGAACACTTTACAAAACACTTTTCACACAGATAAAGTCAGATCCAAACAATTGGGAAAATTTCAATTGCTCATGGGTAGGCTAAGCTAATATAATCAAAATGACAATTCTATCTAAATTGATTTATTAATTCAGTGCCATGGCAAACTACCAAAAATATTTTATGGAGCTAGAAAAAATAATAAAATTCATCTGTAAGAACAAAAAGTCCAGAATTTCAAGAGAATTAATGGCAGTGGGAGGAAAGGGGAAATGCAAAGGCAGGGAGAGTAGCCAGACCAGATTTAAAACCATATTATAAAGGAGCAACCATCAAAACTATTCGCTACTGGATAAGAACTAGAGTGGTGAATCAGTGGAATAGGTTAGGTACACAAGACACAGTAGTAAATTACTATAGTGATCTACTATTTGATAAACCCAAACACTCTAGTTTCTGGGGTAAGAATTCAATATTTGACAAAACTATTGGGAAAAATTGGAAAACAGTATGGCAGCAAGATCTCATACTCTATACCAAGATAAGGTCAAAATGGGTACATGATTTAGACATAGAGAGTGATGCCATAAGCAAATTAGGAGAGCAAGGAATAGTTTATCTGTCAGATCTATAGAGAAGGGAAGAATTTATGACCAAACAAGAGACAGAAAATATTATGAAATACCAAATGAAAATTTTGATTACATTAAATCAAAAATGTTTTTCACGTGGTCTTCCTACCTGCCTTGTGCCAGAAAATGGGGGTTCCTTAATGTATTATCAAAAGTAAAGCCAGGCTGGATTGCTTAGTTCACGGAAAGACCTATGCAAGCATTGCCTTCACACAGGTTAACCCTGAAGATAAGGGAGCTCTGGCTAAGCTGGTAGAAGTCATCAAAACCAATAACAATGACAGATATGATGAAATCCGTCATCACTGGGGTGGCGATGTTCTGGGTCCAAAATCAGTGCCTCATATTGCCAAGATGGAAAAGGCAAAAGCTAAGGAACTCACAACCAAATTGGGTTAAATGTATATTTGACTTTTTCCCTACATAAAAATAAAAATTTAAACAAAAAAAAATGTTTTTCACAAACACAACCAATGCAACAAAGATTAGAATGAAAGCAGAAAACTGGGAAACAAGTTTTTACAATGAACATTTTTGATAAAGATCTCATTTCTAAAATATACAGAGAATGGAATGAAATTTATAAGAATACAAGTCATTCGCCAACTGATAAATGGTCAAAGGATAAGAACAGACAATTTTCAAATGAAGAAATTAAAGCTATCTATAATCATATAAAAACCCTCTAAATCACTATTAATTAGAGAAATATAAGTTAAAGCAACTCTGAGGTACCACCTCATGTCTATCAGATTGGCTAATATGACAGAAAAGGAAAATGATAAATATTGTAGAAGATGTGGGAAAATTGGAACACTAATGCATTGTTGATGGAGTTGTGAACTGATCCAACCTTCTTGGAAATAAATTGAGAACTATGTGCATACCCTTTGATCCAGCAATGCCATTACTAGCTCTGTGTCTGAAAGAAATTATTAAAAAAGGGAAAAGGACCCACATGTACAAAAATATTTATAGTAGCTCTTTTTGTGGTGGCAAAAAATTGGAAATTGTGGGGATGCCCGTCAATTGAAGAATGGTTGAACAAGTGGTATATGAATGAAACAAAATGCTGTTGTTCTATAAGAAATTGTAAGCAGGCAGATTTCAGAAAAACCTAGACTTACATGAACTGATACTGAGTGAAGTGAGCAGAACCAGGATAACATTGTACACAGGAACATCAATATCATGTGGTGATGAACAATGGTAGACTTAGCTCTTCTCAGCAGTACAATGATCTGAGGCCATGCCAAAAGACATGATGGAAAATGTTATCCATATCCAGAGAAAGGACTACGGAGTCTGAATGCAGATCAAAGCATATTATTTTCATATATTTTTGCTTTTTCTTTCGAATGTTTTTTTCATTTTGTTCTTATTCTTCTTTCACATGACTAATGTGGAAATATGTTTAACATGATTATACATGCATAAACTGCATCAGATTGCTTGCTGTCTTGAGGAGTAGGGAAGTAAGGGAAGGAGGGAGAAAATTTTAGAACTCAAAATCTTGCAAAAATGAATGTTGAAAACTATCTTTACATATAATTGGGGGAAGATAACTAAAACACTATTAAGTTGGCATTGGGTGGCGGGGGGAGGTGGGAGGAGCTCAAGGTCTCCCACTGCATTCAGTGCACCAGTTGTCCTGACATATATCTTACCACTGGAGGAGAGAGTGAGGTTGATGACTTTGCACTGCCCTGCCTCACTAAAATTCAATTCATTTGCAAGTCAAGACATCACCCTTCTGATGTCATTGGTTCTTTTTGAGAACAGAGGATGAACAACAACAAACAATTCAAAAACCACGCCCCCTCTTCATCACTCCCTCTTTCCATACCCCATGCTTCCCTTTAACCAGAGGATATAATAATTCAAAGCAAATGGCTTGAATTACACAGACCATGAAGATAGATAAGCAGGAAAAATATCACCCCAATATACCTAGCATAGGAGAACAATCCAGACAATTCATACGCATAATCATAAATTCCAGATAGGACAACTATAGACGTGCCCACCTCTCAAGGTCATCTCTCTAGATCTCCACAATATTGCTGATGTCATTTGCTGAGCTATTTTTTCTGATGAGCTGCTATCTGATTCTCCACTGAGTGGCTGTTGCCATCTGCCACTTCTCTGTTGAATTTGCCAGTAGATTGCTTCTCCACAAGTTTCTACTGCCATCTACTGCTTCCACCTTGAATTACATCAAATAGATGTCATTTTTTGTCTTTTTTTTTTTTTTTTTGCAAGCAGTAGTTTCCGTTTTTTTATGAGACTGTCCATAGCCTCAGAAAGTATTTCAGTTCTTTTGTGAGTCAGACACATGGACATATCCAGCCAGTACAGAAAGAATCTCTCTAGACAAATCTGAATGTTTTGTTTTCTACTGACCACATGTCACTTTTGGTGGGAACTCTCCAAGTCCCCTTTATATCTGAGTTGTAGCAAGTGAATTCGTTTCATTTCTCTTCATACCACCAGGAAAATAGCCCCAGGATCACAGACATTATCTTAAGACTTCACGGCCACACTGGAAGACAGGTAGAGAAGTGGGTCAATGTTCCTGAAGTCACACCCAACCCACTGAACTCCCTTTAGGTAATAGGAGATAATGCCTTGAAGCCACATCTCTCAGACTACATGAACCTATACAGAAAATAAAAGATTTATTTACTTGAGGAAAGAGGAGAAGGCAAGGAGAGAACACGATAGCAAGAATCATTTCAATAGTTGAATGCAACAAACTACTAGAAAAAGGAATGAATGTGTGTTCCAGAGACAGTGGTAATAGGGATCTTACAGCCGACACCTAGTCACTCTGAAAATATACACTCCAACCCCAATACCTCAGAGAATATACACACAGATGTACACCTCCAATGAAATTATCTAATACCATTTCTGAAGCAATATAAAAAGTTACTTTGTTGGTAGTTGGTAGATCACCATTCTTCAAGGTATGGTTTTCTCCTTATTTTTTTCTCCATCTACCTTTTCAACAGGTTGGTCAGTGGGTCAAAAAGTATTTATTAAGTACTTACAAGAAGTAAATGGAATGACAGAGACACAAAGAAGGCAAAAAGAACCCCTGCACTTGAAGAAATCACATTCCATTGGAGAGATAGCTTGTAAATAGATAAGTATATACAAAATATGTACAGAGTACAGAATTATTAAACTCAGATAATCTCAGAGATGTGGCTAGAAGCTGAAGGGACCAGAAAAGTCTCCTTGAAGAAAGTGGGGTTTGAATTTTAATGCCTGAAAAAACTGAGGCAAACATGATTAAGTGACTTGCCCAGGATCACCCAGCTAGTGAGTTTCTGAGTCCAGATTTGAACTTGGGACTTCGTGACTCCAGGCCCAGCACTAGATCTACTGCACCACCTACTTGCCTTTACGAGTAAAGTGAATTAAAGAATATTTTTTTAAATGCTGTTGTGTTCATTCTTTCTCCCCTCATATATCGCCTCTCTACATCCAGCAGCCCAGCTGATCAGATAACATATACAGTATTTGTAATGGATCCAGTCAGAATGGCTTAGTGACTTCCTATTTTTGCTTTTCTTTGTATTTCTAGAATGTGGCGCAGTGTTTTACACATAGAAGCACTTAATAAAATGTTCATTAACTTGACATATTGACTCTCTATAGTTCTATTTAGCAATATGTGAATAGACATAAAAGAGATGAATGGTGAGAATAATTTGAGATTGGGATTTATCAAATTATCAGTCACAGGAAAAGAGTAGACAATAGTGAAAAGTTGAATTTGTTCATCAATTGCTTGAGACAGGGTAACGAGAACAGTGTAGACAATACAAGGATGTAGGGATGAAAGGAATGGAGGTCACAGCAATTTGGAAGAATATGGTTAAAGGTTTAAAGTTATAGGGAAAGAGGGAATGGAAAAATATGATCAGACAAAGGAATTTTGTAGCTTACAAGCATAGAACTGAAATGCTTACATAAGATGACAATATCAAGGATATGCTCATATATTTTTGTAGCTAAGGTGGAGCTGAGGAAGAGGTTATAGGAATTGAATAGATTTAGAAAGTGGCAAATTAATACATTTAACATAGCATGAATATTAGTGTTCAAGTCCACTAGGATGGAGGTAAAAGTTGAAGCAGAGAGAAAGACTAGAAGTTAGATCACTAAAGTCATTAAGGAAGGAAGAAGGATGTCTTGAATGTATATAGATAATGGCCCGAAACTGGATTGGGTGATAAATATGGATAGCATAAACCTCAAAGAAGGGGTTGCCAAGTGATTGTGAGAGGGAAAGTTTGGAAAAGGTAATGGGGAACAAGGATTATTCTACTGCAACCAGTGAGTGAAGGGAAGAGGTAAGGAGGGAAAGTACAAACAGTACTGGAAAGGGTGAACAAGGTTGCAGTGTTATGAGAAGGAAGTCAGGTTTCAGTGAATTCCAGAAGATGGAAGGAGTGAGAAAGAAAGAAGTTTAAATTGCAAAGAAGTTTGTTATTTATGAAGTAGAATTCCAGAGGGCACAATGGAGGGGACAGACAGATGTGAAGTGGGCCGTTAGGGGAATAAACAGATGGGCACAAGACAATAAACACTGGGGGATAAGGAGCAGGGTTTGGATATCAGTAGTCTTAGGTTCAGAATCATTAGGATGGGAAGACTATAAGGAAATAGGAGTATAGTGACCATGGAGGGATAAGGCCAGAAAGAATGTTAGTTATTAGAAAGAGGCCTATTTTGAGGAGGAGAGGATATGATTTGAAAGTTTAAGGTCTTCTCTCTAGGTGCAACTTTGGAACAAGTGGCAATGTTATGTTTTGTGAGGCCCTAGGAGGCCTACAACACAGCAGGAATTCCTGTCATGAGACAACAGATGTTATTCGTCCTTCATTTTCAAAGAGCACCACATCGTAAGGTAACCTGTGTGAAAATTAGATTTAAGTGAAGGGGAGCTGTACAAATTCTTCACTCACTCTGTCTTCTTGAGTTATTGAAGTCCAGTGATGGCCTGGGATGCGGTGACCTTGGCATCTTCTATATCTGACCAAGTTCCAAGTGCTCCACAGTGCTACCACCTTCACGGTAGTTGGAACAAATTATTTTCATCCACTCATTCTACTATGGGAAGTTTTCACATGCTTGGGGTACACATCACTCCATTTCATCGATGGGCTTGAGGCTTATTGGTTATCCTCAACCCAGTGTAGCCTGTTTGCCAAGATGGTTTTACTAGGGTATGGCTGCTGCACATGCGACAGCATGTAAAAGTTTCAACAGTGCTGGACCTATCTTGGAGGAGGTCCTGGGAGGAGCTGGTAGAAAGGGCTTTATCCAGGGCCATACCTCCTGAAGGTCATGGAAATGGGAGGCAGATGGCTGGGTCTTTTGTGTATGGTGGAGAGAGCTGCTTAGTCCTAAGCTTGGTAAGGTTATGGGACAAGATCATTGAGAAGAGGAAAGCGAGTAGCAGGGGTCTTATCCCAAGGCAGGTTTAAACATAGGTAAATAAGGAACTTTCTAGCCTAGCATGAGTTTCCTTGGTACTGAGAAATAAATTCAAGTGGTTAAACAGTCTCATTAAATTATTTGGTGCAATAAAAATAGGCATGTTGTTAATGGAATTAGATGCTATGACAAGATTTTTCTTTCCTTATACTTTGACATTATTTCTTTACCCCTGTGCTTACTGTAGGAAAAACATGTAGGGAATGTTTTTCCTAACTATTGGTTTTAGAAGTGCCGCAGCAGCTAGCTACAAGTTAAAGTTTGTAATTAGATCAACATGGTTACCTAATTAAAGCTTCACTTTTCCCTTTTTATTTTCGGTTCCTGCCAAGGTTCCAGAATTATGTGGTGTTTTTAGCACAAGATGACAGTCTGCCATGACTCTTAAACATGGAGTGGCTCTCCAGTGAGCTACATTGTGTGAGTTTTCCTAAAAAGGTAAACAGAAAAAGAAACTTCATGATGGTCTTTGGCCCTATGTTTGGCTTTGGTCCCACTGTTTCCTCATTTTGTTCATTTTTGTTCATTAAGTTTCTCTCTGTTTTTCCTCTTTATAGTACATTAGTTACTATAGAAACAAGAATGTCATTGATTTAGGAATGGCTTGGAGATGTCAAGCCGTAATGGAGTAGAAAGTGAATTCTTGTGATGGTTTGAAATGGAGCTCATGGTTTGTGAAATCAAAGGGTTTATGTGATAGTTATTATAACTACATGACTGATATAAATGCATTTGACTTATATTTATATGTATACATGATGTATGTGTGTATATATGATGTGCGTAGGTATATAGGTTCATATATATATACAAATACTCATACTCAGACACATCCCCACACAATTTCAGGCAACAGTACGCACAAGACATTGCCTCAAGGTTAAAATAACTCCTTAAAAATCTTGGTTTATTGCCTGTTTATTTTGAAAAGCGGCAGCTAATTAAAGCAATTGTTTACTTCCCAGGCAATCATACCACTGCACTTTCTCTGAGTCCCATCAGTGTTTATATTACTACACCTTGGATGTTTTGTTTAAAGATTCACTGAGACGTGAAATAAGTAGACCATGCATTCTTGTTAGTGATGCAGGATGGCAAAAACATGCATGAGGATATAGACCGATAACCTGGTCAGTTGGGTTGATCTCTTGTTTTCTGTCACATTTCTGTCAAATTTGAATCCTAGAAGTGACTGGACTAAAAGTCAGGAAGACCTGGGTCTGAATTCTGCTTCTGACTTTTTTTTAACAGTGTGAACTGGAATAAGTCATTTAACTCTTCTTACTTCAGGCAAATGATTGGAATATATCTAATAATAGTTAATATTCATGATTGTCCATTGGCTTTACCTGATCACATAGGATCCTTTAAAATAACCCACTTGAGATAAGACAATGTTACCATTTTTCATTTCATGCATAATAACACTCATTTCTCAAGTTGCCCAACATTGTCAGAAGGATGATTTGAATATAGGTCCTCCCGACTTCTAGTCTAGCACTCTTTGCACTATCACATGTGTAAGTCATATAGGTGTGACTGAGGGAATTCCCATAGATTTGTCAGAGATGCATAAGGTTCAGTGGTTTTCCCAGTACCACACATTTAATAAGTGTCACACTGATACTAGTATGATCAAAGTGGCTTTGACCACAGTACCATTCATGGCGTGTACAATGTGGTAGGCACCTAAGAAACATTTGTTGAATTCAGCAAGTAGATACAGGGAGTCAGGAATGGAAAAGCTTCTTTTAGCTGAACAGGAGAAAGAGAATTAAATTATCCAAAGGGCCCTGCATTGCATTTCAGGACACTACATTTTAGAAAGGTCATTGATAAATGGTGCTAATCCATCTTATTCAACACCCAACTTCCTTCTTTCCCATATGGCCACAGTAACAGTTCTGTCCAGGAAATAAGGTGGGGGTGGTGGGGGCAGGAGGAGCGATTTGACACCCAAATGGGATTCAGTCTCATTAACACCCTCTATCGGAATACGAGTTTCTCCACAGACTACACCAACCTTATTTTTCTCCTTCCCTTCTGGCTAACATGTCACTTCAGTTCTATCTCCATCAAAAAAAAAAAAAAAAGTCACTCCCAATCATTCCAAACACTTTAGGCATAAAGCTTGTCTGGCTGCAATCTCTCTCCCAATTTCTCATGCCTATTCAAATTAGATTGACCCCCTAACCAGTCCTATTTAACCCTTCCACTGTACCCTTTACAATCCTATGGAATCCCAAATCAATGAACTTCCCATTATCCTTCATCTCTACCCACTAACTGAAATCTACTTGTCCTGTACCTTTAACACTGCCTATTTCTAACTACCTTCTCTTTTTTCCATTCCCTTGAATTTAGGATCCAGAAGTTAAATCTGTATACTCCTTTCTAATAAATTATTATTAACTGATTGATTGATCACTCATCGTGACTATTTCTTCCAGATGCCTAAACCTTTTTTATATCATAAGCAAACTGGTGATATCTTTGAACCCTTTCTCAAAATAATATTTTAAATGCATGAATAAAATACATAGAATTACCAGAGAAACTAATTTCATTGAAATACAGTTATCAAAATATTTTAAAAACAAATTTATAGGCCTTTAGTTAAAATCTCATGTCTAAACCTTCACTCTTCTATCTCACTTTTGAATTTCCTGCCCTCTCACTACTTTCCTTCTACTGATCTTTATGCCCTAAACATGAATGCTATCCCCTTCCCCAAAGAAGTCTCATCTAGGACTCTTCTTTTTTTCATACCTTCTCCTTTAATGATCTTATTCACTCCCATGGTGTCAGTTATTACCTCCATGTAGATGACTCCCAAATCCATGTGTCCACCTCTCACCTCTCCCTAGAATCCGAATCCCATATTTCCAGCTGCTTGATGGATTTCTCCATCTAGGTATACTGCCAGCACTTCAAATAACAAATTTTCAAAACTGAGTTATATTATCCCCCAAACCTATGCTATGCATGGCATGGTGAGTTGGATGCAATAGGCATTTAATGAATATTTGTTGAATTTAATTAAATATGTGCAGTATATGGGTATATATATATAAATACAAACACACACACACGCACACACACACATGCATACATGCACACATGCACACACACACACACACAGAAATCTGTCCTGAAAACTTCACAAAGAGAACCACTATTCAACAAATTAGAATTCATTAATTACTCAAGTATACATTATGCTAAGCTCTGGAGGAGATACAGGAATCCAGAAAGTATGGATCTCACTTTCAAGGAGTTTGCTAGTTAGAAAGCACTGAGACATCTTTCTTTGTTAGAGGTTAACCTCTGTTTAGAGGTTAATTAACATCAAAAACAATCACCCTTTTCATACTGTTCAAACATGCTTCCCCATCCCTCCTATAAAAACACTTACCTCACAGGCATTTTCTGATTTCTTTATCATATCCTCCCTTCCTCATTCATGTTGAAGGATAAATATAATAAAGTTACTTTTGAAGTGTTCATTAGCAAAGTCTCTGTGTAATGTAGCCATCTCTAATTATGCTAAACCATTTTTGATATGTTCCTACTTCTGGCTTTTGAAGGAGAAGGTCATGAGGCAGAAACAATTGAAGAAGGAAAAGATTTGAGCTGAATGAGGTCAAGGAAATCATGAAGGTGATTTGAAAGTATCATGATGACCAGAGATTAAATGTGGGGAGAAAAACCTGGGAGAACCTGAAAACCAGTTGAAGGAAGGCAACTATAGGTGAAAAAAGAAGGGATCCATTTTAAAGATTGCATCTTCAGAGGATGGAAAGGGATTAAGGAAAAAATACCTCAAGAGGGGGATTCAAGGAGAAAGAGAAAGTAGTTTGTAAGACAAGTAAGAAAAGATTAAAACAAATTGGAAAAACAAAATCACAGGTTCCTGAGTCAAGAGATAAGAGAAGATTAAAAGGTACAAATATGGAAAGAGGTGACAAAAGGAACTAAGGTCTTAAAAAGAAAAAGTAATTTAAGCACAAAGAGAACAAGCTGAGTGAATTTTCAGTGACCTTATTTTTGCCACAGCCAAGTAACTGCTATCTGCGTTCAAAGTGCAGACTGCACTCCTTTCTAGAAAAGAGTGTGAAGAGGTACAATTACTTGACATATGCGCCAAAGAGATCAAAGACCTAGGGAAAGGACTTATATGCATAAAAAATATTTATAGTAACACTTTTTGTTGTAAAAAAAAAAAAAGAATCTGAAACATAGCTGGTATCTATGAATAGCTGGGGAAATTGTGGTATATAAAAATAATGGAGTAAAATTGTGCTATAAAAATGACTATCAGTAGTACCAAATTCAGACTGCATGTTGACTGAGAAAACTACATATTAACACTATCTATGTTGTATTGTATTTTTATTTATTTTGTTCAACCTTTTCAAATTACAATTTAATCTGGTTCAGCCTCCATTTGGGAGTTTTACTGGCCCTTTGAAGCAGACAGTTTATGACAGTATACAATAGATTGAAAGAAACCTTGGAAAACATATATGAGCTGCTTCAGAGTGCAGTAAGCAGAAGTAGGAGAATATAATTTGCACAGTAACCACAATAACGTAAAGGAACACAACTCTGAAGACTTTAGAGCAACATAGTAACTAATCATGGCTACCAGATGCACCATATTTCCTCTCTGAGGTTTACTAAACTGGTAGATCAGGGGAATGCTATAGATATAATCTGCATAAATTTTATTGCTGGTGTTTGTCGTTTGTTCTTGAAGAGGACCATGGTGTCAAGGAGGTGATGCCATGACATGAAAGTGAATTGAATTTAAGTGAGGGAGGGCTGTGCAAAGTCGCCAGCCTCACTTTCTCCTCCAGAGTCATTTGGGTCCAATAGCAAGTTGTAGATCAGAATAACGGGAGACCTAAATTTTAGTAAAGCATTGAATAAGGTACTGTATGTTCCTCCTTAATAGATGTGAGCTGGTAGTTCAGTTAGAAGGAATTGGAACTGGATGAATGTCTAGACTGGAAGAGGAGTCATTAATAGTAAGATGGCAGTTTGGAAAGATGTCTCCCAAGAAGTGCTTCAGGGTCTTATACTGCCCTGTGCTGTACTGCTTAACATTTTAATCAATTACTTTGATCAAAGCATGGGATAGGTGACACATTCAATGACAGTCAGACCTTTTTACAAGATAGAACTGATGGTGAATCTGATAAGCTAAAATTTAATAATTTCATCACGATGAAAGTGAAGACAGATTTTAGGAATTTCATAACTTAAAAGTTAGGGAAAAGTGAACATGGTAGGATCTCTTATTAGCTGAGCATGCCAAGTATTACTGTTTAATCATGATGTAAAGTCATACTTGGGTTCAACAAATTTAATTCCTAAGTCTAAGATAGGGGAGGCATGGTTAGATGGTATTTTGGTCTGAAAAAGATCCAGGTGAATGAGTGAACTTCAAGCTCAATATATTTCATTACTTATGTCAATATGTCAATAATGTTAAAGTGGTAAAAATAAACAGATGCTTGCATGAATGAACAAATATGTACGTAAATAAATAATTAATGAATAAACAAGTAAATACAGTTAGTGTGGGCTTGGGCTACATTAGGGAGGCATGCTACTAATAATGAGGTGGTAACTTTCCCTTTATGCTACATTCTGCCCTTGTCACACCCTATAGGCACTGTGTCTAGTTTTAGGGACTATTTTAGGAACGCCATTGATAAGTTTGAGAAGATCTAGATAAACACAGTATAACAAAGACCACGATATATGAAGACTGGTTGAAAGAATTGTGTGCATTTTGCTCTAGAGATGATAATACTGGAGCACAGGGGACATGGTAGCCATCTACTAGTACTTGAAGGATCATCACATGAAAAAAGGGATTATATTTCTTCTGCTGAGTGTGTCTCAGGAAGGTGGAACTGAGAGCATTTAGTGAACGTTACAAAGAGGCAAAATTAGGCTTGATGTCAGGCAAAACTTTCCATAATTAGAGCTATCCAGAAGTGAAATTGGATAGAAATGGTTTCCCCTTCATTAGAGGTCCCCAAACAGGGTCTGGATGACCACTCATTGGATATACTGGAATAGAGATTCTTTTATTACCTATAGGTTGGAACAAATGGACACTGAGGTCTCTTTCAACTCAGAAATTCTATGACTGTAATTTGGCAACGCTTTTGGCTTTTGTATTTTTCATCATAAGTGAACTCAATAGAAATACTCATTTATAGTTTTGATATTATAGCTTGTGATATAGCTTGTGACATAGCATAGTTTATTTGTATTATGTCTATTTTTAAGTTTTTGCTATTCTTCTAATTCTGAACTCTCCAGAATCAGCACAGAACAAGAAATGTTACATAATTAACTCCATAAATGTACAGCTTAACTACCCTTTTAGGAGACTACCTTTCCTCTCTTCGAGTAAAGTAATAAGACTTTCTCTAACTTGTAATACCCAGCCAAGGAAACCTTATAATAGATTTCATTTGGGTTTCAGACTTGTCCATAAATGCTGGAGTCCAACCTCCCATCACTACCACCAAACATATATTCGAATCTCAATTCATTGAGGACAGGAACCTTTGTTTTTCATCTTTTATGCCCTTTGCCTAGTGGGTAGTAATCATTTAATGTTTACTGAATTGAATTGTGAAATTGATAAAGGTTGTTTAATCCTTTAAAAAAAACCCACAGACTGGTGGTGACCTCTGGAGAGTTGCAGCAAGAGCCATCTTTCTAAGCTGATTGCTTAGTGTTGGAACACAGTATACTGGTCATGATAGTCTAGGCAGAGAGGCTAGAAACCAAAGGCAGGGATAAATTGGAAAGGTCTGTTTACAAAAAGAGTCATTACAGATTAGTAGAGCTATGCTCTGGTCAAGGTCAAACAAGAAAAACTGAGAAAAGCTATGTGGTTTGTTGGGGGAAGGGAGAGAATTGAAAAGGAGGGAGGCGGGTTGATAACAGTTGCTTCATAGTAAAGGTAGTGGGAAAACAGTAAGAAGAGATTACAAAGAAACAAGAGAAAATCAGAGACAGTCTACAGGACTGTGGGTCAAGCACAAAGGGTTGATGGGGAGGTTTGTCAAAGTTCTAGAATGCAAGTATCTTCCAGCTAACTCTCTACTTTCCATCAATAGTTCTGCTTGGATTGGACTCCATAGAATATCATGTTCTACCCTCCCAACCCCCACTCCCAGGTACTTCCTGGTGCCCCCCCATCCACTCTTTTTAGTTTTTTTGTGTGTATTATGTTCCCCATTAGAGTGTTAGCTCCTTGGGGATGGAGAATGTCTACCTTTTTTTTGTTTCCGCAATTTCTGGCACAGAGTAGGTGTTTAAGGGCAGCTAGATGGTATAGTAGACAGAGTGACCTATATTAGTGGTATAATAGATAGACTAATCTGGAATCAGGAAGACTCATCTTCCTGAGTACAAATCTGGCCTCAGATATTCACTAGCTGTGTGACCCTGGGCAAGTAACTTAACCATGTTTGCCTTAGTTTCCTCATCTGTAAAACAAGCTGGAGAAGGAAATGGCGAGTCACTCCAATACCTTTGCCAAGAAAACCCCAAAATGGGGTCATGAAGAGTCAGACAGGACTGAACAGTAACAAAAGAAGCTAGATAAATATCAATTGAATTGAATCTTGACATATCTTTGTGACCGCTGGTGGAAGAATTATATTATGAAACAAATGTGGAAGCAAACATACAGGATTCAATGCATTTATTTGATTAACTATGGGCAACCTAAAATCACTTCCCCTATATCTACTTCAAAAATAATCACCACCCACAGGAAACTCAGAATGAAATTTTAAAAGTTGGGTCCATTTCTAGAAAGAAACCATGGAAATACGTTGTCGTAGCTACCACAAAAACAATGCAGGTCTTTGGCAGCCTTGTCAGTTCCTATAACCTAAGGGAAAAGGTAGAGTACATGGCCATGACATAGCTCTTTTGTCCTTAACATCTGAATGAAAGATACACCTGGGAGGTGTATCTTTTGTCTGTAGACATCAAGATCCTTTTACTCTATTTGAATATCCCTGTAATCACACACCTTCTATAGTTTTGGTTTAATGGAAATCTGCTTACACTAAACTAGGGACCAACTTCAACTCGAGGTTGCCCTGGTTTCCTTTAGCTAAAAATCCTACCTTCTGCAAGAAGCCTTCCACAATCCGTGCTGATGCCAGTTCCTTCTCTTTTTTGCATTTTATCCTGTCTATATCTTGTTTGTGGCAGCCGGGTGACTCAGTGGATAAAATACCAGGAATCAGGAACGCTGATCTTCTTGAGTTCAAATCTGGCCTCAGACACTTGCTAGCTGTGTGATCATGGGCAAGTCACTTAGCCCTGTTTTCCTCAGTTTCTTCATCTGTCAAATGAACTGGAGAAGGAGACGGCAAACTACTCCACAGTCTTTGCCAAGAAAACCTCCAATGGGATCACAAAAAGTAGAACATGACTGAAAAGTGACTGAACAACAACACATCTTGTTTATACATAGTTGTTTCTATGTTCTCTTTTCCATTCGACTTTGTGTTCATTCAGAGCAGGACCTGCTTTTGTCTTTCTTTGTAAGAAGTTAGGACAGTTAATGGCACATTTGTTGTTCAGTTGTGTCCTGTTCTTCATGAATGCACGGACCCACAGGGTTTTCTTGGCAAAGTCACTGGAGTGATTTGCCATTTCCTTCTCCAATGGATTAAGGCAAACAGGGTTAAGTGACTTGCTCAAAGACTTTGAGCAAGTCACACAGCTAGCAAGTGTCTGAGGTCAAATTTGAATTCAAGTCTTCCTGACTCAAGGCCCAATGCTGTGGCTCATGAACTAGCTTACATTTTTCCTGAAGAAGCCTGAGATGACTCAGTTCTGCCAATATGTCCCCTCTTCCTGGAATCTCTACCCAATGATCTGGCATCCTGCCAGATTGACCCTAAGGGACAAAGCTGGGCTAATTTTTTGTAATACTGATGGGGGTTTACTAGGGATTCTGAATGCCTTCATTGGTTAAATGATGGAGGTCATTCAAATGCTCAATACTCAACACAGAAATGACTGAGAATATCTAGAAAGTGCTGCTAAATTGCATTCTTTATATTTGTCATTCCACCACCTCAACCCCACTAACAATTCCTTTCTAAGCTTATCTGTAATAGTCTCATTCATGCACAAGGATGTCAGAATTTTAAAATTACATACTCGAAGACTGGAGTTTAGCTCCTATTTTGAAACTTTAAAAGTGTGCATGCACTATGGTCCTTAGAACAGTACACACAGAGGATTCAGTTACTTCAGAGTGAATGCCAGATTCATATATGCTGAAACTATTTTTTTTAAAAAAAGGCTTCTTATAAAAAGGTTCAACATAATACTTGATCTTCTAGGAAGAAGTCTATGGGGATCTGTTGGTGGACAGGCAGATATGAAAAGAATATCCATTTTGTAACATATCTGATTTCAAATCAGCATATCAAAGGATGAAAATCTATGTGAGCAGCTTAAATGAAGTATTATACCATTTGAGAAAACCTGAATGATTGTGATACAAGACTTTTTGAAATGTAAGGAGCTCTACACCTATGAAATGGTCCTTCCCAATTTACATATTATAGGGAATGAATCCTTGTGAATGGAGTAAAAGAGATATTTTATTATAGCTCTGTTCTCAATATTAAAATTAGTGCCCTTTCCTCACCTCCCTAAATAGGTTTAACAGTGTGGGTACTGTTGCGTGGCGTCATTTGGTGGAGGGGAGAGAGGTTTTGAGAATCTCAGTTCATCCTTTCATGAGGCAGTATGGTATATCTGAAAGAATTCTGGACTCAGGAAAGCTTACTTTCATGTCTTACTTCTGATGATTACTGTCTGAATCACCATGGACTTGTTACTTTTTATAATACGTTTCTTTCCCCAGTTACATGTAAAAATAATTTTTAACATTTTTTTCAAAATCTGAATTCCAAAATCTTTTCCTCTCTTCTACTGGCCCCTCCCTGAGACGGTAAGCAATTTGATATAGGTTATACATGTGCAATCATGCTAAACATAGTTTCATGTCAGTAATGTTGTGAAAGAAAATACAGACCAAAGAACATGAAAAAATAAATAAAGTGAAAAATAGTATGCTTTGATCTGCATTCAGACTCCATCAGTTCTTTCTTTGGAGTGGCTAGCATTTTTCATCATTAATCATTGTTTTGTTACTTCGTCTTTCTATGTTTCCATTTTCCCTTCTGTTAAATGGGAATAAACTTAGCTATAAATCATTAACTCTCCTTTCCCTCCAATTTCCTCATTTGTAATATAAGAATAAAATTCTTGTGGTGCCTACCTTAGAAGGTTGTTGTGAGGATAAAATAAAAGAGTATATATAAGCAGCTTTAAACTATATGAATGTGAGCTCTTAGTTTGACTTGCCAAAGCGTCAGGGAAGTCTCTATTCCATATTAGAGTAGCTTTGAGCTAATGCCTTGTTTTTTATTTAATTAGGAGAAGGGGAAATCAGGAAACTATTGAGTGGCTAGAACAGGGCTATTCTCTTACATAGTGCTACCCTCTTCTATAATTTGAGGTTTAGAACCTTTTCGCTCTGACAGAAGCTAGATATCCCCTAGCCACTGGAGGGACCAATTGCCCAATCAGGATCTTGTTGATACAGACCTTAGGGCTTTATTTTCTCCTCATTTAATCTAGTAAAGCCACATGCAGAAATAGGTCACTAATTCTTATATAAAGATCCCTATGAGCCACATATTAATGTAGAAAACCACGTATTAACATTATCTATATCCTATTGTATTTTTATTTATTTTGCTTATTACTTCTCTGTTGCATATTAATCTGATTCTGAGGCACTGAAGAGTGTTACCAACTGCCTATAGGCCCTGTAATTGACCCTTCTGGTTTAATTTATCAAGAAATTCTAAATTTCTAAAGGGATACAGGATTACAATGGGGTGAGTAGGTGGTACTGCAGTATATAGAGTGCTGGGTCTGGAGTCAAGAAGATTCATTTTCCTAAGTTCAAATCTGGTATCAGACACTTACTGGCTATATGACCTTGCACTTAAATCTGTTTGCCTCAGTTTCCACATCTATAAAATGAGCTGGAGAAAGAAACGCCAAATTACTCCAGTGTCTTTCCAAGAAAATCCCAAAATGGGGTCACAAAGAATCAGACATGCCTGAAACTATTGAACAAGAAAAGCAGAAATATAGGATCAGATAATGATTTAAATGATTAATTAATTATTTAAATCCTCTTTTGAAAACATATAATTTTGATGTGTCTGTATCAAGGTTCTTGAAGTTGAGTTCTTTTATCATAAACAGAATACAAGGTTATTGTTAATCCTACACATGTACAATATTGTGAAAACAGTTTTGAACGAAACAATATTCAGCCATGATTCCAAAGGATGCTGTCCATTTCCTGACAGAGGTGACTCATTCAAAGTGCAATAGGAAACACAGACTTTGGGACATGGCCCACGTCGGAATTTGCTTTACTTGACTATGCATTTTTGTTACAAGTAACTTGTATTCTCCAGTACTCCCTTTTCCTAGGGGAAAAGGCAGAGATTAGAGGGAGAGGAAATTAATGCGTGTGAATTGAAAAAAAGCAAAATTTAATTCCAAAAAAGAAAAAAATTGTAGTCATAGTTTTCATGCTATTTTGACCCCTTTTACTTTATTTCTTAATGTAAGAAATACACCTCATAAAGTTCCTGTATATAGCTGGATGGATTAATGTCCACAAATCTAAAAGATCTCTATTGACGCTTTTCTTTTCTTTTTTTTTCTTAAAGGCAACCAAAACTTGCAACTTCAATTTCAGCACTGTTGAATTTAGAATTCAAATTTGGATTTATTTAGAAATAGCTTTGAAATCAAAGGACCAGTAGGGGATTTTAATATTACTCTTCCACAGAATGTCGTTTGAGTAAGATGAGTGAGTCTCATCCATTTAAAATATGAGGGATTCTTTTTTTTCATAGAAATGTTTTTAAAAACCTCAAATGATAGTTATGACGATTGTCCTTTGATTAAAGAAATCGATGATGACAAAACATTATTATGAATTCAGTACTGCCTTTTAAATGAATTTGTAATTTATTAATCACAACCAGCATCTGAGTAAAATTGAAAAATAAGTAATATCATCGAGTATACAGAAAACATGTTTATTTATTATCCTGAACCACACTGTGTCTTTTGTGGGAGCTAAATAAAGACCAATATGACAGTGCTTGATGGGTTCTGGGTTCACATACTCCTTGTAGTAACTCTTCAGTGCAAAATTTGGGAACCACTGAGTCAGATTATAGGATTTTGAGCTGGACAAGACCTTAGAGATCACCTAATCCAACCCTTTCATTTTACAGATGCAAAAACTAAGTTCAGAAGGTTTAATGGTTATCACTAATCCTTAACGCAGGGCCAGGCACATGGTGAGCACTTAATACTTTTTCATTTGTTCATTGTCCAAGGATCACAAGGAACACACATCGTCCAAGGTAGGATGTAGCAGAGCCAGGATTTAAATCTCAGCCCACTCACTCTAAATCTAGCATTGTTTCCATTACACAATCTGAAGTCCTTTCCATCTCTAAAATTCTGCAACTTACCCCATCGCAGATGGGTAATAAGACCATAAATCTAGAGCTTGAAGAAATCTGAGAAGTGTTCTAGAGGAGGAATGTCAAATACCCAGTAAGAGACCCATAACACTCCTGAGTATGGGCCAGCCAGATTAAAACAAAATTGGAAAACAACATTTAACAAAATAAATACGTAATATAAATAAATAAACACACACATAATATAAATAAATCCATCATTTAAATAAATGAAAACAAAAACATTCAACAAAGAGAATAAAAATCCAATAGAACATAGACAATGTTACTATGTAGCTTTCTAAGTCGATGTGAGGTCCACGAAGATTCTTTAGTGTCCCTGTTTCTACTTGAGTTTTATACCATTTATTTAGACAAATCTTCATTTAACAGATGAGAAAACTGAAGCTCACAATCATAAAGTTATTTGTCCATGGTCACCCCAGTAGTAATTGACAAAGTCTGAATTTGAACTCAAGTCCCATGATTCCAAGTTCAATTCTTTTTCCATTGATCAAGACCTCCACAGAAAGGTATTCCATACCTATTAGCATCTAAAACTGTTTTTATTGCTGTCATTTGTCCTTTGTTCTCAGAGAGGACCATGATATCAGGAAGGTGATGCCTTGACTTACTTGCAAGTGAAATGGATTTAAGTGAGGAAGGGCTATGCAAGGTCATCAGTCTCACTTTACTCTCTGGAGCCATCTGTGTCCAGTGGCGAGATATGGATCAGGAGGACTATAGCTGGCCCTGGATGCAGTGGGGGACCTTGGTCTTTTTAAGCTAAGATCTTTGGGAGTTCTCACTTTGATTGAGACAATGCCCACTCAGTGATTAAGGCTAGGTAAGAAATGAGCCAAGGAATGGCTCTTTTCACCTAATCAAGAAAATTAAAATAAAAAAATCAATCAATCCCCTGAGGGGAAGACCCTTAGAGTCCCTGACCAAAACAGTGACAATTGCTATTCACATTCTCTCTAAAACTATTTACCACTGCATCCAAGGTGGGGATAAGGGATAGGGAGACACATTCTGAATATATACTTATATCTACAAACATCATCTTCTCCTTAAAATATAATACGGTCCTTGAGGGCAAGACCTGTGTTACTTTTGTCTTTGTCTCCCCAGTTACAAGCAGAGTGCCTGGCACAAAGCAGGCTTCTAGACTGATTTCTTGGTTCCTATCACTAGTTTGTCTCCATCCTTCCCTCCACTCAAGACTGTTAAGACACTTCCAACAAATATCAGGTGTATGAGGGAGGATAGTTCACCTCTTTGGTTGCTCAATAGACTGATAACTTTATAATAAGTTCACTTAAGTTTTCCCCTCTTTTAACTCTTGCTTTCACTAGTAGAGGCAGTTAGTGGGTGCAGTGGATAGAGCACTGGGCCTGTAGTCAGAGGGCTCATCTTCTGAGTTTAAATCTGGCCTCAGAAACTTACCAGCTGTGTGTCCCTGAGCAAGTCACTTAACCCTGTTTGCCTCAGTTTCCTCATCTGCAAAATGAACTGGAGAAGGAAATGGCAAATCACTCCAGTATCTCTGCCAAGAAAACCCCAAATGGGGTCATGAAGAGTTGGACATGACTGAAAAAAACAACCGAACGATAACAATTCCCGCCAGCAGGCAGTGCCATCACAGCCCTTGTTGGCACATCTTCACCAGGCTCCCCACAGTTTGGCTTCCAATTGCCACCGAGAGCCAATATCAACAACTCTAAACAACATGCCAGCGTGCAGATTCCTCTCTTTTAAAACGTTTGCCAGCAGCTAACGGTGCCCACAAAGATCCTCCCCTGAGGCCAGCAGACTTGGTGCTGGCCTCAGCACCACCGTCAATCACAGGTCACCCAGCCTGAGGCCACTGAAGGACAAGCATAACAGACTGGAGTTTTAATCCCTTGTGATGTGATTACAGAGTGTGTCATTCTGTGACAATGCACAGGAGTCATATTGTCACCAACTGCTCTGAGGACTGACTTTTCTAATATATTCAATTTGGTGTCATTTGGGAATGGTTCCCAATCTCTTGCTTCAGTCTTTATCCTCTCCCACCCACCCACCCAGTACAGACATTGACTCAAGAAACATGTCTTAAGGTTGAATCTTACTATTTTAGGACACACGCCCCTTTGGGGACACATCTTGTATAAATGACTCCATCTTTTTCCACACCTGCCCGATGTGTTCTTCGTATTTTTGGCTAAGTCATTGTGCCAGACCTAAACACACTGTGTTCTTTGTCTCTTATGCTCCGTGCTTCTCCATTTCCTTTCTACCCCCTTAAATCCTGTACCATCCCATGCAATAAAATAGGAAAGCAACACACTACTTCTAGTCAAAGGATTTGAGCTCAGACTCAACTTCTGTATGGTACAATGGCTTTAGAGGCTGAACACCTGAATTAAACTCCTCTTTCATTTATGACCTGTGTGACTTCAGGCAAGTTTCTAAACCTCTCTGAGCCTCAGTTTCCTCATCTATAAAATGAGCTAGAGAAGGAAATGGCAAACCACTGCAGTATCTTTGCCAAGAAAACTCAGTGAAGACTCAGACACAACTGAAAAACAACTGAACAAGAAAAAATAAAATGAAGGCATTAGACTACATAGCCTCTAAGGACTCTTTTGACTTCTAGAGGTTGGAATCTACTCCCTTCTGACTTTGGAGACTTCAGAAATTCTCTGAAGGAAACTAGGCTACCCTCAGTTCTAAATGGCCCTTTCTTCCTGGAGGAAGCAATAAGGGGGATGTTATTTGAGTGGTATTCCAAGTTAGGTCCACAGAAGGAAGCACTTTTATCCTAGATTCAGGCATCATGTCAAGAAATGAGACTATAATTGGTTTGGCAATCATTTTTTAAAAGGGCTGAACTTTTTTTTTTTTCACATAGTTCTGTTGGGTTATATCCCTTTGACGTGTGACATTTTAAAGATTTATAAGGTAAGCAGGAGGGCCTAGTTCCCTGGATCACCCAGGTCGCTCCACTATGAACACCTTAAGATCCACATTAATCAAATGCTTCACTCCCCGTCTCCCTTTCCAGGGTAAGAGTGAAAACAAAGATTACTTTATTCCTAGGACTTTTTTCCCTTTTCCATGTTTTTGCCTGAGTTGAAATAGGAATCAGGTTCAATAAAGGAGTGATTAAATGCAGGCTTTCAGTTGAAATAGGCTGTGTTTGGGGTAGTCTGAAGTCTTCTTACAGTATTAAATAGGAAGGTCTTAATCAATAGGGAAAATGTATTTCCTGTGTGCACACACAGGCTATTCATGTAGATGGCTGTTTCTTCAACTTTGCATCAATGTCCTCCACTTTCTTGAATCCCAGCCTCCATTTCTTTGAAAAGCTCCCTAACTCTAGAGACTGCCAATGTGTTAATGAGCCATGCATTGTTATCAAAGGGCAATTCATGTTTCTCTGGTCTCCTAACCCTCCATTTTAAAATAAGCTCCATCTGAAAGAAGAGAATCCATATATTTCAAAAGATGCTTTGTTATTGAAGAGATCACTAAAAGCCCATCAGCTCGGTTTTTGCTTGCTGCTGGGTTTTTCCCTTTTTAATAACAGACAAAAGAGGACTGCCCCCCCAATATGTTTGCCCATTTCTGCTTGTGTTTGAATCCAGTATAAAAGGAATTTTGTTATCACTAGCTATTCCTGAAGAAACTGAGCTCAGAACAACAACCATATCAAGGGGAGAAAGGAGGGTGGGGCCAGGGAAGGGGATTTGAGGAGAAACCTGCCTGTTTGCTGGCATCCTCCCTGCTTACCCAGCACCATCTAGTGGTAGATGCCAATGTGGCATAATCAGAAAGAAAATTATTTGGTTTGGGGCGTCTCTAAAAGCCATGTTCCAAAGCACACAGACAGAGTGCTTAGAAACCTTCTTACAGAAGGTAGTTACCAATTCCCATCATTCATGGGTGTAAGATGCACTCTGAAAATTATCCACAGTGAAGCATTCATCCTGGGTCCACTCCATCCTGAATCACTGTGCCTGCTGTCACTTGGTACATGGTCAGAAAGGGCAAAATAATTTTGATGTAATCTAAGTAAGATTCAATTAAGTAAATATGCTTTTAAAAATATCACATCAAAGTTGCTCTCCTAACTGGCTTGATATTAAAGTAATGCCTTCATTGTCCATGTAGATTATGCTACATGAGGAAATTCTCTTTTCAAATGACTGAAGCTTGTTGTTTAGTTATTTTAGTCGTGTCTGATTCTTCATGACCTGATTAGGGGTCTTCTTGGCAGAGATACTGAAGTGGTTTGCCATTTCCTTCTCCCGCTCATTTTACAAATAAGGAAACTGAGGCTGAAAGGGTCAAATGACTTGCCCAGGGTCACATAGCTAATAAGTGTCTGAGATCAGATTTGAACTCAGGTCTTCCTGACTCCAGGACCAGCGCTCTATTGCCATCTAGCTACCCTGAAGCTCTTCCCTTTTAGCTAAAATTTGTAAAGCATTTAGCACAGTGCCTGATACATGACAAATACTTAAAAAATGTTTGTTTCTCCATTCCTTCCACCTCTCCTCCTCTTTAAACATCAATTTAAAAAAAAATTTAGTAACTATGACAGAAATGTTTCCAAAATGTGTTGCATGCTCCTTTGGCTTCTTGAAATACCCTCAGCACAATTTGATTTTCTCTCATTGACTATAATTACGAACAATAATTTTGTACTTTAAAAAAACTTATATTTGCACTTTTTAAGATTTTCCTTTTGTTTTCCTTCTTTTCAAGCTATTAGTCATCACTCTTGAAAAGATAATGGTGGGGTGGAGAAGGGAGACCAAACCTGGGATTTCACCAGCTGAGGTAATGCCCAGTGAGGGAATTCCCTCTACAGCTCAGATCAATACTTGCTCTACAACTCACAACCTGTAGTAACAATAAACGGGTAAGTGATGAGTCTAAGGTCATATAGCTATTATGTGTCAGAGATAAGACCTGGACCTAGTCTTATGGTTACCAAGGCTCCCTCTGTCTCACTTCCTGTTCCTATTAATATGATTTCCTCTAGAATAAAGATTCTTAACCTGGGGTTAAGTCTCCCAGGGGTCTGTGAGCTTGGATGAGAAAGAGGTAAAAGGTAAATTAATAACAGCTCCTATATGTGCTCAGCCCTATTCTATGTTCTTTACAGAAATTCTCTCATTTGATCCTCACAACAACACTATGAGGTAGATGTTATTATGATGCCCTTTTTACAGTTAAAGAAACTGAAGTGGACAAAAGTTAAGTGACTTGCCCAGAGTCATATAACTTGTAAGTGTCTGAGGCAGGATCTAAATTCAGGTCTTTCAGACTCCAGATTCTCTATCCATTGTTGAGTTTAAAATTCATTCCTGTACCCCTGGTAGAAGGGCTAATCCCACTTGTCCCAACCCAGTTGCCATCATCATTATTCACAGGGTAGTTGCATGGGTTACTTCGCAGGTGAGGTAGCTTTTGCTTGAAACAGTGGTGATGAAAGTCACTTGAGCCTCTAGGCTTCTGAAATCATGCTGCCTTCTCTTCCACTAGAGAGTAGTGTGGTTTTACAGCCAGGTTCCTTTAGTTCCCTTCATAGTCTTGTGTATTCTAATATTGCAACTTTAAAAACATTATTCTGGGCTACACACTTCACTAGACTGCCGTAGGGGTTCATGCCACGAAAGAGGGAACAAATACCTTTTTTAGAAGCTTCCCTCTAGTCATACAATAAATACTACTATTTAAAAGGACCACAGATATCATGTATTGAAAGGAGCACAGATATCATGTAGTGAAACCCTACCATTTTACCAGGTGAAGTCCCTGACTACCCCCTTTCTAATTTTTTGTGAGCTGATGGGTAACCAAGCTTGTTAGACATATGTTGAAAATAAGAGTGAGTGAGTGAGGAGGTAAGAGGACTCGTAGATGGCTAAAATATATGAACTTTACTGCATCAACTTTGTAATATCTTTTTTTGATTGCTCAAAAGTCTTACTTTCCATGAATTAATTCTAACCTACTTTCCAGACAACTGAGATTTCTGGTTAAGTAACTGACAGATAAACAAGGTATTACTGTATGTGATTTGTATAGGCTATGGGCAAAACAATTTCTTTGAAAACAAAAATACATTCAGATGAATCCTGATATAATGGATCTGTAGAGTAGATTTCACATGTCCTATATCCTTGAGAGAGGTGCTATAAGGTCATTCTCCTGCACCCATGGTCCTGGTGACTACCGCTTCTTCCATTCCTTGTAACGTTCTATTGATCTGGAATTGAATGGACAACTTTTATTTAATTGTAATGAGAGACTGTTGTGATGTAAGAAGTGATGAAAGGGATGTTTTCAGAAAGAAAGACTTATATGGGAAGTCTTATATGAACTGATGCAAAGTGAAGCAAGCAGAACCAGAAGAACATTGTACACTGTAACAGAAATATGGTAAAGAAGATCAACTGTTAAAGATTTAGCTACTCTGACCAGTTCTAAAGGACTTATGATGCATATAGCTATCCACCTCCAGAGAGAGAACTGACAAACTCGTGAGTGCAGATTAAAGCATATTTTCTTTTACTTTCTTAATTTTTCTTGTTTTTTCCCCCCCCCAAAATGATATTTCTAGTCTTTCCAATGGGTCAGGGAGTGGCAGAAAAGAGGGAGAGAATTCAGAACAAAAAACCAATTTTTTAAAAAATGGATACCTCTCCCTAGACCACTGTGGCAGTAACATAAGAAAGGAGACAGATTTATTATTTCTAGCATTCTATCCAGAAAGTGATATCACCTACACTTTCTCTTATGCTGCAGATACCACTTGGCTGGTTAATACATGGTACTAAGAACACACTTCCTCAAGAGTCATCAACTGTCTGTAGGTCTGTTGTTGTGTAGAAGTTAAAACAAGAAAGAGAGGATGTGGAATGTCCATCACACTAGAAAAATAATTTGCATTAAAACTCTTTGCTGGGACCAGGGCAAGTAGCCTAGGCACTCCTGGCTCTCCACTCTGCCTTCCCCATCTTCTCCTCAGAAAGAATAAGCTAATACTTCTTCAAAGGCCAAAATGATGCCCTCTATCATGAGAGAACCCCGAGGAGTGGGGCTCCAGTCAATTGGTTCTTTTCCTGTCCAGTGGTGAACACACTCTCACCTCTAAATACCCTAATCCTTGTGATTCAGTCACTCTCTGCTGAGGGGGGAAAACCCCAAAGTCATTACCACAAGGAGAATCCCTTCTTCCACTACCACTACCCCCTCTCACACTGATCCACCTCAGTACTATCTATCCCTACACAATTGCTATCTTTCCCTGACTTGCTATCCCATCACTGTGGAATCAATCCCAAGTTGATGGTTAATGCACTCTCCTTCATCCTAAATCTAGTCATCTCATCCAAGATTCTTTCCCACCTTCCTGAACTCCTGAAATATAGATCCCTCTAGAAGACATTGCATTCCTAGTCATCTCCTCCACAATATGAGACTCCTTTCAACCTCCTTGGAATAGGAGGAGGAGTAGACTTATCCCATGGTCCTTGAAGCAAACAAGTATGCACAAATAAGATATATACAGGATAAATAGGAGGTGGCACAGTGGATAGAACCTGAAGTCAAGAAGACATGAGTTCAACTCTGGCCTCAGACACTTATTAACTCTGTGACCCTGAGCAAGTCACTTTACGCCACTTACTTCTGTTTATTTGTCTGTAAAATGAACTGGAGAAGGAAATGGCAAACCTTTGCCAGGAAAATCCCAAATGGGATCACAAAGATAGGGTATGACTGAAAAAACAACTGATCAACAAAATAGTGGAAAGCACTAAAATTGAGAAAGGTTTCCTGAAGAAGGTGGGATTTTAGCTGAGCTTTGAAAAAAGTCAGGGAAATCAAAAGGCTGAAATAAGGAGGGGGAAAATCCCAGGGAGAAGGGGCAGCCAGTGAAGATGCTCAAAGATGTTTCCCTAGACCTTCAATCTTGTTCTCTGCCTCACTCAATCTAGGGCCCTAAGAACTGTTCCCATTTATGTCATAACACACTGAGATCATATGTGAACAATTGAAAGAAGTTTAGCCACTTATGTTACCTTTACACAGATGGTGTGTATATGTATTTGTGCATGTTCTCTTTTCATGGATTCAAGTGGCCAGAAAATAAAACAATGAGCTTGAAAGTGAAATCTACCACACTCTGGAATTGATTCCATAAGCAATGAATTCTCATGGTGTCCATGATCCTTCTGGAAGACATTGCAGCACGACATACTGTGGACTTATCTCCCTTTTAATAAATAAGGAAGAAAGAAGATTCTCAGACCTAACATCACAGAACATCAGAGCTGGAATGAACCTCAGAAATAATTTTATCCAACCCCCAGGTTTTACAAAGGAGAAAACACAAGAAGATTAAGTTAGTGTGTATAGTCATTTGCTGTGAGCCCCTTGACTGTAAAGGACTGAGATTTTGCCTTTTTTGGTGTGCTTAGCATAGTCCCAGGAGCATATAAGCATTTACTAAATGTCATTGAATAGTGAATAATTCCAGAGGATCAATGAGGAAGAATGTACCAGCCTCCTGATAGAGATTTAATAGATTTAATATGCAAAATGAGACATCCATTTTTGGATACGGCCAATATGGAAACTTATTTTGGTTGATTGTGCATTTTTGTTATAAGAGTTCTCTCCACACAAACCCTCCTGGTTAGAGGAGGGGAGATAAGAGGGAGAAAAAATAAATGCTTGATAATTGAAAAAAAAATTCTTGTTAGTCAATCAACATTTATTAAGTACCTAGTATGTACAAGGCACTAGGGATACAAAGAAAGTTAAAAGGCAGTCTCTACCCTCAAGAAGCTTATAATCTAACTGGAGAGACATCTTGAAAACAACTATGTAACGGTCATAATCTAGGGGCTGCTAGGTGGCATAGTTGAACTCTGGTTCTGGAGTCAGGAAGGTGAATCTTCCTGAGTTCCAATCCAAACTCAGACACTTTCTAGTTGTGTGACCCTAGGCATGTCACTTAGCTCTGTTTGCCTCAGTATCCACATTTGTAAATTGAGCTGGAGAAAGAAATGGAAAACCAAAAAGATTCTGAAGTCAGTATCTTTGTCAAGAAAACTACAGATAGGTCAAGAAGTGTTAGAAATGATTAAAACAACTGAACAACAATCAAGAGAAAGAAGGCCCTTGAATTAAGAGGGATCGTGAAAGCCTTCCTTTAGAAAGTGGGATTTTAGCTGGGACTTTAGCTTGTTAACTATCGATTGACTGAACTGACATTTTGCACTGGTCTCCTATAAGATAAAATCTGAAATCAGATGTAGTAGCCTCTCACAGGCTTTAAACACACAAACCTTGTCCATCTGAGCAAGTCCTTGCAATAAACTTGATAGCTGTTTAAGGGCTCAGTAAATTTCCATATGGTGAGCAGAAGGGAATGGATAATCCAGGACAGACAGAGTCAGTGTGTTCACTTAGAGCCAGCATCAGTGAATTGCTAATAGTAGGTGCTAAGTTAGCCCCTCAAAGCTCCCAGACCCTAGATCAATCTACAGTATTGCTTTTATATGTGTTTTTTTTCTTTATGTACCATATTACTTGGATTTCAAGAAATCACTTGTATTTCTGGTGGGCAGAAAATGGGTTCTTTGACCAGGTTGATCAACAGTTCTTTTAAGTGAGCTGTAGTCTATCTGCCAGAGAGAAATTATCCCACATATGGTCTTGTTTCTTCTTTGGCTTTCCACCAACATGCAGCTTACCTAAAACCCTCCATGCAACTAAGTTATTTTTAAAGGGGTCAGGGGGGTGGGAGGGAGAGAGAGGCGGGGGGGGAGAGAGGGAGAGAGAGAGAGAGAGAGAGACCCCACATACATAGAACTTTTGAAAACATTCTCCCCCCTTAAATATCCAGGATTCAGTATTAAGAACTTAATTCTTTCCTCTTTGCTGGTGTTCTTCCCATAGCCTACAGCTCTATGCTTCTACAAACTTGATTTTCTATCATTGGATAACTGTTTTTCATTATGTTTGATTTTCTTCATAATTCTAGTTTTATTTTATGTATTTAAAATCAAATCATCCTTTGTAATTTGGTGATATGATGTTAAAAAGTTGTTTTCAGTTAAAATTATTTAATTTAGAATGAAAAGCCTGAGTTTAAAGGTCAAGCCTGACAGTTTGCTATCTGTGTGACCTTGAGAAAGTTAATTCATCTCTTTGTCCTTAAATTCCTCTTCTGTAAAATGAGGAAGTTGGAATCAGGAACCTGTAAAGAACCTTCCAGGGCTACAACTGTGCCTCCATCATTCCATGGTCAAAGCAAACATAAAATTTCCAGTTCTAGGTTACCAAGGTTTAGAAACATTATGAGTTGTCTTTATTTTGACAGCATGAATTTGCCTCATAAGTTGGATTACAAATATACCTTTATACTTCTGCTTCTCCTTCTTTCTGAGGTAATTCTACCCAATCAAGTCTTTTGGATAGATCCATAGAATAAGAATTAGGCCCATAGGACCATTTAGCTCAGTTGGTTAGAAACTAGTGAGAGGTGGAACTTATATGCACTTACATGCTATTCAGGCCAGTTTTTTTCACTTACAGAAAACGTTGCTCCATGTTCCATCTACACTGAAATCTTGATTGCTACAATCACTCTTATAAATGTGTGTCATTAGTTACAAGGAGAACCAGGCAATGAAGTCAATACAAGTGCAGTATAGTAAATGCAGACTTATCCAACTTTCAGTAATTTGTAGATAGTCTCAACAGAACTGGATTTCTTGTCAAGTGAAGTCAACAAGCATTTATTTAGCACTTATTATGTCGGGGGCACTGTGCTAGGTACTAAGGATACAAAGGTAAAAAGCCAGACCCTTATCTCAGGGAGCTTACCATCTAAGTGGAGAGTCAATATACTAAGTACAAATGAGACACATGTGGGATACGTTGGAAATGATTGGGGGAAAAGGAGTTAAGAATGGTTAAGGAAATCTTCATATAGAAGGTGGGACTTCAGCTGAGATGTAAAGGAAACTGTAAGCAGATGCAGCTGGTTGAATAAGGACCCAGATAGCTGGGTAATTCAGCTCCTCCTCTCCTGTCTGCCTCCCTCTCCCCTTCCTTCTCCTCTCCAAAGGAAGGTAAATTTAGATGATCAAAAGATGCTCAGTTGACTTGGGTTTTACTGACTCCTCCCCTCCCTTCCCTTTTCCTTCCCTTCCCTTTTCCAAAACCTTAAACCTACTGCACTCTGAAGCTGGGACACCAATGCGCCCCTGCCCAAAGGCTCTTATGGACCCTCCTAGCTTTAGAGTGGTTACCAATAGTAACTGTTGCTGTTTCCCAACAAGCCTGATGTGTTTTTTATTCTTGGCCTCATTAAAGGGGCCAGGTCCTGGCTACTTCTTAAACAGGTGTATTCAATGAGTGGGAGTTACCTGACCCTAAGTGAATACCTGCAAGGACCTTGGCCTAAAGGGCCCAAAGTCTCCTAGCGCATCCTGGGTCATCTCCAGTCATCCTGATGAATATCTGGTCACTGGATTCAGATGACTCTGGAGGAGAAGTGAGGCTGGTGACCTGCACAGCCTTCCCTCACTCAAAACAAAGTCAAATGCAAGACATGTCATCATTTCTTTGATGGCATAGTCTTCTTCAGCAATGAAGGATGAATGCAAAGGAAACAAGGGAAGCCAGAAAGAAACTGAGGCCCAATGAGGTTAAGTCACTTACCCAGAGTCACCTAGACAAACAAATACCAGATCCCTGATATTCTGGTGTTCTAGAGTCAGTATTCATTCCACTGTGTGCTACAATATACTGCCTTCAGCGTTGGGACAGTGGCAGCTCAGTGATATTTTCTTCCAAGGCAAAAGACAGAATTTTACTTTTTCTCACTAAAGTTTTAAAAAAGGAAAACATTCAATTTTCTGATACATCTTGGATATTCGGGAAAAGATGAGTATTAATACAAGAAAAAAAATACTTTGTTCTTACTCTTTTGGAGAGAACCTGAGTTGTGTCAATAGATGTATAAGCGTGAAAGGCAAAGGGCTACAACTCCCAGAGCATCTATTAAATGTGTCTTTCCCTTTAAGCAGCTTAGCTCCCGATGGTCACCCTGACCCCATAAAAGTAAGTACTTTAAGTATAAAAGGGAGAGTACATCTTTCACCTGTTTTTAACGTTTTCTCCTGTCCTAGCACAGCACGTGCCCAGAAGTAGAGTGCTACTTTAAGTATCAGAATGCCATTATTGATTTCCTTAAGGAAACACAGTAGCTCATTCTATTAGAGACTCTCTTCCTTCAGATGAAAATGTCCTAAGTCCACTGACCAAAGTTGAGTTAATCTACCTCTAGTGATGATATAAAGCCACAGATCCCAGCCTTTCTTTTTTAAAGGAAATGAATTTGTTTTCCCTAAATAAAACCAATCATTGAATAACCCAAACCAAACAGTGACAGAAAAGCAAGCTCATTAACAGTTAAGTTCATTCATCTTTTGTTGCTATTTGAGTGGTGAAAAGAAAGGAAAACCAACTACTTGCGGGAGCCAAGATGGCAGAAAAAGCAGTAAACTGCTGTAATTCTCCCATTTTCACCTCCACACAACCAGAGAATAGTACCCCATAAAAAATCTTGAAACAGCAGAACCAGTAAAAAGATGGGATGAAACAACCTTTTAGCCAAAGAAACTTGAAAAATTGGAAAGGAAAGGTCTGTCTCACTTGGTAAAAGGGGCGCACAATCCAGGACAGAAAATATCCCAGTAAATCAGAAGCAAGCCCCACCTCAGCAAGCCAGAGGGAGACCCTGAGCCCTAGTGCAGTGAAGCAGGCAAATGCCAACACCAGGATGCCTTATGTGCCTTAGCATTGCCAGGGAAACCTGGAGATACCAGCCCTAAGAACCATCACCTGCTTCATCGCAACCCAGGGTTAAACAGGCATCTTCCACCAACCAGACCTCCATATGCTTCAGTCAGCTCTACAAAAATAGGTAGATGCCAACCCTACAAGTACCTAAGCAAACAACCAGCCATCAGAAACCAGACTGCCATGTGACTCAGTATAGCCCAGGGGAAACATAGACATACCCCATCGGCCTCAGCACATCAGACACCACCACTAGGACCCCAACTCAGCATCAGGTAATCTATCCTTTTGGCCTTCAGCAGCATCAGCTACCACTCCACCACCCCACCATCCTCAGTGTAGCACCAAATTCAAGGGTCTCCTAGGGGCCTCGGGGCAAAATCACCACAGCACCAGGTAAACAGCCAGGGCTTACAGCCACTGGCACAAGAAGCCTGAGACAGAGCCCTTTCCACTTTGGGAGCAGAGATCAAATTTAAAAGAAAGGGAAAAGTTCAAAAAGAAAAAAAATTAAAAAACAACAAAAAAAATCATAGAAACATGACCATAGAAAGTTATTATGGTGACAGGGAAGAAAAAGACACAAACTCAGAGAAGGACAATAATGACAAAACATCTATGGGCAAACCCACCAAAGAAAAACAGGAAGTGGTCTCAAGCCCAGAAAGAACTCATGGAAGAGCTCAAAAAGGAGCTTAAAAATAACATTAAAGAGGGAGAAGAAAAATTGTGAAAAGAAATGGCAGTGATGCAAGAGAATTATGAAAAAAAGAATCAGCAGTTTGGAAAAAGAAAACAACTACTTAAAAAGTAGAATTGGTCAAATGGATAAAGAGATACAAAAATCTACTGAGCAAAACAATTCCCTAAAAAGTACAAATGCCCAAATGGAAAAGGAAATACAAAAGCTAACTGAGGAAAACAACTTAAAAGTTAGAATTGGTCAAGTGGAAGTTAATGACTCTGAGACCTCAATAATCAATCAAACAAATTCAAAATAATGAAAAAAATAGAAGAAAATATAAAATACCTCATGGGAAAAACAACTGACCTGGAGAATAGATCCAGGAGAGATAATTTCAGAATAATTGAAATACCTGAAGTTCATAATCAAAAGGAGGACCTGGAAAGCATCTTTCAAGAAACTATCAAGGAAAATTGTCCTGATGTCCTGGAACCAGAGGGCAAAATGGGCACTGAAAGAATACACTGATCAACTCAGGAAAGAGATTCCAAAACAAAAACTCCAAGGAACATTCTAGTCAAATTACAGAACTATCAGGTCAAGGAAAAAATACTGCAAGTGGCCAGAAAGAAGCAATTCAAATATCGGGGAGAAACAATCAGGATTACACAGGACTTTGCAGTTATAACATTAAAGGATCAGAGGTGATGAAATATTATACTCCAGAAGGCAAAGGAGCTAGGACTACAACCAAGAATCACCTACCCAGAGAAATTAATCATAATACTTCAAGGAAAAAAAATGGTTATTCAATAAAATAGAAGGATTTCAAGTTTTCATAAGAAGACCAGAATTGAACAAAAAACAATTGATCTCCAATATTAAGATCCAAGAGAAGCCTAAAAAGGTAAAAAGGGAAAAGAAAACATAAGACATTCAATGGCACTAAACTGTTTACATCCTTATATTGGAAGATGATATTTGTAATTCTTAAAAATTGTACCACTAAAAGCACAGCTAGAAGGAATATACACAGAGGCTATAGGTATAAGGTGAATTTGAAAGAATCACATGAAAATAATTAAGGGATGAGAAAGAGTAGTAAATTGAGCTCAGAAGGAAGGGAGAGGTAGAATGGGGTAAATTATTTCACATGAAGAGGTTCAAAAGACCTATTATAGTGGAGGTGAAAATGGGAGGGTTGGTGATAGAGGTCCTTTCCACTTTTCCTCTCATCATTACAGGCTCAAAGAAGGAATAATATACACAATCAGTTGATTCTATCTTATCAAACAGGAAAATGGGAAGGAAGGGAGGAGAATAAATAAAGGGGGGGAGGAGAAAAAGAGAAGGTGGTATGGGAACTGACAGAAGAGAGGCAGATGTGGGGAGGTGGTAGAGAGAAGTGAAACACTGTCAAGGATGGAAAGGGTGAAAGAAGAGACAGGACAAATAGGGGGAAAGGTAGGATAGAGGTAAATACACAATAATCATAACTGTGAATGTGAATAACATGAAATTTTCCATAAAAAAGAAATGGATAGCAGAGTGGATCAAAAATCAGAATCCTACAATATATTATTTACAAGAAACTCACTTGAAACAAAGAGATACACACAGAGTAAAGGTAAAGGGTTGAAACAGAATCTATTATGTGTCAGCTAAGTAAAAAAAAAAAAACAAAACGGGTTGCAATCTTGATCTCAGAAAAAAGTAAAAGCAAAAAAGACCTAATGAAAAGAGATAAGGAAAGAAACTACATCTTGTTAAAACGCACCATTAAAAGGCACGATGAAGTAATATTAATATCAAACATATATGCACCAAATAGTATAACATCCAAATTCTAAAGGAAAAGTTAAATGAGTTACAGATTCATGGCCAAACAAGACAGAGTATTACAAAATGTAAAATAGATCATTTGGATTACATTAAATTAAAAAGTTTTTGCCAAATGAAACCAATGCAGCCAAGACTAGAAGCAAAGCAGAAAGATGGGAAACAATCTTTACAGCAAGTGTCTCTGATGATATATAGAGAACTGAGTCAAATTTATAATACAAGCCATTCCCCAATTGATAAATGGTCAAATGATATGAATAGGCAGTTTTCAGATGAAGAAATTAAAGCTATCTATAGGCATATGAAGAACTGCTCTAAATCACTTTTGACTAGACAAATGCAGATTGAAATGGCTCTGGGGTACCCCCTCAAACCTATCAGACTGGCGAAGATGACCAAAAGAAGGGAAATGATAGATGTTAGAAGGGATGTGGGAAAATTGAGACACTGGTGCTCAGTTGGTAGAGTTGTGAACTGATCCAGCAATTCTGAGAGCAATCAAACTCTGAATATCCTTTGATCCAGAAATACCACAACTAGGTAGTATTGCTAATATATTTTAATGGAATTAATGTATTTTTAATGAAATGGGAAGATCTTTCCCATCTATTAATAGGTCTATGTGACCTGCTTACGTCACATGGAAGCCTAAGTCACATGAGTTTGAGTCACAAGAAGACTGTGGTGGCAAAATATTGAGAAATAAAGGAATGCCCATCAATTAGTGAATGACTAAACAAACTATGGTATATGAATGTAATAGAATACTACTGTGCAATAAGAAATGATGAACAGGAAGATCTCAGAAAAACCTGGAAAGTATTGTTTGAACTGATGCAAAATCAGGGATACATTGTATACAGTATCAGCAACATTGTATCATGATCAACTATGAATGATTCAGCTCTTCTCACAATGATCTAAATCAGACAAATACAAAGGACTTACAATGGAAAAGGCTATCCACATCCAGATAAAGATGTAAGAAACTCTGAATACAGATCAAAGCATATTTTTTTATGTTATTTTTTCTTTTGATCCATTTCTTCTTTCAGAACTGTGACTAATATGGAAATATGTTTTACCTTATAGCATATACATAACCTATACCAAACTGTCTACCATTTTAGGGATAGGGGAGGAAGGAAAGGAGAAAAATTTGGAACTCAAAAGTCTTGTAAAAATAGTCTTGACATGCAATTGAGGAGAAAATAGCATTGTGTGTTAAAAAAAAAGAAAAGACATATGAATGAGCTTTGACAAAGCAGTCCTGGCATTGTCTATCATGACTATCACTAGTTTTGCTGAAGTTTGTTGTTAACCCCTTTTACATGCTTCCAGTTAGAATATATATTGTTCATTTTGTCTTTACCTTTTACACTCCTCATCATTTCATTTATATAGACATCTTTCTACTGTCTTTGCATTCTTTTTGTTTGTCATTCTTTACTTTGAGGAAGGCATTTTCCAAAGCTTCTGTTCCTAATAGACCTGGAGTAAAACTTGCCCTGAGAATTTCTTACATTGCTCTCCAAAACAAAAAGCAAAAACAAAATCCAAAGCCTCATTAACAAAATTGGTCCTTCACTTCTGGTCAACAACATGTTTATTTAATGGCAAGCACATTTACATGTGACTTTTTTTAGCTCCATGGAAGAGATAAGAAGATGTACTTCTCTTCCTTCTTTGCTGAGGTAGGGACTGTGGGTGTGGGTAAACTGTTAAGACTCAGTTGATATATTTATTAGCTTTTCTGAATTCCTTCCCCCCATCTTTCTTTTTTATTCTTTTCTACAAGGGATGACTCTCTGGGAAAGGGAGAGAAGAGATACATTTGTAAATGAAAGGGATAAAAAAAGCTAAACATTTAGTAAAAACTTAAGTGTGACTTCTATTTTAGGTATGGGATTTGATTTGGGATGACCATCAGCCTTTGGTAGAAAAAGATTTAGGAATTCCTTTTGTCTTCTCCTGTTCTCATTTTGATTGATGTTTTATCTTTTTAAATTTGCCTTGATCATGTATGTAACTATACCCTAAAGCAATGCACACTGCTATGAAATACTCTTATCAATTAATCAATCAGTATTGTTAGGTTCCATCACTATCTGCAGAAACTCTGAATTTCTTCTTCTCCAGGTTCATAGGATCTTAGATTTAGAGCTGAGAGGACCTTGGGCACCCACTAGCCCAGCCTTCTCATTTTACAGATAAGGAAAATGAGGTATATTTATCACCTAGTACATTTTAAGGAAGCAAAGTCCATACTCTTTATATTAGCCTCAATTCAACACTTGTACAGGTTCAATAATGCAGCAGGTTTCAATACTTAAAACATTAAATTTGTATGTGTATGTTCATCCTTCATTGCCAAAGATGAGCAGGCCATCAGAGAAATGATGACATGACTTGCACTTGACTTTGTTGTGAGTGAGGGAGAGCTGTGCAGGTCACCAACCTCACTTCTCCTCCAGAGCCATCTGAATCCAGTGACCAGATATTCATCAGGATGACTGGAGATGGCCCAGGATGAGGCAATTGGGGTTAAGTGACTTGCCCAAGGTCACACAGCTAGTGAGTGTCAAGTGTCTGAGGTCAGATTTAAACTCAGGTCCTCCTGACTCCTGAACTGGTGCTCTGTCTACATTAAATTAAACAAATGCAAAAGTCTGCAAAAATGATTTCAAAAAAGAACTAGTCTGACTTATAAAGAAACACACCAGAAAAATGATTATACAATCACAATCTAAAACAACAAAGGGAGAAGCCTATTTTTCTCTAGTACATTCCAAAACGTTGGTAGTTCAATAAAAATCAGCACTGCAATTATCTCTGGAAGTGAATGTCAGGTCATTGTTCCATTCGCCATTTCTGTCACTTTCCTGACCATATTTCCCTCCTCTGACTACCACTTTCTTATACATCTCTCCCCCTCCATGCGTGTGTGTGTGTGAGTGTGTGTGTGTGTGTGTGTGTGTGTGTGTACTATTCAAGGCACTGTGAAAAGCATTCTAGGAGTGCAAAAGGTTAGAAAAAAAGAAAAAGCATGGTTCTTGCCTTCAAGAAATTTAGAGTCAACATAGGAAATGAAAATATAAAGAACAAAAATTTACAGTTCAGGAAAGTCACTTATATGTGCCAAATTAATGGATATAGATAATAAATGCTCTAAAAGTTCAAAGGGGATAGATATCATTATTGACTATATACCAGTCAAACTCTATGTTTAAGGGAGTTTCATGGAGAAAGTGGGACTTAAACTGAAGAATAGAGTAGAATTTGCTTAGATGGAGAGGAAAAGAAATCCTTCCATTCTAAGCTGGGAAAACATGCCTAGCAAAGACTTGGAGCTGGAAATGTACAAAGTCTGTCTGAGAAACAGTAAGGAAACTACCTTGGTCAGAGCAGAAGGTTCAGATCAAGGAAAAATGGACAAAAATAAAATTTGAAAAATAGTTTGGAATTATGGAGCATCCTGAATATCAGGCTAAGGAATTTGAACTTTATATTGTAGGAAATGGGGGCAAGGGAACGACAAGATGAAAGCAAAAATAGAAGAATGATTAACCTGGCAGTACAGGAATGCAGGATGGATGGGAGTGGGGGCGGGGTGTAAGGCTGTGGATAGGGAGCAGTGGGACCAGTTAAGAGCTCTGGTTTCTTTGAAGAAGTAGGGGACTCTGACTCCAGAGCACTGCATACAGAAGTAGATAATGAAAGACAATGGTTGTAGTGGATAGATTTCCAGACTGAGTCTGGAAGGCCCAGGCTCTAATCTGCCTCAAATACTAATTATATGACTCTTTTCCCTGAACCTCTCTTTACCCTTAGTTTTCTCAAATGACAGGGTTAGATTTGATGATTTCCAAGGTCCCTTCTATCTTCAATCTGGCTTCTATGATCTTTTTCAATATATTGGTTAATTTTGATAAAATTTTATTTTGTTTGTAAGAGATTATTCTCTGGGAAGAAAGAAGGAGGTGGGGCATTGGGAAGTGTAGATGAAATAAAAACAAAATTATAGCAAGAAAAATTCATTTTGTAAAAGATGCCAGTCATTATAAAATAAGTTATTAAAATTGATTGATAGCAAGTGATTATTAAGACAGTAAAAACTGCAGGACTATGTTGAAAGTGGGCAGGATAGGCCACTGAAGGGAAAGGGAGGAATCAGTGCTCATTCTGGACCTACCTGTTGATAATGATGAATCAATAGGATCTGGTCATTGACCATATATTCCAAGAAAAGCGAGGGGGAAGGGAATAGTGATGTTGAGATTTCATGTCTTGAAGATCGAAAGACCATTAATGGAGGAGGGAACATCTGGGAGAAAGTTATTGATTTTGAAATGATGCCAGGATGTGAAAATGTCCAGTACACAGCTGGAAATGCAGAATGGAGCCATCTGCATAGAGATGATGGTTGAAAACATGAAAGATCTCTTGGGAAAAGTAAACAGAGTAAGAGAAACAAAAGGCTAGAGCAGACTGTTGGAAAATATCCATATTTGGGGAGAAAGAAAGAATAATGAGGAAAGAAAATGGAGGAGTTATTTTAAAAAATATTGAATGATCTGGAAAAGGTAAAGTCACAGAGAGCAAGAGTAGTGATTATCTCAAGAAGCATAGGTTAGCACTAGTGTTCATTGTCACAGACAGGTAGAGGAAAAGGAGGCCTTTAGATTTTGCAATTAGGAGGTCATTAAATACACAATTCATTTTAATAATAGAAGACAAAGTCACTTGCTGTGTGTTAGTGGGGAAATGTTCACTGATTGAGTCACAGAATCTCTGAGTTGAAAGAGATGCCAGAAGTCATCTAGCCATTCCCAGAGACATCACGATAAAGTGATACAAGCATTGGATTTGAAATGAGAGTGCTTAAGATTCCATGTTGGCCCTCTTTCTTACTACCTGTGTAACCTTGGGCTTAACTATTAACTTCTATGGGCCATAGTGACCTCATCTGTAAAAAGGAGGAAGCTAGGTTAGACCTCTATAATGCTTCTTTATTGATCAAGTCCAGTTCTTGGTGACCCCCATTTGGAGGGATTCTTCTACAATACCATCAATAATTGGTCATCCAACCTCTGTTTGATTACCTCCAATAACAGGAAGAAGAAAGGAAGAAGTATTTATTTAGTGCCTACTATGTGTCAGGCACTATGCTAAGTACTTTACAAATATTCTAAGTGCTGCAATTATCCCATTTTACAGATAAATGACTAAATAAAAACTGAAGGTAAATGACTTGCCCAGAGTCACACAGCTAAGAAGAGTCTGGAGTCAGAAAGATTCAGTTTGAATCTGGAGAATTGTCTACTTCTCATTAAAACCATCTTGGGACAGCTCTAATAATTAGGACATTTTCCCTTTATGCTGAACCAAAATCTGATTCTCTGCCTCATATACCCACTACTCATAGTTCAACTCTCTTAGGTCAAGCAGAAAAAGTTTAGTCTCTATTACAAATGGCAGCCTTTCAAATCCTTGAAGAGAGCTTCCCCTACACCTTCTCACCTCCAGGGCAAATATCGTCTATTCCTTCAAGCAGTCTTCATATGACATGGTTTACATTACCCTTAGAATTTTGGATGTGTCCCAGCTTGTAAGCGTCCTTCTAATGGAGGGAACACAACGATTTTATCACAGACTACAAATGCAGGAAGAAAAGTCCCTAGTTCTATCGTTCTCTTCTTTTCTTGCTGAAAGAAGCCCCTGAGATTGGCATGATGGGAGTGGAAAGGAATTGAAAAGACTTTTCCCTGTCCTCGTCAAATAAGGTGCTGAATCACAGAATGACAGCTGGAAAACAATCAAAGGAGTTCAAAAGACAGATTTAACCTAAATCTGAGGGCTTCTATTGGCTGACTGTAGCTTTGGGTTTTAAAATCACAAAAGAGCAAGATAGCCCTGAGGCTATGTGTTAAAAGTGCTCAAAATTCCTTTAAATGAATAGAAAGTGTCACATTGCCGTGGTAACTCAGCACAAAACCAATGGATGGCTGCATAGTGAAGAGGATATCCCAGGCCTACAACTGTAGTCCACTGACCTGCGAGCCACATGACAGGCAACGCCCACTCAGTGATTAAGGCTCAATTAGAAATGAGGCAGAGAAGGGCCTCTTTACCAGTCAAAAAAAAAAAAAAATGGATCCAGGACGGGAAGACTTTCAGGGTTTCTGGCCCAAACAGAGACGATTGCTATTTACATTCACTCTGGGTCAATCAGGAACCAAACAGAGACAAAGCAGGGCTTGGCCTGGGACCTATTGTTGGTCAATCAATGAGAGCCAGGGTGATTTGGTGTTAAGGCTAGGAAAGACAGAGAGAGAGAGAGAGAGAGAGAGAGAGAGAGAGAGAGAGAGAGAGAGAGAGGGAGGGAGGGAGGGAGGGAGGGAGGGAGGGAGGGAGGGAGGGAGGGAGGAAGGAAGGAAGGAAGGAAGGAAGGAAGGAAGGAAGGAAGGAAGGAAGGAAGGAAGGAAGGAAGGAAGGAAGGAAGGAAGGAAGGAAGGAAGATAAGGAAGAGGGAAAGGAGGAGGGAAAGGATGGAGGGAGGAAGAAAGAAAAAACTAAAATTGAGACCTGTTAAAGACCTTAGCTTGAAAAGGCCAAGGCCCCCTAGTGCATCCTGGGCCATCTCCACTCATTCTTATCTGTATCTTGCCACTGGACCCAGATGGCTCCAAAGGAGAAAGTGAGACTGGTGACCTTGCACAGCCCTTCCTCATTTCAATTCAACTCACAGTATCGCCTCCCTGATGTCATGGTCCTTTTCTAGAATGAAGGACGAGCAACAACAGCCAAATGACATCAGCAGCAATCCCAAGAGAACAGCCTGAGGGGACGCTTGAAGTAGAGAAGGCGTCTCATGAAGATGCCACCTAGGCATGAATTGTTCTGGGATTCTGACTGTCCCCCTGGTTACATATGTTCCCATATGCCCCCTTCAGTTTTGTTTCCTGTGCATAATACTTCTCCCACTGTATAGTTGGAAAGGAGGAACTTTTCCTTGCAATTGATTTTGCTATGTTGTTAATTAAATGGCTTTGCCTTGAAATCATGGGCACTTTGGTTGGTCTAAAACAGGGATGAGGAACCTGTAGCTACCAGGCCACATATGGCCTTCTAGGTCCTTGGGTGCAGCCTTTTGATTGAGTCCAAGTTTTACAGAACAAGTCTTTTTATTAAGGGGAATTTGAATTGTGAAGTTTGGATTCAGTCAAAGGGTCACACTTGAGGACCTAAAGGGCTATGTAGGTTCCCCACCTCTGGTCTAAAAGGAACTTGGTGGGAAGGAGCTTATGCCCTGGAGTCAGGAGGATATTTTAAATTCAACCTCAGACATTTAATAACTGTATAACTCTTTGCAAGTCACTTACCCCTTGTTTGCCTCAGTTTCCTCATCTGTAAAATCAGCTGGAGAAGTAAATGGCAAACCACTTCAGTATCTTTGCCAAGAAAACCCAAAATGAGGGTCACAAAGAGTTAGACATGACTGAAATAGCAAGAAAAAGTGAAACAGCACCATGAAACAGAGTTTGAACATTTCTTTTAAAATATTGCCTCCACAGGAAAGCTGGGGGAAGGGGATAAGAGAGAGGGAATAACAGAAAGGACGGCAGAGTGGGGGAAGGGGTAATTACAAGCAAACACTTTGGTAGAGGGATAGGTCAAAGGAGAGAATAAAATAAATGGAGGGTGGGACATGATAGAGGGAAATATAGTTAGTCTTTCACAATATGACTGTTACGGAAGTATTTTGTATGACTATACATGTATAACGTTTATTGAATTGCCTGCCTTTTCAACAAGGATGGATAGGAAGGGGGAGAAGGGAGAGAATGTAGAACTCAAAACTTTAAAAATGACTGTTAAAAATTATTTTTACATGAAACTAGGAAATAAGATCTATAGGCAATGGGGTATAGAAATCTATCTTGCCCTATAGGAAAATGGAATGGAAAGGGAGATAGATGGGGGGAGGGTAATAGAAGGGAAGGCAAATTAGAGGAAAGGATAATCAGAATACATGCTGTCTTGGGATGGGGGGAGGAGGGAAATGGGGAGAAAATCTGAAATTCAAAATTTTGTGGAAATGAATGTTGAAAACTGAAAATAAATAATTTTTAAAATGCCTTCAGGGTTGAGAAAAAACAAAAATAGAATAATGGCTAAAAGAAACACAAGTATAGACACCATATGACCCTAACCCTGAAAACCCAACAGAGTGTTCCTTTGAGATCTTAAAGGAAAAGGAACCAGATTATTTGGGGTGCCAACTTCCTCTAATTAGGAATGACAGGTACTACTTTTTTCCCTTCATTATTTATGACTTTTCTGTTCTAACCCCGCCCCCGCCATAAGCTTTCTTATTCTCTTATATCCCAATAGAGCTAAAAGAGTTGTCTTTAATTTTCTCCCCCAATAATTATAGCTTTCAAATATGGGTAACTGGTAGGTTACTGCCATTATGACATATAAATTTCCCATAAATCTAGAAAGACTTATACTTTTAGAAGAGATTTCAAACTTAGATTCATCACCTGGTTTGGCACTAATTAAGGTGGCAGTTTGGGGTACAAGATCTTATTAAGGTCTTTGTAATTTGAAAGTTTTACCAAATCAACTGATGTGTAACATTCAGACAAATCCAAATTTGCCTGTGTTATTTTGGTAGTTTCACATACTCTAGATATGAACACAGGCAAAATCTGGTTCTCCTTTCACCAGAATTCCCAACCTAGATCCGCTCAACTCTGCAAAGCCTAGAAACAGACAGAAACCTTAAAATTAGCAGTTTTTTTTTCCTTTCAAACTTTTTAAACGAAAGACTAGCTACTGCTAGGAAACTTGATAATTTAAACTGAGTCCTGAATATACTCCTTCTCAAGAAAGGAATGAAGAAGGTGTGAAAATTCATACTCCAAGTGCCTCTACTTCCCCTCCTGTCATGGTTTAAACCCTCTACCAACTGGTTTCTGATTTCATCACTCAAGTGAAATTGCTTTTTCCCAACATTAGTGGTAATCTCTTAACTGCCAAATTTAATGTCCTCTTCTCAATGCTCATCCTTCTTGCCCTTTGACAACATTTGATAGTCTTGACCACTGCTTCCTCCTAAATATTCTCTCTGCTCTGTTTTCTACTTTCTTGACTCTACTTTCCCAAGGTTATTTTACACGTCTGAACCAAGCTTCTCAGTTTCCTTTGCTACGCCATCCTTGATGTCCACCTATTTGCTGCTGGTGTCTCTTACAATTCTGTTCTGGGTCCTTGTCTCTTCTCTTTATAACCTCTCACTTGGTGATTTCATCAGTTTCCATGGGTCGAACTATTATCACTATAATTATCGCTATAATAATATAATGGAATCTTAAGAATCAGTCTTGTCTCTCTGATGAACTCCAATCCCACATCAAAGACTGCCTATTGAACTTCTCAAACTGGTTTACCAATGGGCATCTTAAGCCTACCATATGCAAAACAGAATTTGTCATACAGAACTTATTATCTTTCCTCAAACTCCAACCCCTCTTCCAAACCCCCTAACACTATTGATGGTGTTACATGCTCCCAGACACTCAGATTCCAGCTTCCAGTTCAGCCTCAACTCCTTACTTTAACTCACCTCACATATCCAGCTGATTACCAAATCTTATCATTTTTAACTTTACCACATTTCTCTTGATTCACACAGTCATCACCTTAGCTGAGTCCCTTGACACCTTTCTACCTAGATCAGGGGTTGGTAAACTACTGCCCATGGGATGAATATGGCCAATGCCTGCTGTTACACAGCCAGAACTAAAAACTTGATTTAAAAATGTAAAAAAAAAAAAAAAGTTCTTAACCTGCCACCAATAAAAGACCAGATTTGGCCCTTTGGGTAGTTTTGGGTAGCTTGCCAACCCCCTGACCCAGACTGTCTGTTCTCAGTTGCCTCTCCTTACTCTAATCCATCCTCCATACAGTCTCTGAAATGATTTTCCTGAAGAGTAAGCCTGAGCTTTCACCTTCTATCTAATAAAATACTATGGCTCCCTCTTATCTCCAGGGTTAAATATAAATTCCTCTGTTTGCCTTGGTCCCAACCTACCTTTCTGGATTATTATGCATTGTTCTCCTTCATAATCTAGTCCAACGGGCTTCCTTTCTTTCTCTTACCCACAATACCCCATCGTTCATGTCTGTTCCATTGCCCGTGCAGTTCCTTGTACCTGGAATACTCTCTGGTCATTACCTCTTGGAATCTTTGGTTTCCTAGAAAACTCAGCTCAAGTATCATCTTCTGCACTTTCCCACATGATTCTACCCCAAGGTGTTAGTGCCTTCCCTGCCAAAACTACTATTTGAGCTGAAATTTCACTAAAACTTTTGGAACACCCCTCTACGTACACGTTGTCTCTTCTATTAGAATCAATGCAAGTTCTTTGTGGGTAAGGATTATTTCATTTTTGTCTTTGTTTCCCAATGGTTTAGTGCCATGCCTGGCTCATGCTTGAAGATTGATGTAGTTGGCAGATGGGGAAAAAAAAGATTTTTGTAATCCATGCCCAGAGGATAGACTCTATTTCCAGGCCAGTGACTAGATAAGAAAGAGATTAGCTTCCCTAACTCAAAACAGAAAATGTATGATTTACATTGGCCCTAGGCAATGGTGTGCTGGAATTAAATAAATAAATTGATGAATAAAAGCTCTAGATCTCTCTCTAGAGTTGATTGTTAAATTTTCATCTTAGAAATCAGCAAGGGCTACAAATCAAGGATTAATTGTTTTGTTGATTGTCTAGACAAAGTATTAACTCTGATTTTTAAAAAGTGGGTGTACATAAAATCCATACACACACACACACACACACACACACACACACACACACACACACACACACCAGGTTGTTAAACATTCCTCTGCATACCCTTGTGCTAAGGGTATATTTGTCAACTGGACTTGGTGTATTAGTGGGGAATTTAGGCAGAACCACTAGGGAGTACAAGTTCATAATTAGAAAGAAAATTTGTTCTCGTGGAAGAAGTCACATTGTAAGTATAATAGGGGAATGGTCAATGGAAGCCTATCCTTAGGACATGAGCAGGTTTTTTATGAATGTTTTCTGTTCGGTTACTGAGTGGTAAACAAAAAGTCTTTCCATCGGCCGCTGAGACAGAATTGGGGGTACACACAAAATTATTAATTAGATAATTCTGGCTTCCCCGTCAACCTCAGTGTTCTAAAAAAGACAAACAAAATGAGGTTGTATAGTCCATCATTTCTGTCATAGTGGGTGGCATGCATATGCATGAGAGCTGCAGTTTTGGAACTGAGCTCATTTTGGGATGCTGGTGCAGTTTATACACTCTTTCAACAATGATGTCACCTCATCATCATTTTACCTCAGAACACAGGAAATGCCTCTTTTATCAGACAATCCCCAGGATTTAGGCTATCTAGACGGAAGAATCTATCTCCACCCAAGTCTGAGCAGAACATAACGTGCCTCTCTACCTCAGCTTAAGTTACTTCTGAGCTTGGGTTGGGATTTGACTAGGATAAATGTCAATGCAATCTCATTATCAAAAATGTCTTTCTGAAGAAAAACTGAATTTCAAGTCTGGACTTTGAGAGAAGGGGGCTGGGGAAAGCTCTGAATCTCCAAGATAATGATTATTAAAAATCATTTTTCATAACCTTTAGTGGCAAAATTGTCTTTTCTAAAGTCAGCTAGGTGGTGCAGTGTATAGAGTGTTGGGCCTGGAATCAGGTAGAAATGAGTTCAAAATCCACCTCAGACACTAACTGTGTGACCCTGGGCAAGTCACCTTACTACTGTTTACCTCAGTTTTCTCTACTGTAAAATGGAAATAATAGCACCTAAATGGATGCTCATATGGCACCTTTAAGTTTGCCAAGTGCTTTGCATGAATTATGCCATTTGAACTTCACAACAGCCATGTGAGGTAGGTACCAAAGACGTCATTATACCCAGAATCAATGCTTGGTGATTGGTCCCCATTTTACAGACTAGAAGAGGGAGGCTTGAGGTACCATTCTCCCAGAAATCATCAGAGGCAGGATTTTAATTTTTCTTCTTGACCTCTTGTCCAGGACACTATCTACTTAACTGTGTGCCATTCTAAATTTCGATCATAGCATTTATTTCAGGTAGACCAATCAGAATTGAGAAGACAGGGGCTCCTGGCTTGGCAGTCTGCAGACAAGTGAGAGTGAGCAAAAACACTGATAAAGGAAAGCAAGGAAGAGGTACTTTCCCAAGTCATGGCCAGTGAGTCATGTTTGAGTGGTCCTCTGGAGTGACCAATCTTTGTGGGGCTATGGACTGAAAGTATTTGCCAGAACCCTGAATCTGCTTCTCTAAAGAACTTAAATAGTTGGTATAGCAACAACAAGAACAAAATCTTTCTGGTATGGTTTGGATACATATCTAGGGAAAGAGGGACAGATGGAATAGTCATTGGAGGATGTTTCTAGACCATATGTATCTAGACAATCTAAACTATGTGTGTATGTGTGTGTATACACATATATATGTCTATATATATATAAGTATACACATGTCTGTATGTGCATATATATATGTATATATACCGATAGTGTTCTCTATTTTATCCCAGAGTACTAAATTAAACAAGCACTCATGAGGCTGCTATTATGCGTGAGGCACTGTGCTAGGCACTTGGAGTACCTAACCAAAAAACAACCAGTCCCTGACCTCAAGGAGCTTACTGGAAACAAATAATGTTTACACATATAAAGGGGTGGAAGTTTTACCGTCATCTCAATTAATGTAAATATAGAAGGTCTGTGTACTTCAACTGAATCAGTCAAACATACTATTGAGGAATTTTCCTACATCTCCATCATAATGTGTAAAAGTCATTAATGAATCTGAGAGAACTGTAAAGTTTCAGTCTTTGGACGAAGTCAGATGATTCCCACAGGAGACATCTTGTGATTGACTGAAAGAATCAAACCCATTTCTGGGCCTATGTATAAAAATAGTAGTCTATCAAGAGGTTAGAACAATGTACTGCTGGTAGGTGGCACAATGGATCAAGTACTGGTCAAGGAGTCAGGAAGAACTGATTTAAAATCTGGACTCAGACAACTTGATACTTATTAGCTGTGTGACCCTGGGCAAGTCATTTAACTTTAGACCCTGAAAGATTACCTTGCTTAGGTTCTTCCCACAGTCAGTATGAGTCAGAGATAGGACTTGAATTCAGGTCTTTCTTTCTCCAAAGTCACCCCTCTGTCCTAGGACATACAACCTTTAGTGAATTCAGGGATGTTTTTAAAACAAACCCTTAGTGTCTTAATTATAGGAGCAGTTAAATACATTTGAAAATAGTCAGCCACCGTGCTGTAAAGGCCAGCTTTGGAATCAGAAAGCCTCAGGTTCAAGAAAATCTTTTGACTCATATTGGCTGCAGAACCCTGGCCAAGTTATTTAACTTCTCAGAGCATCAGGCAACACTCTAAGAGTCTACGTTGTCTAGGAGTAATCAGCATCTATCATTAATCAGGAGCCACTGCTAAAGAAGATTTTGAGTAGCTTGGGCTCCAAAGGTCACACCAAAGAGAGCTTCCTGCCCTTCTATCTGTCCTCACACATCTGCCAAATGATTTCCCCCTTGATGTGACAAATGTGACCAAAAGGTTTTTTTTAATGCTCCATAAATAAACTCTGCCAGCTGAAGAGGTGGTAGCCCTTCAAACGGCGTGAATGAAAGGAAAACAACTTTTCAACTTCTAAAGACAATGTAAATAGGGCCAACATGGTGAGCCTGCCTAAGCCCTTGATATAGAATGTAACACCTACCCTGGCTCCTTGGAAAATTCTTAAGATGGTTGCTTTGGGGGGTTTTTCCCACTATATAAAATATATCAGCTTATTGAAGTATCCTGTTTGACTACTCAGCATCGAAGTTTCCAGCCACTGAGCCTCATGCTCTATCGAATAGCGTACGCTGGTTTTCACCTGGCATAAATTGTTCATTATATAGATATTACCTTATTAAAAGAAAAAATACCTTGGTTTATCTAAGATCCGTTCATCTTTTCCATATACAAGACTTCAGGCTGAATCTAGACTAAAAAAAAAAAAAAAAAAGCACAGTTCCCAATTCAAGGTCAACAATTCAACAAATATTTAAATATCCAGCCTGTGCCAAGTACTGTGCTGGCTGATGAGACTACCAAGACAAAAAGGAAACATTCTCTGCCCTCGGGGAATTTATGCTCTGCTGAGAGGAAACTACATGTATCTCCTTTACCAATAATTCAGATTAGCTGTTTAATATTATTTCCATTACTAAGCACTCACATTTACCTAGGGCTTAATCAATCAGACAACGAGCCTCTATTAAGGACCAGCTCTGTGCCAGGCACCGTGCTAAGTGTGTTAGGGATAAAAAAGAAAGATGAGAGTAAAAAAGTCTGTACCCTCGAGGAATTTACAGTCTAGCTGGTGTAGACAGCATGTGGTGATCTATATTTACATATACACACACAAATATATGTACATATATACAAAGACAGGGTAGGGGGCACTACCCTGGTGAAGAGAGAGGATAAAGAAAGGCCTCACAGAGAAGGCAGTACTTTAGTTAAGCCCAAGTAGAAGCCGGGGATTCTGAGAGATAAAGGGGAGAAGACTTAGCCCTCTCATTATCTTCTCTTCACTTACCCCTCCTATAAACCTGCCCCAGCAAAATGTTTAAACTTGCTGAGAAAGAGAAGGAGGAGGAGGAGGAGAAGGAGGAGGAGGAGGAGGAGGAGGAGGAGGAAGAGGAGGAGGAGGAGGAGGAGGAAGAGGAGGAGGAGGAGGAGGAGCTCTGCAAACAATATGCGTAGTCTAGCAAAACAATTTCTCACATTGGCCATGTCAAAAAATGAATGTCTCCTTTCACATTTTCAGTTCACCCTTCCTCTGGCATTCCTCTTCCTTTTTTCTTTTTCTTTTTTGTTTTTACTGAAGTCAGCTCCATATTCACACTTTCCCTCACAACTTGTTGAATCATCTGGATTAGTTTAGCATATTTGGTTCCTTGAGGTGTTTCTTAGAAATGCTAATGAATCTGCCCATTTCTCCCCTTCCCATCTGGTGCACCCTCAGGTACCAAGAGAGTAAGTGACTTTCTTAACCTAACAGAGGGAGCCAGTTGTGGGACCAGTAATCCAAGGCTAGCTTATCTAATAATATCTGACCACTTCAAGGTTTAAGTTATTATTTCATTTCATCCTTATAACAAGACTTACAAAAATTCACTTTACAGATGAGAAAACTCAGGCAGATAGAGATGAAGCAACTTGCCCAGGCTTATACAACTATTAAGGGTCTGCAGATGGATTTGAACTCAGGTCTTTGACTAACTCCCCCACTATCTTCAAACCTGTTGCATTCTACCATCTCTTCCAATCCTTACAACCAACCTGGGAATTCTGGATACTAATATCCCCACTCTACAGATGAGAAAACTGAGGGAGATAGCAATGAAGCCACTTGCCCAGGGTCACACAACTATTTGCCACTGTACCTCTTAGTCAAAATTAAGCCCAGGCAAGATAAATAAGGAAGGGTTAAAGGTCACGCATTGTTCCTACTCATTTTTCCAAACACCTCCTCCCACAACTGTAGTCCCAGAGGAGTGAGAGTCTACTTGTCTGGTCCCTGGTTTTCTTTCTTATCATAGGAAGTAGGATGTCAGCATCCTAACCACAAGAGAAACGTTGTGTGCTCTGAGTTTTTCCACTCAGGAATCAGATAGTCATGTAAAACCAAGGCTGTGTTCTTATTGCCATCAAAGTGATACTGACTCTAGTTCAGGGGTGGGGAACCTGCGGCCTTGAGGCCACATGTGGCCCTCTAGGTTTATAAGTGCGGCCCTTTGATTGAATCTCAATCTCATAGAACAAATTCTTCTTATTAAGGAAGCCATCCCTACCTCATTCCCAGATTAAGTGAAACAGGTCTTCTGTTTCAAGTAGCTAAGAAAGCAGAGGGAATATCCCAGCCTGTCCTTCCATCCTCAGCAGCAGCTGGCTGCAGGCACCTGCATCAGGAAACAAGGAGAGTCTGGATCCAGATCCACCATGCTTAACGGGAACTTTGTGAGCACCCCCTAAATGAGAGAAACCCGGAGCTGTGAAGTGCGTATTTGCCAGTGTGCACCCTAATCTTGAGCTCTCTTTCCTCTGAATTCTGCATATATTGGGGCACAGGAGTTTGGAAGATTGTTTCAGAATAACTCTTCTTATTAGTAAGCATTTACCTCTAAAGGTTACTGTGTGGATCAAATGAGATAAGCAAACCTCAAAGCCTATATGAATTCTATCACTTATCATTAATATTATAATTAATCCTACTCTATTATTACTATTACTTGATCTAAGGCTGCCTGACTTAAAAGTTTCCCAACTGATAAACTTGGGAGAATTCACACATACAGAAGTTTACACCAATAGCATTTAGAGAATCACTCCCAACTCCTTAGAAGTATCCCTAAAACCCTGAGGGAGAGATGTAATTGACCATTGTCTATGGGAATGGGAGTTAGGATAAGGATCCTCAGGGCTTATATGGGCTACATGTATATACTTGTAGGTGATATGTGAATGTAAGTAGTAGGGACTCTTTATTCTCTGTCTTTACGTTCCCAGTGACTAGCATAGTGTCTGACAAATAGTAGGTGCCTAATAAATGCTTGTGGATTGATTATATCCCACTTCACTTCAGGATCATACCCCCAGTCACTTGTGTAAGACCTCTTATGCATCTTTATTTCTACAAGTATTTTGTTAGGTTTCTAGTCCATTGGTAGGGATAGTGTTTAATATATAGTGTTAGCTCTGCTGCTTAGTTTTTTTTCTCCCCAGTGATTTTCTTTCTTTCCTTCCCCCTTTCCCTCTTTCCTCCCTTTCTTTTCTCTCTCTTTGTCCTTTCTTCCTTCTTTCCTTGCTCCTTCTCTTCCTTCCTATCTTCTATTTTTCTTCTTTTCTCTCCCTTCCCCTTCCCCTCTCTTCCTTCCCTTTGTTATTATTAGTGTTTTTCAATTGTTTCTGTCAGGTCTGACTCTTTCTGAGCTCATCTGGGGTTTTCTTGGCAAAGATACTGTAGTGCTTTGCCATTTCCTTCTCCAGGTCATTTTACAAATGAGGAAACTGAGGCAAGCAGGATTAAGTGACTTGCCTAGGGTCACACAGGCAAGTGTCTGTCTGGTCAGATTTGAATTCAGGAAGATGAGTCTTCCTGACTCCAGGCCTGGTACTCTATCACTGAACCACCTACCTGCCCCTTCCTTCTTTCACCTTTATCTTCAAACAATGTCTTTTTCAAAGATCTACAGAAAAACTTTGAAACACCATACAAATCACACACCTACATTTCAACCATCTACACCCCATGGCTTCCAGTGAGGTCCTCCTTGTGGTGTGGAGATATCTGATCCTGGGATATCAAAGTCTGTGCCAGCAGAGTACAAACTCTGGCAAGTCTTAACAAATCTGGAAAAGCTCTGAGTAGGAGTCTGTACCTCTGCTGTTCAAAGACTAACCCAGCCAAGCTTGGAAAAGCTCAGCCACTAGGCAATGAATTTTTTTAGCTACAGCAACTCCAAAAGATGGTGTTCAAAGTCATGGAAAGGTTACAGTCCATAATGATGGAAGATGTACCTGGGCTGCTGAAATCCTGGACCGTTCTGCCTGCATTTCTTCCAGTAGAGCTCACTACTCAAAACCCAAAGGGGACAAGTGTGCCTAGAGCTGGGGCCAGGTTGAAACAAACTCTTTGCCTATCACTTCCCAGAAGCCTTTGGGATGCACTCTCCTTCCTGAAAAATTTCAAAATCAGTTGCTTCCTTTTCTCAGCCCCTCATTACAGATGTCACATCCACACTTCCTCAACCCCACTCCTATTTTCAGAGCCTGAACAGCCTGTTTAAAGCAGTGAGTCCTCAACTTCCAGTTAAGGTCATACATAGCCCTCACTAAATATTAGCCTCCCTCTATATCCTGCCTCCAGGTTAATTTTCAATCCTCTCTCTTCCTTTTGCCCTCTCTGTTTCTGTGTTTTGTAGGGACTCAACCACCCACAAAATAAAGCCAGGAGTGGGTGAGGGTATACAGTTATGAAATTCAACTTAAAACTCCAATTTCCCTGTTTTGCAGTTCCCTCCCATATCCCTCCCCTCCCCACTTCCAAATCTTCATCTCCTAGGATAAAGAAAATCAAACCAACATGAAATGTTGTTGATTCCATGACTCCTGTTATCTTCAGCCATGGACTCCAGCTGAACTAACAGAAATCCTTCTATAAAAGGGGCTACTGTGCAAGAACATTTAACTGCAAGGCCTTACGGACACACTTTCTTTGAGTAAATAGAGCAAATGAGAATCATAAGGAGACAGGTCTCAGCCAGCCAGATTTCTTACTTGTTACTCAATACCAATTTCTCCAGGCCAGCCAGAAAATGAATTGGCAGGACCAAGAGGTGAAAACATTAGAACCTAAAAAGTTCTTTTCTTCCTTCTCCTACCCCTCTTTTAATGGTTCAATAAAGAAGCAACCATACAATTAAAGACTCCAATTAGTCAGACCAAACACCTCTGGACTGTAGCAGGAGTTTGCAGTAAGAATAGATAGCGAAATCAGCCACTAATCCAATAAAAACCTGACCCCTTTCAAGGTGTTCCTCAATTTATTGTCTGCCAATGGGAATTTGATCCCAAGCTAAAACATGCAATTGGGTCCCAACTGACTGGAAATGTGTCTGTATAAAATAGTTCCCAGCCAGTCTACAAGTCTACTGGATCAGTCTAAGGGACCTTTACCACCATCTCCCATTCCTTTTGGGGTTACTTAAAGAGGGTCCTTGGGCTCCAACAGGCAACCCCTAATTCAAAGTCTATGCTACTGGTTTGCCAGGGTAGACATCACGGGTCAGAGAGAACTGCAGTAGCTTATCCTATTTATTCCAGTTCAGTCCAAACTTTTCCTTTTGCCTTTCTTTCCATCTTCTCTTTCATTCATGGGCTGCTCATTTAATATAACTGTAAGAAAAGACAATACTCTGGCTTTTCATTAGGATGAAAGGTATTGTGTATGTATGCTGGCATACAAATACAAAATGGTATGGTTATTATTTAGTATTCCTGAGATATATCATTTATTCACAGGTTACTACAGAGATGGAAGGAGTAAAAATCACATTTCCCTGTGTGTGCTGGGTGCAGAGTGCTTGATCAATGATTTCACAGAGTCAGGGAAATTGGAAGTAATTTTTATGATGTCAGATAAAGGACGGATATAGCTCTAATCATAGAATCTGGGAGTTGAGCTATTTACCCTTTCTTCTGCTTGCTTTTTATCAAATTCTCAAGAACTTTATCATGTGTGTAGCTACTAGACATATAACCTTTGTAAGAATTGGAGACATAAAAGATTTTGTGGTGAATCCAAAAAATACTGGTTGTTTTTTTTAAGAACCACTTAAAATTCCCCAAAAAACTTAGGAGAGTTCTTTATTTGCTGAAAATCAGCTGGGGAGAGAACAGAAGGAAACTCAGAAGGGGACACTAACAAGTAGGTCATCATTGGGAGTACCATGTTAAATCTGAAACGTACAAACAGCGGCAAACTAAACAAAGTCCCCTTCTTTCATTACATGACCAAGTCATCTTGACCAAGTCAGCCATCTTTCCTTTATAACACCTGTTCACATTTCCTTATTTGTAATGTTTTGTGGCCTGTTTACACCCCACCATGAGGCCCTCTTCATTGCTCTTTGGATGTATTTTTAAATTTAATTCTCCAGAGAAATTTCTTTCCATCTCCTCTCTTTGCAATTCTGAGGTTGTACTTCATGAAGGTTGTCTCCCTTATGCCCAGAATACATTCCCTTCTCAGTTCCTCCTCTTAGAATCTCTCAAGACTCCATTGAAATATCACCTCTGTATGAAGTCTTTCCTGGTCTTCCCAGGTTGGGCCCTTCTTCTCAAGCTTCCTTTATATCCAGGAGTTGCTAGTCAAGGTTTAATAACCAGCTCTTCCAAACACAGAGCACACTTTTAAGTTTACTCCATATCTTCAGTCTATTTCAAGTGCACTCAGTGCAGGAGAATACTGGTAAATGTTAACAACCAGCTTGGGGCGGGGGGGGGGGGTGGGGGTGGGGGGAGCAGGTTAGGGCATGCACAGCATGCTTTTAAGTTTCACCTGCATTATTCACATTTTTATCCATCGCTTTCTTAAGTCTACACAATAAACAAAAACAAGAAATCAAGCCAGGATTTAGAAAAATTAGGATCAGTATGAGCAGGCTCTAAGCACATCCCTGTTTATCTTTGTCTTGTATGCAAATTGTATCCTTTGTTAGAAGGTAAACTTTTTAAGAACAGGGATTTTCACTTTTGTCTGGATCCTCAAGACTTAACACAGTGTCTGGCATATAGTTGATATTTAAAAGATTGTTTCCATGATTCACTGCCATAAATCAGCAGAAAAATACTGTTACTCAGAAGATGAGTCTTTATTTCATGAAGCTGTGGAAAGAATTTTGCAGTTCTCCAAAAGTAATCCATCTCTCTCTCTTACTCCTGTTCAACTTTGGGTCTGACTCACTGTCCATTTACAGTGTCTGTCCAAGTTGTCTGTACTGATGGATGAGCTCTATAGGTTGGCTCCCTAGAACAACCAGACCATAGGAACAGCCCCTCCCCCCATTTTGTACTTGTGAAATTAATTTTTTTTGTTTGAACATAGGACATATTATTCATATTAAATTTTACATTGCTAGACTTGACCGGAGGTCTCAAACGTTGGTCATATTGCAACCAGAACACTCCTGAGTATGAGAACTAAATTAAAGTGTAATTGGGGAAGTACTTAACAAAAGAAATTGAAACACAATAGAATGTAGATAATGTCTATATGTGTTTTTCTAAATTAACATGCCCCACTGAGAGGGATCCTTATGTACAGCTTAGTGACCCTCATTTCTATATGAGTTTGACACTACTGGATTTGACCCAAAATTCTAGCCTCTGTCATCCAGTATATTTGATAACTATCCTAATCTTGTATCATCTGCAAATTTGACAAGCAATCTATCTGTGCCTTTATCTAAATAATTCAATAAGCATTTATTAAGTGCCTACTTTGTGCCAGACATTGTGTTAATTGATAGTGATAAAAAAAAAAAAAAAGAGGCAAAAGACAGTCCCTGTCCTCAAGGAGGGTATTATAGTCTAATAGGTGAGAAAATGTGCAACAGATATATACGAAACAAGCTGTATGCAGGATGAATAGAAAATAATTAAGAAAGGAAAAGCATTGGAATTAAGGAATTAGGAGAGGCTTTGAGTTTGAGTTGGATTTTGAGGTGGGACTTTAAGTTGTGAGAAATAATTGATTTGGACTTCTACTCAATTCCATGCAGTATCGATCAGGAGTAGTGGTAAGTTCTGTCCATTTGGCCTCAGAGCTGTAAACTCAGATTGTAAATTCACTTGCTCATTCATGGGAAGCTAACTAGAGCTTCTAAACTAAAAACCCTTGTTGTTACTTGTCATGTTAACCCAACCCAGTGTGGCAGCAATGACTCAATTATATGGAAACTTCTGCAACTTATTTTTTGTACCTCTGGACCTCTCATTCAACATGAGCAAATGACTATCTTATGACTGCTTAGTCAGTGGAGACACCTGATGCTTCACCCAGCCCCTGTCGAAATGTCATTTTTGACCCTTATGAGCAAGGTCTATCAACTAATGAGATTCTATATTTCATCATTCCTCTTTTGCCCATTTCGGTATCAAACTCTATGAAAACAAGATCCTGGAAGAAGGGGGCATCCCAGATCGTAAGGAAGATCTGAGGTCCACTTCACTAGAGGGGACAATGGACCCTTTAATTAAGTGTCATTGATTCAAAGGAAGCTGGAGAGGTTAGTAGTCAGAGTGAAGGAGGGAAAGGATTCCAGTTATGAGGAACAGTGGGAGAATATGTCTAGAACCAAAAGATGAAGTGTCCTATTTGTGGAACAGCCAAGAAGTTGATAAAAATGTTGAACCACAAAGGGCCAACCACAGATCCCTGGGACATTCCACTGGAGACCTCTTTCCAAGCTACATCAAACGAACAGCTACTACTCTTTAGAGTTTTACCCTTCTTCTACCTCTGAATCCTTGTGATTTCATCATCACTTTGCTCAGACCTCTTTATCTGCTCTGTAAAAATAGCATGAGATACTTTACCAGAAGCTTTACTAAAGTCTAAATAAATATACTTACAATATTCCTCCAAAGTGCTAGGTTAATAAGCCTTTTATAAAAGGAAATAAGGTCAGTATGGCATGATCTGTTCTTGATAGAGTCCTTCCCTTTCATAACTAATCAAAAATTATCTCAGGAATTACAGCTAAGCTCCCTGACATGGTTAACAGGCTCCAATGTATTCTTTGTTTTTTTTTTAAATTGGGATACTTATCCGCTACTGTAACTTCTATTCTCCATGATCTTTCTTTTAAAAAATTTAATTTAATTTTTTAAAGACTAGGTCTCCCTATTTCACCCAGGCTAGAAGCATAGGAGCTACTTCCAATTCTGATACCTCTCTGATAAACACAGGAACTTTGGCCAGCTTCATTTCTGACCGAGGCTGGTTCATCCCTCCTTAGGCAACCTCCTACTCCCTGCCTTTCTAGGACTTCACCATATTGATGGTGACCCTAGTGAGGACACCAGATTGACTTAGTCCATTGCAGCTCCTAGCTTCCAAGTTTGATGGATCCTTAAGCCTCAGTCTTCCCAGTAGTGTGGCTTACAAGTCTGTATCACCATTCCCAGTTCTCCATGTCCTTTCAAAGACTACTACTTCTTTCAATATCCTAGATGTCATTCATCTGGGCCTGATGACTTGAACTCATTAAAGAGTTGCTTTCTTACAATCTCCCTTCATAACTTAGTTTAAACTCCCTATTAGTCAATAGGAATGACAGTTGATTCAATAGACTGACTAATAGAAAACAGATTCTTTTCTATCCTTTCCAAACCAGATTATACTTCCAGGCAAGGAAAACGAACGTAAGATAGTAATTGATTCATTCTTCTCTCTGTCATTTATTGTGATTGTGTCTATCAAAACCAAGCAGCATTTCTATTCCTTCTCTGATATCTCAATGAAGAACAAAATTAAAATAAACAAAATCCAGAAAGCCCAACTTTGGTTGTCATCCTTTAGCCTTATTTGGAGCAGCTGCTCTTTGTAGAAAACCATACATACCATACTTTGCTGGTCACTCCTGTGGGGTGGATGGAAGAGTTGGTGCTCATCCCTTCAGTCTCTTTAGAATTAATACTTGGCAAACCTGAAAGTGCTATGGAAATTTTAGTGGCTATTATTATTATTTAGACAACCATCCTTTATTTAGGGGTAGTTAGAGGGTGCAATAGAGTGCCAGGATTGGAATCAGGAAGATCTGAGTTCATATCCAGCCTCAAACACTAGCTGTGAGACCCTGGGCAAGTCATTTAACCCCATTTGCCTCAGGTTCCTCCTCTGTAAAATGACTGGAGAAAGAAATGGCGAACCACTCCAGCATCTTTGCCAAGAAAAACCCAAATGGGGTCACAACAACTGAACAACAATGACAAAATTTCTTTTTTAACTTGTAGGAATTGTTTTTCCTTGTTTCTAAAGATTTTCTTTCTTGAGATTTCCCCATCACTTCTGGGCTGCTTCCTCCTTTGGAATTGTAGTCCACAGCAACCTACCTATCCTTTCTTGAGATCTAATCTTCAAAAAATCTTGGGTGCATGTGTTGCTAGGTCAGCTGTTCTTTTTCTCCATAGCAGATTTGATGACATGGTTTTCTGCCCTTACAGAGATCATTATCTGGTAGGATAATAAGACACAAAGATAGATAATTAGAACATACAATGGGATATGGCAGCTGTGTTAAAGACATGGGAAACAAAATGTGATCTGAAATGGGGTGGCATCAAGATGGAGGGTTGGAAAGGACATTATAGATCACCCAGTACTACCTCCTCATATGATAGAGAAGGACACAAAAGCACAGAAAGAGAAATTGATTTTCATAAGGAAAGTGATTTTTCCAAGTATGTGATATAACTAGGTTGTGGCAGTATGGAAATTAGTCCCTGAGTTTCCTTATTCTTTCCAATGCTTCTGTGAGATAATCACTTCATCGTAGAATTTAAAAATTAGAAGGCATCTCAATAACCATTTAAACTACTGTTTAGCCCAAAGCCAACACTGTCACCTATAAGCCCTGTGATTCTTTTTATTGTCTCAAGCTTTCTCTCTAGGGCAGCTTTTCCTGCAGGGAGAGACTCTCTGCCTGCCTTTTTGGTCCCATTTTAAATTACAGCCCAGAAAACCTCTACATCTTTTCCCTCAATTTCTCATTTTCATTCCTGAGCCTAGCTCTTCAATGGATTTTTCTGTCTTGTGCAGCGCTAGGTGAGAGGCAGGTTCATCAGATGGGTGCTCTCAAAAGTAAACTTGTATTGTGAAGACACATTCTGGTAATACTAATAAAACATGGACGCCAGAAAGTTAAGTCCAGAAGGTAGATTCACTTTTAATGAAGGATTCTTCTTTTTCCTTGCTTTTATGTTGTTCCTTTTTATCTCTTCATCAAGGAAGCCATATTCCATTGAGCCTCGGGGTATGATAAATAAGTGAAGGTAGTATGTTGGTTGTTCATTATTCTCTTGACAGGGTGACTCACAACATCGGGAGGTGTTCTCTACATTTTTAAAGTGGATTTCTGGAGGGGCAGACACAGCACATGCAGCCATACAAAAACATGTGGTACTAGGAGCCATGATGCAATTTGCTTGGCAGTGGTTTTATTTCCTCACTAGACTCTGTTAATAAATTGTAGACATTTAAAAAGTAACCATATGTAAATGAGGGACAAAAAGAAACCCAAAGATGCTGCTCCCTTCCATGTTCATTGACCACTCTGTTTTTGTATCTGGGACAAGAAGGGAAGGAGGATGAAGAGGTGGGGGGAGGGCTGACCTAGAGATAAGCTCACTTCAGACACCATGAGGTCTCATGGTGCTGCTGCTACTGGGAGAAAAGAATAGGGTGGGGTGATCATCAAAGAGAGAATATGTACCCCTGGACCATACTGTCAGTTCTAGACTTGGAGCTGGGAAGACAGTGAGTTCAAATTCTACTTTTTAGGCATTTTCTAGTTTACTTTTGTCTTGCCACTGGACTTTGATGACTCAGGAAGAGAGAATGAGGCTGAAGATTTTGTGCAATTCTGCCTCACCTAAATGAACTCTCAAAGTCTCTCTGAAGAAATTTAGTAGCCATTGTGGGACATAGAAGATCCTGGAACAGGACTGCCCAGCATGACATGCCTGCATCAAAGAAGGCACTGTGTAAAGCAGAATTACAGTAGCACAAAGGAAACATGAGATCTGGAGACATCTCCATACCAAATATTTAAATAGATCATTCATGCTCAACTTTGCAAGCTGAAACTGACCTCATCAGCCACAGTCAACCACACTGCTCCTTGATCCCAACATCATAATGTCATGAAGGATAAGCAAACAAGCTGTCATTCTGCATGTAGAATCCATCACCTTTCTGATAGGAAGTGGGTAGCACATTCCATCTTTGCTCCCCCGGAATTGTTGTGTTGTATTGATCAGAATTTTTAATTCTTTCAGAATTATACATCTTTACAGAGTTGCCGTTATATTATAAATAGTTCTCCTAGTTCTGCTCATTTTGCCTTCTATCATTAAATGGTTTGGTTTTTTTTTATATTTAAACAAATTAAAGTTTCAACTAAAGTGCATAAAGAACCAGACTTAAGAGTCAGGAAGGTCAATGTTCAAGTCCCATCTCTGGCACCAGCTAACTGTGTGACTCTTTGTAAGTTATTTAACCTCCTAATACCTTAGACAAGAGTCTAAGACTACACAGTGCAGATCCAAATCTCTACAACTCTGTATAAAATTGAGGCAATTGTTCAGATAACTTACCTAAGTTTTATGCACCACACCAAGCTGCTTCTCTTAACATTTTATAAATATGTAACATTTCAGATTTTTCAAAGAGTAAACTTCCTAGCAGGACAAATTTGCAGGTACAATATTTTAAAATCCAGTAACCTACAAACTTTGTGGTTTTGGAACACTCCACATATTCAAAAGCCCTTTCTCAATGACTAGGGTTATTGGGGGTTGATTCATATAGCATCAATGGGCACCAGTATCTGAATGAGGCTGGTCATGCCTTTGGTTTTTGTTAAAATGTTTGCCTCACTTGTAGCTGGCTCCTTTCAGCCTCAGAATCTGCACTGATCTGCATATCTACATGAATACCCTATATTTACAATTAGATCCCCTGGAATATTAAAAGTTCCTGCATCATAAATAATAAGGCTGGCTTTACAAACCAGGAGCAGACCACAGCGGTTGGGAATCTGTGGCCTCAAGGTTACATATGACCCTCTAAGTCCTCAAGTGTGACGCTTTGACTGGATTCAAACTTTACAGAACAAATGCCCTTAATAAAAGGATTTGTTCTGTAAAACCTGGACTCAGTCAAAAGGCCACACCCAAGGATGTAGAAAGCCACAGATTCCCCATCCTTGAACTAGAGAAACACAAATGAAATATTTCTTGTTTGTGGAACCTAGAAAATCAAATCTTCCTCAAGTTTAAGCAAAGATAGGATTGTTGTCCCCCTAGATTCTGTCCTTGGCCCTATTCCTTACAGTCTATCTCAACAACCTTGTCTTCTCCCATGGCTTCAATTATCACTTTTGTGGAGGTGGTATTGGTGCTGAGGACTCAAAGAAAGGCATAAGGAGTAAACACAAAAACTTAGTGCCCACTTACATTTCCAGCCTTATACTACCCATCTTCTACACATTCTTTCTTTCAATTCAGTTGAGGGTTGTCTCTCACCCTGTCCTGCTGGCTTTAGGATAGATCTGGGTCCTTGCTCCACTTTTGTCACTAACAAGCCAGAAGTATCGTCCCCTCTCCCTAACCCTGGTGAAATGTGAGTTCTGTAAGAACAGGCACTGTTTTTGTTTTTCCATTCTCAGACTTGTGCACTGCCTTGAGCCTGGAGTCAAGAAGACAGAACTTCAAATCTGGACTCAGGTGCTTATCTATATGACCCTGGTCAAGACAATAAAGACACAAGACCTTTATTTGCCTCAATTTCCTCATCTGTAAAATGGGGATATAATAGAACCTACCTTGCAGGGTTGACATGAGGATCAAATGAGGTAGTATTTAAAAATCACTTAGTATAGTGCCTGGCATATCGTAGACACTATAAAAATATTTATTCCCTTCTCCTACTTCTTGCCCATTTTGTTGTGTTAGCCATTTTCAGTAGTGTCTGACTCTTTGTGACCCTATTTAGGGTCTTCTTGGTAGAGATACTGGAATGGTTTACCATTTCCTTCTTCACTCATTTTACAGATGAGGAAACTGAGGCAAGTAGGGTTAAATGACTTGCCAAGGTCACACAGCTAGTAAGTATCTGAGGCCAGATTTGAACTCAGGGTACCTACCTGCCCTACAAACACATATTGGATTAGATAGTGAGGCTTTGAGCAAGTTCGTTCATCTCTCTGGGCCTCAGTTTCACGATCTGTGAAATGGGGAAAGGAGAAGGAAATTTATTATCTCTGAGACACGTTTTACTTCTCTCCCCCACCAAGAGGCAATATGTTGTGAGATGGTTCTCTCTATGATTAACTGAGTCAGCAAACATTTATTAAGTGCCCAGTACTAGGGATAAAAAGAAAGGCAAGTACCATGTCTTGCTGTCAAAGAGCTCATAGTCTTAGGGGTTAATTACCAATGGATTTGATAATTATTAAACTGTTAAACCCACTCTCAACCTATGTAGGAACAAAAAAAGGTACTGCAGATGAAATCTATGGATCACTATTCCCAACTTTGTACATATTCAGATGATGATGATGATGATAGCAATAAATATTGGGAAAGACATAAGAACATCCTAAATCATTACTTTCCCAGTAAGCCTGGATGCCACATTGTGTATGCTGCCTCTGAGATTTTCACAGCCCAACAAGAGGATTTGGCACATGTAAAACTATGCTTTCTCTTTGAAATTAGACAGCTCCCATCATTTAGGAGCATGTGCACCAGATTTGGAGTCAAAAACCCCGAGTTCAGATTCCAGCTCTGACCTGTAATTATCTGTATGATCTTGGAGGACTTACTTCACTATTCTGGGCCCCAGTCTTGTCATTAGTAAAATGATGAAGGTTCACCTGTTGACTATTAAATTCCCTTCCTTAATCAATCAATAAATTAACTAACTAGAATTATGTTAAGCTCCCACTGCATAGCAAGAAGCAGCTAGTTGTCTCAATGGATAGAGCACTGGACCTGGAGTAAGGCAGATCTGAGTTCAGATGTGACCTCAGACACTTCCTAGCTGTGTGACCCTGGGCAAGTCACTTAACCTGCTTGCCTTAACCCACTGGAGAAGGAAATGGCAAACCACTCCAATATCTTTGTCAAGAAAACCCTATGAACAGTATTGACCTGCTACAGTAAATGGGGTCATGAAGAGTCAGACACAACCAAACAACTGCAGTGATGTGCCGAGCACTGAGAATACCAAGAAAAGGCAAAAACATGGTCCTCCTGACCTCAAGAAGCTCACAGACTGCTGGAAGAAACAACATGGAAGTACTATGGCCAAAGAAGAAATACTGTGAATAAATTAATGGTAGTCTCAGAGAAAAAGCACTCAAGGTTAAGGGGAATCAGGTTGTTGCAGAAAGTGGGACTTTTGCTGAAACTTAAAGGAAGCCAGAAAGCGGAGATGAAGGAGAACTTTCCAGGCATCTAAATCTGATACTTAAAAGTTCCTTCATCAGACCCAAGCCCAGGCAAAACAGCCAAGTAGATAAAGTCTGTCTCTGATTCTATTTCTTTGTTATTCCTCTCCTTTGGGATAAAATTAAGCTGCACATATCCTCCCCCCACCCCACCTGAAGTGGTGTTATAAACATTTCCCCTGGGGAGAACTGTCAGCAATTGGGAATCACTGTATTATAAAGTGTATGTAAATGATGCCAACCTGGTGTTTCAGAACCTGTGGCTCTGTTCAGATGAGACAATGCTTTTTTCTTTTTCCTTTTTTCTTTCTTTCTTCCTTCTTCCTTCCTTTCCTCCCCCTCCTTTTCTCCCTCCTTTCTTTTTCTTTCTTTCCTTCCTCCCTCTCCCTCCTTCTTCCTTATCTCTCTCTTTCCTTCTTCTCTCTTTCCTTCCTTTTTTCTTTCTTCTTTCCTCCTTCCTTCCTTTTCTCCCTCATCCCTCCCTCTTTTCTTTCCTTTTTCATCTTCCTTCTTTTCTTCCCTCCCTCCCTCTCTCCTTTCTTCCTTCCTGCCTTTCTCTATCTCTCCTTTCTTTCTCTCTCTTTCTGCCTTTTCCTTCCTTTCTTCCTTCCTCCTTTCCTTTCTTTCTTCTTCATTTCTTTCTTTTGTCTCTTTCAGAGCTTTGCTTAGATGGTAAGCTTAGATGATTTTTCCTCAGTAGACAGGATCCAGCCTTTTGTATACTCTGCACAGCACCTTGAACCACCACACATGCAAGCAGAATGCAAGCTCAAAAAACTCTTTGAAGGGGACTGGTAATCTAGTTTTACTGGCAGATTCACATGTGTCCAGCATTCTACTTCAAACCAGCTCCAAGAAACAGCTGTAAATGGGCACTTCCATACAGAAGAGCACCTGGAAACAAAGAGTACTTAGATCAGTAGAACCAGATGTGGCTCCTTCTTTGCCTTTCATACAAAGCCACTGCTTAATGAGGGATATTCATAGAGAATATTCACAGGGCACAGCCTCTCTGTAATACCCAGGTGTTTTGACAACCATGATATATTTGCATATAAAGAAACCTAACCCCACTCCCCTCCACACACATTCACACTTTACCCAATTTTTCCTAGTTAATCTGGTAGTCAAATTCTAATCCTATATTTATAACCCTCAAATCTAGTTCCTCTGGATGGGTTATGAAACAGCAGCATCAATGTTACCTATTAATTTGTGACTGAATGAAATAAGTACAAAAATTTGGTGAGAGAAGGTCCAGAGTAAGTTTTGTCTAATACAGTTGTATAATTAGCAAATATTTCAGGGGAAAGCCATGTGGAAACCCAGGAATCATAAATGGAGTTCCATTTCTGGCTGATCTATTTGGAAGTTTTACCCTGAACGAAAGTCCTTCTTTAAGACGGATCCAAGGCTCTGGGAAAATCGCATTGTTATGAAAGGCCTGAGAAGCCTGAATTTAAATACCAAATTATGCAAAATGAGAAAATGGGTCATTTCTGCCTCTGCCTTCATTCTGAGGATTTGGGAGAACTGGAGAGCTGAGAATGAAATCTCCATTTCACAGTACACTGATGCCTCCCTGATAACATTACGTTTGATGGAACTGAAGCCAGGCACCTTCAGGGAGAAGCTTCCTTGTATTTTTCAGTCTGTGTTCCCCTAACTTTTTAAAAAATATATTCACTCTTAAGACTCGAGGAGGGGAAATGCTTATCACCAACCCTTCGGGGTATGTGTATGTGTAACGAAAATGTAAAGCATGAGCAGTAAAGAGCTTTGCTTAGCTCAGCCTTCTGGCTTTGTGGAAAAGGGTCTGATGACTGGGGCTTTATTGAGCCCTGGGAAAAAAGGATTTCCACCAGGTGTTTAAAAAACAAAAACAAAAACCACCCTCCCTAAAGCCTTCAACACAAAGCAGCCAATTTGCAGCAGCGACCATGTGGCCCATCTCAATCCTGCTATGTGACCAAAGGATACCCTTGGAAAAGAAAAGTACTCCAAAATTTAGACTTTGAAGGTTAAAACTGAATGCTTTTTGTTGTGGGCAGGATTTTGATATAACTTTGGGGCCCAGCTATATTCTAGCGTTCTAAGCATATGTAGTTCAAACCTGGACTTGATTAGACTGAAGGAAAGCTTTGTGAGGACAGGGAACATTTCATTTTGTCTTCATATACCCAGCATGGTACCTGGCAAGTTGTCATTGTTCAGTTGTGTCTGACCGTACACGATCCCATGGACTTTGTCCAAAGATACAAGAGTGGTTTGCCATTTCCTTGAGGGTATTTCCATGAGAAAGTGAGGCAAATAGGGATTTCAGGGGTGGGGAACCTGTGGCCTTGAGGTCACATGCAGGTCTCTAGGGCCTCAAGTATGACCCTTTGGCTGAATTCAAACTTTGTAGAACAAATCTCCTTAATAAATAGATTTCTTCTATACAACTTGGATTCAGTGAAAAGTTCACACTCGAGGACCTAGAGGGCCATATGTGGCCTTGAGGTTACAGGATCCTCAGCCCTGGGTTAAGTGATTTGTCCAGGGTCACACAGCTAGCAAATGTCTGCTGTTAGATTTGAACTCAGATCTTTCTGAATCTAGGCCCAGTGCTCTATCCACTGTTCCAGCTAGCTGTCCCACCTGTCAGATAGTAGGCACTCAATAAACATTTGTCCACTGATTATTTTTTTTCATATTGAGCAAGTCACTTAAGCTTTTCAGTACCCATCTTACTTATCTCTAAAATGGGGATAACAATTCTAGGATTATACTAACCTGCCTGTATGTTTGTGTGAGTGGGGAGGTAAAATTTAAAAAAAAAATTTTATTTAAAATACTTTGAAATTTTAAATGTTAAATACAGCAAAAACTACCAAAAACAATAGCATTTTTAATTATAAAAAGCTATTTGCAATAATAGGTATGATAAATAAGAATATTTACATATATAAATATATAAAAATCAGAAGATAATATAGATATAAAGATATTTATATATAATATGTAAGAATACAATAGTATAAATAAGAATAATAGATAATGATAGAATAATGGATAATAAATAAGAGAATATTTAGACTAATAAGATGAGCAAAATATTGACTTATATTAAAACTTTTTTAAAAATGTCTGTTGAAAAAGATGAGAATGGGATCACCATAATGATAAAAACAATATGCCCCCATGTGAGCTCTCTAAATGTCTCAATGTTGTTAACAAGTGGCATGGATACATATGGTCTGATCCATCTTTGTAAAAAGGAGAGCCAAGTTCAAGGCATGCATTACTAGCACACTAGCTTGAGTGATGGGCAGCGGGGTGTAAGCAGGTCTAAGAGTACCACTGAGGTTTAATAAATGCCTATGCTCTTCCCTTCCCCTATATTATAACAAAACTGGAAACAGATCTTACCAGTCATATTTTCAAACTATCTTGAGTCAGCAGTTCATGTATTTTCAGACGACACAAGACAGGAATAAGGAATGATTTCAACCTTAAAAAATAAGAGACAAAATAAAAAGGGTACTAAAATCCAAGATGGAAAAGTAAAAATATAAATCAGAAAGTTGCTGTCTTTAATGGAGTGACACATGAAAAATATAAATGCAGATCTCAAAATGTCCTTAAGAGTTCAACCAAAAAACTATGATAAAGCCAGAAGCATTATGACACAAAGATGCTGCCCATAATCATTCAAGCATAACATTGATCAATATATTAGAATTTAAGAATAATATTTTAGAGGAATTTCACCCTATCAATGACGTAATTTCCAAGCTCCATGGATCAGAAAGTTTTCAAAATATAAAGACCAAGCAGAGTTAAATCCAAATCATCTAAATAGAACATGAGGTATCTGAATCCTCATCATCCTGTCGCATACTATTTGACACTGGAATTGTGCCTACAATGTTTTTCCTGAGCTTGCTAAAGACAAACTTATATTTCAACGCAGCTAGGTCACAATCAGTGCAAATAATAAATCCCCTAAAGTGGTCGTATGTATTTGAATTTGCACTATTCAGTTATAATTATGTAAAATATGATAATTGGTTTCAGCCCAATGATAATATGCAAAATGAATTCAAATAATCCAACTTCTTCAGGGGTGTTATTATTCGCAGTAATTGGGACCCAGATGAACATTTGTTCCATTACAGAAAGCAATCATCTTATCCACTTATGTCATTAATCCATAGGACATTAAACATAAAAGAATAATGACAGGGTAGTGGCCTGTCCCAGGACTATTTCTTTCTGACTTCCAACAAATTAGATGAAAGGAATGAGATGATGATCATAGTAACAGTAATGCTATTGACAATGTTGTATTGATGGACAGCATTTCTATTCGAACCTCATTTAGTATAAAGATGGGAAGAATGAGAAAATAGCAATAATCATATGACCAGAGTCACCGCATGTCTATGCCAGGCTAATACTGACCTTCAATACCATGACTTGTATTACTTCGGGGTGCTATAGGTAATTTATGGTGATTACATTTTGAAAATGATGTGAATTTTTTATGTGAAACTTTCATAACATTTTTCTTGTTTTAGTAAACCATTTGATAATAGTAAACCTTTTCTCCTAGTATAATGTTAGCTTCTTAAGGATTTTGCCATGGTACTCAGTGCATAGCATAGTGTCCTAATATGTGTTGAATTCATTGTATTGAACTGAACCTAACTGGAGATATTTTTAGACTTGTGTTTGCATGATAACCAAACTACCAATCAAGTCGGGGTGAAGGAGTCACACCATAAATTTATTTGTTTATGTGTCATCAAATCAAATGATTGAATTTTACACTTAGGCAGGCCAGATTGTGTAAATATAACCCAAATAAGATTTTTTTCTATTCAACTTTCATAAAAGTTAATCTGAGAATTCAACTTTAGTTTAGCTACCTCACCAAGTGAGGCAATGTGTTTGGATCTGACCTTTTTAGCAAGAATTTCTCTTCCCAGGTCCTGCATAGACCTATGGGAGGAAATTAACCAGACAGACTGGGTAAAGACTGCGAAAGGATGAAATAACCTCTCCAGTGGACCAATGCTTTTTCCTGTTCCTGAGTTGCCTCCTATTCCCACACCGGTTTCTGTATCCGTTACTTTGCTGGGATCCTCTTTCACATCAAAGTGTCTTTCTCTCAGCTTCACAAGTAGGGGCATAACCTTAGTTTCTACAGGAAAAGATCTTTATCCCAAAGGAAAAGAGAGAGGTGAATAAAAACCCACCATGTGTTTGGTTGAATAAACCAAATCCTCCTTACTAGAAGTCTTGGTTCTAAGACTTGCTATTGTTAATATAAGTTGTTTTAATTTTTACAGCAGCACATTCAAGAAATAAGGCAAAATACCTAGCAACCATGTCACTAAGCTCTGCAGTTTCCACCAAATGCATTCACAGAATGACTACAAAGGTCAAAACTGAGCTCTATTTATTGAACTTTTATTGACAGTATCGATTAACTGAGTCAGAAAGAGCAGATAGGCAGAGGGTACTGGACTACAGTATCTTTACAAGCAGCCCAAGCTTCTAGATAAGGAATAGTAGGTATTCTACCTATAGGCTCAAAACCAGACCAGAGGACTCCTGCTTCCTTCCTTGTGAAATCTGGGTTGAAATTGAGTTTTGAATTTTAAAACATAGTTGGGTATGTGTAGAACCCATGTAAGATTGCCTCAAGGAGGGAAGGGGGAGGGGAGGGGGAAGGAAGGAGGGAGAGGGAGACAATTTAAAACTTCTGGAAGTGATTGCTGAAAACTGAAAACAAGTTAATTTTAAAAATTAAAAAAAATGTAGTTGGTGATGGTGAACCAGCTATCTGTTATTTATTTAAAATTTATTCCATCTCCTCTCTGTGTGTTTTTGACTTAAAGCTTTTCAAATAATGTTCATTTCCTCCTTCTAGGAGCTTATTATCTCAAATATGTATGTCCATTCATTCTGCATTTATCAAATATTTTCTGTAGAAAGCATTGTGGAATATTCACAAACAGTAGAAGACTCAGTACTTGTCGCCAAGAAACTTAATTTTCTTGCAAAACACTGAGCAAAGTGTTCCAGCATCTTGTAAAATGCTTTACATTCAGCAGGTGCTTACTAAGGCTTTTATTTAGTTCATTCATTCAACACATATACGGGCCACAAGGATCCTAGGGGACAGTCACATAATGCTTCTAGTTTTTGAACGAATCAAAACTAATTCAGCTAAAATTACAAGGGAAATGCATAATAGAGGGAAATTTTTATAGCAAATTTCACTGAAAAGGATCTGATTTCCAACATAGGTGAAAAACTGATTCAAATCTATATGAATAAGAATCATTCACCAACTGATAAATCGTTGGAGGATATGAACAGGCAGGACTCAAAGGAAGAAATCCAAAATATCGACAACCATACACAAAAATCACACATAATTAGAGGAATGTGAACTAAAACATCTCTGAGATTCCACCTCACACCTTATCAGGTTAGCTAAGTTGAAAAAGAGGAAAATGACAATGATGAAGTGGCTACAGGAAAACCAGTATATTAATGCACTGTTAGTGCAGCTATGAATTAGTCCAGGCATTCTGGAAAGCAATTTGGGACTGCATTTCAAAAGTTACTAACTTGTAAATACACGTCCTTTGCCTAGCAGCGCAGCTACTAGGTCTACGCACCAAGGAGATGAAAGAGAGAGGAAAAGGACAGTCAAACGTACAAAAACATTTTTAACAGCTCTCTTCTTAATGCAAAGAACTGAAAACAAAGGGGTGTCCCTAAATCAGGAAATGACTGGGCAAATAATGGTGTATAATTCTAATGGAATACCATTAAGTCTCTATAATGATGATAGAAATTATTTCAGAGAAACCTGGGAAGATTTATATGATCTTATGTAGAGTGAGGTGAACTGAAGAAAGACAACAATTTATACAATAACAACTCTGTCGTCAGCCCTGGAATCAGGAGGACCCGAGTACAAATTTGGCCTCAGACACTTGAAGCTTACTAGCTGCGTGACCCTGGGCAAGTCACTTAATCCTGATTGCCTTGCAAAAGAAAAAAAATAACACTGTGAAAACAAACAACTTTGAAAGGCTTATGAATTCTGATCGACCAATCGTCCATCAAGATTCTTGAAAACCAATGATTAGAAGGTGCTCTCCCATCTCCAGTCAGAGATGATGGACTGAAGGTGTAGAATGGGATATAATCAATGCGTGAATTTGTTCCAGTTGAGCATAAGTATTTATTACAAGGGTTTTATTTTTGTTTGTTTGATTACTTTTAAATGGTAGGGGCTGGGGTACGAAGGAGAGAAAATTGTTATTGCTTAATTGTGTCTGACTCTTTGTGACCCCCATTTGGGGTTTACTTGGCAAAGATCCTGGAGTGGTTTGCCATTTCCTTCTACAGCTCATTCTATAGATGAGGAAACTGAGGCAAACAAGGTGAAGTGACTTTTGCAGGCTCATATACCTAGAAAGTGTCTGAGGCTAGATTTGAACTCATGAAAATGAGTCTTCCTGACTCCAGGCCTGGCACTCTATCCACTGCACCACCTAGTTGCCCCGATCTTAAGAAAGAAAAAGGAAAATTCCTGGGGAACTTGGAGGTTAAATGACTTGCCCAGGGTCACATAGCATGTGTCAGAGGATGGATTTAAGCTGGTTTTCCTGTCTTTTGGGCTAACTCTCTATCCACTATCCCACCATGTTTCTATATCATTATTAACCAAAAACGAAAGAGAAAATGATAACTTGTCCCTCTCCTTTCATGGAACCATTATCTTCTGGGAGCCTATATCCTAAGAGAGATGACTTTGACCCTGGCACACATAGGAAAGACTATACAACCTACGGAGAGATGATGAAACTCATCACAGCAACATCAAAGCTCCAAATAAATCTCTATATTGTGTACATACACTGAATGATTATAAGTACAAATATACTCAGCCCATCAATCTTTTCACCTATAGTGCCTTCCATAGTATTTCAGGAAATAATGACCTCCCATTAGACTACTCCCTACTTTCACCTTGTCTCCTTTTCTTGACTATGTTCTTTGTGCTATTTCCCCCAATTTTGTTCACTCACTCACATCCTTTACTACAGTTTTCAATATATTGTTATGATATCTGAATGTTCTATGTTTGAAATTCACATGATGTACTATCTGAAGCTCTTTTCAGGAAAACTGCTATAGTACTAGGAGTTCAAATCTTAGTTCTTCCACCCATAGCCATATGACCTAAGACAAAGAACTTAAACCCTCTGTTTGGGGTCCTTATCTATAAAATGGAGATGATAGTGCTACCTGCATGCCAACCAGCAATAGCTCTTCATGGACTTGGGTTCAAAAGTATATCCCATTGTTACTAGATCTCATGCCACAGTCTAAGACTAAGGACCTCTGAAATCAGCTCAGATCCAGATATTCGGATACTACTGGCTTTTTTCCATTTAAAAAATTTTTTTTTGAATTTTATTTTTTCCCAATTACATGTAAAGATAATTTTGAGCCTTCACTTTTATAAGATTTTGAGTTCCAAACTTTTTTCTCCCTTCCTCCCCAAGGCGATAACCAATCTGATATAGGCTATACATGTACAATGCTATTAAGCATATTTTCAGATATTACTATTAACAGAAATCTCACCACAAAGGAGTAACTGGGAGTTTGGGCATCTGGGACAAGTTCAGCAGAAGAGAGGCAGAATGAACCTCTAGAGAGTTTCTAAGGCACGGGTTCTTCAGTGGTTCTATATATGGACTCCTTTTGCTCTCTGGTGAAGCCTGTGAGACCCTTCTCAAAACTAATATTAAATGAAGAAGTAAAATATATGATTGCAAAATTAACTAATTATGTTAAAATATAATAAAGTGCATGTGTGTGTATGTGTGTATGTATGTATGTATTCAAATTCACAGAGTAGGAACCTTGATCTAAGTTGTTAGTGATCTTGTGTGTAGTTGCATGAGATGAGACTGGAAACAGATCATGGGACTTGGGAGGTTGATGAACTAGGAAGCCAGAGCATTCAAAAAGGGAGACGAAAGAGGATGGAGAAGAAAATTGTGAGCCAGGTACTTAACTTATTGAAGAGAAATGATAATAGTATATAAGTCTATAAATGATAGTACTAAGGATCTGGACAAAATGGAGCATATTTTTTTAAACATAATTTTTTTATTATCTTGAACTTGCCAAACACCAAAAACCATGACTTTTCTCATATATGAAAAACAGAAAAAATGGTGATTTCATATGAAACCATAAGTCTCTCTTATATATAGCTTGGGATCTTTTTAAAAGAGTATAATAAATTCAAGATAGTTTCTAAGCTACCCTGTTTTGACTCTTAGCTTACTTCTGTTCTCTTCTATATATTTTTAAAATAAATTTTCCTTTCTAGCCTCTCTTCCAGTCTGCTCTCGATTTTTTAAAAAGGCTCTCTTATAACAAATAAGCATAGTCAAGAAAAATAAATCCACACCTGGATTTTATCTGAAAGTGTGTGTGCATCATTCTGCACCCTGGGTACATTGCCTCTCAGCACTGAGGAGATGAGTTGGATGTTTCCTCATCCACCTGTCCTCTGTAATCATTGCTGGTCATTGCTTTGATTACAGTTCTTAAGCCTTTCAAAGTTGTTTTTCTTTATACTGCTGTGGTAATTTTAGAAATTCTTCTTCTGATTCTGCTTACTTTACTTGGCCAGTTCATAGAACCCTTCCCAGGTTTCTATGAACCCAGCATAGAATAAATTTTGGAGAGATGGTAGCTGAGCCATAGTGGCAGAGGGAGAATCCAGAAGTGATGTGAGGAGCAAAGAGAAAAATTCCAACTGCTGCTTGCCTTTGTGGGTCAGGGAGTAGGAACCTGGACCTAGGGAAGGTGTCAAAGATGATCTTCAGGAGAAACTAGATTTCAGTACGCACCAGAAGGTGGAAGAAAAGGGAGAGAAAGAGATTTGAAAGGAGGAGGAGCTAGATAACAGAAAAGAGGCCCCAGTGGAAATGGAGAGGAGAGAAGGATGAGGACTTGAGAAAGCTAGAGGTGGACTGGATAGAGAAGAGAATGGGAGGAGAGGTAGCCAAGGAAGAAGGGGATTTTGACAAAGCAGAAAGTGGGTATGAATCATGAGCATTAGAAGAAAGGGAAATTGGATGAAGCTCTCCCTCCCATGTCGATACCTGAGGCAAAGTCTGGGTCACCCCAAGCTAATTCTGGTTCTATTCAGACAATTCCCAGTTCTTAAGGGGGAGAGAAAAAGAAACAAATCAACCATCAGAAACATCCTCAGCAACCATTCCCTAAGTGAGTCCTGTTTCCCCAGCATAATATGGAGACACTCCCTTTTATCCATGTTCCTGTCCCAAAACTAGAGAAAACAGTCCAACATTGTGTCCGCTCTGCCAGTTTAGCCCTTTAGAATTCAGCACCAGCTTGATTGCCTCATCAGTCTTGGGTTTGAGTTCTGTCTGGCTTCATAATTGAACAACTTACTCTCTTCCTTACATGAGTTCACTCTTCTTTCTTATTCTGTCTCCTCTTGAGATGACACATGATGGATGCACACACAACATCCCTTAGAAATCCAAAGTCAGCTGAGGTATGATGGCTCAAGCTTGTAGTCTGCTACTGGGGAGATGGAGGCTGGCGGATCCTTCCAGTTCAGGAGTTCTGAACTGCAGCAGGGTTAAAGCAGATTGAGTGTCAGTACTAAAACTGGCATAATACAGAAAGCCAACAGGCTCTGTAAGGTCAGAAACGGAAAGGGTCAAAACTTCTGCGTAGATTATCAATGAGGTCAGCACTATGAGTGGTCCCTGTACATCCCTGTACATTGTGTGAGGTAGGGAGACCTGGTCTCAAAAAGAGAGAGACAGAGAGGAGCGAGAAGGGAGGCAGATAAAGAGAACAGAGGAGAGGAGAAGGGAGGATAGGCAAGGAAGGAAATTCAAAATCTCAGCCCCTTGCCATTAAATCCAACTCTTGAGGTCTGACATCTCCCTTGGCCTTACTATATAGCACATTAAGAAGTGTATGCTGTCAAAGTCATTTTGTTTTAGGGGAAAAGAAAGGTCATCGCTTCCCCCGAATCAATGAACTACAGTGGCTTCCTATAAGCTCCTCTTTTTTGCCATTTAAAACTCTTCACAACCTGGTCATTTCTTGCCTTCCTAGTCTTCTTATGTTACTTCCCCCCACATCCAGCCATATTGGCCTAGAATTCAACCATGGTCCAGTTATCTAGCCTTCCGTAAGAGAGCTTTGCTGTTTTCCCTTCTGCACCTTGTAGTGTCTTCTCCTCTAAGGTTGCTTTATACTTACAGTCTATGTATTTTGCGTATACTGTTGTCTCCTCCCACTAGAAACTAAGCTTAAGTTCAGGGCTTGATACACAATACAGTTTAATTAATGCTTAATTGATTGCATTGTGTTGTGTTATCTGATCTCTGCTACAATAGCACATAAACCATTTCTAAGAACCATGTGAGGACTTTATTAAACTACAGAGTACTCTATAAATGTGAGCTAAAAGATGAATTAAAACAGAATTTGCATAAGTATATCAAAACCCCAAATAATATGGAAATGACCTATTATCAATTAATTAATCTTCTTATGAGATGACACATGACAAATGGTCAGCTCTTGACTAACACTAACGTGATTTCCTGATGTTTCTAACTATTTTCATCTTCCCATTCTCATTCCCTCAGCCATCTTCACATACCTAAGGGAGAAGTAAGATGTTTGTCTACCTGTAAAGGGATTGATTCTCTTCATCACAGTGTGGATTCCTTTTTCTTTTTAAAATAACATGTGTTCCTATACTTGGTCTAGCCCTTCCCTAAATTCATGTATCAAACAGCAAGCAACTTTGAATATGTAACTAATAGAAAAATGGGTAGGTTGGACAATGAAGTGTGGAGTGGGATTGGAGGTTTATTTTTGAAATGCTAGTCCTCTGAGGTAGTGCGTTTAGTTGGACTATGCTATTGGAAACCTCTTCTGATTTGTTCCCCCAATATGTCACAAGCCTAACCCAGCAATCCCAATCCAAAGTGGTTAAGAATTTTTTCTCTGTAACTGATTTCATTTTTGGCTACTCTCTGCTGAGCCTACCAATGAGTTCCAGATGTGGTGGTTGGTTTTTGTGATGCAAGTTACCTGTCCACTGGGAACAGAACAGAGATCATTGGTTTAGGCCACCCGCAACTGGCAGATGGCAATGACTTTTGGTCACTGCTGATGCTGACTGGATTCAACTCATCTCAGAAGAGAAGGAAGCCATAATATTATGTTTATTATAATATTATTATCTTATTGATTGTAATATTATGTTAAGGGATATCCCTTTGACAATTTCCTCTCTCCATCCAAACCCTCTATTAAAGAAAAGAAGTTTGAAATGGCAAGCATCTTATACCACATGTGCCACATCACTATCTGGACGTGGAGTCCCCTCTGGACAGTTTTCATTACTCCATGTCTGCTGGGTAACAGAATTCCTCCTTGCCTTGGAAGTCCAGATCTATCTACTCTGTAGAGAATAGAAGGTGTCCAGTGACTGCAACTTGGTGAAGAAATAGGACTCCCACAGGGCTTTGGGAAATTTATTTTGAGGTCAAATAACCTTCATATTTACCTTTTAATGTTTTATTGGAGACCTGTTAAAGACCTTAGTTTGAAAAGTTTAAGGTCCCCCATGACATCTTGGACCATTCCCAGTCTTCAGGATGTATATCTGACCACTGGACCCAGATGGCTCAGGAGGAGAGAGTGAAGCTGATGACTTTGCACTCACCCAAATGCAATTCACTACCTATTCATGACTTCACCCCCTTGATGTTGCAGTCTCCTTCCAGAATGAAGGACAAATAACAATGTTTTATCTATGCCTTTTGCTCTATTTTCACCCTGCAATATACTCAGCTCAACCTACAATTGAAGTCTCCCTTAATAAAAAAAAAAAACTGTTAAACAAAACCAGTCAACAAAGGGCTTTTGTCAAATTCCACCCCTGGAGTCCCCCACAATTCCACAAAGAGAATGGAAGTATATTTCCTGAGTTCAGTATTATCACCTGCATTTTTGACAGAGAGGGAGGAGAGGAAGAGAGTGAAAGGAAGAGAAATTAATGCCACAGATAAATGCAGAGAGGATTCAGACTGAAAAAAATCTAAGAAATTACAGGAAATTCTGGGCTTTTTCTTTATCATGAGTAGAACAAAAGAAAATCCTTTGGGTAAATGCATGTAAAAAAAAGGTGGGAGCAGAAGTTTATGGGAGAGAGTGAAATGCGAGGATTCTCAGGGATTCTGGGTTTGGGTAACTGGAGGAAAAGGGGACAGGAAGGTAAAGACAGCAGCTTCCAGGCAAACCCTGAGGGTTCTGGAGTCCAGCCTGGAGCTGCAGGAGGTGCAAGGATGTGAGTGTACTGTAGGGAGGGCTCTAGATCCATAGGACCAGGAGTTGAGGGAGAGGAGATGCAGAAAGAGCTCCCAGATATTGGAGCTGGAGGTTAAACAGAGACTAGACTTGGCATTGTCTGACATCAAGGTTGCCAGCTCTGCTCAGGCTACTAGGACTTCCCCAATGGGTGGGGTAAGTTTATTTGGTAAAAACTCTGGGACTGAACCTGGGAATTGGGAGGGGGAGTAATGGTATTCTCCACATAGCTGGCTAAACTGCTCCCTTAGACCTTTCTCTTGACACACATTTTTATAAAATCTCTTCAATGCTGCATCACCTTTCCTGATTCCTCTCTTTGTCTCAGTTATTAACTCTTTTTTTCTTTGTTTCTTGTCTCTGTCTTTCTCTGTATCTGTCTGCCTCTCCAAATCTCTCTCTCTGTCTCTCTCTGTCTCTGTCTCTCTGTCTCCCTCTGTCTCTCTCTCTCTGTGTCTCTCTGTGTCTCTTTGATTCCCTCTGTCTCTCTGTCTCTGTCTTTCTTTCTGTGTCTCTCTCTCTATGTCTTCCTGTCTCTCTCTGTCTCTGTGTGTGTGCCTCTGTCTGTCTGTCTGTCTGTCTCTCTCCCCCCTCATCTCTCTCTATGTTTCTCTGTCTCTGTCTGTCCTCCTCCCTCCCATACAAACACTGAAGATAACTATTTTTTGGAGGCGGGGAAGTGTTGGTGAGGGTTAAGAGGAAGTGATAATAATGTAAAAAAAAAAAAATAGCCTCGGTAAACATGTAAAAATACCCAGTAGAGACCAGAAGGAAGATCAGAAAGGGACAACAACAAGAAGGACAATGTTATGTCTTTTCAAGTATAAATTCCTTGAGGGCAAGAACTATTTTTTACTTCTTTTTTTATCTCCAGTGCTTCGCACAGTCTTAAGCACATAGTAGGTGCTTAATAAATGTTGTTTGATTGATTGATTGGTACTACCAAGTGCACAGTACCTGGCACATAGTAGGTCCTTAGTGATTGTTGATTGATTGATTGATACTGTCATAGGCACAGTACCTGGCACACAGAAAGCCCAGTGTAAGCTGTTATGATGATGATGATGATGATGATGATGATGATGATGATGAAGATGATGATGATGATGATGATGGTGATGATGATGATGATGATGATGAAGATGACGATGATGATATTGTTAAAATTAGTGTATACTCAAAAGCACAAGTTAAACACAGTAATAAATAATTTCATATGCAATCATCTTGTTCTGTCCTTTGTAAAGAAATGTTTGTGTTTGTTAATCACTGTCAAGTTTTCAATAAAAGAATAGATTTAACCAAAAAGTAAAATAAAATATTAGAAACAAAAAAAAAGGAAAGTACTTGGTATTAATTTGCATGTATTTTTATTTACTTGCTTTTGTACATGCTATGTGTCGTGGTAGAATGTAAACTTCTCCACAGTAAAGACAATTCCATTTCTGTCTTCATATTCTAGTGCCTGGCCTGACACATAGTAGGAACTTACATTTTTTGTTTGTTTTATTGATACCTTTGGTCTTTACATCATAGTTATTTTCAGAAGCACTCCGGATACTTCCCTTGTAATAAAGAAGGAAAGTTAATTCAACAGGCATATCAATAGCATCTGATAGTATATACAGTATGCCACCCTTGTAGCCCCCCTACTTCTTCAACCAAGAGGGAGGGGCAAATTTCCTCACTTCTTCTCTAGAGCCAGTACAGGTCCTTGGAATTACACAGCATTCAGCTTAACTTGAAACACCTACAAGCCAAGACTAATGTGGAGGGAAAGTTGGTGCATGACTTTTTGTTCACAAGTGATTATGCACTCAATGCAGACTCTGAAGATGAGATGTAATAAGTATGGATTGATTTTCTGCTGCTAAATTTAGCTTAGCAATTAATTAAGATCAAGAAAACAGGTTCTCCACCAACCAGCGCCACACCATCCACACATGGAACCATGGGTTACAGCAAATAGAAAAGATTTATCCATTTATCTTGGCAGGTACCTTGGAAATTATTAGAAAAGATTTATCCATTTATCTTGGCAGGTACCTTGGAAATTATTTTCCAGGGATGTACACATAGATGATGAGGTTGATGCACATATTGTCAGAGCTAGCTCCATGTTTGGGAGGCTCTGAAGGAAACTGTGGAAAAGAAGAGATATCAGGCTGCCTATCAAACTGAATGAATACAGAGTGTTGTGCTGACCTCATTGCTGTATGCCTGTGAAACCTGGACAGTATACCAGCACCATTCTAGGAAACAGAATGGCTTCCATTTGAATTGTCTTAAGAAGATTCTTAAGATAACCTGGCGGGGGGAGGAGCCAAGATGGCGGAGTAGAAAGACGCACATATACTACCTTCGAACCCACTGCCCATAAAATACCTGTAACAAAAAGAACCACAGGCGAATTCTGGAGCAGCAGAAGCCACAGAATGGAGCAGAAGAGATTTTTGCTCCAGAGAGCCTGAAAACCTCTCGCAAAAGGTCCCTCGCACCCCGGACCCAGAGCAGAGCCCAACCCTGCCTCCGCGGCGCAGCGCTGAAAGGAGCAGATCCAACCAGGCTTCAGGGACGGAATCTCCAGCAGCTGCGCGGGTCCCTCCACCCACAGGTGACAAGGGTCGGTGAGAGAGTCTCTTTGGCGGGCCGAGAGGGGAGTGGGGTGCCCCCATAACTCAGGCCCCCTCGGGAGGCAGCAGTGGAGGCGGGAGCAGACCAGGGCTCCCCAAGCAGGCAGGAGCCCGGATCCATTGTTGAAGGTCTCTGCATAAACTCCCTGAGGGAACAAAGCCCGTGAGGCGACCCTGCCCTGACTTGAGCACCTAAACTTAACCTCACACTGAACAGCAGCCCTGCCTCTGCCCAAAGCCCTGAGGCTGGGGAGCAGCATTTGAATCTCAGACCCCAAGTGCTGGCTGGGTGGATCTGGAAGCGAGGTGGGGGTGGAGAGGACACTCAGAAGTCAAGTCACTGGCTGGGAAAATGCCCAAAAAAGGGAAAAAAAATAAGACTATAGTAGGTTACTTGCTTGGTGAACAGGCATTTCCTCCCTTCCTTAAGCTAACCTGGCAAGATCACATTTAAGTCCTTTCTCCAGCTGAACTGCCAAGCATTCAAAATCTACTGCAGAGAATGCAGCTTTGATGGACTATTCACATTGCTCAGATGCCAAAAGTATGCTTACCTATTAGACTATTTTACAGAGAATTCACACAAGGCAAGCACTCACATGGAGGTTAGAAGAAGTGATACAAGGATGCTCTCAAGATCTCTTTGAAAAACTTTGGAATTATTTGTGAAACAAGGGTGATACTACACAGAACCAGCATGGTGTGGTGCTGTGTTGTATGAGCAAAGCAGAATTGCAGTAGCTCAAAGAGATGTGACATGTACAAATTTAGAGACATCTCCACATCAAAAGGTCATATGGACAATTTGTGCCCAACCTATAGTAGTTTTTATTGTGATGGCAAAGAATTGGATCTTAAAGGTGGGGGCATCGATGAGGGATTGGGCAGCTACATGGCACAATGAATGCCTAGCCTGGAGACAGGAAGACGAGTTCAAATCTAGCCTCAGACACTGATTAGCTATGTGAGCCTGGGCTAGTCACTTAACCCTGTCTGCTTTGGTTTCCTCATCTGTATATGAACTGGAGAAGGAAATGGCAAACCACTATCTTTGACAAGAAAACTTCAAAAAAGAGTCAGACACAATTGAAAAAATGTCAGAACAATGACAACATCAATTAGGCAATGGCTAAATACATTATACTGCAATGCTATTGTGATGTAAGAAATGATGACGGGGATAGCTTCAGAGAAACCCAGGAAGATTTATATGAACTGATTTACAAAGTGAAGGAAGCAGAACCAGGAGAAAAAAATAATACAATAATCACAGCATTATAAAAACAAGGACCTTTGAAAGACTTTAGAATTCTAGTAAATGCAATGATCCATGCTAACATATACAACCTACCTCCTGAGAGAAAGGTGATGGACTTTAGGTGCAGACTTTTGGACATGATCAATGAGGATTTTTGTTTTGTTTGACTACACATGTTTGTTACCAGGATTTTTTCCCTCCAATGCCAGTGACAGTAGGTAAGGGAAGTGGCTGATGAAGAAAAAGGGGACAAGAGGGAGGGAAACAAAATACATTTTTGTTGGAAAAAAATTAGAAATAATATTCCATTACATTCCAGCATTACAGTTTGTTTGACCATTGTCCAATTAATAAGCATCTGCCTTATTGCAGTTCTTTGCTACTACAAAAATTGCTGAATGACTAACCTATATGGGACCATTCTTTCTGTCTTTTACATTCTTGGAACAGTATGTACAGAAGTGGGATCCCTTGGTCAAAGTAGTCACTCTTCTTAAATAATTTTGAATTATAAATCAGAACAATTGGAGCAATTCAAATCTCCATCAACACTATAATAGTGTGTCAGTTTTCCTCCAGTCTTTCCAACATTGGCTATTTGCATCTTTTCTCATGTTTGCCAATTTTCTGGGTGTGTGGTAAAACCTCAAAGTTGTTTTAATTTGCATTTCTCTTTAATGAATTGGAGCAACCTTTCACATGTTTGCTAATAGTTAGTGATTCATTTTTGAAAACTAATTTTTTTCATATTACTCCCTCACCATCTTCTTGCTAGTTGCTTTGCTGCCCAGACAGGAAACCATGCCCTACAGGACTTAACCCTTTCACCTCTAGAAACTCCTACTCTGGGGCTTTGCTGCCCTGGTAGTTGCCTCAGTCACTCACTATATGTAGACCACTCTGTCTTGTCACCCTACAAGTAACCTCCATACTGTCCCCCTCCTTCAAGTTCAACTATAATCAAATCAACTCTGCCACTACTCCTGGAAAATATGTGTCAGTCTACTCTCCTATGGCACTATGTATAATCCTGGTAACTTTCCAGAACCAAATGTACCTCTCTGATCACTAATCCTCTCTATTTTTTTCTCTCTTACTTCCACAGTATAAGCTCTGTAAGGGCAGAAATTGTCTTTGATTTTGTATTTATATCCCTAGAGTTTAGCATGGTGGTTAGTACATTCTAATTACTCGATAAATGCTTTTTTCATTAATGTTCTTTCACCATCTTTTTAATGGCTAATGGCTCAGTCATATATTTGTATTAATTTCATACATATATGTATATATATACACATATATACATATACATTATGTATGTGTATGTGGCTATATATATACATAATATGTATACATATATATTTATATCTTGGATAAAATAACTTTAACAAAATATTTTGTGCGAGTTTTTTTGCTAATTGTTACAGATTTTGTTTATGAAAAGGCCTTTCAATTTCATGCAGTGAAAAGTGTCTATACTCTCTCTTATTAATAATCTCTATCCTTTATTTGGTTAGGAATTCTGCTGCTAGGTATAGTTGCGAAAGCTACCCCTTTTCTTTCTCTTCTAATTTTTAAAAATGATGTGACCTTTTATATCTAGGTCAAATGTCCATTTAGAGCTTCTTGTGATATATGGTATAAGATACTGGTCAAAACCCATTTTTTTTTTTCAAATAACTTTATAGTTTTCTGAGAAGTTCTTGTTAAATAGGTAATCTTTCCCTAAGTACATTTGTTAAATTTAGTTGAATTAAATCTTTTATTAGCTTGATTAATTGGATACTTGATTAACAGGGTAAATGGATACTGCTAAAGCAGAGTTAGCACCTGATATTTCCAGAGAGACTTCTGCATGGGAATAAAGTGAACCTTAAAGTGATTATTGAGAAACTTTCAAAATTGGATCTGATCCACATGAGCTTTGATAATGGGCCACAGAAGGGGAGGATGAGGATGAAAGAGGAGGGAGACAGAAAAGGGAGGAGGGAAGGAAGGAAGGAAGGAAGGAAGGAAGGAAGGAAGGAAGGAAGGAAGGAAGGAAGGAAGAAAGGAAGGAGGGAGGAGGAAGGAAGAGGGGGTGGAGGGAGGGAGAAAAGGAGAGAAGAAGGAAGGGAAGGAGGGAAAAATGAAAGAAGGGAAAGAGGAAAAGAAGGAGGTAGAGAGGAAAGAAGGGGAGGAGATAGGAAAGAAGGGAAGGAAGTACAGAGGAATAGTGAAAGGGAAATAGGAAAGGAGGAAATGAGGGAAAGAGAGAAAGAGACAGAAAAGGAGGGAGGAAGGGAAAGAGGAAGTGAGGAGATGGGAAGGAAGAGAGGGAGGAAGTTAACAAGTAGCTACATTGAGAAGTATCCCTGAGTGGAAAGAGACTTGAAATCAAGAAACCCAGGGCTCACATCTTGCCTCAAACACTCACTAGCTGTTTGTTGTTGAATATCACTTGACTTCTCAGTGCCTCAATTTCTTCATCTGTAAAATGGGGCAAACAGTACTTGTATTACCTTATCTCACACTTGACAATAAGAAAATTACTATAGGGGCTGGAAAAATCCAAGACAAAAACTTGGAAGTAAACAACAATATGAAAACAGCAACAAGCAAAACCTCAAAGAAAAATGCTAATTAATCTCAAACCCCAATAAGAATTCCTCAAAGAGTTCAAGAAAGAAACAAGAAGGATAATGGAAAAACTGGGAAAAGAACTTCACACTCATTAAAATTGGTTCAAAGAGGGAAGAATATGTATAAATATTCAGTTGGGTCGAAAAAATCTCTTACCTAATAAATAAATAGACAGAAAAGAGATAAGAGATAATGGGGAAGAGAGGGAGATGATAAAAGGCAGGACATATGAAGGGAGGCAGTGGTCAGAAGCAAAACAAACTTTTGAGGAGGGACAGGAAACAAAGAGAGAAGAAACAAAAAAAAAGTAGGATGAAAGGGAATATTAGTAATCATAACTGTGAATGCGAAAGGGTTGAACTCACTCATAAAATGGAAGCAGATAACAGAATGGATTAGATCCAAAGTACAGCAATATGTTGTTTGTAAGAGACTCACTTGAAACAGAGAGGCATACACAGCATTAAAATAAAGGGCTAGAGCAGAATCTAATGTGCTTCAGCTAAAATAAAAAAGGTGAGGGTGACAACAATCATCTCAAACAAATCAAAATCAAGACCAGACCTAATTAAAAGATACAATCAGTGAAACAACATTTTGCTAAAAGGTACCATAGACAATTTAGTAATATAAAAAAAATTATGGCAAATTTCTCTGATAAGGTCCTCCTTCCTCAAATATATAGGTAACTGAGTTGAATTTATAATATAAAAGCCATTTCCCAGTTGATAAATAATCAAAGGATATGAACAGGCAGTTTTCAGAAGAAGAAATCAAAATTATCTACAGTCACATAAAAAAAAAAACTCTAAATCACTATAGTTTGGAGAAATGCAAATTAAAACAGTTCTGAAGTACCAACTCAGACCTATCAGAAATGGCAAATACTGGAGAATCACCTACCCAGCAAAATTATATATAATCCTTCAGGGGAAAAAATGAATATTCAATGAAATAGAACACTTCCAAGCATTCCTGGTGAAAAGATCAGAGCTGGATAGAAAATCTGACTTTCAAATACAAGACTCAAGAGAAGCATAAAAAAGCAAGCAGGAAGAAAAATTATAAGGGATTCAATAAGTTTCAACTGTTTATATTCCTACATGGCAAAATACTTGGAACTCCTAAAAACTCTCTCATTATTAGGGAAATTTGAAAGAGTATACATGGACTGAAGGCATGGATGTGAATTAAATATGATGGGATGATTATCTAAAAAAAAACAAAAACAAAATTAAGGGGTAAGAAAAAGGAATGCCCTGGTAGATTGGGAAAGGGAGAGAAAGAGTGGGGTAAATTATCTGACACAAAAGAGGCACAGCAGAGCTCTTACAGTGGAAGAGGAAATGGAGAAGGAGGAGGATATGTGAACCTTACCCTCATCAGAATTGGTTCAGAGGGAAATATTATATACACTCAGTTGGATATAGAAATCTATCTTACCATAAAGGAAATTAGAAGAGGAAGGGGATGGGGGTCCAGGGTACAGGTAGGGGGTGCATTGACAGAAGGGAGGGTGGATTGGAAAAGGTAAAAGTCAGAAGCAAAACACTTGAGAATGGATAGGATGAAAGATGAGAAAGTAGGATAAACAGAGGGAAATAGGATGGAGGGAAATACATAGTAAATATAACTATGAAAAAATTTTTGAAGCAAGTTTCTGTAGTAAAGACATGAATTCTCAAATATATAGAGAACTGAGTCAAATTTATAGAAATAAGAGCCATTCTTCAATTGATAAATAGTCAAAGGATATGAACTGGCAAGTTTTCAGATGAAGCAATCAATCAAAGCTAGTCATGGTCATATGAAAAATGTTCAATATCACTATTGATTAGAGAATGCAAATAAAAACAGTTCTAAGGTACCACCTCACACACATCAGATTGACTAATATGACAGAAAAGGAAAATGACAAGTGTTGGAGGGAACGTGAGAAAATTGAGACACTAATGCACTGTTGGTGAAATTATATTCAACCATTCTCAAGAGCAATTTGGAACTATGTCCAAAGGGTTCTAAAACCATGCATATCCTTTGACCCAGCAATAACACAACTAAGTCTATAACCCAAAGACACACACAAAAAAAGAAAAAGCTCTTATGTGTACAAAAAATATTTATAGCAGCTCCTTTAATGGTGGCAAAATATTGGAAATTGAAGGAATGTCCATCAATTGGGCAATGGCTGAAAAAGTGGTTGTATATGACTGTGCTGGAATACTATTGTGTTATAAGAAATAATGAGCAAGATGCTCTCATAAAAACTTGGAAAAACTTAACATGAACTGATGCAAAGTGAAAGGAACAGAACCAGAAGAACATTATATACAGTAACAGCAATGTTGCATGATGATCACCATGAATGACTTAGCTACAATGATCCAAGACAACTCTGAAGGATTTATGATGAAAAATGCTATCCATATCCAGTGAAAGAACTGATGGAGTAGAGTCTGAATGCAGATTGAAGCACACTTTTCTTTACTTTTTTATTTTTCTTGGTGTTTTTTTGTCTGCATTTTCTTTTACAACATGATATGGAAATATGTTTTCTATGACTGGACATCAAATGGCTTATCTTCTCAAAAAGGGAGGGGTGTGGAGAGAGGAAAGAAAAGAATTTGGAACTCAGAAATTTTAAAAACCAAATGTTAATTTCTTACATGTAATTGGTGTAAAGATAAAATGTTAAATTTTTTGAAAGAACAACAACGATGCATTTTTTAAAAAATCTTCATAGGGGGGCAGAGCCAAGATGGCAGAGTAGAAAGATGCACATACTCTAGCTCTTCCTCCACAGCCCATAAAATACCTGTAAAGAAAGACTCTTAACAAATCCTAGAGCACCAGAAGCCACAGAATGACAGAGTGGAGGAGATTTCCAGCCTAGGGTACCTGGAAGGCCAATGGGAAAGGTCTATTGCACTGGACCCAGAACCCAGCCTTGGCTACTAGGCGCTGGGAGGAGCAGGGCCAAAGTAGGCCTTTGGGGTGGAATCCATAACAGCAGTGGAGATTCGCAGATGCCTCAACCCACAGACGAGAAAGACACTTCAAGGGTCAGTGAGAAGGCTTTTTCACCTCCGTGATAAGGGAGCAGGGTCCTCTCCTAGCCCCTGCCGCCAGGCAATGGCAGAAGCTTAAAACCCCTGGGGGAAATGAGCAGCTGATTTGGACCTCAGCTAGGGAGTAAACTTCTCTCCCTTGACTGTGCCACCTTGGAGGAACTGAGATCTTACAGGTCCCCAGAGTATATCCTACTCTTGACAAAGGACCCAAAAGTCAAGTAACTGGTTGGGAAAATGCCCAGAAAGGGGGGAAAATGACTATAGAAGGTTACTTTCTTGGTGAACAGGTATTCTCTCTCATCCTTTTAGATGAGGAAGAACAATGTTTACCATCGGGGAAGACATAAAAGTCAAGGCTTCTGCATCCAAAACCTCCAAAATAAATATACAATGGTCCCAGGTCATAGAAGAGCTCAAAAAGAATTTAGAAAATCAAATAAGAGAGGTGGAGGTAAAATTGAGAAGAGAAATGAAAGTGATGCAAGAAAATCATGAAAAGCAAGCTAACAGCTTGCTAAAGAAGACTCAAAACAATGCTGAAGAAAATAACACCTTTAGAAATAGGCTAACTCAATTGGCAAAAGAGGTCCAAAAAGCCAATGAGGAGAAGAACGCTTTCAAAAGCAGAATTAGCCAAATGGAAAAGGAGGTTCAAAAGCTCATTGAAGAAAATATTTCTTTAAAAATTAGAATGGAACAAATGGAAGCTAATGACTTTATGAGAAACCAAGAAATTACAAAACAAAACCAAAAGAATGAAAAAATGGAAAATAATGTGAAATATCTCATTAGAAAAACAACTGACCTGGAAAATAGATCCAGGAGAGACAACTTAAAAGTTATGGGACTACCTGAACACCATGATCAAAAGAAGAGTTTAGACATCATCTTTCATGAAATTATCAAGGAAAACTGCCCTGATATTCTAGAACCAGAGGGTAAAATAAATATTGAAAGAATCCACCAATCACCTCCTGAAAGAGATTCAAAAAGAGAAACTCCTAGGAATATTGTAGCCAAATTCCAGAGTTCCCAGGTCAAGGAGAAAATATTGCACAGCTAGAAAGAAACAGTTCAAGTATTGTGGAAATACAATCAGGATAACACAAGATCTAGCAGCTTCTACATTAATTAAATAGAGGACTTTCAAGAATTCTTGATGAAAAGACCAGAGCTGAAAAGAAAATTTGACTTTCAAACACAAGAATCAAGAGAAGCATGAAAAGGTAAACAGGAAAGAAAAGTCATAAGAGACTTAATAAAGTTGAACTGTTTACATTCCTACATGGAAAGATAATACTAGTAACTCTTGAAACTTTTCTCAGTTTCTGGGTAGTTGAAAGGATTATGCACACACACACACACACACACACACACACACACATGCAGAGACAAAGATAGAGACAGAGACAGAGACAGACAGCACAGAGTAAGTTGAAGAGGAAGGGATCATATCTAAAAAAATATAAAATTAAGGGGTGAGAGAGGAATATATTGAGAGGAGAAAGGAAGAAATGGAATGGGACAAATTATCTCTCATAGAAGAGGCAAGAAGAAGCTTTTCCAAAGGAGGGGAAAATGGGAGAGATGAAAGGGGAAAAGTGAGGCTTACTCTCATCACATTTGGCTCAAGGAAGGAATAACATGAACACTCAATTTGGTATGAAAATCTATCTTACATTACGGGAGAGTTGGGGAGAAGGGAATAAGTAGGGTGGGGAGGGATGATGGAAAAGAGGACAAATGGGAGAAGGGAGTAATTAGAAGTCAACACTCTTGGGGAGGGACAAGGTCAAAAGAGAGAATAGAAGAAATGGGGGGCAGGATAGGATTGAGGGAAATATAGTTAGTTTTACACAAAGTGACTATTATGGAAGTCATTTGCAAAACTACACATATATAGCCTCTATTGAATTGCTTGCCTTCTTGGTGGGGATGGGTGGGGAGGGAGGAAGGAAGAGAAGTTGGAACTCAAAGTTTTAGGAACAAATGTTGAGAATTGTTTTTGTGTACAACTAGGAAATAAGAAATACAGATAATGGGGTATAGAAATTTATCTTACCCTACAGGACAAGAGAGAAGATGGGGATAAAGAAAGGGAGGGGTATTAGAAGGGAGGGCACATTGGTGGAAGGGTCAATCAGAATGCACGGCATTTTAGGAGGGAGGGGAGAGATGGGGAGAAAATTTGGAACTCAAAATTATGTGGAAATGAATGTTGAAAATTAAAATAAATTTTAAAAATATAGCAACAAGTCAAGATGACTTCATAGCTGACAAATATGCATAATAAAGATAGGAATGAAGGTGAAAAAAAAAATCTTCCTAGGGAATCTACTCAATGACCATGATTCCTTCCTCTGGCTTTCTCAATGTTCCATGAATAGCAGTGCACTACATGGGCTTTCTACTTTTTATCCCTGATTCCATGACTAGCCTGCCTTTTCATTCACCCATACGAAATGCCCTTTATTATGGTTTTGTGCCACTTCTCAAATTATCAAATTAGGCTGAATTGTGACTGGATCTACCATGTGCTTTTCCATTGTTTTCTGGAGTATCAGCCATTTTGAGTATTCTATGGCAGTGGTGTTTCTCATGTTTCATGTAGGATAATACTGGCATTTAAAAGATGGACTTTTGCAGTCACTAGCAGCATGGAGTCACTGAAAGCTTTATGCAGTTTCTTAAATGCAAACTAGCTCAATCTCTTCCTCATCAATTTTGGACACAACTCATCATCCTTCTGTATCTCCTGCCCAAGGTATATGGATAATAATTATTCCATATCTGTTTTGTTTTTCTGGTGTGAATGACTAGGACATTCTAAGTAAATAGGGGCTTTATTAAAGAGGCCCATTTTGGAATTTAATGCAGTCTGTACAATGTCATCTACAAGGAGTTACATATGGAGAATCTCAATTGGAAAGGGAATCTCTTTTCTGTTTAGAATTTATGGAGAAATCCTTTGTGATACTGTGGTGAATGCCCTTGGGGAGTTTGTCAGTTTTATCTCTGGTTTAATGTTACTTTCCAAATAATCAATGATTTATGTGTGAAAAATGATACTTTGCATTGTTTATAGTGACACTAAATTAGACAGAAATGTTCATGGAAACTGGCTGTCAAACTCACCAAGGTTCCTTCACTTGGAGTTCAAAATACTTTTCACACTTTAACTCATAAATCTTCAAAATCTCTGTTAAGCAGATAGTAAGGAACTTTGAACAGCAAGTGGCATTTAACAGCTTAAGAAATCTAAGCTCAGTGTTTCAGGGACTTGGCCAAGATTTCACCTGACTCTGCCCTTCTTGTTGTTTGTCCTTTGTTCTAGAAGATAGCCATGACCTCAGGGAGGTGATACCATGACATGCAAGTGAATTGGATTTAAGTGAGGGAGGGCTGTGCAAAGTCACCAGCCTTACTCTCTCCTCCAGAGCCATCTGGGTCTAGAGACCAGATATAGATCAGGATGACTGGAGATGGCCCTGGATACGTTGGAAGACCTTGGCCTTTTTAAGCTAAGGTCTTAACCAGGTCTCAGTTTGACTGAGGAAATGCCCATTCAGTGGTTAAGACTAGGTAAGAAATAAGGCAGAGAATGGCCTCTATTGCCTAGTTTTTTAAAAATCAATTTGTATGGAGAAGACCCTCAGGATTTCTAGCCAAAACAGAAACAATTGCTATTTATACACACTCTGAGTCATGGAAACCCAAACAATCACCAAGTGGGGCTTGGCCTGGGATCTATTGTTGGCTGATCAATGAGAGCCAGAATGATTTGTGTTTAAGGCAAGGTTGTTAGGGAAAAAAAAATCTTTTTTTAAAAAATTTTATGTTATTATTATTATTTTTTTAATGTTTTACAATCACTGTCATAAAATTAAGATTTTATCCCCCCCACACCTACCCCTCACTACCCCCCTCCCTCCCCACAATCGCATACAATTCTGTATAGGTTCTATATATAATTTCCTATTGAGTACATTTTCACTATAGTCATGCTATATAGTCGAACTAAAATAAATGGAAGAAATCGTATATCAAAACATGATACACAAACACACACACACATACAAACATGATCTGCTACATTCTGTGAATGACTTCCATATTTCTTTCTCTGAGTGTGGAAGGCATTTTGCCTTAGAAAACCACCATTGGGATTTTTTTTTCAATAAGTTCTTGCATTATTACGAAATTCCAAGTCTATCAGAAAAAACTCACACTGTGGTCACTGCTATGCACAAAGTTCTCCTGGTTCTGCTCCTTTCACTCAGCATCAGATCATATAAGTCCTTGCAGGCCTCTCTGAAGTCTTCTTGTTCATCATTTCTTATGGCACAATAGTACTCCATTACATTCATATACCATAATTTATTCAGCCATTCCCCAATTGATGGGCATCCCCTTGACTTCCAGTTTTTGACAACTACAAAGAGTGCTGCTATAAATATTTTTGTACATGTGGGACCCTTTCCCATTTTTATGATCTCTTGGGGATACAGTCCTAGTAGCGATATTGCTGGGTCAAAGGGTATGCACATTTTTGTAGCCCTTTGGGCATAGTTCCAAATTGCTCTCCAGAATGGTTGGATGAGCTCACAGCTCCACCAACAATGAATTAGTGTTCTAACTCTCCCACATCCTCTCCAGCATTTATCATTTTCTTGTTCTGTCATGTTTGCCAATCTTATAGGTGTGATGTGGTACCTCAGAGTTGTTTTGATTTGCATCTCTCTAATCAAAAGTGATTTAGAGCATTTTTTCATATGATTATAGATATCTTTAATTTCTTCTTCCGAAAATTGCCTGTTCACATCCTTTGACCATTTATCAGTTGGGGAAGGAAAAAAATCTTCAGCAATCAAAACTCACATTGATTTGGGTAGAGAATCTGCAGATAAGGGTATGATCCCTATGTGGACAGAGGGAAGGGAAGGGAAAGAAAGGAAGAAAGGAAGGAGGGAGGGAGGAAGGGAAGGAGAAAAAGAGAGAAGGAGGAAAGGAGGGAGGAAGGAAGGAAGAGAGAAAGAAAGAAAGACAGAAAGAAAGAGAAAGAAGGGAAAGAAGGAAAGGAGGGAGGAAGGGAGGGAAGAAGGAAGGAAAGGAGGAAAGAAAGAAGAAAGAAAGAAAAAAGAAAGAAAGAAAAAGGGAGGAAGATCTGTGTTGCCCAACTGAGGCAGCTACTACTACTCACAGAGGTGGTTGTTTGTCCTGTTGCGCTTGGAGAGGACCATGATGTCACACCTTTGGGGTTTCTGGCCAAAACAACAAGATTGCTAGAGAACAAAATGTAGTAAAAGAGAAATCTCCAAGAACAGAGATGGGAACCAAGGTGTGACTTTGCCCTATCTTGGAGCTAGAGGCAGAGCAGGTATGGAAGCCTTGTCCAGTTCTGTATAGCCAGACAAATGCCTAGGACCCCAGACATTGTATGTGTGTGTGCTGATAATTCAATGGGAATTGTTGAAAGCAAATATTAAATGCGGGAGGGCAGAGAAAGATTTATTTTCCCTCTAAAGCTCAGGAGGTCCTACCCCTGTAAACAGCTGTGCACCTCCCTGGAGGACAATTAGGTATTTGCCCAGTTTTTTGTGAGATCATTTGACAATCTTTGGACATTTATTATTCTAGAAGAAGAAGGGACCAAAAATGGTCTGTTGCTTCTAGAAATTCCTCCTAAAGACCTGGCATGGTAATAAAAAACATCAACAAGGTGACCACAACTACACTCTGGGTTTTGTGTTGATTTGTTTTGGGGAGAAGGGGGAAGGTGAGAGGAAGTTAGTCTTTCTTTTTAAAAAAAATAATTTATTTATTTTTAGTTTTCAAATTTCCCTTCCTTAAAGTTTTGAGTTTTTAATTTTCTCCCCCTCCCTCCCCTCCCCTCTCCCCAAGACATCATGCAATCTAATACAAGCTCTACACATACATTCATATTAAACATATTTCCACATTAGTCATATTGTAAAGAAGAATTAGAACCAATAGAAAGAACTACAAGAAAGAAGAAACTAAACAAAACAACAACAACAACAAAGAGAGCATATAATATCTTCAATCTTCATTCAGACTCTGCAGTTCATTCTCTGGATATGGACAGCATTTTCCATCATGAGTCTTCTGGAGTTGTCTTAGATCCTTGCATTGATAAGAGCCAAGTCTCTCAAAGTCAGTCATTGAACAATGTGGCTGTTACTGTGTACAGTGTTCTCCTGGTTTTGCTCACTTCATTCAGCATCAGTTCATATAAGTCTTTGCAGGTTTTTCTGAAGACTACCAGCTCATCATTTCTTATAGCACAATAGTATTCTGCTTCTGTTTTATGAGAGAATTCATCCCATTCACATTCACTGTTATGATTACTACCTGTGTCTTTCTCTCCATCCTATTCCCCCCCACCCCATTTATGCTTTTTCTCTTTTGTTTTTGACCACTGCCTCCCTCAATCTGCCCTCCCTTCTGTGGTCCTGATTTTGGAGATATTAGCTTCCGTACCCAGTGGTGGCGATTAACCCTTTGCCATGGTGGAAGAAACAAGGTTTGGGTGCACTCCCACACCAGCTGGAAGGAACAATCTTCAAAGCATTGACTATGGAGGTATGAAATCCAAGGAAATGCTTTTCCATAGGACTATTGTTGGATCCAATTTATCTTCTGCCATGGCCCAGAGCCCATAGTACCTGAGATCCAAGAACATTCTGGTGTGGTCCTTCCATTATTGCTCCTGTCTCACTTCTTAAGTATTCCTTAAGTCTCTCCCCTTCTTTGGAGGAGGGGGCGGAATTAAAATGCACAGTCTCAGTAACCCAGCTCCTTTACAAACACTTCTAAATCTGCAGAATGCAAGGGGATACCTGGTACCTTGGAAATTTACCTGAATAACTGAGTGAAAGGGAACTAATCTATATCCTGTTGAGCCAGAACGGACCCCTCTAAATCACAGCAGATCTGATAAAGAAGAGAGTCCGAAGAAAAAGGTTGCTGTAGTTCTTTTAACGTTTTGCTCATTCGCTAGACTTCTCCGATTTCTTTTCCTAAGGCACCTTACCTTGATGTCAGTTCTGAATGCCCATCCACAGCTCCGACGTAAACAATATAAATGTATCCTTCTTGCACCTGGAACACTTATCTGCCCAAGGGGTGTTTTCCTACTTAGAGGTAAGTTTCCACCTAAAGTATTTCAGGAGTAGATGAAATCAAATAGAAGTGGTTCCAGTCACTTGTAGTGCTTAAAATATTCATAATCCTTCCTATAGCCAAAGGCAGCCTGACTAATTATTTACCAAGCAAGTGGAAATGACATCCCCTGGGATCTGGCAGAACTGATACATCTGTGGAGAGGGAGGAATGAGAAAATGGCGGGGGTGGGGAAGAGAAGGAAGAGAGGGGGAGGGAAGCAGAAAGAGAGAAGAGGAAAGCACAGAGAGGGGGAGGGAAGCAGAAAGAGAGAAGAGGAAAGCACAGAGAGGGGGAGGGAAACAGAAAGAGAGAAGAGGAAAGCACAGAGAGGGGGAGGGAAGCAGAAAGAGAGAAGAGGAAAGCACAGAGAGGGGGAGGGAAGCAGAGAGACAGAGAAGGAAAGTAGAGAGAAAGAAGAGAAAAAAAGAAAGGGGGAGGGAAGCAGAGAGAGAGAGAGAAGAAGAAGAAGAAAGGGAGGGAGAAAGGAGAGAGAAGAGAGAGACAGACAGAAACACAGGAGTCAGAGATTCATGTTGGAGGAGAATGTTTATTTCAGTTTTGAACTAGCGGATTACACTGCAAATGGAGTCTTAGGGATGGTTTCAGTAAATCTAGGAAGACTTGTAGGAGAAGATGCAGGGTGAGGTGAGCAGAACAGTTTTATTCTAGAAAGACAATGAATTCAAGGTGCAGAATGAGATATACATGGTCGATAAAAGAATACATTTTGCTTAAGTATACGTATTTGCTACAAGGCTTCCCACCTCCCTCCTCCTTTTACTCTTTTTAATGGTGAGGGTGGGCTGGGAAGGAAATAAACTCTATTATTGTTAATTTTTTTAAAGTTTTATTTAAAACAAACAAAAAAGTGATCCCTTAGGTCCTAGAAGACCAAATGATCCTAGGAGGCCCTAAGGCAAAAACTGTACCTAGCCCCATAGATGCTTTCTAGTAGCATCTCTGATGGGGTGAATTTAAAAGATTTTATCTTCCCCAGTGTCCTCCTAGATTTAGTTGCAAGACATGATGAGGTTGAAGGGACCAAGAGAACAGGAGGCAATCATAGTGAAACACTAAGGTACCCAAAGGAACTTGTAATTTCCTTGAAAAACCTAGGATCTTAAAGTCCTTGAACTCACAAGAGAGGTAGTGTGGTATGGTAGACAGAGAGCTCTGGCATACACTGCATCGCTCTGGACAGATCACTCTCAATGCTCTGGAAAGCTCTGAAAGACTTTAATTTGCAGAAAATGTGTCTACCTGCACTGGTAAAGGGAATTTCCTCACCTGGGAAGAAATTTCAGGTCCAGTCTCTATCTCTATCCTTTTGAAGTGTCTCCATAGTGCAAACATAACTGTGATGATTTAAGTATAGAGGTGCAGACTAGCCAAAGGTCACCCAACAAATCAGTGGCTTGTGCCCAAGTGACTGACTCATACACCACTGCTCAACATGAGTATGAATGAATTATACATGTGACACTTTGGTCTAGAGATCCGAGCATTTTTTTTTGACCCAGACACGTAAACTTAGTTTCAGTACCCGTTGCAACCAGATGGAAGCCGCTAAGAAAGGATGTGAACGATGAATATTCCTGCCAGTCAGGTCTAGGAAACATTTGGCCCTGGTCCTTCTGCAGATGAATGTGATTCCCACCTGAGGTGCTTTCTCCTCCTCTTCCTACTTGAGTTGCCCTCTTCCCTTCCCCACCCCCTCCCTCTCCCCTTCCCCACCCCCTCCCTCTCCCCTTCCTCACCCCCTCCCTCTCCCCTTCCCCACCCCTCCCTCTCCCCTTTCCCACCCCCTCCCTCTCCCTTTTCCCCACCCTTCCCTAGCAGGGAAAATAACCAACTCTGGGCTCACCAAGCTGAGCTCCCTAGGTAGGGAAAGCTCTGAGTCTCCCACAGGATGTCACCCCCATGGGGAGCTTCTTCCTTTTACAAGATGAAAGGATAATGTTCAAAGTATATTAAACACCACCAACAACAACAAAATCAGTGAATCAAGGCTGAGAACAGCAAACTGAATGACAATAATTACTTTGTCATCCTCTGCTGCCCTCTGTTGATCATTGTATGAACTGCTTTGCAGAGATGATTCCATCCAAAGGCAAAGGAAGATAAATAGATTATTAGGCTTCTCTCTAAATTCTTATAAGGTATTCTTGACCATTTTTTTTTGGTTGCCATTTTTCACCAATTAATCCTGTAGATTTCTTGTTTCCATGTAATTGTTTGCATGTTGTCTCCTTTGTTGGACTGTAAGTTTTTTTGATGGCAGAGACTTTCTTTAAAATCTTCAACGCTTAGAATAGTGCCTGGCACATAGTAGGCACTTAATGTTAGTTCACCATAAATCCCTTTTGGCATTCTGGTGAGACCCTTCTTAGAATAATGTTTTTAAATGCATTAAACAAAACACATAGGATTACAAATCCAACCAATTATACTGAAATACCGTTATGAACATTAAAAAAATATCTTCACTAGAACTCTGAAAATTACTCATGGATCCCTTGGTGTTCCATGGACCCCCAAGTTAAGATCCCTTAGTTTAGGAGAACCTATTGTCTTTTTCTGACAAAACTACCATGTACTGTATGTACATTCAGTCCATTTCCTCAGAGTAATCAATCAGTCCTCAAGTATTAAAGTACATACTGTGTGATGAGCACTGTGCTGGACATTGCACAAACAAGGAGAGTGGTCCCTATATAGTCCCTATATAGTTTAGTCCCTATATAGATTACTATAGTATCTATATATAGTCCCTATATAGATTACTGCCATATCACCACAGCCAGCATTTAAATAGAAACAATGTCCAAAATCTCAGAGCAAAACTTCACAATAAATACAAATTTTCAAATATCACTTAAAGATGAGTATGAGAATGCTCACATGGAAAATATGCTGGGCATTAAAAGGCATTTGCTTCTCTTGGGCAAGAAAGTATTCCTATATCATAAGTAAAAACGCAACAGATGTTGAAATGGAACCCTCCCTTACAAAGGAGAATGAGAAGAATTTTACCTCTTTTTCCAAACTGATGTCCCCTTTTCTTTATAAAAGGAAAATTTTTCCAGTGACTGAAGTGAAATAACTCAAGGACAAGGTGATCTTGAGGCAGGAAGGGAAAGCACTGAGGATAAAATATAAAGTAGGAAAGGAGTCTTAAGGATATGCATACTTAGGAAATAGGAAATTGTTGACTAACAGGAAGGCTCACAAGCTGGTTCGTGGAGTTTTGAGAAAGACTTTCCAAAAAGAGGCCAAACAATGTTTTCTTGAAGGTAACAACTTAAATTTCATAAAATAAGGTTATGAATTTTGGGAGGGAGGAAGGAAGGAAGGAAGGAAAGAAAGAAGGAAGGAAGGGAGAAAGGGAGGGAGGGAGGAAGAAAAGAAAAAAGAAAAAATTAGAAAGTGAAGCTACATTTTTTGTTATTTGTTGTTATTATTTGTTATTGTTGTCCATCCTCAAAAAGGACCAGTGACATCAGGGATGTGATGCTTTCACTTGCAAGTGAATTGTATTTGGGAAAGCGAAGGCCGAGCAAAGTCACAAACCTCACTCTCCCAGAATTGTCTGGGTCCAGTGGAAAGATAAAAGTCAGGATGACTGGAGATAGCTCAGAAGCAGTGGGAGATATTGGCCTTTTTAAACAGGTCTTTGCCAGGTCTCAGTTTGTCTGAAGCAATATCCATTCAGTGATTTAAGACTAGGTAAGAAATGAGGCAAAAAATGACCTAGTTTGCCTACTCAAGAATGAATGAATGAATGAATGAATGAATGAATGAATGAATGAGTCTGGGAAGAAAAGACCCTCAGGATTTCTGAGCAGAACAGAAACAATTGCTATTTACACTGGCTCTGAGTCATCAAAACCCAAACAATGACCAAGTGAAGCCTGGGCTTTGACCCGTTATTGGCCAATCAGTGAGAGCCAGAGTGATTTTGGTTTAAAGGCAGTCAGGGAACTCCATTTGAATCCCAATAGATTTTACCAAAGCCTGGTTTTTCAGAGCTCTGTTTCAAGAGATCATAAGTGTAACTACATGGGACAGAAAAGTTAATTGTCCCAGTTTTTAAAAAAAGAAGATAAAATAAGGAAGTAGGGAAGAGAAAAAATCTAGCCCCCAAACCCGAAGACATCTTACAATGTTTAAACAATCAAATTTTATATTCCATTGGGCAGAGCACCTCTGTCTAAGGCTGTGATTTCCTATGTGTACAGAGAAGGGTAAGAAGGGAGGAAGGGAAGAAAGAAGGGAGGAAAGAAGGAAAGAGCAGCATTGCCCAAATGGAGCTGGTCAGTTGGGTCCCTACTGGGACAGCTACTATAACTCACAGATTACCGTTGATTAAAGTGACTAAAGCCACTTTCGGTTTAAATGGATCACTTGAAATTTCTCTGTCCCACATATCAAAGGCATGGATGAAAGCAGAAAAGGGATCAGACTGAAGAGAACAGAAATCAGAAAATAAAGAAGAAACATTGTATCCTCACCTATGTCTAGGACCAGGACACTGGTGATATTAATTGGTGTGTGTGTGTGTCTGGGCAGGAGGTGGGGGGGCAGTGGGGAACTATAGTTAATCCCCCACACTTTTATAACACGAATAATAATATAGTGAGAACAGAAGTTATGGAGAAGAACTAAGACAATGTGAGTTAACTTTTTGCCCCCAGGGAGATTATATGACCCAGATGTGAGTCTTGTGGACAAAGAGGATATAAAGTTGGTATTCAAAGACTCAGGGAGATTCTTTTCCTGTTCCTTTTCATCCCCTTGCTGGTGTCTCTTATCTGCCTATGGTGATTTTATCTTGATATAAACTGATTTTAAGTCATATTGGAGACTATTTTTACCTGGGGTTATTTAAATATATTTTTATTTTAAAATGTTTTTGAGCCCTCAGACTTTTAAGTAATTCATTGTACTGGAGTGGGACCATGACAGAGATAATCTACACAATCAAAAAAACAATCACTCAATTATTAAATTCAATGAAAAATTATATGGGTTCATTGTTTTTCATCACACAGATGAAAGAACCAATTGGCTAAGGGTGTTTTATTTTTATTTAGACTTTTCATCTGGCTATTCTGATTTCACATAGACATAACCTGACTAGATGATGTACAATGCAAATGGTGCTTAAAATGCTTATGCCATCTTCTGAAATTCAAATATATTTGAGAACAGAGTTTGTGAGCTGTGTCTCTTTCTGCTTTTGCAAAAACAGAAGATACTGGAACCAATATTTACCATTCTGGTCAGAAGGCAGGTTTAAATACAAGCTCTGGCCACTGCTACTTTCCAAGCTCTACAACTCACTAAATCTCTCTGGGTTTCAATTTCTTCATTTGTAAAATGAGGAGGTTGGATTAGATATGACCCGTAGGGGCCTTTCAAGTTCCAAATCTGCAAATTAATTCATCTAAATCTTCTGGGAACATTATGGCCTATGAACCATTAAGATAATATTTGTAAAGTATTAAGCACAGAGAGCACAGTAGGTGCTCTGTGAATGTTTATTCCTTCCCTCTTTCTCCTACTGTCCATACTAATGGAACTGTTAGCCTATGATTATAAGACTTGCAGAGAAATGCTATCAATGAAAAAAATTCCATTATTATATTTATCATAATTTATAAATAATAATAATGAATTCCTATTATTATATAAAAGTCAATAAATATAATCAGGTCACCTGGTCTGTATACTGCTTGCAGATCCATGAAGAAATATGTTTATAAACAATAGTGTTCTAGTAAATATTTAACAATGGGCTCCCCAATGGAGATTATGGAAAGAGATGTACTCAGGCACACTTTTAAATTTAGTTCACATTAATTTACATTATTACATACACTCTCTTAAGTCCAGATAATCAATAAAACAATAAATAAAGTCCTGATCTGTAGCATTGTCAATTTCCAAGGTGTAAATGCTTACTGAAAATTTAACAATAGATTCAAGTCTTACCTCAGACATTTCCTGGCTGTGTGACCCTGGGCAAGTCACTTAACCCTGCTTGCCTCAGTTTCATATCTGTAAAAAGTGAGCTGGAGAAGGAAACGGAAAACCATTCCAGGACCTTTGCCAAGATAATCCCCCAAAAAGAGGTTATAAAGAGTCAGATACAACAGAACAATGACAACTGGCATGCTGATATCCTAAGCAGAAAAGTTTCCTTCTTGGAAGAGTAAGAGATACTATGTAACCAGCTATTAATGAAGCCAGCCAATAGTTTATAAAGGTACACTAATAACAGATTCCTTGGTGCCTAGAAACAATTACTTCAGCCCAACGTAGAAACTATTCTTGGAATGAAATATAGATTCAAAGGAAAACAGTTGATGATCTAGCTGGTAAAATATAGACATGATTAAAACATAGAGGAAAATGATCCACGTAATGCGATTAACTTAATGATTAAAATATGAAGCTCATTAATTTAATCGGACTATAGTCTCCTTTGTGGGCAGACAACTCATAGGTAATGTCTTTTCCTGTCAAAAGCTAGTTGTCTCATGCCAAGCCTTGTTCCTCATCTCTTTTATATCTGAGAATCCATTGGTGCAATCCAAAATGATTAAAACAACAGATTATCTTGCAGACAAAGAACTTCAGATTGGATCAGGGATGGAACTAGGAAACTCCCACTGAGCACTCAAGAGAATAACAATAAAAAAATTAAAGTTTTCATTTAAAAAAAAACAAACCTAAGGAATAAAACTTTGGTTATGGATGATCTGAGTTCAAGTCCTGTCACCGACACATATAGACTATGAGCCTGGGCAAGTCATTTAAGGCCTTTGTGCCCCCAGGCGACTTTTGAAGAAGGAACCCACCTGCATAGGTAGTGAGAGTTCTTTACTGGAGCTGATGAAATCAGAAATGAAAATAATAATATTATCAATAGCAACAGTGATAATTATTAACATTAATATAGTGCTTACTACGTGCCAGGCTCTCTGCAATTATTATCTCGTTTGTTCCTCACAACAACTGCAGGAGATAAGCGCTATTATTATCCCCATTTCACAAATGAGGAAAGTGAAAGAAACAGAGGTGAAGTGATTTACCCTGGGTCACACAGCTGGTATATTGTCAGATGTCAGATTCGAACTTAGATCTTCCTGACTCAAGATCCAGCACTGTGCAAGCCAGCTGCTCCTAATAATCATAAGCTTTGGTTGACAATTCAACAACTAAATTGTACCAGAACTGAATATTGTCCCAAATACCTTATCCACAAGTGTTCAGATGATATAACACCAATTCATAAAAATTTGAGAGCAGTGTTTTGAATAGATGTCATCCTACCAAATGCTCATTATCTCCAAGGTATATGGAAAAAAAAAAACCCTTTCAAAATTTAGAAACCTAGGAGAAGAAATCAAAACCCTATGAGAAGAGGATAAGCTACTATCCTGTCTGCTCCTGGAGTAGTCCCAAAGATAGTTTCACTGAGCCTGTAGAGGAAGCCTGGCATCCTTGTACTTTAATTAGTTACTTTTTAAAGTCATTTTAATCTCTTTAGGTAATAGTTTGCAGTTCAGTAAGTATAAAAGAGCAATAGTGAGACAGTGAATGATCCCAGGATCATTTCTGGCTGAAACCAGCAAAAAAGATGAGAATATGACTTTAGTAATTACATATGAAGTCTTAAAAGTAGTAGCAGAGTATATTTATATTATCATAATTGAAATTAAGGTAAATTTAGACACAAAGTCCCAAGTATGTTCAATATATTGGTAAGGCTAGAAATTGCAAGTTAAAATAGATCTCTCAGCAACTCAGTAAGTCAAAAGGCCACAAGTTGAGGCATACTAGCCTTAGAATAGTTTTCTGAAGTTGTAGTTTGTCCTTTGATTTTGAAAAGGACCAATGATGGTCGCAAGGTGATGATGATTCAAGAGTGAATTGGATTTAAGCACAAAGTCATCAGCCTCACTCTCTCTTCTAGACTCATTGAAGTCCAATGGCAAGTCAAAAAGCAGGATGACCAGCAATGGCCTGGGACACAGTGGATGATTTTCACGTCTTCAATGTCTAACCATAGCACCTTCAGCCACCTTCATGGCCCTTGGAACAAACTGTTCTCATCTGCCCATTCCATTCGGGGAGTAGAACAGAATAAGATGCATCCCAGATGGAAAACAATATGATTGTATAAAAAGTCTGAAGTGTGATAGATGATGGAGAACAGCATGATTGGATGGATGCCTGGAATGCAGTGCTAGCAACAAGCCTTCCTTCTATCTTATCACTATGGAAGGCTCATTGGTGGTGTCCACTTGCGTGGCTAGTTAGAATCACAGTGATAACAGACCAGACTTTCTCCAAGGATGGTCAACCTTGTAGAGATAACAGAGCAGACTCCCTGGCATCCACCTGCACTCTTCAATGATAGAACATTTCTTCTAATTGTACAAGGACAGCTAGTGAAGGGGGAGGGGGAACTATTTTCTTTCAATTAAAGTGATTTATAGGGAAACAACTCAGAGAAGAAAACTGAACTTCTGGACTCATGAACTTCTGAACTTCACTCAGACACAAAGAAATATGGTTCAGGAAGCTACAGAATGAAGTAAAAAATAAGATTCTAAAGCAATACTTGATTTTCTCTATTTAATAGTTTAGACAAAGCACTTCTTTTACACATTAGTCCCATGAGGCACTACCCCCATTTTACAGATGGTAAACATTAAGAAACCAGAGGTCACATGACTTGCCCATGATTACATAGCTAATAAACAGCACAGTTAGGACTCGAACCCAGATCTATTAACTATAAGTTCAATTTTCTTTCTACTTCTTCATAAAATCTCCCTGTCTCTCCTGTTTTGGTTGGCAGGAATACATCCATAATCAAACTTCCTAAAAGCTAAACTTAAAGTATTGTCTTTTTTAATTTTAATTAATGTTTACAACTATTTAAATCCAATGAGAAAAAACACTCAAAATTTGAAAACATAACGGACATTTACATGGTGCTTAAGGTTTGCAAAGTGTTTTACATAAATTATATCATTTACACCTTTCAACACTCCTATAATGAAAGGACTGCAAGTATTATACCCATTTTACAGATGAGGAAAAGGAGGCTTAAAAGGTTAGGTTGTATGCTTATGATCACATAGCTAGTTAGTCAATTCAGGGTCTGAATCCTGGACTTCCTACCCACTATACTCCACTGTCTCACTAGACAGAAAATGAGTTAGCCGTGTGATCTTGCCCATTCCTTTTTCTCTACCCTTGTTTCCTTATTTATGAAATAAGAGGATTGAATTAGATAAGTGTTGTGGCTGTTGCTGCTGTACAGTTGTTTTCTGTTGTATCCAACTCTGTGACCCCTTTCTGGGTGAGGGGAGGTTGGCAGAGATATTGGAATGATTTGCCACTTCCTTCTCCAGCTCATTTTTCAAATGAGGAAAGTGAGGCCAACAGGGTTAAATGACTTGCCCAGGGTCACACAGCTAGTAAGTGTCTGAGGTCAGATTTGAACTCGGAAAGATGAGTCTTCCTGACTCCAGGCACAGCACTCTATGAGAAGCTCTTTTTAGTGCCAAAAATCTATTTGGAAGAAACCTACATAGTAATACTTGAACATAGTACTTGTTGGCCAAGAAAAGATGTGGTGACAAAAAAGTTCCTATGAATTCATTAATTCTTTTAGATGTATTTGCATTTTAGTGTACATATATTTGAAAATAATAATGCATACATCGTATTGTGAGATGTACTATTGATTAATTCAACTGACAACAGGTATGCTTGATTATCGTACTGTCAAGCTGCCTATCATGTTGGGGCTGAGTAAACATCAAAATAGTAATGTTTGTTTGCAATATAGATTCATGGACCCCTTGTAATAACTCCTTAGAGCCTCTCCCCTCTCTCTCTGATCTGTGTTCTATGGATTGGGAATCACTGAACTAAATCAACTCTAAAATCTCTTCTATTTCTAAAATTCTAGTTATGAGTGTAGTGTAAGGAACTAAAGGATTGTGGTCCCAGTTCTGTCACTAATTGACTAAAAGAACTTGGGCAAGTCACTTCACTTTTGCAAACCTCAGTTTCTCTGGACTCCCTGAATGCTAAGAACCCTGCCAGTTCAAACATTCTAGAGACCTAGTCTTTGGTAGACACAATGGAGACCAATTATAGCTCCTCTCATGCATGTGGCAAACAAACCCGATGCTCACTTAGCAACCTTTTGTCCACATTTTTTAATTTTTTTCCCTTCTTTACTTAGGGCTAACATACTAAAAAAAATCACACACACACACCCCTTGGGTCTCCATGGTACATGACCCAGGGACACTCTGCTTTTTGGCAGCTTTTGTTCCTGCTAGAAACACTCACTTAAGTGACAGGTCAGGATTGGGGTGGGGGGAGGAAGGAGTCTTCAGATGCATCCTTGGGCATCTTGAAATCACCATGGTTTGTATGAATATCAAAACAACAGTATATATAATGGTGGCCGCAACGTGAATGGAAGGAATATTGACAACAGTACCAAAGGAACCCTGAAACTCAATGTTGTGTGTATTTATAATGGCCCAGCTTGTCCCTAAAAAAGATAGGAGAAAAAGCACCTCCCTCCTTTTAATGATTTATTGTTTGATTGGTTTTTTAAAATTTATTTAGTGTGGGGGGGTAGTTCTTATGGAATACTGCATATGCTGTCAGACTTGGTTAATACATTACTTAATTTTGCTGGACTGATTTTTTTTTTCTTTTCTTATTCTTGGTGATAAAGAATACTATCTAGAGAAAGGACTGGAGAAGAGGAGGAAGGATATATCCTCTCAGATAGAATGACATATTTGGAAATAAAGGTCATGTGAAAGCAAAGGATAGCAATGCAAATTTAAAATAAGAATGGTTTATTACATGGCAATGACCCCCATCTTATCCAGATGGAAATATTGTAACTATCTTAGTCTGCTAGCTAAGGATTCTACTTTTTCACTTGAAAAAGGGAGTATGGGAAATTTTTTTTTAAACTGGTATACTGATAATAAATTAGCATTCACATAGTCCTTTAAGGTTGACAGAGCACTTTACAAGTATTATCTCATTTTATCATCACAACATCTGTGGGAGGGATGAGACAGACCAAGGTTGAGTGACTTGCCCAGATGTCAAATAGCTAGTTATGGAATCTTCCTGACTGAAGGTCCAGAGTTCTATTTGCTTTCTTTTTAATTTAAAATAACTTTATTCTCAGTAACAACAATTCAGGGTTAGAGAAAAGCTATCAAAAGCAAATGAAAGAAAGAGAATCAACAAAATAGAAATTACCTATGGTGATAACCACAAGAACCTCAGCTGTTTTTCTGCTCATTACTTACTCATCAATGTAACTAAAATAATAGCAAAACCTTCTTCACTGAATGCAAAGAGAGCCCAAATAAACTAACTGGTGATGTCATAATCCATTCTTTTCACTTGATTGTTGTTGATCAATCATTGGACTAGTTAATATGACTCTTCATGACTGCATTTGGAATTTTCTTGGCAAAGATGCTGTAGTGGTTTGCCATTTCCTTCTCCAGTTCATTTTACAGAAGAGACAGACAGGGTGAAGTGGCTTGTCCCAGGGTCACATAGTTGGTAAGCATCAGAGGCCAGAGTTGAACTCAAGAAGATGAGTCCTTCTTCTCCAGATCCAATACTCTATCCACCTAATCACCTAGCTGGCCCTTTGTTGTTGCTGCTTGTCATTCACTCTTGAAGAGGACCATGACATCAGGAAAATGGTGCCATGACTTGTAAGTGAATTGGATTTAAGTGAGGAAGGGATGTGCCTTCTCCTCCAGAGTCATCTGGGTGCAGTGGCAAGATATGGATCAGGAAGACTAGAGATGGGCCCACAGGTACCCCCTTAATTTGTATAGACACAGTTTTATTTCTGACTCAAAATTGGCTCCCCAGCTTCATCATGCTCTATACCTCCTCACTCTACTCTATATCTGTACTACTCTAATTATAATATTCATTATTCTACTAAACTTTCCTCATGTCTTGCTCCTTCTGCCCCTTGACTTTCATCTTTACCAATGCCAAGGATGCCCTCCCCTATGCCTTTGTTTTTTGAAATTCTTTTCATCCATCAACTCCCAGCTTAAGTGCCATATCTTGCATGCTGTCTCAGATAGAAGTGACCTCCCTCTGCAGAACTCTCACTATATATCATGTTCTTAGCTCTATCATGCTCCTTGGTTAGTTAGTTGTTGTCCTTCCTGCTCAAAGAGGACCAAAATATTATCAGTATGTTGAGGTCAAGGTACAGTGTTCCTGATGGTGGCTGATGAGACCAGTATGAGCCTGGAAGCCTCTACCACATGTCAGACACCAATAATCCAGATGAGCATTTGAGGTGGAGATGTCTCTAAACTGGCATGTCTCACATTTTTTTGGAGCTTCTACAATTCTGCTTTGCTTGTAGAGTACAGTGCCATCTTTGATGCAGGCATGCCATGCTGGGTGGTCCTGTACCACAGGACCTGTACAACAATTATTCCCTTTGTACATTCTAGAGGAGGGTGATACAATAGGAAGGAGATGGAATCTGGAGTCAGAAGATCTGGTTTCAAATAGTACTGTGATGCTGACTTTACTAGTTAGGCGATCCTGCGCAAGTAACTTAATACGTTTGGACCTCAGTTTCTCCATTTGCAAAACAAAAGAGGCCTCTAAGGTCTCTTCTGGGTCTAGATCAAAGAGCCCATGATCTGAGTTTTCATCAATGGAGGTTGATTCCCTATTAGAGTTCCCCACACCAATTAGAACATAGGTCTGGCCCAAAAGGTGAAATCACAATTATTTGTGGGCATGTCTGATCTACCCTTCCAGGTTGTAAGTTTCCAGAAGGCAGAGACCAACCATGTCACTTATGTTTTTATCTATCCCTATCACAGTACCTCCTACAATCACTTAGTCATGTCAGACTCTTCATGGTAAAGATACTAGAGTGGTTTGCCATTTCCTTCTCCAGCTCATTTTACAGAGGAGATAACTGAAACAAACAGGGTTAAGTGACTTGCTCAGGGTCACACAGCCAGTTAAGTGCCTGAGGCCAGATTTGAATTCATGAAGATGAGACTTCCTAATTCCCAGTTCAGCCACCTAGTTGCTCATCTCCTACAAAAGAAGTGTTTAAAAATCATTGAATGAATGAATCAATGAATCAATGAACTTTCCTTCTCTCCTGGCTTTACACCAAAATGAAACAATTCTTTTTAAAGTTTATCTGAAAGCAGAGGGCTTGCTTTAAAAAAAAAAAACAAACAAAACCGGTTTCTTCAATTTCAGTTCCTTTTTTGTGCTTGGTGTGATTTAATACATTTTACAATGCATTTACTCTATCATGTTTTGATATTAGGTAGGAGCTAATGTAAGTAGTCCAACTAATGAAAAGAATGAGTCTTTCATGCTGTACTACATGGTGATTTAAAGCATTTCAATTAAACCAACTATCTTATTAGAGTGCCTTGATAATGTCATTCATCTTGCTTTGATATGATCAGAAATTCCCAGCATGCTTTTGAGATGCAATCAAGTCATCCCATAAACTTGCTAAGAAGGGCCCTGTGCACCACATATTTTCAGAGCACTCAAACGACCTACTTTTAAAACATTTGAAGCCATTCTGAGCTGTGAACTTAGAACAAATTAAGCTTGTTTAACAAGCATCTCCTAATTTGTTGTCCAAAAAGCTCCTAAGCTCTGCTGTTGAGGGAGAGTGGGGAAAAAAGGAGGCCATTTTGTTCCTCTGATCCTATGTTTAATGGAATTAGAGAGGAAATTGTCCTAAGACTTTTGTTCTGTGTACTTAGAATTCATTGTGTTTAATCATATTAGCTTGATATAGGGGAAAGAAATGGCTCATGAGTCAGAGATCTTGGATTCAAATCTTGTATCTGGCATGTGCTACCTGGGTGATCTCTTCACCTCCATGGACCTCAGTTTCCTCAGCTATAAAATGAAAGACTTGGACTAGATAGTTTCTGTGGTCCCTCCAACTTCACATCTAGGAATCCATAATCTTTTGTCAGTTCCCTGACTAAAACAATGTTCACTGGCTCCCTCAGTCATATAATCCTAATACATCTCATTGCCAACCCTCTGCTCTAGGAAAATGAGATTATACTGTTTCCCAGACATGCCCCATGATGCTCTGTCTCCATGTCTGCATACATGCTTTTCTCTGCCCAGAACACTTTTACCTTCACCTATGCCTGGCATAAGGTTGCCTCTTCAAAACATGACCCAACTCTTCTTGTCCCATAAAGGTTTCCTGAATTTCCCAAGCCCTCAGGGGGAATCTTTCCTTCCTCTATTGTTTTGTATTATCTTGCAAAAATCTTACATCATTTACCTCTTTTTTTCTAGTTATTTATAAACTGCTTCGCAAACTTTAAAATGCTCTATAAATGGAATCACTACTACTGCCAGTGCCGCTACTACCACCACTGCCAACACTACCCACATACAAGCTTTATCTTCTCATCTGGACTGCTTACTCTTCAGGGCAGTAATCTTTGTCTTAATCACTTTTATATTCTTCACATTGTCTTTTTAAAATTGTTTTCATAGTCTGTTTCACTTCATTGCCTTAATTTCCAAATACGTGAATGAATATATTAATTAACAAAGCATATGTGCAAAGCAATGTGCTACTCACTATGGATACAGATAGAAAAATAAGAAATAAGACATAAGCTTCCATAGAGCTCTCATCCTAATGGAAAAGATAAACACATATGGAAAGTTTCAGCTGCAAGTCAGATGGAAAGGTCCTATGGTCTATAGGGCACAACAGAAAAGTAGATGGTAATGCATCTATAATGTCATTTCCACTGATTTCATATAGATATATAGATATATATACACACACATGTGTGTATATATACATATATACATACATATATACACACATATATATACACATATATGTGTGCATATGTATGTGTGTGTATACACACATTTCTGATGTTGAACCATTGGATAGTTCCAAAGACTTAGGTGACAAGAACTTGCCTTTCTGAGTCTACAGTATCTATGGCTTTAACACCTTCAGGAGCAGTTAGGTGCCAGGCTACATCTCCACAGAAATTGCTTCCCAGGATGATGGATGCTTAGTCTGGACTGGAGGTACTTCTATTCCCAAGGCTGTTGGGATTAGGGTCCTCAGTATCTGAGGGGAGATTGTGGTGGTTTAACTTGCCTACATATGAGACCTGTTGTCTCTCCCCTAGGATGCTCTGTTGCTTCAGCTATGCTGACTTCCCTGATCTATGTATAGGTTGGTAGCTGGTATGGATGGTAGAGTAGCTCATTCCCTAGATAATGCCTACGAAGGCTGGACTAGAAGCTAGACCTGTAGTCTGGAAGGTCCTGAGACTCTATCATTCCTCTCCCCTCCTCTGTCCTCTCCAGAGAGCCATCACTTATAAAAGAAAGAATAAAAAGGAAAGAAAAGGCAATTCAGTATAACTGATCAACACATCCAATGAGTCTGACAGTATGGGACTATGGGACTTCCAAACTTAGTCATTATAATTTCAAGGGATTGGCTTCTGTTTTGGCTTTACTCTTTCCATTTTCCGTTACTGCATCTACTGTCTATTATTTTCCTGATTCCACTTATTTCATTGTGCTATAGGGTTTCTCTGAATTTTTCATATTCATTATTTCACATAGCACAGTAATATGCCATTTAAATCAATTAGTATCTATTTTGTTTCCACAAAAAGTGCTATTATTAATATTTGGTGTACATAGGACCTTTCTTTCTGCCTTTGATAGTGGGATCTTTGGTTGGTGTACATGGGACCTTTGTTTCTCCCTTTCTATCCACTGGATCTCTAAGTGAAAAGATATAGGCATTTTATTCACTTTTTAAACATAGTTTCAAATTGCTTTGCAGACTAGTTGGACCAATTCATAACTCCATTAACAGCATTTCAATATGCCTCTCTTTCCATAACCTTTCCAATAGTCTTCACCCTGAAAGTTTACTTCACTGATGGATTTCTTACACTGCATATACTACCCTCCCCTCCATGGCTCTTGCCTCTGCTTGCCTGATTCCTCCCAGAGCCTTTACTTTAAGGAAAATGCCTAGACCAACAACGTCTTCATCTTCTCTAGGTTCCATTCCTGAATCTTCAAACTTTTTCTATTTTCTTTTCATCTCTTTGCATTTATTCTCTGTCTCTGCCTGCCTCTGTCTCTGTCTCTATCTCTGTCTCCTTTTCTGTCTGTCTGTCTCTGTCTCTCTAAATCTGTCTCTCTGTCTCTCTGTTTCTCTCTATCTCTCTGTCTCTGTCTTTCTGTCTCTCTGTTTCTCCCACCCTCTTCCCAAGCTTTTCAGCTCCCTCTTAATATATTGTCTTCCACATTAGAATGTAAACTCCTTGAGAGCAGACACTGTCTCTCTTTCTGTTTACATTTATAAGCATTTAGTACAGTTCCTGGTCCAGAGTGCTTAATAAATGCTTCATGACTTGATGTCTCTCAGTTTTTATCATCTTTGTCAGTTCTCTGGGTGCAAGGTGAAATTTCAGAATTATTTCAGTTTGCAAATGACTCAGATCTCTATATCCAGTCCCACTCTCTGCTGAGTTTTATCAGTTGTGTGTTGGACAATTTCAAACTAGCTGTACAGAAACATCTCAAATTCAACCAGTTCAAAGCAAAGCCCATAACATCCCCCTACCCCCCCAAAAAAACTTCCCCTCTACTGAAGTTCCCTGTTTCTCTCCCAGGCACCACCATTCTTCTAACCTCCCTAGTTCATAACCTAGAATTATCCTCAACTCCTCCCCTTCCATAACCAATCAATTGCCTGATCCCATGGCCTCCACTGTCACAACATGTGTCAAGAGTACATGTCTCATCCCTGACTCCTCCCTACTAACACAGCCACCTCAGAATTTAGCTCAGACCCTAAACACCTCCTATCTAGTCTATACTATTACAAGTCTCTTAATGGACTCTCTGCCTCAAATCACATTCCCTCTCTGGGCTCTTTCTTCCTCAGTATAATGAAAGGGATCCACTGAATGATGTCCAAGGCTTCTTTCAGGTCAACCATCCTATGATTCCAGATTTGTGGTAACAACTCAGGATGACTGTATTTTTAGGCTGCTTATCCTGTCAGCCCAGATGTCAAGTCCACTCAGAATAAGTCAGAGTGCATAAATAAATATACTGATATATATTTATGGATATACAATATATAATATATTATTTATCATAAATAATATATGAACAATTTGGATAATTCAGGAAAAGACCAAAGTTTGCCTTGGGTCTAGTTTTCAAATCTCAACGCAAGATATCAAGACTGCAAGTAATTGGTAAGAAATTCAAAGAGCAACTGACAGATTTGAAGGCCTGAAGGGATTAACCTAGATAGAGAGATGAAAAGAAATGAAAAGAGATTGCTGGTTTCCTAGACTTAGCACAGGACAGGAAGGTGGATAATTCTGATGATCTACTCCCTTTCTCTAATCCTTCTGTGACCTCAAATTCCTAAACGTTAACATTTCCTTACTTCTTTAAAACAGGGTGAAATCGAATCTCTAAAATGCATGCAATTTCCATAGGTCATCATGTCTGTTTCCCTTCCTAGAGCCTCCCCAGCCCCAGTACCCCAATCCTTTCCCTCCCCCTTCCAAACCCAAGAAAACTCTACAAAAACCATCCTGGCTGAATTCCTGAAATTCTCTAGGAAAGACATTTCACAACCTCTCTCAACAGCTTGTTCAAGTTTTTAACAACCCTCTAAGCTCAAAAGAGGTTTCTTATTATCAGCAAATCCCTCATTCTCATTTTAAATGTTTCCTTTCCCTCCTTGTCTTAAGTAGAGAGAGAGAACTGTTTAATATTTCCCATATAACTTCACTTACCACAAAACTGTGAGAATCGAGAAAGCTTTCTGAAAAGATAGCTAAATTTCCACCTTCCTGAATCTAATAATAATATACTTGGGGCTAGTACTTTGCTTCCTGGGGAGTAGATTTTTTAAAAAAGCAAAGTAATTAAATATGTATGTATTGACTAGCATTTATTAAGCAAGGCTTATGTTCTAGGCACTTTCCTAGGTACCAGGTATAAAAAGACAAAAGTGAAACAGAAAAAAAAGACAGAAAAGCTCTTGGAATTTGCTAATCCTAAATCCTCAAGAATCTTACCTTCTATCAGGGGAGATGGCAGGCATATGTAATATATACTCAAAATAAATGTTAATTATGGAAGGAAGCAGCTGAGGGAATAGGAAAGGTTTCATACCAAAGCTGAAATTTGAGCTGAACTCTTTATTTTTCTTACCTCTTTTCTTTTTTTTTGCAGCATAACTAACATGGAAATATGTTTTGCATGGCTCCACACGTATAATCAATATGATGTTGCTTGCCTTCTAAATAGATGGGGCAATAGCTGGAGAGAGAGAGAATTTAAAACTCAAAATTTTTTTTTAAATGTTGAAATATAACTTAAAAAAGGAAATTATACCATTCTATGATTTGCAAACAGAATATCGGAGGAATATGAGTTTGAGTGTTAAAAGATGAATTTCTCTGTCAAGAAGGACGTTGGCATCATAGAAAACTCTGTGAATCTTCCCTGTAATACAGGCTTTTTTCTCTTTCTCCCAATGAATTCTGGACAGTTGTCTTACTTGCTGAACCTATGCAGTCTATGAGCCTTTTTAAAGCACCTACTGTGTGATAAGCATTGTTCTAAATGCTAAGGGCAGAAAGAAAAACAAAAACGTTCTACCTGGTCTCAAGGAGCTCACACTATTTATTTATTCATTCATTCATTCATTTATTTATTCCTCTAGCTATCTATTTATTTATTTTTTAGCTTTCAACATTCAATTCCATAAGGTTTTGAGTTCCCCTCCCTTCCACTTCCCCTATCCCAAGACAGTGTGGAATCTGATATAGGCTCTACATATGTATTCATATTGAGCATATTTTCACATTAATCATGATGTTAAAAAAGAATTAGAACCAAAGGGAAGAACCAAGAGAAAGAAGAAACAAAAAAAAGTAGAGAGAGCAAATGGTATGCTTCAATCTGCATTCAGACACCACAGTCCATTCTCTGGATGTGAACAGCATTTTCTATCCTGAGTCTTTTGGCGTTGTCTTAGATCCTTGCATTGCTGAGAAGATGTAAGGCTATCAAACCTGGTCATTGCACAGTGCGGCTATTCCTGTGTACAATGTACATTCTAATGGGGGAGAAAACATATATAAAACATATATACACACATACATGTATACACACAGGTGTGTGTATGTATGTATGATGGATTAACTCAATGGATTGCCCAACCAAATGCAGTTCCTAACCTGAGCAAAAAATATTTTTCATCCACACTTGTTTTCTCCTGTGCATATGGTTAGTGGTTATGGATACCATTGGCTATTATTATGGGATTTGATGTCAGCTGAAAGTCCTTCTTATCAGTGATGGACAGCTTTGGGAAGTATGTATCTACCAATTTTAGGCCTCTCTTGGTATCATCAGAGGATCAATGAACCAAGTTGTCTCAAGGCATTCATCTATCAAAGAATCTTCTGTAACCTTGAATGCTCTTTTCCAAAAAGGCATCATCAGTACATACTGAACTAAATTTGTTACTGTTGAATCTTCTCAGTCATGTACAACTCTTCATGATCCCATTTCTTGGCAAAGATACTGGAGTGGCTTGTCATTTTCTTCTCCAGCTCGCTTGACAGATTATGAAACTGAGCCAAACAGGGTTAAATGACTTGCCCAGGGTCACATAGCTAGTGAGTGTCTGAGGCCAGATTTGAATTCAGGTTTTCCTGATTCCAGGTCCTCTACCCACTGGGCTATCAGCTACGTATTCTACTGATGATGCATTAATAGTATCATTTTTCTGTATTAGATAGTCTTAGGGCATTTATGCTGAATCTTTGCCTCTACATTGTTCAGTTTGGCCCATGAAAAATGAAACAGGCCATCTTGGCTTTCTGTCTCTAGTCCAGGAGTGAAGAACTTGCAGCCCTGAGGTCACATGTGGCCCTCTAGGTCTCCAAAGTGCAGCCCTTTGATGAATCTAAACTTCACATAACAAATCCCCTTAATAAAAGGATTTGTTGTAAAACTTGGACTCAGTCAAAAAGCCACACTTGAGGACCTACAGGCTTGCAAGTGGCTTCAAGGCCCGAGGTTCCCCACCCCTGTTTTAGTCTGTTTCTAGATCTCACACAAATGTGCTTAGTTTGCTGTGTGCCAGTTGCTCCTACAAGTCTGTCATTTACAGAAATCTTGGGAGGGATGTCTGTGGGTTCCATGTCCTTCCCAGGGAATCCTGGGCAAGACAAGCTGCAAAATCATCAGTCCACTGGCCAGTTGCTCCCTTGGTCAGACCTCCAATAGTTTGGTCTTTTTATCCGAGCAAGCTTTTCTCTCTATCTTTGTGAAGATCTATGATTAGGGGTTAAATCTCAAGAATTGTGTGGTTTTGTGGGAGTATTCTGGGCTAAATTCTATTGTGCTCAGAAACATATTTACTTAGCATCAAGCATAACGCTCATAAAGCTCCTGCATAAGGCTTGTCAGTGTTACAAAAAATTAAAAACATAAAAATAAAAATAAAAATCAGCAAATATACTGAAAAGAAGCCAAAATGGAATGACAGGTGGGGGAAACTTTATTGCATGGGGTAGGATGGGAAAGTTGTAAATAGAGTCTGAGATGAGTGATTTGGCTAAAAACTGCTAAATAATATATAATTTGTAATAAATGATACTTGTAATAATATATGATAATGATGCAATAAATGTAGAATATTTATAATAGAATAATAATAAATACAACGAAACAATATATAACTTGTAATAAATAGTAGTGACAATATAAGATAATAAAATAAATATAATAGTTGTGATAAAACAATATAAATACTAACTAATATATTTTATAATATTTACAATAATATATTATATTTCTTTAATAAATATATAGTAAAATAATAATAAATACCACTGAATAATAGTGGTACATGAACTAGAAAAATCTGAAATATCTAAGTACCATAGACTTAATAAAGTTACTCTTCCTTTCCCATTTTCCCTAATTTCCTCTATCAAAGTGCATTGATGGTAATTGACTCCTTGTTCTTATATTTGCATCAGCAATTATTTATTGGACATTCCCTATTATATGTCCCATAGTCATCACATACTCCACATACCCCAGGCAAAACTCATTATTTTTTCTTGTAAAGAGACAGGTGGTGCAGAAGGCCTGGATTTAAAAAGACCTGACTTCAAATTTTGCTTTCTAGTTGTGTGGCCCTGGGCAAGTCATTCAAACTCTATCAGCTTCAGTTTAACTCAGTTGTAAAATGGGATAGCAATTGTACCTACTTCACAGTTTGGTGTGGGGATGAAATGAGATAATATTGCAAAGTCCTCAGTATAGTGCTTGGCACATATTATCTTTTAGTCATATCTGACTCTTTCTGACTGCATTTTGGGGCTTTATTGGCACAGATATTGGAGAAATTTACCATTTCCTTCTCTAAAATATATTATTCTCATGTTAGAAAGTACAACAGACTACCCGAATTTCATCTTTCTATTTTTGGTGGTGGAGGAGAGGGAGGAAAGTAGAATTGCCTCAGAATTAATTAAGATTCTGAAGATGATTGACTATTGTATAATATCAGTGACAACAGTGTAGAATATTTGGCTGAATATATACAGACCTCAGGACCTGCTCTTATACTTCTTTTGATGGCTATGTGCTTGTTGGGGTTAAAAAAAATCCCTATTAGTGAATTTTACTATGATTTGCCTCTTCTTCAAAAAAAGGAAGAAAAAAAGCCAAATGCTGGAAATAATGTTGGTAAATTGATGGTTTGGGTAAGTTGGGTTCTGATTTAAAAAGACGGCTCTGTCACATTTTCTAATGTGCTGGGGATTACAAATCTCATTTCGTATGAAACTACATATCGATAACGTGTTCTATCCAGGAAGGCACGTGGTTGTTTTTAATATACTTAAAAAGGTGAGATTTCCTAGAAATTGTTTTCTACATCCCATACAAGTCTACCTTTTTCCAGTGAAACTCAATTCCAGCCACCTCGTTGTATCTTTAAGAATTCTGGCACCAGCTGTGTCCTTTTCTTCCATGGTATCCTAGCTTCTTTCTCCTTTTCAGTTCTCAGAACTTGTTGAAAGAATTGCGGCATCCTAATGAGATCAACCTTTCTTCTGCATCTTCAGGTCAATCCAGCCTCTCTGAAATATACTTCTGTTCCATATCCCAGCTGCCTGAATTGGCTCAGTTGGCTTTTCAGCACAATTTAGTTCATCCTCATTTTAAATCACATGTTCAATTTCTTTCCTTTGTTCAAAGAGTGAGAGGATATCAAAGAATAATTTAGTGTGGGAAGAAAACCCAAACTGGAGAAATCACCCATTGGCCAGTAAGTTATAGGCTAATACGTAAGGTATCTATATGGAGTGGGTTATTCTACATAAGACTAGCAAAAAGTCAGTAAAAGTCAGCTAAAAGCCAGTGAAAGAAATAATCTAAGACCCTCTTCAATTTCCTTAAGAAATCCTTTTTTTTTTTTTAAAGTGTAGCTTGATTACTCTGGCCTCACTCTCAGAGGGTCAGGTCTGTTATATTTGATCTCCTTTAGGTTTCTTCATATGCTGAAAGAACTGGGGGACTATTTTTTTTTCTGCCACCTGCTCAGGCACCCAGGCAGTATTCCCTCTCTCTTTATTTTTAGGGGTCCAGTGACTAACACCCTGGTTCCATTTAACCATCTAACATCACTGACACTTACAAAGGCATAGTTACTTTGAATATACGGCAAGAACAAACATACAAGTATCTCCCAAAAATCTCATGAGGTATAATCTCCCCCTATGCCACTTTGGAGGAGGGGGAGGGATTAGACCAACAATTTAGTTCAGTATCCTTCTACCCTTAGTCCTTAGTCCAAAATTTACAGTGTTGGCTTCTGCTGGACTGAAATCCCCTCAGGGTGTCCCTGCTGAGCTGGCTGCAACATCTGGCCTGGATTTCTGGACTCCCAGATCCCCAGAACTGGCCTCTCCCACCAAATCCATGCACCTCTCCTGAAAAGGAACCATTAAAAAAAAAGCCAAAGATGTGGACCCAGTTCCTCTGGGTCTCATGGCTTGGGGTCAGTGGGGAAGAAGTAGACTTAGTGTCCTGTCCCTTCCATAATGGTCAAACCCACTAAGAATGAAGGAATTATTTTAACCCTCCAAAGTTGCAGACTAAAGCTACCCTTGTTTGCTGAGTCAAGCAGATTTTTCAAGGACCTAAAACATTTCCAAAGGACTCATGATATAAAATGCCATCTACATCCAGAGAAAGAACTGTAGAGTCAGAACGCAGAATTAAGCAGATTATTTTTCTCTTTTGTTATGTTTTGGTTTGGTTTGGTTTTTTTCATGGTTTCTCCCGTTCATTTTAATTCTTCTACGCAATTGAAAATGTGTTTAGTAAGAATGTATATGTAGAATCCATATAAGACTGCATGCTATTGTGGAGAGGGGGAGAAAAATTTAAAACTTATGGCAGTGACTGTTGAAAACTGAAAACAAATAAATAAATTATTTTAAAAAACTAGTTTCAGCTTTGCAGACAGTGGAAAAAAAAACTGCTTCCTATGGCTGACACCACCTTACGTAGTTTAGGCATATACAAAACCCCTGTTACAGCAAGAAGGGGAGATTGATTCTTTTATAATGTGGCAATGCATTTGCTTAAATTTTTAAAAAATTAAATGATGATAATAAATAGTAATTAATACAGAGTTTTGTGATCTTTTGATCAATGAGGGATTATTTGTGAAGAACATGACTTTGAGGATAGGGAATTAATTATTGGCAATTGGAATTCTGGGCTTAATTGACCCTGTGTTTCTCTAAAAATGAAACCTTCTATTTAATACAGACACAAACACAGTCAATTTCATAATTTAAGGCAACATGTACATTCAGTTGTTTGAGCAAGAGTGAATGCTTAAAGGATTTATTACTTAAACATTTAATTGTAATTTTTAAAACAAAAACACTGGGACTTGGAGGGGAAATAAATTTGCAAATTACTTAATGTATGATACTGGTTTCCTTTTTAAGGGATTTTTTCAGGTGTGAAAATTTGTTATTCTGTTAAATGAATAAAAGATCAAACATATTACTCTGCCTAGCCTACTTGCTGTTTTCCACACCCCATCTCCCATTTCCATGCCTCTAGTGTGTTAAGGGATCCCCTGAATTTGTCTTTTGGAGTTGCCATGTTTTCCAGAAACACAGGAGACCCTAAATGCATCAAGGAGTAAGGGTCCCCTACTCATCCCCCTCAACTAACATAATATGTTGTGTACATCCCAAGCTGGACTCTCTGTGTGTCCTTTTGAGTCAAGATAAGCCCCAGTCTATACTAGGCTTGCAGCTAGGACCCGTGTTGATAAGCAGACCATCCTATCATCATACTGCAGCAATTCCCAAGGGAATAGAATGTGGTTTGGCTTTACCTTGGTTCTCCCCTTTAGGAGGGCTTTTGGCCTTTTCCCACCTTTACTGCACCTTTCTCCCTCCCATGTCACACCCTTTTAAGTGGAGATCCTTGGTATCTTTTCCCTGCTGTTATAAAAATGCAAACTTCTGTATGGATTGTGAACTCTTTGGGTTCCACATGAGTGTTCATTTCTCTTGTAATAAAACTAGTTTTCACACAAGTTTTGTGAAGTTGTGATTGCCTGTTGACAAGTGCTTTCTCTCCTCTTTTCCCCCCTCTTTCTCCTCCTCTCTTCCTTTCTCTCATCTTCTCTGTTCACAAAATGTAGGCTCCTTGAGGCTTGAGACAAATTGTTTTCTGCCTCTGTTTCCCTTCCCTGAGCACAATAATAGGCTTTGAGTACTGAAAGACAGACTATGGAGTGCCCATCAAATGGGTAATGGCTAAGACTTGTATGACCTGAAGCAAAGTGAAGAGAGAAGACAGCACTTTCTCTATAACTTCTGCTTTGTGAAAAGCAATGCTAAAAGGCCCTTGGACTCTAATCAACCTGATAATTAGCCACAATTCCAGAGGGCAGATTTTGAAGAATATTTTTCAACCTCCTAACAGAAAGGTGATGGACTCAGAGGGCAGAATGAGACTCACATTTGTAGACTTGGTCAAAGGGGGAATTTGTTGTGCTTGACCTCACTTATTTGTTGCAAAGGTTTTGGTTTTTTCTTTGTCCAGTTGGAGGGAGGCAGAGAAGGATAGGTAGGAGGGAGGAAAAAATTAATGCCTGAAAATAAATTTTTAAAAATACTTGCTATATTTATTTGAGATTTTTGTGGTTCAGTTGTTTTGATGGGGTACAAGCCCAAGCCAAGACCTTTTCCCTTTGGATCTGGAGGGCTTTTGTCACATTTGTCTGAAGGACCCTGTAAAGTCTGGCCTTGGGTGGGTGGGTGGGGGGTTCCTTGGATTCCCCTTCCATTTCTCCCAGGCCAGATACTCCCTATCTTCTATTTAGCATTCTTTTGATATTTCTCCCTTTGATCCTTTTACCAGCCACTCCCATCAGGATCCTCCCTGGGTTTGATCTATCGAGACCATCCCTAGAACCCCGAGACTACATGGCGACACCTGGATGCTTCACTCAGTCTTTTTCTGTATTTAAGTTCCATCTCACCTCCATGAAGGCGCTCAGATTCAATCCAGCTCAGACTCTGTCTAGTTGGGATTCTACCTGGCCCACTAGTGAATACAAGCATTACAAATGCTTAGGCTCCTTAAGAGTCAATCCAAGGTGGCGAATTGCCAATAAACTTTGTTTTTCTTTGACTTTACGAAGGTTTGTGTCTAATTCATTCGACCCAGTGTGTCAGTATTTTGGGGTTCCCAGCACCCCTAAACCTCATCATTTTGGTTCCCTGAGTGGGAAGAACTGCTAATCTCAAGTTCTTCTGCCAAGACTGGAAGGGATGTAAGCCTCCCCCTCTCCCTACCCCCTTCTCCCTCTCCAAGGACCTTGGAAGGGGTTTTAAATCTGACCTCAGGTCCCAGTATCAGGAAGTGTGTGACCAACTTTCTGAATTCCCTGGGTGCTAGGGAATTAGGGAAACATCAGTGACTTTTTTTTCTCTCAGGGTGTCGCTCCAGTGGCTGTGTTTGAGGCAGTGGACCTGGGCACACCCTCCAAAGCATAGATCAGCAAGTGTGTGCCCAGCTCTCAGAATTCCCTGAGGGCTAGGAAATTAGGGAAAAATCAGTTACGTTTTTTCCTCTTATTTTTTTCAAGGTTTACTCCCATGTCCTCCTTTATGGGGGGGGGACTTCCAACTCCACACCTGTAATGAGTCAATCCTCTTCAGTCCCCAAAAATTCATCTTTGGGTTGTCTCTTACAAAATTGGAAAAAATTTAACTTCTCTAAAGAACTTAAAAAGAAAAAATTGGTGTTCTTTCACAGCACAGTTTGGCCTCAGTATCACCTGGAAGACCAAGAAGTATGGCCCATTTTGGGGACCTTACAATGTAATACTCTTTTACAGTTAGAATTATATTGTCACCAAAAGGAAAAATGGATAGAAATACCTTACATAAGGGCCTTTGTCAAGCTCTCTGAGAATCCCATTCTTAGAAAAGATTGTAAGAAGCTTGAGCTATAGTCGCCCCACAAAAGGGCAATGGGGTGAATTGGATGTTCTGGATGATCCCCTTCCTTGTATATACCCAAATTTGTTTTCCTGTAACTTCCTCCCATTAGTACTAGTCCGTTGAATCACTGGAGTAGAAACCATCTGGTCCACCCAGCTCATTTTACAGATGATGAAACTGAGGTCCAGGAAAGGTAAATGACTTACCTATGGTCACAAAGGTATTAAATAGTAGAAGTGGAATTCAAAACAAGATGTCTGGCTTCAAATCTAAGATTCTTTTCATTGTACCATGCCTCTTCTGCCCCTTGCGGCATAGAATAAATCTAATCTCTCTTTCACATATTTGAAAATTTTACCTATTTGAAAATGTTCATCATGTTTCCCCAGTCTCTCTTTTTAAAAAAAGAATTTATTTATTCATTTTTAGTTTTCAACATTCATTTTTATAAAATTTTGAGTTCTAAAATTTTTTCCCTCTTCCTCCTCTACCCCTCAAGATGGCATGTAATCTGATATAGGCTATACATGTACAATCATGTTTCATAAATATACATAAATCATAAATGTGTATTTACAAACTTATTTCCATGTTAGTCATGTTGTAAAAGAAAAACCAGAACAAAAAGAAAAAAACCACAAGAGAGAAAAAAAGAGAAAGGGAGAAAATAGTATGCTTCAATCTTCATTTAGATTCCATAGTTCTTTCTCTGGATGCAGATCTCATTTTTCATCGTGAGTGTTTTGGAGTTGTCTTAGATCCTTGCCTTGCTAAGAAGAGCTACATCTATCAAAGTTGGTCTTTGCACAATGTTGTTATTATGTACAATCTTGTGTTCTATCTTTCAGAACAATATCACCAGGTTTCCTTTAATAAATCCTCATGGAGCATGGTTTCAATGTCCCACTCTAGCCTTATCATCCCAGCTGCCCTCCTCTGGAGATCTAACAAACATTTTGGAAAGGAGGACCAAAGCAAAGTAGTAACGAACATTCTCAAAATTATGGAAAGAAAATCTTAGTATTGTTGCCCACAGGAGTTTTTAACTACTGCTTCCTAGATGTGTGGGGTTTTTTAAGTTAATTAATTTAGTTTCAGTTTTCAACATTCACTTCCACAAGATTTTGAATTTCAAATTTTCTCCCCAACTCTCCCCTCCACCCACCCCAAGACATTTTGTATTCTGATTACCCCTTCCCCCAATCTGTTCTCCCTTCTATCACACCTCTGCCTTCTCTCATCCCCTTCCCCTCTGTTTTCCTGTAGGGCTAGATAGATTTCTATATCTCATTGCCTCTATGTCATTTCCCAGTTGCATGTTAAAACAATTTTTAACATTCGTTTTTAAAACTTTGAGTTCTATATTCTCTCCTTTCTTCCCTCCCCACCCATCCCCACCAAGAAGGCAAACAGTTTGGTATAGGTTATACATGTATAGTCATCAACTTCCATAGCAGTCATGATGTGAAAGACTAACTATATTTCCCTCCATTCTATCCTGCCCTCCCATTTATTCTATTCTCTCTTTTGCTTCCTAGATATGAAGAGAATGGCTATGCAGTGTTGTATTATTGGCAGAGTTGGTACAAGAGAGTACTATAGGAAAAACATTCTTCCACCTTTCTGCTTCAAGAGAGGAGATAAGATTCCAGACCCTTTAAGAGGAGAAATTCGGAGAGAGAAAAGACTTTGGGAAATGGAAGACATATAGAGAAACCAATGCCTCAGTAGGTAAGGAGTGTCCACATAGGTTATATCTATGTATATGAGTTGTCTAAAACTTCCTTGAAAGGAGGATTTGGTAGCTATCTTGGGAATATTGCCCACCTGTCTCCAAGGGAGAGTTTAATTCCTGCCTAGAGGGGACCAGGAAATTGGGACCATAAGGATGGCTGTTTTCTCCTTAAGTGGATATCAGAACAGAATTATTTTTATCTGTCTCCCTAAATATTTGTAGTCTGGGGAAATCATTTTTCCTCCTTAGGCTCTTGGCTTTGGAGAATAAAGTGAGGTGGGTGACTTTGCATAGCCCTACCTTAAATCCAATTCATTTGCAAGTCATTGCATTTTCTTCCTGATGTCATTGTCCTCTTCAAGAATGAAGGACAAACCACACACACAACCCTTAAAGGGGAAGAGATGCCTTAAACTTATATAGGCAGTCTTCATTCCCTTCTAACAAATGCTAGTAACAAAAAAGACCATTAAAAATAACGGATAGTAAATAAACATTTATCTCAATAGCAAACAAACAGCATCAGAGAAGTTATACAGATTAGACTATACCAGACCATGCATAGAGTGAATAAACTTTCCCACTAGAAGCTATAAATCTTAGCTCAAGTGAGAGAGGTTCCCGTTTCACTTAAGGAGAAATTCCCCAAAGTCTCTAGGGAGGCAAGCTGGAGATCAGGGAAATGATGATGCACTAGCTCACCTACATGTTTTCAGCTTCCCAAAGTCTTTTTTTTCTCTCTTCAGGAAGACTAGAAGAGGATTTGAAACCAAAAGTCAATCCTCTTAAAGCAGGAAGGAAGACCTCTACTCTACCAAGTTCTCAGGCTAATTCCTTCCCTCAGAGGCATGCAGTTGGTAATCATTCTCTATGCTGGTCTGGCATAATGCCTAAGTACAAGTAAGCAAAATAATTCTGGGCATTAGAGGTTACACTCACAATAAGTAAAATACATTTCTGTCTGATTGCATTCATTTGAAGGTCTATGAGGTATCTGGCAATGTCCTAATACAGACTTTATGGAACACAGACAGTTTTCCTCAGGAAAGCAAGAGATATAAGCATGATTCTAGGTCTCTGGAGAGATAGTTGAGTTTTCAGGTAAATGGATGGTATTTACTAGGTATGTTGGACCCTTAAGAAAAGGTTGTCTTTGAGTAGAAATGAGATAACTTGGGAAGAGTGGAGTGGGAAATCACTCCAAAGCACATATACGAAAATATTTATAGTAGCACTTTTTGTTGTAGCAAAGAACTGAAAAGAAAGTTCATGCCCATTAATTAGGGAATGTCTGAATAGATTGTGGTATGCGAATAAAAAGGAATATTGTTCTTTAGCAAAGGATGCATATGGCAGATTTAGAGAAACATTGGAAGACTTGTATGAATTGTTGCAGAATGAAACGAATAAAATGTGGAGAACAATTTACATAATGACCTCAGTAATATAAAAGAAAAGCTTCAGAACTGATCAAAGCAATGACATCAGAGGATTGGTGATGAAGTATGCTACTCACTTCTTGGCAGAAGAGATAAATTAGAGGAGCAGAATGACGCACAGTTGTAGACATAGGTAATGTGTCAATTTGTTTTGCACGACTATATTTATTCCTTATAAGGAAAAACTTTGAGAGTAGTTGATAGAAATGAAAAATACAAAAATACCAATAAAACATTTTAGTGTACATTGAAAAGAAGAAAAGCATAACAGACAAAACAAATTTAAAATTTTGTGCTTTTTCCAATTTAATGCATCTATTTCAAAAAAAAATGTTGTAAATTTCATTCCGTATGTTGTGATTTAGTGTTCATCACATCCAATACCATCAATTCCTTTTTTGAAGAAAGCATTCATGGCATACAAGTGTGAAGTTTTTATATCATGAACAGACAACAAAAACCACTATCAACCTGGGAAAGCAACTAAATGGTGTATGGATCGAGGACAGTTCCCAAGGTCAGGAAAACCTGAGTTCAAATCCAGTCTCCTATACTTCCTAGCTGTGTGACCCTGGGTAAGTCTTTTAACCTTGTTTGGCCCAGTTTCTTCATTTGTAAAATGAGCTGGAGAAGGGCATGGCAAACCACTCTATAATCTTTGCCAAAGAAAACTCCAAATAGGATCATGGTGAGTTAGACACAAGTAAAATCAATGAATAGCATTCAACAAAAAACAGGAAGTTACCAGCTGTCTGCACACAGTCAGACCATCAACTTGTCAGAACTAAGATCAGAATTTACAATAAAGAAGAAGAAAGATTAGTAATGAGAAAATAATATGGCATACAATTAAGAAACTTTAACCCTGAATTATTTAAATGATCTATTGATAATAAAAATGGGAAACAGACAAAGAAAATTGCATTGACTCCAACTATGACAATTTCATCAAAACTTAAACTGATATAACAATGAGACCAAAAGAAGTCTTTCATCAGCATACACTTTAATTACTTGCCAAACAGAGACAGAAAGCTGCCAAAGGCAACACCAGGGCAAAATATAAACTCATATGTAAAATCTTATAAGAAGAATGATAGATAATTATGAGGAAGATCACATCACAAATCAGAAAAAGGCAGTGGATGGTAAAACTAATCTAAAGAAAACTTGGCAAGGCAACCGTCTAAGCAAAGTCATCTGAAAGGCATGAGAGATGAAAATGGAAGGGCAACTACAAACAGAAGAAAAATAGGAAAATATTTACAAAAACATTAAGACAAATGTTTTTCCAACAAGGATAGTGGAAACAATAACCTTGAATGCTAATGCCATAGATCCTAAGTGCTTTACAGAAAAAGTAGGAATGGTACAAAAGGGAACAAAAACAGGAAAAACATCATATTAGATCAGGTATTTACAGAGGAGATCTAGGTTCAAGGAGATAAAATTGTGAGGATATGGAGAGACGGATTTGTAAGGACCCTAAAAGTTTGGGAAAAATCTTGGATCTCATTGATGCAAAAGGAAAACAACACACTGAGAGAATGTGAACAAATACCAACCTGTATGCCTACTATCCTATCTATAGAAAATCTTTATGGGGTCATCTATACATAAATTGAGAATTTCCTTAATGAAGGTATGAGTATGGAACAAGCAGGCTTTCAGAAATAAATATTCAACAATGGGCCAAATCTTTACTATCTCACAAATGACTGAAAGATGTAGAGAACATAGGATGTCACTTTGCTTATTGATTACAAATTTGCTTGTGGATTATAAAAATAACTTGACTTGGGAGAATAAAATTCCACTTCATAGGATTTTTTATAATAAAATATATGTCAAATATGTATATCAAGTAGGTATATATCAAATATATATATATCAATATATATATATCAAAGTAATATATCCAAATCACTCTGGAAGATGTAATAACAAAAATAAACTAACTACTTCCTCCCTCTCTTGATTTCTCCCCCTGATAACCATAGACCAATTCACATGGCTTCAACCATCCTAGTAAATTCCAGGGGAACTCACTGTTTAACTGTCTCATCTCTGATCAAGTTGAGGAAGCCAATCAGCACAGGAAATGGAAAGATGGTAGCCAGAGAATTTCAGATTCAAAGGAGTAGGAAAGCGCTTCCTTTTTAGAAACCACAGGAGATAATTGGTGCCTTCCCCCATGGCTATGGTAATGAGAAGGGAAAGCATCTTTGAGGGGACACATCTAATCCAAACTTGATTCATTTCTACATCACAGTAGAATACCTGTCACATCAAAACCTCTGAAATCTATAATTCTCATAGTATTTCTGGATGCAAGCACCAGAGAGGAAAACAATGGTACCAATGCAGCCCCACATCTCTCTCAATTTGGAGACTGTAGTTAAATAAAGCAGCTAGGTGGGACAGGGGATAGAGCAGAGAGCCTGGATTCAGGAAGACTCATCTTCCTGCATTCAAATCCTGAGTCAGACACTTACTAGGTGCACTACCTTGGGCAAGTCACTTAACCCTGTTTGCCTCTGTTTTCTCATCTACAAAATGAGCTGGAGAAGGAAATGGCAAACCATTCCAGTATCTTTGCCAAGAAAACCCTAGATGGGGTCACAAAAAGTTGGGCATGACTGAAAAGACTGAGTGACAACAACAAAGTTAAATACTTTCTTTGGAAAGAAAAGCCCTCACAGTTGACAGGGACCAGGAAATATTTCATTCAAAAGATGATGTTTGAACTATGTCTAAAAGGAACCAAGGGATTCTGTGAGACAGAGCTAAGAAAGGAATGCAGCCAGTGCAAACACTAAGAAATGGGAAAAGGAGTGCTGTTGTGTATGAAGAACGGATTACAGAGGGAAGGAATGTCAATGAGGCTAGAAAGAAAGATTGGGGCCAAGTTATATTTAGGTCTTTAAAAGCAAAGCGGAAGAGCTCATATTCGATCATCCAAGAAACAGATAGCCAGTGGAGCTGGATGAATAAAGGAGCAGCATGCAGGAGGCATCTGAGTAGGGAGTAATGTGAAGTATTATTGCCACAATCTGGTCAAGGTGTGATGAGGGCCTGAAGTAAATTAATAAATTATGAGTGGAGAGGAGGAATCAGAGAAGAGAAATATTGTGAAAGTAGAAGCAGCAAAATTTGACAACTGATTAGATTGAATATATGAAATGTGTACAGAAGTGAGCATTGCTAAATGAACACAAACCCTGAAAATAAAAGTTAGTTGTGAGGATTTTGGAAGGTGAACTTAACATGGAACTTAATATTAATCACTCCATCAGGCCTGAATAACCTGCAATCAGGGCAGCCGGCTTATGGTCCTTAGGCATGTCAAAGGATTTGGGGCAACCCTTGAGAAATGTAGAGGAAAACACCCTTTGCATGTAGAGGAATTCCTTTAGCGGGCTGCAGGTTGTGCAGGCCTGTGATACATGCTTCTTAATCTCTGGATGAATTTGGTCTTTAACTTCTGGAGTAGAGGTCAAGATGTTAAACATAGATTACAATAAATAATTTAACTGTTTTTTAACCTTTCTACATAAAAATTTGTTTTCAAAAAGATTTTTTTCTCTTAAAAAATTTAATATTTTATTTTTTCCTATTTATATGTGAAAACAATTTTAAAGCTGTTTTTTAAAATTTGGAATTCCAAATTCTCCTCCTTTCTTTCCCTCTCTCATTGAGAAGACAATCCATTTGATATGTTATACACGTACAGTCTTGCACAACATACAGGAAATATTCTTTCATTGAAAACAATTCATATATCATCAGCAGAATAGTCTTTTAAGTATAATTGGAAAAATCTTTGCCTCACTCTTAATGGTATTTATTCTTTTCTCTGTATTCTCAGCGTTATGATCCTAGGCAGAACTGTCTAAATTCATTAGTTGAACAGATGAGATAATGTCTGGATGGTAAAATCACTATCTCCCCTTAAAACATGTCGTGGAAACTTTTCCAATAAATCAATCGATAAACATTAATGAAGTGCCTACTATGTGCCAGGCACAGTTTGAGGCACTAGAGATACAAATATGATATATGAAATAATCTATATTGACGAAGAACTCACATTTTAATTGCAGGTGTGGGAAGAGAGGTGAGACAAATAAATATATCATAAGTAAATAAATACAGAATGAAATGAAAAAATACAACTGTAACAGTATCTATAAAAATATATAATTTATATGTGTACATTATAAAGTATAACTAGATATATGTATTTCCAGATCTATATTACAATGCATAGCCATGGGGTTTCGGGTATCACAGCTGATTCTAATGCATTCTGAATGCTGTCTCTTGCCAGATGTTTGAGATGCTGTTGTCCATCTTTCATACTTGAAGAAGACCAGTGACATCACTACATTGGTATCAAGGTACAGTGGGTTTGACTGCGGCTGATCAGTTTAATATGAGATCAGAAGGCTCTACCACAGGTCGGGCACAAATAGTCCATTTGAACATTTGGGATGGAGATATCTCTAGATTTGTGCAACATGAGATAGTGTTCGAAATAGTGGGTCCAAGAGATCAGTGTTATGACTGTTACAAAAAGACGCAGGTGAAATGACTTCATATGCTTCTAGAACTTTCTGAGAAAAGACAAGGACTTAGTTCAGTTAACATAAGGAACAATGACCCTGTTAATGTTTATTCATGCAACTTATTCTGTGCATTTCAAGGGATCCAAGGCTGGATGTATTATTCTAGCCTCAACTCTTCCACAGACTCCTTATTCATGTTCTACAATCAACATGATTTCAGGATCTTAACCTCTCTTTGAGATGTTGCTCTAGGGGTACCTTCCTATAGATGGCATGCGTGTTGACTACACAGTATGATTCTTCATTGCCAAGCAGCCTAAAATATCTTCACAAATCTTTCATGACAATATTCTTCTTATTGTCTGGTCTGAAGTTTAGAGACTCACAGAATGTCAGAGCTAGAGTCTTAGAGTGATGTTAGAGCTGCAAGGATTCAGACAATCTTGTTTTACAACAAAGAAAACTGAGGTCCAGAGAGCGGAAAGCACTTCACCATTGGAATGGAGCACTGAAAGTCACTAAAAAGAAATTCTAGCTGTCATTATCTATGTGCCCTAAGTAACGCCACTTATTGCAACTTTGGTTCCCAGATCTATCAAAAGGCAACTTCATTATTTCTTTTTTTTTTCTTTTTTTTTGCTTCTGTGATTTTTTTTTTAATTTAACTTTTAACATTTATTTTCACACAATTTTGGGTTACAAATTTTCTCCCCTTTTATCCCCTCCCCCCCCCCAGACCCAAGCTTTCTAATTGCCCCTGTGACCTATTTGCTCTCTCCTCTATCCTCCCTCCCTACCCTTGTCTCCGTCTTCTCTTTTGTCCTGTAGGGCCAGATAGATTTCTTGACCCCTTAACCTGTATTTCTTGTTACCCAGTGGTAAGAACATTACATTTGGTCCTAACACTTTGAGTTCCAACTTCTTTAGCTCCCTCCCTCTCCACCCCTTCCCCTTGGAAGACAGGCAATTCAATATAGGCCATATCTGTTTAGTTTTGCAAATGATTTCCATACTAGTTGTGTTGTATAGGACTAACTATATTTCCCTCCATCCTATCCTGTCCCCCATTACTTCTATTTTCTTATGGTCCTTACCCTCCCCACGAGTGTCGACCTCGTATTACATTCTCCTCCCCTACCCTTCCCTCTATCCTCCCCCCCACCCTGCTTGTGCCCCTGTCCCCCACTCTCCTGTATTATGAGATAGGTTTTCCTATCAAAATGAGTGTGCATTATATTCTTTCCTTTAGTGGAATGTGATGAGAGTAGACCTCATGTTTTTCTCTTGCCTCCCCTCTTTATCCAACCACTAATAAGTCTTTTGCTTGCCTCTTTTATGAGAGATAATTTGCCCCATATAACTTCTCCCTTTCTCCTCCCAATATTTCTCTCTCACTGCTTGATTTCTTTTTTTTTTTTTAAGATATGATCCCATCCTCTTCAATTCACTCTGTGCACTCTGTCTCTATGTGTGTGTGCGTGTGTGTGTGTGTGTACTCCCACCCAGTACCCAGATACTGAAATGTTTCAAGAGTTACAAATATTGTCTTTCCATGTAGGAATGTAAACAGTTCATCTTTAGTAAGTCCCTTATGACTTCTCTTTGCTGTTCACCTTTTCATGGTTCTCTTCATTCTTGTGTTAGAAAGTCAAATTTTCTTTCCAGCTCTGGTCTTTTCATCAGGAAAATTTGAAAGTCCTCTATTTCATTGAAAGACCATTTTTTCTCCTGAAGTATTATACTCAGTTTTGCTGGGTAGGTGATTCTTGGCTTCAGTCCTAGTACCTTTGACTTCTGGAATATCCTATTCCATTCCCTTCTATCCCTCAATGTAGAGGGTGCCAGATCTTGTGCTATCCTGATTGTATTTCCACAATACTTGAATTGTTTCTTTCTAGCTGCTTGCAATATTTTCTCTTTCACCTGGGAATTCTGGAATTTGGCCACAATGCTCCTAGGAGTTTCTCTTTTTGGATCTCTTTCATGCGGTGTTCTGAGGATTCCTTGAATATTTATTTTGCCTTCTGGTTCTAGAATCTCAGGGCAGTTTTCCTTGATAATTTCATGGAAGATGATGTCTAGGCTCTTCTTTTGATCATGGTTTTCAGGTAGTCCCAGAATTTTTACATTGTCTCTCCTGATTCTATTTTCCAGGTCAGTTGTTTTTCCAATAAGATATTTCACATTATCTTCCATTTTTCGAATCTGCGCGGTATGTTCTGAGATATCTGTCTTTCTCATAAAGTCCTTAGCGTCCATCTGTACCATTCCAGTTTTGAAAGATCTATTTTCTTCAGTGAGCTTTTGAATCTCCTTTTCCATTTGGTTAATTCTGCTTTTGAAAGCATTCTTCTCCTCATTGACCCCTTGCACCTCCCTTGCCAACTGAGTTAGGCTAGTTCTCCAGGTGCCAATTTCTTCAAGATTTTTTTGGTTCTCCTTTAGCAGGGAGCTGATCTGCTTTTCATGCTTCTCCCTCATCCCTCTCATTTCCCTTCCCAGTCTTTCCTCCACCTCTCTAACTTGATTTTCAAAATTCCTCTTGAGCTCTTCCATGGCCCGAGCCCATTGGGTGGGCTGGGACACAGAATCCTCGATTTCTGTGTCTTTGCCTGATGGCAAGCATTGTTCCTCCCCATCAGAAAGGAAGGGAGGAACTGTCTTTTCTCCGAGAAAATACCCTTCAATAGTTTTATTTCTTTTGCCTTTTCTGGGCATTCTCCCCAACCAGTGACCTGAACTCTGAATGTTCTCCTCACACCCACCTCGCCTCCTGGTCCTCCCAGCCAGCGTTTGGGGACTGAGATTCAAATGCTGCTTCCCGCCTTAGGGTTTTTGTCGGGGGCAGGGCTGCTAATCAGTGTGAGAATTAAGTTCAGGTGGTCAGGGGCAGGGCCACCTCTCTGGCTCAGTTCCCTCTGGGGGTTTATGCACAGACCTTCCACAATGGATCCAGGCTCCCGCCCGTTTGGGGAGCCCCTGTCTGCAGCCGCCTCTCAGCTTCTATCTCCTGGGGGGGCCCAAGCCATGGGGGCACCCCACTCCCCTCTCAACCTGCCAAAGAGACTCTCTCACCTACCTCCGTCAGTCACCTGTTGGTGGGGGGGCTTGTGCCACCGCTGGAGATCCCGTCTCTGGAGCCTTCTCAGATCTGTGCCTCTCGGAGCTGCGGCCGCCCCTGCCGCAGGTCCGGGCTGGGCTTCGCGTCTGCAGCGCGACTGACCTTTTGCGAGAGGTTTGCAGGTCCCTCTGTGGGTGGGGGGACCCGCGTGGCCGCTGGAGATCCCGTCGCCGTAGCCCTCTCGGATCTTTTCCTCACGGTGTCGTGGCCACGGCAGGGCTGCCCTCTGCTCCCCGTCCCGGCGCCCAGTCCACGGCGCGAAGGACCCCCCGCGAGAGGTTTGCAGGTCTCTCCGGAACAGAAATCTCCCTCGCTCCAATATTCCGTGGTCTCTGGGTGCAGAATTCGCCCTGGGTTGGTCCCCTCTAGCCGTTCTGTGGTTTGTGGGTTCGGAGCTATGTGTATGTGCGTCTTTCTACTTCGCCATCTTGGCTCCGCCCCTCCAACTTCATTATTTCTACTATTTCTTTCACCACCACCCCAAATCTTCATATATGCACATATTACTTGAGATGGAAGGAAATGCTTTGAGGATGTCCTCAAATTGTTGGATCAGGTCATTATCACTTAGGAAAACCACAAGACTCTTAGACCTGAGAAACATGGAGGTAAGGAGGTGAGGAAAGGGTGGGAGAAATGGGTGAACAGACAATGGGATATTATGGGAGAAAGTAGGTCTTGAATTATCAGATTGATGAGGCAGAAAGCAGAGGACACACCAATAATAAAAGAGACCCCAGGGATATTTGAGAAGGACCCAAATGGCAAAAGATAGACCACCACATACCACTGCCCTACTGCACAAGCCTCAGGCTGGCCTTAGAGATGGGAAGTCTTGGGAGGTTAAACAGCCCAGGCTGCAACAATGAATTCCAATGCCATGGGCTCACCAGTAGCTGAGGCATGAGAACCAGGATGAAGGGACAAACTAGGAGGAGTGTCTGTTGGGATGAAATAGTAGAAGGACCTCTTCCTCATTTCTTTTCCCCATATTCTATCTCTCAACTACCTCATCCTCCCTCTTTCATTACCGCCCCATCTCTTCCTTCCTCAATCCTGCTTCCTTGACATTTTCCATATTTGTTATTACTCCCTCTCATATCATATCAAAGATTGTGGAAGAGTTCATTAAAGCAGGGTGCCACTAAGGAATTTTCTAGATACTTTTCTTGTCAGGATAAACTGACTAGTCCTGTTCCTATGTACCCCCTCTTCCATTACATTTTTTGCTTTATACCCAATTCCCAAACCCAGTTCCCAGTCTCTTTTTTGTTCAGTGTCCTTTCTGACTAATATAAAAATTTTGATCTTTAAAATTTTCAGAAGTAGAATTGGTAGAGTAAGGCTAGGGATTGTAGGGAAAGGTACAAGACTAAGGAAGGGAAAGAGTCTAGTCACACAGGGCCATGAACTTGTGGCCCTCTAGGTCCTTGAGTATGGCCTTTTGACCAAGTCTAAGTTTTACAAAATCCTTTTATTAAGGGGATTTGTTCTGTGAAGTTTAGATTCAGTCAAAGGGCCACATTTGAGGCCCTAGAGGACCACATGGGGCCTCGAAAACACAGATTCCCCACCCCTGGTAGTGGAAGTGGTCTTAGTCCCATCCAAAATTAGTTTTTCCTTTTTCGCTTTCTCTGGTGACAAATGATCTTTTGTTTGGTGGAAGACTGAGCATTATATGTTTTTGTAGGTTTGTTTTTATAGCACCTACAATTCTCAGTGCATCACTTCCCACACCCTCCTTCCAGAGAGTTATCCCTTATAACAAAGAATATAAAAAGGTAAAAAATATTTCAGCAAAACCAACCAACATTTCAAGAAAGTGTCATTATAAACAGTCTTCCACACTAATCCATTACCCCAAGCTGGGAAACATAGTTGTTCAGAATTTTTTTTATTGGGCCCAGTTTGATCATTATACTTCCACAACATTCAGTTGTAATATTTTGTAATTGGTGGTGGTGGTGATCTTTCAATCTACATAGCCATAGTCCTTGTTATGTTAGCTAGATGGTTCAATGGATAGAGTGCTGAGTCTAGAGTCAGGAAAACCCAAGTTCAAACCCAGCCTCCTACACTAGCTATGCGACTTAAGTCATTTAACCTTTGTTTGCCTTAATCTACTGGAGAAGGAAATGGCAAAGCACTCCAAAGTCCTTGCCAAGAAAACCCCATGGACAGTATTGGTGTGCTATGGTCCACAGGTCACAAAGAACTGGACACAACTGCATAATAACAGTTATATTGGGAGTACAACTAGGTGGTGCGGTGGATAGAACATTGAGACTGGAATCCAGAAGACCTGAGTTCAAATCCAACTTCAGACACTTATTATCAGTCACTTAACCTTGTTTGTCTCAGTTTCCTCATCTGTAAAATGAGCTGGAGAATGAAATGGCAAACCACTCCAGTACCTTTGCCAAGAAAATCACTGATGGGGTCACAAAGAGTCAGTCATGACTGAAACAACCGAACAATAGCAAAAGTCATTAATTATACTGTTTTCTTGATTCTAATTACTGCTTGTTGTAACAGTTTACAGACATCTTCCCATGTTTTTCTGTATTCCTTATAGTCTTTATCTGTTATAGCACCATTCATGTACCATGGTACACAGTTACCCAATTAATAGGCATCTAATCTGGGGAAGCTAGATGGTTCAATGGATAGAGTGCTAGATCAGAAGTCCAGAAGACCTAAGTTCAAATGTGGCCTCAGACACTTACTAGTTGGGTGGACCCTGGGTAAATGACTTAAGCCCTGATGATATAAATAATAGCCACTACGTCCTAGGGTTGCTCTGGGGATCCAATAAGATCATAATTGTAAAGTGCTTAGCACAGCGTCAAGCACATACTATTATATAAACGTTAGTTATCATCACCATCGTTATCTACTTTGTTTCTAAATCTTGGCTACCACAAAAGAGGACTCCTATAAATGTATTTGTACACATGCTTTTCTGGACCAGTTCTCCACATGGCACTTTGCTTGTATCTCTCATATGAACTTATCATATGTGTATATATATGTATGTATATATATATCATATATATCAATGTATCATATATTATTTTTATTATATCTCATTGTGCACATAGCAATGATAAGTAGACTTCAGCCTTGCTTTCTTAGTCTACATGTACACTAGCAGTCCCAGAGTGTAACTGTTGGGGTACCCCTCAGGGACAATGGGACTTTTCAATGCCATTGGCTTGATATTCCCAACTCACCAGTGATTATTTCTCTGACACTGTTTGCCAGTTAAAACCACTTAGTGTTTACAAAGGGATATTTACTGAAAAGATAGCAAGAACCAAAGTTCCAGGGATACTTCTTCCTCTACAGGGAGGATGGGCTCAAACTTAACATGGTAACTATAAACATTCTTCCCACCAACAGGTTCACTTCCAGGTGTGGCCCAGCCAATGGATGAATCACTCCCTGGCTATTGTGTCTTAGCTTCCAAGTTGATCTACTTCGGGGCTGGTCAAGCAGGTGGCTCCACAGGGTTGTGTTGCATTTGTCCTTTGTTCTGGAAGAGGACCATGATATCAAGATGATGACATGACTTGCTGTTGACTTTAGTTTGAGTGAGGGAGGGCTGCGCAAGGTCACCAACCTCAGTTTCTTCTCCTGAGCCATCTGCGTCCAGTGGCCTGCTATTCATCAGGAAGGCTGGAGATGGCCCAGGATGCAATGGGAGACCCTGGCCCTTTCAGCCTAAGGTCTTATCATGTTCTCACTTTGAGATATATCCATTCAATGAATAGGCTTCTTTAAGTTACTCATTTAATAAAAAAAGTCAAACTAGGAGGGGAAGACCCTCAGGTTTCCTGGGTAAAAGAGAAACAATTACTACTTAGTAATTACAATCACTCTATGCTAGGTGGGTGAGCACTTGTTGTCCAGTCTATGAGCTCCAGAAGGAGTTGGGTTTAAGGCTTGATCTTTGAGCAAGAAATGTAGCCAGTAAACCCAGAGGAAAAAAAGCAGGCATGGAGTGTACATTCCCCTGGGTAGAACCTCAGATGAGAGGGAAGGAGGAGGAGAAGGAGGAGGAGAAGGAAGAGGAGAAGGAGAGGAGCGGAGCTACTACTCACTCACAGGTTGTGTTTGTCCTTCATTCTCAAAGATGATCATGACATAAAGATGATGACATGACTTGCAGTTGACTTTGATTTGAGTGAGAGAGGGCTGTGCAAGGTCACCAGCCTCACTTTCTTCTCCTGAGACATCTGGGTCCAGTGGCCTGATATTCATCAGGATGGCCCAGGATGCAACGTGAACACAGGGCTGTGAGAGCCAGGGTGCCTGGCAAGTTCTACTGATTCTTTCAGTCATTCCATCTCCAATCCTCCTTCACCTTAAGAACAGGAAAAAATAAAATAATGAAAGCAGAAGCAACAGCAAAGCCATTCATACATGGTTTCATGTTAGCCTGGGTAGAAAGAATGGACCACTGGTGCTATGTCTCTCTCTTTACCAAGAAGCTTACAAGCAAGGGTATACCGGAACCAGCCTGAACTATCTCCAATTGTTTTCAGCGTGAGCATTTATACCTCGGAGATCAGCAAATGTCACAAATCAGAGCTTCTTTTATAGTTTTATTTATTATCTAGACTTGAGAAAGTGACTAAGAAAATGTTAATAATGCAGATTAAACTTAAAAGAATGTCGTGCTCACTTCCTCCCACCCCCAGAAAGCCAGTTATTAAACATTTACCAACATACCTCTGCTAATAACAGTCCTTGCCTTGACTACCACCAGGAAAGAATGAGAATTCATTTTGGCCAGCTAGAACTTTTTATACACACACTCATTTTGGGCTTGACAGTCAACTAGAAGGCTTTTCTTTCTTGAAAGAAAAATCTAAAGCATGCAGAAAGGAAAAAATGACAGAAAATCTGTGTATGCTCTGAATCAGAGTCAAGGCCCCACCATTCCATGCCATCATACATTCCCAGAAGGGGATTTCACAAGCATTCATGTGGGTTGATCTTAGGTAGAGTAGTACCCTGTGTATACTCCCAAGCCTAAGTCTGGTTACATATATAGTGCTCTTGTTCAGTCTTGTCTAGCTTTTGCTGAACAGTCATCTTGGCAGAAACTGGAGTGGTTTGCCATTTCCTTTTCCAACTCATTTTACAGATGGGGAAACTGAGGTAAACAGGGTTAAGTGACTTGTTCTAAGTCACACAGCTAGTAAGTGTCTGAGGCTGGATTTGAACTCAGGAAGATGAGTCTTCCTGACTCCAGGCCTGGCACTCTATCCACTATGCTACCTACCTCCTCCATACATACCATATTCCTCTTCTATATTGCAAAATCCATGAGGGCAGAATACACCTTACCCAAACTTTGAAACTCTCCAACTGTCCACATTAAGCACTTAATGTTTATTGAGGAGAACTCTGCTTTTCACTGCTTTCAGATGAAAGCCATCAACCAACCAAATGTTTCCTCCTCTGTGTACTATCCTTAACAGTAACACATATCACAGTTAATATTAGAGCCATTGGACAGAAGTCAGAAAATATTTTAGAAGCATTGGAAGGGAAAAAGAAGAGATAAAGTTAAAAAGGAAACAAAAGTATTTCAAGGATCTTCTTGTACTTCAGGGTTTTCCTTTCAGAGATTAATTAGGCTCCAATAGGTACATGTACATTGAAGGTGTGCACATGTGACTCTACCTGCTTTTAATCAGCAACTTCAAGAAAATCCAGTATTCTCAGAAAGGGGAAAAATAAACAGCTGAGCACTGTGAGTCATTTCCACTTCAAATATACTTTGAGTTGATTATTCCTCAATTAATCAAATAGCTGGTGTATCCCTAAAGTAGTATAAAGTGACACACTGTGTGAAATCAATTTTCCTATCCAAAATCATTAAGTCCAGCAGCCTGTGACTACATCCCTGCTAATTCTGGTACCCATCCTTTCATCCTCCATTAACTCTGGAGTGCCTAACAGGCTGTCAAGAATAATTTCCCAGGATGTAAATAATTCAGAAATTAAAAATTAATAAATAATAACAGAGAGCTACTGGGAAATAGAGTGGGTCAATTAGTAAGCTCTGTATTCTGTTTCTTCACAGCGGGCGGGTAGGGGTGGGTAGCCACATTCGTTACTTGAATCTTTCCTCCTTTTCCTAGGTCTGATTTACGGCTCTTCATTACAGGATCCAGTCAGACACAATTACCTCCATCACTATCTCAGTTCCTAACTTCAAAGAAACCAGGGTTTTCTTGTCTGCTTTTTTTTCCCCTTGCAGCAGCCTCAGCTTGACGTCCCTGGAATTCCTTCCACGCAGACTAATTAATAAGACTTCGACTTATCATATTCACTTTCCTTCTTTGATGTGCTACCTTAGTCAATCATCCCATTTAATTAGAATTTCAATGATAACTTTACTTATCTTGTGGCTAGATGTAAATTAAAATAATAGGATTTTAATTCTCTTTCTTATGGGGTTATGACATTTTGAAAGAAAAGTTTCAGCCCCAACATGATATCATGAGATTTCTGTATGGGGAAGCATTCTATAAAAAATATTCTCCCCCTTGCTACAAAGTGCTTTCGCTGTTAAATAGACATTATTCAAAGAATTGGGGATTGAGAGGGTGCCCGTCAGTTGGGGAATGGCTGAGCAAGTTATGGTGTATGCCTGTGATTGAATACTATTGTGCTAGAAGAAATGACAAGCTGCATGCTTTTAGAAAAACCTGGGAAGACTTAAATGGACTCAGACGAGTGAAGTGAACAGAACCAGGGGAACATTGTACACAGTAGCAGCAACATTGTAACAATGATCAACCGTGAATGACGTCAGCAGTACAATAGTTCCAAAGGAACCATGATGAAAAGTGCTATCCACCTCCAGAGAGAGAACTAATGACCTCTGAATGGCAATTGAAGTATAAATTTTAAACTTTCTTTATTTCTCTTTTGTTTTGCTTGTGTTTTCTCTTGTAACATGGCTAATATGAAGATATGTTTTTCATGACTTCATATGTCTAATTGATATCAAATTGTTTACCTTCTGAAGGAAGCAGAAGGGGCGTGAGGGAAGGAGAACGAATCATCAGAGCTTTTGGTTTTCCAAAGTTTTTGGTTTTAACAGAGATGTTATTGCACACACATCATTCTATTAGTTGTTGGAAATTAATTATTCTTCTAGTTCTTTTGATTTGTCCTCATCTCTCTTATCATGGGATTTGCTGATCAGTAGTTTTTCAGTTGTGTTTGATTCTGTAACCCCATTTGGGGTTTTCTTGACAAAGATACTGGAGTGGTTTGTTATGTCCTTCTCCAGTTATTTTACAGATGGGGAAACTGAGGCAAACAGACTGAAGTGACTTACCCAGGGCCACACAGGTAGCAAGGGTCTGAGGCCAGATTTGAACTCAGGGAGATGAGTCTTCCTGACCCTATTCACTGTACCACCTAGCTGCTTTATTTAACTACAGTCTCCATATTGAGAGAGATGTGGGGCTGCATTGTTTTCCTCTCTGGTGCTTGCATCCAGAAAGACTATGAGAACTATAGATTTCAGAGTCATTGATGTGACAGGTAGGTAAGCAGGTGGGTGGGAAGGAAAAGCCCAACAGATTTAGAATGGGAAGGAAGCTTAGACACAACTAAGTCCAGCTTCCTCATTTTACAGATGAGGAAACTGAGGTACAGGGAAGTTATGTGGTTAAGGTTGCCCAGCTAATTAGTTTCCTGAAGTGGAATTTGAACTCAGGGTTTCCTGATGCCAGATCCAGCACCTTATCCACAACTCTGTGCTGTTTCAAATAGAAGATGGAATGAAATGAACTGAATGGTGGGAGAGGGGACTGAGGAGATAGGTGTCCTATAATTGATACAGGAATCATCTTCCCCTCTACAAAGCAAATATGATATTAGAAGTAAAGGTAGGGGAGGAAAGAAAGATCATCTTGTGTGTGTCACTCCCCACTCCTGCCTCTCCTACACTCTACACTATAATGTGTCACTAGCCAATGCATTTGTCCCTTACCTTCTGCTGATCTGTGTGTCCTGTTGCCCAAATGGGGGCTCCCTCTCAAGCACCCCCTCTAGAATGCCCCTTACACCTATCTCAGACAGCATAAACCCAAATCTCCTTCTATTCCTTAATTACAACATAATTTGACATTTAATATTTCAGTGGAACATCAGAGCATTCTAGTAAACATCGGAATTTTCTCATGGAATCCACATTCCCATAACTCAGAATATTCGTGCTCTATAGAATACAGTTTTGGAAGATACAATCTATTGATCTTTAGAAATAGCAAACATTAGGGTCCATAATCCCTCCTTGGGCTTGTTGATACATCGCACAGCCCTTCCTCACTCAAAACAAAGTCAAGTGCAAGTCATGTCATTATTTCTCATAGTCATCTTCGGCAATAAAGGACAAACTCACACATCGCAAGCTAACAATTTTTTTTGCTCATTTCCAAGGCTTCCTTTTCAAATCCTCTGATGAGAGTTAATAATGTACAGTAATCATGTTTCAATAAATAAAACATTAATTTTATTTCTAGAATTTCCATCTCCATAGTATGAAACTTTGAATGAAATCATCAGACATTAGCCTTGCCAAAAGTGAGATCTAACATAGATTCTGTTTAGTGAATGGGCTATTATTTATTCCATATCTGGAGATATTGGCCTGCTAGATCCTTGTATAGTGATTTGTACTTCTCTTATGCACATATCATAATACATTTTGCATTATTGTAATTTGTGTGTTTATTGATCTAGATTATAAACTCCACTAGGATAGGTGTCTTGTACTCCGAGCATCTAGCATTATACTGTGCCCATAGAAGGTGCTTTTGAATTGAACAAGTCTGAATTTTGTTTTTATTCATAAGGTCCCCATTGACTTGTGAGTGAATTCAAAAGTAGGCATGCAGAGATATAGTACAATGCTATCAGCTATCAAACTATTTCTAAAACACAGATACGATAAACGCTGTCACATAAATCAAAAATCTTTTAACAGCTCCCTTATCACCTCCAAGATAATATACAAAATCCTCAGTGTGGCATTTAATGCCTTCCATAATCTACCTTCCATCTATCTTTTTTGTCTTGAGCCATCTCCAGTTGTCTTGATCTATATCTGGCCACTGGACCCAGATGATTCTAGAAGAAAAAGTGAGGCTGGTGACTTTGCACAGCCCTGCCTCACTTAAATCCATTTCACTTGCAAGTCATGACTTCACCATCCTGATACCATGGTCCTATTCAAGAATGAAGGATAAGGAACAACCTTTCTTGTCTTATTTCGTGTTACTTATCCTCATACACCTTCCACTCCAGTCAAGCTTGTCTGCTCACCATTCTCCATATGTGACACTCCTTCTCCCTCTTTGTTCAAATGATCCCCCATGTCTGAGGTGTCCTCCATTCTCACCTCTGCCAAGTAGAATTATATACCGTTGTTAAGTCATGTTTTCAGTCGTGTTCTACTCTGTGACCCCATTTTGGGATTTTCTTGGCAAAGATACTAGAGTGGTTTGCCATTTCCTTCTCTTACTCTTTTTATAGATAGGGAAATGGAGGCAAAGAGGGTTAAGTGACTTGCCCAGGGTCTCCTAACTAGTAAGTGTGGAAGGCCAGATCTGAACTCAGGAAGATGAGTCTTCCTGACTCCAAGCCTGGCACTCTATCCACTATGCCACTGAGGTGCCCCCATGGAATCATTAGCTTCCTTCACAACACAACTTTGATCACACCTCCCAGAAAAGGGAGGCCTTTTCTGTGTCTTGAATTACTAGTACTCTTCCTGTCTCAAAAATGCTTTGTAATTTTTGACTTATGCCTAGGTTGTAGCCCTACAACAGAACATAAGATCCTGGAATGCGGGATCCGTTACTGTTTTACATCCCTAGCTCTGTGCCTAGTACATGGTTGAGATTGTAAAAATGCTTGTTGAACTGAATCATCATTTAAAAAATTGTCATTGAACACCAGGCACAGGTCTGGGTGTCAGGGCCATCTGATGTTCATCAACTCTACATGGCCAAGATAGATTTGAAAACAATATTGCTCTCAGGAGTAACGAAGCAAACCCTGTTGCTTGCATGATCTTTGGAACCCAAAGTGGCCCCAGTTACCTCTCTGGGTTTCCTACACACACTCCCTTGGCCAAGTAGTTGAATGACTCCTGGTTTGATCTGTCTTAGTCCATGACCCTGTGTTCTTCTCTCCCCTCCATACTAGCTGATACCCGGAGAAAGATGACAATTCACACTTCACCTGTGTCCACTAGTTTAGACAGATAGCCCAAATGGGCTGTGCCTTTGACTCTCAGCCCTCTACTCTTCCTTGAGCACAGTCTGGAATATAACACTTAGCTATAACACTGAGAAGAAGCAAATATTTGTAATTAATTCTCAGGTTATATGTGTATTATCTTTGTTTCAATAAGATGGAAGTGAGGATGATAAGAAAGTTTTTCTTATTCTTTGCTATTTTTTCATAGTATATCACTAGGCTTAGGGTCAGAAAGCCTTGAGTTCATCCAGTCTGTGACCCTGGGGAAGTCATTTAACCTGATTGCCTCAGTTTCCTGAACTGTAAAATAGGGATAATAAAGCACCTAACTCCTCAGGTTGCTGTGAGGATCAAATGAGATAATAATATCTGTAAAGCATTTAACACAGGGTCTGGCACATTGATGCTGCTGTTTCATTGTTCAGTCATGTCTGACTCTTGGTCCATACTGTCCATGGAGTTTTCTTGGGTGGACACTGGAGGGATTTGCCATTTCCTTCTCCCAAGGACTAAGGAAAACAGAATTAAGTGACTTGCCCAAGGTCACACAGCTAGGAAGCGTCTGAGGCCAGATTTGAACTCATGAATATGAGTCTTCCTGATTCCAGACCACTTAGATGCCTATAATCTGTGTACATTTTGTTTTCCTTCAGTAGAACAGAAGCTGCTTAAGGAAAAAAGGTTATAATCTGCACTTAATATCATAACAAAAAATAACAAGCCTATCAAATATTACATGCCAAGTGAGTACGATGAATTATAAGGCGAAAAACAGGGAACCAGCTTAGCAGTCTGGAGACTTGGGCTCGAATCTTGGTTCTGACATTAACTGTGAAATCTTGGGTAAATCGTTCAGTCTCCAACTCCTCAGTTTCCTCATTGGTAAAAGGACTCAGTTTCTAAGTTCTTCTAGGTCAAAATGTCTACGATTCACATGCTGGAGGAGTGCAGTTCTATCTGTTGCCCGTGGTATTCCTTCCACTCCATACTTTCTTCCTCCAAACTTCTCAGTGATGGTTGCAAGTTGGGACCAAATTCATTTTCACAGAACTTTAGAGCTGAAATGGACCCTGAGGATGACACATTTCAGGGGTTCTTAACCTGGAGTCCACAATTTTTTTAAACAAATGCTTGATCACTGTATACAAATAGAACTGATTTCCTCTGCAGCCCTGCATGCTTTAGTTTATGCATTTAAACACATTATTCTGAGAAGGGTCTACAGGCTTCAGCAGGGTGAGAGGCTGAGTGAGAGAGCTGGGCACCAGCGCCTGCCCTGGATCACCTGCCCCTTCCGTTCGGCGGGAGGGGCAATAACACAGCATTCCAAGTCAGGAAGACTCGAGTTCAAATCCCTCCTCCAGCGGCGTAACCCCGGACAAGGCTCTTGTTTGCCTCAGTTTCCTCAATCTGCAAAACGGGGGTAATAAAATAGCACCTGCCTCCCAGGGTTACTGTCCATATAAAATGGGATGCTTTTAAAGCATTTTATAAATGCTTGTCATCATCATCATCGTCACCCAGAGGTGGAAGGAACCCCAGAAGCCATCTAGTCCAGCCCCAACCCCCCGTTTTGCAGACGAGGAAACCGAAGCCCAGAGAGGTTAGGCAACTAGTGCACAATCTCGCAGCAAGCAAGCTTCAGAGGCAGGATCTGAACCCAGCTCCAAGCGCACGCTTGATGGTGACGGTGAGCAGATGAAGGCCGGGCTCTTGGAGGAGTGCTTTTAATACTCTAGGGATCTGCTAGAACCCCGGCTCGGTTTCTCTTGAGTTTTAAATTTACGGATCTCTCCCGAACGCATTCAGTTCATCAGCAGCCGTACGGAAGTCGTCCAACATGGCTGCGCCCAGGCGTACTAGCCCCGCCCCTATGCATGACGAAACTTCCGTTCTCGGGACCAACCAGGAAGATCCTGGGAAGTCACTACTTGAACTCTGAACTCGGACGCACTTCCTCTTCCCTCTTCCGGTGGCAGACCTGACAGGTATGGTGGCGCTTCTGTTCTCGGTTTTGGGGTCGCTCTTCACAATCCGCCGCCATCCGGCGGGCGGATGAGGTCGGGGTCACCCGGGATGGGTCGCTCTCGGGAGTCGCGAGGCCGACGAGCGCGGCTCGCGGCTCGGGTCGCGGGTGGCTTTCTCCTTTCGGCGTCCGGAGCTCCCGGCGGGAGGGTGACGACGGCTCGGCCGGTGCCGGGGCCGGAACCTTGGGCTCTCGGGACGTGGTGGAGGGGGAGGGGATCCCCGGCGCGTCCTCTCCGCGGTGCTCATTACCGGGAGCTCGTCTGAGGGGCCCGGCCCGGGGCGCGGGAGGCGGGAGGGGGCATTCATGGGGAAAAAGCGCCCCCAAACTTGCCTTCCCTTGGGCTGCTTCTGAAAACCCCGAGCGCCTGATGGGGTTAAAGTTCACCTTCGCCCTTCTGCAGACCTCACGTTTAGCTTCTAGCAACGCCGCGGTGGCGTCCTAGGAGGAGAGCGTGCGAGGGGGGATGGGCTTCTCTGGCCTCCCTTCGCTCTGGCTTAGTGAGCGCCCGCAGGCGGGCAGGGGCCACTCAGGTCTGGCGAGGGGTGTGGGCTTCTCTCCGGGCAGCTCTCCTTTTCTGCTTGCGGTGGCCTTCAATTTCTATCGTAACCATGAAAAGGAAACACCGTTCTGTTTTATCTTTGATCTATCCCGTGGAAAAGTGCAGGGTCTGTCTCGGGCTCAGAGTGTGCTGCCAAAGGACGGACCCCCTGGGTCCCTTCTGACCCTGGGCTGGGATCTTGGAAGAGCCAGTACAGTTCCCTCATAAGCAGCGGCTTATCTGTTGAAAAATTGGTATTTCGTTGGATAATGTGATCAAGTTGAAAAGTAATTGATTTTTAAAAATTGAAATGTTAAAAATAAATAGAAAATGGAAGTGTGTTTTGCGCGGTTTCATGATAAAGTGGAAGGGTGTGTTGACTGCCCTCGCAGTGGGTAGGGGAGGGAGAAGATTTGGAACTCAGAATTTTTTTAACGATAAAAAGTATTGATGTCATAATCTAAGAATTTGACTAATGCTCCTATTTTCATTTAGAAATTAAAAATGGTTCAGCGTCTGACATATCGCCGTAGGCTGTCCTACAACACAGCATCCAACAAAACTCGGCTGTAAGTATTGGTTTTTAAATTTGTTATAAATAGGATCACAACTTCTTGAGATTTCTTGACTCATCCTTTGCTCTTTTGGATGCAGGTCACGAACCCCGGGTAACAGAATTGTTTACCTTTATACTAAGAAAGTTGGAAAAGCACCAAAATCAGCCTGTGGTGTGTGCCCAGGAAGACTTCGAGGTGTAAGTTCCTACTTTTATTTATTTTTTTCTAATTAGCTTGTCCTTTTGGTGTTTGTAATTTTGTGGACTCCCCTAATTAACCAGGGTCTGCACCCTGAATAGAATTTAGCATCTTTTATTCAGTTTTCTAACACAATGTAAGTTCCTTGAGGGTAGAGACTTTTGTTTGCTGCTTCCCATCCCCAGCACTGAGCACAATACCTGCCTTGTGATAGGTGTTGGGGGTCAGGGGATTGGTAAGTACTTTCTTATTTAAAAGTAAATTTCTCCAGTGCCTTTTGGCATCCAAGGGTTGTAAAGCAGTGGGAAGGAAATTCTATTAAGAAGTGAGCAAGGTGAGACCAACGCTAATTCAGGTAGTGGCATAATTGTAGAAATGTAAACGTCATTTATTAATATAAAGTCTGTGCTGTATTTTTGTACAGGTTCGTGCAGTGAGACCTAAAGTTCTTATGAGGCTATCAAAGACAAAAAAGCATGTCAGCAGGGCTTATGGTGGCTCCATGTGTGCTAAATGTGTCCGTGACAGGTGAATAACTTTTAAAAGCATCTTTTGCAGAGAACAAACCAACCAGTGATTATATAGAATGTTAATAGGACTCAAAACTGATTTTAAATGGGGGTTATGTGTTTATTTGCATCTTTGCTTGATTTTAGGGTAAAGCAGGCCAACCTTTATGATAAGCTTTGGAGGGCTGGTAAACAATGTTGTATGTATTATGGAAAGCTCCTTGGTTTTATGGATGTAAGCACTGGGGCACAAACAGCTAAATGATCAATGTAACAGCCTTTTAAAAATTCTTATCTTTCTTGATCTCTCCAGCTTTTGACACTAAGGGCCCTCAAGTCCATGTCCATGGTTGTCCTCTCATGGATGTGTGGGCATTTCTCCTGGGGTTCTCTCCTAGGTCTACTTCCTTTTATGTCCTCTTGGTTACCTTTTGGGCTCTTTAGGCAGGTGACTGCCAGAATCAATTTTTCCATCCCTGAACTCTGGTCCTTTACCACCAACTGCTTTTGAGTATGTAGAATGGGAACCAACCTCCCTAGGAAGAATTTCAGTTTTTCTGCCTCCAAGCTAACACCCATCTGAACAAAGGACTTCCTGTTACTTCCTGAAGCAGAGGACCGAGCCTGTTACTCTGGTGCTCTAGAATCTTGTCTTTTTTCCTCCTTGATAAACTGACTTCACAGCTTGGCATTTAAATCCCTTCATAGCCTGGCTTCACCCTTCTCTGCCCTGCTGGACAACAGATATTCCCAGCAGGTGGCATTTTAGCTTCTTTCAAGCTCAGGTGCCATTTCCTTCTTCTGATCCATCTTATTTTCATTATTCTTTCTCTTCATAAAACCTACTTATTTGTTTATGTCCTGTGATATTGTGGAGGTCTTGGGATTTCTGTTCTGGTCCTTTCTTTAAGTTCCTGACTCAAGACTTCTGTCTCTCTAAGCCATCATTTGGCAGTCACACCAAAATCTTTGAGTCATTTCCATGGGTTTGTAACTCAGCTTAAGAGAAGTCTGTGCGTCCCATCTGCCTCCTACAGGGGTGAAATTAAACCCCAGGGAGCTAAGTGGTAATTAGATAGAGCTGGGCCTGGAGTCAAGTTCAAATGTGGCCTCAGATACTTATTAGCTGAGTGCCCCTGGGTAAGTCACTTAACTCCTATTTGCCTCAGTTCCTCATCTGTAGAATGGGAACGTACTAGAGAAGGATATGGTAAAGGCCTTGGAACAGTTTGCCAAGAAAACTCCATGGACAAAGTCTAACGCAACTGAACAACTAAGCAACACCAGCAAACTTAAGACTCAGTTAAAACTAAGTGAGGTTTAGTGATTGGCTCACACTTTAGTAGAGATTGGGTTTAGACCTGATTCTTTTTACTCCCCAACTAATGCTCGTAGCCAGGATGGAGTGTGATTGGAAGGGCCTGTGGCCTCTGTGCTGGGTTGCCAACATAACCTAGCACCGCTTTTGCTCTTTGGAAGATAAGCAGGTGATCTCGGACTAGGGCCAGTGGGCCACCGTAGAAGTGCCTTTTCATCAGCGTCATGCACACTTGACCTTCTCCCAGGTTTCTGCAGGTTTAAAATTAATTTTATCAGTTACTCGTTGGAAGCAGTAGCCCATAATTGCTCCCCCCCTTTTTTTTTAACCCTGAAGTGAGATTAGCTTCCCTGTCTTTCCTTGTCACTTGATTACAACTGTTGGTAGGAAAATTTTCTTTTGAGTTGGCATCTTATGGTTCTCTTTTGGATTATTTGAAAATAATTGGATTTACTGTGGGATTTAAATATTCTTTGCTTTAGATCTTCATTACTTACATAAGTCTGGGAACTCTTGAAACCCTGAAATGCAATATTAAAACAGTGGACTCTTAGTGTGGCATGATGGGAAAAGCACTGGATTTGAAGTCAATTTGAGTTTAAATTTTTATCCTCTCTGGGCATCAGTTTTTCATCTACCTTTATATGATAGAGTATTGGTAGAAAGTGATATGGTCATCCAGGGACTACAGAGGCATCCATAGGAAATAGCTTTTAAAAGCATCATTTTACTTGTGATAGTTACCTAGCAAGCCTTTGGTGGCAGGGAAGTGACTTTCCAGGGGAGGGTGGGTGTGTTGTGTATCCCTTTTGCAGTCTGGTGAAACCTGTACTGGGACCCTCAGTGATGATTTTAAATGCATAAGATTTCAAAAGAAATCAAGTAGACTGCTTAAAATAACTAGACAGCATAAGGTTGGAATGTTGCTGCAGTGCAGGAAATGATGAGTTGGTGGAAAGACTTGGATTTAAGAAGGAAGATGTTATCCACCTTCAAAGAAACAGCACAGGCAAGTGTAGTACGTTCTTACACAGATGCATACCAATGTGTATGTGGAGGTATATCTATATGCATATCTGCTTAATTGTGTGTAGCCTTGGGAGAGGAGGAGGGGAGTAAGAAAAAAACATACAAGGAGGAAAACATGGACAGCTCTGAACTCAGTGTGTAGTGTTTGTTATTTAGGCTTTCCTGAAATGGAAATTTATTGCTTTATATTTTGAATCCTCTCAATGTTCTGTGCACATGGCAGTGGTTTTTTTATTCTGTATTTAAGTTTGTTTCTTTATTTTGTATTTAAACATTTTTAAATTACACAAAAAAATTAGTTACTGACAAATTATCAAAGTTCTTTAAAAGTTTATGGACCTCACTTTAAGAACTTCTACCCTTGGGGAAAATGTCAACCTTGAGTCTAATGAGTCTGGTTTAGTTTAAAAGTATTAAAATTATTTTAGAGTTTCCCCCCCTGCCCTATGTTGTAGCACTTAGCACAAGGCCTGATATAGAATAGGTGCTTAATAAAGGTTTGATTGCTTTAATTGGTAGGTTTATGAATTGAGATTTAATTTTAGAAATATTTTTACATTAAGTATTTGTCTTCTAGGATCAAGCGTGCTTTCCTGATTGAGGAGCAGAAAATCGTTGTGAAGGTGTTGAAGGCACAAGCACAGAGTCAAAAAAGTAAATAAAAAGGATGTTTTTTTGAATAAAAGAAAATTAAAATGTATGTTGACTGTTCTGGGCTCTTTTGTATCGCTATTGCTCATCCTTCCTTAAGGTTCTGTAGTGGGGAATGTTTCAGATTTGGACCTGAGGAATCTCTGTGGCTCTCCCATTTCTTATCTATGGGACCTTTGGGAAAATTACTTAACTGTTCCATTCTCATTTGTTAAAATGAGAGGCTTGATTTAGGTGTCTAAGGTACAGTGTACATGTTTATATTTTTAGCAGTGGAAACTTTCAGTTACGTGATTCCTAAAAGATAAATCTAAAACATAGTTATGTTTAAGTTGGTGAGTAGCTTCTGGTGCCCAAAATTTTAAGAAGAGGTGGGGTTGTTGATGGAGTTAGTGTGCGCACAGGACTCACCATAACTTCTGAGGCTAAAACCTTAGGAGAAGTCAACAAACATTTATGAAGAACCTGCCATGTGCTAAGCATTCTGCTTACCAATGACATGCAAAGAAAGACAACTGGATTATTATTAGGAAGAGGGACTCAGAAACCCCTCCAGTGAGCCCTCCTTAAAACTAAGTAATGCAAAAAAGCAGAGGGGATGCTTTTCAGTAAGTGGGGCAGGGGGGAGGGCAGGAGCTCTACTCCAAGGAAGGCTTCTGTAATTGAAATCATCCCCTGCATAAACCCTTATGTTCCCATGGTTCCCATCCCCAGTTTGTTCAAATACATGCATTTGCTTTTCACTCATGTCATCACAAGCCACCCCCTATCTTGATTTTAAAAGTCAGTCAATGGCAAATTGGGAAAGAGCCTGGGTAGGTTCTAGTTTCCTGTCAGTTGGTTATTGTCCAGTAAGTGGGGTCATGAGTGATGAGAGCTCAGTGTTATTTATTAATTTTGGACATGTTTGTCCAAACTGGAATTCCTTCTGTCCATACAAGGTCCCTAAGGATTGGGACCTTGGTAAATGAGGAAACTACCCAGGCAACTTGGCCATTCAGCTAATGAGAGAATGTGCTTGATTATATATATTGGATACAAGAAATTTTTTTTCAATGGGCTAGGAGGTAAAAGAGAATTGTTCATTTAAATAATGGAAAGTGTACTTTTATATTGTTTTACTTGTCTTCATTTGAATGTAAATATAAAAATAAAACCAAAAACACTCTGGATCACATGGTACGCTACCCTTCTTAGTAACTAGGTAATTTGCCCCCTATTGAATGAAACCTTTGATTTTCTACAGCCAGAAGGGATCTCCCAAATTCCCTGCTGGTACTGCAAAGCACTTAAAAAAATCTAATTCTAACCTCACAACAATCCTTGGAGGTAGGTGTTAGCCCCATTTTATGGATGAGGAAACTGAGTCAGACAGGTTACGTGACTTGCCTAGGGTCACGCAGCTGGTGTCTGAGGTTATATTTGAATTCAGCTCTAACACCAGGTGCAGAAGTATGCTACCTAGGTTGTTTTTTTTCTAAATAATTTCATTGGGATCAGGGTTGCATTGGAAAGGAGAGAAAACATAGTTTGACAGTAATTTTTTTAATAAGTACTTTGCAAACCTTACAGTACTAAATAAACATAACTACAGTTTAAATTCGCAGGGCAGTTCCATTTTAGAACTGAAATGATTTCATCATCCTCCCTGCACTGACTACTACGATAACTTCTGAAGTAACCTGTTTGCCTGCTTCCAGCCTCTCATTGCCAATCTCTCCTGCACATCACTACCTTCAAGGTCAGGTCATATTCTTCAAGGTCTCCTTATTGCCACCAGGATAAAATACACCATCTTCAGCTTGACATTTAAAGCTGTGCACAAAATGACACCTGTTTACTTTTCTAGATTTACTTCACACTATTTCCTAGAATTAATGGATGAATGAAGCTTTTATTAGTCACTCACATGCAGAGTTGTTAAGGAGCAACAGATCATAATATCCTCCCCATTGATCTAATAGTATCACTGATATTGAACCATGACAGTGCCAAGGACATTGGTGAAAGGAATGTTCTTTTTCTGGGTCGTTTCTTTCTGGGGCTATAGCCCCTTTAAGAGCGATTACTAGACTGCATCTCCATGGATTTTGCTTCCCAGGATGATGCCTGGGGACACTAAGCTCAAAGCACGGCTAGTCTCAAGGCTTTTGGGTTCAGGGTTCTGGACTCTCCCCATAAAGGTCTGAGGGGAGGTGGTGGTGGTAGTTTGATTTGTTTGGCACATGCTTCCTTCTGTTTTTCCCTCAGGGTGTCCCTCTGCTTCGGCTAAAAGGGTTTGCCTGCCCTGTGCGTGCCAGTCATTTGGCATCTAGTGGGGATGACCGGCTCCCTTTCCACAGAAATTGCTTCCCCAGATGGAAGGGCTGGACTGGAAGCAGGACTGGCAATTTGGGGTCCTATCTGTTGGTAACTGGTCAGCAGTTGTGCTGATAGCAGTGAGGAAGATAGATTCCTTCCCAACAGGGATTTTGATTTCTTCCCTTAAAGATGGTGGAAGGGGTTGGGGCTGGAAGCAAGTCTGGGCACTACTTTTCCCAAGGGTCTTAGGTTTAGGGTCCTAGACTGTTTCCATCAGGATCTGAGGGAGGATGGTGGCTAAGATGGTTGTGGTGGCTTGACTTCCTGGTACATGAGGCCTCCTATCTCTCCCTCAGGGTACTAGTCTGCCATATGTGCCCTATGAGTGGAGCTTAGTTGGCATTTCCAACCAGACTCACTGGTGTATGTCTGTTCCCAGAACTCAACAGTGTTCATGTGGCTAGGGCACAAGAATTGGAATAAGGAAGTTCTGGTTCTGAATCCCACCAATGATACTTTCCAGCTGTGCAGCCCTGGTTAAGTCACTTGATCTCTTTAACCTTAGTTCCTCCATCTGTGAAATGAAGGTGATGGTAATGCATGCAGTACCTGCCTCACAGTGTTGTGAGGTTCAGGTGAGATAATGAAGGTAAAGTGCTTTGCAAACCTTATAGTACTTTCCCAACACCAGCAACTATGATTTCCTTCCTTCAGGGCTCAGCTCAGTTATCATCTTTTAAGGGAAGCTTTTCCTAATCCCCTAGTGGTAAGGAACCCGTCCCTCCTCACATTATTATATCCATTTGTCTGTTCCAGTGTTCTGTTTCTAGCAGGATGTAAGCTCCTAAAAGAACTGGTTTGTTTGTTTTTTTAATCACTTATTTTTATATGCCCACTGTCAAGCCTGGCACATAGGAGGGGCAAGAGAAATGCTTGTTGAATTAAAGTGGAAAACCCCAGGTCCCAGCATTATGATCCATTTGGATCATACTATTGTATATGAGATTTTGTTAACCCACTCAGCTAAAGGATACTGTTTTTCATTTTTACCCTGTAGGTATGGCTTCCGTGTGTTACAATATTTTAGATGCAATTATTTTGTTCATTCACATATAATCTTTAGAATTAGCTCTCTGGCTTGAAACCAGAGAGGGTCTACAAATTCCATAGCTGTGGAAGTGACAAGGTTCACTTAGGCATAACTAATGGGAGGTGATGCACAAACCAAGATGTAGGATCACAAATGTCAACTCCCCATTTCATCCATCTGCAAAAAAGGGGAGGGACAGTCCTAAAGGAGTGTGCAAGTAGCTTAAATTTAAATCATGAATACTGAATAAAATCTCATTGAAATGCACCTATGGGTAAGATTAATGTAGCACACACCTGGCCTAGTTTCTCTATCTTATTTATTATTCTTTTTATTTCTGGTATATTCTCTGGAGCCTACAGAGCATTAATAAAAAAATAAAATGCTGAGTACAAATATGAATTTACTGCTATCAGAGTAGTTACTCTACTTTGTAATATTAATACACCATTTCATTTAATTAAAGCCAATAATCCACTGAAGGCTTCTGGGAGTCACTCTTTTTTTACAGCCTGGTGTAACAGAAAAAAACCCATACTTGGAACCAGAGAACCTGGTTCTAGTGCCAGCCCTGTTATTTCCTAGCTTTGTAACTTTGTGCAGGTCCCATGACAGCTAGGTGGTCCTGGACTGGAATTGCAAAGATCTGAATTCAAATCCTGACTCTAATGCTTAACTAGCTGTGTGACCCTGAACTTAGACTCAGTTTCCTCATCTATAACATGGGAATACCACACTACTACTACTACTACTACTACTACTACTACTCTACTACTCTATTACTACTACTTCTACTACAACTACTGACAGCTAACATACAGCGCTTGCCGTGTATTAGCCACTGTGCTAAGTGCTTTACAAACATCTCATTTGATACTCACAACAACCCTGAGAGGCAATAATCATAACAGTGATAACTAATATGAAGCTATGTATCAGGTACTGTGCTAAGTGCTTTATAATTATTATCTCCCTCTTCACAATAACCCCATGAGGTAGTCCTATCTTTCCCGTTTTACAGATGAAGAAACTGAGGCCTGAGAAGTAAAGGCATTTGCTCTGAGGTCAGATTTGAATTCAAGTCTTTGTGACTCCAGGTCCAAAGCTCTCTCCAACGTGTCCCATAGATACTTTATTTCACTCATATTGAACATCACTCTGGAGAAGTAGGAGCCAGTAGCCAAAAAGCTACACCTGCCCAGGCAAAGTCAAGGGCAAAGCCAAGCAATTCTCTGAGGCATATATCAATACTATAAGTAATGAGGGCAGCTTGGTGGCACAGTGGGTAGAACTCTGAGCCTGGTCAGGAAGATTCATCTTCCTGAGTTCAAATCCAGCCCCAGACACTATCTGTGTGACCCTGGGCAGGTCATTTAACCTGTTTACCTCAGTTTTCTCATCTATAAAATGAGATGGAAAAGGAAATGGCAACCACTCCAGTATCTTTGCCAAAAGAATCCCAAATGGGGTCACAAAAAGTCCAACATGATTGAAATAACTCAGCAAGTAACAAAACAATAGGCACTCTAATGTGAACATACCCCCTATGCACACTATTTTTTCCTGACCTTTGGCCCATATAAAATCCAAGGGAGGCTTATAACTATGCTCCTCCCTTTATTTGGGGCCATCTCCAGTCATCCCAATCTATATGTGGCCACTGGACCCCACATGGCTCTGGAGGAGAAAGTGAGGCCTCACTTAGATCCAATTCACTTGCAAGTCATGACATCATCTTCCCAAGAATGAAGGAAAAAAAACAACAATTTTTATTTAGTTTCTAGATTGGAGAAGAGACAGATAAGTTTAATCAATGCTTGATTAATAAAAACATTAAAAGTTTTAATGTGTTAAAATATAAATTTAAACCCTCTTACCCAACAATTAATATAATTAATTCATGTAATTAATTTTAGTAAACTATAATTTTTTTCTGAACAGATCTCATTTTAATAGTACACCTTACTTTAGGGAAAGTATATTTGGCCCACTACTGGAATTAGCTGCCTGAATCGTCTACATAATTGTTTAACCCCAAACATCCATGATATGGGGGACAAGAATTTTGTACTTCTGTCATAGATTACACTAAAGAGCTGAGAAAAGTGGAACTCCTTTTATACATATAGATACAGAGGGAAGACAGCTCCTCTCTCAAAATATTTTGTTTTGAAGAGATTCCTCATTGAGTCTGGTGTCTAGCTTTTCCTCAGTGATGTAAAATATTATATTATATATTTCTGGTGCATCTGAATGTTGAGTTGCAGTTTGGTTGCATCAATTAATTATATTATTATATATTATAAATTATAATTAGTGTTATCTTTGAGGTGGTATGCTGTAGAGCAACGAGATTATTTCAGTTTCCTACTACTTACAAACTTATGCAATCTTCCTTCTTCAGCAAGTGACCACCAGTGCTTGGATTTGGTCAGAAAACCTGGGGGGTTCAAGTCCTAACTTTATTTATTACCTATGAGTTCCAGAAAACCACTTAACATTTTGAGGGCTTCAGTTTCTTTACATGCAAATGTAAGAATTGTACCTAACTCTTTCTAGCTCTGAATCCTTACTCCAGAATTAAAATCCTTTCTAAATTAGAGCTAATTTACAAACCCAATATAAAAATGTTTGTTTTGTCAAATTAATCTTCTTAAAATGTAGGTCTGACCACATCACACACATACTCTTCCCCACACCCCCGTCCCCATTCAATAAACTCCACTGGCCCCTTTTCACCTTCAGCGTAAAATGCAAAATCCTCTGACATTCAAAGTCCTCCATAACCTGGTTCCCGCCTAGCTTTCCAATCTTCTTACACCTTAGTTCCCAACATGTACTCTTGGATCCAGTGACCCCAGCCTCCCAGTTGTTCCTTTACACAACACGCCCCATCTTTAGATTCCAGGCGTTTCACTGGTTGTTTGCATGCCTGGAAAACTTGCTCCCTCCTCATCTCCGGCACCTAGTTTCCTTCAAGTCCCAGCTAAAAGCCCATCTTGTCTCCTGATCCCCCTTAATGCTATCCTCTCCAGTTAATCATGGTTATATCTTGTCTGTACATAATTGTTTTTCACATCATCTTCTCTGTTACATTGTGTGTGAGCTCTTTGAGAGCAAAGATTGTCTTTTGCTTTTCTTTGCATCTTCAAGGATTAGTACAGTCCCTGGCACATAGTAGGTGTTTAATAAATATTTATCAACTAATTAGTTATGTGATCCTAGTTTAATTAATTAATCAAACTTCTCTGTATTAATTTGGATTATATGACCTTTAAGCTTCCTCCCCACACTAAAATTATATGATTCTGCTCTTTGTAATCTGTATGTGAATAGATTCAGGACCAATCTGTGCCCCTAACTTTCTGAGCCATTGTCCATCCTCTGGCTTTCAGTGCTTTCTGTTCTTCTAAAAATCTCTCAGAAAAAGATCTCCAATCTTCCAAAGCCAAACTTAGAAAAAAGTCACCTCAGTTCTCTGCTTCTATATCCTCACCTTCCAATTAACTTCTCAGTCCCTTGAAACCTGGCTTTTGACTTCACTTTTTGACTCAAAGAGTTCTCTCCATGGTTACCAGCAATCCCTTAATTGCTAAAAACAACCAGATGACCTTTTCTTAGTCCTCATCCTTCTTGACCCCTTCAGCTTTTGACACTGACTCGTGCCCACTTAGACTCACTGTCCTCCCTCAACTCTGGTGACACTGACCTTCTCCTATTCTCCTCCCCCAACATGCATGACTGCTCTTCCTTACTCCACCCTATTGCAAAGTGTTCCCCAAGGCTGAGTCCTGGGCCACTTTCTCCTTCTTCATCCTTTCTCTAGGTGGTTCCGTTGGTTCAGCTCAATAATCCCTATGGTGGTTACTCTTAAATCTATACAACCAGCCCTAATTTTCCCCTTGAGTGCCAGTTCTGGGCTAGAAATCATCATGTAGATGCAGGCATCTCAAAGTAAACATTCCCACAATGGAATTCATTATCTTCCCTTCTAAGCCCATTCTTACTCCAAAGTTCTATTCGTTTCTCTTCTCTGAGTGTGAAGTTTGTTGTTGACTTGGAGGGAAAGTGGAGCCAACACACCGTTGGCAACAGTGGAGCAGAAAAGGAGTGGGCAGCTTTCAGAGATTTGGCATACAGCACTGTATTTGCTCATCTGGGTCAGAACACTTGCAAACACTAAGACTGGTTTGATGAAAATGATGGGGAAATTCAGAAGCTCCTAAATGAAAAACAAGAACTCCACAGAATTTACCAGCAGGATAGTTCATCTATTTTTTTTTTTTTTTGCTGCAAAGATATACCTTTATTTTTTTTTTATTTTTTTTTTTATTTTGTAATGTTTAACAATCACTGCCATACAATTGCGATTTTATCCGTCCCCACCTACTCCCCACTACCCCCCTCCCTCCCCACGACTGCATACAATTCTGTATAGATTCTACATATACTTTCCTATTGAGTATATTTTCACTATAGTCATGCTATGTAGTCAGACTAAGATAAATGAAAGAAATCGTATAACAAATCAGAACATGATACACAAACACATACACATACACAAACATTAGTTCATCTATTTTTAAGAAGGCAACATTTAATTCCATCAAAAGTAAAGTACAAGCAAAACTTAGAGAGATGCAGGATTCCTGGCTCAGTAAGAAGGCAGATGAAATTCAGTTTTATGCTGATAGTAACAATCCAAAGCACTTTTATGATTCCCTGAAAGTTATTTGTGGACCAAAAACCTATGGTGCATCACAACTACTCAGTGTTGATGGAACCACATTGACTAGTGATAAGGACATGATCCTAGAGAGATGGGCTGAACACTTCTTTAGTGTTCTCAACAGACCATCATCAATCAATGCTGAGGCTACTGACCGTTTACCTCAGGTTGAAGTCCTTAGCTGAACTTCCAAATGAAGAAGAGGTTTTGAGGGCCATTAGGGTCCTTTCATGTGGAAAAGCACCTGGTGCAGATTCTATTCCAGTTGAGATTTACAAGGTAGGGGGTCCATTGTTCATACAAAAGTTAACTGAAATTTTCCAGGTTATAAGGCAAGAGGAGGTTATCCCCCAGGAGTTCAAGGATGCCTCCATTGTCCATCTCTATAAAGGTAAAGGGAATAGATCGTCCTGAGACAATCACAGAGGGGTCTCTGTCTTAGCCATTGCTGGCAAGATTCTTGCTAAAGTCCTTTTTAATAGGCTGATCCTTCACTTGAAAGACAGTCATATACTTGAGAGCCAATGTGCCTTCAGACCTTTCTGAAGGAACAGTTGATATGTTGTTTGATGCCCAACAATTCCAGGAGAAGTGCCAGGAGCAGAACAGAGGTCTATACCCAACGTGTGTAGATCTGACCAAGGTCTTTAACATTGTTAGTCATGAGGGCTTATGGAAAATTATGTCAAAATTTGGTTGCCAGGAGAAGTTCATCAATATTGTATGTAAATTTCATGATAGCATCTTTGTCCAGGTTCTGCATAGCGGACAATGCTCTCATGCCTTCCCAGTCACCAGTGGAGTGAAACAGGGCTATGTGCTTGCTCCTAAGCTTTTTAGCATGATGTTTTCAGCCTTGTTGTCAAATGCTTTCAATGAGGATGAACACGGTTTCAAAGTCAACTACTGTACTGATGGTAAGTTCTTCAATTTGAAAAGACCAAAGTGGAGGGAGCGTTGGTACATAATTTGGTTTGCAGATGATTGTGCCCTCCATGCAGCCACTGAAGCTGAGATGCAACAAAGTATAGATCAATTCTCCGCTGCCTGTGCTAATTTTGGCCTAATAATTAACAGCAAGAAAACACAAGTTCTTTATCAGCCACCACCACACCATCCATATGTGCAACCATCAGTTACAACAAATGGAGAAGTTTTGAATGCAGTAGATAAGTTCACTTACCTTGGTAGTGTACTTTCCAAGGATGTACACATTGACAATGAAGTTGATGCATGCATTGCCAGAACTAGCTCAGTGTTTGGAGGCCTCCAAAGAAAAGTTTGAGAGAGAAGAGGTATTAGACTGACTACCAAACTGAAGGTGTACAGAGCCATTGTACTGACCTCATTGTATGCCTGTGAAATATGGACAGTCTACCAGTGCCGTGCTAGGAAACTGAATGGCTTCCATTTGAACTGTCTTAGGAAGATTCTGAAGATCACTTGGCAGGATAAGGTACCAGACACTAAGGTCATTACTCGAACTAAACTGCCAAACATTCAAACTATGCTTCAGAGAGCGCAACTCCAACAGGCTGGCCATGTTGTTCAAATGCAAAATATACTCTTGCCAAAAAGACTATATCACGGAGAACTCACATGGGCAGGCGATCACATGGTGGTCAGAAGGAGCCATACAAGGACACCCTCAAGGTCTCTCTGAAGAACTTTGGATTTGATTGTGTGACATGGGAGGCACTGGCACAGGACTGCTCAGCATGGTGTGCCCACATCAGAAAAGGTGCTGTGCTCTATGAACAAAGCAGAATTGAAACAGCACAAAGGAAATGTAGGATGCACAAATTTGGAATAACCACCCCAAATGTTCACATGAACTATCTATGCTCAACCTGTGGTAGAGCATTCTGAGCTCGTGTTGGTCTGATCAGCCACAGTCGTACACACTGAAACTTCACTTTATCATGGTGATGTCATTTTGGTCCTCTTTGAGAACAAAGGACAACAACCCTCATTTTTATTAGTGTCACCACCATCCTTCTGTTCTCCAGGGTTTGCAATGGCAATCACAGGATCATAGAATCATAGACTTAGAGCTGGAAGGTACTTGAGAGGTCATCTAGTCCAACCTCTATCATTTTACTAAGGAAATCCTCCACCCTGTTCTTTCTCACTTCCCATATCGAATTTTTTTGTTGTTGTTCAGTTGTTTTCAGTTATGTCTAACTCTTCATCACATTTGGGATTTTCTTGGCAGGCATACTAGAGTGGTTTGCCATTTCCTTCTCCACCTTATTTTATAGATGAGGAAACCAAAGCAAATAGGGTGAAGTGACTTGCTCAGGGTCACATAGCTAATAAGTGTCTGAGGCCAGGTTTGAACTCAGGAAGATGAGTCCTTCTGACTCCAGGCTTGGTACTCTATCCACTGCACCACCTACCCTTCCCACCTCCAATTGCTAGCTTTTGTTGATTACACCTCCACTGTGTCTCTCACATTTGACTATCACCTTCTCTCCAATCACATAGCCATCCCCCTATTTCAAATGCCCATAACTTCTTTCTGGACTACTAGAATAGTCTTTTAACTGGACTCCCTAGTTCCAGCCTCTCCCTTCTTCAATCTGTCTTCTACACAGCTGCCAAATTAATCTTCTAAGTCAGGGTTCTCACCATGTCCCTTCTCCAGTCTAGCATCTCCAAAGCCCTCTATTACTTCCAGGATAAAAATATAAATGCTTCTATTTGGCATTAAAGCCTTTTACAATCTGCCTCTGGCCTACCTTTCTTGTCTTATTTTTTTCACAGTGGTCCCCTCCACTCACTCCATGTTTAAGACAATCTGTTCACCAGTCCCAGAACTTGGTATTTTACCTCCTCGTTCTTAGAATGCACTCCTCCTCCCTTTCTGCCTCCTGGTACCCTTAGCTTCCTTCAAAGCTAAGCCCAAATGCTACCTCCTAGGGGAAGCCTTTTGTAAACCCTCTTCTTGTTAGTGATCTTTCCTTTTTCATATTATTTTATATTTATTTCTCTGTTTTCATGTATCTTCAACAGAATGTAAGTGGGGATTGTTTTTAATCTTTGTTTTGTATCCCCATTGCTTAGCATAGTACCTTACACACTACAGGTCCTTAATGAATATTTGTTGAATTGAATATTCATTTAGACCTTAACAGAGAGGCATGGTGCATAGGAAGGCAGTTTTTCAAGCCGCACCTTTGACACTATATATCAGCTGTGTGATCCTGGGCTAGTCACTTCACTTTTTAGTGTCCTCTGAATTCTGTAGGAGCAGTGGATAGACTGCCAGGCCTGGAGTCAGGAAAACTCATCTTCCTGAGTTCAAATCTGGCCTGAGACACTTACTAGATATGTGACCCTGGGCAAGTCACTTGACCCTGTTTGTCTCAGTTTCCTGATCTGTAAAATGAGCTGGAGAAGGAAACAGCAAACCATTCTAGGATCTATGCCAAGAAAACCCCAAATATGGTCACAAAGAGTCCAAAATAACTGAAAAACAACTGATTCTACAACAGTACTTCTCTAAGATTTTAAGCTTCAAAGAAGGTGCTGACCAGCGTTGGTAGAAGGGGCTCACCATACCAAGGAAATCATAGATCCAGTCCCTATCATTTATACCTCAGTATGATTTACTTCTTTACTTCTCTCATGGACTCTCGTATGTTAAATCTGATCATTCTATGTGCAATTTTATTTCTCCCTTATTAAAAAAGGAATTTTGGGTTGGGTATCCAAAGTGTCCCTTTAGGGACACTTAGGGACTTCCAATCCCATGCCCTGTGGCTAAAAAATGTTCCATTTGTAAAAGTAGCAGAAATCAATGAGTAAGCAAAATACATTTCCCAGTGGGGTGTGGGTTTCTGTCCCCATGTTTTAAATATAAATGGTATTTTAAAGATACATGGTGGTATCATCATGGTCCTCCTCGAGAAAGAACCACCACCATACTAAATACAAATGTAAACGCTAAATATAACATTTGGAAAATGGACCTTTTCCCTTACTTGGAGAATCTGAGTCTCTGATGTCCTCTAAGAAAGTTACCCTTTTGTGGCTTCCTCAAAGCAGTTTGGGGGCTTCCTGGCCGAACAGAGAAGCAAAATGCATCAAGATGGTGCATCCCATTTTGAATGATTAAAGAAAAGTGATAATGCTGAAAATGGCCCCTAAAAAAAGGCAACTGAAATTTTATCCTCCTATATTATTCTTTACACAGTATGATTTTTTTTCATCTCTTTCAAATAAAGGGAATTTTTTTTTTAAGTTGCCAAATATGCCAAGCTGTATTTGATTAGTTCTGGGCAGAAGCATGTTTGGGCATTTGAAAACCACAACTGGAACCATCTATTCTGATGGGCTTTAATGCACTGGGTATTTCCTTTCAACCAAACTTGAGAAAAGTACTTTGATATAATATACATATGGAAATATTTTACAACATTCTTAAAAAGTTAGATATTTTTATTCAGCTTATATAAAACACACTTTTCAATGTGTGCAAATGTGGATAAATCAATCCCTTAAAGGATCCATTGTCATTCCTAAATCAGAAAAATTTAGAAAATTTTTTTCATTTTAAAAATCAATCTAAGTTCTTATGACAGAGCCATGTTGACAGTTCACTGTTTTTTATTTAGTCGAATGGCAAACAGTAACAACCGCACCTCCCCAAAAGCCCTTACCTCTTAGTATCTATAGAAACAAAGGAATCTTTGGATTTTTTTTCCCTAAAACGTATCAGTTGTGATGAAACCTATGTTTTGCATAGACCCCTAAATTGTAACTTGTATGCTGGGACAGATTCTTTTGGAGTCTTAAAGATTGTCCCTGCATGTTATTCCTACTCTTTTGGGAGACCTCTCTCTTTCTCTCTCCCTCTCCCTCTCTCCCTCTCCCTCTCCCTCTCTCTCTCTCTGTTTTTTAGTGCTTTTAGAGATCAGACTTAAGAATTGGGAAGGTCAAAGGCTCATCAATCTAGATAGAACTTGAAGGGACCTCAAAGTTATCTAGCTCAAGCTCCTCATTTTACAGATGTAGAAACTGAGACCCAAGGAGATTATGTAATTTACCTTAGGTCACCTAGCTAATCAGTATCAAAGCCAGCCAGCAATATCCCAAATCTCCTTTATCCTTGTATATGTCAGTAAGTCTTCTTGATTTACAAGACAATCAGTTAACATAAAACCCAAACTACTTTGTTTTATTCAACCAAAACACTGTTCCCATGTTTCTGTGAACAGAAATACACATTGGAGGTTTAAAAATATGCTTACATGTTGTGTGGCGGGACCTCAGCTTTGGTGATGCTTGATTGCTAAGGAGTCCTTCACAACCTGGAGGTGGGATTCCTTTAAGTAAACTTACACTTCCATCACCCTGTCAACAAGAGTTCAGTGATTTTAAAATTATAGTGACATGGAGTACTGGGATTATTTTTGAAAGCAAACTCCTGCCCCACTGTGGCTACCACAAGCAACTACATGTTGGCAGCTAACATCAAGGTCGGTTTGTTGTTAAATCGTTTCAGTTGTGCCTGACTTTTTGTGATACCATTTGGGACTTTCTTGGCAAAGATACTGGAGGGATTTGCCATTTCCTTCTCCAGCTCATTTTATAGATGAGGAAACCAAGGCAAACACAGTCAAGTGACTTGCCCACGGTCACACAGCTAGTAAGTATCTGAGACCAGATTTGAACTCAGGAAGATGAATCTTTCAGACTTCTAGCCTGGCACTCTATCCATTGCACCGCTTATCTTTTTGTTTTAAAAAATTGGAATCATTTTTATGATAGCCTCAGAAATCTACAGACTTGCAAATGAGTTTAGTAGCCAGACCACAACAATCACCACCTTTACTTACTTTTATTGGTTGTCAGGTACGGATAAAATAACATGTTTGAGGGGGCATGGGGGGCTTTGTCATTCAGTTGTGCCTGACTTTTCATGATCCCATTTGGGGTTTTCTTGGCAGATATATTGGAGTGGCTTGCCATTTCTTTCTTCAGTTCATTTACAGATGGGGAAACTGAGACAAACAGGGTTAAATACTTGTTGACTGACTACATGATGGTAATCCTAGAGGTAAATAGTGCAAACAGAATTAATTCCATTTTAGAAATGGGCAAGCTGAGGCCTAAAGTAGTTAAGGCCATTGTTCCTGCTATGGCACCATACTTTATATTTGGTGCTTCTATCTCGCTAATACATCAGAAATATGCAGAGTTCATCTACAAGTCTTCCATAATATAACCATAAAATGAAAAGAAACTGAGATAGAAGAATGAAGCTAGTAAGGCAAGTTTCAATGTATTAAAATTAATAAATTCACCAGACTAACCCTGTTTCTTGTGGAATCACTGGATCACAGAGTTCAGAATGCAAAAGACCTTCTAACAATTACAACCACCCCTAAATGGAATGGTTTGCCTCATTAGTTACTGAGTTCTCTGTAACTGGAGGTGATCTTACAGGAACTATTTCCTTGTTCAGAGGAAGGATTCACACTTCAGGTATGGTTAGCCTCCATATTGTCTAATTCTCTTCAACATACAAGGGGCTCAATATTTCAGCTTCTATTTGGAATTCCTTAAAGGATGCATCTTTAAAGAACTGCTAATAATATTTAAGTTCATTTATTCTGTTTCAAGAATAATTGCTGACAAACCATGGTGGACGTATTTTTAAATGAAAAAAGAATAGCCTTAATTTACCCCTATTACCAGTAGCAAACAAGACCTGTCAGTAGTACAATGACAAATTCTTCATCCCTCTGTTGTAACTAAAAGGATTTGAATATTCCTTATTTTATTATAGTAGAAAATTAATTTTCAAATGTAATAATGAGAGAAGCTCCAGGTTCTGTTGTGAAGCCTGAACAATGGAGCAGATTACTTTTCACTACATGATAGGAGGACATTTCTAGAATTCCCAACTCATCCCCACTTCCCTACCCAAAGTACTTTTTCTGAGAAATCACCCAGAATTTGTTTCTCTCTTTGTCAAGGCAGTCTTTATCATCTCAAGGTCTTCTCTTAGGACTTCATCCTGCCTCTTGGCTTCTCTAACCCCTCTGTTGTCACAGTTTCCTTTTCTGCCTTTTTTCATCTGCTCAGACTGTTAAATGCCTTGTTGGCCAGCCCCACTGGTTCCCCAAACTATGTTTCAAGAAGTCCTGAAAGTGACCATCTCTCCACAATGTCTCCAGTTCCCACAGTTAAACGGACCGTGGAGCTGGGACAAGTGGCTAGAGATAACATCAGAAACTACCCGGCTTCCCTTCTTCTCAACCCTACCACATAGAGCAGGAAAGACTTGACATGCAACAATGTCCCACATCTCTCAGGAAACTCTCCAAGGAATTATAGAAGTAAAGATGTACCCAGTTCAGACTTCAGCAAGACTGAAGGTCTTGGTACAGGCATTAAAATGTGAAGGGGAAAGGAAGATGCCAAGGAAACACTTTATACCTTAAAAAAAGTCTGAGGCTTGAATAGCTCAATGAACTTTCTTCAGACATCTTTATAAAGAAACAAACAGAAGGAAGACCAGACAATCAGGATAATTTTGAAAGGTATGTGTAATCTTAAAAAGAAAAATAAGCTGTACATAATAAAGATCTGTAGCTCCATGCATAGTCTCTTGGGGTTTTTTCCCTTTCCTACTAGATATACAAAAACAAAAACCAATTTTAAAAAACGAACTTGTCTCGGGACATAGACCCTTTTAGTACGAGGTGGTACAGTGGACAAAGTACTAGGCCTGGAGTCAAGAAGCATAAAGTATGAATCTAGCTTCAGACTGACTAGCTGTGTGACTGGAAAAGTAAACTAACCTGTCTGCCTCAGTTTCTCAACTGTAAAATATGGATAATAATAGTACCTATCTCAGAGGCTATTGTGAGAATCCAATATGTAAAGTTCCTGGCACACAGGAGGTGCTTAATAAATGTTCCCTTCTGTCTCCAACCATTCACCTACATAAGACCCCACAGTAGTCTGGGAAGTGCACGTTGGCTAAACACCATAAGTAAGGACATTCCTTCAACTAAGGAAACCACTTCTGAACCAAGGTGAATTGTCAAATAGGAAAGACTGGACCTCTCCCACACATCCTGCCTGGCCTGGAAGTAACACACCTCAGAGCTCAGACCCCAAGATCATCAACAAAGAGAGGTTTATGTCAATCCAAGGCCAAGACTGCCCTAGCTGGAAAAGTATAGGTGGCATATGGGCTAAAAAAGAGCATTGTAACACTATCTGAAGGGAACACAGTCACGACCAGCCAAGCTACAGGGAGGCTGAAGACTGCAGCTACCCACCAAAGAGGGAGCCCAAGGTATCATGAGTTACCTGCCCAATAGCAGTTTTAGCCAGAGGTTGGGCTTCTTTCCCAGTCCAATCCAATAGCAGAGCCTGGCAAGGAGCTTGACCCAGTCTCTCAGCAGATGGACTCACTCAGTTGAAGCACCATGCCCAACATGAAACCAGCCCAGCTGAGCAGAGGAGTGGCTCACTCATCACCAGTATTACACTTCACAATGAATTCTGTTAAGGACCTTCCTGAGAAAGAAAGGGTCCTGCATCCTATCAGCTGCGAGGTGCCTTGGCCATGTGTTCCCCATACATGCACTTCACTAACAAGTCACTCCAAGTCCACAGGCCTGGAATTATGGAACTGGGCAAGGGCTACTAGAAATAATCTCATACAAGGATTGGCTGAAACCAGGAGTGCTAAATTTGGAAAAGAGGAAATTTAGAGGGCACACAACAGCTGTCTTCGCACATCTGAAGGGTTGTCACCGAAAGAGGCCTAACACTTGCTGTGCTCATCTCCAGACATCAGTTCTAGGAGAAATGAGCAATAAGGGAGATTTTCATCGTGTCATAGATTTAGAGCTAGAAGGGATCTAAGCCTAAATCCCTCTTTTTAGAGATAAGGAAATTGGGGTTTAGAGAAATGAAGGTCTCTTGCCCAAAGTCACAGAAGTAGTCCAGAGTCAGAGCTGGACTTTAAACCCAGGACCTCTAATTCTTGACCCAGTGATCTTTCCATGATACCATGACCCCTAAGTTCTTTTTAAGGACGTAGACTTCCATTGAATGTACAAAACAATTATAGGGTAAGTTCTGAATGCTATAACCCTAAATCAACTCTATTAATATTATTAAGAATAAATTTAAAAGCAAGAGGTTGAATTCCTATTTATTGCCTCATGAAGTATCTCATTTTGTGGTTCATTCTTTGAGTCATATCCAACTCTTGTGACTCCCTTTGGAGTTCTCTTGGCAAAGATAACTGGAGAGATCTGGGAAACGGAGGCAAACAGGGTTAAGTGACTTGCCCAGGGTCACACAGCTAGTAAATGTCCAGGCTGAATTTGAAATCAGGTCATCTGGACTCCAGTCCCAAAGCTCTATCTACTGTACTATCTACTGTATCTACCCTAACTCTTGAGTTCAGTAAAAAAAGAAAAAAAAAAGATACAGCAAATGAGGACAAACCATGAGTAATAGTGCATAAACTTCATACAAATTGGAAATAATAATACTACGGCCCCGAGGAAAACAATTCTTGAGGTCATGACAGCACTTTTCTTTGCAGTTACTTTGATCGTCTCTATGAAGGGGATGGGTACTTTCTGCCCAAAGGGTAACGCGGCTGACATCATGGAAAAGAAAGGGCATCGGGGCTAAAACACGTCGAGACGGAAGAATCGCCATCAGCTGGGACGAGGCCGGGTGCTCCCTTTTTCCCAATAAAGCAGGTGGGGGAGGCGCCCCTCCCCCCTTCCCTTCCCCCACCAACTGCAAAAGCCAGTGCGCTATGCTACATTAGAACACGGGATCTACAGACCAAAAACCTGCGTTTGAAATACGGCTCTACTTATTACAGGAGTGGATCTTTCAGCCTGTAAAAAAACTGGGGGTTCAATCACCTCTAAAAGGGGCCCTGAGAGCGCCATCTTTCTCCGCAAGCAGAAGTAACGCGCAGAGACTAACACGCAACTTCCGGTCCGGGCCTGAGCTGCCAGGCAACCTAAAGCTCCCACCCACCCGGCCGCCCACTCATGGTCATCCAATCCCGGAGCTACACGACGTCAGAGCCCGCCCAGTTTTTCGGGCGACCAGTGGGGAGCGGCGAGGAGGGAGGGGCTCATTCGTGTCCTCCGCCGTAGCCACGTCGAGAGCTGTGCGGATCCTGGCCGGTTAAACCTTATCACTTAATTGTATCTTAAAAAAATCCCAAATTTCAGAACATCTCCAATATCTGAAAACATTTCAAAATAATTGAGTTCTACGTTTGAGGCTGGGTAAGGTTGCTTGCCACCGTTCTCGTCTTTTCTTCCTCAGGCTTTTTTCTTAGCTTTCAGGACCCTAGCGATCCCTCCCCCACCCCTCAGCACGCTCCCTACGAAGGGTTCTCCTTCCGGTGCCGCGGCGGCGGCGGTAGCGCTAGCGCCAGCGCCGCGCAGTGAAGGGCTTGGGGGCCGTCGGACGTCGTCGCCCCTGCCGCCGCCGCCGCCGCCGCCGCCGCCGCCATGGAGACGTTGTACCGGGTGCCCTTCGTGGTCCTCGAGTGTCCCAACCTGAAGCTGAAGAAGCCGCCATGGGCCCACATGCCGTCAGCCATGACGGTGTACGCCCTGGTGGTGGTGTCTTATTTCCTCATCACTGGAGGTAACGCCGGCGGGTTCGGGCTCGGGGGTTCCCAGCGGGCTTCCGGGGTTCCGTGGACCCCCCAGCTTCGTACAGTGTCTGTGTGTGTTTGTATCTATATAGACATCATCATATTAATCCATCAATAAACCTTACTAAGCTCCAGGGGCACAAAAGGAGGCCAGAGACTGCCCCTGCCCTTCAAGAACTAAACGGGGCAAACAGATCCATACAAAGAAGCTAATCCAATTCAGCGAACATTGATTAAGCGCCTACTGCGTACCTGGGCCGGTCCCTGCCCTTAAGGAGCTTAAATCGAACCGGGGCGGACCACAGGCAAACAGTTCTATAAATAATCATTCAATTCAGTTAACGTTGCTTGAATGATCCAGAGTGGAGGCTAGTCCAAGAGGTCTGTGTCATTGGGAAGTCTGTGAGCCCTTTCTTAAATATCGTTTATAAACGCAAAACATGATATATTTGGGGTTACAGAGGAGTAACTGTTCTCAAATATTGTCTATAAATGCGTATCATAAAATATTTGGGGATACAGAGGAGTAACCCTTTCTCAGATAACGTTTATAAGTGCTTATCATAAAATACTTGAGGTTACAGAGGAGTCCAGTTATATTGAAGGAAAAGTTCAGTTCCCCCCCCCCCCCCCTTCTTGTTACTTCAGGTTAGAGGTACCCTGGAAGCAGAACCAGAGTTATAGAATTTCCTTTGTTCGTGGACAAAGTAATGTAAGCTTGGATATCAAAAGGTGGCAAAGAACCAGCCTGGCTTAGTTTGGAGAAATTGTTTGCCAAAAAGTAGGATACTGGTAAGGAAATTTTGTTCAGCCCCGTCGTTGGAAGAATAAATTGTGCGGGAGGTTTGTCTCGGCCTTATTCACACTAGTGAAATCAGAAATCTTGGAAGCTGTTGTAGTAAGACATTGAAAAGGGTGGGTCCTCTATCCGAGTGATGAGCTGGCAATCCAGTGATAAGCCCCTCTTGGATTGCCTTCAGCCCTTTAAAGCCTTAAAATCTGCTCAAGCTTGTCCGCCTGCTTTCTAATTTCATTTTGGATAAACTCAGCTTTTTTAATGGAGAAAATGTAACTTAAATACTTAACTTTTATATTTGAATATAGAATATTGTAGCTGGAAGGGACTTTAGAAGTCATCCAATTCAGTTGAACCTTTATTGGTGAGGAAATGTCTTAGGTTATATAGACGGAGAGTATCCAAGACTAGGAAGGTTGATAGGGTCATTCTGCTCTGCTCTGGTCACCCCAGCTCTAGAGTATTTATTGTATTCAGTTTGGGGTGCTGTGTTTTAGAAAGTTCTTGAATAAACCGGAGAAAGTTTTTAAAGGGGCATCCAGGATAATAAAGGGCCTCATGCCTTGAGGATCAGTAGCTTTCCCAAATGGAAGGGGGTATTTAGTATTCACCCCAAACTCTTCAGATTTGCAAGCAAAGGCTGGATGACCACTTTGGTGGTATTTCAGGTATAACTTAGGATAGATGTCTCCCTATTTTCCCTCCCCCTTTGAGATTCTCTCCCTGAGATCAAGAACCTAGATTAAGGGTAGAGCTGAGATTAGAATTTGGATCTCCTGATTCCCAGTTCACTAATGCTCTTTAGTAGATCACATCTCTTGACTAGAGAGCCAGCATTTTATACAAGTTTTAAATGTTGATGACAGTGAAGTGGAAATAATATACTCACTCCTATATAAATGAATTGTGAGAAAAATTCTAGAATACTAGCAGTAGTCAGAAGTGTTCTTTTTGCTTATTTAGCCTGTCATATTACAAGTGTAATTCAGTAAATGAAATTTTAAAAATTATTTTTCCTATCTTTATAAATAGTAGTTTACAGAATTACAAATTATTAGTGGGGGGACCTTATTTTCATTCAGTACATTCTCACTTTCCTGTGAGGAAACGGAGGACTAGAGTTCTGTAGCTGCGTCCTAAATCTGCTGGTTTCTTTGCATAATCTGCATCCTCATAAACCAGTTTTCTTTGTGTAATGGAAGTTTTGCTTTTAACTTTACCTTAAATAGATCCTGTGTATCTACATTAGGTTCATAGTTCTCTGCCTCTGCTCCCCCCGGAAACTTCAGACCTCAGAATTTTATTGGAGAGTTTATAGACCCTGTAGGCACCTGTGGACTTTTTAATGTACAACTCCCAAGTGTTTTCTGTAGAGGGTACATCTGTGTTCTTTTATACTTCACTCTCTGACCACGACCACTATCTTCGTATTTTAAACATGATCATCACCCAAGGATCTGTCCTTACTCTGTTTTCTCCACGCTGTCACATCAATCATTTTTATGTAGTTTATGGCTTTAGTTATCACCTCTCTGCACATGACTTTGAGATCTGTATTTTCAGACCTGATTGATGCTTCTAGACTTTAGGAGCATCACCTTTCCAGCTGTCCATTGAACACACGGGTGCCATGTGCGTATTCAAATGGAACTTCAAGCATGCCTCAAACCAAGATCATTTCCCTCCTCCCCTTACTCCAGAACTCTGTCCATCCTCTTAAATCTTACATTCCCATATGTCTGATAGATGTTTTGTTCTTTCAAGTCCTCCAGTTTCAATGTGAATCGTGTTTGATTCTTTTCTCTATTTCTATCCCTAGGGCTGTCAGTTCTTCCTTTGAAGTCTATCCAACATCAGTCTCTTCTCTACCATCTTAGTGCAGGAGTTTCATTGCCTCTTGTATAGATAGACCTTTAGTCCAGATTCTTAACTGCTCTCCCTGCCTTTAGACTTTCCTTCCTTTAGGGCAGTGGTTCTCATGTGTCACAGTAGCCCTGATTTTTTGCTACATGTGTGAATTAAATAAACTTACACTTGTAATTGTGTGGATACGTGTAAGTCAGCTGTCCTGTGGTGTGCTGTGATTCTTCAGGAAAAAGGATAATACTGTGAAAGAAGCAAAAGAAAGTTTGAGAACTACTGCTGTAGTTGATGTTCTGTTAATTCTTAGGTAAATTGTTTGGGTAGCGTCACTCCCCTAATAAAAAACCTTAATAACTCTCCATGGCTTAGCAGTTAAGTGCCCACTGTGTGCCAGGATTGTGCCTCAGTGCTTGAAAGGCAGAAGACAGGCTCCCCCCCCTTGAGCTCACAGTCAGATGGGGGAAACAAAGAAAACAACAGTCAACTCTGTACAGATTGGCTGTAAATCGAATAAATATGAAACGATTGACTGAGGAAAGGCACTAAAAAGGGACTGAGAAAGATTTCCTCCAGAAGGTGGAATTTTGGCTGGAATTCAGAGGAAGCCAGTAAGTGGAGATCAAAAGGGAAAGCATCCCAGGGATGGGAGACAGCTAGAGAAAAGTTTAGTTTGAGGAACAGCAAGGAGGTCAGGGTCACTGCATCAAAGGGTACATGGCAGGGAGGGGTGGGGCATGCGGGGCGGGCCAGCACTTCTGATGTAAGGGCTTGCTAATCGTCTAACCATCCCCCACCTCTCACCTGTGGCTCCAGGAAGCTGTAGCAATGGCCACACTGTGGTAAAAACTGTCTTGGCAGACAGGCTAAAACCAGATTGATGGTAACTGACAGGCTTCAAACCTGTGAGTGACTTAGCAGGATGTCTACCACAAACGTGAAGCTTTTTCTCAGCAGAATGGACAGTTGAAAATAGTTTGTTCCATTGATCTTGAAGGCGGCTGAAGCAGGTGCTATGGAGAGCTTGGTCAGAGGCTAAGGTTATCTACTGATTCTTGTTCTTCCTTTTGTCCTGCCACTGGACTTCAGTGACTCAGGAAGAGAGAGTGAGATTGACGACTTTGTGTAGCTCTGCCTCACTTCAATTCATAAGCAAGTCAAGACATCACCTTGTGATGTCATTGGTCCTCTTTGAAAGTGAAGGACAAGCAGCACCATGGTGGGGGCTAAGGTCTAAGAAGAATGGGAAGGTGTGTGTGGGAGAGGTAGGTTATTGGGCTCTGAATTCCACATGAAGTTTATGTTTGATTGTGGAGGTGATGGAGAGTGATGGTTGGACCTGCATTTGGGAAAATCACTTTGGTAGCTGCATAGAGGTTGGACTAGAATAGGGAAAGGCTGGAATCATGTCAGGCAGACCAACCAACAGAGTATTATAGTATTCCAAGTGTGGGGAAATGAGGGTCTGTACCAGAATGGTGGAGTATCAGAACAGAGAAGGGGGGTATATTTGAGATTTCTGCAAAGGCGAAATCAACTGGCTTTGGCAACAGATTGGATATGGGGGGAAGATAAAGTGAGGAATCTAATGGTGACTCGTCAGTTTTGAGCCTGGGTGACTGGGAGGATGCTGATACCCTAGACAGTAATAGGGAAGTTTGGAGGGTGAGAAGGTCAGGGGAGGTGAGGAGGGTGAGTTCAGTTTTGACTGTGTTGAATTTAACATTTCTGTTAGACATATAAAGTTGGACATGACACTGGAGGTTAGGACTATAGAGATAGGTTTGAGAATCATCAGCATAGAGATAGTTGAATCTATAGGAGTTGATGAGGTTACTAAATAGTATAGAGAAGAAAAGATGACCCAGGACAGAATTCTGTGGGATATCCATGGTTTTTGGAGCAGACCTGGATGAAATTCCATCAAAGGAGCTTGAGAAGAAGCAATCACACAGGTCGAAGGAGAGTCAGGAGAGCAGTATCGTAGAAGTCTAGAAAGGGGAGGGAGTGACAGTGTCAAAGGCTGCAGAAGGTTCAAAGGATGAGAACTGGGAAAAAGGCCATTTGATTTAGCAGTTAATAGATCTTTGATAGCTTTGAAGAGAGTAGTTTTAAGTTGAATTGAGAGTGGGAACAGAGGAGGTAGATGCACTTATTTTTGAGAGCCCTTGTCAGAAATTAAGCTACAAAAGGCTGGAGAGCTGTGGAGCAGAAGCTAGCAGGGTTGAGTACATCAAGTGAGGGTTTCTTTTGAGGATGATGGAGACCTAGGTATGTTTGCAGGCAGTAGGGAACCAGCCAGTGGAAAGGGAGATGTTGAAGGTAAGTGAGAGTGGGCATGATAGAGAAGCCAGTTTGTCAGAAAAGATGGGGTGGAATGGGAGAGTGGGATCAGCTTTGGCAATAAGGGCCACCTCTTCATTCAAAATGGGTGAAGCAAAAGATAGTGGTGAAGGTATCTGGATCATGTAAGAAGAGGGAGCTCTTGGACAATGGCCTTTATTTTTCAATAAAATATGGAGCAAAGTTATCTATTGAGAGGGAGTGTGGAAAGAGGGAGGCAAGGAATTAAGGAGGGTTGAAAAGATTTGAAGAGCTGTTGTGGTGAGATACTAAGTTAATTAGGGAGGTGCAGAAGGTATAGATTGCTTTGAAACATTGAGGGCCCAGTTGAGGTTGCACAACATTAATTTTTATTTGTGAGTGGACCTCATCAGTGTGATTTTTCTCTACTTTTGTTCAGTAGCATGTATGTAGAAGCAGAGGCCAGAGATGGTAGGGATGATCCAAGGCTGAGGCTTGGCAGGGTGAAATTGAGGTGTGAGGGGACAAAGGACTCAAGAGACAGTATAGAGTTGAACTAGTTCAACAAGGGTCAAGATAGTGAAAGGAGTAGTGTAGCTAGTGTGGAAGAGATGACCTGAGAGGGAGCTGAGGGGACAGGCTTGTTTGGAGCTTGTGGTGTAGATGAAAAACAGGATTTAGGGTTTCAAGGCAGAGGAAGAGTTGGAATCATAATAGATTGTGATCAAATTGGGGAGTTTCAGGATTCATTTAGGTGACGCTTGTGGGAAATGCCAAGTTCACACCATCTTTGTGTGGCTGAGGTGGGGAGGAGGAGCACTCCACCCTGGCCCTCAACAATTCCCCCTTTCTTTTGTTGTAACCTGAGATAAGGTACTTGGGTTTGAAAAGCTTACCCCAGAGAGAGAAGGCACCCATGAATAGGTGGCCATACAGAGAAACAAAGGGATAGAGAGGTAATATAGATATGAGCCAATGGAACAGGGATGCAAAGGGATTTGTATTAGCAACATAATCCCAAATCGTGCTTGCAGCTTCCTGGGCGGTCAAGATTTCCCTTGGAGGCCTGATCTATAAATCATGTATGGTGGTATTATAATGGACAGGAGTAACACAAATAGAAATGAACCTATGATCACATCTTATGAACAATCTTGTTTCAAAAACATCAACTTTGTTTCCCACCACCACAACAGTTTCCCTTAAAAGTATCCATTAAATTGTATTTACGGATAAACCAATTGACACAAAGGAAGCCGATGCTGCCACAAAGCTTATAATGCCTAAAATAATGCAACTTATACATCTTTTCTGTCTTACTTTCAACATTAGCTGATTAAAAGTTTGATCAGATACCAGCCTTCACTTTTGACAGGCATTAAAGCAGACCTAGGACACATAATTACAGATATAATGCTAGTGTTAGCTGTATGAAAACCAATGTATTCAGTGATAGCACAATTAAAGAATGTTATTTCCCAATCATTCTATCTGTATCAATTTGTTTCCCAAAAACCTTAGACCCATGTGCTACCATAATTACCTCCTCTATCTTCCCTCCCCATATCACTGGTAAGCCAAGCCGCGGATTATGTACAAAAAGTCCATCTATCTTCTCTCAATCAGTTCCTTCTGCTGCAGTGGTCAGCTGGAGGGTGCCCAGAAGCAGAACGAGTGTCTTCATTGTCCTGTCAGTCTGACTGCGGGTTCATTGTGGTCTTGGCTTTTTTTTTCTTTCCTCTTTTCCTCCATCCTTATCTTCTCCAATGTATGGCAGAGGTCAGAGGTTTCTTTCTGGTATCCAGATCGTTTCTTCACCATTTCCTGTGGAAACACAAGCATACCCTCGCCCCCATGTTAACCCAGGGCCTGTCTTTGTGTTGTTCCATTTCACCTTCACTTTTTTCCAATCAGTGAGGTGTGTTTTGCCTTTTTGAAATTTTTGAGCAGGCATAAGCCCCTCTCTATCTGGTGTCAGGTACACAGCACTATATCAACTCTTCTCCTTATTCTTTTGCCTTCTTCTCCCTCTTTCTTTTGTTTTTGGAGGAGAGTTTTTATGTCATGATTGAGACGTTCTACAATGGCCTGACCAGTAGGATTATATGGGATGCCAGTTCTATGCTGTATTCTGCATGACAGACAGAACTTAGTAAAGGCTTGACTAGTTTAAGCTGGACCATTATCTGTGTGTAGAGTTGCAAAACACCTGAACAGATGACCAATAACAAATTTTATTGATTCCCCAGTCAGTGGGTGGCAATAGTATGACCTGAATATGTGTCTAGTCACATGAAGGCATTTATCCCTTCCAAATTTTGGGACATGTGTGACATCCATTTGCCATATTTCAAGAGGATTGCATCCTCTAAGATTGATGGATGTATTTGATGGAGCTGGCAAAAACGGAATGCAATGTAGACAAGATGTTACTACAATGCTTCTTGCTTGCTCTCTAGTTATGTGAAATTGCCTGCAAAGCATGGAAGCTTACTGATGAAACTGGTTGTAGGAATGCTGTGCTTCTAAAACTGTCAGTGTGAGCAAGCTGTCTACTTGTCTATTTCCCTCTAAAATAGGCCCTGGCAGTTGTGTATGGGATGGGACCCAAGATCTTTTGGGGTAAGGGATGAAGGGAATTTCAGCTTCTGAAATTGCTTCCTGCTGAGATTGGATGTAGAGCTGTTCCTGCCTCAATGGGTCCTATTCAAAGAATACATAGCTTGAGCAGTTATCTGGAAGTTGATGGCTTGCACTCTGGAAAAGACAAACCTGGCATGGAGGTTAGATAAAGACCAAACAGGCACAAAAGGAATATAAATAAAGGACCATTTCCCTGCCGTAACAGGCAAAGGAAGGCCAGGCTAGGCCAGGCCAAGGGCAACAGATTTGAATATGAAAGACCAGAATTAAGTGGGAAGATTCAGGAAGACCAGGCTACAGATTTGAGTATGAAAAGCCAGGTTAAGTGGCAAGATTACCATAGACAAGATATCTCACAAGTTATCGCTCTTTACTAGCATAACTCTATTGTCTTAAACAAAAGAGATTGAACCTACAACTGAATAGATGTACATCATTGTTTCACAGGCTAGTTTCTCCTTTTCTGATTACATTTACTCTGGAAGAAAAACTTTTATTAACTTTTGCTTAGGTCATGGAATGACTACAAATTCAGATTAAAAGAGCAAGATCTTTTCTGCTTTATAGATCATTACATATTAACTTATCAATACATTGTCTTGAAAATGAAAATTTAGTAGGCTTTACAAGAGATTGTTTTAAAATATTTCTTCTAAAAGTGTTTTGTTTCAAAACAGTTTAAAATTTGTCCTGATGTTAACAGTCACTATACTTTTATAAAGAAAATAGTTGAAAACCTTTAAAATGATAGTTCTCTTTTTACTTTGAAACAAAAATAAACCTTTAAAATTAAAATCCATTAAAGCTTAGTTGGTATGAAAATGTCCTTAAGTGATATGATTGCCCAAAGTATTAGAACAAACCAAATTCTTAATTATCATAGAATGCCTAAATAACAAAATGCTTTAGTCAGAAAGGTGCAATATATACTTCTCACATTGATTACAGAAAAACCTACTGCTTATAAAATTCTTTTGAACAATGGGGACAGCTGAAGTAGTTTACTTAAACTGCTAAACATGTTCTATTCAGGAAATAATATTAGACTTCCCAGTAAGATTACACAAAAGGGTCTCATATGTTTTGTTGGTCATTTACTATTGATCATAGAAATTTGCTTTATAGAAAGAGAAAACAGGGACATGCGACATAGCAAATGACAGGATAAAGCATCCTTGACTCTGTTTGAATTCAGATAAGAGCAAAATTCTCCAATTATATAGTATCTGTTTCATAGCCAGACCCAGAAATAGTCAGGTGGGAAATGTTGCCTTTGAGTAGCTTGTGGTATTTCTCTCAGATACTCATTGCAAACAACCACACCTAAATTCAAACTCAAAACAAAAATATTTATGGTCTCAAATGTCTTTCGCCTTAAACAGCAAAATTCACTCATCAGCTCAGAGCCAGATAGTCATTTCTATTCTCGTGGAGTTGCAGTAAGCAATAAAGATTTATCTGGACTTATACGCATAAGGGAATTCCATTAAGATCCTTTCTTTTCAAATTTAAAACTTGTCCAGATGTAAAAGCCAATTGCCAAAATTCCTCTCCATATATTACAACTTCTGAGCAAGTCCTGTTCATTGTTTATAATTTGCATAAGCCAATCAGGTTTCTTTCTTAGGGTTGATGACTGCACCTACAGGAATGGTTTCCGGGGGCCTCAGCAATTGTACAAAATTAAGGAGATTGGTACCACACCCATGCCTGCCAACCCCCAAGCATACAGGAGGACTGTTCTGAATGGGCAGTTCTAAATAAAATTGTCATTCAATTCCTTTCTTTCTACATACAGTAATCAATTAGCAATTTTAGGTTTAGCATTAAAACAGTAACTCCAAATAACAATCTTTACAACTTTTAAAATTGTTTTAATAGAAACTTCTTTAACAGGGAAAGGTGAAAATACCTGGTTTTCTAAATGACAGTTACAAAAACCAAAACATTACAAGACAAAGTTAGCAGGACTGAGAAAACTTAAAACAACATGACTGGCTTTTCACAATTTTCCCGACATCTTTTAGTTTCAACAAAATTCAGATGAGAAACTGGTTTCTCTAACACTGTTTCTGGATTGCAGGAGTTACTCAATTTTTACAATACAAGACTATTAACACTTTAGAAGCACAACAGTAACACACATAGTGAACCTTAGGTGTCATTAATTACATTTCCAAACCATCATATATAAATATTAATAGAAGACTGGGCTTACTAAATGTAGGGGCTGGTTGGCTTGTCATCTCATACTGCTGTGACCCAACCCCTACCCTCGGGGAGGCTAAATTAAATTCCCTACTGTTCTTTAACATTCTCTTCCCTTGATCAAATCTGGGATGATAAAAGTTACAATTCACTGTAGTCCTAGTTGGATGATGAGTTGAGGCTGCAGGGCAAAAAAATCTTAATGGTTCTAACCTTTACTCAAGTAAATTTTACAGTGTCCACTCCATAAGAACTTCTTTGAAAGAGAGGGCTTTTGAATCTATCAGCTGAAGTGAGGGAGACTTCTAAACAATTATCCAGTGGCGCCAAGTCCCCTCCATTCTATTGGAGAGTTCAAAAGCTTTATCTCTGCTGAGGTGTCTCTTTTTCAGATCTCTGCATTTTTCCAGTTTGCCTTAGTGCCAAATAATGTAACAAATTCTGACCTATCTTAAACATCCAGTTAGGAGTGAAATGTTTCAGTTAAAATATGACCAGAATAACTACTTTTTGGTTATTTCCCATTATACAAAAACTTGTCTTTTAAGTGAGGCATGAGATAATTAAAATGCTAGTCAGCCTGCCTCTCTGATATGAGGGAAAAAACTTCCCTGATTTCTTCTTGTCTTTCTCTCTGCCTTCACAACCTGGCCAGGGTTAGATGGTAGAAAGAGAGAATTTTACCAACAACTTTCCAACAATTTCCAAAACTTATATGCTTTCCTTAAAACTGCACATGCGTTATTTCCTTGTATACCTTATCTGAAACTGCCTTTAGCAGTCATATAAACTAGATAATATAAGATTAGCTTCTCTCTTTCTTTTTCCCATTCTCCTCCCTGATACTGCAGTCATTAGAGAGAAGGGTCTAGGGCGAAGGAAAGAGAAAACATGGTAAAGAGATTAACACACAAACACACTGGCACAGAACCTAGAGACAGAATACATATACACACAATAAGACAGAATTCAAAAAACCGAGAAAAGATTGCCAGAAATCCTCTGCATAAATTAGACCTATGGCTTGATTTCTTTTACTTTGTTCCAAGCATACTTTGTGAAATTCAAATTTCCACAGCAAGTAATCTCCTTCAAGAGTGGTTTTATCTCAGTTACACGGATCAGTGGGGCACAGGGCTGTCTGAGAAATGCTGCGTAGAAGAGACTGAATGTAAGGATCACTTGGTCCATAATTGATTGCCCCTTGTGTTGATTCCTTTAAAAATTTAAAATCCAAAGGGGTGAATTCTCTTGGAACTCCTCCTGGGTTAATGGGGTCTGGGGTTTCTGGAGCAGTAAAGAATGTAAGTGGTTCTGTGGGAGCCGAGGGTTCCAGGGTGCTGAGGCTTCCTCTGACCAGGAATCCACCTCTTCTTCCCCTTCCTCCTTCTCCGCAACCACCTCTCTATCTGAGTGTTTCTGCCCTTAAAAAATATCTGACCCATTGTTAACCTGTTATGAACAGAATCTGCCTTTTGATTCCATTAACACAGTAAGCTCTCCCCATAAGCCTGTAATTGCTGAGATTTTACTGTGCCTGCATGAACCTCAGACAAAGTGAAATGCCCCCACAGGGGTTCTTCGAGGCTTCCCCTTACCTTAGTTACCTTGTCACAACCCGGAGCTCCTTTCCAGGGGGCTGTTATCACCATCTCCTGTTTAGTAACAAGGGGGCGGGGATGGAGAGCCATTCCGGATGATAATGAGCACAGTCTCAAAGAACAGTTTCCCCCAAGGTCTATCCAGATCTTGTCAACCACACTCCACCCTGGCCCTCAACACGTTTCAAGTCCAGTCCCTGAAGCCATTGTCTAGGGGAGCAGCCCCTGAGGAGTGGGACCTGGCAGCTGCTTCTTCACATGCTGCCATTTCTACAGAACTCTTCAGCCATCACCAGAGTCCTTGGCACTATCCAGTGGCTCAGTATCAGAAGTTGATGATGGTTTTATCAGTAGAAATGATGTTACACAAGAGACATTGCCATGTGTTCTATCACTGCACTCCAAGGACAAGGAGACCTCTCCATGTGTCTTGGAACTGAAACCTCTATGTGTTATCTCCCCCCACTAGACTGCAAGAATGTCTCTCCCCTTGAGAGGAACTGCTCTCTTTTTTGTTTGTATTCCCAGTGCTTAGCATAGTCTTCTAACATAGTAAGCACCTAAGTCCTTTGTGTTCATTTATATACTCAGTTATGTTGTTCCCTTCTCTCAAGGCTGTGTTCAGGTACCATCTCCTCCAGTAAGCCTTTCTTAATTCCTCCAACTAGAAGAGATCCTTGACTCCTGTCGAAGCTCTTTGTACCTCTTCTGTTCTGTTACCACATTGTTGTTATTCAGGCATATCCAACTCTTTAAGATCCCAAGGACTTTTTTTCGTGGCAAAGATACTGGAGTATTCTGCCATTTTTTTCTCTGTTGTGTTTCCATTTTACAGATGAGGAACTGAGGCCACTAGGGTTAAGTGACTTGCCCGGAGTCACACAACTAAGTGTGTGAGGATGGATTTGAACTCAGATCTCACTGACACCAGGCCAGTACTCTATCCATTGAGCCACCTAGCTGCCTGCTACCATATTGTAATTTGTGTTATTTTTTTTTTTTGCCTGTAAGTGAATTATGATCTTGATAAATGGAGGAAAGTGCCAACTGGTTTCATAGGGTATAGAGTTGGAAAAAGATGTTAATCTCTCATTTTCCAGAGAAGGTTAACCAGACTAAGACTGTGTTGTTCAGGATCACACAGGTAGTAAGTAAAAGAGCAGAGATTTGAATCCATTCAGGCTGGTCCTCTGACTTTAAAATGCTAGGTCTGAAGTAAGGAAGACTCATCTTTGTGAGTTCAAATCTGGCCTCAGACTCTAGCTGTATGACCCTGGGCAAGTTACTTAACCCTGTTGCCTCAATTTCCTCCTCTGTAAAATGAGCCAGAGAAGGAAGTGGCAAACCACTCCAGTAGTTTCTTTGCCAAGAAAACCCCAAATGGGGTTACAAAGAATTGAACATGACTAAAATGACTGAACAGTCACCACTTGCTTTAAATCCACTGCTCTTTCCATTGGCACCAAATTTGATATTTGAGGATAAGACTACAGATCCATCAAAACATGTGTCTTCCCCTCCACCACCACTGTTTCTTCCCTCTTAGACTATAAACTTTGTTCTTATTCATCTTTTATCTCTGGTACCTTGCACATTGTAGAGACTTATAGATTTATTGAATATGACTAGATGAATGGGAGGATGTTAGAGCTTTTGCCAGAAACAGACAAGTTAGGAGGTACAACTGACTTGGGAAAATAATGAGTTTGTTCTTTAGGGCCGGGATCACTATCTGTCACTGAATAAATATTTGTCAAATGAATGAGTTTAATGTTCAGTTGAAATGTTAGTTATTTTTGAATCTTATTTAATTGTTTGGAAACCAAGTATAATTTTTTGTTTTAAATTGTATAAAGCCTAAATCAACCATAGTAAAACATTTTCTTAATCCCTGATAGACTTTATAATTCACTAGACAAAAGAATTTGCAAGGTAAGTTTGTAATAAATTCCTATTGTTTAATTTGGTCCATTTCGGTTTCCAGATTTTCTGGAAGGAGAAAAGTTCTGTTCTTCTCTCCTAAAAACCGAGAATCGAGAGTATAGTGTCATTAAAGGCCAAAGGGAGGCACAGAATTTGTACTGGGGAAAAGTTTTTTATGACATTAGTCAAGAAGAAAGGGAATCTGGACATGGGAATGTAGCAAAGAAATAATACAACTTGATGACAAGAAGGTCAAAGGGTCACTTAGGTTAGAGGCTACAAATTGCCATTCCTAAGGGGAGCCCAAAGCCAGATTTAAAGTTAAGTGAGTGGAGAAAAGCACATAAGTTTATTAGATAAAGGAAACTAATAGAGATCATGTGAGGATCACAAGAGTTCAGGGCTCTGTAACTGGATGTATTGGCAACGGTGAGGCTAAAACACTTGTTTCCTGGTATCCTCATGGGCTGTTGTGGTCTCGCCATCTGTGTGACCATCCTAAAAGTGAGCAGTTTGCTGAGACTGCCAACATTATCCTATTGAATATCAACAGAAAGATTAATGATAATACCTTTATACTGATTTTAAAGTCATAATGAGAAAATAATCAAGATTATATGATAGTGCTTCAAACCTCTTCGTTTTTTAAATGTGGTAATATTGTTTTGATATCTATCCCCTCCCTACAGTATCTTCAGTTAGCCAGTGACCCTCTTTGCCTGGTACTGTGTTAGGTGCTGAAAATGCGAGTACTAGGAATGAAACTGGCTCTACTCAGAAGGGTTAAGCAAAAAGATGTGTAATTAGGTGATTGGCACTTGGTAGCAGATGTAACTTTCCACTTTGCAGTGATCTCGTTTTTAATTGCCAAATCCATTAAACTTTTCTCAGTCCTCATCCTCCTTGACCTCTCTACAACCTCCGGCACTGTCACTCACCCTTGTCTCCTTGTTTCCCTCTGTCCAGGTTTTCCACCTGTCTGACTGTTTTCTTCTCTACTTTGATGCTTCTTTGTCCAGGTCACATCTACTAATGGAAGGTTCTCCTTTCTAAATAGTGATTCTCTTAACTATCTCATCAGCTCCCACGGATTCCCAGGGAGTGTTATCTGTCTGCTAATAATTCTGATCTACTCATCTGGCCAGAATCTCCAGACATCTTGCATTGGATGTCCCTGTGATGTCTGAGACATGACAAACTGTGTCTGTGATATTGTTGAGAGCACCGCCCAGTTTGTCCTGTTCAGTTCTTGTTTGCATTGTTTGTATGCCGTTTCCCACTGAATTGTGAGCTCCTTAAGAACAAGGACTGTTTCTTCATTTTCTTTGTATTCTGAGCACTTAGCGCATTTCTTCATAGAAATGTTTTAACTTTAGTACTCTGATGTAGCCATTTAATTTGACCTGAATTTGGCCTGAATTAATTTGATTCTGACCTAAATTAATTTGATGCAGCTGCATCTTGGTGTTATTTCAGCTCTGCCACCTTATATGTTAGTTCAGTCAAGTCTTCCTTTGTTTTTCTGTATATTCTGAAGAACATTCGTTCTTCATGTTGTAATAAAATGTTAGGACTCATATAACGTGTTCACATACTGTTTATATAACACAAGTAGTATAACTGTTTCCCAGTCATTGGGCACAAATTGGTTTCTAGATTTTTGAAAAAGGTAGGTCTTAAAATTAAAGACATTTAAATATTTCATTTGATTTTAAATTTAATGTATATAGAACCTCTCCAGGAATAACTCAAAAATTAAGGGAAAGATTTGTTTGAAATAGTTACGGAGTATATATATATATTTTTTTTTTCCAAATTCAGGCCATAAATTTGTATTTTCCTTTAAACAAATTTTGGGAGCCTTCTCTATTGATCACTTTGCAGCAATACTAAAAATTAAGACTATGTCATTCTTATCTTGAAATAATTTTCTAAAATTCTGAACATAAAGTTAAAGTCTTAAATAGACTTGTTTGATCTTTACAGATGGAGAAAAACAAATCGTAAACATTTTTTATTTTAATAAACTATTTTATATCTTCAGAAAAAAGCTAAAGCTATAATATTATTAATCCAGTCTAATTTTCACTGTTATTTTTCACATAGGAATAATTTATGATGTCATTGTGGAACCTCCTAGCGTTGGATCTATGACAGATGAACATGGACATCAGAGACCAGTTGCTTTCTTGGCATATAGGTAAAGTAACTGGGGATGGGGTGGGGTGGAGGTAGGGGGTTGAGAGACAGAGCAATGTTTGCTTATTTTAAAATGCAAACAAATTTCCTTAGGGAAAGCAGCATTATTTAAAGAATAGTTGCCTTCAATGCTAGCTTTTGGAGTGACTGAGTTTATTTTTTCTCTAGGGGAAGTATCTCAAAAGCATCTCCACATCCTCCTATAGCCTAGGTTTCTGCCCCAAAACTTTTGGGGAGTCCTGGGCTCTGTCTCTTAGGCCACCCTACCCCCCTTAGTCCCTGGAGTCACATCTCATTCTCTCTGTTCCCAAGGTCTCTGGCCTGATGGTGCCAAGCATTGCTCTGCTGGTGCCATTATAGGCCGGGCAGATTTCCATCATTTGGAGCTTGAATCTCTGACGAGAGAGCACAAATTTAGGAGGTTTTGAACTCTTTAAAGTCCAGACACATGCTGCCCTTGTTCTTCTGTTCACCTGCAGGGATCTTTGCAGTGCTGGCTCTGAGGCCTTAGCATATTTCTGCAGTTTGGAGCTTGGATCTCCATGGCCCCAGAAAGAGAGGTGTAGGGGCGTTGCATTTTTTGCAAGCTCATGAGTTGGGTGGCTAGTTAGTGTGGTGGGCAGTGGAAGGGGAAGTGCTGAGTGAGTTAGGTACTGGTTCATGGAGTTGTTATATTTGGGGTTCCATGGAGACAGCTGAAAATGTTGATGCATAATTTCTGTTTTGGAAAGGTTTGAGAAGTGAAGATTAGAGAAAATGTTCATTCTTCCATCTTGTATTTTTTTTTTGAATTTTTGGTGATTGTATTTTAATATAATTGGTTTTATTTGTAATTTCTTTTGTCTTTTATTTTACACATTTAAAAACAATTTCCAAGAAGTATCCTGTGACACAGAAAGTTAAGAACACCTGTCTTAGAGGAATTATGCTTTCCTCAGTCACTTGTTTAAGAAAGATCCATCTTCTTTAAGGAAAGGTAGCCATCCAAAATGAATGCATTATAGCATGTGTGATTAATAAATATGATTTCTTTAAGCTTGTAGAACATAAGATCAGCCTTGAAATGTTCTCAGCATGATGAGTTATGTTCAAGTAATGAGTGTTCTTCTAAATTTCAAATATTCCCTTAAAAGATTTCCCCTTTAAAAATGAAAATAGTTTACTTATCACACAAGAAAATATCTATTAAGTTTAAAATTCCTTTGCCATTGATAATATGTATTTGAACTTGTGTAAATGTTTTACACCTGAGTTAAGCAGAATGGCATTCTGTATGAAAGTGAATTTTGGGAGCAACACAGTTAAAAATGATTTTTTTTCCTCTAGATTGAATGATAAGGAAATGAAATAAGGCATTAAAAATAATTACTATTCTACATAATAGACTAGTTGTAAAATTCAGAATGAATGGTTAAGAAAAAGCAAGAACAACAACAAAACAAACCAACTAGAGTTTGGTTTCAAAGAGTAGAAAGAGCAATTTGACAAATCCAGCCAGTCCAGCAGCTGTGTCTGCTGTACATGTGGTGTCCCCTCTGCAGAGAAGGTGGGGGTAAGGGCTATGTTTAGGAATCCTAGTTTCAGACTAAAAGGAAAAGCTGATCTTGAGTCCAGGAAAGTTTCCTTTTTATGTTTTCTGCAGAAAATTATTCTTTCTTTTACAGAGTAAATGGACAATATATTATGGAAGGACTTGCATCCAGTTTCCTGTTTACAATGGGGGGTTTAGGTTTCATAATCCTAGACCGATCCAATGCACCAAATATTCCCAAGCTCAATAGGTTTCTTCTTCTCTTCATTGGTTTCGTCAGCGTCCTCTTGAGTTTCTTCATGGCGAGAGTGTTCATGAGAATGAAGCTGCCGTAAGTCATTAAACCTTCTGTTCGTATTACTGTTCGGTTGTCAAGCTGAATAATGTACAAACATGCCATAAGAAGTTTTTTGAGCTGGAAAGGACCTTAATGCTCATTCTTATCAAACTCCTTCTGTATTTGAGGAAATTGAAGCCAGGGAGGTGATTTGTGATGTAGCTAATCAGTGAATGGGCTTGTCCTAGAACCTGTACCTCCTCATTTAGCCCATTACTCCCAGACAGAATGAGAATCCCAGAGATGGATCCTGACATTAAAAATTCACGGGTCCAAAGATGTGCCCAAAGGTGTAATATATGCTCAAAGAGACCTATATATAGACAGGTATAATTGGCCCACTTGAACATATCTTTGTATGGTGCTGATGTAAGAATATATTTCTTAAGAAATATTAGTAAGGTAATTGACATTGTGTTTTTTTTCTATAGTTTTGGAAGTTATCTTTTTTTGTTTAGTTTTATTTTTATTTTCATTTCCAAATTCTCTCCCTCTCTCTACCCCTTTCCCACTACTGAGAAGTCAAGAATTACAATATCCATTATACATATGAAATCATGCAAAGCATATTTCTACATTATTCAAGTCACATCTCCCCCTTCACCATCACCACCACCACCCCCTCAAAAAAAGGAAAGAAAAAGAGGGGGGAAAAATGATTCATTCTGTGTTTGTCCTTTATTCTATTTGGAGGTAGATAGCATTTCTCATCATGAATTTTGGAGGTATTTTGAAAGAGTTGCCTTTATAATTTTGACACTGATTCCATGGACCTCACATGGAAATCTGTCATATATTTTTTATATATTTTCTAAACTTTTTGTAGTTTTAGCTTCCAAACCTAGCATTCTACTAAAGTCACCAATGTCCTTTTAAATGCCAGATTGGATGGCCATTTACCAGTTATCTTCCTTCTTGATCTTGTGGATAATACTCCCTTACTGGCCCTCATAGAATAGGATCTTAGACCTAGAGCTGGGTGGGACCCCAGAGTCCGTCTGGTTCAACCTTCTCATGTTACAGATAAGAAAACTGGCCCAGTAAGTGGTTTGATCAAGGTCAACCCACGAGTAAGCAGTAGAGATAAAGCTTTCAACATGACTCTTGTCACTCTTCCTTTGCTGAAACATGCAGCTCCTCTTCCAACTCTTTCCTGGTGATTTCATCAGCTCTCCTCTTCTCTCCCGTACCCTCTCCTCCCCTCCTCTCCTGTCCTTCATATCTAGCCTTGGTTCCTATTTTTTTATGGAAACATTGAAAAATAGAGTAGGCGTTGTAAAGTATATGCAAATTACATGAGTCTTTGAATTTGGCAAGACAGTTTTTTTTATAACTGATACATTTTAGCGTGTACTCTCTATTTGGGGTTTTTCCTGTTTTCCATTTCCTTGCCTTGTGCTCCCTCTCCCCCAGTCCAGTTTGTGGTATGGCAATACTTCAAGATGGGAGAAGATGACTTTAACATTTTGCTGAAATGGGGCTATATCTCTTATTCATATAAACACAAAACCATAAGATGTACAAATATGATCACGTCCTATCAGTTAAATGAAAACAAATTTGTATTGCTTCAGGCTTCACTTCACTAAGATAGGGCAAGTGGTTTTTCTGCAACATTACATTACTAGGAATTATTATTTACACTCATTATGTGCAAACATAGCTAATACTTAGTTTAGTATTCTGAATTTAGATATGTTCTTTAAATAGCATTCACATCTTTTGTTAACCTCAAGGTCATAGGAACAGATTCTGACTTCTAGACTTGGTTTTCAAAATTTTTAATCTTTATATAAAGAATCCACTTATAGGCCTTATATACACAGTCAGCTAAAATATCACTTTCACATACCCCTCAACCCTGCCACCCACATGTGTAATTCAGTAGGAAAAAATACTTATTTCAAATTAGTTTATTTTTGAGGTCTAGCCAGGAGGACAGAATTTTTTGTATTCATTAATCTCAGATCAAAAAGTCATCTAGAGAGCCCACAAAGAAAGCACCGAATCTTCCCATTGTGAAAATGGGTTTGCCCTTTAGAAGCAAACTATGTCTCGTATTTGAGAATTGTATTTAACTGCTTATATTTAGGGTGTGGAATTTTTAATGATTTGATATAATGGATGTGATTAAATATAAAAATATTATTGCACATGATTATTGCACAGTCATTTTGGGGAAGCTATAACCACCTGTCAATATATGATCACTTTGTCTAAAACAATTTTTTTATCATAATTTAAATTTTAGAAATATTTTAATGTTTAAAGACAAATGTCAGAGCTTGAGTTTAACTTCAGCTATCGTTATCAGAAGGGCTTCTTTTGGCGTATCATAGTACCTGACTTAACAGTGAATGGCAAGGCTAGATGCTGCCAGTTGTCCTCCCCCTCCCTGGAGGATATCACATGTGGACATCCTATATCCCTTCACAGAGGCAGGTCTTATTCTCCCTCATAGGCCTTTCACTGTCATATTGTTTTCCACATTATTTGAAGAGCTGACTCAGCTCATTTTTAGGTTCTAGAAACCCCAATTGTAATTATAGTAGTAGTGTGTGTGTGTTTTCTACATGGAATTGTATTCTGACTTTTACATTTATAAGGAATTTTCTTTTTTTTTTCCTTTTTGAGTTTTTGTTTTGTTTTTAAATGAATTTTTTTCAAGTAAATATCTGCCTTCTTTCCCTTTCACTTTTCCTGTTCCTCATTGAGAAAGCAGGAGAAACAAAATCCCTTGGGACAAGTATAACCAAGCAAAACAAGTTCCTGTATTGGTCATGTCCCAGAAAATGACATCTCATTTAGTGTTTTCAGTCTGTCACCTGTCAGGAGTTGGGTGGGTAGCATGTTTCATCATGAATCTTTGGGAGCTGGTTGGTCACGGTGTTGATCAGAGCTCCTTGGGTTTTCACAGTGCATTGTCTTTACACTACTGTTATTATCCTGCTCTCTTGTTATATTTGCTCTCCTGGTTGTGCTCACTTTGCTTTGCTGTACCTCATATGAGTCTTCTCAGGTTCCTCTGAAACCATCTCTTTGATACACGTTACTGCATAATGGCATTTCATCACATTCATGTACCATGACTTGTTCAGCCATTCCCCAATTGATGGGTAGCCCTTTAGTTTCCAATTTTGTGCTGCTGCAAGTGGAGCTACTAATCTTTTCTTCTTTCTTTAATTTCTTTGGGTGTAAGGAACTCTTTTTTCCTCTGCTTTTATCTTTGTCTTTTTGGATACTGATTTATTACCATAAAAATATTTGGTTAAACATTTTTTTCTAGTCATTAAAAATGTCACTATGGAAGCACCATAGTAATACTAGTACCTCCCTCACAGGATTGCTGTGAAGATGTATGAAAAGGGCTTTATAAACCTTCATGGTTCTTTGTCAATTAGAGATAGCTGGAGAGATTTTGAATGAAGTGGGTTTAATTCTTGCTCTTCACTCTTGCATTTCTACAGGGGCTATCTGCTGGGCTAGAGTTTCTGTGAGGCCGCAAGAGTAACTGGATCTGCTCCTTTTAATGGCATTTCAAAGGGTGTTCTGCCCTCCAGGACAGCACATGGAACATGGATTGACCGGGTCTCAGAAAGACCCAAGGAAAGGTCTGGTGTAAAAATGCAGACGGTTTTTGTCCATGTTTTGGAAAAACCCTCTTGGTCCCATTGATGTGATCAGCTTATAATAATAATGATGATAGTAAGAACACCGTTGTCTTTCTGTATTGCCCCACAACCGTTCATGTGAAATAATCATATCTGTCCTCTTTGCTTTCCCCCCCCTTTTTTGAGAGTAACTGTTTTCCTTGGTATGGTGAAAGTATTGAATAAAGTATTTCCTTATTTCCTACAAGCCCATTTGTCAATTTTACCTGTTCAGGAAAAGGCACTTCTGGTGAAGATGTGCACAAGTAAATTCAGGGAGCTGGAGCCTCCAGGCTGATCACTCTATCCAGGGGATCAGCTTTGCCTTGACCCTTTGTTATTTTAAGTGTAGCTTTCAAAGTCAGTGATTTTATGTGAGACTGTGTTCCCTAAACAATTGAGATGTGTGGAAGGAGCCAAAATAAATCATTTTTCTATTGAACTACTTGTGTGTGTGGTATCTGAAACTAATGTTTTAGCTGATTAAATGAGTGCATGACCTTATAGCCACAGCATCTTAAGATTTGTCTTTTTTTTCTTTTTTTTAAAGACTGAGTCTTTCCTTTCTTGCCTGGGCAGCAGATACTCTTAGACTCGTTTTCCAGGGCTGATTGTTAGGGACATTTTAACCTGCTGTTTTTCTGACCTGGACTGGTTCACCATTTCTTAGGCACCCTGGCGGCCCTCCATTCCCAAAGCTAACTACCCAAATTTAACCCTCCTGTAGTTCTAAACTTAAGTAGTCCACCAACTTCAGCTTCTCCCCAAAGTTGTGATTATAGGATTATGCCACCAGTCTCCCTGTCCGTTCATTTTCACATTTTGGACATGGACAAATGCTTCTCTGCTCCTCCCACCAGGTGTCTCTCAGATCTGTACTTCCTAGCCAGGCCTGCTGGCTTTTCTTGCCCCACCATGGGTTTCTCTTTCCTACCTTTACTCTGTGATTGAGCCTAGGATCTTTTAAATGAGTAGGCTTCTGCCTTTTAGTCTAGGTCACCAGAGCCAGAGTTAGAAGATAGTTTAGATTCAGTCAGAAGGCCACGCTTAAGGGTTAAGAAAGGCCATATGTGGCTGTAAAGGCTGAAGATTCCCACCCCTGGTGTAGAGAGGATGTAGTCCAAGGGCTGGCAAACTATGAACTATGGGTTGGATGGGACTTGTGCCTTCTCTCATATGACCCATGAGCTAAGAGCCAAGACCCTCATTTTGAAGAGGAAACAAGGTTCCTGAAGCTTGACGTGCCCAAGGTCCAGATAATGTATCACAGGTAGTGTGGGGAGAGCTCTGCATTTAAACTCAGAACATCTGAGTTTGAGTCTTTGTGGGGTTAGACTTCTCTCTAAGCTGAGTTTCCTAAATTAACGAAATACGGGGATTTCGTGATCTCTAATCTCCCTTTATTTGAACCCTACCTTCTCTGCAAATCCAAGCCTTTTCCCACTATGTGATGTACACTTAGAAACCTATGTAGAATGTAGGATGCCGTAGATTGAAAAGAATTCATACCAAATACCTAAAAAAACCCTATGTGATACTGCACAATTCCATACTAAATAATGAGCTAATAATTGTGAAGTGCTTAGCAAAGTCCCTAGCACATGCTACGTACACACTATGTAAATGTTAACTTTTATTAGCGGCAGCTATGTGGCACAGTGTGTAGAGCACCAGCCCTAGAGTCAGGAACATCTCCCTGAGTTCAAATCCAGCTCCAGACATTTATTAGCTGTGTTACCCTGGGTAAGTCACCTAACCCTGTCTGCCTTTGGTTTCCTTATCTGTAAAATGAACTGGAGAAGGAAATGGCAAATCATTCCAGTATCTCTTCCAAGGAAACCCCAAATGGGTTCACAAAGAGTCGGACATAATTGAGAAACTACTGAACATATATAGAAAACTACTGCCATATATAGAAAAGTATTCTTATAAGCATTGTACCTATTAAAAAAACTTTAAGACTATTATTAGGCTATAATCTTTGAAAGATAATAAGCATTTATTTTCAAATGTTATTTAGTCTGAACTTCATCTAATCTTTTAAAAATTTATTCTGAACTTAACCTAGATAAATTATTTTCATGATATAGAACAGAAAAATGATTGTACATGAAGCCGTGAATTCTTATATGTACAGTTTGCTTTTCCATTTAAATATATAAATTCAGATCTTTCTTTGTCTCTCTTTCCTTCTAGCCTGTATGACCCTCCTAACCCTATCACAGACTCTCCCTTGCAACCACATTAGGAAGAACAAAATGAAAAATCTCTTGTAACAGCACTGCACAATCAAGCAAAACTGCTTCCTACTTTGCTCATGTCTGAAGTTGTATATCATTTTGTGTCAGGAAGTGGATTATCATTTTCCATCATTCCCTCTGGAACTGTGGTTGGTCATTGCAATGATCAGAATTTTTTAAAATTTGAAATTTAAATTGAATTTTGAAAGTTTAAGTTTGAAATCAAAATTTCAAAGTTGTTTTCCCTTAGTTACCGTACATGTAAAAAAATTATTCATTTCAAACAAACATAAAAAGGAAACAAAAGGGAACATTTCAATGTATACAGCAGAACATAGTGTTCAATACAAAATCATGAAATTCCATCTCACTTTTTTTTAACTGCAATAAATATTACACATTGTTTTCAAAGCTACCCAGCTTTCTTATTCCTGCTAAGTTTTCTTCTCTGCTGTTCACTTTTTATTTTTTTCACCCTCCCCACCCTGTCCTAGAGAAGGCTATGAAGATATACACACATGTATACGTATAAGTAAATATGTAATACACACACATATACATCTACCTGAAGTCATATTGTACATCTCATAAAATTATGAGTTCTTTTTCTGGATGTGAATACCATCTTCGTAGGTTCAAGGCCTTCCATGTTTTTCTAAAATCAGTTCATCTTTTCTTACAGCACAGCTGTATTCTATCACAATCATATACCACAACTTGTTTAGCCATTCCCCAATTGTAGGGCATCTATCATTTTAACCTACTTGATAGTTGTAAGATCAATTTCAAAGTTGTAGTAATTTGCATTTCATCAATAATGATTTAGAACATTTTTTCATAGGACTATGTATATATATATATATATATATATATATACATACATATATGTAAATTTCAATATATATCACATATTGATTTCTTAATTGAAAAGCTACCAGTTCATATCCTTTGACTATCAATTGGAGAATGATTCATATTCTTATAAATTTAACAAAGTTCTATATATTAGAGAAATAAGACCTTTAAGAAACTGAAAATTTTCCCCCATTTTCTGCTTTCCCTCTAATCTTAGCTATATTGGTTTTATTTGTACAATAACTTTTTAAAATTTAATTGAAATTATCCATTTTATGCCTCACAATACTCATGAATTGTTCTATCCACGAGTCTGATAGGTATTCTTATAATTTTCTTGAAATAACTCCCTTTATACCTTGGTCAAGTATCCATTTTGACCTTATCTTGGTATATGGTTTAAGATAATGTTCTCTGCCTTATTTCTGCCAAGTTGCTTTCCAGCTTTCTTAACAATTTTTACCAAATAATGAATTCTTATCCCTAAAACTTAAATCTTTACATTTGTTAGACAAAAGGTTACTATAACTTTACTACTGTGTATTTTATGTTTCCTCTGTTCCACTGATCTACCTTTATATTAGCCAGTACTACATTTTAATATAGTTTGAGATCTGCTACTGCTGAACTTCCTTCGTTTATATTTTTTCATTAGTTTCTTGATCTTGTTCTTCCAAATGAATTTTGTTATTTTTTTAACTCAGTAAAATAATTTTTAGTAATATAATTGAGATGTCATTGAATAAATAGTCAAGGTAAAATTATCATTTTTATCATATTAGCTACCCGTGAACAATTAACATTTTTCCAATTTTTAAAATCTGACTTTTGTTTGTATAAGAGTGGTTTATAATTGTGTTCATGTAGTTTCAGGGTCTGTTTTGGCAGGTATACTCTCAGATATTTTATCCTTTTTACCCACCTAACAGTCCCTCCCCTTTTCTATCCCCTCAACCTCTTATTTCTTTATAAATTTAGAAGACTTTTTTTTACCTTTCTAAATTTAGATATTGTTCCCTCTTTAATCCAGTCCCCCACCCTCACTTGCTTCTTCTACATCAGTTTTTCCTTTCACTCCTCATTTGTATGAGGTAATTGTTCTTTTTTACCTCTTCCTACCAGCTTTTATGTTTTGCAATCAACCCATCTTACTCAACTCAGCCTAAGCCTTTTTGTCAAACTACCCAAGTAATGATGACAGTTTTAAGATAATATTTTCATGTATAAGAAGTAAACAGGTTTACCTTATTAAGTCACTTATAATTGGTCTTTACTGTTTACATTTCTTCTGAATCGTGTATGTCAAGTTTTCCATTGAATTCTGGTTTTTTTGTCACAGATACCTGAAAGTCTTTCAGTTCATTGAATGGCCTTTACTTTTCATTCAAGATTATACTCAGTTTGCTGGATAAGTTATTTTTGGTTGCAACCCCAGCTCCTTTGTTCTTCAAAATGTCATGTTCCAAGACCTGTGGTCTCATTAATATAGAAGCCACCAAGTCTTGTGGGATCCTGATTGTAGCAGCTCTTTTAAATTGTTTTTTTCCTTGTTGCTTGCAGCACTTTCTCCTTAACCTGGGAGCTTTGAAACTTGGCCAAAATATTCCTCTAAGTTTTCATCCTGAGATCTATTTCGGGTGGTGATTAATGAATTTTTTTTTCTATTTCCACTTTACCCTCTCATTCTAAAACTTCAGGCAGTATTCCTTAATAATTTCTTGTAATGTTGTAGCAAGTCTCTTTGCTCATAACTTTCAACAAGTCTCTCTTTGATCTATTCTCTAGGGGAATTTTTTTTTCTCATAAGATGTTTCTTATTCTCTTCCATTTTTTCATTCTTTTGATTTTGTTTTATTTCTTGGTGTCCTATAATGTCATTAGCTTCCTAATGCCCAATTCTAGTTTTCAGAGTTATTCTTAAGTTTTTGGATCACTTTCCAATTGGTTGATTTTATTCTCATAATTTTCTTGGATTGCTTTTTTTTCCCCTAATTTTTTCTCATTCTGTCTGATATTTTAAGCCCTTTTAAAGTTCTTCCAAGAACTCTTTTTTGGGCTTGTGACCATTTCATCTTTCTCTTTGAGTTAGGAGTGGCTTTTTAAAAAATTTCGATGTCTTCCTCTGAATGTGAACCCAGATCTTCTCTATCCTCATAGTAGCTATGTTTTTTCTCCTTTGCTTACACATTTTTATTTTCATTTTGTTTTATTTTTAGCAGCTTATTATTGTAATTACCCCTAGGCTTAGGGAATGTTGCCCTAGACTTTACTTAATCTTTTTTACTGTTATTTTCTGAGTTTTGTCCAAGGGCACAACCTTGGGCACTCTCTCCACCTCTAAGCCACAGCTAGGGTCCCTACCCATGGTGTCCCATAAACACTCTTGTAGCTGCAAACTTTAGCTCTGTCCTCTGCCCTGGAACTGAAACCAGGCATTCTGTTTTCCTGCAAGTGTCCACAGCCAACAGGGTCCCTATTCCTCTGCTACCACACTCCCTGGGCATGTGCTTACTCCTTGGCCACACCTGTAGTCCAGGACCACATCTGGTTAACACAGTTGGGCCCAGACAGTGGAGGGTCCTTCAGCCCTCCCCTACTCATCTGTCTAACCCCCACATTGTCCATAAGGCAAAAGTTCCTGGGACCCAGCTACACTCAGGGGTTGTTGTTTGTTGATTCAACCGAGTCTGCCTGTAGTGTTTGCTCTTAGGAAGAACCTCTCCCTGACGTTTTCTCAAGTTACTTTGACTTTTACTTATATCTGCTCTACATTCGCTTTGAGGCAATGTTCTGTCTTTTTTGTGGAGGAAATTTGGAGAGCCTGGAATTTTCTGACCTACTCTGCCACTGTCCCAGAATCCTCTCCCCTAACCTTGTTCTTGAAAATAAGTAATGATCATGTCATAGAAAATACCAGCAGGTGGTGCAATTTACATGTTAAAACTTTCTAACTCAAAATCCTTAAAGTTTGATGTATCAAAATAAAAACTTATTCCCATTCCAACTTCAAGGGAATTTGTTTAAGCATTTAGCAAATATGTAATTCTTCACTGGGGTTTGGAATAAAGAAAATTTTGATTAATATGTTAAACCAAATTTTTGTTAGATTTTTCACATATAAGTGAATAATGGTCTGGATAAAGGTAATTGAAAGTTACAAATAATTGTATGGCCTTCAGTAATACTTTTATAAAATACAGTAATGATGTTTTTGCCTAAACTTTTCAGAGTAGTTCTTTTAAATTTTAAGAGAATGAATTATATACATTATAATTTAATCCAAACAACATTAAAGGACCATCAGTTCAGCTATAGAGTCATTCTGACCAGTTCAAATGAGTCTAGTTACCTATTTTTACTCCTTCACATTATAAAGGAGGAAACTAAAATCCAAGAATTTATACAACTCGTTGAGTTGTGGTGTAGAGATCTGGTGACAGTGGAAAGCAAGAGATTGTGGCCAGATGACTAGTTAAAAATTTTTCCATTGTCATTAAGAGTATATGTGCCTTATTTTAATAACTACTGCCAGGGCTGTGATGGCACGTATGTCTTTTCTTATTTGATGCTTTCTTTGATTTTTTTGTGCTTTAGGAAGAAAATCCAACCATAGAAGGATAGGTTGGAAGACTTGGATAGACTTTGGATAGAGATAGAGTTTTTCTTTATCAGTACCAAAACTCATCTCTTTTTGGAAAAGGCCCACAGAACAGAGTTTGCTTGCTGATTTGTGCGTATGGTGTTTAATGTTAACAGAGTTATTACAAAGTGCTCTCTTGTTTTTTATCTCATTGGAGGCCCACAACAGTTCTGTGAGGTTTAAACCTTATTCCCCTTTTCAGAGTTGAGGTAGCAGGCTCAGAGTGGTTTAATGTATTACCCAGTTGTGCAGGGCCAAGGCTGGAAAAGAAGTCTTCTGACTTCGTGTCCCAGTGCTACTTAACACAGAGCTTAGAATGTGCTATTTGATGATAACATACTAAATGCTTTGTGTCAAGCTTTATTTCTCTCGTAACTGTGCCAAATTTGTTGCATTGATGAAAGACATGAAGTGGAGCATCCCAGATTGTTACAATAATGAGTCATGTAATTTAATTTTTGTTATCGTGTCCCCAGTATTAATTCAAAGTTCTGCACATGTTGATTGGAAATCCATATAAGTGTCCTCAACTTTTTTTTTAATAATTGATCTAAGCCTGCAGTTGTGATACTTGGTAGAAAGTAGATATACAACACTAATCTGATCAGTGGGTTAGATCCACCTGGCATGGTAATTTATGCCTGCCAGTTGATTATGTAAAAACATTTTTCTTTTCCCTTCCTTCCTTTCTTTCTTCCTTCCTTCCTTCCTTCCTTCCTTCCTTCCTTCCTTCCTTCCTTCCTTCCTTCCTTCTTTCCTTCCCTCCCTCCCTCCCTCCATCCTTACTTCTGTCCTTCCTTCCCTTCTTCTTCCTTTCTTTTTGCTAAAAAGGCCATGTGGGTCTTACCCTGGAATTATTTGGGTTCCTTTGGCCTTTAGGCCAGTGGATATTAATTTTCTTTTTTTGTCTCAACATTTGATTTTATTGATGTTGGAAACTCCTTGTGAGGAAACTTCCTTCGTAACTGAGTTTGGCTGTCCACTAAACCTGGGGCCTTTTGAATGACCATTTTCTTGGGATAAGAGCAAATGATCTGTCTTCTAGAATATTCTAATAACTGGAATTAAAGACATTAGTCAGACAATGCATTGGAGTTGTAATCTAAATGTGATAGTTAGATGAGGCATAATTACGGGGAAAATGCAGTCATGATTTGGTATTAGAGAGGCAGTTTGTTGCGGTGGATAGAATTCAGGATTCAAGAGAAGGGTAGATCTGAGTTCAATACCAGCCTCTCATATGTACTGGCTTAGTGTCTCTGGGCAAGACATGTCTCTAAAGCTGCAGAGAACGCACTGCTCTGCACTGGAAGTTACTTGCAAGAGTTTCCTATACCAATGAAATAAAAGAAGCGACACATATCCCTATCCCTATTTGAAAAGGACCATGACATCAGGGAGTTGATGCCATGACATGCAAGTGAATTAGATTTAAAGTGAGGTAGGGCTGTGTAAAGTCACCAGCCTCACTTTCTCCTCCAGAGTCATCTGGGTCCAGTGGTCAGATAAAGATCAGGACAATTGGAGATGACCAAGCATGCTGTGGGCCTTTTTCAAGCTAAAGGTCTGTTTGACTGAGACAAAACCCATTCAGTGATTAAAGCTTAATAAGAATTGAGGCAGAGAATGGCCTCTTTACATGGTCAAAAAGTAAAATAAATAGACAAAATTAAATTTAAAAATTAGTCTGAAAGAGGAAGACTCTCAGGGTTTCTGGCCAAAACAGAAACAATTGCTATTTACACTCACTCTGAACCAATCAGGGTCCAAACAATGACCAAGTAGGGCTTGGCCTGGGATCTATTTTTGGCCAATTAATGACAACCACAGTGATTTGGGGTTAAGACTGATCTTTAAGGAAAAAAAACAGTGTTTCAAAGATTAAAATTTATACTCCCTTTGGATAGAGCACCCACCATAGGTAAGGGTATGATACCCAATGTGAACAGAGGGAAGGGAAAGAAAGAAGGAGGAAAGGGAGGGGAGAGAGAGAGAGAGAGAGAGAGAGAGAGAGAGAGAGAGAGAGAGAGAGAGAGAGAGAGAGAGAGAGAGAGAGAGAAAGGAAGGAAGGAGGGGGAAGGAAGGAACAGAGAGACCAAAACTTCATATCTCATACAAGGCATTGCATACATCAGATGGTTGTTTGATAAATGAAGGTTAAACCTGTAAGGGAGTAGAGAGATAGATAATCTAATCTAACCCCTTTTATTTTACAGATGAAAAAACAACTCCAAAGTGTGTAAATGATAAATTCAAGGTCAAAATCTGCTAGTTAGCAGCAGACTCAGTACTAGATCACAGATTGCCTTAATCCTAAATCCAGTGCTGTTTCCCATGAAATCTTATCAATAGTCATGGGAATTAATAAGATTTTAAGAGCTAGAAAGAGTAGTGGTTTAATCCCCTGGAGTTAGAGGTTTTACGGATGCCGTTAGGTAAAGTTATTTGTCCAAAGTCTTAAGTGTCAGGGCTGGGATTTGAATCCAAATCTGACTCTAAATCCAGTGTTATATGCTCTAGTATCTACAAAAGACACGAGATAAAATTAGAGAATCTCATCTTACAATTTGATATGATATACTTAAAATAGATTAACCATGATAATGTGGGGGAAACAGCTTTTAGGTTTCAAAAGAAACACTTTCTTTTTTTGTATTAGTCGTATCCAGCCTGCTCTAAAAACTGGGAATGAGGTGGGGGGAAGGGAGGAGGTAGAGGGAGACAATCCTGTGTGATTTCTGTTCTTTTCATGTTCTTTATTCAATCTTGGCTTTATTCTCATTTTCCTTTGATTCTCTCTTTTGTAGTCAGTGGCCTCTCAGAACAGGAAAGAAAAAAACCTACAGAAGATGAGAAATGAAAGAGAGTTTCCTCAACCAATTTTATAAAGTTCAAACAATCTTCTAGCCTGCCAGTGAATAAACAGAAAGTAAGTAGAAGGAAGCCTTCAGTAATTTTCAGAGGAAGGGCTCAAGGGGGGGTGGATGGTTTTATATTTAAGATAAAAAGAGTACAGGCTCACACAATATCCCTTGCGTACCCTATCTCCTTCCTGGTTAAAAATCACATTTTATATTGCTACCAAGGTGTATTCATCAAAAGTACATATGGAGTATCTCTCCCACAAACTTCCTTCAAAGTTTCCAGGAATAGATTTAGGCATAGTCATTTAGAGTGCTGAACTTGGAGTGCTGATGACCTGAATTTGAGTACTGCTTTCGGCTCTTACTAGCTCTGTGACCATGGGCAAGTGACTTAGCCACTGTCTTCCTCAGCTTCTACATCTGTCAAATGAGGATAACATAGCACCCACCTTATGGGGTATTGTGAGGCTCAAATGAAATGATACATGTATTATAAGTGCTATGTAATTGCATTCTATCATTTAGCAATGGAAAATTGACTTGAACTTTAGTTTAGAAGCCAGATCTATTCAAGTATTTGAATATGGATTGCTTAAGCCAAAGAATTTACCTTATTAGGTGAATGAGCCTTAGACTGCTTGGCTAAGCTCATCCCTGAAAAGCAGTCTTATCATTAGCACCATTCTAATTGCCTTAGAAAACCATATATTAAGATTATCTATGTACAATTGTGCTTTTACTTATTTTGTCAAAAATTTCCCATCTATATTTGAATCTGGTTTGACCACATCAGAGGACCCCGGGCTGCTGTTTGACACCTCTAGGCTGACAGATGAGTAGTGTTTTGGGAATGGAGATCTCAACCTCTGGCACAGTCTTGACCTGATATTGAAGGGCCCTAACATGCAAAGGGTAGTGAATGGATCTTAATAGACCACTCTGGAGGAAGGGTGGTGGTCAGACCACCTACTACTAGGATCCAGTTAAGCAGCTGTTTTTCAGATATTGCATATTGAGTGGCTTCTTTGGGGATTATGGAAGCTAATGGTCATTTAGCCTGGCCTCTTCTGTGCATACACTGAAAGTTCCACTCAACTGCTCTTAATGAGACAGAGATCTAAAAATATCAACTCCATCCTCATATCATAAGAGCCTGGGAGCATGCAGGCCACCGGTGGATCTGCCTGTTTCAAGTTTCTCCCCACTCCAGCTCATCCTCTGTTCAGCCACTACAGTGATTTTCCTAAAGTGCAGGTCTTCTCACTCGTTGACTCCCTTACCCACTAAACTCCAGTGGTTCCTTATCACCTCCAGAATCGAACACACAGTCTTTTCTGCTTGGCATTCAAAGATTATAAAACTGTCCTCCTCATACCTTTCCAGTCTTCTTATACCTTATTTTTTGCTACACACTCTTCATTCCAGTGATACTGTTCTCCTCACTGTTCCATGAGTAGGACCTTCATCTCCCAGCTTCAAGCATTCTTCTTGGCTTTCTCCCACACCTGAAAGGCTCTCCCTTCCCATCTCTACTCCCTTTGCTTCCCTGGCTTCCCTTAAGGCCCAGTTTAAGTCCCATGTTTTACAGAAGGACTTTCCCAGCCCCACGGAGTTGTAGCGCCTTCCCTCTCAATTCTCTCTCATTTCTCCTCTATGTAGCTGACTTGTATGTATTTGCTTATTGTCTCCCCTGTTAGATTGTAAACTCCTTGAGTCAGGGACTATGTTCTACCCTCTTTTTGTATCCCCAGCGCTTAACTCATTGCCTGGTGCTGGCCAAGAGTTCCCTCGGGCAGTGAGGCTTCTTTGAGATCTTTACTCACCAGATAGTGTCAACATGAGGAAAAATTCAGATAATCCTGAGGAAGAATGTTGAAAATATACCAGACCCTTCCCTAAGTGAAAAAGAACTGCTCCTTACTAGTCTCAGGGACAAGAATAAAGAAAAAGACATTATCAAAGTTGGCATCCCATTCCATCACCACCAGGAACAAGGCCCTGGTGCTACATTGATAAGGTCAGGAACAATTCGTAGCAATGATGTGACAGCTTTATTTGGCTCCCTGTTGTCCACTGTAAATCACCAGACACCGTCTCTCGCCTTCATGGTCTACACAGGGTTGATGTAAGAGAAGCTACTTCAATATGGTCTCCCTCTCTCTCTCTCTGTCTCTCTCTCTCATTGTTACATGCACAGGGACAGTTTACTTTTATTTTCCTTATTTTGGCAATCTAGCCTTTCTGTAGCCATTAACAATAACTAGGGAATGCTGTTCCTGTAGTTATTTTTATCCTCCGTGGACTCACTGGACCAATCCTTCCCAGTCATATCAAGAAAGCTTATCTGTGGCAGCCAAATTATACCATCCTTTCAACAAAGTCTCTGCTTCCTGTACTTTACCATTCCTCAACTTTGAACATGAACTTCTGATCCCGTCCTACCAACTATTCCAACTGTATGTTGGATCTGATTCGGGCTGGTCTGGAACTTCAGGTTTGGAAATGGAATGAAACAAGATACTTGTAGACTGTCTACAAACAAAACATTTGTTAAGCTATAGCATGCAAAGGATACATGGAAGGATATAGTTCATTTGCCTACAATTTCCCTACCTCTATGCCATGTTGAAAGGCCAGTCAAGCCTGAGGGAAAGCCAAGTCTACCTCCTCATGAGCTGTCTCTTAGACTTAGGCCTCCAGGAAGTCAGATCAATGACCTGAGCCAAATGACAATCATATCAATAGTTTTTAAGGGAGAACCAGGAAGCCTACATGGCAAATATTGGTTCTGCCACACTTGTAGGGAGCATGTGACAGGGCTGGAATTCAAGCCCAGGTCTTCTGATTTTCAGTTAAGTGTATTTCCTTCTATATAATATTGCCTGAAGCAGAGTGTAGGATTTTAATGTTGGAAAGAACTTCAGTGATTCTCTAGTCCAGTCCTCTGATTTTACAGATGAGGAAGCATGCTTCAAGTAGATATGTTTGAGAAGGATGCTAAATTGACAATGCTTAAAAGCAAATACATTTTGTGCATTATTGGAAGCTAAAGTAAAATTCATCATGCCTCATTCTTTTGGGGTGTATTCTGTAAATTCATTAAGGGCTAGTCAAAGGCATGCCAGTTTACACATTCAATCTAATTGCACCAAGTATCCTTTTTGTAATAAAATCAAAACAAGCTGTTAATTATCATTCTGAGTATAGTCATCTACTGCAAATAACTGAAAGATTTGAAGAAATTACTAGAGTGAAATAAAACGTTGCCCTCTGAGAGACAAGTAATCTTCCCAGTTTCTAGAACTTGTGAAGATGAGGCTAAATAACATCTACATTCCCCTCAAACACTTTTGGATAGAGCAAGGACAAGACTTTTCACTGAGAGTTGCAGGATGCAAGGGACAGGTTCAGGGTTCCCAACTTTCAGAGAAATGAGAGGAAAGTATGTTCTTGGCAGTCCTATTTCTGCAAAGTACATCCACACAATACCAGCTCCCTCCTGGTGGTTATTAGTGCTATGTACATCTGTAGATGGTAAACATGGGCCCAAAAGGATATGTAGATGAACACATCATATGGTAGGACCAAGAGGACAGAAAATGAAAGTCGGGAAAACTAAGTAGCCCTTGCTTCTTGATAGAAAAGTATTCTTTTGTTGTTGTTGTTGTGTTTCCTAGCAGTTGCTATTATAAACTTGCCAAAAGAACACTGAAACTAAAGATCCAGGGGGAGAGGAGTTGGGCAGTAAGTCCATGGCTACAAATGCTTCCAATGCTCCAATTTTTTTTTTTAGCTTTCATGTTTTGCTTTGAATTTTCCTTGGTGCAAACCACTATTTCTATGTAATTATTTTTCTAGTCTCTCTATTCTCTGTTTTTCTTCTACTTTGATCATACTTATGTATGATCATACATAATTCATCATTGATGAATTAATTTAATTTGCTTCCACTAAGTTAATAGTAATTTACCTACACACCATAATCAATATGCTGGAGAATACGTCAGACCTTTTTATAGACCAGAATATAATCTTTTTCTGATTGCTGAAAAACTAACAAGATTTAACCCTTTCATTTCTTAATCTCAAGCCAACTTTTCCAGCTTTTTTTTCCCCAGCATATCCTCTGCCCATCTTCACACTGAAGTTATCTAGTACTTGGTGAGGCTGAACTTGTGAAGTTCTTTGTATTGTTTTCCCACTTCTTCATTCTTTACACCCAATACTGGCATGTAAGCATCAACAGTGGGTGCCTTTGAAGGTGCTTGTCATGAACACTTCAAGACAATATGATGAAAGCTCCATGAAATGATGTTTCTTATTCTTTGGTTCACGGTTAAACCAACTGTCCCATCTCTTCAGGAGAACATGTGACCCATCCTTCCATTTAGCTACAACTTCTGTCTTCAGATTCATTTATGGCAAGGATATCATTCAGTTTTTCTAGTAGAAGATCAATTCATTTGTTGGACAAGGATCTCACATTTGTAGAGCATCCACATAAAATGAACTCTTGAGATCTCTCTAATGACTGATCCTTACTCTATACCTCTGCTGCCATCTTTCACACATTGAGACACATTTTAGATTTTCATTGATTTCATGGGTCATCATTGCCAAAGAATTACTCATCCAGCAGTCAGTCTTTTGGTACTGAGACTTTCTAGACTTTCTAGAAGATGTATATCAGCAGAAAAGGAGGTGGAGTAGTAACATAGAAGATAAAAGGATAACGGATGAGCAACCTGAGTGCTACAGCAACATCTACAAAATATTAAAATGAGTAAAATATTAAATATGAGTAAGACCTCTCATTTGTGGGGTAGATCCTCAATGGAAGCTTCTTGGAAGGTCACAGATTAGAACTGCCTCAATCAATTTGATTAAACACCTACTATGTGTCAAGCAATTTTCTAAGCACTGGGGATACAGAGGCAAAAGACAGTCTCTGATTTCAATGAGTTAAGTCTAATGGGAGAGGAGATATGGAGAGCTTTCAGTCTGAACTAATACAGGAAGTATCTATATACCACTGCCATTGTGGTTCCATTGACATATTGGGATACATGTTAGAGTTTTGTTATGACACATATCGTTTATAGCTGTGTGATCTTGAGCAAGTCATTTTGCTTTGGCAAGCCACAGTCTGTGATCCTTGGCTTCCTCAACTGAAGAATAGGGATACGCAGTTGAACTAATGTCCTCCATATCAGGAGGAAAGTGTTTTGTAAATATTGAAATGCAATATTCATGTAGGTGATGATGGAGGCGGTGGCGGTAGTGGTTACTTATCCTTTGGTAATATATTGCATCACACTATGAAGTGTCCTGAAAAGTCTGAATTTGTTCATGTGTATGTGACGCACTTTATAAATCATCACAATGTTATTATTCTTACATTCTTAGCTTTACTTTACTGGTTGTTGCAACTCATCTCCTGTACATAGGAGTGATGGACATGTGTATACAAATGCATGTGCACGTGTATAATTAAAGCATTGGATGTCAGTTTCATGTCACATTTTAAAGGTGGTTTTTTATTTTCTAATGATTTTTACTGCTCACTGCAGGGCTGTGTTTCTGCCAGCCTAATCCTGCAAATGAAAGCCAAATATCTGCTTCTTTTAACTCCTGTAATTGATGTCATCTTCCTCTTAAACATGAAAATGCACATTTTTTTCAGACATCTGGGACATAATTGAACACTTGCACATGTTCTTCAGCCATTCCATATCAGAGAAAGAGCCTTTTGTTTTTATTCCCACCTTATTCTCATCATTATGTAACACATAATTTTATATGTGGATATTATACATTGCAGTTTATGAAATGCTTTCCTATTTACTATTTCATTCAATCTTTACAATAATCCTTGAAGGTTGGGAGGGTGTGTAGTAATTGTTCATTTTGTAGAAGAGAAAACTGAAGCTCCAAGAAAATATGTGATTCGAGTTATAGGAAGCATGACTGGAAAGTTAGAGGGCTTTAAATATTGAGCTGAGAAATTTTTATTTTAGTCTAGAAACAACAGAGCAACTGAGAAATTTTGATCAGGAGAGTGCTGTGATTTGAGTTTTGCTTTAGGAAGGTTATTTGGGCAGCTATGTCTGAGTGGATAGAAGAGACTAGAAATAGAGAAACCAGTAAGGAGGTTATTGCAGTAGTCTTGATGAGATGTGGTAAGGATGTGAATGAGGGGGGTGGCTGTGGGGATGGAAAGAAGACTATTGTTTGGATTTAGAATTGACAAGATGTGACAATTGATTAGGTTTAGGCAGTAAGGGAAAGATAAGAATCAAGGATGATTTAGAGGCAATGAAGCTTGGTGACCAGTACATAACAATAAGTAATTTGCCCTTAAAAAGCAAAGTTGAACTAGATTCATGCACTAGATGTGGACATGACCATACTTATTTAGAGTTTAAGGTAATCCTTTCATAACCATAAACATTATTTTTCTTCCTTGCTTTGCTTTACACACTGTATATTTTTGTCATCTTTAGCTATTTTTAAATTGTTTTCATATCTATTATTTTATCCTTACAACCCTTTTGTGTATCTTCTGGTGTGGTATGTGGTATTGTGTTGGTCAACAACATCGTCATTTACCGGCTAACCCTATACTTTTTTTTCTGGATCAAGTTACTTCTCTGCTCAGGTATACTACTATCTCTCCAGCCATTCCTTTGGCACCTCTCCTCTGAGAAGGACTTTTCTTCCAAATCAAGACCTGGGGAAGACCAGGGAGCTTCGTCTATTTAAGTACTAGTCCAGTGATAATGTTTAATATAACATTTTGGAATAATCTCTTTGTTCTCTCTGAAGCAAACTCAGAGAATGCCTCTTCCTGTGTCGGCAGAGGCCAGCCAGGGCTGACTCTGCATTCCTTGGAGACCTTTAACCTATGACATATCTTGAATAATGGGACTTTCCTTTGTATCTTATTATCTATAGACACATACTATGTTATGGCATATTAATGGTAAAGAAAAAATAGGCATCCTGGGTTTCTATTGAACATTGTTTGCCCTTTCCTGTGTCAGTTATCTGTTTGGGGCAGGAATTTCCAAGAAGAGATGTGAAAAGACATCTTCCCCCATTCCTTTGCAGAGGTGGGAGGTCCACAGGTCTATAACATTGCAGGGTTTCCCAAAAGTCTTAGTGCAGATTAAAACGGCTTAAAACTGCACTAAGACTTTGGGACAACCTTTATTTTAATTTTTTAAAAAATGTATTGATCAAATTGCTGATTGTTCTCTCTTTGTCTTTTAAAAATATTTGTTATAAGGGATGACTCTCTAAGGGGAGGGAGAGATATAGAAAGGGGAGTGAAATTTAGGTTATATTAAAGTAAAAGATATAAAAAATTCTTAGAAAATAAAGAAGTCAGATCCTCTTGTAGTTCCAACATCTGGGTGAATTCCCTGGAAGAGTTGAAGAGTGGGTAGGGGAAAAATGTTGAGGGCCAGGGTGGAGTGCAGTTGACAAGATCAGGATAGACCTTCAGGGAAACTGTTCTTTGAGACTGTGCTCATTATCTTCCGGAATGGCTCTCCATGCCCCCCCAGACGTTGCAGTCTCCGTGAGACAAACTAGAAAATGACAGAAAACAAGGGATATGTAAAGTAGTTGCCCTCTAGGTTCACAGTCTTTAAGATAAGACTGATTAAATCACTAGGGCAGGAGACAAGCAGAATGTCATGTAGGCTTGCAGTTTCTGTCTATAAATACCCAGACCCTCAGATCAATAAACAGAGTTGGTCTTTCTTTTCCTGCCTCCCGTGTCTTTCTTCTTCACCACATCACCAAGCCGTGTGGGGACACAGGCCGTCTGCTACAGAACAATGTGAGACTCTCTCCAGAAACCAAGGGATATCCATCTCCAGCTTCTTGATCTCCTTGGTGATGCTAAGACAGCTCTACATATAGGATTACTCGCATTAAACAGATGAGGAAAGTGAACCCCAGAGAAATTACATGCCTTTGCTTATAATCACATAGCTAGTAATGAGCAGGAATAGACCTTTTTACTAGACCACAGAGCCATTTTTTCCCTAGTTCACTGTTTTTCAGCTAAGTGACTTAAGAATATCTTGATGCCAAGAAATAGAAATGACAAATGTGGCTTTCATTACGTTCAAATACCATGAGGCAAAAAGAACCAAATATATAGATGAAGGAAAAATATGGTCCTTCAAGTTAAAAAGGAAGATTCTGAAATAAACTGGAAAATAAATGGACAAGGATGTTGAATCAAATTAAATTGATAAGATTGATGACTTGGGGCTTCTTTGTATCTGCCACAGGGCTTAATCACTTTAAAAAATTGGCATTGTTAACATAAAGAGAGATGTAAAGTTCTCTATAAGGACAGAGGATCAGGACTGGTTTTATGATTTTACTGGTGTTGACCTGAAAACTTTAAAAGAAAAGGCAACATGGCTAAATTTATACATTTTATGATTTAATTAATTAATTAATCAATTCCCTGTTAAAGACAACGGTAACATAATGCATTATGGAGCCAGAAATGTTCTGGCTACCCAGTGCAGAAATCTTCTGGCTTATATACATTTTGCCGTGAGAAAGGAACTCTCCTAGTTGAACAAATCATAAATTCAGTAAGACAGGACAATTAACAAAGCAATGTCAGTCAAATCTTGAGATTCCAAGCTGGGTAAACATATGTCCCAGGTGGTAAGGAAATCCCACCACTAGTAAGTGGCAGGCTTCCTGCCCCAAACAGGTAACTGATGCAGGAAAGGGCAAACAATGTTCAATAGAAACCCAGGATGCCTATTTTTTCTTTACCATTAATATGCCATAACATAGTATGTGTCTATAGATAATAAGATACAAAGGAAAGTCCCATTATTCAAGATATGTCATAGGTTAAAGGTCTCCCAAGGAGTGCAGAGTCAGCTTTGGCTGGCTTTTGCTGACATAGGAAGAGGCATTCTCTGAGTTTGCTTCAGAGAGAACAAGAGGTTATTCCAAAATTTTGTATTAAACATTATCACTGGCATAAGAAATTCTCAGATAAGGAAAAAAAACCTTACTACCAATGGATGCTGCCTAGATCAGTGGTCTCCAAATTACCATCTAGGGCATCTAGTACACTGGGGCATGACTCCAAAGGAACATTCCCTTTGATCTGCTGAAAGATTGGAAGAGTAGTTGCAATTCTCCTTCCCCAAAGCAGCCAATCATGGGACTTATCTTTAGCACAACCACACTTACCTGTCCGAAGTTATACCTGGTACTTACCTCACCCCTTCCCGCATCTGTGTAAGCTCCCAACCTTTTCTTTCTGAGTAAGGTATTGGCCCCTCAGGATAGTTACAACGTAAGCCCAACTGGGTCAATTGTACAGGTTCCATTGGGAAAAATCACACTCCCACCCCTCTCATGTATCCACCAGGGGGAAAATTCTCATAGATGAGCAACCATGAAGAATTTGGGGATGATTGAGAGGTTAAAGTGATTTACTTTAGTAAGCCACATAAGCAGCATGTTAGAAATGGGACTTGAACCCAGGTCCTCAAGTCCAGATCTCTCTCCACTATACCAATAGTATCAATAGAATAAAATTAGATTCCTCTCTGGGTGCAGATTGACATGGAATACCAAATTAAGTTGTGTTGTGTTTTTATTTTGTTACACATTTTCAATTACAATTTAATTTGGTTGAAGCCCACTCATGAGTTTTGTGGGCCACTTGCCCCAGAGGACCTCAGGTTTGACAACTCTGTACTGTAGCACCCTATCATAATGTGGTGTTATTCTTTGTTTGCTTATTTTTTTTTTTTTAATAACAATAACCTTATATTTGTACCTGAACTTCTACCCAAACCTAGGGTATTTTGCATGCTATTGCAAATATAGAAGGAGATATGGCTTCTGATTGGTGAAGAGAATGGTATGCACAAAATGATGCCTGTCTGGTTAGGTATTTATTTATAGGGCTTGCTTTTTTAGGGAGAGATATGTGAACAAAGGACTCAAGGAAGAGGAGTGACCATTGTAAGAGATCTACCCAGAATTACAGATGCATGAGAGGAGGTAACATCCTAGTAAGTTTGGACTTCTAGTTGATAAAATCCAGAGACAATTTCCCTTGAGTGATACTGGTTCTTTTTTGGTTTGAGCTAAAATATTATCTAACTTGAGGATAGCTAGGTGGCACAGTGGGGGCCAGGAATCAGGAATATCTGAGTTCAAATCTAGCTTCATATACTTACTAGTTGTATGACCCTGGGCAAGTCACTTTACCCTGTTTGCTTCAGTTCCCTCATCTACATCTAACCACTCCAGTATCTTTGCCAAGAAAACCCCAAATGGAGTCATGATGAGTCGGACACAACTAATCAGCCAAACAACAACAAAATTATCTCCCAGTTAAAAAGCTCATTCACTCTTAAGTATCTGTAAACTTCTCCAGTTTTGGTTTGCTATCTTGCTTGCATAACTGAGTTTACTCACTATTCTTTATTTGTGATGGTCTTTTATATAGCATTTTGTGGAAAGAGCCTAAGCTGGAGAGTGTAAGCTAAGGGCTACCTTCCTCCTTAAGAGCAACCAGAGAAATGGCTCTTTTTCTGAATGCAGACTTGTACCCCTAGACTAGACAGATATTTGAGATGTGGTAGACTGCTAAAATTCTAGCTGTCTACTCATCTTGGGGATTGGTAAAAAAAAAAATCCCAGACTTTAGGAGCACTTCTAGGATCTGCATGCCCCTCCTTTCAGCTAGGGTGTTGATGGTGCAGACACTGTCCTTGGGTCTCCTCCTTTTGATAGGTGTGTGTGTGTGTGTGTGTGTGTGTGTGTGTGTGTGTGTATGTATGTGTGTTTGTAGTGACATGTTCAAACTCCCCCTTCCCCACCAGAAGCCATCCCTTTTCTAAACTTTGTTAAGGGTACCACCATCCTTAAATTTACAGAGATTCAAAATCTGTATCCTCAGCTGCTCACAGTCTCTCACCACACTTTCTTCTATAACCAGTCAGGTGCCAGGTCTTAGCAGGTCCCTAGAAGTATCTCTGAAAATATCTGCACAAAACCCCTGATGCTTGGGACAGTTTATTCTCCATCCTGGAAGCAGAGCCTTACTTTTAACAAAGAGTTAAAAGTCAAGTAATAGGCTGAGAAAATGAGCAAACAATGGAAAAAACCTCTGACTACAGAAAGTTGCTATGGTGACAAGGAAGATCAAAACACACACTTAGAAAATAACAAAGTCAAAGCCCCTATATTTAAAGCCTCCAAGAAGAATATGAATTGGTCTCAGGTCATAGAAGAGCTCAAAAAGCATTTTGAAAATCAAGTAAGAGAAGTAGAGGAAAATTGGGAAAAGAAATGAGAGTGATGGAAGAAAATCATGAAAAAAAGATTCAACAGCTTGGTAAAGAAGGCACAAAAAATACTGAAGAAAATAACACATTAAAAAAACAGCATAAGCCAAATGGTAAAGAGATACAAAAATCCAATGAGAAAAATGCTTTGAAAAGTAGAATTGACCAAATGGAAAAACATATACAAAAGTTCATCAAAGAGAAATGCTTAAAAAGTAGAATTGGCCAAATGGAAAAGGAAGTACAAAAGTTAACTGAGGAAAATAATTCCTTAAAAATGAGACTTGAGCAAGTGGAAGCTAATGATTTTATGAGACATCAATAAACAATAAAACAAAATCAAAAGAATGAAAAAATAGAAGACAATGTGAAATATTTCATTGGAAAACTACTGACTTGGAAAACATCCAGGAAAGATAATTTAAATATTACTAGTCTACCTGAAAACCATGATCATAAAAAGAACCTAGACATCATATCCCACCCCCCCAAGAAATCATAAAGAAAAACTGCTCTGATATTCTAGAACAAGAGGGTAAAATAGAAATTGAAGAAGTCCACTGATCACCTTTGGTGAGAGAGATGCCAAAATGAAAACTCCCTGGAATATTATGGCCAAATTCCAGAGTTCCCAGGTCAATGACTGTTGGGACTGGAAGCTCAATTCTGTGTGGACGGTCTCGGGCGGGTAAAAGTGGGACTTCTAAATCTTAGAGTCTTACGAGGCCCTCCATGAACAGCGGGGGTTCGAAAAGGTCAGACTGAGCTAGCTCGGCTAGCTCGGGTATTTCCGCCTCTCCCCCGGAGATACCTGATGGGTGGAGTCTCCCTGCCCTCGAGGTCGTCCCGGATTGGAGCACACCTAGTTACCTAACAGCATGGTATTGAGATGCAAACTGTGTGGCTGAAGATTAAGTAGGATTGAGGAAGCCAGAAAGCTCTCTCTTAGCACGTGTGGAGCCAAAGAGGATAGTAGGGCTCCGCTTCTTTTCTTTCCTCTCTCCCCTCCCCCTCTCTCCCCGCTTGTACTTCTACTTCCAATCCAATAAGCTTAGCCTCCTTAGGAAATCTCCCCCTCTTCCTCCTAAGGAAGACCCCCCTGCATTTGTAACCCAAACCCTGTAATAAAGCTCAACCCCTGTTCGACTCTGGAACGTCCTTTCTCTCATACGTGCATCCGGCGTGGCCAGCCGAAGACCTCGGAGGTGAGGTAGGAAAGACTCGGGTAGCCCAATACAGGCCTCTAGGTCTGGCAGTTGGTGCCCCAACAGGGATTGGGAGTGTAGATAATCCTGGGTGCTTTTGGGGTACACCCGGAAGGGGCTGTGAAAGAAGCGAGTCCCAAATCCTAGATTCGGAAGGAGAGAAAGGGGAGAGAAGCTTCCCAAACCCCTGGGAAAAGGGCGGAGATGGGGAATCTATTGCCAGTAATAAAGCCAGAGGAACAGGAGGTCTGGGCTGAGACGTAATAAAGCTCAACCCCTGTTTGACTCTGGAACGTCCTTTCTCTCATACGTGCATCCGGCGTGGCCAGCCGAAGACCTCGGGAGGTGAGGTAAGAAAGACTCGGGTAGCCCAATACAGGCCTCTAGGCTTGGCAAATGACAAAATATTGCAAACAACCAGAAAGAAACAATTCAAGTATCATGGAGCCACATCCAGGATAGCACAAGATTTAGCAACTTCTACATCAAAAGATCAGAGGGCTTGGAAGATGATGTTCTGAAGGGCAAAAGAACTAAGATTACAACCAAGCATCACCTACCCAGAAAAGTATAGTGAGTATAATATATAGTATAGTAAGTATAATAAAAGTATAGTGAGTATAATCCTTCAGGGAAAAGAAATTTATATTCAGTGAAGTAGAGAACTTTCAACTTTCCTGATGAAAAGATCAGAACTCAATAGAAAATTTGACTTTCAAATACAACACTGAAGAGAAGCATAGTACTTGATAACTGATAGTTGGTGACTGATGATACAATATAGGAGACTAAGGATTGATGAGACAAGATATTAAGACAGATGAGAGAACAGTATAATAAAGACATAAAGAAGAGATAATTTTTAGGAGGAGATGGTGGTCAACAGTGTTAACTGATACAGAGAGGTCAAGAAGGATGAAGATTGAGAAGAGGCCATTAGTGTTTGCTATTAAATCATTGGCAACTTTGGAGACTGTGGTATCAACTGAGTGATCATATCAGAAGTCATATTGCAAGAAATTGAGCAAGAAGAAAAGAAGTAGAGGCAAGTATGAGTGATTTTTCCAGGAGTTTGTTTATGAAAGAGAGGAGAGATACATAACAATTTGTGGAAATAGTATGGATGTGTATTTTTGTCTACAGCAGAGAATGAGCTAAATGAGCTAAAGATTATTGGGGGTTGGTGGAGATGATTGTGGGGCTAATTTGCTGGAAAGAAATGATGAGAACAAGAGTCCAAGTAGAAGGCAAGAAGAATCTTTCCCCCTTCCCCCTATTAGTACAGGAGGAGAGAATAGAGGGTGATGTCGAGAGGTTTTATAATTTTAAAGCCACAGTGAAGAAGAGAGAGCTTGTGGGGAGAATGACTTCTTTTTTTCTCAATAAAGTGTAATAGGAATTTGAAACCTGAGAAACATTCTGAAATTTGTAGTTCAGAGAGACATATGTTCTTTCCCTGAGAAAACAATTGAACTAATGTAGTCTTTGAGCTAGAAGGTAGACTTGAGTCATATCTAGGAGTTTTGAAAAAGGGATCCAGTTTGCAGGAGTATAGATTTAGAGCAAAGAGTCAGGTTTACATGAACTGAACAGCAGCAGCAGCAGCATGGATAGATGAATGAAAGAACACTTATTAAGCATTTATTGGGTGCCAAGTGGAGGAGGGGAAGGGAAGGATACAAAAAGCAAAGATAATCCCTATCCTCAAAGGGGGATGCAGCATACAAGGGAACTGAATACGAGGGAGGAGTACTTTTTATCAGAAAGTTACAGGTATAATGAAGGGACAATAGGTGAATAGATCCCATTCAGGAATAATGGCAGAGTTGATTTGATCAACATTAACTACCATTTTAGGAAGAGGGGAGGGGAGGGAGAAGCATTTGGAACTCAAAATCTTGTAAAAATGAATACTAAAACGTGTCTGCATGTAATTGAAAAAATGCTATTAAAAAATAAAGTCTAAGTTATTTTCTTTCTCCTGCTTTTGCAGGAGTGTGAGATCATTGAAGCAGGGACTATTTGTCTTTTTCTAGATATATTCCTAGTGCTTGGCATATAGGAAGTCCTTAATAATTGCCTTTTCACTCATGCATTTATGATCAATTCATTTTTTGTTTCTAATTTTATAAATCTCTTTGATTTTTCAGAATTTATAATTTGGTGTTTAGTTTGATGTTTTTGATTATTTGTTTTTCTAGTTTTTTGTTTGTTTTTTAGTTACAGCCTCAATTCACTGACCTATTCTTTCTCTATTTTGTTATGGAGACATACATTTCCCCCAAAGACTATTTGACTTTTTTCCAAAAGTTTTGGTGTGCTTTCTCATTATTTTCATTTTATTTGACTAAATTGTCTATTTTGTTTATGATTTGTTTTTTACACACTTTTTAAGGATTAAGTTATCTTCTTCAATTAATTGTTAATCCTTTCTTCAAAATCCTTTTATTACATGTACTATTTATTGCATTGTGGATAGCAAACTTCTTTTCTCTATTTGTTTGTGAGATTTCTATGCCTTAATTCATGATAAATTTTATAAGGATGCCATAAGCAGTTGAGAAATGTGTAAATTTCACATTCTCATTTAGTAGTTGTCAGGGATCTACCATTTATCAACTTTTAAAAAATTTTATTAAGGTCTTTAACTTCTTTTTTGTTTGTATTTTTGTTAGATTTCTGTAAATCTCAAAGGGGGTGCAACAAAGACTCCTACTAGTATAGATTTACTTTCTACTTCTTGGATTAGCGTTTCCTTTAAGTATTTAGATGCTATGCTATTCAGTGCATAGACATTAAGTATTGAAATTGATTCATTTGACCTATGGCATCCTTAAGCATCATGTAGTTTTCCTATTTCTGTCTTTTAAATGTCTATTTTTACTGTTATCTTGTAGGAGATCATGATTAATACCTCTGCTTTTATGAACTCATCTGAAGAAGCAAATTAGATTTTTTTCCCCTAGTCTCTAATTTTCATTGTAAATGAATTTTTATGTTTTAAGTAAGCAACACATTCTTGGATTTTGCTTTCTACTACATTTTGCTCTCATCTTCTACTTTATTGAGTTCATCTCATTCATTTGCATGGTTGTTACTTGCATATTTTGTGCCATCCTATTCTCTTTTACTTTATTCTTTCACTGTCTTCCTGTTGATTTTTTATTTGAAATTTCTTATTCTGAACTTAAATAACAAAAAAAGAACATTTTCATATATACAACAAAACACACAAAGGGGATGGGGTAAGAAACCACAAATCTCTATTTCTTAGTACTTGCTTAAAAAAAGTATAGAATACTTGCAGTTTATCTTAAAAATATCCTGCTTGTCTAGGCTTCCTTCTGAACTTCCTCCTGTTCCTTTTAACTCATTTCCCCCAATTAAAAACTAGAAGAAGAAAATAAAAAACCTTACAACAAATAAGCATGGTAAGGCAAAATAAATCCACACAAGTGACCATGTCCAAAAAGATGTCTCCGGCCCATTGACCTCTTTGTCAGGAAGTGGTAATGTGCTTTGCCATATGTCCTCTGGGGACATGGTTTATCATTGCCTTGTTTAGGATTTTTAACTCTTTCAAAGCTGATGTTACAATTTTAACCCTGTACACATCATTCTGGTTCTGCTCACTTCCCTTTGTATCAGTTCATAACCAGCCAGGATTCTCTAAAATTATATTTTGTGTAATCTCTTTCAGTCCAATTATATTTTATTACAGTTGTCTATCGCAACTTGTTTAGCCATTTTGAATTCATAGGCATCTCCCTTTGGGTGTAGTCTTAGCTTTTATTATTTTCCTTTTAATCCTTCTTTCCAGAACAGGAAGTTTGTTTTGTTTGTGGCTTTCCCTTGTTAATATTATAAGATGATTTTCTACACCGGACTGTGTGTGTGTGTGTGTGTGTCTGTGTGTGTGTGTGTGTCTGTGTGTGTGTGTGTATTCAATTCTTTTTTTTTGGTACATTTAGGCAAAAGCTGTCATCAAAGAGGGATAGTTTGCTCAACGTGGGGAAATCTGGGGAGAATGGGAATGCAAGATCACTTTCTCCTCTTTGCCTTGAACATTTGGGTCAGATAGGATGAATGGAGAACTGACAATGGGAGCTGGAAAGTGTTTCAAGTAATGTTATGTCATGAATTGCAATGAAGACTTTTTTGAATGATCTAAACTTTTAAAGTTTAATCACATTTTAAAATATATCCTTTAAGTCCTTCAACCTGTCCTATCTTGTATTCCTGTCAGCTTTTGGAAAATCATGCCTTTGGTTTAGACCAGGGATGGGAAATAATAAAAGCTTAATAAAAATACAATAAATAAATAATAAAAATAAATATTTTAAATATTAAATTAAAAATTAAGTAATTTTTAAAATAAAAAAACCCAAATCCTTAGCAAAAAGGATTTGTTATGTAAAACTAAGGGGTGCACTTGAGGACCTAGACGGTCACATGTGGCCCAAGGCTGCAATTTCCTCACCCCTGGTTTATACTTAGCTGACTATTTTCTAGGTCAAGAGGAAGATGTTGATACTTATTTAGGAGAATGTTTTTGAGGTCAGGAGGCTGCAAAAGATTCTTGATTTCTTTGTTTTATTTCTCTTTTCCAGTGTTATTTAATATTATTTCCATTTATATTCTCTATGCTTCAGCCAAATTTTCTGCCTCTCCCTTCTCAAAGAACAAGGTGTTGAAAGAGGGTGTGGCTAACTCTAATGATCTTTAATTTAGGTTTCCATCTCTTCTCCTCACCTTATCTCACCCTTGATCACAGGTATTTACTTTCTTTCATTTCAATCCCCACCACCCTTCCCAGTCCACTCTTTGATGTTGTAGTTTGCTTAAGACTAATTCTAGCCTACCTTCCCTCCTAAACCATTTTTGCCCTTTTTTGTCTTCTCATCTGTCTCTCAGAGAAGTTTGTCTTTCAAAACCAAAAGAATGTGTGTGTATGTGTGCAAACGTGTGCTTTTATGCATGTATGGATGAGTAGTCAACTTTTTTTTTTTTTTGGCCTTTTGGAAACTGTATTCCAAGATCTTCTTTTCTTTATAGGTTAGTCAAGTCTTATGTGATCCCAATTGTGGTTCTTTGGTACTTGAACTCTTTCTTTCTGATTGTTTGTAACATAGTTTATTTGATCTGGAAGCTCTGGATTTTGAACATTAAGTTCCAGGGGTTTTTTATTTTGGGCTTTCTTTCAAGAATAGCTTTTATTTCAACAGGTCTGGGCAGTTTTTGTTCATAATTTCCTGAAATATGGTATCCGTGCTTTTTTTGGTCATGATTTTCATGTAGTTCAAATATTCTTATTATTTTTCCTTGTCTTGTTTTCCAAGTGAATTTTTTTAGAGTATTACTTGTTTTAGTATGGTGTTACTAGTACAGTATTACCTTACATTTCATGTGTTTTTAAAACTTTTTATTTTGTTTTATTATCTCTTATTGCCTCATGGAGTCATTGTTTTCTGTTTCATCCAATCTAATTTTCAAGGACTCGATCCATTTTTTGGTAAGTTTCTTAGAACCTTTGTTCCAGACTACTAATTCTTCTTCCCATTCTTTGTTCTATAACTCTCATTTCTTTTTCTATTCCAGTGTAATTCTTGCCTCATTTCTTCCAGGTACTCTTGTGATCCCTATTATCAGGATGTTTCTGTTTCATTAAGACTTTATTTAGAGTTGTTGTAGAGTTACTCTCCAGGGTTTACCTTTGGGGCTTCTCTCAGGAGTGTTTCTTTAATTTGTTTAGCATTTTCTTCTGTTTACTCATATCTTTAGCCTCAGTTTCTGAACTGGGGCTTTGCCTTCAGATTCAAGTTCCTTGTATACTCTTGGATATAGTAGGCTAGTTCTGCTTAGTCCTAAATGTGATGGCTAAGACGAGGTCCTTTTTCCTGCAAGAATTCCAGAGTTTTAGCTTAATTAATCTTTGTCACAGGCTCCTCTTCTATCCCCTCCTTAGACTGTGCTGAATTTAAGGTTCAATCCATTCCTTACTGAGATTCTACCAGGCCCCAATCAGTTGTTTTCAATTGTGGTGGTAACATACTATTATTGCAAGACCTCAGGCACTGTTTCCCAATTTCTGCCATTGTCTATGTGGCTCCTGCCATGACTTAGGCATAGACCATCTGGGACTCTGCTGGGACTCTGCTCTGACTTTATCTTGCTGTGGCATGGGAAAGACTATCTGGGCACTACCTTCACGTTTATAAACCAGCTTTTACCCAATCCTGTAATGGTTTTGCAAACTGTTTAGTATACGAAGGGAGATGTGGTTTTCTTATGTGGTGGTAATGAATAAGGAACTTATTACGTTAGTTCCAGAAACTCTTTGGGAGAGACAGGTGGACAGGGCAAGTGGTTTAGAGAGATAGACTTTGGATTGGGGGACAAGCACAAGAAGCTGTCCCCATTATCTTTCTGGACCTGCTTGAAATTCTAGAGACTACTAAAAATGTACCTCCTCTGAATGAGATTATTCTTTCTTCTTGTTTGAACTGAACCCTTATCTAGCCCCTAGAACTCAATTCACTCTTTTTAAAAATTTTATTTTTATTTCATTAAATATTTCCCAATTACATGTAAGCAATTTTTTAAACAATCATTTTTAAAAATTTTAAGTTCCAAATTTTTCCCACCCTCACTCTTTTTGCCCCTCATTGAGAAGGCATACAATTTAATATAGGTTATACATCTGAGATCATGCAAAACACAATTCCATATTAGCCATATTGGAAAAGAAAATACAAACAGGATAAAACAATAGAAATACAGTTTTTTAAAAGTATGCTTCAATTAGCATTCATAGTTCATCAGTTCTCTCCCTGGAGATGGATAGCATTTTTCAACATTGGTCCCTCGGAACTGTGTCTTGGATCATTTTCTTGATCAGAGAAGCTAAGTCTTTGACAGTCAGTCATCATTACAATATTGCTGTTCCTGTGATCCTGCTCATTTTGCTTTGCATCGGTTCATATAAGCCTTCCCAGGTTTTTCTGAAACCATCCTGCTCATCATTTCTTATAGCACAATAATATTCCAGCACAATCAAATACCACAACTTGTTTAGCCATTCCCCAATTGAGGGGCATGCCCTTGATTTCTAATTCTTTGCCACCACAAAAAGAACTGCTATAAATATTTTTGTACAAATAGGTGCTTTTCCCTTTTCTTTGATCTCTTTGGGATACAAACCTAGTAGTGGTATTGCTGGGTCAAATGTTTGTGCAGCTTTATAGCCCTTTGGGGATAGTTCCAAATTGTTCTCCAGAATAATTGGACTAGTTCACAACTCCACCAACAGTGCGTTAGTGTCTCAATTTTTCCATATCCCCTCCAGCAATCATTATTTCCTTTTCTGTCTTGTTAGCCATTCTGGTAGGTATGAGATGGTATCTCAGAGTTGTTTTAATTTGTATTTCTCTAATCAGTCATGATTTAGAGCATTTTTTATGTGACCATTGATAGCTTTGATTTCTTTTTGTAAAAACTACCTGCTTGTATCCTTTGACCATTTGATAACTGGGAAATGACTGTCACTTTTTGTAAGTTTAGCTCAGTTCCCTATATATTTGAGAAATGGGCTTTATCAGAGAAATTTACTACAAAAATTACCCCTCCCTCCAGTTTCCAAACTCAATCATGCTTTGGCATTTTTTGGCATTCTGTGGCATTTTCTTAGTTGTATAACTTTTTTGATTTTGGTTTGTTGTTTTGCTTGGATAAATGAATTTTCTCAATATTTGCTATCTGTGATGGTCTTTTGTTTTACTAGTGTTTGATGAAAAGTAGCTAAACTGGCAAGTATAAGTAAGCTAAGGGCTGCCCTCCCCCTTAAGGATGACTTTGGAAGCATCTTTTGTTTTGAACCTATGGCCAGATTATCAATAGTTGAAGGGGGAAAACAGTTACAGTTCTAGCTCCATAGTTTTCTCAGACACTGGAGAAAAGAGTTTCTAGTCTTAAGGGTACTCATAGGTTCTGTCTGATCCTCTCCCTTTCCCAGATACCATGCCAGGAATATAGACATAACTCTTGGCAGATGTGAGTCAAATCTCATAAATCTATCCATGTCATTCATGAGTTATATAGATTTGTTTAGATAACCTATTTGCACATATATTATTAATCAATGTATTATATATTAGCATTATTCATTTTTCATTAATTTTTTGGTTGGGACCTTTGATTTTCATCAGTATGTATGGTTACATGGTGAAAAACTACGAATGCAAATCCACAGCTATTGTATAAATCACAGTTTTAGAGAATTGACTGAGTCACTGAGAAGTTAAATGACTTGCCTATAGTCACAAAGCTATTAATTATCTTCAATTTTAAGTTCCAAGTTACTATTAATTATCAGTGACAGGATTTTTTTTCAACTCTCAGTCTTTTGTCCATTACACTATACTGCCTCTCCATCACAAACAATAGCTTTGGTTAACCAAAAAGCATTGTATTAGAAGTAATATTGGGCAGATACTTGGTGCATTTTTAATAACATTCCCTAGAATGGCTAATGCATAACTTCCAAACAGGTGATCCTAAAGTACAAGGTCTCCCCAAAGTCTTAGTGTAATTTTAAGCTTTAAGACACCCTCTATCATAGTGTAGACAGAAAGAGAAAAAAAAATCAGATTTCTGTACTTCCACATCTAAAACCTGTCCAGGAATGAATTTCCTTTTCATCTTAAATGTATGCATTTATACTTTCATTAAATAAACACTCATCCTTCACCTACTTTGCACAGAGCACTTTTAAGTTCTGAAGAAGATATAATGAAAAAAGATTCATGTTTTCCCAATCCAATAGATGAGGTTATGACCAAGGTGATTATGATGATGGCCTTTAACAAAGCACTATGTGACTTCCCAGACCCCTTTAAACTCTCAATACTGTGAAACTGAGGCATTGAGATTGTGATTCACCCAAGGTCACATAGCACTATGCTTTGCCAGAGCTAAAATTAAAAACCAGATCATGGTTCAATGGACTCTGTGGGCCCCAAAATATCCCTGACCACCTGATGGGTGTTTTTAATTAAAGTTTTGATAGATTCATTGAATGTTTCAACTCTTTGTGACCCCATTTGGGGTTTTCTTGGCAAAGATACTGCAGTGGTTTGCCATATCCTTCTATAGCTCAGATTTAAAACCTCAGGGTGACAGATCAATTCATAGACATTCAATGTGACAAATGTACAAAATATTTCATAAGAACAAGGAACATAAGAAATGTCATGCAGGAAGGATCAGAGATCTAGCCAGTTGAGTATTTCATAAGTTTGCTACATGATAACCAAAGTAATACTCCCTAAAACTCCCCCTTGAATCTTCAGTAGCTTAAAACTATACTAAGATTTTTGGGACACCTTATATACCCTTACCCCCACCCCTACCTCCCCTACACACCAAAATTCACAGTCGTAAGCTATTAGTTCTACTGTACTTTCAGGCTTTAAGTAATACATGTCATGTTTGTCAGCCGTGGAATCAAAAATAGCTTTCTGCAATTATGTGAAGTATCTGCAAAGTACCAATATAATCACTCTTTCTAAGGCTGTCAGTGAAAAAGAATTACTAATTTCAAACACCTTGGTAGACAGAAAGAAACAGATCAAATATTGTGGAATATGATATTCCAGAGGGCAAAGCAACTAAGACTATAACCAAAAATAAACTATTCAGCGAGACTAAGCATCATCCTTCAGGAGGAAAATGGTCATTCATGATAAAGAGGATTTTCAAGCTTTCCTTATGAAAAGACCAGAGTTGAACAAAAAATTTGATCTTCAAACCAAGATTTAAGAAAACCATAAAAAGGCAAAAAGGAAAGAGAAAACATAAGGGATTCATGAAGACTAAACCGTTAGCATCCCTACATAGTAAAATAATACTTGAAACTCTTTAAGAACTATATCACTATTAGTACAGTTAGGAGTATACATAGATAGAGTTGTGGGTATAAGATGACTTTGATGATATTCCTTTGCCCCCTCCTCAAAAATCAAGGGTTGAGAAAGAGAATTACACTGGGAACAAAAGGAAGGGAGAGGTAAAATAGAGTAGAAGAGATGCAAAAGACCTATTACAGTGAAGGAGAAGATGGAAAGAGGGGCAGTGAGCATTGCATGAACCTTATTCTCATCAGAATTGGATCAAAGAAGAAACAGCATATACAATCAGTTGGGTATAGAAATTTATTTTACCCTATAGGGAAGTAGGAGGGAAGGGGGTTGAGAAAAAAGGTGGGAAAGATTGACAGAAGGGCGGGCAGATTTGGGGAGGCAGTGGTCAGAAGTAAAATATTGGTGAGGAAGGAAAGAGTGAAAGAGAGAGAAGGTAAACAGGAGGAAAAATAGAATGAAGGGAAATGCACAGTAAACATAACAGTGAATGTTAATGGGATGAATCCACTTATAAAATAGAAGCAGATAGGAGGGTGAATTAAAAACCAGAATCTTACAATATGTTGTTTAAAAGAAACACACTTGAAGCAGAGAAACACAGAAAGACTAAAAGTAAGGGACTGGAGCAGAATCTATTATGCTTCAACTGATGTGAAAAAAGCAGGGGTAGCATCACCTCAAAATAAAGCAATAATAGATCTAACTAAAAGTGGTTAAGAAGGAAATTACACCTTGCTAAAAAGGTTCCATAGAATAGACAACAAAGTAATACCAATACTAAACATATATAGATGAAGTGGTAGAGTAGCCAAATTCTTAAAGGAGAAGTTAAGTGAGTTACAGGAAGAAACAGACAATAAAACTATAATAGTGGGGACCTCAACCTTCATTTTTCAGAATTAGATTAATCTAATCACAAAATAAATAAGAAAGAAGTTAATGAGTTGAATAGAATTTTGGAAAAGCTAGACATGATAGATCTCTGGAGAAAATTGAATGGGGTTTGAAAAGAGTATACCTTTATCTCAGCAGGATATGGCACTTACACAAAAACCAACCATATGTTAAGGCATAAAAAAATCCTCACAATCAAATGTAGAAAAGCATAAATATTAAATATATTCTTTTAAATCATGTTTCAATAAAAATTACATTTAATGAAGGACCATGGAAAGACAGATTGAAAATTCATTGGAAGCTGAACAATCTAATCCTAAAGAATGAGTGGGTTGAAAAAACAAATCAAGAAACAATAATTTCATTAATAAGAGTGAAAACAATCAATGAGATAACATACCAAAATTTGTGGGATACAGCCAAAGTAGTACTTAAGGGACAATTTATATCTCTAAATGCTTAACACAAAATAGAAAAAGAACACATCAATGAATTGCGCATGCAACTAACAAAATTAGAAAAAGAATAAATTAAAAATCCTCAATTAAACATTGAATCAGAAATGCTGAAAATCAAAGTTGAGATTAATATAATTGAAATTAAGAAAACTATTGAGCTAATAAATAAAACTAGGAGCTTGTTTTGTGGGAAAAAACACCAAAATTTCCATTGATTAATTTGATTTAAAAAAGGAAAGAGAAAAATGAAATTATCAGTATCAAAAATGAAAAGGATGAATACACCACCAATGAGGAGGGAATTAAAACAATTAAATCTGATAATCTAAGTGAAATTGATTCATATTTAAAAAAATATAAATTACCCAGATTAATAGAAGAAGAAACAGAATATCTAAACAACTCCATATTAGAAAAAGAAATCGAGCAAGCCTTCCAGGAACTCTCTAAGAAAAAAATCCCTAGGACCAGATGGGTTCACAAGTGAATTCCACCAAACATTTAAAGAAGAAATAATTCCAATACTATATATACTATTTGGAAAAATAGGCAAAGAAAGAGTTCTACCATATTCCTCTTAAGACACAAAAATGGTTCTGATACCTCAATCTGGAAGAGCTTAAAGAGAAAACTACAAACCAATTTCCCTGATGAATATCGATACAAAAATTTTAAATAAAATGCTAGTAAGGAGACTGAAGCAATATATCACAAGCATCTTCAGTATGACCAGTTGGAATTTATACCAGGAATGCTGGACTGGTTCAATATTAGGAAAACTATCAGCATAATCCAACAGAAATCATATGATTATTTCAATAGATGCAGAAAAATCTTTTGACAAAATACAACATACATTCCTATTACAAATACTAGATAGCATAGAAATAAATGGAGTTTTCCTTAAAATGATAAGTAATCATTTTGCTTTATGTAAAACTTTATGCAAAACCACCAACAAGCATTATTTGTTATGAGGATAAGCTAGAAACCTTCCCAATGCAATCAGGGATGAAGCAAGGATGCCAATCATCATCCCTATTGTTCAATATTGCACTAGAAATGTTAGCTTTAGCAATAAGAGAAGGAAAAACAATGAAGGAATTGGAATGGGCAATGAGTAAATGAAGCTATCACTCTTTGCAGATGATATGGTGGTACACTTACAGAATCCTAGAGAATCAACGAAAAAAAACTACTTGAAATAATTAACAGCCTTAGCAAAGTTGCAGGATAAAAAAATAAACCCACAGAAATCATCAGCATTTCTATATATTGCCAGTGAAGTTCAGCAGCAAGAGATAGAAAGAGAAATTTCATTTAAAATAACTGCAGACAATATAAAATACTTGGGAGTCTTTCTGCCAAGACAGTCTCAGCAACTATATGAACACAATTACAAAACACTTTTTATACCAATAAAGTCAAACCTAAACAATTAGAAAAATATCAGTTGTTCATGGATAGGTCAAACCAATATATATTTTTTAAATTACAATCCTATCTGAATTAATCTACTTCTTCAGTGCCATACCAATCAAACTGCCAAACAATTTTTTTATAGAGCTAGAAAAAAAGCAATAACAAAATTCATCTGGAAGAATAAAAGATCAAAGATATCAAGAGAATGAATGAAAAAATGCAAAGGAAGGTAGACGAGCCCTACCAGATTTTAAACTATATTATAAAGCAGTAACCATCAGAACTATCTAGTACTAGCTAAGAAATAGATTGGTGGATCAGTAGAATAGGTTAGGTACATAAGACATAGGAATAAATGACCATAGTAATCTAGTGTTCGGTAAACTCAAAGACTTCAGTTTCTTGGGCCAAGAACTCACTGTTAGGGAAAAATTGCTAGAAAAACCGGAGAACAGTATGGCAGAAACTCCCTATTAACCAACATTTTACACCGTATACCAAGATAAGGTCAAAGTGAGTCCATGATTTAGACATAAAGACTAATTCCATAAACAAATTGGGAGATCAAGGAATAGTTTACCTGTCAAATCTATGGAGAAGGGAAGAATTTGTGACCAGAGATAGAGAACATTATGAAATGTAAAATGGAATGTTTTGATTATATCAAATTAAAAAGGTTTTACATAAAGAAAACTAATAAAACCAAGATTAGAAAGAAAGCAGATAATTGGGAAACAATTTTTATAGCAAATGTCACTGACAAAGGCCTCATTTCTCAAATATATAGAGAATGAGTCAAACTTCTAAGAATACAAGTCCTTCCCCAATTGGTAAATGGTCAAAGGGTATGAACAGGCAGTTTTCAGATGAAGAAATCGAAGGCTCTGTACGGGCATATGGCGAAATGTTCTGAATCACTTATTCATTAGAGAAATACAAATTATAAGAACTCTGAGATACCACCTCCCATCTATCAGATAGGCCAATATGACAGAAGAGGAAAATGATAAGTGTTGGAGGTGATGTGGGAAAATTGGGAAACTAATGCATTGTTAATGGAGTTGTGAACTGATCTAACCATTCTGGAGAGCAATGTGGAACTATGCCCGAAGGGCAACCAAACTGTGCAAACTTTTTGATACAGCAATATCACTACTAGATCTATATCCCAAAATGATCATAAAAAAAGGGAAAAGGACTTACATGTGCAAAAATATTTATAGCAGTCTTTTTGTGGTGGCAAAGAATTGGAAATTGAGGGAATTTCCATCAATTGAGATGTATGAATGTAATAGAATACTAATGTGCTGCAAGAAATAATGCACAGACAGATTTCAGAAAAACCTGGACAAACTCAATGAACCGATGCAAAGTGAAGTGAACAGAACCAGGAAAATGTTGTTCACAGTAACCGCAACATTGTATAATGAACAACTAAGAATGACTTAGCTCTTAGCTATTCCTAGCAATCCAAGACAATTCCAAAGGTCTCATAAGGCAAGTTGCCATTCATATCCACAGAAAGCACTGATGTCTGAATACACACCAAACCATACTATTTTCACTTTATTTTTTCATAGTCTTTTTCTGTTTGTCTGTTTCTTCTTTCACAATGTGACTACTATGGACACATGTTTTATGTGATTGCTTGTATATAACCTATATCAAATGGCTTACCATCTGGGGCCAGGATGACTAAGTGAGGAAGAAAATTTGGAATTCAAAATTTTCAAATGAACATTAAAATTTGTAGTTTCATGTAATTAGAAAAAATAAAATACTATGAAAAATAAAAAGAATTTGCATTAAATGATGTTTTAGGATTCAGAAGAGAATAAGCTTATAGTTCCCTGACAGGCCATAATACTTAAAAGCTCCATTTGAAAAAGCTTTTAACACTGCTAACAAAAGCCAAGCTTTGGATCATCACTTACAATCAGTCAGTAAATAGACCATAGGTATTTATTAAGCACTGACTGTATGCCAGGCATTGCACTAAGTCTTTGTGGATACCAAGAAAGGCAAAAGACAGTCCCTGCCATCACACAGTTTACATTCTGATGGGGGCAGGGGAGAGGTAACACAAAAAAATAAGTTGAAAAGGAGTATGTGTGTGTGAGGGGGCAGAGTTGATTTCATCTTTCACAATGATGAATTTCTGTAGATCATGAAGTCCAGGAAGGTAACTGGGTAGGAAGGGACAAAGAGTAAGAAGTCATACTAGAGAGTCATAAAACAGTCATACTAGAAAAGGTCAGATGAAATATGGACTAGGAGTTGGGGGAGGACATCTCTGAAACTCTAGGGTCCACGAGAAGTGAGGCTGATTGCACTCATGTAGAATACTGCTGGTACTGGCTTAGAGCTAGGGGAGAGGACAGGGCTGATACTTCCCTGGAGGTTGCACACATAAGCTTGGAATGGAGGGAGGTTTTACTCTGACACTTTAGGAAGTGGGTTTCTCCAAAAATTCTCTAAAAATTGACAGGTCTTGTAGGAAGAGATTTTTTGTTTTTGTGGATAAATGGGGCAGGGGTGAAGACAAAGTCACTGTTGAATGACAGTGTCTTCATATTTCACTGCCACTGAGTAGACTGGGACTTGGCAGGGTGAGGCAAAACTGTGAAGTAAGCAACGTTGGCATTTGGTCCCCACCTTCCTATTTCTCCCCCATCCCATCCCCTGCTTCATTGCCAATTTCTCTCCTGTCAGTACTTTTGCCCTTGGCAATACCAGTGTCCTCATGGTTCTGCCCAGACTTCCCATCATTCTCCTTCCTTCATTGAAATTTCATCCTGGATTCCATCCTTTCATCCTGTTCTACTCCCATTCTCTTTAGGCATTAACATTGCATCTCCCAATCAGATGACTGGTTTCTAAAAAATGTCTTACCTCAAAAGAATGAAGCTAGAAAAAAGACAAGACAATGGAAAAGATACTTGGGGATAGAGGGAGGCCTTTCCTGGGGTCCTGCAAATCACCCAGAAAAGGTAGCTCGACTTTTCACTGTGTTCAACTCAAAAATTCATCACATTGCTTCATGAATAGGAATTAAGATAGACTGAATCTGTAAGGGAAGATTTAGATCTCCAAGGGTCTACACATGGTCTGGGAAATAAGGTTAGGATACCAGATACTCTTAGACTTTCTCTTCCCTTGTGAAGACTGATGATCCTGCTACAAACTATTAAATAAGATCCCTTCTTTCAAAACATGCAACTTTGACAATTTTTATCAAAGGACAGATAGGTGGTGCAGGCATTCTAGACCTGGAGTCAGGAAGATCTAAGTTCAAATCCGATCCCAGAAACTTCCTAATTGTTGTATCAGCAAGGACCCCAGCATACACAGGAAGGCCTGCTGTAAAAGTTCTTAGATCTGCTTTTCTAAAAGGAAAGCAACTTTTGAGAGGTCAACAATCACTTTAATCAGACACATATATCATTCACTTAGTTCAGGGGAAAAAGTCAGCACCCTGAACTTCAGAGAAAATACAGAGAAACAAAGATCAACAGACAGGGCTTCCAATTATCTGACCGTAAGCAATATATATATCATAGATTAATAGATCCAACTGTCTGACCTAAATACATAATTCCAGAGAGAGAAGCACCAACATCTGGGTTTTCAAAGTTGGGGGCTCCTTAGTAGCTGCCCAGATTCTCTCATTTGGCCAAACACTTCTAATGAGTAAACCCCAAAGTAAAACCTCACCTCAGAGTATACACTTTTCAGAGCCAGAGGGCATCACAACCCTTGAGAACCAGTGCCTCATTAAAAATGAATAAAAGGTATGGATCTCCCTAATCAAGTTTCCTCGTAATGGGCAGGCCCATCATTGGATGGGGAAGATCTTTAACTCTCTAATTAACATTACAGTTGTATGACCCTGGACAAGTCACTTAACCCTGTTTGCTTCAGTTTCCTCATCTGTAAAATAAGCTGAAGGAGGAAATAGTAAAGCATTCCAGTATTTTTCCCAAGAGAACCTCAAACAGGGCCACAAAGAGTTGGACATGACTAAAATGATTGAACAGTAACAGCTAGGTGGTATAGAGAAGAGTGTGCTAATGAGGAAAACCTGAGTTCAAGTCCTACCTCGTATCCTGCATAACCCTGGACAAGTAACTTGCCCTCTCTCAACATCTGTTTCCTCATCTATAAAATGAGGACAATAATAGCACCTATCTCAGTGGGTTGTTGTTAGAATCAAATGAAATAATCTATTTTGGGAAATGTATCTCTTTATCTCGCTCAGGCTAGAAAAGTTGCAGTCACTTAAGGGTCTTTAATCTGCTCTATTTCTGACCCATTCCAGTTTTCCCTCTCCTTAGTCCACCTGGTGAAAACTTCCAGGTAAGTGGTAAATAAGGACCTATAAGAAGATGATGACAGTGGTGCTAGCAAATGAATAGGAATGAGTGACAGCTAGAGCTGGAGGAGAGGGAGATAGCACACAAAATGTCAAACAAGTGAATGGTGGTGCCACTTAGATAAACAGGAAAATCAGAAAGAACAGTAGGTTCAGGGGGAAAGAGGAGTAAGGTCTGAGAATTCTGTTCAAGAGAAAGTCCTTGAGACATCTACTAAAATGAATAAGCCAATGGAATGCTCTCAGACAACTGCAGAGGTCCAAAGTATTGGGGAAATAGGGTAAAAAAGATCGCCTAAATCCAAAGGCTGCTTAAAGCTTTTATTCAGCCTACTTCATCAGTCTTGACCTTTACCATTTAATTTGATGGAGTTGGAAAGGCACCATATCCTTGCAGAGAATGGGTCTCAGAGTCATAAAATTCCAAGTTCAAAACCTACTTTTGACACATACAGGCTTACCTAGTTTTGCTGTTTTTTGAAGATAGTGTGCATTTTTACAAATTGAAGGTTTGTGGCAAACCTGTGTTGAGTGTCTATTAATGGCCATTTTTCCAACAGCATGTGATTACATTTTGTGTCTGTGTTATATTTGGTAATTTTCACAGTATTTCAAACTTTTTTATTATTACTATATCTGTTGTATTGATGAGTCATCAGTGATCTTAGATGTTACTACATATTGTAATTATTTGGAGGCACCACAAACAGCACCGATGTAAGATAGCAAAATTAATCACTGAATGTTGTTGTGTGTTCCGACTGCTCCAACCACTAGCCATTCCCATTTCTTTCCCTGTCTCTGGGTCTCCCTATTCCTTGAGACACAACAGTACTGTTTTTAAGTGGAAGGAATCAATATGACATTCTTGTCTTATTTTAAGTGGGATGCTACTGAAATGACGGTTTTGCTCAAAATAATAAACAGAACTCTAATGACAGTGGGTTATTTGGGGAACATGCCCACATTTGAGGACAATCTCTTTTTAGATAATAGAGCATTTTAAGGTTTGCAAAATGAGTAAAACTCAACATCTTGTGGAAGTAGGTGCAATTATTATCCCTATTTTACAGATGGGGAAACTGAGGCAGACAGTAGTTAAGCACTTTACTGAATTTGAGTTTGTCTTCCCAATTCTAAGCCTAGTGCTCAGTGCATTATGGCTCCACCTAGCTTCCTGAAGAGCCTGGGATCCTATCCTGGCTGAAGTTCCATCAGGGACTCTTGTATATTAATTTCTATTCTGTCTGGTGATTCAGCTTACCCAAACATTGGGTCAATCCTGGAAGGTATGCTAGAATAGGATGTCTCATCCACCCTTTTTCCATTGAGGTCATTGAATCCAGGAGATCCATTCGTCAACAACTCTGCAGTTCAGTTTTCTAACTTTGTCTCTTCTGGCGTTCCATTAACGGCACCCTTGAGCAAAGCTGTGCTTCTGCTTTGAAGGGCAACTTTATAAGAAACACATGCAGATGAGTGTAGGAAACTGGCATAAGCGTCATGGCATTTAATTGTAGAGGCAATGTTGGCTGCACTAATGTGACTAGGTCTAGGAACCACCGACTGTTTGCTAGTACAAAGCTGCAAGGTTTGTTTATGGATCAGTGAGGCAACTCTTGTTAGGAGGGCAGGAGGTGTGTGTTGCAATGTGTGCTGGCTCTTTGTCAATATTGCGATATACCTTTGCCCTCCATCATCTATAAGCCAGGAAGGGATCACCTGCCCTTCAATCTACAGGCCAAATTCTGTTGCAGCAAACTGTTATACTAGGATTTGGGTTGTGCCAAATATTGCTCAAAATGTTGGAGCCCCTATAAAAATTAACCCCACCCCTGAAATCCTTCTCTTATTATCATATATTCTCTTATAATTCTCTTATTATATATTCTTATAATTTTAAAAGGAAAAAAATTCTCTCAGTTTTTACTCAGATTTTTCTTACTTGTGTTAATTACCTATAATTTAAGTTTCCTGGGCATCTAGAAATATATTTTCAGGGCTAATTATTTTTGCCTTTTTGGTCCCATATTCTTTTCTTTGAGGGGAGAACTGAGAAGTACTTGTTGCTAGAGTAACACCATCTGAAAGCACAGGCTTGTTTCTTTAGTACTTTGGGACATTCTTTTTGCTGTGAATTAAAATCAAGGCAAACAGAGGTGTGTTCATAAAGAAAATGTCTTGTTTAGTCAGAATGAGTATCTTCCTATTTGTTTCCAACTCTATTACCCAATTTGTACACCTAATTCTCCTTTGTCTTTGGCTGCTACCCTCTCCTGCTCCCACCTCAAATGGGAAGAAAGTCAAGCAGACCAGCTCTGGAGGTAGCCAGAAGTATTTAATGGAACAATTCAGTATTATGTCACTGGAATCTACATTGCTGCAGTAACCAAGATCCAGGCCATTATTTATTCATTTATCCATTCATTCATTCATTATCACTTGGTCAAATATTATTGAAGAGTCCGTGTGTTAGGTACTATTTGGAGATACAGATGATGGACTATAAGAGTAATGATCCTTTCCCCTTAGTACCTCAACTGCAGATTGAGCTGTCAATATTGGTTTCAAGTTCAATGTGGCATTGCATGTAGAACTGGACTCATAAAAATCTGGGTTCAGATCTTACCTCTGACACTCTCTTGCTTTGTGACCACAGGCAAATCATGTGAACCTGCTTCCTCATCTGCAAAATGATGATAATTGTATGTATGGTACAACGGGGCTATTGTGAGACTCAAGAATACACATACACTATATATGTGTGTGTGTGTGTGTGTGTACACACATATATATTCTATGTATATGTACACACATATATTGGTTATATATATGTATACATGTATGCATGTATATATATATATATATGTGTGTGTGTCTCCTTCAGCCACACTTGTAAAGCAAACTAGGAAGCAGAGATTCTTGTAGCTGGCTGATAATCCTAAGAACCTGGCCAGCCCAAGTCTACCTTGGTGAGGGGCCTAGTAAACCAGCCCAGAAAACACTGAAGCTGCTAACTTGAGAAAAAAGAACCTGCCAAAGAATGAGTTGCGAGATGAGGAGAATTGAGAGAAGCAAGTAATTTTCATTAAAGACCACAGCTGTTGGCTCCTGTCAAGCTGTAAGATTTCTCATCATTTCACAACTTTCTCATTTGACTTGTCTAATTTTTTTTTAAAAAGTCTTTCATTATTTCATGTTGATATCACTTTCATTTCCCCGGCTTTCTTCAAGACTCAGTTCAAATACCTTCTCTAGCAGAAGACGTTTCCCCGTTTCCCCAGTTGCTAGCTCCCTCCCCTCCAAAATTACTTCCATCTCCTCTGTATGTATCATGTATTTACATATTATCTCCATTGCTAAAATATAAGCTCTTTGAGGGCAGAGACTGCTATTATCCTTTTAAAAAATTCCTAACCCTTAGCTCAGGGCCCAGCACATATAGCTTTGTTAACATTCGTTGATCTCTCAATATATTCCTCTCACATACCAACCTAAGGAGTCATCTTTCTTTACAAAAAAGAAAGAAGAGGAGAGAAGGGAAGCAGTTCAGCAAGATTAACCAACATAGTAACAAAGTCTAAGAATGTATATATTCACTTTGACACCTGTAACCCCCCCATCTTTGCAAAAAAGGAAGGGAGGAGACTTATCATATCTCTTTGTTGGGATCAGCCTTGGTCATTTCAGTGATCAGTTCTGTGTTGTTCTTACCCTTCGTTATAATCATTATGCATATTTTTTCCTCGATTTTGTTTCATCCACTTTGCATTCATTCATATGTCTTTCCATGCCTTCTTGCATCCTTCACATGCATAATTTCTTAATATGCAGTGATATTCCATCATATTCATGAAACCATAATTTGCTTAGCCATTCTCCTTTCTAGTTTTCTCTTTCAACTCAGTGCTATACTTACATGTGGGCAGTTAGATGGCATGGTGGATAGAGTGTGGGCCTGGAGTTAGGAAGATTTGTCTTTTTAAATTCAAATCTGGCCTCAGACACTTACTAGCTGTGTGACCTTGGGCAAGTCACTTAAACCTGTTCATCTCAGTTATATTATATATTATATACATATATAATAGATATTATATATATTATATAATTAAATGTGTGTATACATATATACATACATATATGTATATATATATGAACCAGAGAAGGAAATAGCAAACCACTCTAGTATCTTTGCCCAGAAAACCCCAAATGGGATCATGAAGAGTTGAACATCATTTAATGACTCAACAACAAAATACTTTCATGTAGTTAGGGACAAGGAGTGGCACCTGTGATGTCTTAGGTGTGGGAAACTCTTAGAGAGAAACTTTCTTTGTCCAAGCAAGAGGTAGCTAGATGGAACAGTGGATCAAGCATTGGACCTGGAGTCAGAAAGACCTGACTTCAAATCTGGCCTCAGGCACTTGTGAGCTGTGTGACCCTGTGTGAGTCACTCTGTTTGCCTCGATTTTCTCATATGTAGAATAGGAATAATAATACCACCTACCTCTCAGAGATGAGACAATAGTTGTCAAGTGCTTAGCACAGAGTCTGGCCCATAGTAACTATGTAAATGTTATGCATTATTATTGTGTTGGCACTTTCTCTGCCGTTTATAGGCTTAGAAAGTTGCCCAGTGGTTGTTGTTCAGTCATGTCCAACTCTTTGTGACCCGGTCTAGGGCTTCTTGACAAGCATACTGGAGTGGTTTGCCATTTCCTTTTTCAGTAGACTAAGGCAAACAGAGGTTTAGCGACTGTCTCAGGATCACACAGCTGGTAAGCATCTGAAGCTGGATTTGAAATCAGGTCTTTCAGACTTCAGGCCTGGTGCTCTATCCACTTTTGCCTAGAGTACTGAGAAGTTAAATGACTTGCCCAGGATCATACAACCACTTTGTGTCAGAGGAGAGACTTGAACTCAAGTCTTTCTAGCTTTCAGTCCAGCAGAGCCAAACTGCATCTTTTTATGCAGTTATTTGCAACAAAAATCCAGGGAGAACCTAAAGATGGGTTATGGACTTTTTCCAGGTGGTGGGAATTAAAAGCCTACATCTTGCTTTATAGGAAATTCAGATGACAGAAATCCAGGATAGAAGAATAGTTCATAAGCTCCTTGAGAGCAAGGTTGGAGTCTTATTTAGCTCTATATGTTCCTTAGCCCCAAGAACAGGACTTTGCACCCAGGAGGGGGTTTAATCAATGCTAGCTGAATAAATGAATGATGTGAGGGGTGATAGCAGCAATATAAGAATGGAGTACATAAGAAGACCTGGATTCAGTGGTGGAAGGAAATAGATGAAGGGGAGTAGGCCCCAGGTCAAGAAATGTCTCTGAGGGTTTATCAGTAGCCTGACCTCATCCCCACCCCGTGATGTCACATTGGCTCTGGCAGATGGATCTGATCTCATTACAAGCATCACCTATGAAGCAACGTATTAAACAAATTTCACCCTTTCTCACCTTTGGTGTCAAAGCTTTTTTGGAAAGGCAGGAGATAAACCCAGTGTCCAGCCAACTGGACATAGTCAAATGTCCAAGGTTGCATGGAAGTACAGCCGAATGCTTGCTAAAGGCAGATTACGCGTACCAGTGAGTGATAGATCAAACTCAAACAGAATGCTAATTGGACAACATCTGATCTCTACCCCAAGCAATCCTGGGGTGATAAACATACAAACACTATAGAACCAGACCCCCTTCTACCATTCTAGGAAACAGACTACTCTTCTCCATGGATTCTGTGATCTGGGGACACTTGCCTCCATCTTCTGACTCTTCTTTCTCATTGGCTGTCCCTTATGCCTGGAATACTCTCCTTCCTCATGTCTTCCTCTTGACTTCTTTGAAGACTTAGCTCAAATCTCACCTTGTACAAGAACCCTTTCCTAATGTTTGTTATTTTTCTCCCTGCCTTAACGTTTTGTTTGCTGTTCTGTTGTTTCAGTGGTGTCCAACACTTGGTGACCCATTTGGGGTTTTCTTAGCAAAGATACTTACGAAGAAGAGTCTTCCTACCTCTTGGCCTGGTGCTCTATCTGCCATATCCCCAGCTGACTTTGCACACCTCCTATTTCTGTTGTCACTCTTGGATTTTCTGCTCTCTTCTTATTTTGAAGCAAAGAAAAATAATTCAGATGTAAAGGGATCCAAGAAATCACTTTCTTAGCAAAGTGATTTGCCAGTTCCTTCTCTGGCTCAATTCTCTCTCTTTTTTAAACAGATGAGGAAACTGAGGCAAGCAGGGTGAAATGATTAACCCAGGGTCACACAGCTAGTAAGTGTCTGAGGCCAGATTTGAATTCAGAAAGATGAATCTTCCTGACTCCAGGCCCTTTGCTGTATCCCCTGTGCCATCTTCTCTCCCTTAATGCTAGTATCTTTCCCTCTAGGATTATCATCCATTTACACTGCCTGTATCTTATATGTATACATATGTGTGCATGCTATGTCCTCCATTAGAATGTGATCTCCTTTAGGGCAGAGACTGTGTCTTTGCCTTTCTTTGTATCCTTGGACCCCGATATAATGTTTGCCACATAGTAGGTGCTTAATAATTGCTTATTAACTGCCTGAGAATGAGAATTCAGCATTCTGAATTCATCTTTTTTCCACTGCATCCACAATTCCTTTCTAATGCCACTTCCTAAAGAGGGTGAACCAGACTTTAGCTAAGAATTAAGATTCTACCATAAGAATCTGGTTACAGACTCTGAAGTTGAGATAGACTGGACAGGGGCAAGAGGGCAATCCCCACTTGGAAGATTGAAAGAATCTTCTTTTGAAATGATCCTGCAGATCAAGGGGATCAGGTACTTAGCCTACCAATCCAGTTCATGTAAACAACTCAGATGAAAAAGTCCTACTTCGTTGTTTACTAACTTGTGCTAAAGTTGGCTCAAATATTCAGATATCTGCAACTAGTCAACAGAAAAGTGGTGAAAAGGGGGAAGGTATTAAAGAGAGAGTAGATCAATCAATCAATGAATTAGCAAGCATTTATCAAGTACCTACTATGTGTCAGGCATTGTGCTAGACCCTGGAGACTGAAACATGAAGAATGAGACTATATGTGTTCTCTCTCACTGATAGTGACATTGAGAAACACTGTTACCTGACTGAAAAACTGGACTTGAGGGATCTCAAAGACTTCTATTACCATATTTCAGGAAGGATCTTCCTACCCCCTCCACCTTTTACATCTGAATTGTTTTTCTGTGTTTCAAAATAAGAAAAGAGCAGGAAAACCAAGAGGGACAACGGAAATCATTAGGAGGTGTGCAAAGTAATCTAGGAGGTATGGCAGAAAGAGAGCCAGGCCAAGAGGTAGGAAGACTCTTCTTTCTGATTTTGAATCTGACCTCATGGACTTACTAGCTGTGTGACCCTGGACAAGTCACTTAACTCTATTTGCCTCAGTTTCCTTATCTGTAAAATGAGCTGGAAAAGGAAATTATAAACCATTCTAGTATCTCCACTGAGAAAATCCCAAATGGAATTACCCAGCATAAGACACAACTAAATGATAACAGCAAAGACAAGGAACCATATTGGGAATTCTCTTCCTTGTCTTGGGTGTCCCACATGGGTGAAGAGGGAAAAATGACTGACAGTCCTAGTTAAGCGATTAATTAACTACTGTTTGACCGACTATTGGGAAGATGAGTGACATTTCTAATTAGCAAGCATATTGCAGGTACTGTGCTAGGTACCAGAGGTACAAAGACAGCATGTACACATAAACTTAAGTTGGAAATAATATTAATACCAACTCATGTTGTTGGGAGGAATGAATGAAATAATGTATGCAAAATATTTTGTAAACATTAAGGCTCTATATAAATGGCATTATTATTCTTATTATTATAGAAAGTCATTCTTCTGATGAGTTTTTGGTTTGCTGACAGCTGTTAAAAATGGTGTTCATAAATTTTTATAGATTCACATTATGTCTGGGTGATTGTTGGCAGCAATTCTGTTTGTGATAATGGTCTTGTCCCAGTACAGTCTATTTCTAGAGTTATCAAGGATAGCTTGAGGTCTGCATTTTTAGCATGAAGATTTGTCATATTAGCTTATGAAAGATAATGAGTTTCTGATGTATAATTTTAACCACCAAGCCATGTCTTGTTAGATATTCCCCACATGCTAGATTTTTGCTGCCTATGGTAATGCAATGCCGCATTTTCACCATTTCCTTGTAGAATCCTCACTAGTCATTACATCTGGGATTTTTAGGTGACCTGCTCCTGCAATGCCATCATAAACTCAGATTTGCACCAAACGCCGACTTTTCTACATGCTCACTTGCAACTTTAGGAGTAATTAATATAGTTTGCAAAGTCTATGGACATTTTTAGTTTTTAGAAACTGAATTTCTATAAGAAAATTCACATAACTAATCCATTTGCTTGATGGCTCTTCATCAACATATATTTGGTTGAATGTATGCAAATGTTGCTTAAGAAAAGGTGGGATTTGGTTTCTCTCCACTCCATTCCACTTGTAGTCACAGGATGTAATCACAGTGAACTGTTTACCAGTTAACAAAGTGCTAATATATTCTTGGGTGAAAAGGTGGTCACCAAAGATGGACATTGTTATCTCTTTCTAAAGTAGTTTCTCTAAACCAAGAGAGGCATTGCCATTATTTGGATTGAAAATTGGTATGTCTCCCCTAGAACCTTTAAATAGGGAAGCCCTGGAGGTCTTGGCAATTGGGGAATTTGAGAGATAGGCTTTTCTTCACCATTTCATAGGTTCCATCTGAAAGTAAACCATTTCACTTACATTTGACAAATCCAGGTATATATCCATTTCCAGCCTTGTTTTTATTTGGTGAAGTGATGTCTGCTTATTCTAAAAGTATTTCTCTAAGTTTTTAACCTGTTTGCTATGTGCTCTGAGAACTTTTATTAATTCTCTTCTCTTTTGAGGAAGAAGTATTAATCTTTCCATAACACCTTGAGGTGGTGAATCCTGTGTTTTGTTTATATCGCATGAAGGTTTTTTCCTTTGGTTGATTTTTTAGGCTTGATTCCTAATCTTCTATAGGTCATTCTACAGTTCCAAAAGTAGCTGTTAAGAGGGATTCTCTTGATATATACAGATCTTGCCTAGAGGAGACCAACGCTTCACCCTTTCATTCAATCTGACCTCTGTATTCAAGCTAGAAACCTCCTCTCTCCATCTTTCCTCAGAATGCATTAAACATTTTAGAACTGTACACTTATTGAGTCTGAATGACAATTTGACACCTTTGGATAAAAATTCCCAGAGACAAAGCAACTTAATAGGACTTTTCCATGAAGCATATAATCATGCCATCCGCTTAGTTCCTTCTTTACCTTAGAAGTCACACTAATTTCTATTTAGGAAAGATGACAATAGGTTTAAGATTAGGCAGAACCGTAAAGGCTGAAATTCTCTCTCTGGCAGATCTCGTGCTTTACATCAGTTGTGACTAATGTTATTTTGGTAGAATACTTATAATAGAAAACAAATTCCCATGTGACTATCAAATACTGTAAAATTCTTACTATACATGTACATACATACATACATACATCATACATATATAAACACATATATATGTAGGACATGAATAATCCATAAGGATGGGATCAAAGACTTTGTGATGATTAAAGTACTATTAATAATTTGTGATTATACCTTGCATAATAAAATCATTATTACATGAACACATACAAAATAAACACAAGATAACCTTAATCTCCTGGGTTTTTAGTATTCTCATCTGAAAAATTAAAGGATTGGTCTCTGATGTCTCTTCCAATTACTTATCTATGATCCTCTCATAGGAATTCTCTTCCAGTAGAGAGGACTTCAATTACCTTTAGGTCATGTGCATTTTTACTCCATATGAGGTGGGGGGAGGGCAAAGTCTAAGTTACAGTATACAAGATACCCAGAGTCATTGCAAAATCTTACTCAGAGAGATGGCAGAAAGCCCAGCGCCCACTTTAACAAGAGTCAGGGTCCAGGGCCAAGGATCTTGTCCAACCATCTCATTTTCCCTAGGGAAAATGGACTTCAAAGGGGAGGTGATTTACTTGAGATCACACAGGTAGTAATTAGCAACACAGGAGTTGACAAAAAAGGAGATGCAGTGGGCTGTTTGTATGTGTGCGTGTTTTCTGTCTGTATTATAGCATACAGGTAATTATGGGTTTGTAGATGGTCTATGATTCAGTTCTTTTTGTCATGTCTCAGTCTTCTCCAAGAGGTTAATAAAAATATTATCTGTTCTAACCATCTAACTCAGTTCAAACCTTGCTAATATGAAAAATAAACAGACCTTGCCACATTCCCTGCCCTCACTCCCCAGTATATACCAGGTGTAGTCAAAATTGACATCCTGTGTCAGACTTCAGATACTTCAGGTTTTATTATGATCTTGGTCCTGTACGACCTCCATTTGATAATATGTATATGTGTATTTCAAGGGCACATGCTCACTAGGGTCCTAGAGGAACTCGTGGGCATTTTACTGAGATACTGGGTGCTGCACCATGTGCTCAGGACAATATAAGGTCATGGGATCATAGCTCTTGAGTGGGAAGGGGCTTCAGAGGTAATTTAATCCAAAGCTATCACATATAGTGCCAAAGCAACTCACAACACTCTCAGGTACAGCTGAACTAGATTAAAATAAATTGGGAAATATTTAACAAAATCAATAAAAGTACAACAAGACATAGATAATATTACATTTTAAAACTAAGTCAACTTGTGACTCACAGGGACCCTTTTGGTCTCCATTTCTATTTAGGCTTGACATCATTGATCTATTCCAGCCCCCTCAATTTGCCATTTATGAGAGGCCCACAAAGATTAAGTAACTTGCTTAAATTCATCCAGGTAATTCTTATTAAAAGTGGGGTTTAAATTCAGGTCCTCTTACTCCAAGGCCAGTTCTTTTTCTATTGTACTGTGCTACTGAGGCAGGTAGATGGCATAGAGCATAAAGTGCCAGGTCTGGAATCAGGAAGACTCATCTTCCTGAGTTCAAATTGGGTCTCAGAAACTTACTAGCTGTGTGACTCTGGGCAAGTCACTTAACGTCAGTTCCCTCATCTGTAAACTGAGTTGGAAAAGAAAATGGCAAACTGCTGCAGTATCTGTGCCAAGAAAATCCCAAAAAGGTTCACAAAGAGTGACTGAAAAAGAGCACCATGCTATCTTCCACTTACATCACCTGGAAATTTATAGCACTCTTAGAAAATTGTCCTAGGCCTGCCAACGTGTCCTACTCTTCTGTCCTTCCCAGTACACATGCACAATACTCCCATATTCCATGGAAAACTAGTTCAAAGTACAACTATAGTTGAGTTATTTGAATCTGAAAGTAAATCATTGCCTTATGTCCAGGGAAAGGCTTTATCTTGGGTGTTTCAAACTGAAATGGACCTCAAGGCATCTTTGCTACAACATTCTTAACAGGTATTCATCCAGCTTCCAGTGATGGAAAACTTTTAATCAATAAGGCATCTTATTCTACTTTTGGACATCTCTAATTGTTAGGATGTTTTCTCTTCTATTCATAATCAAAGTCCCCAACATAGTATAACTAAAGCCTTAATAATAATATAATGTGTTATTCTAATTTAATTCCAATTCTAAGTGAATTCATAATGTGCTATTCTCACCAGCAAGCGATATGTATTTAGCAAATATTTTTGAACACCTATAATGTAGCTAAAATCTTAGGTGTGTATAGTACTTTACAGCTTTCAAAGGTTCTCATATTATTGAATATATATATGAAAAAGTAGCATCACATCCACAAAAGAGAAACAAAATCTCAGAACAAAGAACTCATCTTTTAAGCCTGTTAGGCACTATATAAAAAGAGGAAAAATAATTAAGTACCTTCTATATGCCAGACACACTACAAAGTGCTTTACAAGCATCTCATTTTATCCCCACGCTGAAGCTTCTGAACATTGCCACATAAAGGATAGGTATCAGGGACCTGACCCATGGTTTCACTGGTATATGAAACTCCTGTATGGGAAACCTCCCTTTACCAGTGCAAGTTGGCACCTTTTCTGGAATTTATAGTCTTAGAAAAATATTGAGAGTAGAAAAGTGTCAAACTCAGCCCTCAAGCCCAAAGTTCTGCCCCAACCAAATGAAAATATAATTGAGAAATGTTTAGCAAAGTAAATAAAACATGTTTTATTTAGGCAATGTTAATTTGTCGTTTTCTAAATCAATAAACTGCCTTGCAGGGATCTGTTTCTGTCAGAGTGTAGGGGTCACACATAAAACTTGTGTCTGCCAAGATGTGGGACTTCAACTCAGGTCTTTCTGGCTTCAAGGTCTTGACTTGGCTCAGCTGCCCTAGAAGGGAATGGAGGTAGTGTCTCTTGAGCCCTCCTGGGAATATAGATGTAAATGAAAGCACTCTTCTCAGGTGCTGAAGAACGGAGAGGTTTCTTCTTCACTGTAAGCAATTTTACAGTGGAAGAAAGAGGCCCAGTCTGTGAGCCACAAGAAAGACCTTTCTATAGCCACTCAGTGTAGAGGTAGGAGATATGGGTGGATAGAAAGTTTAGTCTGCATTGTGACATAGGAGCCATTAAACACTCTACCCCAGGAGTCTACTATCACCACCTGCTAGAATTCCCTCCGTAATTTCTTCATAGCCCAGGGATTCTCAGGCTGTCACTATCTCTTATAAAGAAGAGCCCAACACTGGAGAGCAACAAAACAAAGAAGATGGTAACCATAGCAAGAAGGAAAGATGACTCTTACTGGAAATGGGAGACAGTAGCAGGATGGTAGTAGGTCTTTAGTAGAAGATGGGGGAGGAGGGACTGGAAAAGGAGCAAGGAGGAACAAAGCTGTCAGCAGATGTACAGAGTTTCCATATTCCCTTACTAGGGTTCCACCCAGTCTAGTATTGTAAGTCTCTAAGGGAGAGTTTATAGAAAGAATTCTTTTAGGTTTCCCTAGAAGTGGTGAAGTCCTCCAGATGCTGGTATTTGTGGATGATGTATTCATTACCTCAAGCCCTTGAATACAATAGGACTTCTTCAAGGATCAGAGAACTAAGAAATAATAGAGCTGAGTTTTCATAGAGTCTAGAACTGAGCTGCATAGGGTCTAGAACAGACCATGCACAGAGTATAGAACTGACCTTGCACAGAGTCCAGAACAGTGTTCATAGAATTTAGAACTGAGCATGTGCAGAGTCTAGACCTGAACATGCACAGAGTCTAGAGTTGAGTGTGCACAGATTCTAGAACTGCAATGGCATGGAGTCTAGAACTGAGCAGGCACAGAGTCTAGAACTGAGCATTCATGGAGTCTAGAGCTGAGAAAGAAGCCATATGTAGGGAGTCCCCAAGAACGAGGAATTTGTTTCTCTACACTGCACCACCTGGGGAGCCTCCTGGTTCTGTTCTCTGCTCATGATCATCTCTTCATTCTCTCAGTTCTTCTACAGGAAGCCTCTCCCAATCCCTCTTAATTCAGGTGCCTTCCCTCCGTTCTTTACTTCCTATTTAACCTGTCCATAAGTTGTTTGTATATGTTTGCTTGATGTCTCCTTAATACTGTGAGTTCCTTGAGAGTCAGAATTATCTTTTGCTTTTCTTTGCTTCTCCAGCTCTTGGCACAATGCCTGGCACATAATAGGCACTTAATCATGCTTATCTACCTTTGACTCAGCTCTGATCCCTGTGAGTCCTCTCCCCAGACTTGTCTGGTCCCTCCTAAGGGCCAAGTCCAAGGATAAGGCTCAGATCTACAATAGTCATCCTATTGCCAATAGACTAATAAGAAGTACTTTTGCCCTGGTTAGCCTATCAAAGAGACATAATCAAAGTCCCTGACATGATATAACTAAAACCTTAATAATAAATAACACCTATTTTCATCGGCAATATATATCCTCACAACAACCCCAAGAGGTTGGAGCAATTATGATGCCCACTTTACAGTTGAGGAAACTGAGCCAGGTTCACACAATTAAGAAGTGTGTGAGATAGGATTTGAATTCAGGTCTTCCTGACTTCAATCTCAGGACTATGCCCCCTAATTGCCTCATCGAGTGTGATAAGTGTGCAAGAAGGACAAAGCAAAGAGTTTAGAGAATCATATGACTTCCAGATGGAGGTGCTTAGAGATGACTTTATGAGTTGGCTGGTATCTGAACTAAGAGGAAAGAGTAAAGGAAAGGGGAGAATGACAAAGGGGAGAGTGGGGAAGACAGATAGAGACAGATAGAGGTACATGAAGAGAAAGACAAACAGAGAGGGAGAGAGGAGCAGGCAGAGGCAGAAAAAGAGAGAATAAATGAAGTAAAGGGAATAAATGCTAGGAGGAGAATCCAAAGAAGAAGAAATGAATGAAGAAGCAAAGACATTTGAGGTGGGGTAGAAGGGAATTGAAAGAAATGACATTAAATGACTGGAAAAGATAAATGAAGATAGAAGATATTTGTTGGCATTAAAGACACAGATGTTCAATAAATGTTTTGCCTCTGTTACCAAGAGAGTTCAGAACAGTTAAAAAGCCAGCATGCCTGGTCTGTTTTTATCTTGTCATTGATAGGCTATCTTGTGAAATCTGTAAAGGGGAATTCTGTGTTAGTATATGTCTTAATAATCTCATTTTCTGTTAACAAACTCCTACAGGGCAAGAATGTTTCACCCACATAAATAACTATATATGATATCTCAGTACAATGTAGGTGGCTAACCCATTTAATTATTTTAAAGAGCTATACTATGATAAAATCCACATAGAATTAGAACATATAACAATAATGTTTAATTAAAATGCTTAAAATAGAAGCACTGGCAACAAATACATAGAAGCTAAAATACATAGAAGTCCCATTTAAAAAAAAAGATGTAACCAGCATTTTCCTCTGATATTTTCTTATACTCCTGAGAAGCCAGGGAAAAGCTACTACAATAAGGGAGTTACCTGTGATAAAACTTTAAATATTAGACTCATTTTGGTCAAGTTGCTCCCTTCCCCCATTTAGGGGCTGTCTATGATTATGTTGAACTCAGTAGAAAATCAACTGAAGAGAGGCAGCATTCTTTCAGTTTCTGAAATGCAGTTCTAAAGGGAGGCATATATAAAGAACAGTAGAGAATTATAACTGTTATGAATTATAGTTGCCACATTTGCCTGATAGTCCCTACCTTCTTCCCTGCATGTGTGTGATTCACTTAAATATGTATGAATTCACTTAAATCCAATTCACATGCAAATCAAGATATTATCCTATGATATCATTGATCCTCTTTGAAAACAGAGGATGAACCACTGAGTGAAGATTATGGAGGACTTGGTTTTAAATCTCAACTCGGTTGTTTCCCTATCCTTTCTTGTATTTGATTATCTTTAATTGTTTTAGAGAAATTGTCAGTAAGGAGGGATAGGAAATTTGAACAAACAAAAAAACCCAAAAAAACCCAAGTCTACAACTGTACCATCTGATGTGGCTACCAACAAAGGGAAATGTGAAATCAGGTTATATTATTTGGAGTAGCATCCATAACAAAAGAAGCAAGAATCTTTCTGAATGCTTCATTAGTGTATTTTTTTTTTCCAATTTTGAACACATTTTAATAAGGATATTTAGAAGCTGGAAAATACACAGGAAGGTCACTGTACTTGAAACATAATATTAAAATTAGTTGGAGGAAGTGGAGATGTGTAACCTGGAGAAAAGGAGATTGGGGAGGCAAGACAACATCCAGTGGAAGACAGACATAATGGCCAGGAAAGATGATTCACCTAGCAGAAATGATACTTAGCAGAAAATTGCAGTAGATAGGAGCATGCCAACGATATGACAGCTTTTAATACAATTGCTTCTCATTCTTTCCTATTTTTTTATTTTAAAAGCTCCTTTTGATTTATAATGAAAACTTCTCTCCATCTCCAGAGGAAGAACTGATGGAGTCTGAAAGCAGACTGAAGCATACTCTTCCTTTATTTTTCTTGAATTTTTTTTGTCTGTTTTCTTTCACAACATGACCAACATGGAAATGTTGGGGCAGCTAGGTGGTGCAGTGGATAGAGCACCAGTGCAGGAGTTGGGAGGACCTGAGTTCAAATCTCACCTCAGACACTTGACACTCACTAGCTATGACCTTAGGCAAGTCGCTTAACCCCAATTGCTTCATCCTGGGTCATCTCCAGTCATCCTGATGAATGAATATCTAGTCACTGGATTCAGATGACTCTGGAGAAGAAGTGAAGCTGGTGACCTGCACAGCCTTCCCTCACTCAAAACAAAGTCAAGTGCAAGTCATGTCATTATTTCTCTGATGGCCTGGTCTTCTTTGGCAATGAAGGACTAACAACATGGAAATGTGTTTTGCATGATTGCATATGTATAACCCATATAAACTGCTAGCTATTTCAATGTGGGGAGGGGAGGAAAAAGAGAGAGGGAGAAAATTTAGAACTCAAATTTTAAAAAAACTGAATGTTAAAAATTGTTTTTTTTACATATAATTGGGGGAAAAAAATAAAATATTTTTAAAAGCTCCCTTAAGGTTTGCATATATCCCACTCTGCTCCTATAGATGCTAAAAGTTCTTGTTGCTTTTTAAATGACCATCTTGGAAAGGTATGTTCACCTTCTCCAGGTGTTTAATTTGAAGATGAAGTTCAATTTTCTGTCACTTATAGTATATGCAATTTTAATTATTTCTGCCATTCTTTGTCTAGAGCAAAAATTCATTTGCAGTTTGAATGGGTGGTTTTTTGGTAAGTGGGGTTTTTCTTCTTGGCTATTTCTAGGATAATCTCTGTCATAATTTTGATGATAATATAGCTAGGCAAATTTAATTGGTGTGAGTGTCCTTTAAATTCTATTAATCCTTAATTTTTCTCATTTTAAAATTTTCTAGGGGGTGGAGCCAAGATGGTGGAGTAGAAGGACAGACCTGCTCTTAGATCTACCCTCAAAGCACATAAAATATCTGTAAAAACTGACTAAACAAATTCTAGCACAACAGAAGCTACAAAATGACAGAGTGAAAGAGATTTCCAGCCCAAGACAACCTGGAACGCGAACAGAAAAGGTCTGTCACACTGGGCTCAGAGTGGAGCGCAGCCCAGCTTTGGCCATGTGGTGCAGCAGGGACAGGACTAGAGCAGGCGGAATTCTGGGCAGCAGCTGTCATTCCCAGATCCCCACAAATGCCAGAGACAGCTTCAAAGGTCAGTGAGAAAGCTCTTTCACCTGGATGGGAAGGGAGCAGGGTCCTCCCTTAGCCACAGACCCAGGGTGGCAACAGTTGCTGAGGAAGCAGTATCCATTTTAGGAGACCTCAGCCTAAAGCCCCTGAGGGAATCAAGCCACTGATCTGGATCTCAGCCCTGAGTGGTGGTCCTGGGGTGAGGAGGACCACTGGCTTGGTGGAGCTGGAGACAGTTGTGGAGAGGGAACCCTACTCACAAATCATGGGCAGAAAGGAGTACTAGTGGGTGCTCCCAGACCAGAGTGCTGGCCAGGAGAGGAATAAACTCCTCTCCCTTGATTGTGCCACCTTGGAGGAACTGAGAACTTACAGATCCCTAGAGTATCCCCTTCTCTTGACAAAGGACTCAAAAGTCAAGTAACTGGCTGGGAAAATGCCCCCAAAAGGGGGAAAAAAATAAGACTATCGAAGGTTACTTTCTTGGTGAACAGGTATTTTTCTCCATCCTTTTGGATGAGGAAGAACAAAACATAACAGCAGGGGAAGACATCAAAGTCAAAACTTCTTCATCCAAAAGCTCCAAAATACATGTGCAATAGTCTCAGGCCAGGGAAGATCTCAAAAAGGATTTTGGGAATCAAGTAAGAGAGGTGGAGGAAAAATTGGGAAGAGAAATGAGAGGAATGCAAGAAAATAATGAAAAGCAAGTCAAAAGCTTACCAAAGGGGATCTAAAAAAATGCCAAAGAAAATAACACCTTTAAAAATAGACTAACCCAAATGGCAAAGAGGTCCAGAAAGTCAATGAGGAGAAAAATGTTTTAAAAAGCATAATTATCCAAATGGAAAAGGTGGTTCAAAAGCTCACTGAAGAAAATAGTTCTTTAAAAATCAGAATGGAGCAGATAGAAGCTAGTGACTTTATGAGAAACCAAGAAATTACAAAACAAAACCAAAAGAATGAAAAAATTGAAGATAATGTGAAATATCTCATTGGAAAAACAATTGACTTGGAAAATAGATCTAGGAGAGACAACTTAAAAATTATGGGGCTACCTGAAAGTCATGATGAAAAATGAGCCTTGACATCATAGTTCAAGAAATTGTCAAGGAAAACTGCCCTGACATTCTAGAATCAGAGGGTAAAATAAATATTGAAAGAATCTACCAATCACCCCTGAAAGAGATCTGAAAAGAAAAACTCCCAGAAGTGTTGTAGCTTGATTCCAGAATTTCCAGGTCAAGGAGAAAATATTGCAAGTAGTCAGAAAGAAACAATTAGAGTATTGTGGAAATACAATCAGGATAACACAAGATCTAACAGCTTCTACATTAAGGGATCAAAGGGCTTGGAATACGATATTTCAGAAATCAAAGGAACTAGAATTAAAACAAAGAACTGCCTACCCAGCAAAACTGAGTATAATACTTCAGGGGAAAAAATGGTCCTTTAATGAAATAGAGGACTTTCAAGCATTTTTGATGAAAAGACCAGAGCTGAAAAGAAAATTTGACTTTCAAACACAAGAATCAAGAGAAGCATGAAAAGGTAGCAAATTCATTACAATTTAACATGCCAGTTATGTACTATGTATTGTGCCAGGTGCTAAAGATATCAAGATGAAAAAGAAACCTTTCCTGCCTTCAAAGAGTTTGCATCCAAATCATAGGGAAAACAGGGGATCTTTTAAGTTGGGGTCAAATGTTTATTTTATTACCTCCAGAGAGATGCCTAAGTGTTAGTTTCTTAAACATCAATAGCCTTAGACAAAAAACAAAACACATTTTATTGATGTCTTTGCCTTAACATCATAATCATTTCAACTCTGCTCTTAATTCTTCCTTGGTTTTCCACCCCGTTTCTTTTCCTTCTTGAATGAGAATGGAAGTTACTACACATTGATTTGTGACCACACAGAGGAGGCTTAAGAAAGGGGCAATATCTGTTGAGTAATCATTTGAACAGAAAGGCTGGGGGAGGAAGGAGCAGGAGAGAGAGATTTTGGAATATGAATACCTGGACTATGTTCTTTTTGAACTCCTTTGTGGCTTACATAAAAAAAATTAAAAAATTAAAAAAAAAGACAGTCTGAGGAGATCTCCTCATCTGGGAGAAGATGTCCATACAGACGCAGTGATGCGTTCTTTTTTATTTTTACATATAAATTTTAAGAGGAATACCCAAAAAAATTTTCTAGGGAATTTTCTTGCATAACAATTAAATATAGTAGTAAGATTCTTTCTTGTATTTTGTCTGGGAACCTGATAATACTTTCATTTTTTTTCCTGAGCTTTGTTGTCTGTCACCTTTATCTTCAAAATGTCTGAGAAGTTTTCCAGTAGGATAGGTTTTTGAGCTTGTTTCTGTTTCCTACGTTTTTCCTAACTATTCTGGCCTCCAATAAAACAATTTTGTTCCTCAATGAATTCTTTATTTTATTTATATTCTTCTTGAATATTTTGAAACAATTGAATTTTTTCATACTTTTTATCTTTCATTATTTAATACCATGCTATTTCTTTTGTACTGACTTAATATCATCTTTTATTTCTTTATCGTTTCCTTCTTTTATTATTCATATGGTAATAATTGTAGCTTCATTCTTGGGGAGCTATAGCTGATAACCATATATTTTCCTTGCATTTTGGCTTTAGTTTCTTACATGTCATAGTATTTATTCATTGTATTGGAATTGTTAATACATTTCTTTCCTTGACTCTTCTTAAAAATCAAATTTTAACTAACATAAAGTAGTTGACATAAGTAAGAAAGCCAGAAAAACTCAGAAACCATCTTAACTAACAAACACTTACTATTTTCACTATGCAGACATATATGGCAATAGTAGAAGCACCAGCTTAGCGTACAATGGATGGAATCCTAATAAAGTTACTGGAGTGGTTCACCATTTCCAACTTGAGCTCATTTTACAGATGAGGAAACTGAGACAAACAGGGTGAAGTGACTTGCCCAGGGTCACACAGCTAGGTGTCTGAGGCTAGATGTGAACTCAGAAAGATGAGTCCTCCTGATTCCCAGCTCAATGCTCTATCCATTGCACCACCTTGCTGACCTTATTAGGTATTAGAAAAAGTCAAATTAATTGTTGTAGAAGGTCTAACTGGCTCAATCTTAGTTTTCCTTGCCCCATTTTCCACCATTCTGCCTCTATGACTGTGGAAGCAGAAGGAGACTACAGAGAACTAATGCTAATTTTGTATTATCTGTTTCATGAATTGTCATGGTCAAAAAATTCATTACCTAATGCTCAACCTGCTGGTAATGGCTAATATACTGTATAAGTTTTTTCTTATCTGGAATATATATATATATATATATATATATATATATATATATATATATATATATATATATATATATATATATATATATTGATGTTCATTACTGATAGAGAGGATCAAGGTGACATTTGAGCTGGGATTTGGGGGATGGTTGGGGGATGGAGGAAAAAATAGAAGAAAATAGGCATAAGCATTTATTTAAGGACATATCACATTTTTGGGAAGAAGATGGCATCTTGACACTCTGCATCTGTACTCAATTAAGGCTTCACCAATAGGGAAAATTGAGAATCAAGTGGACTTCAACTTACCAGGAAGGACCCTGCATCAAGTTACAGGAGTTTCATAGGACAGGACAATGAATGGCAATCACAGCTCTAAAGCAAATCCTTGAAACACACATCAATTGAGACAATACTTGATTCAGTCCCTAATGTTTGAAGTTGCACTGGCTTTTGTTCTACCACTGATTTTACTTTGTCCTCCAAAGAATTTTGAGACATTTTTTTTCTGGGATGAAACTCTAGAGAAGCACCTGCAGAGGGTATAGAGGATCTATTACCATGGTTTCTAATCTCTTAACTGCTTGATCAGGTCATTCAAACCACTATGTGTCTCCAAGTCAAACACAAGGTGAATCTGAAAAAGAATATGTACTTCTTCCCCATCCTAACCAATAGTATTTGTTCCAACAGAACTTATATCTGTACTTACTAAATAAATGCTTATCTGGGATAAGTACTCACCGTCTGACAAAAACTGCTGGGAAAATTGAATAACAGTGTGGTGGAAACTGGGCATAGCCCAATGCCTGACATGGTACACAAGAATAAAGTCCAAATGGATACAAGATCTAGCATAAAGAGAACAACTATAAACACATTAGGGGAGCAAGGAATATTGTATTTGTCAGATTTATGGAGAATGGAGAAATTTCTGACCAAACAAGAGATGGAGAACATTATGAAGTGCAAAATGAATAATTTTGATTACATTAAATTGAAAAGTTTTTGCACAAACAAACCTAATGAAACCAAGATTAGGAGGGAAGCAGAAAAGTAGGACAGAATTTTTGCAACTAGTGTCTGTAATAAAGACCTCATTTCTAAAATATATAGAGAACTGGGTCAAATTTACAAGAATACAAGTCATTCCCCATTGATAAATGGGCAAAAGACATAAACAGGCAGTTTTCAGAGAAAGAAATTAAAGCTATCTATATTCATATGAAAAAATGTTCTAAATCACTACTGATTAGAGAAATGCAAATCAAAACAACTCTGAGGTACCACATCGCATCTATCATATTGGCTAACATGACAAAACAGGAAGATGATAAATATTGGAGAAGATGTGGGAGAACTGGAACACTAATTCATTGTTGGTGGAGCTGTGAGCTGATCCAAGCATTCTGGAGAACAATTTGGAACTATGCCCAAAAGGTTACAAAAATGTGCATAGCCTTTGACTCAGCAATATCTCTTCTAGGACTGTATCCCAAAGAGATCATAAAAATGTGAAAAGGGCCCACATGTACAAAAATATTTATATCAGCTCTCTCTGTGGTGGCCAAGAACTGGAAATCGAAGGGATGCCTATCAGTTGGGGGATGGTTGAACAAGTTGTGGTACATGAATGTAATGGAGTCCTATTGTGCTATAAGAAATGATGAGGGGTGGCGGAGCCAAGATGGCGGGACTAGAAAGACACACTTACATAGGGTCCCCCACACAGCCCACAAAATACCTGTAGAGAGGGACTCTCAACAAATTCAGGAGCAGCAGAAGTGGAGAACAACAGAGTGGAGGAGATTTCCAGCCCATGGTGACCTGAAAGGCCCACGGGAAACGTAGGTTGTACACAGAGCCCAGCCCAGCCTTGGCCGAGCAGAGTGAGGAGACTCTGGGAGGAGGACACTTCAGGGCGGAATCTCCAGTCTCAGCAGCGGGGCTAATTCTGCTTTTTAAAGCATTTTTCTCCTCATTGGCCGGTAGAGAGACTGCTTGTTGTTGGAGCATAAAAACCCCTGGCGGCACTGAAGAGCTGAGTCTTACCTCAGCCCTGGGTGGAGGACCTGGCCAAGCAGATCTTTGTCTCACACTGGGGTGGCCCTGCCCATCCAGCTTATCTGAAAATCAGCCCCCAGTGCTGACTTGGGAACTGGAGGCCAAGTGGCTGTGGAGAGGTAACTGCTAAGATTCTGGGCACAAAAATCCCTCTCTACATCCAATAAGGAGAAGGAGGCTTTAAAAAACAGAATTAGTCAAATGGAGGACAAAGTTCAAAAGCTCACTGAACAAAATAATTCTTTAAAAGAGAGGACAGAGTTCAGGGAAGCCAATGACTATGAGATAAACCAAGCAGTTAAAAAACAAAACCAAAAGTTTGAAAAACTAGAAGATAGTGTGAAACATCTCACTGGAAAGACAACTCACCTGATCCAGCAGAGACAACTTAAAAATTATGGGACTACATGAAAGTCATGACCAAAAAAAGAGCCTAGACATTATCTTCCATGAAATTGTCAAGGAAAACTGTTCTGATATTCTAGAACCAGAGGGCAAAATAAATATTTTTTTTCTCTTTTTTTTATTTTTTAATGTTTAACAATCACTGCCATACAATTGAGATTTTATACCCCCCCACCTACCCCCCACTACCCCCCTCCCTCCCCATGACTGCATACAATTCTGTATAGATTCTACATATACTTTCCTATTGAGTATATTTTCACTATAGTCATGCTATGTAGTGAGACTAAAATAAATGAAAGAAATCGTATAACAAATCAGAACATGATACACAAACACATACACATATACAAACATGATCTGCTATATTTTGTGAGTGGCTTCCATATTTCTTTCTCTGAGTGTGGAAGGCATTTTGCCTTGAGAACCACCTTTGGGATTTTTTTTTTTTATAAGAAGTTTTGGGCAAAATAAATATTGAAAGAATCCACCAATCACCTCCTGAAAGAGACCAGAAGAGAGAAACTCCTAGGAGTATTGTGGCCAAATTCCAGAGTTCCCAGGTCAAGGAGAAAATATTGCAAGTAGCTAGAAAGAAACAATTCAAGTATTTTGGAAATACAATCAGGATAACACAGGATCTGGCAGCTTTAACATTAAGGGATCAAAGGGCTTGGAACAGGATATTCCAGAAGTCAAAGGAACTGAGATTAAAACCAAGAATCACCTACCCAGCAAAACTGAGTATAATACTTCAAGGGAATAAATGGTCATTCATGATATAGAGGACTTTCAAGCATTCATGATGAAAAGACCAGAAGTGAAGAGAAAATATGACTTTCAAACACAAGAATCAAGAGAAGCATGAAAAGGTAAACAGGAAGGAGAAGTCATAAAAGACTTTCCAAAGCGGAACTATTTACATTCTTATATGGAAAGATAATATTTGTAACTCTTGAGATTTTTCTCAGCATTTGGGTAGGTGGAGGGATTGTACACACACACACACACACACACACACACACACACACACACACACACAGAGTACAGATTGAGTTGAATTAGAAGAGATGATATCCATAAAAAAAATAAAAATTAAGGGTGAGGGAGGAAAATACTGGGAGGAGAAAGGGAATGGGGCATCCTATAACTCATAAAAGAGATAAGAAAAATCTTGTTCAGTGGAGGAGAAAAAGGAGAAGGGGAAAGGGGAAAAGTGAAGCTTATTATTTTCACATATGGCTTAAGGAAGGAATAGCATGCTCACTGAATTTGGTATGAAAATCTATCTTACACTACAGGAAAGTAGAGGAGGAGATGACAAGTGGGGGAGGGGAATGATAGAAGGGAGGGCAAATGGGAGAAGGGAGTAACTAGAAATAAACACTTTTGGGAAGGGAGAAAGTCAAATGAGAGAATAGAATAAATGGGGGGACAGGGTAGGATAGAGGGCAATATAGTTAGTATTACAACATGATTATTATGGTAGTTTTTTGCAAAATGACACTTATTTAGTTTGTATTGAATTGCTTGCTTTCTCAGTGGGAATGAGGAGGGAGGGAGGGAGGGAGAGAAGTTGGAATTCAAAGTATTAGAAACGCATGTTGAAAATTATTATTGAGTATAACCAGGAAATATGAAACACAGATAATAGGGTATAGAAATTTATCTTGCCCTACAAAAAAAGAGAGAAGATGAGGATAAAGGAAGGGTGGAGTGTGATAGAAGGGAGGGTACATTGAGGGAAGGGGTAATCAGAATGCAAGGTATTAGGGGGTGGGAGGAGTGGAGAGATGGTGAGAAAAAAGTGGACATGTTACAAAGTTATGTAAAAGCAATTAGTATTAAAACAATTGACTGAACTAATTACTGAGACTAAATCAGAGACATCTTTAGTTTGGGGAAAAGAATTTTAGTCTAAGTGTCCTAGAGGCAGGTAACCTTGGGTAAAATTTGGCATTGATGGAAAAGTTAAGGTTTTAATGGTAAATTTGATTTTATGATTGTTATTTAATCAGGAAGTAGAACATATATAGAAAGGCAAGTAAGCCACTTAAGACTTGCCTCAAAAGATGTTCCTTAGTCAATGTGAAATTATAATCATATCTGAAACATGATTATTGGAACTTGCTATTTTAAGATGTGATGGGACTATTAACTGACTGTTCTTCTGAGTCTAACTCCAGGTATGGATAGTAAAAAGGCAGTCTGAGCCTCCAATCCATGATGCCAGTAAGCCTGTGAGATGCTGGTATGAACTGCAAAAGGTGAACTCATGGGAAGAGTGGCAGAGTGGCTGTTCAGCCTGGGCTGAGGTAGGATTCTCCTGACAGTTTCCCAACTGACACCTGGCAGACTTTAAGCCTGACTGAATGCAAGTTGACAATCTACTCCTGCCTGGAACTGACATAAAGTTGGGGAAATATTGTTTCCCTGCAATGTCCCTTATCTTAGTGGCAATTTCCGATAGTCAAAAGGTTTGTAAGCTTAATACCAGATCTATTAAATTATAGATTGTTGGTAGGGGAACATCTGAGGTTAAGTCTAAAATTAAGCTACTAAACTTAGGACTTTAGACCAACACCAATAAGTTAGGGTCCTTTAATTCTTAGTAATTGTGTGGAGACAATTAGGTCAAGGGCTTGTGAAGTTAGCATACATAGTTATTATTTCTGTCTCAGTTGATTAATGTTAAAAAAAATCGTTTGTGGTCTATATTGTAAATGCTTTAAAAGAAGTATCACCCGACCAAAAATTGGAATTGTTTTATATGATATGAACTGTGTTAAAAATGAAAAATAAATAAATATTTTTTAAAAATGATGAGCAGGAGAACTTCAGAGAGGCGTGGAAGGATTTATATGAATTGATACTGAGTGAAATGAACAGAACCAGGAGAACACTGTACACAGTAACAGCCACAGTGTGCGAGGACTGTCTCTGGTAGACCTATCCCTTCATAGCAATGTTCTTGAGGCAAAATGCCATCTACATTCAGTGAAAGAACTCTGGAATCGGAATGCAGAATGAAACGCACTATTTTCTCTTGTATTATGTTTTGCTTTGGTTTGTTTTTTTTTCTCATGGTTTCATCTATTCATTTTAAATCTTATATGCAACATTACCAGTGTAAAAATGTGTTTAATAAGGATGTATGTGTAGAACCCATATAAAATTGCATACTGTCTTGGGGAAGGAGTGGGGAGGAAGGGGGAGAAAATTTAAGACTTATGGAAGTGATTGTAGAAAACTGAAAACAAATAAATTATTTTTAAAAAATAGAAGATGGGATGTGTGTTCTAAGGAAATCCTACCCACTACCTACCCTACGTTCAACCATCCTCCAAAATCTATATGATCAAGAAGAAAAGTGACCATACATGTCTGATGGGAAATAGGACCAGATTCCTTTCTCTTAGTTTTAGCTAATAGTACATTACCCCTATAATTCTTATCATAATCATTTGAAAAAAGATATTGGGTTAGTGAAAAGAAGAAGCAGATCTGTGGGCTAAATATATCCTTCCCTGGCTTATGGCTAGGCTATTCCCTTGCATAATAATGTACTTTTAAAAATCATGCTTTTCTGCATTCTCTCTGTACTTGAGAGAGGAAAAGAAAATATATGCTATCATTCCTGAGGACCTGAGATAATTTGATGTGACATAATTCAGGTATATTTAAGCTAACACTGAAACTTTTACCCTCTTGTTCACCTCATGCAAGACATTTACTTTGAATTTTTCAGTTCTTTTCCATGCACATCATATGCTTGTGATCACTTAAATATTGTGTTCTTACCTTTCTGTCTCTTTTAAAAAATATTCAGTTTGATTAAGCAACTTCTGAATAAAATGTAAAATGTTCCCTCAATTTTCTTGTGACAACAAATTGGGTGGGCGGGCAGTACCTCCAAGGACTGGGCAAGAAATAAAAACCACCATGACAAGTTTAAGAAGTAGATGTAGATAAACAAAATAAAATCAGTGAAGGTTGATTCTGTAAGACAGAAGAATCATAGGACATGGAATCAAAAAGCAATGCAGTATTTGGGAGAGTTAACATTCAAAAGACCTAAGTTGCATTCCTGCCTCCAACAACACACCACCAGTGAGGACATAGGCAAGTCATTTAAAAGCTCACCCTCTCAGGCTTGTAAGACTATAAGACATACATCTGGATGTAAGAGGGAGCCAAATTTTCCTTTGAGAAAATTGGCAAAAACTCCACCCCACCCTAACCCCAGGAATTCTGTTGGCATTGTTATGCTATTCAAATGGCAGATCAGGGCCTTGATACAGTGCCCTACCCAAAGTTACTATTAGAATTTATGACTGAAGTGACACTCACTGCCTGGATGAAGTTGGAAGAATAATTTTAAATCCTTAGGTCTCAGTTTCTTCACCTGTAAAGTAAGGGGAGGTAGATTAAAACCACTTATAACTCTGTTGCTGTTGTTCCAGTCTTGTCCAACTCTTCATGACCCTCTTTGGGATTTTCTTGGCAAAGACACTGGAGTATCTAGCTTGTTTTTACAGATGAGGAAACTGAGGCAAACAGGGTGAAATAACTTGCCCAGGATCACACAGCTAGTAAGTGTCTGAGGCCAGATGGAAGATAAAGCATAAGGGGGAAGGGTGCAATGGAGGGAGAGCATCCATATGAGGGCAAAGCAGCTGGTGTGGAGCAGCAGAGAGTGAGCAGGAAAAGAAGTGAGCAGGATGGGAAGTCTGACTGGGGTTCCTCAAGAAATGATGGTTCCTCGCAGAGACTTGTCAGACAGCCAGAATCCCCCAAGGTGGAGGGTATAAAACACAGATCTGGAAGAAAGAGCTAACACATTGGATACTAAGATACAAAATGCTTTCATTATAATAGGAAAAAATTGCATTTGTATTCAATTAGTATAATTGTATTGAAATAATCAAATGGACAAGTAGAGGATGGAATAGGCATGGATAAGAAAATTGCTCATTTGTAAAAACATCTAGTAGTTTTAGAGTATTATGAGGTTAACATGACATGCTAGCCAAAAACCCTGGCATGATCTTAGACTGCATTGACAGAAGCGTACTTTTCTCTGCCCTGGTCAGAGCATATCTGGAGTATTTTGTTCAGTTCTGGGTGTTACATTTTAGCAAGGACTTCACATGCTGCACATCACCCTAGAGGAGGCTGACAGTGTCTAAGAGATTGAAGATCTTATTATACCATCAAAAAACTGTAGTAATAAAAAATTGTAAACCAAACAGCCTCATTGACTGAAGAATGGGTGAATAAGTGATGGTACATGACTGTGTTGGAATACCATTTTGCTATAAAAAAATGAGGAAATATGATTTCACATACCTAGAAAAACATAGAAACTGAGGCAGCATGAAGTAAAAAGAACCAGAATAGTTTATACTATGACACTGATATTATAAAAATGAACAATTTTAAGAGTTTTAAAAATTGATGAAGAATGAAATTAACTAAACCAGGAGAGCAACTTTTATAATATCAACATTGTAAAAACAAACAGCTTTGAAAACTCTGAGTGTTTTATGATGGACCATCCACGATTCCAGAGAATCGGCAATGAAACATATTTTCCAGAGGTGATAGATTTAGGGTACAGAGTGTCTCTTTTAAACATCTAGGTAAAGAGCCTTGTAAAAAGATCTCTATCTGTATTGAGACCTAGATCTGGATTTGTATGCAGTCAATGAGAGAATTTGTTTTGCTGAACTTGCATATTGGTTATTGAAAAAATATTCTCTCTCTCTCTCTCTCTCTCTCTCTCTCTCTCTCTCTCTCTCTCTCTCTCTCTCTCTCTCTCTCTCTCAGACCTGAGAGGTGGGAGAGAGTGAAAATAGATTTCTGTTTATTTAAAAAAAATAGAGGAGGGTTGCTACAGATGAGGAATATTGCTTATATTTTCAGATGAAGTCATATACCATTAGCTTTACTTAATTGTTTACTTTATTACAAGAAATCTCCCAGAGGGTAGGGATTGTCTGTAAATGTTTGTAATGTAAAAACAAAACACATCAATAACATTTGAAAAAAGAAAAAAATCTTGCCACATGAAAATTAGTTCTAGGAAATGGGAATGATTAGTTTGGAAGAGAGAAGCCTTAGAGAAGATGTAATTGTTTGAAGAGTTTGAAGGGATGGCATGAAGGCAAGGGATTAGAATTGTTTTGCTTGGTCCTAGAGAGCAGACCTAGGAACTATGGGTAGATATTGCAGAGAGCTAGGCTTAGGTTTGGCTTAAGGAAAAACTTCCTAATAATTGGAGCTGTCCATAAGGAGAACAAGCTTCCTCAACCTTCCTGTTCCCTGGAAATAGTGAGGTGGTGTCTGGATGTCTACTTCATTGGTCTCTTCCTATCTTTGCAGTTTTCCACTTTTACTTCTTTTCTTGTCATCCAGTGACACTAGCCTCTTTGTTGTTTTTCTTATGTGACATTCCATCTTCTGACTGCATTTTCACAGGCTGAACCCTCATGTTTCTCTGTCTTCATCTGTCCCATGGATCCCCTGGCTTCTGTCATGTTCCAGGTAACATACAACCTTGTACAAGAAGCCTTTCCCAAGTCCCCTTCATGTTAGTCAGTGCCTTCTCTCTAAGATTACCCTCAGCTTATCCTCTGTATCTCTTGTTTGTATATAGTTGTTTGCACCATGTCTCCCCCATGAGACTGTGAACCCAATGAGAGCAGAGGCTTTTTGTTTTTGCCATCCTTTGTGTTCCCAGTGTTTCGTATGGTGACCAGCACACAACAGACATTTTTAAAATGCTCCTTGCTTTGCCTTGATGTTGTAGAGGAGATTCTTAGGTTCAACTTGGACTGGCTGACTTCTGGGACCCCTTCTAAATCCCATACTTAGGGATTTGCCTAGGATATATGGGTAGGAAGCACCAGAGGAGAGACTAGAACTCTCCTCTTCTTACTGCTTTTCACTGCTTGACATGGGGCAGTTCTACTGCCTTTCCATTCTCCACCCTGATCCTCCCACCCCCAAATTCTCTCCTTGACTCTTTCAAAGAGCTTTACTGTACCTTACACAAAGAAGCCTTCTATGTGGTCTTTTTATTATTTAGAAAATGCATTTGGGAGTGATGTAATTTTCTAAAAACTTATGTTATTATAACATAGCATAAGATAGCATAACATTGTAAGATGTGTTATAGTTATAAAAATTGTTTTTAAAATGGTATAGGCATTTGAGACCTCAATGAAGGAGTTTAATTTATGAGTTGCAAAATAAAAAAAGAATACTTTATGAATCTCAAAAGAAATAGTTTTACAAAACCTGTGCTATGTCATTTATACAAGCACATATATATTACAGTACATATATGCATATGTGTATATATGTATGGATATACATGTATATATCATAAACACACATAAACACATGCAGATACACACATGCAGCACTCTTCAATTAAGACAAAGAACAGTGAAAAATGCCCTGGCTGCTTTGAGGCAGTTATACAAAACTCTTTAAATGAAATGCCTGTTATTTGCCATTCCACTTGAAATGTCAATGAAATTACTCGAGAAAATTACTGCCTTAAAGACATGCATCTATAGAATTGTCCAGAGTTTGGAATTACAGATGAATCTTGAAGAATGAAAAATTGGAATTCAGGAAAGAAAATGTTTCCAATGTTCACTTGAAGGGTGTAAATTGGAATGTTATGGTAACTTAACTGTGTATTGTTAAGAACATGATCTAGTTTAGAGATTCCCAAACTTGTTTGACCTACTGTCCCCTTCTCAAAAAAAATTACTTAGCACCCCCTTGGAAATCTACTTTCTTTAACCCTTAAAGATTTTTTTTTTTGAAATTTGCATCATTTCAATATATATATTTTTAAATGATGCACATTAAATTTAATAATTTATGGTAAATTTGGGGGATCTTCCTGCATTGAAATTTTGATGATGTAATATTGCATCATATATCCATATAGTATTGTATTATAAACAAGTCATTACACACACATAAGCCTGCTGATGCATGCTGGACTTCCCAACAGTATTTAACATGCTCACCTGCCAACACTTGTTTGTTAAGATCTGTCAGTGGACTTGGCCACTGATCAATTATAACTTGCATTTTATGTGTTTATTTGGAAAATAGTGTAACCGCTATGACTCCAACTCTGTTACACAATAGATGAAACAGGTACGAACAGTTTTTCAAAATTCTCTTCTCTCTTACACTTCCACTGCCCCCTTATTTTTATTCAATGCCCCCCCAATTGCACCCAAAGCCACTATTGCCCCCCTGGATCATTCTAGCACCCCCAGGGGGTGGTATCACCCACTTTGGTAATTTATAAGTAAGAGACTATGACTAGAGAAATACCCTGATTTTCAAGCTTTTCTATCCTGCAAATTCCTGTCAAGGATCCTGTGACCCACAACGTGCTTTTCCCCAAGGAAACCTCCCACTATTGATTTTTATAGGTTCTATCACTAACAATTAAATCACTGTTCAGCGCTTGTTAACTCCTGTCTCTGTTGCTACTTCATGAGAGCAAAGCCCAAATTACCCAGAAGATGATGTTTGACTTAATCTAAACTTGACATACTGAACCCTTGTTGTTTGTCCTTCACAGAATCAATATGTAAACATTTATTAAACACCTACTGTGTGCCACACACTGTGCTAAGCACTGAAGATACAAAAATAGGCAAAAGACAGTCCCTGGCCTCAAGGTGCTAATACGCTAAGTAGATCACAGCTCTAAAGCTGGAAAGGACCTCCGAGGCCATGTTATCCAACCCCCTCATTTCATAGATCAGTAAAGCAAGACCTAGGGAAATTAAGTGAATTGGCCAAGGCCATTCAATGAATAAGTGTCAAATGTGTAACTGGAACCTACCTTTTCCAATTCTAGAGCTAGTGATCATTTAGTGTCAATTAATTTACTTCATAAAAATACTATGTCAAAAAGCACCAAACCTGGAAACAACAGAGCCAGTTCAATAAATATTGGTGATGTGATCTCGCTGCTCCCTCCTTATTCTCTATCATGTTTTAATTCATTCTCTGATTGCTCCCATGTTCCCCTCTCGTCACCATCAATACAACCCATACTGTGTGCTACATTCTTTTGGGGGCCTGCTAGCATTTGACAAAACTGATAAAGTTACCCCTGACCAGACATTAGGGTACAAATACGCACCTTTAATAATCTTCCTAAACCTACGCAGTTCCTTTAATGAGAAATTCAGAAACCATGGCAGGCTTGTGTCAAAGAGACCTTTCAGTGTCTTCTCAAAAGATGCTACATACTTGATGATTCTATAGCTAAGACCACTAGGGTCTCTTCCTCATAAATTCTGAGTTTAATTCAACTTGCTAAATATTATAGATAGCATAAAATCCAAAGCTAGAAATGCTACCTTCAAAATTATTTTTTTGAGAACAAATTTGTGATTTCATCAGTGTAGGAACTTCTGCTGCCAACACAGGTTAGAGGCTTCTCTGCAATCTACAATCTTACAGAGCTGTCTGAGACACTGGAAGGTTAACAGTTTTTTCAAATCATGCAGCAAGTGCGTAATAGAGGCAGGATTTGAACCCAGGTCTTCCTAATTCCAAGGTCAGTTCTTTATCCACTATATCATGTACTCTTTCTTTAAGGCATAGAGGAAGTCCTCTACCTTTTCAGGATGATCCCGGAAGGTTTATTGAGGGACATGCTTGAGTCAAACTTCATGAAAAGACATGGATGGATTGTGATTAGCACCTTTGGGATGGATGTCTATCCACATCAACAAGATCACAGGTCAATTTGCTGAAGTATGGCAATGGCTGAGCATTGGGGTACTTTGTTGAATCCATTATTTCACTTTGGGAGCTTTTCTCTCCACTGACGCACTTACGTGTTTGTTGTGTGGATTTAAATATACTGGAAGTTTTCCTCTTATTGTTTTTTCCCCATTTTTTTTAAAGAATGAACATTTCCATATACAGCATGGAACAGGAGAGAGGATTGCATGTGGAACTATGAATCTCTATTAATTAGACCTTGCTTTTCAAGTATACAATAAATTTAACATGTAGCTTTCGAAATTTTCCTGCTTGTCTATGATTCTTCTGATGTTTTGTTCTCTTTTCATTTTTGGGTGGCAGGGGTGGAAGAGAGGAAGATATTGCCCTTATCTCTGAATCATGCCTATCCCTTCCACTGAAAAAGCAAAAGAAATCAAACAAAATTCTTATAACAAACATAGTTGGAAAAGCATTTTGAAAGTATTCCCTCAAAAATCACTAAGCTGAATATCACTATTGCCATAGCAACATCACTACTAGGCTTATACCTTCCTCAAAGAGATGAAAGAAATGGATTCATATGTAAAATATGTGTATATTAGATAGATAGATAGATACATACATACATACATATGTGAGAGGGAGAGAGAAAGAGGAGAGGAGAGAGAAAGAAAGAGAGAGAAAAGAGAGAGAGAGAGAAAATAGGTTTTTTCTTAGTGATGAAGAGTTGGAGACTAAGGGGGTGCCCATTAATTGGGGAATGACTATGCAAGTTATCATACATGAAAGAAATAGAGTACTTATTGTGTTTTAACAAGGGAATGGCTTAAGAGAAGCCTGAGAAGACCTGTGAACTGATGCAGAAAGGAGTGAGCAGAATCAGAACAGTGTATATAATGACAATGCTGAAAGGACTTTGAATGACTTAAGGACTCTAAACAAATCAATGACTGACCATGATTTCAAGGGACCAATACTACCTAACTCTTGATGGAGAGATGATTGACCCAAGATACAGGATGAGACATATATTTTTGGATGTGGCCAATGTTAGGTCAGTAGGAAATTGGATAGAGTGCCAGGCATGGAGTCAGGAAGATTTATCTTCCTGAGTTCAATTCTGGCCTCAGACACATACTAGCTCTGTGACCCTGGTCAAGTCACTTCACCCTGTTTGCCATGGTTTCCTCATCTGTAAAATGAACTGGAGAAGAAAATGGCAAACCACTCCAGTATCTTTGCCAAGATGGAGTAATAAAGAATCAGACATGACTGAAAAATGACTGCACAACAGCAACATTGTGAGAATAAGTGTTGGACCTGGAATCAGTAAGACCTGAACTGAAGCACAACTGGGTGACCCTGGGTAAATCAGCCTCTTTGGAACTGTTTCCTCATCTGTAAAATGAGGAGGATAATACTCTGGAGATGTTATGAGGATAAGATAAGATAATATTTATAAAGTGCTCTGCAAATTTTAAAATATTTTATAAATACTATTATTAGTGAATAGTGAGCTTTATTTGAAGTCAGAAAACCTTGTTTATGATACTTACTAGCAGAGCGACTCTGGGAAAATCAATTAACTTCTCTGGACCTCAATTTTCTCACATGAAAAATGGGGATGGGGAAGAATGGGTTCAGTGATTCGTTCTAGTTCTTAATATGATTCTGTGACCTCTGATGATATATCCATTGTTGCTTCCCTCACTTTTCCATCTCAAATCATGCTTGGCTGCTATGTTGTTCCTTCTTCCTAGCAAACAAGACAAGATCTCAAGGCCAACCATTTATTTCAGTATATTGTTTCCAGGGTCACTGAATTATTAAAACAAGAAACCCAAAGAATTCGTGTAGGGATAACATTAAGCCAGTACCCATAATGAGCAATATTTTGTTATACCCAAGTCAGGCTTAAATAAAAAGAATCATGCTGTCTTTATGGTACTTATGTCATCTGCCTCCTTTGAATCTTTATAGCAGACTTGACATTTAGAATGATTTCCAGAGCTACCTGCATTAATTTTCTGCTCAGTATATCCAGGTGTGTCAGTCAATGATATACTACATTTCTTCCCTCTTTGCCTCACTAGCCTTTGGAAGCCAATTCATCAGAAGAACTGGTTCTACAGCATTTTATTAACAGCTTCTGGCATCAGCTGTCTTGGACATTTGACCTCAGTATTTTTAAATGGAGATTTTTATTCTACTTTGTGGTCTCATAAAATAAGGAAAGATTTTTATGGGCACTGGTACTCATCTGTAGGAGAAAGAGAGAAGAGGCAAAACATGAACTTTGGGAGGTAGATCCAAGGGAAGAAAAGAAATGGTTGGATGGGAGCTCTTAGGGGAGGGAATAGAGGAGATGATGAGGTTGGGAGAAATATGTGTTTCTAATCCAGCACCAATTGCCATAGGTCTCATGTCCCCCCATGAATCAGTTCTCATACTTTCTTTACTCCCAAAGATTCTAGATGGATTTTTGCCCAGGTCCTTTGATTCCAGAGTTAGTCCTTTTCCACTGTATTGCTCACTTTCTTAGCATGATCCTCATAGTCTCAAATTAAATCATACCTGTGGATCTTCAAATTCTCCACATCCCTTTTTGCTTAGGCTAATCAGAAATAGTTATGCTTCTGCCATGAAGGTCCTATCAGGACAGAGTTTGGTGGGAAGAAATTATTGAAGTAAAACTTTGATGTGAGTCCATGTGGCATAGAGATAAAGAGCCAGTGTCAAAGCTGAGCTGACCTCAATTCAAGTCCCACTTCTGACACAGCCAGGCTGCGTGACCCTGGGCAAGTCATTTACCTTCAGTGTTTGAGAGTAAAGGTTTTCTTATTTGGGAGTCCCCTAAACTAATGAAATCTCTATTACATAAAATTCTGATAAATTAATAAACAGTCTTGGCTTTGAGTTCCATCTCAGCTACTAAGCAGCTTAGTGACTTTGTGCAGCCTATCACTTCTCTAAACAGTTTACATATCTGCAAAATGGGGACAATGCACTCAGTGCCTCAGGATTGTTGTGAGGATCAAATGTGATAATATGTACAGATCTTTTTTTATAAATGTCATCTGTAATTATTTTAACTAGACCTATGAACTCCCAGAAAGGAAAGCCCACCTCTACCAGTCCAGATTGTCACCTTCTCTGCAATCACCTTAAAGTTTTAGAGAGTTGCTTGAGGGCACTAAGAGATTGAGTGACTTTGCTTTTTAATAGTATTTTGTTCTTTCCAACTACACGTAAAGACAATTTTCTTTTTTTTAAAGAAAGTCTATGTAGTTTTCAACTTTCATTTTTTTAAGATTTTGAGTTCCAAATTTTTGTCCTTCCCCTGTCCCCACCCAAACAGCAAGCAATCTGATATAGATTATACATGTACAATTATATTAATCATATTTTCACATTAGTCATGTTGCAAAAAAAGAATCAAAACAAAAGGGTTTTTGAAAAACATGAGAAGGAAAAAAACAAAAAAAAATTTTGAAGTGAAAATAGTATACTTTGATCTGCATTCAGACTCTGTAGTTCTTTCATTGGATGTGGATAGCATTTTCCATCATGAGATTTTTGGAATTGTCTTGGATCATTGTATTGCTGAGAAAGGGTAAGTCTATCATAGTTGATCATTGCACAGTGCCACTGTTACTATGTACAGTGCTCTCCTGGTTCTGCTCATTTCACTAAGCATCAGTTCACGTAAGTCTTTCCAGGTTTTCCTGAAATCTGACTGCTCATCATTTCTTATAGCACAACAGTATTCTATTACATTCATATTCCACAACTTGTTCAGTCTTTCCCCATTTGAGGGACATCCCTTCAATTTCTAATTCTTTGCATTCACAAAAAGAGCTACTATAAATTTTTTGTACATGTGGGTTCTTTCCCCTTTTTATGTTCTTTTTGGGATGCAGACCTAGTAGTGGTAGTGTTGGATGAAAGGATATGATCAAAGCGTTTGATTGCCCTATGACAGAGATCCTAATTGCTCTTCAGAATGGTTGGATCAGTTCACAACTCTACCAATAATGCATTAGGGTCCCAATTTTCCCACATTCTCTCCAACAGTTATTTTCTTTTTTCTTTTTGTCATATTAGCCAATCTGATAGGCATGAGCTAGTACCTCAGAGTTATTTCAATTTTCATTTTTCTAATCAATAGTGATTAAGAACATTTTTTCACGTGACTATAGATAGCTTTGATTTCTTCAACTGAAAACCGCCTGTTCATATCCTTTGACCTTTTGTCAATTGGGGAATGACTTGTGTTCTTATAAATTTGATTCAGTACTCTGTACAATTGAGAAATAAGATCTTTATCAGAGATAGATTGTTTCCCAACTTTCTGCTCTCTTTCTAATTTTGATTGCATTGGTTTTGTTTTTGCAAAAGCTTTTTTAAATTTAATATAATCAAAATTATCTATTTTTCATTATGTAATGCTCTCTATTCTTGTTTGGTCACAAATTCTTCCCTTCTCCATAGATTTGACAGATAAACTATTCCTTGCTCTCCTAATTTGCTTATGGTATTATCCTTTATGTTTAAATCATTTATTCATTTTATGTTATCTTGGTGTGTGGTGTGAGATGTTGGTCTATACATAATTTCTACCATACTATTTTCCAGTTTTCCCAGCACTTTTTGTCAAATAGTGAGCTCTTCCAGAAGCTGTGGTCCTTGGGTTTATCAAATGACAGGTTACAATAGTCATTTGCTACCATTTCTTGTGTACCTAATCTATTCCACTGATCCACAACTCTGTTTCTTAGCTGGTACCAAATAGTTTTTAAGGATTACTGCTTTAAAATTTAGTTTTAGATCTGATACTACTAAGCCACCTTCCTTTGTATTTTTTTGTTAATTCCCTTAGTATTCTTGACTTTTGTTCTCCTAGATGAATTGTTATTATTTTTTCTAGCTTAATAAAGCAATCTTTTGATAATTTGATTGGTATAATACTGAACAAATAAATGAATTTGGGTTGAATTGTCCTTTTTTGTTATATTAGCTCAGCCTACCTGTAAGTAATTGATATTTTTCCAATTGTTTATATATGATTTTATTTGTGTGAAAAAATGTTTTGTAATTTTGTTCATATAATTCCTGGGTTTATCTTGGCTTTTAGGTAGTCCAATTCTTAAATTATCTCTGCTGGATCTCTTTTCCAGGTCAGTTGTTTTTCCAGTGGGGTATTTTACATTTTCTTTTATTTTTTTCATTCTTTTGATTTTTGTCTTATTGATTCTTAATGTCGTATTTATTGAGTCATTAGCTTCCATTTGTTCAATTCTAATGTCTGAGAAATTCCTTTCTTCAGTTAGCTTTTGTAACTCCCTTTCCATTTTGCCAATTCTACATCTTAAGGAGTTGTTTTCTTTTTCCAGGCTATTGACTCTTTCTTCATGATTCTCTTCCATCACTCTCATTTCTTTTCCCAATTTTTTTTCTACTTCTCTCATTTGATTTTAAAAATCCTTTTTGAGCTCTTGCATGAGAACTTTTTGGGCTTGAGACCAATTCATATTCTTTGAAGCTTCACACATAGGCTTCTTGACGTTGTTGTCCTCTTCTGTGTTTGTGTTTTGATCTTTCCTTGTGCCATAGTAGCTTTCTATGGTCGAGGAGACCCCAGGGAAAGCCAGAGTCACTGGCTTTCTGCGCTAGAGCTTCCAGAACTGATGGCTTGCCCATTGCACTGGTGTGACCTGGCCTAGTCACACCTGTTTTGGTGGAGATTCTGGAGGTGGTGGTTTACCTTCTGTGCTGGGGCTGGAGGCCTCCTAGCTGGCCTGTAGTTCCCCTGGACTTCTGAGCCAGGACCAAAAGGCCACAGCTGCTGACTTGTGCTATGGTTAGGAGTCTCCCTATGGCTTGCCTGGATGTCACCTGCACTGGGTTGCACTCCCCTTTTACACAATTCTGACAGACCTTTCCTGAAGTTTTTCTAAATTATCTTAGACTGAAAAAAATATTTTACTCCATCTTTTTGTGGGTTCTATCATTTCAGAATTTGCTTAGAGGCCTGATTTAATGTTGTTTTGAGGGAAACTGAGGAGAGCTTAGGCACCTTCCTGGCTCTTCTCTACCACCTTAGTTCCACCTCCCTCAGTGACTTTTCCAGGGTCCACAGATAGTAGAGGTCAAGGGAATGATTTACACCTTGGTCTTCCTGCCTTCAAAGCTAGTTCTGTATTCATCATGCCATGCAGCCTTGTTATCATCCTCATCCTCATCTTCATCTTCATGATCATCATCACTACCACCACCACCATTATCTTTATCATCACCATCATCATTAGCATTATATAAAGCATTTTACTCTGTATGAATTCAGTTATAATTCACATCAAGACATGTCCTCATATACACACTAAGTGATGTCTCTCTCCTAATAACCTGAATCCCAGAAGGTGGGTGTGACCCTTATTTCCAGAGGCCAGTAATGTAAGAGATTTGTTAATCCTTTAAAATGGAGAAAGAGCAGTGGAAAAGAGTACTGCACAGAATCAGGAGAAACTGGCCTTTCTTGAATACTGGCTCTTCACTTAACTAGATTTACGACCATTAACAGTTATCACTTAACACCTCAAAATCTTAATTTCCTCAATTGTAAAACAGGGATGATAAAAATAGTAGAAGTATTTTTCTCGAAGGACTACTGTGAAGATCTTTTGAGATAATATTTCTTATCATGGGATCATAGATTTTGAGCTGAGAGGACCTGAGAGGTCATAGAAAGCTCTTCACAAAACTTGAAGTGGGAGTCTTTCCTGGTTCCCCCTAGCTGCTAGTGCCTTCTCTTCTAAGGTCATATTCTATTTATTCTGTATGTATCATGGACGTACTGATGTATGTACATGCTGTCTGCCCCACTAAAATATTAACTCAAGGGCAGGGACCATTTTTGACTTTTTTCTATCCCCAGTTGTTAAGCACAGGATCTATCACACAAACTCTTATTAAATGTTTGTTGACTGATTGAAGCGTTGTTGAAATGTCAATTATTATTTTTTAGGTGAGAAAAGAAAACTACTAGGTCTTTCAATCACCCCTAGATGATATAACCCATTTCTTTTGAGGTCTTCTTCCCTAGTCTAACCCTCTTTCCCCAAATGACATCCCAACTGAGGTCATCTCCCCATCATCTAAAAGTGTTTTGTAACAACTCTCCTTTTTTATAATCAGTGGAGCCCTAAAACTTGTGTCGAGCTGTTGTGATACATGAAGACTTAATGGCAGAAACGCTAGCTCCCAAAGAGAAATGTATAAGGGCCCCATGCAGAACTGTGCTGATGTATTTTTTTTTGAAAGGCAGCCTCTATGACTACTCATTCTGAGAACATTGACATGGAATGAACAAAGAAAATGATTTCTCTCACCACAGAAACAATGCTCAATCATGCAGAATTTCCCCTTTGCTAACACACTCACCAAACATCAATTCATAGAGGCTCTCTTGGGAGGGAGGCCACCATTCCTCTTTGGTGCTCAGTGTCATCTTGGGCCACTCTGATTTGAATGCCAGCAATATTTCCCAGAAAAGTGGTGGTTTCTTTCAGGGTGGAACATGGCATGTCACTCACAGGTCTAATAGGATAAGCATTCAGATGAGTAAAAAAGTAAATAACGAGAATTGTGTTGGCATTGAATTATAGTGTATCAGCAATTCTAATAGGAAGCCGGCTGTTTCTCATAGAACCCTTCTTCTTGTCACACGACTCAATGTCTGGATATTGTTCTCTGACTTGGTATTTTATTTAATTTACAGATCTCTTTTTCTCATTTTTTATTTGGGAAGGGGGGGTTGGGGGAGGCGGTTGTCCAGAACAGTGGTTTAATTGGTTTAGGGAGCTCCTAGTTAGGAAATTCTTTCTACGGATAATCATCAGCTATTGTTCTGCAGTTTACAATCTTGGAAGTACAAAAGGTTAAGCAGATCAGAAGTTATTCTAAAACTTCAAATTTGAGAGAATTTCCTGGATTTACTGAGCCTACACCTGCACATACAAGTCATAGTCTAGGACTTTGCTTATTTGATTCCATTTTGTGGGAGTAGGTTGTTTTATTCTTTGTATTTGTATACCTAGCACTTATAGTACCTGGTATGCAGTGGGTGCTTAAAAAATACTTGTTGATTAATTGAATTACTTTGGAGATGTGCCACCTGCTCTACTGGAGTAAAGTGGCTTACCCAAAGTAACAGAAACAGAATCTGAGCTTAGGTGTCCTTCTGCCTTGTCAGGCTCTGCCATGAGAATATTTAGTCATGGATGTCCGCAACCCTGAGACATTTACATTTGTTATTTACAGAGACATGAGGGAGACTGGTAAACATAACGTGAAGTGATAATAAAATATTTACATACTCAATTTTCCACCAACATACAAAAAAAAAAAAGGCTCACCTTGAAAAATGGTATATGTATGATGATACTCAAGTCTACTGCATACATATCATGGTGGCATTCATTTCTCTAGCTGAATATAACCTATATATTAATATTGATGAGATTCCAAACAATCAACCAGTAAGAATATATCATGGATGCACTGGAATATTGGAGTGTAACTAGGACAGAACAGAGGATATTAAGTATGCCAGTGTTTTCCTAGGGAATTGACGTAATAATTAAAACTAGCTTGAGCACAAGGATGAACTCCAGTTGGCAACTGTCTCTGTCCTGCCTATGAAGCTGATTTTATCTGTTGAGCACAGTCTGTTGTGTATGAGATGGTTCTGTTCTGGTCCTTTACCAGATGAATAATCAAAGGGCAAACCACAAGAAGACATACTGGCCACCCTGAAAAATCTGTAAGTGAAGCCCAAACTGTACAATACAAATTTCTCCAACAAATACATCAGAAAGTACACTTTTATTTTTTGTTACTTATGAAAGAGACAGATATATGATTATGATCCTCTTGGTGCTCAACAAGGTCTGCTTAGGAGTTATGTTAAGCTATACCAGTGTGTTTATGTCCTCATGCCCTCTGTTGCATCCTTGACCGTTAAACCACAAAACATTAAAAGGATACCTTGAGTTGTTTAGTTATTGTTGCATAGTTATTTTTCATTGATGTCCAACCTTTGTGACCCCATTTGGGATTTTCTTGGCAAAGATACTGGAGTGGTTTGCCATTTCCTTCTTCAGCTCATTTTACAGATGAGGAAACTGAGACAAATAGGGTTAAGTGATTTGCCCAGGGTCACACATTTACTAAGTGTCTGAGGCTACATTTGAACTTCGGTCTTCCTGACTCCAAACCCAGCACTCTATCTATTGTACCACTTAGCTTGCCTGAAGTAATAATTAAATATTTGCATATTGACTCTACTGCCAACAATACAAAAAAGAGGCTTGCCTTGAAAACTTGCTCCTATAGGTCTATGATATGTATACATATACATGCATGTATACACATATACATTTATGTAGATATGTGTGTGTACATTCATAATCAGACATGACTAAAATGACTGAACAATAAAAATGAGCTATCATACCTCAGAAATTGGCAAATGCTACAAATCAGGGCTTCATTTGTTTTGCTGATTGTTTAAACTCAGGAAAGTGATAGGGAAAATGTTAATAATACCAATTAAATTTACAACTGTGTTTGGTAATATTCCCCTACCCCATGCTTCCCTCTTCATTCAGAGTCCATCAGTTCTTTATCTGAAAGTGGATAGTATTTTCCACCATAAGTCCTTTGTAATTATCTTGGATCAGTGTTGCTGAGAAGAGCTGAGTCATTCATAGTTGATCATCATACATTGTTGCTGATACTGTGTACAGTGTTTTCCTGGTTCTGTTCATTTCAATTTGTATCAGTTCATACATATCTTTCCAAAATCTGCCTATCATTTCTTATTGCACAATAATATTCCATTACATTTACATACCACACCTTGTTCAGCCATTCTCCAACTAATGGGCATCCCCTCAATTTCTAATTCTTTGTCACCCTGATAAGGGCTGCTATATTTTTTTGCACATGTAAGCCTTTTTCATGATTTCTTTGGGATATAGACCTAGTAGTGGTATTGCTGGATTGAAGGGTATGCATGGTTTTATAGCCCTTTGGGCACAGTTCCAAATTGCTCTTCAGAATGGTTGAATCAGTTCACAATTCCACCAACAATGCATTAGAGTTCCAATTTTCCCACATTCTCTCCAAAATTTATCATTGAACTTTTTTGTCATATTAGCTAATCTGATAGGTGTAATGTAGTATCTAAGAAATGTTTTCATTTTTCTAATTAACAATGATTTAGAACTTCTTCATATGATTATAAATCTGAAAACTGCCTTTGATCAATTGAGAAATTACTTGTATTCTTATCAGTTTGCCTCAGTTCTTTATATAGTTGAGAAATGAGGCCTTTATCAGAGACACTTGCTATAAAGATTGTTTCTCAGATTTGTTTTCCTTCTAATCTTGGTTGCATTGGTTTTGTTTGTGCAAAAGCTTTTAAATTCAATATAATCAAAATGATCTATTTTACATTTTGTAATGCTCTTTATCTCTTATTTGGTTATGAATTCTTCCCTTCTCCACATTATTCATTACTCTTCTATTTTGCTTATGGCATCACCCTTTATGTCTAAATCATGTACCCATTTTGACCTTACCTTGGTATATAAGGTGTGAGATGTTGATCTATACCTAGTTTGTGTCCTATTGTTCTCCAGTTTTCCCAGGAGTTTTTGTCAAATAGTGGGTTCTTATCCAAGAAGCTGGGATCCTTGAGTTTAGCAGTCTCTAGGTTACTATGGTCATTTACTACTGTGTCTTGTATATCTAATCTATTCCACTGATCCAACACTCTTATTTCTCAGCAACTATCTTAAGATGATATGTTGACTTGAATTGTTGGAGTTCTCTTACATGGGAGCTCCCCTTGCCAGTGAAATCCTAGACCTAGTACCTAAATCTACAATAATAAACCTTTTTTTGAACCTCTCTTTAGAAGCTTTAAAACTGTGACCCATATTCCCATTAAGATTTACTGTAATTATTATATTTTGGCCTTAATCTGAGTGAAGCTATATATGGATGGTAGAATAAACAAAATATTTCTAAGACCTATTCCCAGATTCACTCTTAAAAGCACCATTCATTATTGTCCTGTATTCCTATAACATTTTCTCGTGAAGAATTCAGAATGCTTTCCTAGCAATTATCTGCTTTATCCTTGTAATATCCCTGCATAGCACGATGGGATAACTGCAAACTTTTATTTACATTTTGTAGGAGCAATCAAAGCTCAAAATCTAAATGGTTTCTCTGATTTCATAGAGGAAGTCACTGGGAAAGAGGGTTAGGATCTTTTCTCTCTAGATATCATAATTTTACCATCTGTATCATGTCTCCCAGTGGAGGTGCCATGACACTGGTGTTTCATAATGTCCTTGGTATAGCATGTCTACACTCTCTCACCAATTTTTGTTTAATATTAGTATGGAAGACTGAAGTTAAGGTGAATAGTAACTATGGAGGGGAGGAAGGAGAATGACGAGTATATATATTAGTTTACATATGTATCTCCTGCTTTTCTACTCTTCAGTTCCTTTTCTTGTGTCCCAAATGCTTTATTAAATTCCCAAAGTTGGAAAACACTGCTTTAGCCTAACTTGATTCACTTGTATAGGTCACTATATTTCCAGATATGCTAGATTTTGCTAGAGTGAGAACTGTATAAATCATATATCACATGCAAAGTGAAAGTGATTTTTTTTTGTTGTTGGAAAAGGGGAAGGGTTGAATTTGACTCTCTCAATACATCTCATCATAAAGGATTTAACTATTCTGTTCAAGACAACTGTCCAAGACATTTCCAAAGGACCCATGATGAAAAATGCTATCCGCCTCTGGAGAGTGCAGATTGAAGCATGTTTTTTAACTTTTTTTCTTCTTGGTGTGTGTGTTTTTAGAATATTGTTAAAATGGAAACAGTTTTACATTATTTCATATGTATAACATATATATTACTTTTCTTCAAGGGGTAGGGAAAGAGTAGGAGAGCATTTGGAACTCAAAATTAAAGAAATGTTTTTTTTTTTTACATGGGAAATATTTAATGAAATAGAAGATAATGTAAAATTAAAAGAATGGACCCTGTGTCACAGGTATATAATACAGGAGTACCAACAAGTACTGCTTTTCTCAGAAAACAGCTTTGGATCCTACCAAATACCTGGTTCAACCCCAAAGTTGAAATGTTGTAACATGGAAGAGGAGTCTTTAGCATAAAGAATGTCTAGGTCAGGTGGTTCCCAATTGTAATGTTAATTAGAATAGGCCCATTAATAGACGTCAGATACCTTTTAAGAATTTCTAATGAGGCGCTGGGTCATGAGGGTCATGCTCTCTGGCTCTAAAAAGTGTACATATACTCTGAGGTGAAGTTTTACTTTGGGGCTTACTCTTGGAAGAAGGTTCATGCACCAGATGAGATAGCCTTTAAGGAGCCTTCCCCCCAACAACCCCTCCCTCCTGCCTTTGAAAACCCAGATGTTGGTGTACTCTCTCTGGTAACTGTAATGGTCAGACAGTTGGAAACCCTGTCTGTTGGTCTTCATTTCCCTGCTTGTATTTTTCTCTCTTGGTGAATGTAACTGAAGTAGATTGACCCCTCAAAAGCTGCTTTCCTTTTAGAAAAGTACATCTAAGAAGCTGTACAGCAGGACCTCCTATGTATATTGGGGTGCTTGATACTATATCAGTGAGCTGTCTTTTCTGTGGAATTGTTGAGCATGGATCCTCAGGAGTGCTTAATTTAAATAATAATGGCAGTAGCATGATGTAATCAAAGTGACTTTGGAGTCTGGGACCCTGGGTTTCAGTGCTGTTTCAGCTATTTACTACCTGTTTGATCTTGGACAAATCACTTACACCTTACTTCATCTGTTTTCTCTTCTATAAAATGAAAGTATCAGCATCACTGTCTTCTAAGGTCCCTTCCACAGCTACATCTATGATCTGTTGGTCTTTTCTCCAATAATGTTTTCATTAATCTGCTCTTTAAAAGTTAAAGACTTTTCAATTTTTCAATTTTATTTTTTTTCTTCCCATTGAGACTTTGGGTATATATTATCACTCCTTAGTTAATGTTTGGGATGTGTGTGTGTTTGTGTGTGTATGTAAACTTGATAAGTTTTTTTTATAGAAAATTAGGATGTGTGATTTTATTGCAATCTATACACATACTTTTACATATTAAATCATTGTAAGGATAAATTTTATTTAGATCCCTTAAGCTTCAAATATAAGAAGCTTATTATGCTTTGCCTTCTAACATTAATCATTAAAATGTAAACAATATACATGGGATTTAATATTGAATTTACATATTTAAATTTCACATAGAGCAGAATAAATTAAGCACTCTGATTCACAAAGATCAAGGGTTTCCTAGGACAGGTGCTTTGATTAGCAGTTGGTTTTTACACATTGCTTATTGATTGGGTTATTTACAAATCCAAACAGAATGAACAAATTGCTCTACATCCCATTTAAGTGCATGAGCTAATCACAATAAGGAAAGCCAAGAAAATTGCTGGGCACTTCTACTTCTCTTTAAAGCCAGATGTTCCATTTGTCTGCAGCCACGAGTCTCATGTCCTGATCCTTTTCCCAGGCACTGTATGTTTTTCTGCATACAATCCATTTCTCTTTTTACTGGTGTTTTCACCGAACTCACTGGTGCTGTCACTGGCATTGTCTGAGCTTGCCTCATTAAGGCTCTACAACATAAGCCCAAGTAAATTCCAGTGCATTATTCAAAGCTAAACAAGTTTCCCTGGGTAGATATATTCCATGTAATTGACAAGAATTGAACTCCTTCCTCTCTGGTCTTTTCATAAATACTTTCCAGTAATGGGAGCTTAAAGTCTGGACTCAAGTCCCTAAGCCCATTTCCCTTTCACAGATACTTTATTTCAATTCATGTGAAACAATGTATGCATTTGTACATCTGTACGTATCTAGTATGTAAATGAATGTGAAACAATGTGCCTGATATAAACTTGAGAGTGATTTTTGGAAAATCTAATGGTTTTCCTTTAAGCAAATTCCATTTGATCCAAAAAGTTGACATCCCCAATGATTGTAATGGGTCTAAGAGAATATAAGTATTAGTCACTTACTCTGTGTCAGGCACTGTGCTAAATTACAAGAATCTTCCCCAACCAAATTTGAATCCAAGCCAAAGTTTCAGAAAATGGACACTTAGGACCTGTACGGTCTTGATCAAGTCCCTTACTTAACTTCTCTGGACCTCAGTTTTCAAATCTGTATATTGGGAACACTGGGCCAAGCTTATGTCCCTTAAACTTGAATGGTAAAATAAAGCAGGTTTCCAGTGGGAAAAGATCCTTTCCTTTACAGATCAGGATTTCCTGACCAATATTTATAGTCACGTGGCAGGTCTGGTGTAGCCGAGGAAGCAGCGGCTTTGGAACCGGAAAACAAGGAGTCAAGTCCTAACTCTGAAGCATATTGGCTGTGTCAGTGGGGCAAGTTAACCTCTTGGCGCTCTAAGCAACTCTCTCAGAGTCTAAATTGCAGACAAAGTCTCCCTCGGAGATTATTTCCTGTTTACACTGTACATACTTTGCACATGTTGCCTCCTCCATAAAAATATAGGCTTCCTTGAGGACAGGGATGGTGGTTTTGACTTTCTTTGTATCCTCAACATTTAGAGTCATGCATGGCACATTATAAGCCTTTAATAATTGCTTATTGACTGACTGACTGATTGACTGAAAATGTGCCAAACCAATTTCCAGTAGCAATGAAATCACAGTTCTAATTCCTGTCCCTATTTAGCATGATTCCAGAAGCATCTCTTCTTGGTCAGCCATCTAACATCTGCTGTCACTGCAGGTGATGCAGGACTAGTTCCACTGGGCAAATCTTTTTTGGGGGCAGAGGGCCACTGAGTTTACCTCATGCTCTGTTCAACATGAGAAACACCTTGCTGACTTTGCTTCATTTGCCCTTGGGATCTTGAGCCCAAGAAGTTCTTTCTGAAAAGGCTGGCACCTTTCGGTCACTTAGTAAGCAATTAAGTGCTTGCAGTGTGGCATGTATCATACCATGTGTTGAGGATACAAAAACACCACCCCTACCCTCAAGGAACTTATATTCTTCTTAAGGGGAGACATCGCACAAACAACTACATACACTCAAGAGATACAGTGTAAATGGGACATAATCCCAGGAGTCCAAGTAAGTCATTAAATCCTCTCAGGATTTTGCCTTCCTTTTGCCAAGATCTTTGACCAAGGCCCTGAGCAGAGACTGCACCTGTGGAATGGCCCTCTACTGGGAGAAACCTAAAACACACAGGAACCATACTGTGTTACAACAGAACCGTTAGTTTGCAAGATCTGATTCCATTAGGGCTTTCCATTTTAATTCATTTCAGGGTGAAATAATGGTCTTTTGGCTTCTCAGTATTGATCTTTTGCTGATGTGAAGGTAACTGTTGTATAGGAGACTGGAGATGAATATATTGGTACCTAAGAGCCAAGACAGGGGCTTAAACCATCAAGACCTTTCTGCAGTTAGGATCCGCTCTTTGAAGGCCTCCTGTATCAGCATCCTATAGGACCCCTTTCCCAACAGAAAAGGGGATGCCTTTGATGAAATATGAGAGTCCCTTTGCTTACGCCCCAATGAGAAGGGACCAGCCTAAGATGTTCTTGACTCATTCAAGGGGAGAAAGGGAATTATCCTTACTAGCTCTTCATTTTGGCAGATATTTTGTGTGTGTATACAAAACCACAAAGCTCATAAGGGAGACTTGGTCACTGTATCTTATTAGAAAATTTTCAATCCCTCACCACGTCTACCCCCATTAAAAAAAAAAAAAAAGGAAAGTTGGATCTTACTTTGGTCCTGGTTCCCGTGGCTTCTTCTAAAACTATATAAAGGAAAATATAACAGTATTAGAAAATCAGTTACCAAACCTTTACTGCTTTCTGCTGTGATGAGGAAGACTTTGGTTGAGATGTTCGAGTGAAAGAGAAATGTTATTAAATGCTAATGAAGATTCCTTCTACCAGGGGAGAGCAGTGTCCAGAATCTTTCTCCAATCAGTGATTTAGACTGGGGAGAATGTCCTTTTGAAAAGTGAGAGGAAAACAAAGCCTGATTGTTTCCTTTAGGAAACTCTAGTAATTAAGGGGAAAATGCTTAAAAAGAGAGTGGTGAATCAAATGGAGTTGAGATCCCCACCACTCTAGCCTATCCATCATGCCTTTTTCTCATTCTGCCACTGTCTCTTTTCTGTCTTCAAAGGCTGTGGGCACAGACAGAGTTTGATGGATTTTGGACAGATCAGATTAGAGAAAAATGAAAAAGAGGGACAATGTAGAGAATTGCAAGACTAACCAGTTAGAATTTTATCCAGTTGTTCCACCATGAACTTAGCATTTTCCTTTGTGAAGCACATTGGTGGTTTTATTTTAAGAACATTCCTATGAGGGCCATCAGCATTCATAAGTATTTTCTGTTCTTTCATCCTAGTAAGAGAAATGTTTATAGATGTAAATAAATGTCAAAAGTTCAAAATAATAATGCAAAAAGCTCCTCCAGGAGTCAGGTCTACATACACACAAACATACCACCACCCTCATTTCCTGTTCTCTTTCTCACACTCATATAATCCCACCCACATAGCAGATGATTAATTGTCCTTTCCTTGGATGGAAGAGGAGCAAAGACTAGAGTTCTCAAACTCCATGACATAGTTGGATTGGCAAATATCTGATCTGCCAAACTAGACTCAGAAACAAAAGGTGTGTTTACTTATAGATGATGTGCTGTGCTTCAGCTGTGGCTGGGGTCCTTCTCTGTTGGTCCTTCACTAAGTCAACTCCAATAAAGAAGCCAATGCCCCTAGGAAAGATGGAGGAGGAAATGGTATTCATTCTATCAGGAGACAATACTTCATTTTCTCAAAAAAGCCCCAACCCAGTGTTATCCCCAATGCTTCTGTTTCACCTTCACTTAGTGGTAACGAAGTGGGTCACTGACCTTCCATGTCTAACCAATGCAGATTCAGGCTAGTTTAAGGTACCAAAACCACAGTAAGAGGCTATTAATTGTTTTTAGAAACAATTTCTTTCAAAATAAGATTATTTTTTTTCTACTTGACTGACAAATGAGAAAAGCCTTTATCTCTTTTCCAAGTCTTTTGAACTATTCAGAAACTAAGTAACTTGCCTAAGATCATAGAGCCAGTAAGTAGCAGAACAGACTTGAACCTATATCTTCTTGATTACAAAGCCAATTTTTTTCATAATGCCATATTGCCTCTCTAAAGATAATAATTCAACTTTCTTTAGCTTCTTAGGACAATTGCTATAATAAATGTTTAAAAAATACTTTACCTATAGTAACTCATTTTATGCTCGTAGAATTTGGGAGTTAGTTACATGCTATTATTTAACCTCATTTTACAAGTGAAAGAAAAATTCAGGATTAGGGAGGTTAAGTTACTACTTGCCCAAGGTCATACAACTAATAAGTGACTAAGGCAGGTTTTGAACTCAGATTTTTCCCTGACTCCAGACCAAGCATTCCATTAACTGCCTTCCCTAGCTGCCTAGTAGATGGCAGCTTATACTTTTGAAAAGGACAGATTCTCACTTAATTTTAACAACAACAGCATGAAGCATCAGATAAGCACCTACTACGTGCTAAGTGTGGAGGAAATTCTCAAGGTGCTTATATTCTAATGGACTCAAAAAACCATATTCCTTCAAGATCTACAGTGTAAAATGGAGGGAAAACTCATTTATTTTTAGGCCTTTTGAGTACTGAGTTAGGAACATACTTCTAGGGTCAAAATATTATCATACAATTATCTAGCCACATGATTCCTGCTTGATGAACATACCTGATATCTCCTATCAATGGATGTTTTGTCTTTTGCTTATTCAGTAGCTCAATTAGGTAATTTCCAACCTGTGTGGCATTTTCTTGGAGATCTTCCTTTTCAATTATATCCAGGACAGCCAAGCCAACAGCACAGGAGACTGGATTTCCTCCATACTGTGCATAAAGATGGTAGACAAAACCCAACCCAACAGTTGGATGAGTGGTCTCCTGTAATCTACCAGCAATCTGTCAAAATTCTTCAGCTCAGAAGCAAGGCAAGATTAAATTTGAAGGGCATCTTTTTTACTTACCATCAAGGCTTTTATAATTCAATATCTAGGACAAATTGGTTGTCACAGATTAGTTGAATATTTTTTTACAGTTCACTGACTGTTTAATATGAGGCAATTTCGGGCAAAGCCAACAGCTAAAGCTAAACTGTCCTCTTCTGGCCACTCACCAATAGTTTTATGAGATTTGAACTTCACTAAATTTGAATCTGACTTTGAGTGATACCAAATTCATTTATCCTATGCTCTACAAGCATCAATTTTTCAAGCCTTAAAGTCAAAAGTGATTGGGGATAAATCTTCAAAGCAACAAAACTCTCCCAGAACAAAAATTCAGCAACTGTTATAGCCAAAGCCTTACATCATTAGGTTATTTTTTAAATGGTGCCTCATAATCTAAAGGCTTTAAAGGTGATTTATGAACTTATATGTAATGTGAAACACATACAAGGATCATGTCATCCATAAATGAAATGCAACTATGCCTGTGGTTTAACAAGGCAAATGGCACCTAACTTACTCTAGTCAGAGTTTGGCTAGGATTTTGGGGATAGTTCTTTTGTTTTTATGGTACTGTCCTATTTTAGTCTCTAAGTTTTCATGCTGCACTGTCCTGTTTCTGCCTCTTCCTTCCTGCTTTTTTCCTTCTCCTGCCAGAAATGGATTCTCTTCATGCCTCTGCTGGATAAAGACCCTTGTTCAAATTTTTTAATAGCCTTTTTTTTTTTTGGAGCTCTCTTCCTCTTCAAGCTCCCTACCAAAGAGCTTTTCTTTGAGGGGTTGGAGTAATTATTTCCAATCTATTCAACTGTTAAGTTCTTAAAGAGCAGCAACTATGTGTCCTGCTTCATCTTGGAACCCCTGGAACTCAGAACACTGTCTTTCATATACTCGCCATTTAAGAAGTTCATAGCATCCTAGATAAAGAACTGAAAGGGATATCTACCTCAGAGGCCATGTAGTCCAACCTCCTTTATTTTACAGATGAGGTAACTGAGGAAGTGATTTCCTCAAAATCACTGACAATAAATGCATATTGAATTGAAGTAAGAAACTTATTTGATAGAATGCTCATTTTACCTTTTACCATGTTTGGGGAAACTACATATAGATATATATATAGATAGATAGATACATATATATGTATGTATATATAATATATACGTGTGTATATATATAAAACTATATGTATATGAAATAATAAAAATAGAAACATAAAAATATTTATCTGAAAATAAAAATTTACCGTGTTAAAATACTCCATTCCAGAAGCACTGAAGGCTTCTGCAATTTCTTGGGTTGTCACAACACAAGACAGTGGGTGTCCATTGCCCATTGGTTTGCCCATGGTAACAATGTCTGGTACAAAGTCTTCACCATACATTTGAAAGCTCCAAAAATGTTTCCCAATTCGACCAAAACCAACTTGAACTTCATCAGCTATAAATACACCCCCAGCTTTGTGGACATATCTGAAAAGTAAAGGGACATAATGAAAAACAAAGAGACATCTCCATGGCTATCAAAAAAAGGAGGGGAGTTTTCTCAATTGCTTTACAAGACAATTACTGGATTTCCATATTAAAATGTGGGAACACATTGTATCTCAGAGTAAGTTTACTAAATGAATTGTGACTTGGTTTGCACCAAGTAAAATGATTATTACAATATTGGAGAACAAAGAAGACCCAAATGGGCAAAAACAGTCTCCAGTCAGTAACTGTTACAATGCTCAGTGTACCCCAAGCCCAGTACCTACTCTGCCACTTTCTGGAAGTAGCCTGCTGGTGGAATGATTTGGCCTCCACAGCTCTGCATGGTCTCAGCAATAAAAGCAGCAATCTACATGAAAAGAAATGAAGTCAGAGTCTATCCAGCTAATTGTGACCAGAATATTTTCCTTACAAATCAACTAACTTCAAGAATGTGCTAGAAAAGAACACTGCAGATGGGACAAAGGAACCATACAATGATACCATGGAAAGCTCTCATTAGGATTCCATCAAGCACAAGGTGTGAGGCATGGATCACCAATTCAGCGCAGTCCCAAAGGGCTGCATCATCAGCCAAAAGGCATGGATAAAAAAAGAGGGATAGTTAGATATTTATAAATTTAATTTTCACTCAGGCCATCATTACAATGCTCTGAGTCTGGGCACATTTTGAGAATATGTAGCACTAATAATGGCAATCCATGAAAGCAAAGATAGCTTGAATTGCCTTCTCTCTACACAGTGATGATGATGATGATGATGAAGACTGGGCTTGCTATTGCATTGGTACAGAAAACTTCCAGATGAGGAAATAGTCAATGCAGTTTGGGACCTTCTCTGCAATTTACAATCTTAAAGAGTTGTCTAGAATACTGGGGTTAAGTGACTTACTTGCCCAGGGTCATATAGCCAGTAATCATCAGAGAACAGATTTGAACCCAGATTTTCTTGGTTCCAAGGCCATGTATCTCTCCATTGACTATGCCATACTGCCTCTCTTATAATAATCATGGTGAACATTTATAGAGCATATTAAGGTTTGCAAAGTACTTTTATAGGAATTTGATCATTTGATCATTACAATAACCTCAAAGAAGTTGTATTAATACTCTCATCCCCATTTTATCAATGAGGAAATCAAGTTCAATGACTTGCTCAGAGAGATGGCTAGTCAGTACCTGAGTTAGGATTTGAAATCAGGTCTTCCTAGCTCCAAGTTCAGTATGGGGAGCTACTATATCACCTAGCTTATGGCTTTCTTGCATATAGAACCTTTACATTAGTTCAAGAGTTTTCATATAGTGTGCCACCAACTGGAGTGTTTCCAGTGACCAAAGATGGAAAAGAGAAAATGGTTCTCTCAGAACAAAGGACAAAGTCCGTAGTTCTCACATTCTTGAAGCTTCCTTCTTATATCTGGCTTCCTTTGTCAGCTCCACATCCTTTGGGTAGGGTGTCAACCAAATCTCTATAAGGGGGAGGTAGCACCAATTTTATTTTATTGACTGCTTCCCATACAACTTAGGCAACCCTCCTGTGACACCAACATTTGCCATGAAATGGAGAGTGCAGTCTTCCTGGAAACATTGCTGATCAGTAATGTGTGCATAAAGAGGTAGATGTTAAATTGAAGGGACTCATTATAGTCAAAAAGCAGGAAACTCCCAAGAGCATGGGCGACTTTCACCTCTTGTGCAACTGTGTGTATTTTTTGCTCCTGGTGGTATACACTGCCAAGATCTAGAAGAAAACATGGAGGAGGAGGGCAGGAAGAGGAGGGAAGAAATATGCAGGAGAAAGAGAAGGAAAAGGAGGAAGATGAGAAGACTCTGTTAGTAATAAATATATATATATTTTTTTTAAAGCCCCAAATGTTATATAGTATATCTAGATTAAGGGTTCATAAGCTTTGCGTTCTTTCCAGACCCCTTTGGCAGTTCGGTAGAGCCCATGGACACCTTTTCAGGATAATGTTTTATTTGCATAATGAAGTAAAAAGGATTGTGAAAGAAAACCAATTCTACTGAAATAATTATATCAAAATATTTTAAAAACACAGGTCACATGTTCCAGGTTACGAATTCTTGATCTAGGCTAGAGATTGACTAATGACCTGCTAGGACAAGATTGCTTTGGCTGTGATTGCTCTGTAATCTAGAAGGCAATCCTATGGAATTCCTTGAAATGCTGTCATACAAGTATCAAAGATCACCATTAGGATCTAAATCCACATGTTCCTGATTTCACTTGTCAGAGTCTCCCAAAATTCTATGCTTTTTAAAACCCCAAAGTAAGTTCAATGTAGGACATGAAATTGGACTCAGTTAAGATGAAAAATGACCGGCTAACTAACAATTTTCTGCCCTGCTCTGTTTTTGACTGTTGGGAACTTGCTTAGACTTTAAAGGTTGGGTCCACATTGATAAGACTTCTCCTTCAGACTGTAGAAGATGTGACAGGGTACAGACCTTCCCTATTTTCCAAAGGCTGAGCCAGTTCTGAGGATGCACTAAAATCTTTGTCTGAAACCTAGTTTGGTTCTGGAACCCAGGGGTTACTATGTCCCCTTCTCAAGTCAACATAAGCCCTTGGTGTCATTTGCTAATGGAATGGACACTTTTCCTCCCAGCATCTTGACGGTCCTCACCCTCACTCTTTTTGATAGGTTAGAGAGAGACTGGAGAAGAGACATGGAGGTGTCATTTGCCCAATACTTTGACCCTCAGAGCATGATCTCACAATGCAAGGGGGAGAAAGCAGTGGTCATGACAGGAGTCTCCTACACTGGAGAAATCCCAAATCAAGTTCACCATTCTTCTTCTTGCCAACAAACTTCAGGGCCTGCCTTTTGTAGTTTGTACCAATGAAAATGCAAAAAGAATATCATAAAAGAATCTAATGAAAATTAGGTCCATAAAATTTTGGCTCACCCCTCAACTCCAAGTCCCTTTTCAAACCAATTTATGAAAGATGTTAAATTACATTTATAATGGCAAATACAAACCTTCCGCCCATTTTTCTGGGCTTCTTCAATAATTTTCTTCACCTCTTCTGCATAAGCATCTGCTGGATCTGGGTGGTCCTCTCTATATTTCCCTCGGTAGATATCTGGAGCTGGTGCCTGAAAGCATCAGGAGACAGGTTTTCTGCACTGAAAATTTAGCATGATATTTGTATAGAATCATAGATCTCGAGCTGTAAGGGTCATTTAGCCCAACTGTATTGTGATAGGAACCTAAAATTTAGATCTGGAAGATACCTCAGAGGCCACCGAGGCTCCCTGATTCATACATGAAGAAACTGAGGTCCCGAGGGGCTTTAACAGCCTAAGCTCATGCAGCTGGTGAACATCAGAGACAAGATTTAAGCAAGTAGGTGGTCCTGGGCTGCCCAGATAGGGAACTGAGCCTGGAGTCAGGAAGACTCTTTTCCTGAGTTCAAATCTGGCCTCAGACACTTACTAGCTGTGTGACCCTGGGTAAGTCACTTAACCCTGTTTGCTTCAATATCCTCATCTGTAAAAGAAGCTGGAGAAGGAAATGGTAAATCACTCCAGTATCTCTAAGAAAATCCCAAATAGAGTCATGAAGAATCAGACACAACTGGAATGACTCAAAAACCAAAACAACTTCTGACTAAAGCCATTGTCCTTTCCACTGTAACATACTGTCTACTATGAGGCAGACAGTGGGAGGAGGAAAGGAGAGAAGAGTTAGTGCTCATTTTAACTAACTGATGAATGCTTTAACTACAAAGCATTACTTCCAGAGCTTAAAATTATGGGGAAAAAAGACTATTGTTCTTTTGAGAACACAAAGAAGGGACTCAGTCTTTAAGGATTGAAAATTACAGGATCACTAATGTTTTTAAAAATTGACTACATCATTTTGTGTTTAGCTGTGATGAAGTAACTCAGGCATAAGGACAGTAACTAGGTTGTCCACCCTGGCAAGGAAAATTCTAAAGAGACTCAAGGACACATTGGTAGTAGCCATCCCCAGAAATTAATCTCAGTGAAAGTGTCAGGTCAAAGTGCAATTGTATTTCCCAGGGCAGGTGAGATTAATATATACTTACTACATGCACAAATTCTTTCTTGACATCTTTGCCTTTTCGAAATTTATACGGACTGATTTCAATCACGGAAGAAACATGACCATGGTAGGCACTGAAAGGAAGAGTGATGCATACAACTTCGAGGGAGTTTTCTTCTAATATGTTAAAATTAATATTATTCCATAATCAAGAAAAAAATGAAGAAAATAGCACCCAGTCCTGGGAAACACACTCCACTTCACATGGTCAATTTGGCAATTGTTCTCTCTTAGTCTCTTCAGTATTATGTATGTACAATATATATACACACATGCATACATAACATATATGTATATGTGTACATATGCATGTATGTATGCATGAAAGAGAAAAGGAAAGGGAAAGATTCGGGACTTTAAAGATGATATTTTCAGTGTAGAAACAAGTGTTTTTGCTGATGAAACATTAGATTTGATAAAGTGGACATAATTGATTTTGTTTTGAGATTTCCTACCTTGTATTGTTGAGCCTTGAAATCATATATGTAGAAATTAATTTTTACATATTAGATAGAATTAGTCTTCCCTTTTCCCCCACTGAAGCATGGGCAGGTAATAAGGTATTAATGTGGTAAACTCTATTACGTATATTACACACACTCACATATAACTTGAAATGCTTATAAAGTGTGAAAGTTTCTCTGACACATTTAGAAAGTCAGGTCATTGGCTGGCAAAAAATTAGCCCTTCTGTGGGAGGGGGACTTCAAGAAAAAGCTTAAGTATCAGTCCTGGAAGGAGTGGAGTGGGGAGGTGATGATCTATTTTCTCCATCTTCTCCAATGTCAAAGGTGCCCTTCACTGGAACTATGTGCCCAGAAGGAAACGCCCCCCAATACCCACCACTATAGATACCACTTTAAAAGCCCTATTTAAAGACATTTAAGGTTATATTCTGTAACTTCAAGTTCTCAAAAGAAATTATTTTGGAGAATTCTGGGAAGATGATGGAGTAGGTCAGAAAGTTCCAAGCTCTCCAGATTTATCCTACAAACGTGACAAAAATAGCACCTCAGGGTAAATGTCAAGAGGTAAATAATCTAATTTCAATATGCTAAGTCTGAAAATATTGCTTTTTTTTTTAAACTAATAATTTGGATGAGTTGACTGATGCATGTCAGTGATCATCTCAACTCCCTTTTCTATAGTGACCCAGATAAGACAGCGTTACATAGTTATTACTTGGAGTTAACAGTTGCCAAACATGTTTAAATGACAAAGAATGGTGGTTATAAGTAAATCATTGAAAGACAACTTGCCAGTTGTGTCCTGATTGGCTTTTGTTAAGGGTGGAGGCAGGGTAGGGTATACTTATATATCAGGTGGAAAAATTAAGATGTTATTGGTGGATCTACTCTGCTGTGGATTTAACGATGTTAAGAAAGAGTATTTTCTCAAAATATGAACTGTGACTTCTAAGAATGCTGCTTGGGATAGATGGTAAAGAACAACACTGTGAAAAGAGAAAACACCAAATGTGATAAAGACTGAGATTGGTGGGAATGAACTTGAATAAAATGCTTAAAGTTGCATGAGAAAATGAAAAAAAAAATGAACAGCAAATATTTATTTTACATGATAATTATGTGTATTCCTTCAGTTTATACCTGCACACATAAATGTTCATACATATTTTTTCTTTAAAATTTTTTCTTGAAGGGGTCTATATAATAGTTTACAATTTAAATAAAGTTGGATATTTAAAAAATCATGATTGAGTGGAAAAATATTGCTCCTCTCTCCTACCCCAAGTTATGTGTAGCAATAAATATCCTAGTTAATTGTTTCAGGAGGTCCAAATATTTTAAGCAAAACACTACTACTTCCCTGGCATCAGCTTAACCTTTTCTCAAGCAAAGTCTTTAGGAATCAGAACAGGCTCTATTGGTACTGGTCTTGCAAATCCGCAATTAATGAAAAAATAGAAAACATTAAACCCTATATCCACCCTTCACTTACCATACTTAAATGTCTATTGAGACATATTAAATTAATATGTAACTTTGTGTTCTATTCCAACTCAAAACAGTGCAGAAAAATGAGCTGGATTCATTTATAATTGCCTAATTGCAGACTTACTGGTCAAGTGTGATCACATCTTGGTGATCTCTGTATTGCCGAGCCAGTCTTAAGGCAAGATCATTGGCTTCCGATCTAGGAAAGAACACATTAGGGTGGCAGGTGATATGTAGTCCTTTTTGAGATCCTCATTCACATAATTGTTTGTAGAAAGACAGGAACAAGTTCATTAAAAAATAAAATAAAATGTCAGATGCAAACATGCCTCAGTAGTATGCCTTGATATTAAACATGGATATTACATAAAAGTGGCTAGGTCATCATCATACCAAGCATTGGTTGTATTCCTTGATCCTCACTGACTCTTCCTTATAACCTCACACCTTATTTTAATTCTTGTCAGCTAGGAAAAGCAATTAACAGCTTGAACTGTAATTCCAACTGAAGTTATAATGTGCACAACAATACGCATTTCAGATGCTAGACCTCAGCTGTAGTTTTTGTCAAACAGCCATTTTCTTCTTCCCTTTTTTCTCCCTTCCTCTCTTTCCCTCTTCCTTCCTCCTCTCATCTCCATCCTCCTTCAATCCCTTTCTCCCTTTCTCCTCCCTCCCCTCCTTCCCTCCTTCCTTTCTCACTCCTTCCTTCCCTCTCTTCTCTTTCACTAGAATTGGAATTCTATTTGGCACATGGAATTCACAATGAAGAAACTCCCAATACCAATGCACGTGCTTTGTAACAAGTAGCCTCAAAAAGTTACCTAGAAGTTAGGAGGCTTGCCAAGAGTAAAAAATCCAGTATATATCAGAGACAGGACTAGAACTTAGGTCTTCCTGACTCCTATCAAAAGACCACAGGATTATGGATTTAAAGGTAGAAGGGAATTTAGAAACCACTGAACCTGAATCCCTCGTCTTATGGATGAAGGACCTGGGTCCCAGAAGATGAGTAGCTTGCCTAGGGTCATACAGTTAATGTGTTGAAGATATGACTTCAACCCAGGTCTTATCTACAATGTCATGCTGCCTCATCCATTTCTGGTGATTTGGTCTCAGCATTGATAGAGAGGCAGACATATTTGAGAAAACGAATACTGTTGGTCCCTTTTAAGCCTTAGCTTCAACCACCCACAGCAGTAAAGCTAACATTTAGGACAATAAGAGGGCTTTGTTAAGCTTGGTTACAACAGTGGGAAGTACAAATTCTGTTCCTATTTGCTATTTAGCAAATGTGTCAGGCAAATATTAGTTGTTTCATTTTCTTATAAAATGGAGGTAATAAAAATTGCTCCCTACTTGCTTCACCTTCACAGAATCTAAAGATATTACATTAAAAGAAGTTGTTGAGTTGTATCCAATTCTTTTGACCCTATTTGAGATTTTCTTAGCAAAGACACTAGAGTGGCTTGCTATTTCCTTCTTGGCTCATTTTACAGATGAGGAAAACGAGGCAAACTGGGTCATACAGCTATAGTAAGTGTCTGAGATCAGATCTGAACTCAGAAAGATAAGCCTTCACAATTAAGCATCACCTAGTTGACCCCAAAGGAAGAAGAGGTAAATATTATCTCCCGTCACTGGGGCCAGCGTTTTGGTGTTAAGAGGGTATACTTGAAACTAAAAGAAAGGCAAACTCTTTGAAGATTCTTAGAAAGTCACATGAATAGAGATGCTGGGAATCTGTTAAGGACTTCATGAAATCATTAATGCACCTCCATCAGCATATGAATCTTGAGACTGAGAGTCAACCATTATTTCGTGAGATTTCACTTAGAGAAGACAAGAATGCTTCACAACTGTAATTTAGATCCTAGCGTTGTCTTGAAATTCTTTACAAGAGAAAAAAGTTTAGGGTTAAATAAACACTTCATTCTGGAATGTCTTAAAAATCATAGAAATAACTTGAATTTCTTTAAGCCATATTTCGATGCTTCTAGAAGGTGCCAGATTGACTATCTTAAGAAATATCTAATAGAAATGATAATCTGTTGAGTAGTTTTCTTTTTCTCTTTATGGCAAAATCCCTCATTCCTGTATTGATGAGGAGAATTTTCATCAGATCTCTGACTACCCCTACCCTGTCAAAGAGGCGCTAATTATTTTGGGGCAGACTTTTGACTGGTTATGTTTACCAACATGAACACCTCTTTGACATGACTTTTACTATAGTGCCCAAGATGACTTTAAGCATCTGTAACATCTAGCCTTTTTCTCTCCACTGGGTGACAGGAAATTGTGCCAATTTAAAAAATTGGTTATCTCATAGAACATAAGCTCATTGAGGGTAGGATCTGTTTTGTTTCTGTCTTTGCTGAGCACCTAGCACAATGATTGGCTCATACTAAGATTTTAATAAATGTTTGTTGAATTGAACTGAGCTGGTTTGCCTAATGCTAATGAGTAAATTATTAGCCTGGGCTGTTCTCAAAGTAGGTGAATACTTTCTCAGGTGTACCATATACTCCAGGAAATAATCTACAGACACTTGCAGTAATATATGGACCTGAAAACACAATTGGTGATACATTTATGAAAGAAATAAAACAGGAAGGGGAAAGAACCAAAATGAAAAGAAAAACAAGTCCTGAAACATACCCTGAATTAGCAAAATAGCAAACAGATAGTTTCTCCGGCAGAGTTTCAGAAAGGCGCTTGGCATACTCAACAATGCTGTCATGGAGGAACCGAGAATTTGTATTTAGCAACTCCATCTGTTTCACAGCAGCCTCGATCACTTCTGGGTGACTGTGTCCCACTGAAATTTAGGAAACAAATAGCCCAGGAAATTTATTACACTTCCAAATGCCTGGGAAACAAAGGGAAGAACCAAGTGACACAGAAGAAATGTGACTGTCTCCCCTTCTCACCTGTTGATCCAGACAAGTGGCACTAGTCAGTGCCTGAAGGAACCACTGACAACTGCGGGAACATAGATTAGCTCCCATAAATCTGCCCTGGCCACCAAATGTATCCCTCTGCACTCACCATGAGCAACATTATTGATGCAGTCCAGGTATTGTTCCCCATTTTCATCAAACATGTATTGGCCCTTTGCCCGAACTATCTTGAGGGGATCCTTGGCGAAGAAAACTTTACAGGATGGTCTAAAAATCATGACAGAAAGGCAGTCTTGGTCTACTAGCCATTACTCAGAATCATATAGACATCAGACATTCTCCAAACTAGAAAGTACTTCAGAGGACAGAGTCAAATCTATAGCTTGATGGAATGGCTTAGGGAAGCTTGTTAGGGAAGATTCATATCAAGGGGCTATGCCAAAACCAAAAAGATTACTAAAAGGAAAAAAAATCTTAAAGTACATTTCATAGAATCAGACATAGCTGGAAGGGACCTCAGAAGCTATCAAGTACAGCATCTTCATTTTACACATGAGTAAACTGAGGCACAATCTTATAGGATCACAGATTTAGAGTAGGACAGGACCTCTAGAAGCAACTCCCAACCCACTACTCTATCCATTATGCCACTTAACTGACTTAATAATTTAGACTTGTCATAAAGGTTTTTCCAGAGAGAATAAAAGTATGAAAGCTCAGTATTTCCATTTGTAAATTAAGGATATCTATGAGCATTTAAAAATAAACTTCTCTATAATAGTTGAAATCAATAAGTACATACAAAACAAGTTAGCTGTTAGAGTGAAAGACCTGAAGTCAGGAAGACTCATCTTCCTGAGTTCTAATTCAGCCTTAGACACTTACGAGCCATGTGACGCTGGGCAAATCACTTAACCCGATTTGCCTCCATTTCCTCAACTGTAAAATGAGCTAGAGAAGGAAGTGGCAAACCACTCCAGTATCTTTGGCAAGAAAACCCCAAATAGGGTCATAAAGAGTTGGACATGACTGAATGACTAAACGATATATAAAACATATACATTAAAAGTAATAATTCCCATACCTTCAACCATTAATTTTGTCTATGGAGCTCCCAGGTGCTGAAACGTCCTATGTCAATACAGATCAGCACTAATTGCAACTTGCAGGCTTATTAAAATGGTAACAAATTTCATAAAAATCCTAAGCACGGTTCATTAAGAGAACAGAGGGTATCAACCTTAATGCTAGAGCCTTCCCTCTACTGATTATTCCAGGTTTATTCTGTATATATCTGTTTGCACAGTTATTTGTTGTCTCCCGTTAAAATGTGAGCTCCTCAAGGGCAGGGATTGTTTTCACCTTTCTTTGTATCCCCAATGCTTAGTGCTGTAACTAGACTGGTGACTGGTTAAATAACATACTCAGGGTCCCACAACAATTGTATATTAGAGGCAGGATTTGAACTCTGAACTCTATCTTCCCCAAGTACAAAACCAGCTTGTTATCCCCTATGCTTATTATGAGCAGTTACAAAATAAACTTCCATTCTATTAACCGCTTGTCAACATTTTCTTATTCATGTGACTAAAAGTTAACCTTTCCTTAAAACATTTCTAGGGGCATCCAGGTGGCTCAGAGAACAGAGCACCAGCTCTGGAGTCAGGAGGACCTGAGCTCAAATCCAGCCACAGCCACTTACTAGGATGTGTGACCCTGGGGCAAGTCACTTAACTCTAACTCTTCCTCAAAAAAAAAAAAATTGTAGCTAGATGGGACTGTACATCTATGATTCTTTAACCATCATTAGAGCAAATGTGCAATTTATTAAATAAATATACTTATACTGCTCTTGATTATACTGAGGGAACTCTATCAATGCAATTCATAGTCTGCTCTGCAACTCCAGGTATAGTTTCCATTTTCCCCAACTCAGTCATAAAGTTATCTATATCATTGTGTGGTTAAGCGTTTTGTGCAGGGTCACACAGCCAGGAGTGCCAGAGGCAGGACAATTGAACATAGCGGTGGGGTGGGGTATTTCCTCACATGAATGATATACACATGACATACATATTTGTGTATATATGTGCATTCAAGAAATGATGTAATAATGAAGGAATGGAAGAACAAAAGAGTAGGGAGGTTGCTACCAAGATCTAGGAGTTTTATCAGGTAAAAGTGGTCTGAGTTTTTCTTGCATGGTTAAATTAGCCTCTGTACTATAATGCGTGCAGGAAAGACTGCTGGATTTGGATCAGGAGTGAGTTTGAGTTTTAAGTCTGCCTCTTAATGGGTGATTTTTGAAGACCTCAGTTTCCCCACTTGTAAAATGAGGGGATTTGACTAGATAATTTCTAAGGCCCCATTCAGTTTAAAATTCTATAGATTTTAATGTGGAAATATGTTTAATATGATTATATATATATATACACACATATATATATTGTTTACATCAGATTGCTTGCCATCTTGGGGACAAGTGGGGAGAAGAGCAAGGCAGGGAGAAAAAGTTTGGAACTCAAAATCTTATAAAAGTGAATCTTGAAAGCTACCTTTACATGTAATTTAGAAATACTCTTAAGTGGGGAAAAATAAAAAGAAATTCTATAGTCTTTACTCCTTAGAATCTTTGAGGACAGACTGTTTGGACTCTATATTCTGGCATCTAATACATAGTAAGCACTTATTAAATATTAGTTAAATTCAATAGTCACCTAGGAACTGTGACTATGAAGTATTAGGAACTCACTCATCAAATTCAATTTCCTTTTATTATTTGCTTCCAAAAAAAAAAAAAACTCAACAAAACAACAAAACTGGTGCTTAGTTCTCAGAGGACAAAGCTTCTCTTTGGCTGGCTTTGGCAAACACTCTTGTAGCTTCGGTAGCCTGAATATATCTTTCTCTAAGAAGAAAATTAGAGAACATTCAGAATTCTCTAAGGCCCTCCTCTATTAGCATGCTACTTGCCATAGTCCCAGAGAGAACCGAATCCCTCTACCCACTGGTCCCAATCACGTCAATCAAAAGGCATTTCTTAAGCACCCCCACTATGTGCCAAGAGCTGATTATATAAATACAGAAATGAAACAAATCCTGAAGACAACGTGTATGTCTAAGAATACACAATGCAAGGTTGTCGGGGCAGAGTGGATGGGGAGGCATTGCAGCTAGAAAGAACCAGATTAGAACTCTCGTCCCCTACCCCCAGAGCCTTGCTTGGCTGGGCCAATCGGTCCCGTTCCATTTACTCTTGCCCCAGTACCTGCTGGGCAGGAGTCGGGGGTGGAGGTGATGTGCAGTCAGGCAGCAAGGATTTATTAGACACCTACTCTGTGCCAGGCACTGTTAAGCGGTGGGGTGGGGGGCCGGGGGAAGGAAAGGTCCCCATTAAAGAATGCGACCGTTCTGGGTCTAAGAGACTTCTGAAGAACTAGTGGCTGCCGAGCGGGCCACACAGGGCGTCACTACAGATCTCGAGGCCCTAGTGGAAAATTTCCTAGAAGTGGGTGTGAGTGAGAGCTATGCATTTCTTCGGGGCTCTGATGCACGATTCCTGCTGTCCACCCGCAGCGGCTCCCTGGGAAGCTGCGCAGCTCAGGCCAGGGGAGCCCCAGGTGACACAAGAGAAGGGGTGGTACAGGAGAAGGGAGGAGGAAGCGATGCCACCTTTTTCCCTTTCTGGAGAGAAGCAGGCTCCTTCCTGTTCCTTGAGCAGAGTCCGAAGCAGAGACGGTCACCTTCGCCCTGGGCTTGGACATCGAGATGAATGATGTGTGTGTGTGTGTGTGTGTGTGTGGTGTGTGTGGTGTGTGTGGTGTGTGTGTGGTGTGTGTGTGGTGTGTGTGTGGTGTATGTGTGGTGTATGTGGTGTGTGTGGTGTGTGAGTGTGTGTGGTGTGTGTGTGGTGTGTGGTGTGTGCGGTGTGCGCGGTGTGTGTGGTGTGTGTGTGTGTGTGTGTGTGTGTGTGTGTGTGTGTGTGTGTGCGCGCGCGCGGAATCCCACCCTACCCCCCAAACCCCTGGCTGTGGAGAAATCCGCTAGCCTGGCTGGGCAGGTATTAACATAGGCAGGTGTGCATATGCAGGGTAGGTATTAGCACGCAGGTGCGTGGGTATTACCATATGTATGCGTGCGGGCACTAGTTTGGGGACCGTGAGGCTGCTGCACCCGGCTCCGCTTGGGCCTGGCTGATCAGTCAGCCGTGGCCACCCAGGACCATCCTCGTTTCCTCTCTTCCGACTCTCGGGTACAGAGAGGCTGCAGAGGGCGTAGGGTCAAGGATCGGCCCGGCCCCCATGGCCCTGCAGAGCTCGTCTGTGACCCAGCAGTTCTTTGCGTACTTTCCGTCAGTCTGCTCGCCCTCGACCCTCCAAGCCCAAGTGGATCTGCGCCCAGGAGCTTACCCGAGATGTTTTCTCCGGAGCAAGATAGTCTCGGCTTTGCTGTACAGCTCACTCATATTTCTGAGGCTGCTGGGGACCCGGGCACTTCTGCGAATCCGTCAAGTTGCGCTTCTCAAGGTCTCGGCTCTGCTGCCGACGGATGGAGTCTGGTCACTTTCCAGCCCCAGCACTTACCTCCCTTTGGTACTCGTTAGCTCTTCAAACTGCTTTCCGTTGTAGGTATTAATGATGACATTAACAGGTTAGTGTCATCTTCCTTTTATATCTTGCCCAGCCTTTGCCCTTTGACAAACCCCTCCTTCCTCTCCTCCTCCTCCTCTCCCTCTTCCTCCTCCTCCTCCACCTCCTCCGCCTCCTCCTTTTCTTGGGGCTACCAATTGCATGGCTAGTAACCTGGCTTTCAGTTAATCGCCATACCCACCACCATTCCCCCCACCCGCCCCAGACTTAGTGGTCCTTATTTCTCCCTATTGATTTCCTAATACTCTCTATCTCTATTTTTTTCTTTTCTCTTTCTAGTTTTCCTAACTTTCTTTTCTCTCATCTCTTCTTTCTGCTTCTCGTCTTCTCCCAGAGAGGCAGTGTGGCTTTGAAATCACTGAACTTGAAGTCAGGAGCTGAGTCCAGCTTCTGGCACCCGATAGCTATGCACCTGTGGATATACTTTGTCTGAGCCTCAGTTTCCTTATCTACAAAAAAAGGAGAGAATTTCATCTGTGCGCCGACCTTCACAGGGTTGTTGGGAAGATCAAATGAACTCAGGTATAACTTGTCAACATGGATACATGGATAATTATCTCTTATTCGGTTCTCTGTGTATTTCATTACCATTTATAATTACTTATGAAAGCAAAATGCAGTGGGTAGAGAATATGTAATCTATTGCATTAATCCTTATCATCTAACCTTACATTTGTGTGAGCGTGTGTGTTCGACCTTCATTGCTGAAGAAGACCATGCCATCAGAGAAATGATGACATGACTTGCACTTGACTTTGTTTTGAGGGAGGGAGGGCTGTGCAGGTCACCAACCTCACTTCTGCTCCAGAGCCTTCTGAATCCAGGGACCAGATATTCATGGGGATGACTGGAGATGACCCAGGATGAGGCAACTGGGATTAAGTGACTTGCCCAAGGTCACACAGCTAGTGAGTGTCAAGTGTCTCAGGTGAGATTTGAACTCAGGTCCTCCTGACTCCTGCACTGGTGCTCTATCCACTGTATCACCTAGCTGCCCCAATTTCACATTTAGTGAACAACTAAACAGTTATCAAGCTAAGGAGGCTAAAGAATGCTATTGCACACCAAGTTCTAGGACCATGATTTGTGAAAGCAAATTAAAAAACTTTTTTAGTTTCTCTAGAGACATTAAATGATAATTTTTTTTAAAGCCTCCTTTTTCCTTGGAAAAGCTCCTGTGAAAGGTGGAGGACAAAAAAATCTTTGGATAGGTGGATAGATTAAAGGTGACCTTGGAAATTTAACAAACACTTCTTGTCTAGTTAAGAACACTAACATCGCTTTTTCTGTCACACTGACTAAAGTCAAATCTTGCCTAAAGGCAATCTCCTTCAGCCCTGAGAAGGGATTAGATTAGATTATGGTCCACACTCAAACCACCTCCAATTCTTTTTTTAATTCAATCAAGCAATAAACCTTTATTGAGTTACTGAGCACCTACTAAGTTCCAATTATTGTATCAAACCCTGAGGACACAAATAAAAAGAGGCAAAAAACCTACCCTCTCTACCCTCAAGGAGCTCTCGACATGATCTATAGGATGTTCCTAAAGGAGAATGAGCCTCAATTCTAGAATGCTGACCCATACTATAGTTTAAGATCTCTTGTTCAAGATTTCTAAAAATGATACCTGAAATATTCTTGGGGTCACATAACATTAGAGAGCGTAGGAAGCTATGCCAATTTGGACATCTCCAAACTAGAAATGGCTTGAATTTTGATTAATGTTAAATTAAACAGCTTTGGGGACACCAGTGTCTAAACACAGAGCACAATATTAGTATTTATATTTTCTCTTTAACAGTGTTAATGAAAATGTGGTGGGGTCATACTTATTTATGTTTACTATGAATATCTTATTCCCCTACTGGCTATGCATCTGATTCTCCTGCGTTTGCCACCGTGATTCTCACCCTGAAATATCCTTTTGCCATGTCAGTCCCATTTTCCAGCTAATAAGTTCCTTCTTTCTATTTTGGAATTGCTTTCAGGTCAGCCTGGAACCCTCTTGCCTGAAGAAGGTTAAAGGATGAGGATTTTGTTTTAGTATTGAAGATTTCTCCCTACATATGGTATAAAGATCCCCAAGAATGAGATTTTGATAACATCTCCGTGGTAGGTGATTGAGGAGTTTGTACAAGTCCTCATCTTTTATCCTTACTAAGTTGATCAGATTCCTGGCCATACCTTTTACATAGGCATTATAAAACTCTTTCCTCCCCATTTTAGGGGCAGTTAGGTGGTGCAGCAGATAGAGTGCCAGGTCAAGAGGCAGGAAGACCTGAATTCAAATCTGGCCTCAGAGACTTACTAACTGTGTGACTCTGGGTACAAGTTTGCCTCAGTTTCCCCATCTGTAAAAAAAAAAAAAAAGGCTAGGGAAGGAAATAGCAAATCACTCCACAATATCTTTGCCAAGAAAACTCCAAATGAGTTCACAAAAAGTTGGACATGACTGAACAACCCCCTCATTTTACAGATGAGGAAACTAAAGCTTTGAGAGGTTCTGTAACATGCCTGTAGTCACTTAGCTAGTGCTCATCTGAGACACAACTTGAGCTCAGATCTGCTGACATTAAATTCAGTGCTATCCATTACACCATTAAGGCTCTGTCCTGTGTTCTCTTTACTCTCTTGGTTAGCTCATCATCTCCCACAGGTCCAGTTATCAATTCTATGAAGATCATTTCCTTAATATCTAGTCCTAATATCTCTCTTGAATTATTGTCTCTATAAAGATAGCTTCATCTCTTTTTTACCCACTGTCTGTTGGACATCTCCACCTGGATGTATCTCTAACTCAATATTTCTGAAACAACTAATTTTATTTTTCCTGCAAACTCATTCATCCTCCAAACTTCCCTATTTCTGTTGAGGCTATCAGCATCCTGCCAGATTTTCAAGCCTAATGTCATTCTTGATGCTTTCCTGTTTCTCATCTTTCATATCCAAGCATTTGCCAAGTCTCCAACTCTACTTCCATAAAATCTTCTACATCTCTCCCTTTCTTTCCATTAAGTCACTATCATGGCAAAGTGGCACGGTGGATTGAGTGCAGACCTGGAAAATTTGAGTTCAAATCCTGCCTCAGACACTTACGAGCTATGTGACCCTGGGCAAATGTCAACTTCTGTCTGCCTCAGTTTCTCAGTTTCCTCAAATGGGAATAATAATATTCCCTCAATCTCAGGGTTCTCATGAGGATCAAATGAGATAATATTTGTAAAGTGCTAACTTAGCATAGTGCCTGGCATATAGTAGGAGCTTAACAAATGCTTGTCTCCTTCCTTTAGATCTTCACCAGCAACTAAGAGGATTGCAGTGGCCTAACTGGTCTTCCTGCTTTGCCTTTCCAAGCCATCTTCCACACACAGCTGCCAAATTGATATCCCCAAAGCACAGATCAGACCATGCCATTCCCCATTCAAATAGTGACCTTCTGCTGCCACATAAAGAAAACAGAAACCCATCAGGCTGGCATTTAAAACCCTCTGCAATCTTTATTACACCTGCCTTTCCTATCTTATTTCCTGTGGCTACCTCTCACATACTCTCCTTTCTAGCCAAACTGCTCTCTGATCTCCATTCCTGACATTCTAGACCCCCAACTCAAGTGCCCTTAAGCACAAACCATCCCCTGTGGCTGGAAGGCAATCTCTACTAGCCTTCCCTTCTTTGAATCCCTATCTCCTTTCAAAGCACTGCTCGGGTACCACCTCTGAGGTATGACCTTCCCTGGAGGTCCTCAGGATCCTCCCGTTCCTACTGACTCTTGAACCCTGTGCATTATGTTATGTGTACTTGTCTGTGAATGAGGAGTATCCACCCCCTCCCCACAGAGCCTGGTAAGCCCCTTCAGGACAAGGGAACTTTTCAGTTTGGGCTTTTATATCCTCGGTGTTGGTCAGTGTCATGATGGATGTTTAATAAATGTTTATTAAATTTAATCAAAAGGTAGCTCTTCTATAGATGTATTTGTACATGTACCTGTTTATGTTAACACAATACACATGCATATAGACAGTACATATGCATACATACATATACACACAACATATAATACACATACAAACACACTCACACACATGCACAATACATATGCATATAGACAGTACACACACATACACATATGTAATATACAGTACAGTATACAGCACAAACACACATGCACACAATATATTTATACATACATACAATTTATACATGCATGTATAAATGCATACATCCAGACATATATACACCAAGACATACAGGCATGAATACATGCATGTACACAATAAACATATGCATATAGTATGTATAGTGTTCATACACACTCAACCCTGGGAAATAGACAGTGTGGCTATTATCCCCCTCATTTTACAGATGACTTCTCCAGAATAAATGTGCGGCTGAGTCAGGACTTAACATCAGGGCTTCCAATTACAACTCGTGCTATGCCTACTCCAACTCCTAACATTGCTTTAGTGATTGTTAAATGTTCAGTGTCTTTTTTCAATTTAACATTTTTATTCCACTGTTTGTATGGAAAGCAGCATATCTATTTTGCTTTTGAATTCAAGACTAGCTGTGTGACCATGAGCAAGTCATTTCAACTCTGTCTGCCTCAGTTGCCTCATCTGTGAAATGGGAATAGCACCTATCTTCTGGGGATGTGGTATGAGGACAAAATGAAATAATGCTTGTCAAGTAGTTTGTAACCCTTAATGTGGTATAAAAAATACTAACTTTTATTCTCTTTGTATAGTGCCTAGTGTAGGATGAAATAAACTAAACAGCAAGTAAGATTTTCTTTTTTTTTTTTTTTTTTGCCACATCCTCAGCACGTATTGATTCTAAAGCTAAGAATGACAATCAGTTTACCCTGGTCCTGGGTTCAAATCCCTTATCTGGCATTTACTGTCTGGGTGACTTTGGACAAATCATTTTGACCCTCATTTAATTACCTGTAAAATTAGGGGATTGGATTCCATGGCCTTTGAGATCCCTTCCTGCTCTAGGGCTATGATTCCATGGTCCAATTTACTTAAAGGATAAGGAAGTTAGATTTTTTTTGTCCAAGAAAAAGTCATAGGAATTCAGAAGCTACTTGGCTCCCTTACTACATCAATTTTAAAATTAATACACCTTTAATACTCATCACCTTTTAAGGACTCTTTGCCCTTTTGCATAAAATGAATATATGTGCATAAAACTGAAGTGGAGCCAAGTCAATAACTCACATGCTAGGCTTTCTCAAAAAGTAAAATTTTTAAAAAATACTGATATTTTAAAGTATTTTTATGAGTCAGATTTCTGTGCTGAAGTGGCTTTTCTCCCCCAAAAGCTGATGTTTGCTCAGTTTTTGTCCTGACCCTATTGATTGTACTCAGAGTGTAAGCCCTGATCCAAGGGTCAGGGATTTCTCAATAATGAACAGGCTGGACCAGGTGAACCACTCCTGTGTATGCCTGGATGAATTATAAAAATCTAGAACTCCATCAGGAATCTAGACTGCTATTAAGTAAGAGCGTGAGCTGAAGGTAATACTTATCTATCTACTTACTATTCAATAACAGAGTAAGATGAATTGACTTGTCAATGAGAAAAATGCAGATTAAAATAAATTTTGTGTCCTTACTAATCAATTAATTGCAGAGTATTTTACTATACTGAAGATTGAATGGAGCTTTGACTATCTACATAATTATCTCCTGCTTCCCTACCTTACACTATCCTACCCTACCCTTCCCTGCCCCACCCCACCCTATCCTACCCTGCCCCACCCCACCCTATCCTACCCTGCCCCACCCCACCCTATCCTACCCTATCCTACCCCACCCTATCCTACCCTATCCTACCCTACCCTACCTCTTACCCTACCCTACCCTACCTTACCCTAATCCACCCCACCTAAATCTTGTGTATCATCTGGAACAAATGCTGGGTGTGATAACAATTATGAGAATCCTCAAATAAACAGTAAAGTTCATAGGACCATTTAGAACCAGGCAGAATCCCCTGCCTCTTTGCCAAGAGCCAAGAGGAGAGAGGAGCATGGGAACATTATTATCCGAAAACTTTCAAAGATTCTCTAGGTTGCCCTAAAAAGTTCCAGGCAGAATCCAAGTCCAACTCCCTCATTTTATAGATAAGGAAACTGATGTCCATGGAAAAAAAATGATTTGTCCACGGTGGAATTTAAATTGAGATCCTCAGTCTCTGAATTGTTTTCTATCACATTATCAAGCACCCCAACATACACAGGGGGCCTGCTACCACAGGGTCGTTGATCTGCTTTTCTGAAAGGAAAGGCAGCTTTCCAGGGGTTAACAATCACTTTAATCAAGCACAGGTATCAGAGAAAATCAAAATAAAAATTCCAGAGAAATCAACACAGCCCTTCCAAACTGCCTTACTATTAGCATACAGGCATCTTCATCAGAGTGGGAAGCACCAACACCTGGGTTTTTAAAGCTGCGGGTGGGAGGGGTGGGGATGGGGCTCCTTGGTGGCTTCCCAGAGTCTCATCTGATACACAAAGCTTCTTCTAAAAACTAAGCACCAAAGTAAAACCTCACCTTCAGAGTATTTATACACTTTTCAGAGACAGAGGTCTTGACCCTTTGATCCAGTGCCTCAATAGAAAAAATAAAAGGTACTTGGGACCCTCCTATAAAACAACTCCCCTAATCAAGCTTCCCTAAATGGTCAGACCCATCTGTGGGTAGGGAAGATCTTCTTTAATCACATTCAAAAAGAGGCATTATACTTCTTGATTATACTAAAACAAAAACAGCAAAAGATTCTACTTTGCCTGGCCTCACACATACCAGTTTGCCTTCTCTCATCCTTGACCCTCAAAGTCTGACATGATTTCATGGGGGTGAAGAGTATCCCCTTTGCTTCTGTAGCCAGAGTGGAAGCATATTCTGGATGTGAGGACAATGGAACATTATTGGTATTAATAATGTCTGATTGGCGCCTTTCGGTTTTGTGTTATATTGTGGTTATTTCTAAAGATACTTTTCCCTCAAAATTGTATCCAACCTTCCACCAAAAAAACCCCACAAAAAACACAACTAAGTAAAAATGAGGGACAGTCAGGTGGCACAATGGATAGAGTGCTGGGCCTGGAGTCAGGAAAACTCATCTTCCTAGGTTCAAATCCAACTGCAGACACTACATGACCTGGGGCAAGTCACTTAACCCTGTTTGCCTCACTTCCTCATCAGTAAAATGAGCTGGAGAAGGAAATGGCAAAGCACTCCAGTATCTCTGCCAAGAAAACGGCAAATGGCGTCATGACTGAAAATGACTGAACAACAAGAAGGAAAAATGACCTAAACAGTGACTCCATTGAACAATACCTGAAGTGTTTCACTTTCATCATCCCCTGCCTCTTTGCCAAGAGCCAAAAGGAGAGGGGAACATGGGAACGTTATTATCAGAAAGATTTCAAAGATTGTCTAGGTTGCCCTAAAAATTCCAGCCAGAATCAAGATAAGTTTATGGAGAAACAAAGTCCTATGGTTAGTCAGACTACAACATTTATTAAGAAACTACTGTGTACCAAGTTGCATGCTATGAGCGGAGGATACAAATATGAAAAGGAAACATAGTTCCTTCTTTCAAGGACCCTACAATCTCATGGGGAAGGATAACACACACAAGGAAGTTGAAAAGGTGATGGAGAAGGAAGAAGGGAAGTAGGTAGTAATACAGGGACATGATGGAGTCCAGTCCAAAGGAATGCAGCTTTTGGAAATGAAGAGGAGGCTGGCTTGAGAGTCCTCTGCCCTTCAATCAAAGGGCTTAATATTTTAATATGGATTCAGGCTAGCTCTCAAGGTCAGTTTTGAGGTGAGGGACTCTGAAATCATTTGTAGTAGGGAGTGAGGGAATTGTTTGATCCGAGATCTCAGAACTTCTTTAGAATGGTGTGGGAATTCTTGGTGATGAGAATGTCCTGGAAGTAACCTGTAATTCCACTTCTCCTTACTCTTTCTGCCCCTTGCCCCCAAACTTCTTAGGGGAAAACCAAAAAAGATTCCTTTAGGTACAGTTCATGCTAGACCCTGGTGTCTTTCTAGTTTCTCTCTCTTTACCCCTTCAAACCTCCTCACAATCTACTCTCAACTCCTTGTAATTTGGGTCTTGCTACCAACGCTAGACTGAAAGGTTACAGATGGCTCATAGTTACCAAATCCAATGGGCTTTTGTTCACTCTTCCTTTTCTCTTCAGCATTTGACACTCCACTTTCTGCTCCATGAGGTCAAAGATGGAGACTTATCTAAATTTATACCATTTCCCTCAGTGCTCTGCACAGATGAGGTACTTAATAAAAGTCTGTTAGATTGAATTGAATTTCTCTGGTCAAGAGATACAGAATAGACTAGTGGGGTGATAAGTAATTTCTAGTGGTGACCAGAAGGTAGCTGAATTGCACAGATGCACTTTGGAGCTTCCATGCATTGGTCAGAAATTGAACTTTTTGGATTATTCCTGGTGCTAGTTACAGAGTACTTTGTCTTCGTCCTGAGATAGCACTGAACTGCTTTTGGAGACAGCAGCCATAATATAGCATCAAAGATTTATAGTCTTTCCAGAGAACTCAAAACACTGAGTGTATATTATCTACAACACTCATAAAAGTTTGTACCCATGAGGCACGGGAGTTCTGAAATGGCCGAAGTCTAGGGGACTATGCATGTTTGGACAGGTGCAAAAGCGGGGCATGCAGAGTTTCCCACTGAATCTTGTAGTACACAAAATATGGAACTGGTAAGTTTGTCTGTTTCAACAACTCTCCCTCACTTCCTCAAATTCCACAATGAGTACAGTGGTGGTAATAATCCCCCATCCAAGGAAATCCTCTCTTAGGGAAATGCTGGCTTTCATCTGTGTTTCTGATTGCTGGCTTAACCTCGTTACTGATAGATTTAAGACTAATATTTTTCAGGTTAAGGTTGAGGGAAATTGCTCCCAATGAATGCTCAATATTTGTTCTGTGTATGTGTGCATGCATGTGTGTAGAATTGTGTGCTTGTGTGTGCATATGCATGTGTATTCAGCAGAGAAGTGTGCACACACATGTACATATACATATACACACATATATACACACAGATAGTACATGTAGATATACATACATATGAATGAATAATTTCTTTGATTATCTCAGTGAAATTTACCTAGAATTCAGTTGTTATATGTTCATTTTTTTCCACGAGGAAAAAACCCAAGGTACGGATGATGCTTTTGAAAGCTTCCGCTTTTATTACTGATTTAAAACTTCTTTCCTCCTGAAAAATTTTTTCCTGAGTACTAAAATCAGGCTTACTATTGTAGATTCTGGACACTTATTTTGTATCTTTCTCTTTTGCTCTGATGGATCCTTACATTCTAGAATGTTCGCTTTGCTCAAACTCATGATAGAGGAATCCACTATGCAGATGACTTGCAAGTTTATATATCTAGCCCCAGTCTTTGGCCTGATTTATCCGTGCATAGATGACTCCCAAATCTGTATCTTCAGCCCTAATTTTTCTACTGAATTTTAGTTCTGCAATATGCATCTAGGTGACCCAGTAAATAGAGTAAGGGACCTGGAATCAGGAAACCAGAGTTTGAATATTCAGAGACATGCTGGTAAACTGTTAACAACTGGTCCTCTTGGCACACTTTTAAGTTTAATTTGTATGTAAACATTTTCTGCAACACTTTCTCAAGTCTAGATAATCAACAACAAACAGAAATAAAACAATAAATCAAGGCCTGATCTGTAGCATTTGTCATTTTCCAAGGTGTAAATATTCACACTGAAAATTGAAGAATCAGTTCTGAGCTGGCTCTAATGCACCCACAGCCCATCTGATACACTTACTGGCAATGTGACCCTTGACAACTCGCTTGGCCCTCCAAATCTTAGTTTTCTTATCTGCTAATGTGAATAATAATAGCACCAACTTTACAACAATGTCATAAGGATCAAGTGAGATAATACATGTAAATTATGCTGCAAACCTTAAAGCACTGTATAAATGCCAGGTATTATAATTGCCAACTGCCTGCCGAACACGTCTACCTGGATGTCTCACACAAACGTCATTCTATTTTACACATAAGTTTTTTTTTTTTTTTGGTGGTGGGGGAGAGGGGTGGAGTAGGCAAGGGCATTCCTATCCTGCCAGTCACAGTGGATAAGAGCATGGTGGAAAAGACAGAGAACTTCCAAAATAGTGCAGCCAGGTGAGAAATGAGGAAGCTGGAAAGATTTTGAGTACAAGTCAGGAGATAGATTTTATATCTGTTTTCATACTCAAGCCAGTTGACTGGTCAGTTAGTCAGTTAATAAACATTTTGCAAGTTTGAATTACGGGCCAGGTACAGTTCTGGAGAAACAAATAAAGGCGAAAAACAGTCGCTGCCTTGGAAAAATTCACAACTTAATGGGGAAGACGACAAGCAAACAACTACATATAAACCAGATTTTCTATATATATCTGGTTTATACGTAGTTGTTTGCATATGTGCATATATGTATACATATATATGTACACATATATAATGAATAAGAAATAACAAACAGATGGAAGGTACTAGAATTAAGAAAGTTCACCAGAGACTTCCTATAAAATATGAGACTTTAGTGGGGACTTGAAGGAGGTCAGGGTAGCCAAGAGTTAGGGATGAAAAGGGAAAGAATTCCATGCATGAAGGGCACTCCGCAAAAATGCCTAGAGTTAGGAGATGGAGTGTCCCTTTTTGAAGAACAGCAAGGAAGCCTTAGTCACTGGATTGATGCGTATATGGTGGCATATAAGCTGTAAGAAGACTGAAAATGTAGAGGAAGGGGATAAGGTCATGGGGGACATTGAATGTCAAGCAGGATTTTGTATTTGAGGTCATAGCAAACCAGTAGAGTTTACTGAGTACTGGAGTGATATGGTCAGATCTGTGCTTTAGGAAGATCACTTTGGCAGCTGAATGGAAAAAAAAAAATGGAGTGGAAGGAGATTTGAGGGAGGCAGATCCACCAGCAGGCTGTTGCAATAATCCAGGTGTGTAATAATGAGGGCCAGTGTTAGAAGAGAGAAGGAGTATTCAAGAGGTCTTATACAGGTAAAATCAATCACCTTTGGTAACAGATTGGTTATTGGAAGGGGGAAATGAGAGAGAGAGTAGGGAATTCAAGATGACATTTTCAAGCCCAGGGGCTGGAAGGATGGTGATGCCATTTATAGTAATTAGAAAGTTTAGAAGTGGGGAAGATTTTGGGGGGGAAGATGAGCTCATTTTTGGACATGTTGAGCTTAAGATGCCTACAGAACATGCAGCTGGAGATAGCAGTTGGAGATGTGAGGCTTCAGGTCAACAAAGAATATGGGGATGGCTAAGTAGATAAGAGAATCATTAACATAGAGATGATAATGAAATCCATAGGAGCTGATGACCTTACCAAGTGACATTGAGTGATGAGTTTTTCTGGCCTTTGAAACTCTTGTAGATCAATCAATCAATAAGCATTTACATGTATCAGGCAATGTTCTAAGGGGAAAAAAAATTGCCTACCTTCCATGAGTAACCATTTAAATCAACCCTTAGCCCTTTCTCACTCAAAACAAAGTCAAGTGCAAGTCATGTCATCATTTCTCTGATGGCATGGTCTTCTTTGGCAATGAAGGATGAACACAACCACAACAGGTGGAGCCAAGATGGCAGAGTACAAAGATGCACCTACTCTAACTCTCCCCCCATAGCCCATAAAATACCTGTAAAAAAATGACCCTAAACAAATTCTAGGGCAGCAGAAGCCACAAAATGACAGAGTGAAAAAGATTTGCAGCCCAAGACATCCTAGAAGGCAGACAGAAATTGCACCAGGCTTACAGGGGAGTGTAGCCCTCAGAGTGCATCCCAGATTTGGCTACACAGAGCAAGCAGGCCTCAGGGGCAGAATCCCCAGCAGCAGCTGCAGTTCCCACATTATTCAACCCACAAAAGACAAAGACAGCTTCAAAGGTCAGTGAGAAAGCATTTTCACCTGGATTAGAAGGGACTGTGGTCTGGTCCCAGTGGCCCCAGGGTGTCAGTCGCAGTCAGTCACAGTGGTACACCATCCATTTTAGGAGCTTTTGCTTAAAGCCCCTGGGGGAATCAAGAGGTTGATCTAAATTTCAGCCCTGAGTGGTGGTCCTGGGGAGAGGAGGAGCGTGCTGGTGTGCTGGAGCTTGAGGCAGTTGTGGAGAGGGAACCCCACTCACAGATTCTGGGCAGAAAAGCTCTATCACACCAGTCTTGGAGCAGAGCACAACCAGCCTTGGCCTCATGGCATTGGCAGGAACAGAACCAGAGCAGGCCTCAGCAGCAGCTGCAGTTCCCAGATTGCTCAACCAAAAAATGCCAAAGACAGCTTCAAAGATCCTGGGCAGAAAAGCTTGCAGTAGCTTCCAGACCAGAGTGCAGGCCAGGAGAGGATTAAACTCCTCTCCCTTGATTGTGCCAACTTAGAGGAACTGAGAACTTATAGGTCCCCAGAGTATACCATCTTCTTGACAAAGGACTCAAAAGTCAAGTAACTAGCTGGGAAAATGCCCCAAAATGGGGAAAAAAATAAGACTATAGAAGGCTACTTTCTTGGTGAGCAGGTATTTTCTTCCATCTTTTTGGATGGGGAAGAACAATGCTTACCATCAGAAGAAGACCTAAAAGTCAAGGCTTCTGCATCCAAGACCTCCAAAATAAATATGCAATGGTCTCAGGCCATGGAAGAGCTCAAAAAGGATTTTGAAAATCAAGTAAGAGAGGTGGAGGAAAAATTGGGAAGAGAAATGAGAGCAATGCAAGAAAACATGTAAAGCAAGTCAACAGCTTGCTAAAGGTGAGCCAAAAAATACTGAAGAAAATAACACCTTTAAAAATAGGCTAACTCAATTGGCAAAAAGGTCCAAAAAGTCAATGAGGAGAAAAATGCTTTAAAAAGCAGAATTAGCCAAATGGAAAAGGAGGTTCAAATGCTCACTGAAGAAAATAGTTCTTTCAAAATGAGAATGGAGCAGATGGAAGCTAATGACTTTATGAGAGACCAAGAAATTACAAAACAAAACCAAAAGAATGAAAAAATAGAAGATAATGTGAAATATTTCATTGGAAAAACAACTGACCTGGAAAATAGATCCAGGAGAGACAATTTAAAAATTATGGGACTACCTGAAAGCCATGATAAAAAAAAAAAAAGAGCTTAGACATCATCTTTCATGAAATTATCATGGAAAACTGCCTTGATATTCTAGAACCAGAGAGTAAAATAAATATTGAAAGAATCCACTTATCACCTCCTGAAAGAGATCTGAAAAGAAAAACTCCTAGGAATATTGTAGCCAAATTTCAGAGTTCCCGGGTCAAGGAGAAAATATTGCAAGCAGCCAGCAAGAAACGATTAGAGTATTATGGAAATACAATCAGGATAACACAGGATTTAGCAAGTTCTACATTAAGGGACTGAAAGGCTTGGAATATGATATTCCCGAAGTCAAAGGAACTAAGATTAAAATAAAAAAATACCTACTCAGCAAAACTGAGTATAATACTTCAAGGGAAAAAATGTTAATTCAGTGAAATAGAGGACTTTCAAGCATTCTTAATGAAAAGACTAGAGCTGAATAGAAAATTTGACTTTCAAACACAAGAATCAAGAGAAGCATGAAAAGGTAAACAGGAAAGAAAAATCATAAGGGACTTACTAAAGTTGAACTGCTTACATTCCTACATGGAAATATAATAGTTATAATTCTTGAAACTTTTCCCAGAATTTGGTTAGTGGGAGGGATTATACACACACACACACACACACACACACACACATTTATAGACAGAGAGCACAGGGTGAGTTGAATAGGAAGGGATGATATCTAAAAATAAAATTAAGGGGTGAGAGAGGAATATATTGGAAGGAGAAAGGGAGAAATGGAATGGGGCAAATTATCTCTTACAAAAGAGGCAAGAAAAAAGCTTTTTCAATGGAGGGGAAAAGCAGGGAGGTGAGAGGGAAAAAGTGAAGCTTACTCTCATCACATTTGACTTAAGGAGGGAATAACATGCTCACTCAGTTTGGTATGAAAACCTGTCTTACACTACAGGAAAGTAGGTGAGAAGGGGATAAGTAGGGTTGGGTGGATGATAGAAAGGAGGGAAAATGGGAAGAGGGAGCCAATTAGAAGTAAACACTTTTGGGAAGGGATAAGGTCAAAAGAGAGAATAGAACAGATAAATGGGGGCAGGAGAGGATGGAGGGAAATGTAGTTAGTCTTTCACAACATGACTATTATTGGAAGTCTTTTGCAAAATTACACATATATAGCCTATATCACTTGCCTTCTCAGTGGGGATGGGTGGGGTGAGAGGAAGGGAGAGAAGTTGGAACTCAAAGTTTTAGGAATGAATGTTGAGAATTGTGTTTTTGCATGAAATAGAAATCTATCTTGCCCTACAAGAAAAGAGAGAAGATGAGGATAAAGGAAGGAAGGGGTGTGATAGAAAGGAGGGTAGATTGGGGGAAGGGGTAATAAGAATGCACAGTGTTTTGGGGTAGGGGGAGGGGAGAGATGGGGAGAAAATTTGCTTCCCAAAATTTTGTGGAAATGAATGTTGAAAACTAAAAATAAATAAATAATATAAAACAACAACAATAACAACCATTTAAATGAGGAAGACAACGTGAAAATAAGTTTACATAAAGACACATAGAGTAGATAAGATAAGAGACAAATGCCTCCTAAGTGACAGAGAAGTTGCAATCTGCTTGGCCCAAGGTGAGGCGATGCCTATACCCGTGAAACCACATATCACTGCGGTGTTGTAGGGCAGATCATGAAGTCCTGTTACAGCTTTGCTAGCTTTGGGCCATATATCTCTTAGTTACAGCAGTCCTGCACCTCTAGCTAAATCAGGAATTCTGAACTTGGGATCTGTGAACTTGGTTGCTGTTGTTTTTAAATATTTGAGAATTGTATTCTAATATAATTAGTTTCTTTTGTAATCCAATGTGTTTATACTATATACATTATTTTGAGAAGGGGTCTATAGGCTTTACCCAACTTCTGCAGCAATCCGTCTTTACCATATCTCTGGGCTGAAGGCAAACAATGTAGTTAGTGTTAGTGACTTTGTTTTCTTTGGGAAAAGCAATCTTCTCAATCTAATAAATGCCCTCCTACCTTCTTTTCCTTCTATCATCATTTCCTTGCAGCTCCATCCTGCCCCTTTTCTTCCACCCTCATACTCTCCCTTCCCCCCAACCCACTTCCTCAGTGCAGGCACTCAGATTAGCTTTCTATGTTTTTGGTTATGAGTGGTCTATCCCCGCTTGTGTAATTTGTTCCAAGAGGTTTTCTTTTCCTTTCCCCTAATCCCATCATTACTTCCTTCCTCCCTTCCTCCCTTCCTCTCTTCCTCCTTTCCTTCCTTCCTTCCTCCCTTCCCTGCCAGGGACAGTTCAGGAACTGGAGCTCTGTGTTTTCCAGTGTGTGTGGGATACACCTTTCATCTTACCCCAGAATTAAAATGACTCTGGACATCATGAGAAGGCTACAGTAACACTTAGCTGAAAGTTACTCAATTGGCCCCTTCAATGACGTCAGATGCAGTAGAGAATGTCAAAGTAGAATGAAAAACTCAAACAAAACAAGCAAAAAGGCCTTTTGAGTGACCAAAGCAAATGTCTCAAAGTCCATGTTCTAAAGCTCATGTACTCAACTCAAAGAAAAGACTAAGGCCTTTTTCAGAATTTGTTTTCTTTTAGTATAGACACAATTCTAATTAAGTGAATTATCCTTTTTTTTGCTCTGGGCTTTTAACCATTTCATTTTTTGTTAATGTTATTAATTTTAAATTTAATTTTTTGTAATTTTGTCATTCTTATTATTTATTATTCTTATTACTATTGCTCCTTTAGGTTAATACCTTAACCTAAATGTTTTAAAATTCAAAAAAATAGAATCCTAATATTAGAAAAGATCTTAGAGATGATCTACTCCAATCTCCTATAGTTGAAAAAAAATGAAGCCTATGAAAGTAAAGTAATTTACCTAAGGTCACAAAGTCAACTAAATTTGCAAAATCAGCAGACATAGTACTCTAGTTGGGTTGCTAAGTGAGTGTACTCAACTGCTTAAGGATCACCAGAAGCACAATTACCACATCTCTCCTTTCTCCCTCTGTCACCTCAATTTGCAAGGTAGCAAAAAAAATTAGCTTTATTTTGTACTTAGAGACACACAGGTACCAATTGGGAGAGAATGCATAACATAACTTTGCTGCCTTAGCCACAGCTGTCACATATGATTTTTGTAAATTTCGATAGAGCTTCCAGATGCTTCCTGAACACTGTCATTATTTTAATCCTTCTGATTTCAGCTGCCCTATGACCCCAGAACTGTACCAAATTTCTGGAAACAAATTAAGGAATCCATTGGCTTCCAAGTAGTGCTTTCATCTGATCTGTATATATTTTTTGCAGTCCATCAAATCTATATATTAAAAAATTGATGTGAAATGCCACATGCAAAAAACCAGCTCATTTCTACTAAATGGGGCTACCCATTTGGCAAATTCTCAAGAGAATACTCTTTTACAGGATCATGAATTTAGGAGAAGGAACTTTAGAGAAGCTCTTCTAAAACTGTGGGTCATGACTCCATATGCGGTCACCAAAAATTTGGCAACAATAAAATGTTTCTGTATACCTATTTTATATACCCATATACCTGGGGTCACGTAAAAATTTCTTGGGTGGGAAGGGTTTGCCAGTGGAAAAAGTTTAAGAAGTCCTGCCTTAGAGCGCTTTGAGCCCAATTTTCTAACTTTTACAGATAAACAAACTGAGGCACAGAGGAATTAAGAAACTTGCCCAGGAACACAAAACTAGAGAACATTTAAGGCAGAGTTCAAACTCAGTTCTCCTTGGTTCCAAGTCACATGCTTCATCCATTATACCATGCAGCCCTGGGAAGAAGTTATCAAGAAGTAGATTCATAATACCAAGTAAGAAGGAGCAGTCAAGCAAGATAGGAAAAGGAAAAGGGATTTGGAACTGAGGCTCCATTTTTTGCACCTATAGGAACATACTCAGTTTTTCTGGGTAAATTATTCTTGGTGTAAGCCTATATCTTTTTCCTTTTGCAATATCATATTCCAAGCTCTCTACTCCTTTAAAGTGGCAGATGCTAAATTTTGTGTGATCCAGTATTGTGACTCCTCAGGACTTGAACTCCTTTTTTCTGGCTGCTGGCAGTAGAAGGTACCTTACATTTTCCTCAGTTTTTGTCTAGTCTTTTGATTTTATTTTAATATTTCTTGTTACTAGGTAGGGTTACTAGAGGTGGTGCAGTGGATAAAGCACTGACCCTATGGTCAGGCCTGAACTTAAATTCAACTACAGAGCATTACTAGCTGTGTGACCCTGAACATGTCACTTAATCCTGATTGCCTCCAAGAGAAAAAAAAAGTATTTCTTGTTGCTCATGGGGTCTTTAATCTGAATTTCAAGGAGTCTGATGTTTGGGTAAGGTTTCATACCTCTGGAACTAAACTACTAATTTTCCTTCCAGATCTTTTTTCTGAAGTTTTAATTGCTTTTCCAGTTCTTTCCTATAACATTCCTCATTATATTTATAAACTCATTTAAAAATTCTTGCTTCATTTTTTGCTGGGAACTTAAGTTGAACTTTCATCTTCACTGTGTTTTTCTTTGAGGCTCTGTAGATATTTGGGGTTATTCCCTTTTACTATGTTTGTATCTTGAGTGACCGTCTTACCATAGTAAATTCTTATGGTAGAAGTCTGTTTAAAAATTATTCTTCTAGCCTTACTTCCTGAGTTGGGATCTTGAGTTAAGACTAGACTCTGTGCACTTCTGAATGTAGTACATTGGCCTTATGTGGTCTTCATTCTGTTTTCTGGGGTCCTCCTACTGCTTTCTTTGGGTATCAAATACCATATTCTTCAGAGATCTCAGAAGAAACTCAGGCCAGTTACTTGTAAACTTGCTATCTGGTTTTAGACAAAGACTAATTATTACCCTCCAGCTCTTAGTTTTGCAAATTCTTAGCCCTTGTTTAGGTCTGAGTAACACAACTATAGGTTTGTCCCTGGCTGGAGTCTTAGTAGACTGCTACTGGCCCCAGCCCCTGTCAGGTAGCTAGAGAGCTCTGCAGGTTCATAAAAGAAGAACTATTGCCCATAGACTGAGGTCTTTGTCCTGGTCACTCAGCTACCATCTTTAGACCAGGTGAGGGAGTGAAGAATCTGAGACCTTGGACCTGTTACTGCTCTTTACCATGATGTAGTCACAGGTTCTCCATCCTTAGGGGCAAGTTACCTTATCAGTTCATGTAGGAGATGTGATTTAGCTCTGAAGTATGACCAACAAAACTGTTAGTTAACTCCTATTCCTGTTCTCTGGAAGCATCAAGCCCCTCTCTGCTAGTACACAGCCATAGATCTGGCTCTAGATTTTTTCCAGTACCTATAGACCTCTATGTCTCTCTACATTGACCTGAGCTGAACAAACTACTCACTGAGATTTTATTGGATTTGCTGATCATGACTTAGTCTAATATTCTTTCTAGGTCTTTGTTAGAAAAATTGTGGAAGAGAATTCGGCTATATTTCTTCCTCCTACTCTGCCATCTTTGCTGTTCTCCAGTGAAAATAATTTAGAAAACCATTAAATGAATTAAAAGGCAGTGGATTCAAGAATTACAAAACAATGTCACTTTTTTTAAAAAAAACAATGTCCTTGATATTTTTTATTATTGATTTACTTTTGAATGTCATTGTCAATTTATCTGTGCCCTCAAAAAAGTTAACAATTAATTTTGGACTATTTTTAACTCAAAAAAAGTATTTTTAAGCTAAATTAACTTCACTGTGTCATAAAACCTAGAATCAAGACTTATCTTGCACTTGGATAGCTTACTTCTGACAGTTTGCAGATAGGTAGATCACTTAGGGTTTTTTGATTTACTACAGAAAAGTGGAGAGCTTTAAGCAGAAAAGGCCATTCTAAGCTTGTTTTAGAATTGGGTTCATTTGGGTCTTTCAATGGAGAGGTTTTTTGGCTGTTTTGTTTTGGTCTTTTTGACTCTCTTCCCAAAATAGCAAGATATTGTTTAGGATATAGGATTTCTGTAGCAAGATACCCTAAAAAACTTTAGCAATTTTGCAGATGAAGGAACATACATTTGCAAATGGACAAGAAACACTTAAAGCCACAGGTAGTATTTGTAATTATTATGACAGAGCTCATGGAGAGGTCAAATCCAATTGCAAGGGCATTTAAGGACAAACCACTTTTTTGAACATTCAAAGTCTGCCCTCTGTTGGCAACATATACATTTCCTGCCTTAGAATTCTGCACTGAATAGAAATCCATTCATTCATTTGTTTATTCAATAAACAATTATGTTCCTACTTTGTGAAAGGAACTGTGCAAGGAAGATGTGTTTGGGGGCTGGTGGAGGGCAGGATACAAAGATAACTAAGTTATGGCTCATGGCCAGAAAACTTTTTTCCTGCTTAGATACAGGTTTTTCTTTTTGTTTTGTGTAGCCAGGTAGAAAATAATATGTATATAAATAGTAACTCTACATTTACAAATGATTCCCCATACTTTTGATTTCATTTGTTCTTCACTATGACATTGGATGCGGAAAACTGAGATTGAGAAAGGCTAAATCACTTGCCCAGTGTCATTTAGCGGGTAAGTGAGGAGAGCACTGGATTTAACTCTGATGTTTTAGCTTTGACTATGAGTCATGGAATTCTTGAGCTAGAAAGTGGTTAGAAATCATCTGATTCTACTCCCTCATCTTGCTGATCAGGAAGGTTAGTGACCTGACTCGCCTGTGGTCACACAGGTAACAGGTAGCAAGGAAGGGATATGAACCCCTATTTTCTGTCTCTAGGTTTAGTCCCCTTTCCATCTCACTGTATCACCGATGGACCCAGAGGGCTCTGGAGGAGAAAGTGAGGCTGGTGACTTTGCACAACTCTACCTCACTTAAGTGCAATTCACTTGCATGTCCAATGTCACGGTCCTTTTCAGGAATAAAGGAAAAACACCGAAAGTGTGTTACTTTACATATCTGTTTTCAAAATGAAAATGTTTTATTGGTGCCTTTTTCCATTGCTTCGATTTTTCTCCATCCCCATCCTTGACCCTCAAGGGAACCCTTTCCTTATAACAAAGAAGTATATCAAGCAAAAAAAATTAACACGTTGGCCATATCTGAACATGCACGCCATATTCAGTGCCTGTAGTCAAAGGAAGGAGGCACTCTTCCTTATTGGGTGTCATGAGAAGGACATTGCAATGAGCAGAATTTGCTGTTGCTGCTGCTGTTTCTATTACAATGGTCAGTATGAAAATTGATCTCGTTTCTACTTACTTTGTTCTATATAACTTTGATTAAATCATAGCTCATGGAAATTCATGGAAAAATTCAACCACCTCTTTTTTCTTACCTCACATTGTCCCCAAAATTGTCCCTTCTGGCTTGCCATTTTACTGTCTAGAAGAGGGAGGCTACAAGGCCATCTATTTAGAGCTGAAAGGTACCTTAGAGGTCATCAAATACAACCTTTTCATTTTATAGGTGAGGAAAACCTGGCAAGGATCACATAAGTAATGGAGATTTGAACCCACAACTTTCTGACTCAGGTCCATCAACTTATCTATTAGTGAGGAACTTCAGATTTCAGGGTGCGTCTTTTCCTTCCAAGCTGTATATATTTCAGTGTATAATTCCCTTTCTGTATGTAGTTTGCAGCTTCTCTTGGTCTTAGTTTACTCATCTGTAAAATGGGAGGGTTGAGTTTGATAGTCTCCCAGATATCTCCTAGTTCTAGATCTATGATCATCTGAAATAAATTGAATTAATCTCAGAGGAGGTGAACTAGACTGAAATTAGCTTTTGGGAATGAAGTTGCTAAGAGAGTTGTTCTTTTTTTCCTGGGAGGGTGTTCATACTTGGGCAAGCCATTTAATTGTTTTATGGCTCAATCCCCACCCCTTGCTTTTCAACTTTTTTTTTTAATGTGTTATCTTCCCCCATTAAAATGTAAGCTTCCTGAGGACATTTTGGGGGCATAGTGGATAGGGTACTGAGCTTGAAGTCAAGAAGACCTGAGTTCATATCTGGTCTCAGACATTTACTGACCACATGACCTTGAACAAATCACTTAATCTTTGTTTGTCTCAGTTTCCTCAACTGTAAAATGTGGATAATAGCTCTTAGTTCCCATGGTTGTTGTGAGGATCAAATGAGATCATATTTGTAAAATGTTTAGTACACTATCCATCTCTTTACCTATCTATCTATCTAGTATGTATAAACACTAGTGAAAATATTATTAGGATTGACATAGCACTAGATACTGTGCTAAATACTTTACAAATATTACCTCACTATTAGCATAGCATTATTATTAGCATTGCCAGTTGTACATAATAATTATTAACATTAGAATTATCGCTAGCAGTTGTAGAGTACCTACTATGTGCCAGTTATTATTGTGATTTGTAAGCAATAATAATAATAACTATTATAATTATTGTTTGTATTTTTATCCCACTGCTTAGCATGGTGTCCGGCACATAGTAGGAGTTTGTTGAGGGCCAGGGTGGAGTGCGGTTGACAAGATCAGGATAGACCTTCAGGGAAACTGTTCTTTGAGACTGTGCTCATTATCTTCAGGAATGGCTCTCCATGCCCCCCAGATGTTGCAGTCTCCGTGAGACAAACAAGAGAATTACAGAAAACAAGGGATATGTAAAATAGATGTCCTCTAGGCTCACAGTCTTTAAGATAAGACTGATTAAATCACTAGGGCAGGAGACAAGTAGAATGTCACCTAGGCTCGCAGTTTCTGTCTATAAATGCCCAGACCCCCAGATCAATAAACGGAGTTGGTCTTTCTTCTCCCGCCTCCCGTGTCTTTCTTCTTCACCACATCACCAAGCCGTGTAGGGATGCAGGCCCTCTGCTACAGGAGTTTATAAATACTTATTCACTTGACTTGACTTGGTAGGATTACCTAGAGTGTGTGGTGATGTGTGAATCTTTGAAAAGTCAAAGTCCACAGTGGGATGAGGCATTGACAAGCATTTCAATGGGGACCAAGTTGTTTACAAAAATATTCGATTGGACTAGTTTGTGCACTGATACCTGGGGACCCCACTGTTTATCCTTCTCCAAACACAGAAATTGTTGCCATTAGGCTTTCATTTCTGTCTCTAAGCAAAATATTTTTCCTCTCCCACAGTCCTAGGATGAGTCAGGTTTTTGTTTTATAGTTTTTCTATGGAAAATTTTCTAGGACTTCCTGAAAGTCAAAATGAATTACATCCACTCATTTTCCTTTTGTCCAATTCAAAGAACTCTAATAATTAACCAGGTGTGATATCCCTTAGAGAAGCTACATTTCTCTTACTAACAATCACTTTTAATGTGGGGGTCTGTGAACCTGATTTTTAAAAATAGATTGATAAACTAAATTTCAATATAATTGATTTCCTTTGTAATCTGTGTATTTTGTGGTAGGACAATGAACAGAGCACTAGACTTGAAGTCAGGAAGACCATAATTCAAATTCAGTCTCAGATGCTGTTGCTCTGTTCGCCTCAGTGACTTCATCTGTAAAATAAGTGTAGTAAGAGCACTGAATTCCCAGGGTTGTTGTAAGGATTAAGTGACATAATAATTATAAATGCCTGGCATGCAATAATAAATAATAATAAATGTTAGCTATTACTAGTTGTGTGACCCTGGGCAAGTCACTTAACCTCTGTTTGCCTCAGTTACCTCATCTATAAAATGAAGTGAATAACACCTATTTCCTGGGGTTTTTATGAGTTTCAAATGTCATAATATTTGTAAAGTGCTTACTATAGTGCCTGGCACAAAGTAGGCACTATATAAGTATTAGCTATTATCAATATTTTTTTTTTAAAAAAACATTATTTCCAGAATGAATCCATTTGCTTCATTCAATTGCCCAAGAGGTCCACAACTCAAAAAAAAGGTAGAAGTCTTGACAGGATGAGAAGGGGAAAGTGAGCTGTGATCTGTACCCTGAGAAGAAGTAAGTATACTAATGAGATGAAGTGAAGCTCCCTCTGCCATGAGATTGTTCAGAACATCTAATTGACTTGACTTACTATTTTCTAGAAAAGCAACTTTTTAGGTACTGAGTATTTTTTGAAGTAGCAAGAGTTGTAACTCATTACCTTTCTATTAGAGCTTTCCTTCCATTAATTGGATTTGTGCCAGGCATTGCAAAATGGATAGACCATTTACTTAGCCAAAGCCTAGCACTTCAATAGAAAAATGAAGGTTTTACCCCAGTGCAATCATTTTAGAAAACAATTTGGTATTATATGAATAAAGTAACTAAAATGTTTATACTCTCTTACCCAGAGATTCCATTACTGGTCTTGTATCCCAAGAAGGCCATTGTTTGATAAGAAAAAAGTCCCCCTGTGCACCAAAATATTTGTAGCAGCACTGTTTGTGATAGCAAAGAATTGGAAACAAAGTTGATGCCCATTGACTAGAAATAGCTAAAGAATTATGGTACATGAAGGTAATAGCATATTACATAATAATATATTACTCTACACCTTCTGTTCATAATTTGTTTCTTTTTCAAAATACTTTTAATATCTTTTTTTTACATAAATTTCCCCCAGTATTCTTTTCCTTTCCCCTTCCAATTTTTTTAAGACAAAAAAGAGGAAAAAATGATTAATACATCAAAATATGTCATGTGTAACATTTGTGGACCCCCCTACCTCTGCGAAGGGGTGTCTTCTCATTTCTTCTTTTGAGCCTTGTTTGTTCTTTATAATTGTGCAACATTAATTTCTGATTGTGTGTGTGTGGTTGTTCTCTTTGTTCTCTTTGTTTACATTGCTGCACTCCTTGTTTTCTTGGCTCTTCTTCAGTCTGCTTCAGTTCATGTAGATGTTTCCATGTTTTCTGTATTCAAACATTTATCATTTCTTATATTACTTATACTGTTACATTCATGTGCCATAATTGGTTTAGATATTTCTAGTCAATGGGCATCAACTTTGTTTTCAATTCTTTGGTGTACAGGGGGACTTTTTTCTTATCAATCAATGGCCTCATTAGCATACAAGATTAATAGCGGAATCTCAGGGTCAGAGAGTACAAACCTTTTCTTTACCTTATTTGCATAATTCCAGATTGTTTTCTAAAATGGTTGTACTGCTTCACAACCACCAACAATGCGCTAGTGTGCCTATCTTCCCCAAACCCCTCCAACAGCATCTATTCCCATCTTTTGTCATTTTTGCCATCTTTTCAAAGTATGAAGTGAAATAGTGATAGCATTGATTATTACTATATTTCTAATCTTACTTTTATTTTTGAGAATAAAGCCCATAATGCCCCAAAATTTAGCTCTTGAGTTTCCTGGTAGTCTCAGTGACACATAATCTTAAAAGAGACTTGGGTTTGGTGCCTGAGCCTTGGGCCAAATCTGAAGTTCCATTTGAATTCAGCTAAACTGATATGCTAAGTAACTTCACAGTGGACACATCCTGGTATAGTGGATAGAGTGCTGAATTTAAAGTCAAGGAGACCTGGGCTCAAATCTCACTTCAGACACAAACTGTGTGACACTGAGTAAGTTACTTCATGTCAGTTACCTCATTTGTAAAATGGGGGGTGGGGGGTTGATTTTGACCTATCCAAGCCTGGTTGACTATGTTGGCAACTTCATGCCATGGGTCACAAGGGGAAATGCGAAAGAGAATGTAGAAGGCTTGGGATTGTTGTTATTTTTGGTGACTTGGGAACAGACATAATCATTGCTAGAAAAACAGTTCAAAGTGCAGATGAGTCAATGGCATCACCTTTTCAAAGAATGGTCATTTACTATTTATCAGTTTCCTCTCTACTGAGGCTGCATGGTGTAGTAGAAGGACAGAAGGTGTAGATAGAGTTAGGGTCCCTGAGATCAGGCTTTTATATTGATTAGCCATGTGGTCCCATCCCATAGACTCTCTAGACCTTGTTTCCTCATTTTTATAGTGGAAATGATGTTCATCCTTTCCCCTACCTCTTTTGTGGAGAGTGCTTTGTAAATCCTATCATGGTTTAGGAGTACAAGCTTTTTGAAAAATACTATCCTAAACACAAAGGCATCACAAGAGGGAAGCTAGGTGGTGCCTAGAAAGACCATTTAGAGCCAGGTGGAGAAAGAAGGGCTTAAAACATCAAACAAAGGAATTTGTTTTGTATCACAAATACAAGAGAGTCACTAATGTTTAAAGCATGAGTGAAAAGGTCAGAGCTGAGCTTTGCAAATACCAGTTTGGTAGTAGTCAGGTGGATGGACTGAAGAAGTCTGAGTCAAGGAGATCAATTAGAAGGCTATTGTAGTACTCTTAAGAAGGATGATGAGGCCCAGAATAAGGACAGATTTGTGGAAAAGTAGAGAAAGAGATATGTATAAGAGCTACTGTGATGACAGACAATAATACTTGACTACTGATTGAATATGGGGGCTGAGTAAAAGTGGAAAATTGAGGTTGACTTCCAGGTTGTGAATCAGTCATTAATAGAATGAGATAACGATGCCCTCAACAGAAATTTGGAAGTTAGAGAGAGGGGGAAGGTCTTCAAAGGAAAATAATGAGTTCCACACTGGATATGTTGTTAGACATGCCTATGGAACAACCAAGTAGAGGTGTCCATCAGGAAGTTATCGATGCAAGACTTGATACATAGATCTGGACATCATCTGAAGAGAGGTGATACACCCCTAGGACATGACAAGACAGTAGAGAAAGAAAGGGGCACCAGAGACCTAGGGTACATCTGAAGAAAGGACATGGACTATGGATGATGATCTTGCAAAGGAGACTGAGAAAAAGTAAGAGGAGAGAGGACCTAGAAAAGGTGTGGAGAGAATGAAGCAGTTTCAAAGGCTGCAGAGGAATCAAGAAGAATGAGATCTAAGGGGAAAAAACCCAATGGATTTAAAATAAAGAGATAATTGATGACTTCTAGAGAGAACACTTTCAACAGTAAATCTGATCAGAAACCACGTAGCAAGGAGCTGAGAAATGTGAATGGGAGGTGAGAAAATGGAAGTAATAAGCAGTGACAACTCTGTTCAGAAGTTTGACTAGGAGAGAACACCTGTCCTAATTCACCCTCTAATCTAATGTAACCTTCCCAGATTCACATTCACACTTGTCCCCTCTGGCTCTCACACTGGAATCTCACATGAATGCAATTCCCAGAACGCCCTCTCAGCACAACTAACTACTTCTTCATCTCCCATATTATAATGCTCACACCTCACTAGTCAGTTTCCCAAGTCACCAGCTGATACGAACCCGCCCCACTTGGTGTTCTTTCCTGGCCTCCTGAAGAGTCCCACAAATACTGTCCTGGCAGAAGAGGAGGAAGAACTGTTCCCCTACCAGGGATATCTTTGTTTCTCTTTTTTTTTTCTTCCACGATGTCCCATGATTACCAACATCATAGTGTCTGGATTTAAAGCTGAAAGGGACCTTAGAAAATATCTAGTCCAACCCCTTATGGTGCTATCACCTTGTGAGAATGAAATATGTCTCACGGAGGTTTTAAATGACTTGCTAAGGTCACATAGAGAGTTTCTCCCTCCCTCCCCCACCCTTTCTCTCTCTCACCGTCCATGCATCTATTCATCCATCTACCCATTCGTCTGTCCGTCTAGCTATCTGTCTATCTACCTGACTATCATCTATCTGTCTGTTTGTCCATTTGTCTGTCCATCTATCTGTCTATCTGATAAAACTGAGATTTGAACCAGACCCTCTGACTCCAAAACAAGCACTAGTTCCACTGTATCCATAGTTTTCAAGTGTGAAATAACCCTGAAAAAAAACTTTTAAAAACTGCATGTATCAAACAGTCAACTAGCATTTACTTTGTGCTAAGTGCTAAAGACACAAAGGAAAAATTTTTAAAAAACAGTGACTTTCAAGAAGTTCACAATTGATGATGTTGGTACAAGTTTTGAAGAGAACTTCCTTTTTTTTTTTTTTTTAATGAGGTGCAGTTGTCATCATCTTCCCCTGAAATCCTGACCCTCTTTTACTAAATTAGACTATACTCTTTATCAAGACTAATTAGATGAGTTAGACTTTGCTCTTTATTAATAACAGGGATGGCTATTTTTTTGGTCTTTCTTTGTATCCCTCTTAGACAGTCTGTGGCACATAGTAGGCACTTAAAGAATACTTGTTAATGTTAGCTTCTTTATTTCCACTGATTACCTCACCATCTTCCCACTCAGGTCCCAAATATTGGGCCCTTTTCTCATCTCCATTCCCCTACCTCCAATCAGTTGCAAAGTACTATTCATTTCATGTCCCCACTATTTAGCTAATCTGTCCCCTCGTTTTTTTTTTCTGTTCCAAGAGATGCTAGGTAGCACAGTGTTGAAGATGGAGTTAAGAAAACTTAAGTTCAAATCCTGCCTCAGACACGTATCAACCTGAGCAAGTCACTTAACCTCTGTTTGCCTCAGTTTCCCCATCTGTAAAATGAGGATAATCATAGCCCTTGCCTTACAGAGTTGCCTTGACAAACAAATGAAATAACATATGTATATCATTGTCACTGCTAGAACAAAAGCCTTCATCAGTGGAACAAAGAAGGGGAAGGGGAATTTCTTCTCTTTCTAGGAAATTTACACTTTAAAAGTGTAACAAGTGTAACAAAGTGTAACACGAGGGGAAGAGGACCTAGGTCTCCCTGGAGCCACCTGGACATACCTACTCTAGAAAGTCACAAGCAATGCCTCAAGTGTTGAAATAATATGTGAAAATATTATTATTTAGTTAACATTTACCAAGTGGCAACCATATGGTCTGTTTTATGAATTCAACTGGGAAGATAAAATCCCATGAAAGGCATCTGACCCTGAGCTGGGTGTTAATAATCTCTTTGTTCACTTGTAACACTGCTTAGAGCTGTTCTCGGGACAGCAAGGGCAGGGTTATGTAACTGTCTTGGCAGATTGAGCAGCTCACTCGGACAGTGTACTCAGAGTTCCAGCTCAGCCAGTGACTAATCGACAACTTCAACCCGACACTGAGATCCTCTGGTGGGGTTACACAAAACAGTCCTACTTCTTTTGATCTTGAAAGGTGATGGCTGAGGATGAGTCTTCCTGTCATTCACTGAGTGCTAGAGCTGTCAGATGGCTTTAGTCCACCCTTTTTTAGAACAGTCAGTCCCTGGCACCTAATGAGTGTTTCCTAATGCTCTGTCTGTCTGATCTATCTCTATTTGTATCTATCTGCAATGTAGAAACTGAGGTAAATTGTGAGTCTGCTCCTCCGTCCCCTCCACAGAGACTGAGGTGGTTTGGGGGGGGGGGGGGATTATGCCCCTGAGGTATTAGGAAAAATGTTTGTATGTTTGTTCTTGTTATATCTTTGAAGTTAATATCCCTTTGTAAAAAACTAATCTGATATCAGATGTTTGAATGGAACTAGTTGTTGCATCCCTTACATGAGGGGAACATAATGAGTGGAGACTTGATCCAATGGCAGAGAAGAGAGAGTTTCCAATCCCTTTGAGGGTATCAGAGAACCATGAAGAAGGTAAAATGTAACAGACCAGGTTCCCAGAGAGTGGGGCCAGAACAATCATATTGCATTCACATATTTTCTTCCATGATAGAATATGTGCTTCTTGAGGGCAGGGAATATTTTACTGAAAAAAACTTTAATACTTTATTTTTTTAATGATCAACTTCACATACACACAAGAAGGGCAGTAGGAGGAACCCCAAATCTTTATAACAAATAAACATAGTCAACTAAAGCAAATTCTTATACAGTTGATCTCCACAAAGATGCATCTCTTTCTGTATATTTGTCCATCATCTTTGCTTTGAGGTGGGTAGCCTTCTTTATCCTTTGGAATTATGGTGAATCATCGTGCTGATCCCAGTTCTTAAGTCTTTCAAAACTAAGTATTCTGGTTCTTCTCACTTCAGTCTGTTCATATAGGTTCTCAAATCTTCCCAGGTTTCTCTGAAATTATTTCCTCTTTATTTCTTATAGCACAATAATATCCCATTACATTTATATGCCAAATTTGTTGAGCCATTACCCATCAGAATGTGAGTCCCCTTGAAAGCAGAGAATATTTCTTATTTCTATTATTATTTTAATGTTTTAATATATCCTATTATTATTGAATTCTATAATTCTATCATAATAATATATATTTCTGCAAAGAAATATCAATATATTTCTAAATTAATTTCTATTTCTATTTCTATCCTCAGTACAATGCTTTGGGTATGGTAAGTACTTAACTGATGCTTCATTCATTCAAATGATGGGCACCTCCTTAATTTCCAGATTTTTGCCACTACAAAACTGCATTCAGTTCAATTTTCATACATATAGGACCATTTTCTCTCTCTTTTTAATCTCCTTGGGACACAGGTCTAGTGGTGGTATCACTGTATGAAACACAATTTAGTAACTTTATGGGCATAATACCAAATTGTTTCCTAGGGTGGTTGTACAATTTCAAAGCTCTACCAACTGTGTATTAATGTTTCTGTTTTCCTGCAGTTTTTCCAATATTTGTTCTTTATTTAATTTTGCTTTTCGTTAATTTTACAAACTTGATGGTTATGAGATAGAACCTCAGAGTTTTTTTAGTCTGAATTTCTCTAATAATTAGTGACTTGAAGAATTTTTTTCACATGAATATTGATAGTTTAATTTTTTTCCCTTGAGAATTACCTATTTATATCCTTCAACTACTTAAAAATAGGATGAATTAATCTTATTTTTATCGATTTGAATCAAGTACTCACGTTTTGGAAATGAAACATTTATAACAATAGTAATAGCTAGCATTTATATAGCCTTTTAAGGTTTGCAAAGCACTTTACAAAGAGTAGTTTATCTTTACAACAACTCTGCAAGGTGGGTGTTGTTATTATCCCCAGTTTACAGATGAAGAAACAGACAGGGTAAGTCAGGATGACAACAGACAGATAGGACAAGTGACTTACCCAGGGTCACATAGCCAGTAAATGTCTAGGCCTGAATGTGAATTCAAGTCTTCCGCACTCCAGACTGAAGGCTCTATACATTGCTCTATCTCTATCCCATGCATTCTATTTCTATCCACTAATCTATTACCCGTTTCTCCCCAGAGAAACTTGTTGCAAAGATTTTTTTCTCCACTTACCTGATTTCCTGATAGTTTTTGCTGCATTGGTTGAGTTTCTGCAAAATCCTCTTGATTTTCTATAATCAAAACTATCCATTTTTCCTTCCTTGATCCTTTCCATCCCTTGTATGGTCATGAACTCTTCTCTCATTCACAGATCTGAATGGTAACCTATTCCTTGTTCCTCTAATTTGTCTATGATACGACCTTTTATATCTAGCATGTAGATCCACTTGCAGCTAATATGTATGTGGTGTAAGGTATCAGTCTAAACCTATTTTCTTCCATACTGTTGTCCAGTTTTCTCAGCAATTTTTTTTGTCAAATAGCTGGGAATCCATTTCACTTTTGTCTTTCCATATCCTTCACAAGAGGCTCTCCTCACCAAAATTGCCTTATTTTTATTTTCTATAAACTTATATATGTACATGTTTGATTTTGCCCATCAGAATGTAAGCTCCTTTAGGGCAAGGACTGCATTATTTTTGTCTTTTTATCCCTAGCACTGAACACAGTAGTATATGCTTAATAGATTGTGGTTGGATTCTGGTCAGTATAGCTCAGGCCATGTAACTCCCACCTAGGAACTCAACTCTACCTCAGTCTCCATAACTAATCCAGCCTCAAGACAGGGGAGACCTTTATGGACTTCAGGATCCACAGTTTGGTGGCCCACCATTATCAACCTCCTTACTCATCCAAGTCTAGCTTTGTATCATGGGTCTAACAATTTAGCTCTTATGTTGACCCTTGTGACTGGACAGATACCTTTTTCATAGTTTTGTTGACTTGGTTCTTGTTCCTTGTTCTCTGTGCCCAAGTCCCTGCTGATTCAAATCCTCCCTAGGAGTGGGTGCCCGCCATGATGATCTTAGCTCCCCCTCAGATTGGAATCTTGCTCCTAAAGGCCAGTCCTCATATCTCAGTCCCTTTTTCTGCCCTTGAACCCTCTCTGATGTCTCTGGCTGACTCTTGCTCTTTTGTTCCATCCATGTCCTTGAGATATCAATATGTCTCCAATTGCTAGATCTCCCTACTTTCCACTGTTTATTTCCCTAGACTTCTATGATCAGCTCCTGAGATATTTCCTGGATCATCTGCCACACCTAGGTGAGTCTGTACAGCTCCTGGGGTGTGACTGTGTCCTGTCCAGCCAATTCTTCCACTGACTGAGACTGAGCTCTGACCACTCCTGACTTCTGAGTAGAACGAGTGAGTAACTTCAGATAGTTGTTTATGGACAATTGCTGAGTATTTTCTTTCAAGAAGAACTTGTTTCATGTGCTTATTACACATAGGAATGAGAACCCTATTTCCTGAAATTAGCACATCTAATACTTATGCAAAGATTATTCAGATGAATTCAAGAACCACAGTGTCCCTGACAGCTTAAAACATTCTAGTGATGATTGATGTCACTTAGAGAGGAAAAGGATTTTTTGTTTCCGAAATGAGGGCAGCTAGGTGGCATAGTGGATAGAGTGTCAGGCCTGGAGTCAGGAATATCTGGGTCCAAATCCAATCTCAGACACTTTGTAGTTGTATGACCCTGGTCAAGTCACTTAACCTTGTCTGTCTCAGTTTCCTCATCTGTAAAATGAGCTGGAGAAGAAAAAGGCAAACCACTCCAACATTTTTGCCAAGACAACCCCAAATGGGGTCACAACAGACATGAACAACAGAAATAATCCTAAAAATATGCTTTAATTTGCCTGAATTACAGAAATCTTGTTCTGAACATTGTAAATACTTTGTAGCTTGTTTTCTCATCCATAACATAGTTTAGTGCAGAAAGTAGGAGTCCTAGGATCTGGATTCAAATCTTATCTGTGATGCTTACTGCTTACTCCCTGTGTGACTAGTTAAATTATTTCATCTTCTTAGGTGGGGAGTGTCTTAGTTTCCTTTCTTGTAAAATGAGAGGTTTTGGGGTGGGATTGAAAAGACAGTCTCTACAATCCCTTTCACCTTGAGCATCCTATGATTGACTCTGTGTTGGTAAGGCTTTGTATCTCTCTGTGTATGACTGATCTTTTCTCATCATATATTTGAAGGGATCCATGATCTCATAAACACTGGCCCTCTTTCCAGTGTTGCAGGTCATAACCCATCTATACAACTTCTCATTCTGTAAAATTCTTGTCCATATTCTTCTTCCATTAATCATCCATAGAGGGAACGCCTCAAGGTGTTATAGGTCACATTCTATTTCTTGTGACTTTACACAGGGACCAGAGCAATACTTGGGTCAACCATCTCTTACCCCCCATTCTTGGTATATGACAGACCCCACTTCCTTTGTTGATCATACATCAAGTGAATTATATCTTTTATGCCAGTTCTTGCATGCAAGCTACCACTAGTGCTGACACCTACTTATGTTTAAGATACATTTTTTTTCACTGCCCTTTGAGTCACCTAGAGTTTTGATTCTTCAGAGATTGTGATTTGTTCATTGTAACCATATGAAATCTCTAATGTTGGTATTTAAAAATGAATTTTTGTTTCAGGAGTAAGTATCATTAAAAGTGATGAGCAGTTCCCCAAAATCCTATTTGCCTACTCTCTTCCTTCTAATTCTGAGCCAGCTTTATTGCCTACATGTAGTGTCTATCCATGATACCTTTCTCTCTCCCTCATCTATCCTTCTATCCATCTGTTCTTCCATCTGTTTATCTCGCCCAATGCAACTAACTGCTTGTCTGACTGCATCTCATATAATCTAGGAAAATATTTTTCATCCATTTTGTTTTCCACATACAGATAGTTAGTCTGGTCTCTTTTGAATGATTACACACCGCACTCAGAGGATCACAGTTTTAGAGCTGAGCGATTAGCAAAGTCTAACCCCTTCATTTTACAGATGAGGGGAGTGAGGTCCAGAGTACTTAAGTGATTTATCTTGCATATAAATAATGAATAAGACAGCCACTTTCAGGTTTATAACCTAGGTCCTCTGATTCCAGATCTAGCAATTTGTACTAAATGACACATTTTCCCATGGAGGATGTCTTGTGGCATTCAGGGGCCTGAGGCAACCTGAGTACATTTTATGTAGACAGAAGCATCAGAAGAATCTTTCTATCAAAGCCAGTTTTTCTATCTGGACTTGGCAGAACATTTTTCCATGGCAATGATGAACACCATTAGAGGCTTTTGTTTGATACTAATTCTCTGTAGGACACTAAACAAAATTATTTGAATGGTCACATCTGTCATAGCATGCTGTATGGTTTTAAGATATTCATGGGAGACATTTACTTTGATATATTTAGATTTTATATTGTTCTTCTAGGAGAGAACAGCTAAAAGCAATGAATAGGTACTGCAGAGGGGGAAATTTATATTTGACATCAATTTTAGAGTTCTCTAAAAGTAGAATGGGATCCTTTCAGAGATGGTGGAGTTTCCCCCTATAACAGAGAGTAAATGACCTGTTAGCAGAGTTGTGGAAGGTACTCTTGTTTAGTATGGCTTGGCTCCTGAGATACTAGATTGTATGATTCTCAGTCTAATACTTTTTTTGAAACCAACAAATGATAAATACAAAAGGATCTTATAGTCTGTCCATTTCTCTGTCAGTTGCGAGGTTCTTATAACCACTAGGGGTCACTATCTGTCAAGGTTTGGAAATTTAAGGCAGAAAATGAAAGAAAGGAAGAATTCTTATCTTTCTTCTTTGGAATTAGTGGGTATGGCCACTCTTTCTGTATCACACCTTTCTGTTCCCATATTGGGGAACTATTTCTTAGTCAGTGCTCTTGCTCCATTGAGCATGCTTCAGGAGAAAATAATGGAAGAAGTAGAAAATGTGACTCACCACACATTCACCTCCCTTACTAGAGCATCATCACTATCCAGCTTGCAGTGTTTTTGATTTGAGGAACCAAATGAAAATGGAGATCTAGTTTAAATTCTGCTTTGAGAAATCTCATCAAAAATTATTAATTGTGAAGATTTATGTATTTCTCTATCATGATTATAACATAGAGCCCTCAAACCAGGATTAAAAAAAATAACCCTAGATATAGGAGGTCAGATCTCTGCCTTCCTTCCTCTGTACCACATCCCAACCATTCACTGGCCCCTCAATTGTAGGCCCTGATCACAATTAACAATATACACAGATCACATAGCAATTATATCATAGTTTTACAGACAAACTAGGAATTAAGAACACCATAAAGATATAGAGAAATCTTATAGAAAATGTCTTCTAGTTTCAGTCAGTGTTGAGAATAAGGGAATTAAATCTTCACTGTTCCTTAGCTGATCTCAGCTCCAGTCTCTTCCAACCATATTCTCCTCTTAGTGAATTGAAAAGGTGGAGGGATGAGTTGGGAGATGAGCTCAAGATTATCAATATCTTAGTCTAAGTCTCCATTCAAAGTACCTACTTGAGCATCTCTATTTCCCCACTATTAATCTGCAGCTCCTACCCCTGCTATTATGTTATTGTTAGTATCAAGAACCCCATTTATTTCAATGACATTCAGTTGGTCTCCCATTCTGAAGACTTCCTTTTAGAGCAGAGATAATCCATCTCCTTTAGGTCAAAAGTCCCTATGGACTTTTAAAGAATATTTATTTAAAGGAGAACTTTGTTAGTGGAATTTTTGAATATCATCTCTTTACTGCCTCCTACCTATATACCTACCTAACTGCCTGCCTATACACACACACGCACGCACGCACGCACGCACACATGCACACACACACGTATACTTATGTCCCTCCAACCTCAAGATTCCTTAAATTGATCTCTACTATGTCTGTCCCATACAATAGCTTGCTTCTTAACCTGCTCTGCTTTGCTTCCAATTCTGCCCCATCTTTGTCTTAAAGTCCTGGCAGATGACCCTACTCTGCCTAATTGATATGCCATCTTATACTACTCATGGCTTCTCTGACCCATGCCTTGAGTCTTTCTTTACTGACTGCCTTCAATGCATGACCACAAGCTTTTTCACTCTGTTGGCCTAGAATATCCCTCACAACTACCAGTTACTGTCAAGTGGCTCTGACCCACCTCTTGGCTATCAACCTGTGCAGGATATAAAAGAAATCATCCCAGCCCCACCTGTTGGCCCCATATCTGGCTACTTCACCTTTGCTGAACAGCTCCACCTCAAACAGGATACAAGGGCCTTGAAATCAATTAGCTTTGTCATCATAGGAAAATTACTCTATCTCTCAAAACCTGTTTCCTCAATTTTTTAAATGGAGATAATACCTTTCCTGTGAGAATAAAATAAGAGATATTGAAAAGTATAGAGTACAGAGGCCATAAAAGCAAATTCAGAAACACACAAAACTGACAATTGAATAAAATACTCCCAACCTCCAGTTATTTTGAAAATCAAGAGAAATCTATGAGTATTAAATAACTTCCACTGTGCTAGGTATTACAAGAAGCAGCAGAACTACTCTACGTTTATAGCATCTGTATAAGTAGCAACATTCAAATAGGACAGTTAGGTAGTGCAGTGGATAGAGCACCAGGCCTGGAGTCAGGAAGACTTATGAGTTCAAATCTGACCTCAGATACTTCCTAGCTATGTGACCCTGGGCAAGTCATTTAACCCTGTTCACCTACCTTTCCTCATCTGTAAAATGAGCTAGAGGAGAAAACCATTTCAGGAGCTTTAACATGAAAATCCCAAATGGTATCATGAAGAGTTGGACACGACTGAAATGACTTAAAAATAAAAACAAAGTGTTCAAAGTGCCCACTGCTCATGATGTAAAAGGTGATGGCATCTGTTTCTTAGTTAATATGTTGCTTTTTCAATAGTGGCACCCAGAGAGAAGGTCCTGCTATTCCACATGGCACAAACAAAAAGGAGTCCCAATTTAATCTTTTGGGATTGCTATTGCCAGTAATATTTCCAGCATATCAATGCAGATCCTAGTTCTGCCAGGTATTTATAGTCATTTTTAAATACTGTGGAAAAGAATTTTAACCACCCCCAACCAAATAGTGATGAATATCTTTTGAAGTTAACTAAACTAGACCTTGGATGAACAAACATGAGATTTATGGCTAGTCGTATACAGAAGACTACCCTTCTATTAAGACTTGCTTATGAATTATATTCCATTGATATAGCTTTTCAGAACTCCATGCCATAAGACAACATCAGAGGAGAACTCTAATGGAGTCCATCCAAGTAAGCTTAAAAATTAACTCTAAAGTCATGAGAACCAAAGTACTTTCTAGCTTATTTTGTAATGCTCTGTTTAAAAAAATCACTTAATTTTTTTTACCCCCATATACTGATGTCTGCTACTTGTGCCTCACTAATAAAACATTGCTGGAGAAGTTGAACAGTGAAGGAGACAAATGAATCTACATTAACTTTATTCTGTACCCTGCCGTTAACTACATAATGAATGAATTTGAGTTGATTCTTTCACTTTTTGGTGAACCAATTGTCCATCCATGACTTCATGCTTAACCAAGAAGTTCATTGTACAGCAAATAGTCAGAGAAGTCAATGAATAAGAAGCCAGAAAAATCATGGGCCAGGGCAGACAAACTATTGAAGAAAATAATAATGACTGGCTAAACTGTGCCCAAGGAAAGTAAAAGGATGAAACAGATATGAAGCCATTGGCACTTGTACCTGAGATGATTCACACAGAAAGAGGAATTCTTGATGTACTGATTGATCGACTAATGAATCAATAAACATTTATTAAGCACTTACTCTGTGTCAGGCACTGTGCTGCGTACTAGAAATACAAAAAAAAAAAAAAAAAAGGCAATGTAGAGTCACTGCCCTCAAGGACCTTACAATCTAATGGATGAGAAAAAATATATGCAAAGCAAGCTATATTCAGGATGAATAGAAAATAACAGAGGGAAAGCCCCAGAATTAAGAGGGCTTGAGAAAGTGTAATGCCAATGCAACACCCATAGCAGCCACTATGAGTATGCATGCGTATTTCCAGGGTAAATTTGCAATACATAATAAACTCTCTTCCTCAAAGGGAAAGCCAAAATATTTATTTGGGACATCATTAGAATACCAGAAGGTGAGATTTGACAAGGTACTTATAACTAATCCAGGGAGTGGCCACATCTTAAACCTTCTTTCTGTCAGGCCTCCCCACAAGAACAAGTTCCCCTAGACAAATTCCTCCCTCTGCCCACTCACAGCTGGCTTCTCTCTCTCTCTCTCTCTCTCTCTCTCTCTCTCTCTCTCTCTCTCTCTCTCTCTCTCTCTCTCTCTCTCTCTCTCTCTCCTTGGGGCAACTGCTCCCAGTCTGAGCTCCATGTGACCACAGGCTTCATGTGATCACAGGCTCCATTTGATCATAGGCTCCATGTATTAGACCTATTAATGGGCAGGGAAGATCTTCCTATTCTATTAACATTACAGAAAAGCTTCCCACAAAATTACTCACAAGGTTATGAAGACCTAACAGAAACTTTTGAGATATGTATTCAGAACACTTTTCCTTATAACTCTTTATTTTTGGATTGGATCCGTGATTTAATTGGTATAGGGAACTTCCAATCAGGAACCTCCCTCTATAAAAGCAGATTAAACCTGTTCTGAGACATAGTGTGGGGACACTGAGAGTTGAAGTGTTTTGTCTACCACCAAGGGATATGAGGGAATATGAACCCCAATCTTCCTGACTCCAAGATTTGCTCTTTACCTGCTTTACTGGACTTCCCCTATATTCTGTATTCTTTTACTCTTTCCTTCCAGAAAATTTAACTCAAAATAAAAAAATACATATATTAAGCATTTACTCTGTCTAAGGCACTGAAGACACAAAGATGAAAAATGAAATAGTCCCTTCTCTCAAGGAGCTTACAGCCTAATAGGGGAGATCTAGAAGGTATGAAAATAAATACAATGGAAATGAAATTAATACTCCATTAAAGTGCTATTTTGCTTCTTTAATATAGCATGGACGAGATCCTGGGTTCTCAAATGTTAAACCTATAGAATGAGCACAAACTCTGTCAGGTCCTACCAAGCTTGGAAGACCTATAATATGGACCCACTGGCAGACTCCATGTGTGTCAGTCACTGAACATTTATTGAGCTTACCAGGCACTGTCCTAAGTGATGGGGTCACAGAGATTAGAAGAAAGACAGTCATTACCCTCAAGGAGTTCACAGTCTAATGTGGGAGATAACATGTAGTAACTACGGAAAACAAGATATGTACAGATTAAATTAGAGAAAATCCGGACAGTGACAGCAGTAGAATTTAGAAGGATTAGGAAAGGCTTTAATGGAGAAGGTAAGATATTAGAAGGGACTTGAAGGAAGCCAGGAGGCAGAGGTGAGGAGGAAGAGCATTCCATGCATGAGGGACAACAGCCAGTGAAAAAGCCCAGAGTTGGGAGATGGATTGTCTCGTTCAAGAAACAACAAATACTAGTATCATTGGGTTGCAGAGGGAAAGGTGGAAGGGATTCTGTATAAAGTGTAAGAAGAATGGAAAGTGAGAGACAGAGAGAGAGAAAGAGGGAGAGGGAGAGGGAGAGAGAGAGGAAGAGAGGGAGAGAGGGAGAGGGAGAGAGGGAGAGAGGGAGAGAGGGAAAGAGCACATGCACACGCCTGGGTGACATGGTTCAGGAAGATCACTTTGGTAGCTGAGTGGAGGGTGGACTATGGTATCTACTATTCAATGTACTGCCCCAATTAAATTGCAAAAAGTTTATTAGCAAAAATTGGTAGCTGGGTGGGACAGTGGGTAAGAGTGCTGGACTTGGAATCAAGAAGACCTGAATTCAAATCCTCACTCATACATTTGTTAGTAGAGTGACACTGAGCAAGTCACTTATTCCTTCTCAGCCTTAATTTCCTCATTAGTAAATGGGAATAAAAACATCCCACAGTGTTGTTGTCAGGATCAAATGTGATCCAAAGCTTCCCATAAAATTACTTACAAGGTTATGAAAACCTTAAAGGGCTATACAAATGCTAACTATGATTACCGGTCAAGGAATGAATTTTCTTGGCCATAGTAAATTACAGATTGTGTACTAAGGTGAGGAGAGGTAGAAACCTGCCTCAGTGGGTTTTTCTAATGAAATCATGGATCTTTGAAGTACTGAAATAGGAAACACTGGAACAATAGAAAGAGTTCTGGATGTAGAATGGGAGCACCTAGATTTGAAACTCAGCTCAGAGAGGAAACTGAGGCAAACAGGATTAAGTGATCTGTCCAGGGTCACACAGCTAGTTAGTGTGTGAGACCTTGTCTTCTCTCTCTACTCCACTCTCTGATGAAGAAGTGGTCCTTTTTTTCCTCAAAACTAAACCCTCTACTTTTAACCTGTATCTCATCTTTTTGTGTTTCCTCTGGCAGTTTGTTTCCACCATCATCACCCTCTCCCCTCTCATCTTTAATCTCTCCCTATCTGACTCTCTGGTCTACAAGGGATATCCAAATAAGGCAAGAACTCAATGAAAAATAGCAGAGAAGGCTAATCCTTAACCCTTTAAGGCACTCAGACCCCTGTCCCTCACCACCTTTTTGAGGGGTGACTTTACAATCCCACCCACTAACTCTTAACACACCTCAAATCTACTCTCCCTCTTTACCAGTGCCATGGAAATACAAAATGGCAGAAGGCTGCTTAGGCTGGGGCAGTAGCATCCCAGAGCTCTGAGTCTCAAAAAATGAGAACTGAGGCAGGATGCATATGAGTGAATGGTGTTGTGGCATTTCACTAAGCCTGAAGGAAAGAATCCACCATCCAGTTGGGGCCGGTTCTGTTCCCTCAGAGGTCACTTGGAGCAAAATCTGAAATCGGTGAGTTCCCTAGCTTGGGAAGAGGCTTAGATGACTTAGAGATCTGTTCTCCAGGAAAGCCATACTCGAAGAGTCATAAATTGAGGGATAGGGAATTATAAGAAGAAAAAAAGAAAAAAAAAGACTGAAATGATTAAAAGATTTCAGGAGGAAGATAATTCAATTAAATCCTGTCATGGGAATTTTTTTCTTTTTATTATTCAGGACTCAGGGTCATTTCCCTTACAAATTTTGGTTCACTAAAAGCTCATCCTCTTCTCTTAATATGAACCTTACCTGACCAAAATCTGACTCATGAAATAAGGGAACACTATTTGACATCCTTCAGATAGAAGCCAAAGGGAAATCAAAGAGATTTAGTTATGTGTTGGCTCCCCTAGCTAAACCACTGAAGGAAAAATTTCCCTGATGCCTAGTCTTGGTTATCCTGGTGACATGTAAATCTTCATTTTCAATCAGCCTATTTGTGAAACTTCTAAATGAAGTTCCCCCTATAATTTAACTTAGTTTATATAGAGCATTTGTTTCCTTAGGGGATGTATGAGATTACGACTCTTTTTAACTAGATTTGCCCAACTTTTTTGACATTGAAGGAAATATTGAGACTGTAGACCTAACCTTAACTTTTATGGTCTACAAGGAATATGCAAGATTGCATTTTGTAAAAGAATTATTCTCTGTACTGGTATAATTTTGCCTATGAGAAACCTTGTCACAATCCTCCCAATTGTTCAGGTTTTCTCTGAGGCTTATGCTTGAGCATAGTAATAAAACTTAGGTTTTTACCTCTATAATTTTTGCATTGTGGTAAATATATATTTGGCAGCACTTACCTTCCACATGAATTCATTTCTTTCCCATAACAAGCACTTTGCGATCTAGTACCCATCTACCTTTGCAGGTTGGTTACATACCACACTCTCTAATGCAAGTTTCATTCGAAATGACCTATTTGCCATTTTTTTAATACAAAAAAATCCATTTTCTTTCTCCATGCCTTTGGGTGTAATTCCCTCCTTTCTTACACCCTCCTCTTGACATCCTTAGTTCCCTTCAAAGTTGGTGCTCAGGTGCCACCTCTCGAATGAGGCATTTCTTGCCCCCTCCAGTTGCTAGCACCTCCATGAAGTTAACTTTCACTTATTTTGAATATATTTCTATTTATATACATGTATGCACGTTTTTCCTCCTTAGAATATAAGTTCTGCAAGGGAAAAGGGGATTTTATTTTTGTCTTGGAATCTCTGACATCTATTACAGTGCCTGCCATAAGATTAGGGTGTTGATTAACTTTCTGACTTATCAGAAGTGACCCTATTGTGTTCAATTAACCCCAGTTAAGTTCAGTGTTTGTTATGGGGCTTCGGGACTGAAATTAATTAAGCATCATTCCAAATCACCTAGGACAGCAGGGTCTTCCTTGGGTTCTAGGATTATAGATTTACTAAATTTGTCTGTATCCCAAGGCTGACTTGTATCAACTTGAGCAGAACCAGCAGGACAAGTTCCAATCTTAATCTAATGTGTAAAGCCAAAGCTGTCTGAAGCATGGTGACAAAATGTCTTCTTACTTTCCAGGGTTCATGCTATCCTTATCGGAAATACCTTTTGCTGATTCTCACCAGTCCCTTGAATATATGACTCAGAGTTAAAAACAGCTCTTAAAGGGACAAACAAAGAACAGCTGAAGAACTGTGGCTTTGATGAAAGGAAGATTTGGCAGTGAATCCTATGTCAATAATTTTGGAACTTACAACACTGAATGGGTCTGAAATCATAAAGAGTGTCTCGTCTTCCTTATGATTTATCAGTCAGTGATATAGCAATGTGAAATTCATTAAGGGTTTATGATATCACCATCATGCTGTATCTTCCAAAATCCAATTATTTATATAACCACTGGGTGACTGTGCAAAGTAAGAGAAAGCAGGGCCTGAATCCAGACTCTGGCACTTATTAGTATGGCCGCTTCACTTGTCTTGGTTTTCTCATATGTAAAATGGGGGTACTACTCATTGTACTACCCACCTCCCAAGGATTGATGTGAGGAAACACACATATCATCTACTTTGTCTTTATTTTGCAAGTGCTGATTTATGTAAATGTTATCTCTCTGTGGTTGAAAATCCAAACCCTAACACCCATGCAAGGTAGGATAGTTTTCCTTTAAAAGTACAGAGAGCATCCTTGAGATTTGATTAACTTATGAGAAGAAAAGTTCAGATTGTTGATGACTCATTTTTTGTTGTTTTTCAGTTATTCCATTTTTGGGGTTTTCATGACCCTTTTTGGGGTTTTCTTGGTAAAAATACTAGAGTGGTTTCCTTTTCTAGCACATTTTACAGATGAGGAACTAAAGCAATAGAATTAAGTGACTTACCCAGGATCACAAAGCTAGTAAATGTCTGAGGCTGGATTTGGACTCAGAAAGATGAGTCTTCCTGATTTTAAACCCAGTGATCTATACGCTGTTCCATCTAACTGACCCTCCTCCTCATTGCTTGAGTATAAAAACACCCACAAAGACTTTTAAGGTCTTTTACTGATGCTTGACTGGTGAATCATGATAAACACCAGAATAAATTCAAGCTGTCCTCACTGTCTATCCTTGTTTATTTTTCTTCTCCTGCTAGGGCTAAGTAAATCTCTTTTTGTTAACTAACAAATGACTTACAAGTAGCTCACTTTGTTCCAGTAGCAAACCTAAACTATAGGAGCCTGGCCTGAGTCATGCCCAGCTTAGAATATCACCCTAGTAGTATGTGAGCCCTTTGAGGGTGAGCATCTCAAATGGAGCATGGACAAAAGAGAACTCTGTTACTTTTCCTCCAAAATTCTACCCCTGTTCTCAACTTCCCTGTTACTGTTACACCACGTTTTTTGGTCACCCTGGTTCACAAACTCATGTCCTTCTTTCTCTCACCAATATCCAATATCCAATCGCTTGACAGATCTTGTAATTTTCTTCTCTAGAATTTCTCTTTCATTCAACCCCTTCTCATCACTCAGATGGCCACTACCCTAATTCAGACCCTCACCACCTCTTACTTGGACTATTACAATAGCCTCCTCTTGGTCTCTCTGCCTAGAAAGAGTATTTCTTCTAAGCCCAACCCTATCACCCTCCTTACCTAATAAACTCCTGGGCTTCCTGTTGCCTCCAAGATAAAATATAAAGTTATTTGTTTAGTATCTAAAGTTTTTCACAACCTGGTCTCTTCCCATCTCTCCAATTTTCTTATATTCTACTCTCTCCATGCACTCTAAGATCCCGATATACTGGCCCACCTGCCTTTCCTTACACGATACTCCATCTACCATCTTCGTACTTTTGAATTGATTACTCTCCATGCCTAAAGTATTCTCCCTCCAAATGTATGACTATTAGAATTCCTGGTCTCCTCTAATACCCAACTCAAACATCACCTCCCTTCAGGGATGCCTTTCCTGGTCTTCCCAGGTACAAGTGCCATTCCATCTACTCTGAAATTATCTATGTTCTAATTTATGTATATTATTTCCTTTCTTAGAATATAGGTTTTTTGGGAGTAGAGACTATTTTTGAAATATGATTGAAATACAGTTGTAAGTTTCATAAAAGCTTAGAAATATAAGCAATTTAAACACATTTGAGTAACATTCATTGCAATAATATCATTATGATATTGTGAGGAAGACCAAGATAAAATAATTAAAAACCCCTAGGGATTGTTTTTAGTATTAAATTGTGTGTGTGTGTGTATGTGTGTGTGTGTGTGTGTGTGTGTGAGAGAGAGAGAGAGAGAGAGAGAGAGAGAGAGAGAGAATGCTTGAGTCCACTTCCTACTTCAATCCTACCCAGAGTATAAAATAAAAAGCTCTACCACCACCCTACCTTTCACTGAGTCCCTAGCATTTAATTAGAGATTCCTAGATATTGGGATCTATGGGTATCCTCTGCAGGAGGGGAATGAGGTCTGTAGAATCAGTCAGGGTTCCTTGTCTGACCAAGCAGCTGCACCTTCTGGTAGGGATACTGCCTGACTTCCAAAGGAAAAGGATCACAGAGGCGGGCTGAAGAAAATATTTGGCATTTACCTGGATGGGGAAAATAGATGGAACCAATTTACATTCAGAGCCAAAGAGGAAGGCTTTGATGGTAATCATGGCCTTCTGGTGTGAAAGGTCTCTGGGATCAGTAATGTTTAAGGAAGCCCTTGTACATTCAGCTAACCTTGACCTGTGTTTTTATATCAATTTGATGGTTAATATGAATTAACATGAACTCCTAGCAAGAATTGGATACCTGGGTTGTTTTCCTCATCCTACATATTGAGTTAAGTTGTTGGTCTTGGTTCTTCATAGTTTATTTATTTGCAACTCAAACAGTAAAAAATATTGGAGGCTCACATCTGTGGCAATAATTATATGATCATAATCATTGCCTGTGTATTACAGTTACTCCAAGAGAGGGGTTCTCTTTCTTTTAGGAGCCAGTTGGGGTTAAGTGACTTGCCCAAGGTCACATAGCTAGTAAGTGGCTGAGGTCACATTTGAACTCAGGTTCTCCTGACTCCAGGTCCAGTGCTCTATCTACTCTGCCACCTAGCTACCCCTAATGTCCTGGTTCTCAAACTTTTTGGTCTCACGAATCCTTTACAATCTTAAAAATTATGGAAGAAGTCTCAAAGAGCTAATATCTGCCATATTAGAAATGAAAATTCCTTAGTAGTATTATGAAAATAGTTTCAACCTTGTGGAGCCCCTGAAAATCTCTGGGAACATGTGAATCACTTTGTGAATCACTGCTTTATGAAGGAATAATGGATCATCATTCTTTACAGACTTTGTTTTCATCCAAAAGATCAGACCAAGACTTGCATGAACACAGAACTTAAGAGAAACCGGAATCAGTGTTTGGATTAATATTTTAATAATTACACACTTTTTACATTATGAAAATAAGTCATAAATAGTGTAAAAATAATTCTGAAGATCAACTTCTCACCAACTAGGGACCCCCTAGGCAAGTTAAAAAAAAAAACCAAACCTCAAATAAAACAAATGGAAAATGGAAAACCAAGGCAATATTTTCAAACTAAAAATCAAACCCATGCTGGTTTTTTTTCCTGATTCAACAAAGTCAGACATCAAGGTTACAATGAAGATAAAATAAGTCATCAAAATGTAACTTTGCTATTATTTACATAACTAGGAAATCCAGATTTGTGCCATATTTACAGTGATAAGACACATCATATTCTTAATATAATCAATGACATGAGACTGGCCCACAGAAAATTTCAACCGTAAGCAGTGTAAAGCTTGTTAAAATACTTTTTGCATTTTTCTCCTGTCATGTACTGATGAGATCACTTGTTTTCTGTAATACAAAAATAACTGCACATATTGATGAACTTAAAAAAAGTAAAAATTACAAATAAAATATATTTTCCAAAGGAAAAAGATGGTCAGATACATCTTTTACAAATGTTAATCAGTTGCACAGTATTCTATGTTTCCAAACATGTACAAGAATAAAAAGCATATCCACAAAAGTGTTAACGAAATGTAAAACATCCTCCATGAATCTAATTCAATAATATTTCTGAGATGTGTGCAAGTATCAACTATGTTATGAGAAATTCTGAAAAGTTTTGGTTAAGTATCAGCAAATGTTGAAATAAAAATTCTAGGTTGAATAAGGTACCTCTGTTTACCAAATATGAATAATCCTGTTTATCAGCAGCGTGATTACTTTTTTTTAAACACTACATTTAAAGTGGCATTATTTTTCATGCTATTCGTTCTGTAGTGGGTTAGTACAAACTCCACCAGAAATTAAGGTTGGAGGTGATTCCCTACTATGGGTCTCAATGAATCCAGCTAACGAAACCAATGCTTCCAAGAAATTATTTTCTTAATAAGTTAGCAGGATTGTAGCAAATGCCTACAAATGTTAATACTACTTTAGATGTGGTATTTTTATTGCAGCACCATCATATCATTTAATCCGTTCATACTTAACTCTAACCATGGGTTCCCATACAGAACCAAGCTTTTAGAGGTACCAAAGTCTTCAATTTAAAAAATGAAAAGTAAGACTCTATAGAGACTGAAGGGCTCTCCCCTTGTTTATAAGGAGACTTGCTTATAAAAACCAAACAAACAATTTGATCATCAAGCAGTAGAGCTAACGAAGCTTGAAATTCTGATATCTGTTTGCCCACCACGATGTTTTCATTTATTGGAAGGTGCTCAAACAGCAAAATAAAAACATAACCCATTTCTGCATAGGGCCATACTTTTAATAGCATACAACTAGAAAAATGAGAATTTCAACTTTTCATGCTACATCAGCAAAGTAAAGAATGAGTTTGGAAGGGATCAAATGTTTCAAAATGCTATACACAATGTTTTCATAGTTGCAGGCATGCTGATTTGACCATTTTCCAAACTTGTACTTATACATAAACTTTTGCTATTGTCAAAAAACATGTTTATGTAGCCAGATATACAGGTACTCCCCGTCTTATCAAAATATTATACACTGATGAGAAATTCACCAAAAAGAAAGGAAAAAAGAAAGGAAGTTTGTGTATAGCATCAACAACCTCTGTCATAGATTTAATTTTCCATAAACATTATCCAAAGAAAAAAGGAGAAGGGAGAAAGGAAATATTTCCTCAAGCTAGATTAAGATAAATTAAAACCAGAGAAAATGTATACATATTTGTGTCCTATGTTCAAGTGTAGGTAGTACATGTCAACTTGGCCCCTCTAGAGAGGGAATCTGTTATTGTTATTGATTGGAGTGAGTGTGGAAATTGATAAATGAATATACAAAATAAGAAAAGTGATAAACCATGAGACACTAAGTGAGAGGATATGCGTTATATGTAAACACAGGTCAGTGAAACATTGTAGCAGTAGGAAGAACTAGTCATTGAATCCTCATCACTGCAAGTCTGCTTGTTTTAAAAGGATTCCCCTCCTCTCCTACCCCCAAGCTCGCAGAAGCAGGCTGCCAAAGAGACAAGTCATGGCCCATGATGGAGCTTATTTCCTCTCTCCACTCTTCCAAGAAAAATAATATATTAGCACTAAAACAAGGTCAAAATAGTTTTAAAGATAAAACAACCAGTTCCGTGTTTTCAAAGGATACTCTCTTTTTATAACTAGACTAAGCTTTTTATGTCCAGAACTTCTTATTTGTACAAAAAGATCTACAAAGAAAACAGGCGTCTTTCCAAAATCTGCATCCAAAGACATGACTAAGTCATTAGATCACACTGAATGTCATTCAAAGAAACCCTCATGTTAATAGAACTTCTTCTCCAGTCAATGAAATGGATAACTACATCTTTTGTTGTGAGACAGAGTAGTTCGCCACATTTGCAGATTGGAAAGAAAAGCTTTGGATGAGATTTGGAGTCGTCCTCCAGGAGTACTTTATGCCTATATGCTAGGTGTTCTCCCTGGGCTGAGAAGTACCTTTGGTCATATTCCCAAGTACACAGAAATCAGGTTCACAGCTTCCTTTGTTCATGGAATAAAAAACAACACTGTCAAATCGGTTACAAAATTGTATATGCAGATATGTTGGAAGAGCCTCTTAAAAAATTAAAAACTTTAAAAAACTCAAAAGTTTTATTGAAGGTCATTCAAATGGGGGGAAAGATTGAGAAAAGTTTCTTTTTGTTCTATTTTGAATCTCTGCAGACTCTAAAGAGTAATTCATCTCCATTTATTTCTATAAGATGAAAACAAAGAAAAAAATAACAAGGATGAAATCTACCTGCCAAACTCTTATACTTACAGCTATTTTCTTAAAGACTCCAGAGCTCTAACCTCTTTAGAGCTCTGTACAACACTGACTTAAGACAGAGTACACTAGATAAAAAAGGACCTCTTTTCCCCATTCATCCAAGTCCCCTCCATCCTAACTTAAGTCATAGCACAGAAGATTAAAGTTGCTCCTCAAAGGCTTCCAAGAATGCTGGACAGGGCTCCGGAATGGAATGTTACCAAAAATGTTGCCACTCAGATGAATTAATCCAGTGATTTGATTACCCCCCACCCTGCCCACCCTGGAAAGAAATCACTGAAGAACAAAAGATATGCAGGTAAAATTAAAAAAAAAAAAAAAAAGAAGAGGACATTTGGTATGATTGATCATTCTGCTACATACTGTAAAAGAGAGATCATGAATTCCCTCTGAAATGCTGGCAACTGAATAAAAAGTGAGATGGAGATCATCTGTTTTTCTTTTCGGTTATTGAAAATGTGTGCATGGAATGGGAACTTCCCCATGAAAGGACACACACTCAGGAGGGGATCTGAATTACAGCATGGCTCAAAATTATAGACCTTCCTCCACTGAGACTTGTTTTGAGGTAACCTTTCCATTTTGAAAAGCCAGGAAAGCATTTCCCTTTCAAAGCATCCAAGAAATAGACAGCCTAAGATGGTTAGGGGCTTAGGGACAAATATATGGAAACAGATGCTCCGTTTCTGAAAGAACAGCTCTATTTCTGACATCTTTCTGATAGTTAAGATTTGGTCTTCAGATAAGACAAACATTTAGGTACGTAAGCATAATTATAAAAGAATCTGAATATAGACAAAGCTTAGCTCTAAATAGAACCACGAGGTATAGAAAACAATTCTGCAAGGTTAGAGGCACCTTGAGCTGTATTTCAGGCAGGGAGTGACCTTACGTAGTATAAATTTATCATATCAAAGAAAATCAACACAAAAGCACTGAAATTATGAAAATGCATCACTTGGATGCTTAAAAGTTAACAAAGTCAGGAGTCTGAGCCTTACTTCTTCTTCTTCTCCTTCTTCTCCTTTGACTCTTTCCAGCTGTTGTCAATGGGATTAGTCACTACAGGCCAACTGTGTCACAGTGCTGGAGAGGAGAGTGTGTCTCTTTTTTGAGTATGAGAATACTCAAAGTTAAAAAAAAGTGATTTTTTTTTTTTTTAGAAATAGGCTCACAAGATTTGAACGACTTCCAGTGCTTAAAAATTGGTCACAACAAATATAAAAGAAAATGGAAACAAATAAACAAATACTTGGGAGGGGACAAGGTACAAGGAAAAGGGGGCCAAAAGAAAAAGAGAAAAAATTAAAAGAAATGAAAATACCATCAGTTTCCAAAGCCCTGTAAAAAAGGTTCAACATGGATTGTTTCTCAAAAAAAAATACACTGTCCAATCATGTTGCAGCATGGACTGTCCAGATGAACTTGGCCATTTTACTCCGTAGGAGAGTGTTTAATTTTGACTTCTCATCAAAGCCCGTCCCTTCTTTAGCAACCCTATTATGCAACATGGTGACCACCAGCTGTCCCATTTCTCAGAGAGAAGGTCCGCTGTTTCAAATATCTCCTACCTCAGAAGAACCACTGGACATCTCCGCCATCTTTTCAAACCACCCATGTTTTCACTTGTAAAATTCTTTTCAAAAAGTTTATTTTAAATTTAAAAAACTTTTTTTTTTCTCCTCTGGGTGTTTGCTGTTGTAAACCTCTTTCCTACTCAGTCACACAAGAGACAGCGCGTGATGCTGAACTTGTCCGCCTTGGACATCTTCACTGCCAGGAGCGGTATAAGGAAAACTGTTGGTGGGCAACAGGCCTGGCACCTTGTGTTTTCAACCAAGGTGGCCGATGGGACCCCACAAAACTGGAAGCTGTTGCTCTGCAGTCAGGACTGCAGCTCCCTCAAAATACAAGACCTTTATTCGTGTTCTTGCTCCACGGACTTATCTCTTTTTGGCAATAAGCCACGGTGTGACCCCCTTGGGAATGACAAAAGGAACAGAAATGTTCAGTGACTGGGATCAAAGGTGTCAGCAAGCAGAGGGTTAGCATCGGACAAGCAGGTTGGGAACACACTTCATGCTCTTTTAGTTTATCTCAACAGTTAAGGGGGGTGTGGGTCAATGGTGGTGGCCAAGGTGAATGCGGATGAGAAGACATTCAGCTTTACGTACAATCAGTCAGTGCCAATACATTTCATAGCTTTTAGTCCATATTTGGTCACAATTTCATGTAAACGACTAGTTCATAGAACTTATTGTGCATGGGAGTCCAATGAAAGGGAATATGGAAGGTACAATTCCGCTCTTTCTCTGCTATTTCCACATGGCTACATGTTGTCATACCAGAGAGTTCTCAGTCTGGATGTTGTCAGGTTTCTCTCCCCATGGTTTCCTATACTTCCTAACTTCAGATGTAAGTGAAGAAAAGATGTACACATGGCCAATTTAAACAGGTAGAAGCAGCTACATGTAAACATATCTCAGACTTGTAAAATCTATATTTCATTTTTCAACTATAAATACAAAATGCGGAGCATTATATACACAACTTCATGCTTGTAAGGTTAGATTCGTCACTGCAGGGAAACAAACAAAAACAACAAGTAATATTAGTAGTCTGGAAATTAAGCCACAGAACACTTGGTGAACAAAACAACTGAGAGAACAGAGACCATTGTTTATCAACTAAACCCCAACTGGATTCCCTCTAGAGGAAGCTTCCTCTTTAAGAGAGCTCAAAGCAAAGCAGGTGGGTAGAACAATGCATGGAGCACTGGGCTTGGGGACAGAAAGACTTGAGTCCCAATATGGTCTCAGCTACTTGCTGCTTATATGACCCCGGGCAAATCACTCGACCTTTATTTGTTTCAGTTTTCTTATCTGTAAAATGGGGAAAGTAATAACATTTATCTTCCAGGATTGTTGTGAAGACAAAAATGAGATGAAATTTGTAAATCTTAAAGCATTCTATAAATGATAGCTATTATAAGGTGGCTAGGGGACGCAGCCAGAACTAAAGTTGGAAAGACTTATCTTCCTGAGTTCAAATCTGGCCTCAGACACTCACTAACTATGTGATCCTAAGTTAGTCACGTAACTCTTTGCCTCAGTCTCCCCATCTGTAAAATGAATGTGGGAAGGAAATAACAAACTGCTTCAGTATTTTTGCCAAGAAAACCAAGATGGAGTCACAAATGGTCAGACACGACTGAACTACAACAAAATGATTACTAATGAAATCAAAACCAAAACTACTGGCTATATTCTGTGTGTCTAGCCCTTTATCGTGCTGGTCCAGCCCTCTCAGGGGCTATGAAAGCATTTGTCTTATTTGAATGGCTGATTATTTCCTTTTGCCACTGAGTAGTTTGTAATTAAAACATCTTCTTTTAGCCTCTGACTTACGGAATTATTGGAATCACATAGTGTAGCAAAGTGTTGGCTTTGCAGTCAGGAGATAGGAGTTCAAACCCTGTCTCAGGAAACTTAGTAAATGTATGATATTGAGCAAGTCAGTTCCCATCTATAAAATATGGTGGTTTGACTTGATTACCTCTAAAGTCCTTTCTAGCTCAAAATCTAGGATCCTTTGATCTATCTGAAAGGATGTGACAATTTCCTGTTGTATGGCTTCATTCACAATGGAGACTTGTGACTGCTTAGTGCCAGGGGTGAGAAAACTTTGGCGTTGAGGTCACATGGGACCCTCTAGGTCCTCAAGTATGGCCCTTTAACTGAATCCAAACTTCAAAGAACAAATGCCCTTAATAAAAGGATTTGTTCTGTAAAACTTGGACTTGAAGGACTGCACCCAAGGACCTAGAGGGCCACATGTGGCCTCTAGGCCAAAGGTTCCTCACCCCTGGGTCTTAACCCTTCTCATGCCTCTCTCTCCTTAGCTCCACCTGTTGGCTTCCCTAGCTATCTTCAAGTCTTCATTCAAATCTCTGCTACAAAATCTCTCCTACTACAAGAGGCCTGTCCTGGGCCCCCTCAAAATTGGTACCTTCCCTGTGAGGGTACCACCAATTCATCCTACGTACAACTTGTATGCTCATGGTTATTTGCATGTTATCTTCCTGTTAGGTTGGGAGTTTCCTGAGGGCAGGGTACCTATTCTTGACTTTCTTTGTATCCTGAGTGCTTAGCAGAGAACACTTATTGACTTGACTGATACCACTCTTGTATATCCCCTGTTAGAATGTAAGCTACTTTAGAACAGTAACTCTCTCTCTCTCTCTCTCTCATTTGCATTTCTAACACCCAACACAGTGCCTGGCACATGTTAAATATTTAATAAATGCTTTTGACTTATCACGTAACCAAGTTGTACTAGCTACTCACCCTTCAGTGCCCCCGGGCAACTCTCAAAGAAGCCAGATTACAAATGAGTTGCCAATATGCAGAGGCTGAGAGAAGTCCTACACTGCACATTCCCCATGTCAATGAAATCACAGGTCTGGATCCTTCCCCTCCCCCCCACCTTCCTATACCATCAGATATATGTGGAAAAGTAATATGTATTTCCTTAAGATGGAAATCAAAAATATTTTAAACATGCTAAACTCATTATAAGAAAATATGTTTCCTTTAAACCTCCCTTTTCCCCAATCTGCAACTATGATGTAATTTTCAGGAAAAGAAAAAGGAAACCCTTCAAAAAATATAGTGGTGTTCAAAGGGTGATCAAATTGAAGTTAGCCAGTTGAGATTCTGGCTCTGACACTTTTTAGTTGTGAGGACTTTCTTCTCTCTCATCTCAGGATCCTCATTTCTTTTCTTTTCTTAAAATTTAATTAATTTATTTGTTTTTAGTCTTCAACAGTCACTTCCATAAGTTTTACATTTTCTCCCCCTCCGTCTCCCCTTCCTCCCTGAGATGGCATGCAATCTTATATGGGTTCTACACATACATCAGGCTCTTCATTTCTTAAATGGGGACGATATTAGCACTATCTACCCTACAAGAGTGTTATGAGTAAAGCATTTGTAGAGACCTCACAGTGATTTATAACAATATTAATATTAGAGGTAAAAGGTTCTGATGTCCTAAGTTTTAAGAATCCCCTAAAAGGCTCAGCCAATCAGAAGCTATCACCAGCCTAGACTGAGGCTGTAGGAAGTTCCCATCCTGGTAAAGTTTGAAGAAAGACAATCTTTACATATCCACTAGTTCCATCTTAGGAAAAAAATGCGGCTATTTGATTGACCACTCCAGGGTACCTACTTCATCTGGGCCATTTCACTTAGAAATATGAATCTATAAACCAGAAACAAAAGTAATTTGAACAAAGATCAATTGGCATTGCGTGAGCTCACTGTCTCGTACATTCCTTTGCGTAGAGCTCAATACATGGCTTTTGACAAGCTGAACAAAATGAATGAACGAATTACTGTAGGAAGAGGCCCTAACCAAAGAGACTTGTCTAATTAATCACAGTGACTTATAGTCCTGGGATGCTGGTTCAGGTAGGGTTTCTGGTTTGGTTTTGTTTGGTGTTTTAGACTAGACCTATGATTATATTAGTACGGGGAGCTTCTGATGAGGAAACTTTCTCTACCCAATTAGTGCCAGCTTTGCACCTCACCATCTTAAAGCATTCCCCAAGGCACGAAAAGTCAAATGATTTTCCAAGGCTCACACAGCTAGGATATGTTGGAGATGGAACATGAGCCCATGTTTTCCTCACTCTAATGTCAGCTCTCCCATTCACTGCCTCATGCTACCTCTGAAGAAAATGATTAGTCATAGAGAACTAGATCTAAAGTCAAGAAGACTCCTTTTCTTGAGTTCAAATCTGGCCTCAGACACTTACTAACTGTGCGACCTTGAGCAAGTCACTTAACCCTGTTTGCCTCAGTTTCATCATCTATAAAATGAGCTGAAGAAGGAGATAAGGTCATGAAGAATCAGATACAACTGAAATGACTGAACAACAACAAAATATAATAAATAAGCAGAAGCTCATTTTTATATTGAGGTTTTCATATGTTAATCTCATGTTATCCTCATTACAACCGTGGAAGGTCAGTGTTGTTATTATCCATCATTCAGTAGATGTGGAAACTAAAACAGACAGAGGTTAAATGACTTGACCAGGATCACACAGGTAGTAATGATCTGAGGTTGGATTTGAATTTGGACCTTCTTGACTCTCTCGCTAGCCCTCTCAATCCACTATCTACCTCATGGTTTAATTTCTTTCAAAGTCAGGTGTTGCTAGTCAAAAATAGAAATGTTATGAGTGGGTTAGAAACTTGGAGAAATTAAACATTTCCATTTTTGAATTCAAGGATTTCAAACTAAAAGAGTCAGTCTTTTGGATAGGATTAAAAATCATTACAGTAGTTCAATTACAGGGAATTGAAAATAAATGGTAATTCAAGTGCTACATGCTGCTGAAGTACTCTTTGAATGGACTATAATTGTCAATGGGCAGTTTTCACACATCAGAGTCTACCTCTTTGAGAATCATCTGATCTCAAGTGTAGATAGCAACTTATTTGACAGCTTGAAAAATAAGTACAGTTTGGAGCACTAAATAAATGAAGTCATCAACAGAAAATTTTTGTTTTCCCAAATCAATTGTATTTCTTGACCAAGTCAGTGAAACTTTGTGCAAGGGAAAAAGTTGTACAGGGGCTGACCCATTTCCAGAAGTTCTGGAGTGAATAAAAGCAAAGAGCTCTTTTCTATGCCTCCAAAAGCCCACATGGCTCTGGGCTTCATGAATATGAGCCACAGAAAATTGGGGAAATGAATCAAACAAATGTTAATGATATTGGCTACATGGTTTAATTTCACTTACTCTTTTCCTTGGTTAGTGCTTTCCTTCCCCCTTTAGCTGGATTTCTTCTTTTTACTTAACTAGTAAACTATTCTTCAATTTATAGTCTCAGGTACCAAGGTTAAATGCCCCACACAGATCCATACAACCAGAGTGGGGATTTAAGAGGTGGATCTTGAACCAATCTAAGGCATGATTTCTATTCTCTATGGCATATTCATTCTCTAATTAGTATATATGACCTTTTACAACAACTGTTCTTTCACTAAACCCCATCTTCGATGCCTTCTCATGGTACGGAGGGAGCCCTGGGTTCTTAAAGATCATACTCAGTGAAGTGTCTCTTTCCTCTGGTCTGTCCTACCAAGCTGGAGAGATTGGGTACAGGCCCAGAAATGGATGGCTTGTCTAGGGATCAGTATAGCTAATTTTGAGGAGCCTCAGCACCAACAGGTCACCAAGGGGAAAAGAGAGTATTGTCTTTAAATTTTCTGCCTGCAGGGGGCACAGCCAAGATGGCAGAGAAGAATGATGCACATACTCTGGCTCTTCCCCCACAGTCCATAAAATACTTGTAAAAAATGACTCTCAACAAATTTTAGAGCAGCAGAAGCCACAGAACAACAGAGTGAAAGAGATTTCCAGCCCAAGGTAACCTGGAAGGCTGACAGAAAAGGTATATTGCATGGGGCACAGAATGGAGCACAGCACAGTCTTGGCCATGTGGCACCTGGAGGAATAGGATCAGAACAGGCCTCAGGGGCTGAATCCCCAGCAGCAGTGGAGATTCTCAGATCTCTCAACCCACAAGTGCCAAAGACAACTTCAAAGGCCAGTAAGAGGGCTTTATCAACTGGGCCAGAAGGAAGCTGGGTACCCCCCCTAACCCCAGCCCCAGGCAGCGGTGGCAGAGGCAGTGGCAGCTGCCTCAGTGGTAGTAGCAGTGGAGTCCATTTTTGGAGTCTTCTGCCTGAAGTCCCTCGGGGAATTGAGCAGCTGATCTGAATCTCAGCCCTGAGCACAGTCCTGGGGTGTGGCAGAGCTGGAGGTGGTTGTGGAGAGGGAATTCTATTACTTGCAGATTCTGGGCAGAAAAGTTTTTGGTTCCTCCCAGACCACTGCACAGGCGAGAAGAGGAGGAAACTCCTTTCCTTTTATTGTGCCACCTTGGAGGAACTGAGAACTTACAGGCCCCCAGATTATACCCTCCTCTTGACAAAGGACTGAAAAGTGAAATAACTGACTGCGAAAATACTCAAAAAAAGGGGAAAAAATAAGACTATAGAAGGTTACTTTCTTGGTGAACAGGTATTTTCTTCCATCCTTTTAGATGAGGAAGAACAATGCTTACCATCAGAGGCCTCTAAAATAAATATGCAATGGTGTCAGGCCATGGAAGAGCTCAAAAAGAATTTTGAAAATCAAGTAAGAGAGGTGGAAGAAAAATTGGGAGGAGGAATGAGAGCAATGTAAGAAAATAATGAAAAGTGAGTCAACAGCTTGCAGAAGGAGACCCAAAAAAATGCTGAAGAAAATAACACCTCTAAAAATAGGCTAACTCAATTGGCAAAAGAGGTCCAAAAAGCCAATGAGGAGAAGAATGCTTTAAAAAGCAGAATTAGCCAAATGGAAAAGGAGGTCCAAAAGCTCACTGAACAAAATAGTTCTTTCAAAATGAGAATAGAGCACATGGAAGCTAATGACTTTATGAGAAACCAAGAAATTACAAAACAAAACCAAAAGAATGAAAAAATGGAAGAGAACCTGAAATATCTCATTGAAAAAATAGCTGACCTGGAAAATAGATCCAGGAGAGACGATTTAAAAATTATGGGACTACCTGAAAGCCATGATCAAAAAAAGAGCCTAGCTATCATCTTTCATGAAATTATCAAGGAAAACTGCCCTGATATTCCAGAACCAGAGGGCAAAATAAATATTGAAAGAATCCACAGATCACCTCCTGAAAGAGACCCAAAAAGAGAAACTCCCAGGAATATTGTATCTACATTTCAGAGTTCCCAGGTCAAGGAGAAAATATTGCAAGCAGCTAGAAAGAAACAATTTGAGTATTGTGGAAATACAATCAGGATAACACAGAATCTCGCAGCTTCTACATTAAGGGGTCAAAGGACTTAGAATATGACATTCCAGAAGTCAAAGGAACTGGGATTAAAACCAAGAATCACCTACCCAGCAAAACTGAGTATAATATTTCAGGGGAAAAAAATGATCATTCAATGATATAGAGGACTTTCAAGCATTCTTCATGAAAAGACCAGAACTGAATAGAAAATTTGACTTTCAAATACAAGAATCAAGACACACATGAAAAACTAAACAGAAAAGAGAAATCATAAAGGATTTTCTAAAGTTAAACAGTTTACATTCCTACATGGAAAGATAATATTTGTAACTCTTGAGACTTTTCTCAGTATTTGGGTAGTTGGAGGGATTATACACACACCCACACACACATGCACACACATGCACACACACACACACAAACATAGACAGACGGTACAGGATGAGTTGAATAGGAAGGGATGATATCTAAAAAAATAAAATTAAGGGGTGAGAGAGGAATATATTGGGAGGAGAAAGGGAGAAATGGAATGGGGCAAATTATCTCTCATAAAAGAGACATTTGGCTTACAGAGGGAATAACATGCCCACTCAATTTGGTATGAAATTCTATCTTACACTACAGGAAAGTAGAGGAAAAGGGGACAAGTGGGGTGGGGGGGATGATAGAAGGGAGGGCAAATGGGAGAAGGAAATAATTAGAAGTAAACACTTTTGGGGGGGGACAAGGTCAAATGAGAGAATAGAATAAATGGGGGGCAAGATAGGATGGAGGGAAATATAGTCAGTCTTACACAACATGACTATTATGGAAGTCTTTAGCAAATCTACACATATATAGCCTATATTGAATTGCTTGGCTTCTCAGGGGCAATGGTTGGGGAGGGAGGAAGGAAGAGAAGTTGGAATTCAAAGTATTAAAAACAAATGTTGAGAACTGTTCTTGCATACAACTGGGAAATAAGAAATACAGGTAATGGGGTATAGAAATCTATCTTGCCCTACAATAAAAGAGAGAAGATGGGGATAAGGGAAGGGTGGGGTGTGATAGAAGGGAGGGCAGATTGAGGAAAGGGGTAATCAGAATGCAAGGCGTTATGGGATGGGGGGAGGGAAGAGATAGGGAGAAAATTTGGAACTCAAAATTTTGTGGAAATGAATGTCAAAAACTAAATATAAATAAATACATTATAAAAATAAATACATTTTCTGCCTGCTCTGCTTTATAACTTTTGTGACAGATGATGACTGTTTTGGACTCCAAAGACTAAGGTTCAGAAGGGTTACCATCTATAGGGTTCAAGAAAGTTACATGAAATCAGCCCTCTTCTGATGGGTCAAATCATTATTACATTCTATTAAATGGCTTAAGAAGTATATTTACTCTTTGTTTCATAATACTGCTACCCATATTAACCATTACAAAGAATTTGGCAGAATAATTTTTTTTAAATGCCAGCATTAGGTGAACACTAAAAATGGAAAAGAAGATTTTCCAAAGGCTTACATCTACTCTGAGTACTTTATATTTTCAAAGAAATATCTTGAAAGCCAGGAAGATACAAGGTCTTTTCACACAAGCAAACCTCTATGTATGTAAACTCTTGCCTCAAGCTAGAACACGTATCTGAAACAAAAGATTAACTAAATATTTTAAAAGTCCGAGCTGTTTTGGATATTCTCCATGTTCATCTAGCTAAGCACAGCATATTTATTGGAGCAGTTTGGCCACACAGTGGTGACTGAGAGCAAAGAGATGGATTTTGAATTGTAAAGTTTACAAAATGTTTAATGCATACCTCATTTGATCCTCACAACAACGCTGGGAAGTAGATGCTCTTATTGTCCCCATTTTAAAGACAAGGAAACAGGCTAATCATTTGTTCGTGATCTAGGATCTATACAACAATCTAGGATCTATACAACGATCTAGGATCTATACAACAATCAAGGTTTTGGGACTAAGTATGAAATTAGTTCTTCCTGACTTCAGGTCTAGCACTCTCTCACTTTGCCACCAAGCTACCTCAAAGTTCTAGAAAGATAACAAGTATTGGCCTGAACTCAAAGACCTTCCCTTGAACGACAAAGAATGGTTTTAGTTGGCAGTGTACATTATAATGAAACAGCCTTGCTATTTTTCTTGTGTCATGTCCAACTCTTCTCATTTGGGGTTTTCTTGGCAAAGATACAGGAGTGATTTACCATTTTCTTCCCCTGCTCATTTTACAGGTGAGGAAACTGAGGCAAATAGCATTAAGTGACTTGTCCAGTCACATAGCTAAAGAGTGTCTAACGCTACATTTGCACTCAAGTCTTCCTGACTCCAGACCTGGCATTCTATCTACTTTGCCAACTAACTAAACAATGCTTGCAGATAAAGCAAGTCAGCATCCTCAGTTTTCAAAATGGAATTCTGAATTAAGGGTCACTTTTGTTCCATTATATACCAGTGACTTTTCCTTTAATGTATAGAGAAAATCAGGGGAACTAATAAACTGTGGTGCAGTGTTATAAAGGTTGGTCTGGAATTCCAGCTTTGCCACCTGCTACCAAATGAACTTGAATAAATTAACTAACCTCATTGGGTCTCAGTTTTCTCATCTGTAAAATGAGGGGTCAGATTGGATGAATTCTAAGGTCCCTTCCAACTCTAACTCTATAGTTCTTTTGAATGAATGGTCACACACCTTTAAACACATCTTAAGTTTATCTGACTTTTGTCCAGCAATCGATGTAGCATTGAAGGGGGAAATAAACGTTTAGATTTTCTTCCTGCTCAGTTTAATAGATCAGATTGATAGAGTTCTACCATTTTCAAACCCAGTGATTTATCCAAGGAATGTTTTACCCACTGCTGTTAAATATACCTATGGGTATATTTAATATAGACAGAAATTGGGAATATTGTAGTCAGAGGAATGAGAGAGAGGCAAATAGTTACTATTAAGATAGACTGCCCCTTTCCATGACCAGCTTCAAAAAGGGTAATTTCTAATAAATGTAATTGGTAAGAATCAGGGACTAATTTACATCCCTTTTTTAGCATGGTCCCCTGATCAATAACTTGTGAATAAGTTCACATAAAGACATCTTTCCAGAAGAGACTCGACTTCATGCTTGTTCATGATTGACTTTCCTGAAGGTTATTTTAAAATGCACAAAGAGGTCCTGAAAGCTTTAGTCCACATCAAAGCAAAGGAGAGTCTATCTTAATAGAAATATTCCCTTGATCTTACCTTTTGCCAGCACCCAGGCATCGGTAATCCATCCGGCCCCTGTTCCAAGGAAAACGAAAAGGACACTTCTCAGTATGTCAAAAGGAGAGAGAACTTCATAGTTATGTTTAAAGGCTGAAAAGTAAAGATGTTCTAACCCTAAAGTTTGAGTCTATACTTCTGCCTTTATTTTCTTAGTGGGATTTCTTTAAGTAGCATATAACATTTCAATTCAAATCAAGGAAATTCAAATTTCCTCTAGAAAGGGAATGGCTATAGCTTAACAAACAAAATCAATTAAGAACATAACAATTTTGAAAAGCACACTAAGAAATTGACAGATTGCAGTATGGCTCCTCATGGCCTCATCTTTAAATACCAAGTGTTGTACTATAGCTGCAATTTGAATGTGCGTATCTTTTCATTATCTCTATTAAGCTTCTGATTTATCTGCCCTGAACCCTGCTTCATCAGAATAACCTATGCATGATAAGGATAAATGATCAATGTCTTATCATTTGTATCTGAAGTTTACAATTCACAGCATGCTTAAGACCATACTTCCTTTCACTTTAATTTTTCTCTCTTTAGATCATCAATCACATCTAATTGAATTGAAAGGCATGCTGCAGTCAAAGAATTCTATTGATCATTCCTTCTCTGTACAGGGGTGTGCTGGAGTCAGTTTGAATTTGTCTGGGGACAGACAATTGTTAAAATTTCAGTGTGAGCTTTTACATCTTCAAAATTGGCAAATGCTAAAAAGCAGGTTTGGATTTACTGTTCTATTCATTTAAACTTGAGAAAGCGATGGAGAATAATAATGCAGATCAAACATAAAAGTGTGGGTGGATATTCTTCCTCAGAAAGCCTGTGGTTAACATTGCTTAGCACACTGCCATTTGTACACTTTTAGTACAGTGCACAAAATCCCATCTATTAGAAATTTAGTACTCAATATCCACTCAGTTTCCTACTTGTTACACTTGACTGAGAAGTCATGTAATTTTTCGTGTGCAGGGAACTTGTCTTCTATTACAAAACACATTCTACTTACAAGTGTAAGACATGCTCTAGATACAGATGATATTACCAAGACCATAGCATTTGATTTATTATGAAAGCATGCTTATGATTTACCCATGAAAGATAACTATGGATCCAAAGCAAACAAAAGACTTGACACTTTTTATTATAATTCTCTAAATGGAGAATTAATATATTCTATTCTGAAAAATCTAATTTTAAGAACATTCACCTTTCCAGAACCGTGCTCAGCTAACAAATCGTAAAATAACATGCAGATCAGGTGTAACCCTCCCCTCCCCCCACAACTAATTATAAAATAGGAGACTTCAGGAAATATTCTTCTTTTAAAAGCAAAAATAACAAAAAGTAACAAAAAACCTCAAATCCTTAAAAACATCTTTAGATTTGGGGGGAAAATTTTTTAGCACTGCCAGATTGGTACCAGAAAAAAGGATCAACAGAAGAATTTTAGTATAAAGAGAAACTGGAGATCATGTTAACAGAGAGGAAGGAAGCACAATGGATTTTGTCAAGTAAGTTCTAAAGGGAGAGACCATTAAATTGGAAATGTTAAGCAAAAAAAGGAGAGCGACGTATTTGGGATGCAGACCATTATCATCTTTAGAAGGATGATGAAATGACCCTGCCAATTTTGGGGGGGTAGAGAGACTATGTTGCCGTTTCATTATTACCTTGAATTCTTATATGTAATAATGCTAACAACACTAGTCTGTCAGATCTACCCATGGGAAGGGCAATGTCCAGAGGAGGCCCCAGACTTGTCACCCTTAAGGTAGGGGATGAGTAAAAGAGCACTCAACCTCTATTGGACCTCAGGGCTATCAATAAGATTAGCTCAGCCAATCCTGGGAAGCAAGAATGGGTCTACCTGGGAGTTCTTAGTACTAGGGAGGGAAATATGTTAGGAGGAATATGCATACAAAGGCCCAAGTCAGGGGATGCTGGCATAGGTGGAAGAGGAGATTTTTTCCCCTCTATTATGGAATATATTGACCAAAAGAATCTGCTCATACTAGATCCTCCTTCAATGGACCAGCCAGACTGGTGAGGGCAAGATATAAAAGTGAACATTTTATTTAGGATGGGAGCATGGATACTTCCCGATAAGCTGAAACTAGCATGAAGATTTGAAATTCCTGACGTGTAAGGGTGGGATACACCAATGGTGGACAAGTAGAAATTTGGGGCCAAGATGGAGGAGAACCCTTTTTAACTGGGATCTCTCTCTGTCTCTCTGTCTCTCTCTGTCTCTCTGTCTCTCTCTCTCTGTCTCTCTCTCCCTCTCTCTCCCTACCTATCTCTATTTATCTCTCTATCTCTACCTATTTCTATCTATCTATCCATCTATCAATCAATCTATCTACCTATCATTGATCTATCTAGTGGATAAGTTTTACCAGGCCTTGGTAGATTTAAGGTGACATATCCCTAAATGATTGAGCCTAGGTGATCAGTTTCTGCCTGGGTCTTCCATTCTCATGAGCCATATCTAGAACTAGACAAGAAGATGCTCAGCAAATTGCATGTCAATGAACCTTGAACTAATTTACTATTAATGCCCAGACTGAGAAGTTTAGTCAGGAGAGAGAGAGAGCTTGCAAATATTCTCTAGTTCTCTAGAATTAGGCTGATACCAGAAGAGGCTTTCTTTGCAAACTGTGGGTGGTGGACATTTTTTTTTTTTAACTTTTATCACTTCATAGTGCCTCCTATCTTAAATCACATGAGGTGATTTGATATTATTGAGAAGTAAGGATCATAGACTTTAGATCTGGAAAGGACTTTAAGAGCCCTCTAGTTGAGGCCCCTCATTTTACATAGGAAGAACCAGAGACAAAGAAAAGGGAAATGACCTATCCAGGATCTCACAATTAGTATGTGTCTGAGGCAAGATTTAGACTCAGGTCTTTCTGACCCTAAGTCTAACACTCATCCATTACATTACTTATGTATAAATAAGATTTTTAAAAATTTTTTCCCCTGTAGGGTACCAGGAATTCATTGAAATCCAGAAATTTGGAGATGTGGAAGATTGAAATCTGAAGAAGTCACTGGTAAATTGGAGACATGGGTTTGCGGAAGAGGATAAAACAAAGCAAACCATGAGGTTCTTGGATACAGATGATCTGTTCCCATCAGTGTTTCAACTATTGTTGAGAACTAATAGCCTTCCATTCCACTTTAAAAAGTAAATCGAAAGTAGACTTCCAAAGCTTAATTTTGGCAGCTTGCTCTTGTCCCAATATAGACAGGAACTTGATGATCAAGACAAAGATTTATTTTTCTTCTTTGAAAAAAAAAACAAATAAAAAATGAAATTATAAGAAAATGATATTTATGGCCTATTTCAAAGGACACAGGAATATGGTGGCCATGTCAAGTATAAGCAAAAGACCAGGGAGTTTAATTCACATTCTCTGATACAAACAAAAACAAAACACCCCCAAACCCTCCCTGGCTCTCTCCATCTTGCATTAGTCTCTGGAGGAACCAAACGATCCATGCACATGCATGTAAATATGTTGAACATGTAAAGCTTGCTTCAGAAAGGCTTGCTTTACATCGCTAGAGACTGATGTGTGATCACACAAAGGAACCACATGCAGGGTTGGTAGGAAAGAGAAATACTGTACCAATTGGCAAGGGGCATCCAGCCCATCCAGGCCAGGCTGACCCGGCTCCCCTTTTTCCCCCTTAACTCCACGGAATCCCTGTTTGATGAAGATTAACTTGTAATATTACTGGCAAAAGAAAGGTCTTTAAGTACTAAGGCTGCTGAAGAAAACAAGAATTTGTAGGCATAAAAAATGAGGAGAAGAGCAATTCTGGAGTAGCTTTCAATGGTTGGAGGATGGAAATGAGGTCTGCGCACAGCTCCATGAAGGGGTTAATCTTTTAAATGACTCCCTGTTTTTAAGCCATACAAATTGAGATGCCATACAGTCTATGCTGTTTTCTCTTTGAGTCTTACCTGTGTTTTTTTTTGGGGGGGGGGTCCATTTTAAAATCACTTCCTTAGGAGTAATATACTCAAGGTACTAGGCTTGAGAAGAAAAGACCCTGTGATAAGAGCAGGTTCTTTAGGACTGATTAACATCTGTAATTACTTCCAGTTTGCTCCTCTCCCATTTTATTCTATTTCTTATTTTACTTTAGACATCAGGACAGACTTCTATGAATGAGACATACCAATGGACAAGGTGCATCTAATCCAGGGGCACCCTGTTCTCCTTTCTCCCCTTTGGGCCCCTTTTTGCCTTTCTTTCCCTTTTCCCCCTGTGGACACAACAGTTTGGATAAAACAGAGATTTCATTTTGGGGGTGCAGGTGGAAAAATATTATATATATACACCGGTTCAAAGGACAGTTTTAGCCAACAGAAGCCTGAATAGACATTTACCACTCTGTTCTGCTTGGGATGAAAATTATGTGGAAAACCCAATTGTATTAGCAGATCACACCAGTCTCCCCAGCCCCCCTCCATGAGTCCTGGGTATCTGCCCATAGGTCAGGATTTGAGAGATTCAAGCAGTCTTAAAGTGGAGAACTGACACACAGAGTGGAAGGACAATGCTGGTATTTTCTTCATCCACAGCATCCTCAAGGATGAAATGTTTCAGCGACACATAGTCTAGCTGGACTGACAAACACTAATGTGGTGGTCATCAGTCTTGTCAGGTAGAAGACAGCAGGGTGGGTCCCAGAAGGACCCAGAAGGCAGATGAAGTTCCCAGGGAGGCCAGATCCTTTTTGGAACTCTTCTCACTTGTGGCCACGGACATTTTTTAACCCTGCAACAGCAGACTGAGGTCATGCTAATCTAGGAATACTGCAAAGAATGCTCTAACTTTCAGAAACTATGCCAGATGTTTTTGCTTTCTCTCCCAACAGTTGGTACTATTTTATAAGGTCATCTAAAAATTGTTCAATATCTTAAAACATATGGATATTTAGTCACAGACTCTATTAACAATGGAATCCTTTTTCCAAAAGCTAGTGTGGCTTTTATGTATGGGTCACTGAAACAAGTCACTGAAAATGCTTTCTTTTTTGCTGATTTATTTATTTTCCTGAAGACCAATTAAAGAGTCAGGGATATTTATAAGTCTCAGGTTTTGTGGGGCTTTTTCCCCAGTTATTTTCCCATTGATCCCTTGCCAGATGATCAGAGTGGTAATGAGTTTCTGGCTTACTCTCAATTTAGCAAAAGCAAAAGTTGTTCTGTTTAAAATAGGAAAAGCAAGGTGGACTCAGTGGTACTAATACTAACAAAAAATGAAGGCATCAGGATGATTATGCGGTGGAATAGTAGCCGTAGGAAATTAGTATCAGCTGTCAAGGTAGAGGTGGTAGAAAATTTAATTGGCAAGAAGGATTGTTTGGATGGAGGAATTTTCAGGAAAGGCAGCAAAAAGAGGAAAAGGAAAGAATGCCCGTCTGGATAGGGAAATGTAGCCAACAAATAGATAATCAACAGTTTTCACCAAGGCAAAAAACACATGGATAATCTATATGCAAGGCAGAGGCAGCTTTTAACACTTTAAAAATAATTTATAAGGCTAATCAGTATTTAAAGAACACGAAATATAATGGATTCCACATTTAAATTAGTGCGTTCATTTTGCAATCAGGTTATATAATGAAATTAAGCTTAAAATAAATGCTGAAGCAAATAATCAGACTCATCAAAGAAGAAGACATACATGGGGACCACCAAGTACTAGAAAAGAAACATCCAAGTATATGCATTAATTCTGCCAGAGGATGAGCAGAAAGTTCCTCATCTGGCTCCTGGGTGCCAAAAAGGAGTCCTTGAAAGACTTCAAATCAAAGCCCTGGGTCAATATGTCTTACTTTAATGCTGAAGGAAGATGAGAAATTCTGTTAGAGTCGGTTGTCTCTGACCAAAGAAAGGAATTATGGGCTGGGTCATTAGGAAAGCAGATAGACCAAGAAAAGATAATGAGAATAATGTTTTAAGACCGTTCAGTCTTGCAAAGTGAATGCATATCCTCGTTTAACACTTTTTTTTTTAGGGCAGCAAAGTGGATACATAGCCAGAAAGATCTGGGTTCAAGTCCTGCCTCTGATACACATTATGTGACCGTGACCTCTCAGTCCTTTAAACAATTCTCTAAGACTATTTTGTTCAGTCATTTTTCGGTCATGTCAGTTCAGTCAATCCCATTTAGAGTTGTGTTGGCAAAGATACTGCAGTGGTTTGCCATTTCCTTCTTCAGCTCATTTTATAGAGGAGGAACTGAGGCAAACAGGGTTAATTGACTTGCCCATGGTCACATGACTAGTAAGTGTCTGAGGACAGATTTGAACCCATGAAGATGCATCTTCCTGACTCCAAGACCAGGGCTTTATTCACTGTGTCACCTAGCTGCCCTACTGTAACACTATAGGTTGCAGAAAAGATGCCAACCTGCACTGGCAGGAAGATATCTATAGCAATGAAATTGTGAGTCTAGTCCCTCTCCCGAAAGCAGAATTGATTTTGGGTCACACAACTCACCTCCTGAATCAGGGTTAATTCTCCCTGTGCTATATATGACCATGACCAGTTGTCATGGGACTGAATATTGCAGATTTCAATTCATGTTATTTTGATAATTCAAGTACATTGAACATAGACTGTCCAACCCTAGAGCTTGAGGCTACCAAATGAATTCTAGTGGGAAAAGGGTTTGTGAATCAAATCACGTAATAAGCCTCTGGCATGCATCAGGCTTCAGGGAAAAGAGGTATTATTCTACAAAGGCTAAGGCATCATTGTCACTGTTAATCATCACAATTGCCAAAAATCCACGGAGCTCTTTCGTGTAGCTCAAAATATCTGTCCCTGCAGGTAGAAGGGTGTCTGCCAATGATAATTTCCATGTGCCATGCTGAGGTTGAGACACATATGCGGCCTTCAGGTTTAGCCTACAGTTCCCCTAAAGGTAAGATTGTTTACTCCAGTGCTAGAAATTCTAAACTATTCAAAGACTATGCTGTTGTTCAGTTGCGTCCAACGCTTCATGACACCATTGAGGTTTTCTTGGCAAAGACTGGAGTGGTTTAACATTTCCTTCTCCAGCTGATTTTACAGATGAGGAAACTGAGGCAAACAGGGTGAAGTGACTTGCCCAGGGTCACACAGTTAGTGAGTGTCTAAGGCCAGATTTTAAACTCAGGAAGAAGAGTCTTCTGATTCTAGACTTTCTCTCTCTCTCTCTCTCTCTCTCTCTCTCTTTCTCTCTCTCCATCCCTTCCTCTCTTCCATAAATCTATACATAAAGACTGTAATTTCATTAAGTTGGAAAACCTCCTGGTGTGGAAAATCTCTCCAGTAATGTAAACAAGCAGTTGTACCATACAGGTGAAAAATACACAGTTGTAAAACAATTAAATACATGGCTTAGGAGATTAGAGGGATCATTTTTATAATGCAAATTAAAATGTTCTCTGAGATGATTCAAATTCTCTTGCAATTACTCTTGTTACCTCAGTTGAGTCCTAGGAATAATTTGATAACAAGAATTCAGAACTGTTTAATAGAAATGTGTCATGCAAAGGTAACTTGTCTTGCAAAGTTGCCTGGGGCATTGAAAGGTTCACTGACTTGCCATTAGTCAAATAACCTAGTATTTATCAGTCAGGTCTTGAACCCAGATCTTTTTGCCTTCAAGGCTAGCCTTCTATCCACCGTATCACACTGCCTTTTAAACAATATTTGTAATTAAAAAAATAAACTCAATTTTATTTTTTAAATAGTAGAAATCTTTTAATTAGCATCTACCTCCCAGAGCTGTTCTGAGACTCCAGTGAGAAATATGTAAAACGCTTTGTAATCCTTAAAGAGCCATATAAATGCTAACTATTTTTATGTTATTTTAAGTTAGAGGATTGAACATTGTATTTTAAGTGAGCTAATCTTTCACTGCAATGACTACTTTCTCCACGAACAGTTGAAAATTAAACTAGACATCTATGTTTATAGTCAGATTAACTTTTGGTTCTAGGACATGCCTAATAAAATGATAAGACAGATGGAAGAGGAAAAAAACTCCATGCTTTCTTTTAATTCTCTGACATTTACTTTTTTCTTTTAATTTATTACTGTCTGAAATCTAGTAACGTTGACAGGCACACACTCACGAGGACCAGTGTCCCCTATGGACAGGTGGCACCTGATGACTTTGACCTGTTGAATAAAATACAGTACTAGTAGTGGATGATTACATACATGCATTCACAGGTTAAACTGCAGTTGAATTATAGTCAGAAAAAAGAAACAATAGATATCAAGTGTTCCCCAATTCATAATTCCTTTTTTTCTTTATAAACAGTTAATGCTATTACAAGTGTTAATGATGTCAGGACAAGGTAAGACACAAAGAGTCCTACATCTTCTCTGCAGTATAAATATGGACAGGTTTTCTACAGTGTACTGAAGTCTGCTATTACATTTGGTGCTACCCATTATAGCTAAAGTCATGAAAACTTTTTTCTGCTGTTTGAATTTTTAAAGCCCGATTCTGGTATCAGTAATGTGGAATCTGATCGTATCAACTATAAAACATTTAAGGTTTCGCATTTAAAAACTCCTATTTTTCATTACAACTTCAGAAAGTGGGAGAGCCTGGTTCCTAATCCAACACAAACTAATTTTATAATTTAGGGTAAAGCAATTACCCAGACTGCTCCTTGCTTTCCCTATCTGAAAAATAGAACTGTGGTTCTTCTTTTTCAAGCAAAGGGGTTTATGTCATGAAAATGGAATCCATGCCAGAAAAGCATCCCTGAAGGGTACAATTTAACTCCATGTAATGATCTAGACAGTGTCATTAGCCTTCATTTGCCAGAACCTGTGCCTGTCTACTAAATCTCACAGACAAAGCCTGGGGAAAGTATAGTCTGATGATGACAATAGGGCTTAAAATCTATCCTTCATCAGAGACACTAACATTAGCAACATCAGCATTAACAACGGTTGACTACACAAGCTTCTCTAGTCTCCCTCCGAGCCTTGACTCTGTAGGTTCTAGTATCTGCTTGTTTTTGGCACCCAGGATGAGGGAAAGACTAAGCATTTGAGATAGTTATGAGACTGGAAAAGCAAGAAGGAGTGGATGGACTAGAATGAAACAAAAAAAAGCAATTGCCAGCAGCATCAAGGTCACCTTTTCTCCTTTCTCTCCTAAATCACCCTTCTCTCCTCGAGGACCAGGAAAACCCTGTAGGAAAAGAGAAAAACAAACAAAACCAAAAGTGTCCATTGGTCTAATGTGTGACAGCTATGTTGGGGAAAATATTCAGATTTATTGTTTTTCTACAGACACAGAAAGAGTTAAGGGTATTCCAAATGATTTGAAGATCAAATTAACAATAACAACTGACACTATTATAGTGTTTTAAGGTTTTCAAAGTTTACTTTACAAAATAGCAACTGACAAAACCATTTATGGAAGTCTGATCAATTTCCTTAACTTGTCAAAATGCCCTTTAGCTCCTGCTTGATGCTTTTCAATGAATTCTAACAGTTTCTTGGCTTGTGCTTCATGATGTTTCTCAGCTAATATATTCAATAGAATATAAGTTCCTTGAGGACAGGGACTGTTTCATTTTTGTCATTGTATTCTCAGTAACTAGCATAGTGCTTGGCATATAATAGGTGCTTAATAAATGCTTATTGGTTGCAGGACACTGGACTCTAGAGACATTCATGGCTAATATATTTTATGAGATATAAACTACGGATAGTATACAATTTAGGTTAAGTTTAGATTAAGAGGAAACTGAAGAATCTTTGAGATAACGTACATAAAGCTTAATAAACCTTAAAACAACCTAGGTGTCAATTATTATTGTTAATAATGTTAATTGTAATTAATGATATTAATAATAGTGACAGAAACTGCATCAACAACTTTGAATCACCACATGTGAGCAGTGATTGTATTTTGCATGTTCTTTTACATAACTTGGCTCTGACTCCACCAGTAAAATCATAAGAAAACTTTCTCTTATTTCAATTTAGTTTAATCTAGTCAACTCACTGCTGTGGGCTGAGCACTAGTTTTAAATCACGAGATCATAGATGAAAAGTTGGGAGAAACCTTAGAGGTCATATAGCCCAACATCCAGTTTAGGAAACTGGAACCCATAGAAGTTAAATGATTACAGCAGATACCAATGGCATTATTAAGTCTTTAAATCCAAATTCAGCAGTTTTTCCATGATGTCATTTCTTTTGGGGAAAGTGATTTTAAAATGTTACCATATACTACCCCTATGTTAACTTTCTCCCCTCTAACTGTATCTCTGTCCTACATGTATTACACACAAACACTTGTAACACATTTCACATCACTCTCTACATTTCTAGTATATACAGTGTATGGTAAATAAATAAGCAATATCCATGCTGTTATAGCCACAAAGCACGCTAGTATCTGTTACTACAGGAACATGTTTATTGTATGTTTTACTTACATCAAGACCAGGCTCTCCATCCTTCCCCTGCCAAAGAACCATATGAGCTACATTATTGTTCCTAAGCTTAGGCTATCATTTTCCCTACTCAGGATGGTAGTGCTAGCATGTGAGCATACAAGTATCAAAATGACTACAATGGACTACATAGAAGCTGGGCTTTTGAGTTGAGTCACGTATGTTTCCTCCACTAGCCGCCTGAAAGATGATGATTCATAATTCCTTTAAATGTTATACACTTTCTTATTAAAGCTCCGTGAGTTGATTGCATGATGTTCAGAGGTCAAATGTGTACCTTTTTCCAGTTTTTGAAGCTTTGGTAACCAAGTCATTATTCCAGGAGATGATTTCATAGGGGAAAACTTCAGTCATTTTAAAGCCATGTTCAATTCTGAGTGTATGTGCTTCTTAATGTTTCTGTATATCTTTAGCACGGAATAACATGGGATAACTAGTATATATAGCACCTTAAATATTATAAATTGCTCAACAAATATTCCCTCATTTGATCCTGGGAGTTGGGTGTTCTTTTTAGCCCCATTTTTACAGAAAACTGAGGCAGAAATCAGTAAAGAGACTTGACCACAGTCACATAGCTCATAACTGTGAGAGGCAGAATTTGAACTGAGGTCTTCTTTACTCCAGGTCTTGCTCTCTATCCACTACATCTTTTAGCTGCCTCTAAATTAGCAACATTCTAGCTCCTTCACAGTGAAGGCAGTGAAACATGTTTCACCACTAAATGCTATATTGATTTTTGTTTAAGACACACTTCTGGTCTCTCTGTAAGTGAAAAAGACACAAAGGGAGAAAGTTTTTAAAATGTTACTTTTAAGTAGATTTTGTAAATAAAACGCTGGCCAAAGATAAAAGAAGTCACAAGCTGGTGGCCAGTGATGATCAATCCATCCTTTCGTAGAGTATAGCACATACTATTAAAATAACGTACTTCCCCTGTCAAGTTCAGTGATCCATTCAATTTCAGCAAGACATCTGCTTTGACTCCACCAATCATTTGGTGATTCATTTCAAAATCAAAATGTGTTAAGGTCATAGTCTAAGTTTTTTTTAGTTAAAAAAGAAGAGATATATGTGGAGTAAAACAACAAGAAGAAATTTGATCATATTTTAGCAATGTTTTGTATGTTTACATTGCCAATAATTTTAACAAAATTCAACTATAGTTACATACATTTCATTGTTGGTTTTATGATTTTATTTCCATGTGTCTGAGAATTTTCAGAAGAGAAATGAAAAGACAGTGATATGTTAGATTTAGTTTTCCCAACAGACCACTTATTATTCTAAGGATAATTTTTTTCTTCACATTTGTATTAAGGTATTGCAGACCTAGTTCTATGGACTGGGCAGTCCTCCAGGCCTGTACATTCAAGCCTCTTGAAGCTGTGACGACTGTGGGTGCTGATGTCTAGGGCCCCACTACAAGACACAATTAGAGAAATGAGCATTAATCTCAACAATTTTGGAAACGCTCATTTGTTAAATGGTAATAATACTTTCTATATAACATTGAATAACACTGAATAACATTGAATAATTCTATTCAGTGTTAGTGTCTTTTAGAGCTTACTGGATAAAATAAACTGAATAATGAGATGGTTAAATTCTAACTTCTTGATAGAATTTCTGTATCTAATTTTTATGCGCTAAACTTTTAATGATGAGTACCTAGTCAAATCAAATGCTACAAGTGAAGAATTAAAAATAACTTGAACTTTAGATTGCACATTACCCTGGTTTGTTCCAGTGATAGGCTTGGGTGTTTTCCATTCTGTGGGGGGGAAGGGGTGGGGTGTGTGTGTGTGTGTGTGTGTGTGTGTGTGTGTGTGTGTGTGTGTGTGTGTGTGTGTGTGTGTATGAGTTCAAGAAAGAATAATGACATTGCTGAAAGAAACAGGCATAATTAGGGCTGTATTTCAGAAGATTATTTTACTGTTTTCCTTGAATGATTATCCTGCTGCTCACAGAAATGAATGGGAAAATAAATGACATTTCACCAATGCATGGACTAATGAAAGTTACAGTCAACTCACAGGCAAACCATAAGGTCCCCTGGGTCCAGGCTCTCCCACAGCTCCCTTTTCGCCCTAAAAGAAAATAATAATGTAACAAAGACATTCAAACACATATACACAGGCTTTATTTTTGTAATAACACATCCTTAAGATTTTTATTTAAAGTTTACCCATACCATTCTGTCAAAATCCCAGAGAAAGGATCTCAGCCAGTCATTTCAAGCAATCTGTTATTAGTAACTCATAGCTGGAACACACAGAACACACTTTACTAAAATCACAGTTCGTGTGATAACCTACTCCCATCAACTCTGCCCGAAAGCTCATTTGTCTAAAATATTGCAACTAAATTTCATGTTACACTATGAACTTTTTTTCTCCTATTTGTTAGTTTATTATAAATGCAAGGATGAAAGTTCTGATATCCTCTACTGGAGTCCAGGGGTGGGGAATCTGTGACCTCAGTGTCACATGTGGTCCTTGGGTGTGGCTTTTTGACTGAATCCAAATTTCACAGAACAAATCCCCTTAATAAAAGGATCTGTTCTGTAAAACTTGGACTCAGTCAAAGGGCCACACTTGAGGACCTAGAAGGTCACATGTGGCTTTGAGGCTGCAGGTTCACCACCCTATATACCAGACCTAAACGTAGTGGTGTAAATTTGCTGCTTCTCCTTCGAAGGGCATTTAAAAACCATTAATCCTCCTTATTAGAAGCTATTGGGAAGATCTAGACCTGTGATTCCATTAACGTGGAGGATACCTTTTGTGAGCACAGGCTAGGACCTCAATTGTAATTTAGAATCTTAGAGAACTGCCAAGACTGCTTAGCAGTTGCCACACAGCTATTAATAGCTAAGACTATTAATAATTACTGATTATGATTATTAATTAATGATTAAAATATTACTAGTGATTACTCATTACGATCACTAATGATAGCTAACATTTACGTAGCTGTTTAAGGGCTACAATGTATTTAATAAATATTATTTCATTTGATCTTTACAAGTAGGTGCTATTATTACTTCTTTTTAGCAGATGAGAAAACTGACGCAGGCAGAGGTTATGTGACTTGCCCAAGGTCATACAGCTAGCAAGTGTCTGAATTATCTTCCTAACTCCAGGCCCAGCATTCTTTCCACTGAACCTAAGGCAAGGCATGAACTTGTTTTATGGATCGGTTTCTTTTTTGGAGGGAGAGAAAATTTGTGATTTCCTTGGTTTAGGGAATTTCCAGTGAGAAAACTCCTTTCACTAGGGCAGATCAGCACTTACCATGGAGTTGATAGTATTAGAGAATAGCCCAGGAGAATGCAGATCTGAAACCCTAGTCTTCTGGACTCAGATCTCCTCCACTATAGCACACCCCTGTGGTTAAGATATTCTCATAGATCAAAATCTTTGATAGATCTATTTTTCTCTCTCCATTCTGTTTTTTTAAAACTAGACAATCAACCTCAGGCAATCTTTGAGAAGTCAAGGAAGTAAGTTAAAGACCAGTTGATTTAAAGACCAGAACTATCTTGATCCAGGCAGGGCATGGTCTTGTGATAATGACACAGCTATGATAATGGCTGGAGAAACAGAGGGTAGCTCTATTTCAAATACCACTTCCTTCTGATTCTGTTTTGCTAAATTAAACCTTGTCACGTGATTAGAATGTGGTATAAAAACTTTGACTGTGAAACCAATATCTAATCTAAGCAAATGACCAGAGGAAAGATACAGCCTCAATTCTGGCAAGCCACTGTGTAGAAATCAATTCATGGCAGAATCTGAAAGGTTACCAAATCATGTCTCTGGAGTGAAATGCAGAAAGCAGATATCAGTCTTTCCCTCTCATCCTGGTATTTTAAAGTTGCTTTGAAATGTTTGGGCTCTAAGATAGGTTCCTGATTGGGCAACCATTTTCCTATACAGTATCTACCTCCTTCCCCTTGATCTGCATTCTAACCCTTACAGCTGGAAAAAGTTCTTCATGACTAAAATATAGAAATGGATCTAAGGTCATACACTTGAAATGAAGCATTCCAGAGTACATGAATATGGCCTTAAAGTCTTCTCCCTTGAGAGGGTCCAAAGGTGCCACATAGTTACACATTTATGGACCTTCTCCTTTGGAACTGTCTTCACATCCTGGGGTACTTTTCTTTGAATATCCTCATAAAGGGCCCATTTTCATCTTTAGTGGATGAATTTGATTTTTTTGAGAAGCAATCCCAAAGTCCAGTGAATCCAATGAGTGGTCAAGCTGAGTAATATTGACCATTTCTGGTCAAAATGAGATGAGACTGTCATCGACCACTATCAAATATTGGACAAATCATTTAATCTTTTTCAGCTTAATTTTCTAAAGGTGGATATTAGAACATAAGATCCTAGAAGGTGTGTATTGTTATATTTTTGTCTTTGTAATGTCAGTACTTACCACAGTGCCTGGTAGCTACTGGTAAAGTGGATAGAGCACTGGACCTAGAATTAGGAAGACCTGACTTCAAATCTGGTCTCAGCCACTTTCCAGCTGTGTGACCCTGAGCAAGTCTATACCTCCTTTTGTCTCAGTTTCCTCTTCTGTAAAATAGGAATGAGAATAGTACCTACCTCTAGGGTTGTTGTGAGGATTAAATGAGATAATAATTGTAAAGGGCTTAGCACAGTGCCTTGCATATAAAAGACTGCTGATTGATTGGTTTCTTGAATATTTACTCAAATGGTTCAGAAACCAGTTCTAAAAGAAGGAATCTATAGCTGTGTAACAAGGTTAGTGTCAGTTTATTACACGGTTCCGCTGAAAGAAGATATTCATATGTGTGTATTGATTCTGGTATACTTAAAATATATGTTTAGTAGTTAAAATGCTGTTCTTTGAACCTGATCAGAAAACTATGGGTTCAAATCCAGATGCTCATTTCTTAGAAGTGCAAACTAGGAAAAGTCACTTAACCTTAATTAACTATCTAGGACTTATCCATGAGGGAGTTCCCACTTGGAAGGTCTTCTAGATGTTTTTTTTTTTAATTGGGACATCCTTCTTTGTTTACTTCTCAGAGTTAAATATTGAAGTAGGATATTTGACTTTCAGTCTTGGATAGGACAATTTGAGAGAGAAAGCAGGATAGTGTGGTGTGTGTGTGTGTGTGTGTGTGTGTGTGTGTGTGTGTGTGTGTGTGTGTGTGTGTGTGAGGGGGGGGGGAGGATTATGCACAGAATTGTGGATGTAGAGCTGGAAGGACTGTCATAGCCCTCTTGGTTAAATCCTTCATTTTACAAGGAAGAAACAGGCAGAATAAGCATTTAAATACTTGCCATGTGCCAGCACTGTATTAAGTGCTTTACAGATAATATAACACTCCCGAGAAGTAGGTACTATTATTATCTCCACTTTACAATTGAGGATAATAACACAGAGGTTAAATAACTCGTTCAGGCACACACAGCTATTGTTTAAGGCTGCATTTGAACTCAGGTCTTCCTGACTCCAGGCCCCGTGATTCATCTACTGCACAATCTTGCTGCCTAGGTACCTTTATAAGATGAGGAAATTTGTCTTTTTTTAAACTATCAATATTTTCATCAGAACTGCCCAGTATTTCCAGTGTCATAGGAATCAAGAATCTGGTGACAGGGAATAAGCTAGAGAACTAATGTTCAGGAAAATCTGCCTGCCTAAAAGCCTGATTTCATTTAGGTTGGCTTAATTTCTCTGAGGCTTTCTAATGTCACTCTCTACAATCCTGTATTAAAAAAACATGGCAGCTGAACTGAAGCAGCCGCATACCAGATAAACAACCGCAATGCCCCCAATGTCCTAAAGAGGTTCACTTCCAGAGCCCTCACACTGGGTTCTCTTCCAATCTTTGAACATTCTGAATGAACACTCCAGTGCTGTTCTTACACTAACCATGCTCCATTTAGATCCAACTATGCTATCAATGGCAGTCTTGGCTTCTACAGCTGATCTCTTGATTTTTTCTGCTCCAGTAAAGAGACCTGATACCCTTGTGACACATCAGGAGCATCGGAAGTAACAGCTGATTTGCCAAATGGTCAAATCCAGCCCCCCCCCCCCTCTAGCCTCAGGGCATGCTACCAAAAGAACTTAGGAGATTTACTGATCTGTTTCTAGAAATAGTCGCTGCCTTTCTTGACACCATGCTGGTAAGCGCAATCCTGTGGGAAACCTTGAAGTTAGCTGTGTTTAAATATTAAAATGTTTATTTAAAATTTAGATTAATACTGCCCTTTTTATCTGTAGGATTCACAGATCACATTGTAGATTTAAAAATAACTGCACCTCTGATGGAAAATATACACTTTTATAAAGACCTCAAGACCTCAATAGTCAGCTCTCTGGAGAAGAGATGCATAGAGATAGAATAAGCAATTATTAAGCACCTACTATATACTAGGCACTGAGCTAAGTGCTTTGCAAATATTTCATTTGATCCTCACAACAGTCCAGCAAAGTAGGTGTTGGTATTTCCAGATGAGGAAATTGAAACAAACAAGTTTAAGTGATTGCCCCCAGCTCATACTGGTCTGAGGTTCCATTTGAACTGAGGCCTTTCTGACTCCAGGACCAGTACTCTGTCCATTGTGCAGTCTACCTGCCTCAGTCCATCATGGATCTGCCAGCTAGTCATTTAGACTACTAGTATTTATTAAGCAGTAGTAACGTGCCAGACACTCTACTAAGTGCTAGAGATACAAAAGAAAGGCAAGAGACAATCCCTGCTCTCAAGAAGCTCAAAGTGGAAGAGGTCTGGGGGTGGGAAGGCACCCTCTTGATTCCCCAGCTATTCATATCACCTTCCCAAATCACCTTGTATATATTCTGCATAGGTGTGTGTGCGTGTGTGTGTGTAAAGTTCTTTGCAGATGTCAAAGCTCTATGTCAATGCTATTACTAATATCATTTATTTTTATTCACTGGACAACCAAAGAGGTCTATGATCCAAAAAAGGAAGAGAGAGAGACACTCTCTGGCTGGGTGACTAATCACTGCTGTTGCCATAAATTTCACTATTGGTCCTGAGGTTCACAAGCAACATGCGAAGAGAGAGTCTCTTCCAATTTGAGGTTAAGGAGAAGTTTTGCCCTCTTCAAACTCTGAAATTGTTTCCTTATGGCAAAAGAAGGAAGAGGCTTTTCTGAGAGATGAAATGGAAAAACGATTCATTTTTGGTGGTAGTGGGAATGGTCATGATGATTTGTGATCTTTGATCTTCACTAAGGGTAGAAAGCTATGGTTTTCTCCTCTGAATGAAAACAGTAGCTTTCTATGAAAGGTTACCTTCCAAATCCTGGAGATTTTAGCCCCAATGACTACAGCTCTCTGGCTTAATGCCATGTGAAAACATCTTCCTTATGGTTGCACAGCTGTGTATTTAGCTATGTAAATCTCTGTATTACAATCTTTCGAGTTACCTTCTAGTGTGAGGTTCTCACCTCCCCTTTTCTTCATAGAAGAGTACTTAGGACCCTCCCTATCCTTTACTGACATTAAATAGCTGCATTCATTCTCCTGGGGAGAGAAAGATGGAAGCCCCTTTTTCTTTTGTTTTGAAACCTTGGCCAAAGAACTTTCTTCATTCCACAGATCCATTTGAATAATTTCTGAAATATAAGAGGAACTTACTCTTTCTCCTTTAGGACCTGCAGGTCCATGGGGTCCAATGGGGCCATCTGTACCCTAAAAAAGGAAAATGTAACAGAAATATAACTCAGAAGCTGATAAAGGCCGTAGAGGTTTAGTAATTAAATGTTGCCTTAGGAAACCATGAAGACATTTTGATGCTCCTCATCTTTTTCATGTTTTATTTCTTCAGATTAAACACTTTTCAGAGGTTTATGTGAATGACATGTTCCAACAAGGGTCAAAACCTCTATTGACCATATTTATTCACATATCTTTTCTCCTTACATGTCACTCCTCTCCTATACTCCATTTTTAAGGCAGAAATATAGGACTCCCCTGACCCCACACACATTATTTTCCTCTGGTGGGCTGCTTTGGTTGTCAGCAGCAGCTGGAGTTCCTCTGAAGGCTTGGCCAGAACATTTGGAAGAGAGTTGAACAACCTTATTTGCTGAAAGTCAAGTGAAGTGTGATTGTTAACAATGTTTCCCTGCCCAGATCAAACCTTCAGAGGATCTTTGGAGGAAGTGGGGTGGATGGAGAAGAGTGAAGAGGAGGAGGAGGAAAACAGGGTGAAGGGAAGGAATTATTCCCCTGGCTATGATCCCTAAGGTTATCCTGTTAGCAGCAGCAGGCAGCTTGGACAACTCTCTGGCAGGATTCCCTTCTTCTCTCACATTCTAGTGGTAAAATAGCCACAAAAAGAAGTGGGAGTTACATCAATAAATACAGCATGGAGAAAGAAACACAGAGGTCTCAATGAAAAGAATGACAGTCTAAAGGCTATTTTATTTTGTTTTTAAAAAAATAACAGAGGTTGGCCTTTCATACATTTTTTCCTTTCAGCTTCTAGAAATGCTACTGGGGGCTTCTGTTCTAATTGCTACTTCTAAAGAGACTGCTTAGGTTGCCAAGAGAATGTAAGTTTTATAAGGTCAGGGACTATTTAATTTCTATATCTGTATCCGAACCACCTAGCACAGCGAATGGCAAGTAGGGGACTCTTAAGAGATGCTGTTTGGGGGAAAAATGCTGCTTGGGCAAGTGAGCTGCAAGGTTTATTTTTAAATATATGGAGTCTCAGGAAGGATTTTAGAATCCTACTTTGTAGGCAGCACATTGGTAACATTGATGAAAAGGCAATCTGCATTTAAAAACCAGTCTTTAGAAACCCAGTCCAATATATTTGTGATCACTCAATCTCAATTAGTTCTGCCTTTACCTCCAAAAACCATCCTCAAAACACTTGAAATACTGAAATCCAAGAAATGGAGGGAAAGGTGCTATTACGAAGCCAAGACAGGAGGCAAGGCTACAGTAAATGGACATCTCATTTGTAAAGAGGATTATCTAGTGCTCAGAAAGAAGTGCTCTCTCTCTCTCTCTCTCTCTCTCTCTCTCTCTCTCTGTATGTATGTGTATATATATATATATATATATATATATATACATATATATACATGAAATGTACATAAACAGAATGAACAGTAAGTAAAAACAGGCTACAATCAAATCTCCTTTTGTGCCATTGGAGAAATGGTCCCATGAAATTACACGGACTGACACAACAAAGTTGAGTTTACCTGCCCATCTGTAAAATAAACAGAATTTGGACCTAAGTTTTAGCCCTAGAGATAAATCTTTTAGTAGTTCTAGACTTCATCCACAGAAAGCTGCAATTTTACTCCCCTAGTCCTCCCAGTGTGTTTGCTTCCCTCTTCCACTTCAACGCTAAAAACATTATTTATCATTTTACTCAAACAAACAGAGCGAGGAGATGTGTCCCAGAGCACCACAAACTCATGAGGAAGGCATGCAGAGGAAGACAAGGGACTCACCCGGGATCCTGGCTTTCCGTCTAAGCCAGATGCTCCCTGTATGGTTAGGTTGGAAGCATGGTTGGTGGGTGTAACACGGATGACAAGAACATGAAATTAGTAAGTAGAACTGATGAACAAATACAACAATTCAAACAACAGATTCTATGGCTATAGGGTTCTGAACTGATTACCACATTGCTACAACTTGTTAGTTAAAAAAACAACAACAACACACAACAATAAATGTCCCCCAGACCCTGACATTTTCATGACATTTCTATCCCACAAATCCTTATTTAAAAATCAGTCTAATGAGGTTTATAAGGTAGACTAAAACGTCTACCACAATAACCTATAATAACCATAAAGTTCTACCTAGGTGCCATTTGGATCATAACAGATGAGTTTTATATAGACTATAAAATTCACAATATATTCATTTCTTTTAACAAATGGCTCAATCTCATTTGATTGAAGAAAAGCTTCATTTTTTTCCTTTTGGAGGCAATCAGGGTTAAGTGACTTGCCCAAGGTCATATAGCTAGTAAGTGTCTGAGACCACATTTAAACTCAAGTCCTTCTGATTTCAGGGCTGGCACCATCTAGCTGTCCCAAGAAAAACTTTGTGTAAAGAGCCAATTATTACATTTCATTATTCTAAAAGATGAAGGGAAACAAAATCTGTTTTTACATGTTAGAATTTTGAGGGGAATGATAAAGGGAATGACTAGATCACGGATTTCGAACTGTCTGTAGTTAGCTTTCATGGGGTCTGAGAATCTGCCTATTTTTATTTGGCCATCTCTAGGGTCAAGGGTAGGGAGAAAGGAAAAAAGGAGCAAAAATTTACATGATAATTTGGTTGCATATTTGAAAGGAAGAGCAAGTTGTGCCTTTGTAGATGTGCAGTTTCATGTGCTATAGTCTTTTTTATTTTACTATGTTATGAAAATGGTTATTTTATTCCATAAATTAAAAACAAATTAAAAAAGAGAACTTGTTTGGGAAAAATACATCTTTATTTTCACTAACTTCTAACTAAAATTTAGCATTTCCTTCAATTATTAAAAAAAAAAATTATTCTGAAGAGTACATAGGCTTCACCAACCTACCAAAGGGGACTAGGAAAAAAAACACAAAACTCCTGGGTTAAACTGTGTCCCTCACTTTTCCCCTCTCCTCTTTTTCTAGTGGGGTTACAATGCGTATCTTTGGTCAGGGGCTTAGATGACACCTGGTAGATTGTATCAGACATGGGTTCACTGTTGAACCATCAAATGTTCACTTTATTTACCACTAGAGGGACTTCTTTGAACAGAGAATGTCTAACAAACAAAATATCTAAATATGAAAGTCTTCTAAATCAAAATCATCCCTAAGTAAAATACATATCAGAGATTGAATGGTAATTATGTCAATTTCCCTCTTTGTTCTTTTAAAAAATGTATGTTTTCTTTGATCTTTGATTACTGCAAGGAATATTCAGCCTGGAATCAATTGGGTAGAATTTAAATTTGGAGCACTTGACAGATTTCCAATGCATGACTCTAAGCACTGTTTTTGACTTGACATGCTAGTAGATTTTAAAGGTTAAGATAGTTATATATGCTCTTTTTACTCATATCATTGATGTGGCTAAGTATTTAAGAAAGATAAGGCACTGGTCTTATTCTTGGCTAGATTGCAGATGAACTAACTCGCATTCCCATCTTATGCCTTCATAATGTAGTTAGTAATGCAAAACTGAAGGGGAAAATCTGATTCTTGCTACAAACAGTACAGATGATGCTACCTACATACATATTTATAGGTATCTGTTCTTACAAAAAATACCGATGGGTAATCCTACTTCTCCCACAGTGATGATAGGAAAATATCTCTTCTCTCTGTAGGCAAGTTGTTTGGGCCACTGCTTTGGAGCAGTAACTAGGCAAATTACTGCAGACCTAGAACTTGAACTTACAGTTGACTGAAAGAAATTATTTTGGGAACTTAATTTAAAAAATGAAAATTCAAGCCAGTCACACACTTTTAAGACACATGGATGTCCTTTCCTAAGAACTATCATCATCTGGGATATTGACAAATTTGAGGAATACTGGCAAAAATTTTTCCGGCATGGAGATAGTCTAAACCTATCTGTAAGACGAATAACATAACCATTCTAGGAGAGATTTTAAAAGAAATGGTCAACTAACAATTGGTTTTTTGGAGAGTTATTATTTGGATCTTTATTTGCAATATAACCCTAAATTGGAAGATTATTTACATTTTTTATCTAATGTGATTAAAATTTAGATAGAGTTCCTTTTTTCTTGTGGTAGTTGTAGAGAGAAGGTTGGTATGAAGCTGGGGAAAGAGAAGGAGTGTAACTTTCATTGTTTGGAAAACTTATTTAAAAATCCCCTTCTTCAAGATCTACCACCACCTTCTGGAATGGTATGTGCAAAACAAACAACATGAAACATTCAGAAGACAATAGGATTAATGTAGGGAGTCACACAGCATTGTCCTCACACCATGAACAATGACCAACTGCAAGCCAGCCAACACTGGGGAGCTACAACGTGTGGCATTGGGGAAGAAAAAGAACTTTCAGAAGTCTTTAAATCTACACTGAATTATAAGAATATTTTTGGAGGAGCCATGCAAAACAATGAATGTGTTGGCTTTAAGAGGGAAGAGGGGGACACCTTCACTTGTATATGAGAGTTGGCATGTATGCAATTGAATGAGGTGGCAAAAGTAACAAAAAATGCAGACTCTGTGACTGAGTTCTGCTCCAAAAGATGATGTTTTCAACAACAGGAATATTGACAACATTCAAGTGCTCCTGAGTAAACCAGAGTTATTGGTTAAAAGAGAAAGACAAGTCTGAGATTTGCACTAAAAATTGAATAGTTTTCTTTACTTACTGGAAGACCAAGGGGTCCTCTGTCACCCTTTTGACCTGGGTCACCCTTCAATCCTTTAAGACCATTTAACCCTGGTTCACCCTAAATGCAAAAGTAAATGCCAATTTTGGTTGCTATTATGGGTGTTTAAAGCTGGGACAGAAGAGAGAGCCAGTCTTAGAAATGGCTGCAAATTGCAGTTTTAAGTAACAGCAGAGGCAAGCTAGAATTATCTTTTATCAATTCAATAGTTATTTATGGGTTTTTTGGAGGGGAGGGAGGATGATTATCAGTGAATTGAAATGTATGATAGAATAAAAGAGCTGGAATTGTTGACATCATCTTCATAGAAGGAAAAAAAATCCTCCTGACTGAATTAATTTAAGGATGGGATTATGTCGCTCCACTTTGCTCACATCTGGAAATGAAATATTTGTATCACACAGCTGTGGCAAAATGCACTGGTAAAAACCAAAGGGGAAGGTGCTGGGGGAGTTTTTGTAACAAAAGCCCATTCTGCTGCAACGGCAAACTGAAATATGCAGGAGAGTCTTAAGGAGGGATACTTTAAACCTTTAAGCACATATATTCACCCAAAGAGGACGATGCCTGATGTTCTGGAAGTCTGAGTCCACTGATTTCATCAAACAATGTTTACCTCAGATGTACAAATGCCTTCTTATGTAACTGAATCAAGATGGTAGAGACTAAGTCTCCAGAATGCCCATTTCCAGTTTCTACTTTCCCATACGTAAAAAAGTTTTTAGAAAAATTTTTATCGTTCATACGTCTAATATTAGAATAAAAGGAGATAGAATGGAAGCTCAATGTGTGTCCTAAAAATCTTAGTGCAGCTTTAATACCTTTAAAGCTAAAGGTCTAATATGATAGCTTTAATTTCATATTTAACATAAATTATTTAATAAATGGAAAATAATGAATTAATAATCAATTATTTAATTGAACATAGCTAGAGCTTTAATAACTCAAAACTGCACTAAGGCTTTTGGGACACCCCATAGAAGTCATTGGTAGAACAAAAACTTGTCAAAGAATCACATTGGAATTGGAAGTCATCTAATCCAACTCAAGAATTTCCTTCTATGACATCCCCCAAAAGAGGTCATTTAGATTTTGTTTTAGGATCTTTAGTTAAAGGAAATTTGCTTCCTCCTGAAAAGGTTCAAACGTTCATTCTGCTTTTTTGTTGTTCAGTCGTTTCAGTCATGTCCGACTCTCTGTGACTCCATTTGTGATTTTCTTGCAAAGATGCTAGAGTGGTTTGCCATTTCCTTCTCCCGTTCATTTGAGAGATGAGGAAACTGAGTCAAATAGAGGTTATATGACTAGCCCTGAATCAGACAGCTGGTGTCTGAAGCTAGATTTGAACTCAGGTCTCCTGACTCCAGCACGGTGCCACACTGATAAATGTTTCAAATTATATTAATTTGCTGTGCTTGTTTTTTTTTACATGGGGGGGGGGGAGATCAGAATTACCTAATCTTTCCATGACATTAGAAAATGAGGATAAGATTTTTCCACTAACAAGCAGTCAACTACAGACAATCCTGGCGCAAAGTTTTTGTGACTTTCATGTGCAGACCAGGAAAAGCCTCAAAAAAAAAAAAAAGGGAAGGTAATATTTCAGACTTATACCTACCATAGTGTCTCTCTGTATGGAAAAGTTTGTGGCTGTTCTCCAAGAGAGGATAAGTTAGTTAAAGGATGGGGCAGTCCAAGGGGAGAAAAAATATGCATTCTGTCCCCATGGCCCTCACTGGTTTAATTTCCCTCACGTCCAACAAGGTGGAATGCCTGTGTTCAGAAAACTCTGTAAAATAACAATTAATGAGAATCTAATAAAAGCTCAGGTAGGCAGAGTCAGAGTGATCATCTAATTTCAATTTGAGCTCCGTAGTCTTGTATATTTTTTAGATCATGAAATCATGCTATTGAGCTCATAATGACAAAGGCAACCTTTCCCATGTGATATTATTCAGTAAATAGCTTTGATTCATGAAAATTGGGAATTAAGTGTGAAGAAGATTTGACTATGAAAAATACCTAGTTTCAGAGGAACATCAAGTCTTAGTAATGCAAATAGAATCCACTGGAGATTACTCATGGATTAGTAGAGTAGAAAATAGCACTTTAAAGAGGGAAGGGATCTTAATTGATAACTTTTTCAGATGATAACTTAAAAAAAAAACTTTTTATATTTGGAGGCACTGAGGGCTAGAAGTGTTATGTCCAGAGTCCTACAGGTAGAACTTGGGTCATCAGGCTATTGTCCAAGATATCATCCAGGCTTATGAGACTTTTCTTCACCATATTCCCAAGACAGCAAATGATCTGTTTCTGTATACTATTCATTCAGTCACTGTGCTCAGAATTTAACACTTTAATACCTTTCTCCCATCTTCGGAGCAGTCTCAGATGTTGGGTACTCTCACTCCTTGAACAATGTCTCATATACATTTGTTTCCCTATGCAGTGCCTTAGTCCAACCTCTAATCACTTCTCTCTTATACAAGTGCAAATAGTGACCTACTTAGGTGGTACAGTGGATAGAGCACTGGGTCTGGAGTCAGGAAGGCCTGAGTTAAAATTCAGCTGCTGAATGAAGTCCAAGGCTTCTCACAAAGTGACATCACTCTCTCCACATTATCTTACATTTTTCCTCTCTCCTTATCTCACACCCACCCTTTCTCATACTCTGTACTCTAGCCAAACTTTAATACACACCAAACCCTAAGTATGGGCTATCCCTGGATTATCCTCCTTAACTTTCTTCCCTTGCTCCCCATTCCCCTGTAGAAATCCTTCCCATCTTTCAAGACTTGATTCAGACATTTCCTTGTCCATTAAGATTATTTAGGTTCCCTCTACCTAGAAATCATCTCTCCTTCCCTGGAGTTTCCATAGCACTTTTGAAACCTTTCATATGTACTTATTCAATACTAGTGTAAATTACATATATTTGTACATGAGGTACTTTGGTGATACGGGGGATAGAATGCTGCGTCCAGAGTTAGGAAGACCTGAGTTCAAATACAGCTGTCTAACTTTGAGCAAGTCGCCATACCTCTGTCTGACTTAGTTTCTCACATTATACAATGATGGCAGCTAGATGGCTTAGTGGATAGACTCAGGAGACCTGAATTCAAATCTAGCCTCTGATATTTCCTAGTTGTGTGACCCTGGGCAAGTCACTTAATCCTGTTTGCCTCAGTTTCCTCATCTGTCAAATGAGCTGGAGAAGGAAATGGCAAACCACTCCAGTCTCTTTGCCAAGAAAACCTCAAATGGAGTCATGAAGAATTGGACATGGCTGTCTCTGTCTCTGTCTCTCTGTCTCTCTGTGTGTCTCTCTCTCTGTTTCTGTCTCTGTCTCTCTCTCTCTTTCTCTCTCTCGTTCTCTCATGCCTGTGGTTACTCTTTTACTCCTCTTCTGCCTACTTTTTTTCTAGATTTTGAGACATCTGTGGAATTCCTTGCCTTTGCAAGGAGTCACAGCATTCTTAGAAACAGGTCTGTCTCTTTCGTTAGGTTTATTGTCAGTTCTCAGTATTCCATAGAGAGGTGAGGCTCCCTGAGGGCACTGGAATTCATCATCTTCACACTGCCTTTCACTGCTAAAGTTCTAATGTTTCCTCTTAACAAAGACAAAGGGCAAAATGAGGTTATCTCTTCTGCAAAGCAGAAGGAGATATTAGTGCCAAGCAGGGTTTCTAGGTGACTGTCTGGTTACACTCTCCATCTCAATGAATATAAAACATACGTGTAATCTCATCAATTGAGGTAGTTGGAATTTGCAAATGGCAGACACTAAAAGTTAAATGGAAATTTAGAACTATGGTAATATCATATTCATAGTGTGATGGAATGAACGTTAGATTTGGAGACAGAGAATCTAGATTCAAATCCCTTCTGTAGTATAATTTATGTGGACTTGGGCTAGTTATTTAAATTCTTGGGTCCTCAATATCTTCATCTGTAAAAGAGGGTGAGTTAGATGATCCTGAAACCCTTCTTAGCTCTAGATCAGTGAGCATATATAAGCTTCAGGAAGCACATATTAATAACAGCCAGTGATTTTTAAAATGTAAGCTAAATTGGTTCTAAAGATAGCATAGTTACAAAGCAACACCTGGGATAGTCTGAAACTTTCATCAGTTCACTGTACGATGGGTTGATTTTTATTATCTCAGTACCATTAATATGAGTTGTGCTTGGAAGAAACGCGAAAGAAGAAATCCATCTCTGGGTGATATCATTTAAATTTGCTGTGAGTCATTCTGCATCATAAGATTTAAACATCTGGATGCTTAAAGGCTTAAAGAATATCACTGGTATTTGACAAATGAATGAGACAGAGACAAACATGCTTGGACCATGCTTCACAATGATGAACAAAGAAATTTAATAGAAAGGAGCCAGACAGATATCTATTTGATTACCTTTGGCCCAGGAAGTCCATGGGGTCCCTGAAAGTAGAGAAGAAACAAACCTCTGATAAAGAACTAGAACACTATTTGCCATTTGTAATCAGAAACAACTTATTAAATATATATATACACAATAGACGACAGGTAATATAAAAACAATATATAATATATTATACATAACATACATAAAACAAGTATAACGGCAACAAAGTGCTTTCTTAAGGATGTACGTAGGGGAAGAGGGTTGGATTAGATTTGAGATGACCTTATAATGTCTCTGTCAGATCTTGAAATTCCATTACAGTAAGAAAATTACTTGTCAATGGGGAAAATGTGTGTGGCTACAGGGAAGAATAGGGCAAATTTAAGAAAGTATTGTCTAGGAATTATTATCGTGCATCTGTTTAATGACCTCAACATTAGAATGTACGTTCCTTGAGAACAGTGACTGGTTATTAGTCATTTCTATACCCCACAGTGCCTAACAGTGTGCCTTACATATACTTCAATTATTTCAGTGAATTCAGCAGCTCATTGATATGGATAATTTATATAACAACGAGGATTTGGGACCATTCATTCCTTCTTAACCTTCTTGATTCTTCCTTGTGTTTTCCCATAAATCTATAATTTAATAACTATATATAATATGATATAACAATCTATAATCACCAACATTGGAGAGACCTTCCTTTTAAATGAATGAATGAACGAAGCATTTATTAAGAAATTATTACATACAGACTATTGTGCTATTTGCTAGGGACACAAATAGAAACGTGAAATACTCCCTGTCCCCAAGGAGCTCATATTCTAAAGGTGTAGACAACACACATGGAAGATTTTAACTGCAAGTCCGATGGAAAGGTCTCATTTTGTGACCATCAGGAGACCACTTGGGTTGTCTATGAGTTGTCTCTCACTCTAACTATATGTCTAACCAACCTCATTCTTGAGTCATTCATTTCTTCAATGTCTCTTACAAAGTTTTTTAGATGCAAGTTATCACAGGTAATATGATACCTACTCCACTGTCCTTTGGGTTGCCTGCAACAGTGATTTGGGGGGATTATGATTTTTCCATGTTCTGTGATTTTCTACTAGTACCAAGAGAAAACTAAGAGATGTTCTAAAAAATTGTGTGTGTGTGAATGTCTCGAAATCATTGGAAACACTGCACAACTTCCCAAATACAACCTAACTCGGTTTCTTTTCTTCTTTTCTGGGCCCCACTTTCCATCCATCTTCAGTGCCTATCTAAGATATATGTACTGGAGAATGGATATTTTCCATTCCATTTTTTTCATAGAGTATTGCATGCTCTCTTTCGATTATGTTTTTCACTGAAGAGGTCCTATGACATTCTGATACTTGATGACAAGCTAACAAGAACATGTAGAATACCTCACCATCTATAGGGAATTCTTCTTCCATTTGAACTCCAGAGGAACACTTTTGATGATTAGAGGCTTGAGAATAAAGTTATTTTGGAGGTTGCTTATTTCTAGGACTTCTTTGGTCCTAAGATATTCATGGTAGATACATGGTTGGTACAGAGTCTTTAAGGTAATTTGCTCTGTCAAATAAAATTTCTTTCTGTACCCAATAGAAAGATCATTCCTTGGTCATCTCACCCTAAAAGACTCATGAAGAATATAAACAAAGACTATCATGAAGATAATTGAAATTTATGCTTCAAAACTGATTGAGTCACAGTAGCAGTAGAGGAATCCTATGAAGAACCTGACAAGGTTTTTAATGCAAAGGCCAAGGGAGGGAAATATGACTGAAAACGTTGCTCAAAATTAAAAAATAAAAAAGACCCAAGCTTCACACTTGCATATTATTAATACTTACTTCAAGAAGGGACACATAAAAAGCACCAAATCATACAAAAAATGAAATTGTATCTAAACTGACTGGCTCCTTTGATGAAAATAATTTCAGAACCAGCTGTCAGTGTTCAGTGAGGGCAAAGGTCAGAATAAATGCTAAATGAGAAGAATAAAGATGAGATGTATTATAACACCTGAAATCTGACCTATTATTACAAGCTGCTTACCCTGAACAAAGGGGAAATGGGTAAAGACACTGACTTTGACTTATTATTTATTACAGGTTTAACTAATGTAAAGCAGTCACTATTACGAGGAGGTCAAAAGAGTCTAGAAACTATTTCAGGGAATACTTGATCTTCTTTGCAGGTGAAGAGACCCGTGAGCCAAGGACAACACTAGTTTGGGATACAGACTTATTATAGAAGAGAATGATAGGTTCGTGGTGGAATTGCCTTACACAAAAACAACAACAACGACAAACAAAACAGGAAAATGTAAAGGGAGAGGGAACAAGTCTTACAACAATAAGGGCTCGTTAGATTTTTGTCGAACTGTTGGAATGACTGAAAAATAACTTATTGAACACCTTCTATGTGCCAAGAATTGTGGTGTATCATTTACCTCTTTCTCTTAAGATCATTACAGGTTGTCCCAAAAGCCTTAGTGCAATTTTAAGCTATTAAAACTTAAAATAATGAGGCAGCTAAGTGCTACAGTGAATAGAGAACCAGCCCTGGAGTCAGGAGGACCTGAGTTCAAATCTGACCTCAGACACTTGATACTTACTAGCTGTGTGACGCTGGGCAAGTCACTTAACACCAATTGGCTCAAAAAAAAAAACCAAACCCAACTTAAAACTATTAAAGCTTTAAACCGCAGTAAAACTTTTTTGGCCAATGAGTGTGTGTGTGTGTGTGTGTGTGTGTGTGTGTGTGTGTGTCCTCTGATAGAATGGAATTCATAAGAACTGTCCAAAAGCTAAAAATTGTGGGATATTTTGTCAATAAGGGGATTGGGGCAGGTGAAAGGTCAGGTTGGGATGGTGTGGAGCATGTCAAAAAGATTGGAAAGTCAGGAGTGGAAAGAAATCTAGAATGTTAGACTTTCATGTACACACTAATAGATCTCTTAGCCTGCAGGGAGAACTATTAATCCTTGTCCAAATCTCTGCCCCACTGGGGAAAAAAAAAGAGAATTTGGGCAGAGGGGTGAATGCAGGCAAATAAATGCCTTCAGTGATTCAGTGATGACCTATCACAGTATCAATTCATCTAATAACTTGCTAAAAAGATCTCACAAGTGAATGAATCAGGCTGCAAAATAACGCATTGTAGAGAAATTGATAAGAAATCCAGAGAGGCTAAGTAAGCATTGGAACAAAACTGTGCCCTTTGAACATTTTGGCTTTTAAAAAATATCTCAAAGGACTCTATTTAGAAAATAGAAGGGGGTAAATAAAATGTTTACATGTAAAATAAGAAAAATTTATCATGCAATGAAATATTGCATGATTATGTGTGGCTTTTTTATTGCAAAAATATGCTCACTTCAGACACACAACTGATAAACAATTTTCCAAAACGGACTTGTTGGTTTATCAGTTGTCTCCACGTTTAACTCAGCTAGGATGTATTTCACAAGAGCCACTGCTAAGAATAGATGAATAGGATACAGTATCATCTCATTTCCTTTTCTCTAAAGCTTTGGGAAGGAGTGTTGACGTGCCAACACCGTAATCACTAGGTTTAATGGGCTAGTAACTATAGTACCCTAAGAAAGCATATGGAGGAGTCACCCGCTACAGAATGAAGTGGTCACTTATGAGATCGAATGATGGTGTCTGGCGGACTCACAGCCTTTCAATCATTTTACCAGCTTTTTTTTTTATTTAGTCAAACATTTATTGAGCTTCTACTATGTTTCAGGCACTGAGTTAAGCACTGGAACACAGTAGAAAGGAAAAGTAACCACAGTTTATCACATAATTATATATATATATGGATATGGATACATATACATACACATTATAATATAGGTGTATATCTACATGTCAACACATATATTTCCCCTCTTCCCACGGAGATCTAGTTGTTAGACATTGCCAGCACACCTTTGGGTAGTATATGTACATGTATAGATATAGAAATATAGTATATAAGCTCATTTATGCATATATATTTGTATATATACAACACACATTATACACACATATATATGCATATACGCACATATATTATATGATCAACTGTGGCCACTTTTATGTATATGTGAGATCCAGTTGTTAAACATTTACCAGCACATTCCTGGATAGTGTGTGTGTGTGTGTGTGTGTATGTACGCACATGCAGACAGAGAGATAGCTATATAGATGTATATTTACATGTACAGTACATATATGTATACATGTTTGTGTTTATGTGTCTACACACACATATATATACATGTACAAACATGTGTGTGTGTGTGTGTGTGTGTGTGTATATATATATATATATGAAAGAGATCTTCTCTGTGGAGCAATAGTAGAGATAGATTTGATTTTTTTTATTGCCTGCCTTACTCCAAACTATATATGAAGCCTATTTACAATAGAAAGCAATTATGTTACATAAACCAAAACCTTTCAGAAATATCACCTGCTGGCCAGAATTATACTAAGGTTATCTCATTGAAGATGAGCAGAAGCCACCCTCAGGAGTGTGCTTCTGAATTGTTTAGGAATTGGATCCCTGGAAAAACAACTTAGCCAGGACACATTTTTAAGTTTAATCTGCGTTGTTAGCTCTTCTCCCTCACTTAAGAAAGTCTAGACAGTCAATTAAACAATGTATCAAGCACAAATGTATAGCTTTTGCTGATTTCCTGAGGTGTAAATTCTCACAGTGAAACTAATAGTCAGCTCTTATCGAAGCAGTGGGACCTAGCTCCAGTAGACCCCTGAACCTGCCTTTTGTCTTTTCACAAGGATTCCATGTCCTTCAAAGTTAATAACTAAGTCAAACATTTGTTTGAGGAAAAGCTACTGTCCTAAGTCTTTGTAGCTCAAAGCACCAACTTAGTTTCTTTCTATATGTTTCTTGGTGAATAAAACAGACATGGGTGGCAATTCTCTCTGGTCAACAAGATGAGCCCAACTGCGTTCAGGATCTCTCTAGTTATAATTCATAAATAAAGCATTAGTTGCTTAAGAAAAAAAAGACTTACCATTGGACCTGGTGGACCATGGGGGCCTGGTGGGCCTGGTGGGCCAATGATCTACATATTAAAAATAAAATGTGTTTATTTCTTTCAGATAAGTTAAACTGAGTGACTCTAGTTTGCTGCTCGCATTATTAGAATAGGGAAAAGGGCCTTGCAGGAAAGTGATGCATTAAATTCTCTATGTTATAGATTCTTTCCACCAAATATCAATTGGTCCAAAAAAGGAAGCAACCAGTTATTAAGAAATATCATAAATGCTACAGCTACTACTCTATTTCCAAACATTACAATGAGCAAAAGCATGGCTCTAGAGAAAACTGAAAGTATGTTCTGCCTTCAAAATTTTACCCACAAGTAATGATGGAAAGTCAGTGATTTTTTTCCTTGGAGTTAGACAGCCCTCTGAAAAATTACTTCCAACCTGTTCTCCTGAGACACCCATTGTACAAGGCTGACAGAAATTTCCTTTACAGTTTGACACACCAAGACATTAGCAGTTCCTACAGTTGTTAAACCATCTGGTGCAGGTCTGGGCTCAGTAAATGGAAGACCTGTTTTTCAATGTTTTATGGACAACCACAGGAATATAACCACAAGGAACTTACAGAGGGTCCCTGAGGCCCCGGTAAACCAGAGTCTCCTTTTTCTCCCTTCACACCATTGGCACCCTACAAAGAACATGAAGAAAAATTCACTTTAGTGTCCATTACCACCAAGTAACTGGGCCCACTTGGGTTAATAGCAATTGCTATAATGAAATGCTACAAAAATGGGTTGGTTATTTTCAGAAGGATCACAAAATTATGTACATTCAGCACACAAATAGTATTGTCTCCTCTCTATGTTTAAACAGCTTGTTGAAACCTCCAAGTTCTCTTGGGACATATCAGTCCAAAAATATAGTAGAGATTTCATTTTTGAATTTTACTCAAAATTTACTTTAACATTTCTCCAAATTGCAAATGAACACCTCACCTCTTAGATTTTCTAAGTAATTTAAATATATTTGCAGACTAGGCTATACTTCTTTTTCTTTTTTGATTAGAAGCTGATCTTCACAATTTGACACTCCCCTACAGGACTAAGTGCCAGATACTGTATGCTAGGTGCTGTGTACACAAAGACAAACACCAAAATAATCCCTTTTCTTAAGCAGCTTCTATATTTTAATTTGATTAGAAATCTCCTTCACTAGATCTTCTTCCAGATCATACCTTCCAATCATGGGCGTCCTTAGGGTTTGTCGTGGTACCTCTTCATTTTCTGCCCATTTAATTATCTCTATGCTGAGGATTCTTTTTTTTTTTTTTTGGAAATTAATTTGTTTTCAGTTTTCAACAATCACTTCTAAAAATTTTAAATTTTCTCCCCCTCCCTCCCCAAGATGGCATGCAATCTTATATGGGTTCTTCACATACATTCTTATTAAACACATTTTCACATTAGTCATGTTGCATAGAAGAATTAAAGAATTTAAATAAATTAAATTAAATTAATTTTTCTCTACATGAGAAAAAAACAAAACAAAACATAACACAAGAGAAAATAGTCTGCTTCATTCTGCATTCTGACTCTATAGTACTTTCTCTGAATGTGGATGGCATTTTGCCCCAAGAGTCCTTGGAAATGTTTTAGGTCCTTGCATTGCTGTGAATGTCTTAGTCTATCAGAAATAGTCCTTGTACACTGTGGTTGTTACTGTGCATAATGTTCTCCTGGCTCTGCTCACTTCACTCAGCGTCAGTTCATATAAGTCTATCCAGGTATTTCTGAAGTCTACTTGGTCATTTCTTACAGCACAATAGTATTCCATTGTGTTCATATACCACAACTTGTTCAGCCATTCCCCAATTGATGGACATCCCCCTGATTTCCAGTTCTTGGACACCACAAAAAGAGCTGCCATAAATACTTTTGTACATGTGGGTTATACTGACGATTCTTAAATCTACCTATCCATCCCCTGCCTCTCTGCTGACCTCCATTCTAGCATCTCAAGCTGCCTTTCAGACATCTCGAACTGGATGTCTGTCCAATAGACTAAAACTAAGCATGTTCAAAACTAAACTCATTATCTTTCCCCCTAAACTCTCCTCCCCTCTCTTAACTTCCTTAATACCGTCAAAGGCAACACCATCCTCCCAGTCCCACAGACTCACAAGCTAGATGTCATACTCAACTCCTGTCTCTCCCTCCCCTCCCCCATATCCAATCTGTTGCCAAGACCTTGCAATCACCTTTGCAATGTCTCTCAAATACACCTTCTTTTCTCCTCTGATACCACCATCACTGTGGTGCAAGACCTCCTTAACTCATTCTTGGACAATTGCTAAAGTCTGCTGGTGGGTCTTCTTAAACCTTATTCCATATCACATACTCTTTAATTCAGTGACAAAGGTCTCCCTGCTGTTTGTTTCTTGAACAGGACACTATCTCCCAGCCCTGGACACTCTCTGGCTGTCTCTCATACCTGCAATGCCGTCCCTTCTCATCTCTACTAACTAGCTTCTCTGGTTTCCTTTAAGTCTCATCTAAATTCCCATCTTCTCCAGGAAGTCTTGCACAACCTCTCTTAATTTTAATGTCTTCCTCGTTAATTATTTTCTCCTTATCTTGAATATAGCTTATTTACTTAAACTGTGGTCTCCTTAAGGACGGGACTGTATTTTGTCTCTTTTTGTATCCCCAGTTCTTAGCACTATGCTTGGTATATAGTAGGTATTTAATAATTTTTTTTGACTAAAATAAAAACCTCCATCAACTCTTATCAGTGGCAGTCACTCCACTATTAATTGCACATCAAATATAAACTCCATTTATCCCCTGATGAAAAGGATTTTGCCCAAATTACCACTGCTTATTTGACAAGCATTTCACGGGGAAAATAGAAGAGAAGTCTCCCATAAACTTCAATTTTACATCTACTTTTCCTATAAATTAGTACACATAAATTCTCAGCAAGGGTTTGTTTGTTTTAACATACCCACAAACAGGGTACAAAGATGTTCTCTCTGCCTCCCACTCCCATTATTAGATACTTTTTAAAAAAACTGGTTCTTTTTATGCTTCTAGTGGACTTCCTGACATCTATTTATTGAGTTTCCATAAGGACTAATTAACAGGAATGTGGCCAAGCAAGGTTTTTCATTATTTCCTCCAATGAACATGATTTAGAAAAAATGAGAGGTGGTATTCTCTCATCAGTTCTTTGGATTCCTACAGAAAGTCAGCATGGCACAGTGCTAGTCTTAGAGTCCAGAGAAATTGGTTTCAAATTCCACCTGAGACACTAGGCATGAAAGTTTGTTATGAAATCAATGAATTTCAGTTTGCTTATCTGTAAAATGGGTATAATAATAGCAACTATCTCAGCAAGTTGATGACAGGATCAAGTGAAAGAATATACGGTAAAGTACTTTGCAAGCTTATAGTCTGAACTCCCCTCAGAGGGGAAGTGACCTTGGAGTTGATAGACAGGCAACCCCCAACATTCTGGTGAGTTCTGCCTGTCCAAAGGTTTCTACAGTTACTCCTCCCACCCACAGCCACCCTGTTTTGGAGTGTTATTATCATTACAGATGTCTGAGTACTGGGGTAATAAATCAACACTCCCATCCTTGTTGCCCATCATTCTGATTCTGAAGCTAACAAATCATCTTTGCTAGTGATCTGAAATTTCCTGGAGGTATATATACTCACCGGTAATCCAGGAAGGCCAATTCCTCCCTTTTCACCTGGCTGACCTGAATCCCCCACGTCTCCCTTTGAGCCTTTAGGACCCTAAAACATATAACAAATCATACGGACACCTGTTAGTCAGATTTGGGGGTAGGCATATTTCCAGAACAGCTGCCTCAACAGGCAGGTGAACAAAGACCTTTTCTTCTCCCTCAACACTGGAATGATTGTAACGATTATGATTTTGAACAGTCATATCCAGACCCCAGTAAAATTGCAAAGGCATGGGATCCTAGAATGTCAGAGCTGGCATGTACCTTAGAGACCATCTAATCCGCCTTTCTCATTATACAGGGGAAGAAACTGTGAGAACCAGAGAGAAGTGACTTGCCTGGGGTCACACAGCTAGATCATACCTTTATTACTCCCACTGCAGAAAGCCCATAAAGTACATCAAAACTGCGTTTCTCATTTAAAGGAAGACACAAAAGTGTTTTGTTCATTCCAGTGAAATAGGGAAAACATGGCATGGGGTGGTGACGGTCTGTGCCCTGATGTTTTACTTCATCATTCAAACTTGGCCCTGTCACCCTTTCTGGGAGTAAAGTACTCAGATTAAAGTTCAACAGCATAAGTTAGATTTGTTATAAAAGTGGATACAAGACTAGGAATTGGACCTGTGATTTCAATAGAAGATGAAGAAACTCCCTCTCAAGACAAGTTGTCAATTCTCTGCAACACATAGTCTTACAGAGTCACCTAGAGTGCTATGATGCTACATAACTTTCCATGGTCAGATAGCCAGTGTATTTCAGAAGTAGGCTTTGAATTCTGCTCTTTCTGGCTCCAAAGCCACCATCTACAAACTACATCATCACATGGCCTTTCATAAAACTGTATGCCAATTCAAAATTAAAGATCAAACACGTCTTTTTTTTTTCTTTCTTGTTGTGGATGTTCAGTTGTGTCTGATTCTTCATGACTCCATTTGAGGTTTTCTTGGCAAAGACGCTGGATTGCTTGCCATGGCCTTCTCCGGCTCATTTCACAAGTGAGGAAACTGAGGAAGATAAGGTTAAGTGATTCATCCAGGGTCACACAGCTAATAAGTTTCTGAGATCATATTTGAATTTATGAAGATGAGTGTTCCTGACTCCAGGCTTGGCACTCTCTCCACTGTGCCACCCAACTGAGGTTTTTGGTTTTTTTTAAGTACAAGTAAATATTGTTGATATTATTCATTGAAACAATCAGTTCCTCTTGTGACTATAAAGTTTACTAAGCCCCAAATGCTTGATGATGTTTCACATTTGTTATTAATGCTCCTCCTAAAAGTTTTTTTTCAGAACACTTATCTGATTTTATCCTCTTCACAATCCTTTGAAGAGGCAGTACATCCATTATTATATCCATTTTATATCTAAGAAATGGATGTTTGTCTTGCATTATACTGAGAGGATCATTGGATCACAACTTCAGATGATCAGTGAAGCGATTTCCATTGGGAAAGAATTGTCATCAACAAAATGTCTCTGGTTGAGTCCTGATCAGACTAGAGATGACGTGGCCAGAAGGAACAATTCATTTCCTTTCAGGAAGCATCACAGATGATCTACCTTAATCTCTGAAACTACATAATAGTGTCCTTCTCTAGTGTCCTTTTCTGTCCTTATTCTTTATCTGGCTTTATAACACTTGGTACAGAGCCGTGCATGTAATTTAATAAATTGTCATGAATGAATCAACAACTAGGAAGGAATCCATTGGACCAGTATTTTCACAGTTTATGGATCAGTCTGATCTTAATTATATCCAGAAATCTTATAGAGTGACTTCACTTAGTGAGACTGAAGAATAGAAACACTTTATAAATATTTGTAAATAAATTACAAATAGGAACAGATTCCTGTATAGACTGTAGAACAGCCAAGTTATCATACTGAGGTGGTATTACCTTTGCCAGTATATCTCTGTATCTATCCTTGGTAATTATTGAAAATAAAGATCATTGATACCATGAGTTTTTGTTTTGTTTTTATGTAGATTTGTGATTTCATTTATGTAGGGAAATACTAGTGAGGAAATTTCTTTTACTGAAAGCAGCTAGGTGGTGCAATAGATAGATAGATGGAGTGCTGGACCTGGAGTCAGGAAGACCTGAGTTCAAATCAGATCTCAGGCATTTACCAGCTCTGTAACCTCGAGCAAGTGACTTAACCTCTCTCTGCCCCAGTTTTCTCATCTGTAAAATGGTCATAATAATAGTACCAGGGTTTTTATAATGATAACAGGGAAGCAAAACACAAGGGTTTAAGCATTAATATAGCACCTACTATGTGCAGGCACCATGATAAGTTCTTTATAAATATTTCATTTGATCTTCACAATAATGATAAAATGAAATAAAATTTGTAGAGTGCTTTATAAACACCATATAAATGTTAAGTATTGTTATTCTCATTATCAGTTAGAGAAGCAACTGCTGTTGCTTATAGTCTGCAAGAGTTTCCAAGGACCACTGAACGGTTGCATGATTTGTTCAAGGTTATACAATTAACACGTGTTGGGTGTAAGACTCAAACCTCTGAATGCCTGAATCTGAGGCCAGCTTCCTATCCACCATGGACCTCTCATTGTAAGATGCAATGAAGTCATCCTCAAGATAAAAATCTCTTCTGAGGCTAGTTGAAATAGGGGCACAGTCCTTTTGAAAAATCAAATAGGATGTGACAAGGCAGTAAGGCATAATAAGGAATGAGTGTTGCCCTTGAAGTGTGAAGTCCTGGGTTTTAATCCACGATTTGATACTTGTGACTACAGGTAAGTCACCAACCCTCTTTGAGATTCAATTTTCTCATCTGTTAAATGGAGATAATATGCTCCACTGAAAAAGACCCTGGAATGGAAAAGAGAAGAACTGGGTTCTACCAGTGAGCTTTGTGACCTGGGACAACTCCTTTCTACCTTCTCTGCTTCATATCCACATGTTCCATGTTTCATTCGAGCTAAATAAGAGGGTTAGACTGGATAATTTCATGATTTCACTCAGCTCAAAGGCTACATGACATATATAACTTATTATGAACATTATTGTTAAAAGATACTAGTTTGTGGTCTGTAAATGGCACCCAGACTATATACTGAGGACCATTGGCATAGAGCATCTTAAAAAATCATTTCTTCCTTAATTCAATGCCGAATGAAAAGTTTGTTCAAATGATATGGCATCTAAATCTTGACATGTTATTCTGTATTTTTTAACTTTGATCCAAGGTCAGCCTATTTCATAAGATTGTTGAGGCCAAATTGGGAATAACAGGTATAAAAACATTAATGCAAAATTGTTATTCAAGTACAAAGTGATATTGATATCATAGAAAGAAAGCATGGTGTAGTGGTTAGAACACCTCAGTTCAAATACCATTCCTGACAATTATTAGTTACGTGGTCAAGGATAAGTTATTTAATCTCTAAGCTGGGGTTTCTTCATATATAAATGGGAAATAAGTAATATCTGTTCTGTCTGCCTCATAGAATTACATGATTCCATACATGATTTTTCAGCAAACATTTAAGTACTATAGAGAGAGACTATTATTACAAAAAACAATTTACATAGTATAACCATGATTATGTTTAATGCTAAATCATCAAGTAAAAGTTATATTTTTCTGAAATCAAATGTGATCTCTGAAATGAAAGATGATTGATTTAAAATTATGACTGGAATAAATATTTTCAAATCATTTGTCAAACTATGTGATGTTCATGGACCAATTTTTACATCTCTTAAACTCCTGTCCTATAATAAAAATAGAAGTAATGATGCCATAGCAACAGCATAGATGATATACTTGGGATATACCTGTTCACCATCAACTCCTGGTGTTCCCGGAGATCCTGGCTCACCCTGTTAAAAGGGAAAAATAAACAGAATTTCTTGGTCTCCATTCATCATTTGCTTCTCTAAGTAACAACACACTCTTACCCATCAGAAGAAATAAATCAGAATTATCCAAATCAGAACCGAATAAGAAATGCTGACATCATAGCACATGTTGAACTTGGGAAACGGGTGATTTCCAAAATTAGTCACTTCAGTACTTGTATATAGTAGCTATGGCCCAATGCTATGGTTGTGACAATTGAACTTGGCAAAATGTCTACAATAAGAATAAACTCATCAGGGGAATTTAAAGGCAGGTCAAGCCATGCCCTGCAGCAAAAATCTATAAGCCTGAGTTAAGTCATTTTAATTCCAAAATCCTCTATACTCTCTCAGTAACCAAGGGTTGGAATAAAGTCAAGTACTGAAAATTTCCCAAAGCATAACAAGCAATGCTTCTTGAATTTACAGCTCTATTTTAATTGGCACAGTTTTCCTTTGTTTTAAGACTGTCTCTCTCCTCCAGGCTGGAAGTACAATAGCCAGCCACCGACAGGCATGGAAACTTTGACTTGCTCTCTTTCTTTCCCAGGATGACTCTCCCTAACTTAGATAACCTGACATCCTTGCTTCCCTTACCTGAGGGTTTACCATAATGGTGTCAGACTCAGTGCCCTTAGCCTACTGCAGCTCAGAACTCCAGAGCTCAAAGAACCCACCAGCCTCAGTCTTAGCCTCTCTAATAGCGACTATCAAAGGAAAGCACCATGCTCAAAACTGGCACTGTTTTAAACACTGATTGAAAAATGATAACCAGTGTGAATATGTTGTGGTTTAAGAGTTATGATTATTGCAGAATATAATAAATCAAAGAGCATCTGATTATAAAATTACTTCTAGGTAAATTTAATATCCTACACCATACTAGGAAGGAGCTACTTTTTATAGTTCACATTGTGATAGAATTTCTTGATTTACTTTATGCTACTAGTATAATGATTTATATTTTTTAATTGAAGTATTAAAAACATTAACTTGTGCTACAGACACCAGACCAAAGTTTATTTAATTTATAGACATCTGGCCATATTTCACTTGGAAAGACAATAAGCCAACAGATTTCATAAAAGATCTGATAATATTTATTACAGAGGTAGTGTTTATGTGAAAAACAATTTCATAGGCTGTCCAAACTTTATATGTTTTAGGGGAGATGCTTTGATATGCTATATATGTTTGAATCTATATCATAAGATATCATCTATTAAATCCTATGGACCAGATTCTCTGTCAATTTTCCACAACTATTTATAAGTGAACTTTTTAGAGCTTGATTGAGCTGCCAAACAAACTATTTTTCAAGGAAGTGGGCTCAAGTTTGTATTCTGTAGAAAGATTTGGTGTGATGAATAAGAAACCACAACATGAAATGACTAAAGTTGTTCTCATTGGTTGAAAAACAAAAGAAAACCAAACTGAGTTTTGTGGACTACAACATAATTTGATAGCTTTCCAAGGCTTATTTGAGAAGATATGAAATTGAACATATGAAATCCATATGGTGAAAAAAGAGCTTTCTTATTTTGCTATTCTTTCCAAACTGTACCAAAGTACAGTTGTACAGAAATGGCAAGGAATACTGGAACAAGGGGAACTGGTCAGGTCCTAGATTTGCCCACTGCCTAGATGGCATTCAATGCCATCACCGTGGGCTGGATAATGATTGTTTTTCTAGATTTTTACCCCTTTAAATGTTTAACCCCATATGTTTACAGGAAAATGCAATCCACATGTATGAATTCATTGACCCTTCACTCACCAGAATATTGTAATTTGATGTTCAAGAATTCAGAAAGTACTATTTTGCCAAGAAACAAAATACTGAATGAGACCACAAAGGATTGCAATTTAGTTGAACACCAAAGTGGAAGTGGTTACTAAGCTTGACCAAATTATTTCACTACTTCCAGTGCAACATATGAAATCTTTTTGAAACTTTTGGAAATCTGTATCCAATAGATGTAAGGTGTTCAGCTATAAGTGCCTTTATATGTCCTATCTACCACATCACCATCATAACAGCCCTTGCCATGTACTGTATCCCATGGCAAATCTGCTTTTAAACACACAGAGAAAGCATCATACTCTTGATGATGGGAGAGTCTATCAAGTAGAAAGCCTTTAAGTGCAAAAACAAATGCTGTATTTTTTAAGTTGTTTGAATGATCACAATCAATTTAATGATAATTAAGAAGACACAACCAGAATCTTGTACATCCAGAGTCGATACTTTCTTAAAATGTCAGATTCATACTGTAGTTCATTGATTAATTTCACCCCTCCTGAGTGGTTGTGTCTGTCTACCAAAACTACTAACCTTCAAGGATCCTCCTATCTACGTTGGGGAACTATGCATGGCTACATGTACATATTGCTAATGGAAACAAGTAAAATAAAAGATAACCTTTGGTCCCTGCAGTCCTTGTGGTCCAGGAGGTCCTGGGGGTCCCTAAATTGAGAAAGAAAAATAGATATTAAAAATGAAAGCAGGATTAGGTACCAAAACTACTCCCAAAAATAGTCAGTACACAAATACTACACACAAAAACAATGATTACGATAAAAACTGATTTATAGCTTGGAATAATCCTACCGGGCATTAACAGATCACTAAGTTAGGAGAACTCAGATAATTTCATATGTTAATGATCAACGCAAACATTTAGGTCAAAGTAGCAATGGGAATTCTTTGGCAATGGAGGTTTGCTGCTACATCCTTGTATTCATTCTTTTAGGACACTAAGCCTATAAATATTTACTTTTCTGGATGTTCTCTCCCTCTAAGCCAGATTTTATAAAAATTTAAGGTCATAGCTGTGATACTTAATAATAAGCATCCATCAGCTTCATCTCATAATGTAATCTTGATGTTTTAACTCTGTTTTCTTTTATAAGCTAAAAGTGACAGAGACTTCTTTTTTTCTATCATAAGATAGAATTTAGCATAATTCAACCAGGGCTAGCATGATGTAGGAATTTATTACTGTGAGGAAACCCAGAAATAAATATCAGGAAATGAGAAAGCTAGAGGAGTACTGTTATGACCAACATGCAATCATACAAAAGAGACACATTTATGAACTGGAGGAAAGCATGCAATAGGAATTACCGTGACAGTTAAGGTAGTAATCCTCTGTTGGAAAAATGCATCAACAAAAGACAACGTTACCAATGTAGCACACTGAAATATACGACTACATTTGCTTAATAATGAGCTCTTCTGAGGATGTAGAGAAAGATGAGTATGTTCTGCATCACCAAATGTCTATTATTAGACATTTTAAACTGGATGAGTAGACATCTCAAATTTATCATCTCCCAAACAGCACTCACCATCTTTCCCCCCAAATCCTTCCTTGTCTGAATTTCTCCATTACTGTTGAGGGCATCACCACTCTCATAATCACCCAAGCTTGTAGAACCTCAGTATCACCTTTAATTCCTTAGTCCCATTCACACATACACAATCTGTTTCCAAGTCTTGTAATTTCTTTCCCGTTAACATCTCTCACATTTATCCCCTTTATGAAACAGTCACTACTCCAACTCAGGTTCTCATCACCTCTCATCTGAACTATTACAATAGCCTCCCACTTGTTCTCCCTAAGTTTTTCTTTACATCAATCCTCTTCCTCACAGCTGCTAGTGGTTTTCCTCAAATATAGGTCTGACCAATTCATGCCCCTCCCCCCAACTCAATAAATTCCATTGACTCCTTATTACCTCTAGAATTAAATATAAAACTATTTGCTTGGCATTAAAAGCCATTCACAACCTAATGCTAATATTTTCACTCCTTCAACAACCACTCCTTTGTCTCTACAGTTTTATGTTTTGGTAACTTAAAGACTGAACCAAAACTTTTAGAAAACCCTAGATTTATCTTATATATACTAATTCATGCAGATGTTATGTCTCCCACTAGAGAACAAACAAAAACAAAAATCAAGGGAAATAGTTAAATGTGAAAAACCAACAGGACTATGGAGGAGGGATAGTGTCCAGAGAGAAAAAGGAATAGGAATTTTTACCATCAGATCCTCCCTCTGACACACATCACTTACTTTCTTGGTGTACCTACATGCTTTCTAAGAATAGGGGTTAATATGTTTTGGCAAGAAGAATTCTGTAATTGGGAGTTTCTATATTGATGAAAATCACAGGTTTATAACAAAAAATATTTAATATGAAAACGCTGTGTGTGTTTCAGATGCAAGGGAGCAGTGGTTATTTTCTGCCTTTAAAAATACATATGGAAGTTTGTTATTACAACCACCAATATGGTAGAACCTTGCCATTTACTGTGTTTCTTTCTAGAGAATCTTGCAAATAGGGAATTCCATTTGTGCTGTATTATAATGATCATCAATGCCCATTTTCTTTCCTCTTGGGTCTTCTGGGTACCTTGATTAGGGGGTATGAATTAATACTGTAAAGCTGCCACATACTGATTATAACAGTACGGAGAGAGGACAGTAACAAAGCATAATTATGCTATTTGAGGAGGCAGCGTGGGTTGGTATGGCTCACTGTGAATATTTAAGCCTGCAAATCACAACTCCAAGAGGATTGATTGTTTCCTGTAATAGCTTTATTGAGTCTGCTTCCTCTTCAAAAGTTCTGAAGAAAACCACTTGGGAGAAAACTCTTCAGTGGCTATGCTTGCTATCAGAATAACTGTATTTCTTCATCTCTAAAACCCCAGCTTAGAGGACCCAGAAGATCTATTGATTCTCATTATTTTAAAAATCCATCCTGGAATCTTACACTTTGCTGAGACCTGGGGTTTGCTTTCTAGTGTTTATCTGGAGGACCTGTAAATGTCATTTTTGGAGAAAATAAAACACCTTTCTTTGCTCCAAATTTCCCATTTGCATCTCAGAATTTCAGGAAACTTACAAATATCATTGTTTTTAAAAGCTTAAAATTCTCTTTCTTGATTTTGATAGTTAACTGAAAAATAGCTGTGGTGTAGTAAGTATACCGAAAGAACCAAACTTTGAATCATGAGGATCTGAGTTCAAGTCCTGTTTTTGACACTTTTTCACCATGCCACCCTTCGGATACCTCTCCAAGAATAATACAGGGGGTCCTAAAAAGTCTTACTACAGTTGTAAGTGATTAAGGCTTGAAATTGCACTTAGATTTTTGGGATACATTGGATAAGTGGCAGAACAAGCATTGTTATATAGGAAGTTTCATCACCACGGATTTCCTATAAAATAAAATTACAGGTACAGTCCAAATGAACTATACATGGCACAGGATGTAGGCCAGTCATGTAGTAAAAGCGAAGGGTATCCCACATACTCCCTTGGTATCTAGGTAATATCAAGGTATATAGAATAAACCCCTTAAGCCATGGGAAAGTCCTCTCTGGGCAATTTCTGGAAGGATATGGACAAGAGTCAAGCACATTGAGAGGGCAATGGATAGATTGCAGTCTACATTGCTGGAAGGAGTAAAAATATTGATGAGATCTCAGATTCATCAAAGCAGTACTTAATTAAGCAACTCTAACAAGTCCCTCAGTGACATCATCCCTACAATAAAATTGATTGTGTTCATTTCAGCCTTAATCAAAAACATGACAGGTGATTAAACCTATACATCTTTAAGATAGAAAGCAGCTGTAATTAAGAATTCAGTTAAAAGAAAAACAAACACAAGATCCCAGCAAGTATGGGAATGGACAATGCTGATAATTCTGGAGGAGGCTATTCTAGGAAAGAGCTATCTGGACTGGTTTTGTAGATAATCGGGGCACAATTATTTTAAATGACCGTTTTTTGTTTATTTGGTTTATTTCAAAGAAGCAATCAGAAAACGAGAGAGAGGCAGAGAAATAGAGAGAGACAGAGAGAGAGAAAGTTCCCTGTGAGCATACTTCAAAATGTTACAAACAAGAAAACATGGAATCCAAATCAAAGGGTGGTGAGGATCCTGGAGAAATAATCTGGTCTATCTGCCTTTAGTAATATACAAAATCAGGAAGATGAACAGGGAGCACATATAAATCATATTTTCTACCCAAACTTGAGATTATTTTTCTTAACTTTCATGAAATTGGTATTTCTCTCTTTTGAACAGTTTTATGAGTTGCCAAATGAATAATATACCTGCTAATCTGAAAATGATGCTTGTAGAAGCTGATGCTAACAACTGAAACAGCTAACAGATTGCCTCTAAAAGGGCAATGTAGTTACATTTACATTCTCTTGGATAGGTTTGAAACATAGGAAGGGTAATTTACTGTTCACCCTGCTAATTTACAGGACAAACGACTACCCATGAAGCCAGCTTCCTGGGTCTGCTGTTTTTATGGTCACCTGGAAGTGCCTGCATACAACCACACAGTGCTATCCTAACACCTGCACTGAAAGGCACATTTTGTATCTAGTCCTGTAAAGCTGAAGATACATAAACCCAGCAGGGTTCTCTCTTGAACTCTGGTAGTAATTTGAAAATCATGACTTTCAGTAGTGATAGAATAAGAAGTCTTGTTCTCTCCAGTGAGACATGAAATGAAATGGGAAGCATGAACTACAGCGAATATAAATTGGCTTGAGCCAGCCAGGCTGTTTGGTAATTTATTGCCCAAGAACTCCCACATGAAGCCCTTTGGAATCAAAGGCTGTTTTGTCCCCCATGTCCCATAATGATGCCAGATTGAAATTACCTATCACTGATTCTGCCTTACACCTGAAGAAGAGGTACAGTTTATGAGAAATATTAAAGCTTAAGTTAGGAAGCAGAAGGTTTTTTATTGCTAATTGCTTCAAACTTAACTGCCTGGCAAATTAAAATGAAAACAAATGTCTCATGAAATGCAGGCTATGGAATGAAGAGACGTAGAATCATTTGGGTCTATATGATCAGTGTGGTGCCTTATAAATATACCATATCTTGTACATTATTCAATAATAGCTAGCATTTATAGAGTGCCTCAAAGGTTGCCTCGTATTGTACATATGAACTCATTTGATCCTCACAACACTCTATAAGGGAGGTGCTATTTTTATTGCTACTTTACTGATGAGGAAACTGAGGCACAGAGAGGTTAAATGACTTGCCCATGATCACACAGCTAGGGAATGTTGGAAGTAGGATTCAAACTCAGATCTGACTACCTGCTAGGTAGTTCTATCTGTTCTATCTGCTAGCTACTTGCTTTTGAAGGACATGTGATGTGACACTCTTCACTTATGTGTGTAAATTATAATCTATTCATGCCTTCTCATCCCAAAGTTCTTTTTAAAACCTCTCCATAATTTCTCTGTGGAGGAGATTTCCAACATATTAGTGGTTTGCTAGGTCTTTTACTCTTCCCAGAATACCAGAGTGACATGTGGGCTGGCCATCTATTGCCCTCGCTCTTGTCATGCCCCTTTCTAGTCATGCATGTCCTTGATGGTATCTCATATGCTCTTTGTGCATGTAGGACATTGCTGGAAATGGATTGGAGTCTATCTACCCTACATCTTTCTCCATTGTCATTTGGATTATCCCAAATTTTGCTTCTTTGGTACATAATCATATAAAGTCACCACAAATATTTGCTATTCTCTGTGCCATCTTGTGTCTCTGTTGCTGACAAATGCGAGCTAGAATTCTTAATTTCTGCCAAGGCTTAACTTAGATGCCTTCTATAACAAAGGTTATGACAACCAAACAAAAACTGTGGACATTTATACTGAGCTAGAAAGACTTGAATTATGGTCCAGATTGCTGGGCTGCTATCCTAGGACCAACTTAGCTATGCATGAAGAGTCTGTCAGTAAATTGGCCAACAAATAATAAAATTTTGGAGCCTGCTAAGTCCTGCAATAGGTACAAGTAAAAAAAAATTAACCTCAGTTCTGTGTTGATAATGGAGTAACGAAAAAGGAGGCAGAGAGCACTATGTTCTAGCCAATCTCAACTCTTAGCAATTGCTGAAATTAATATTTCATTCCCCACCTCTCTTTATCCATTCAAGTGGCTCATATTCCTCTGATATTACTATTTCTCAATGTTTCTTCCTTCACTCCAGTCTCTGAGTGTGCATAGAGGAGCCAAGGCCAACCCTTTGACATATCCCTTTGATCCCATCCTTCCTGTCTTCTCTAGAAGATTGGTCCCGACATTATCCTTACCTTTAATTTCCAGTCCCTTCCTATCTCCTCCCTCTTTCCTAGATACCTACAAACATAACCAAATCTCTCCCATCTTAAGAAACAAAAACAAAACATATTTAAGTTCTTCCATACCTACCAACTGACAGCCTACAATCTCGCCTCCCTTTTTCAGCTAAATTCCTTGGAAAGACTGACTACAATCTGGTGTCCCTATTTCTCTCACTCTTTTCTAAACACCGTGTAATTTGACCTCATCATTCAGATGAAATTGTTCTTTCCCAAATTACCAGCATTCTTATAATTGCCAAACTGAATGATATTTTTTCATTCCTTGATGAATCAATAAACATTTACTAAGCACCTACTATGTGCCAGGCACTCTGCTAAAGGCTGAAAGAAGTAATGGTAGCTAACATTTATATAGTGCACACTGTATGCCAAGCACCAGTATTATCATATAATTTAATCCTCACAACCCTGGGAAGTAGGTGCTATTATAATCCTCATCTGACAGCTGAGAAAACTGAGGCAGATAGAGGTTAAGGGACTTGGACAGGTTCAGAGAGATAGTAAGTGTCTAAGGCTGGATTTGAATTCAGGTCTTTCTGACTCCAGACCCAGAATTCTACATGCTGCGCTTCCTAGCTGTCTAACATCCTTCTTGACTTCTCTGAAATATTTGACACTCTTTAATCACTTTCCCTCTACATGTTTTCATGACTCTGCCCTCTGGGTTTTTCTTCTATCGATCTGACCACTCCTCAGTCTCTTTTGCTATATCTTCTTCCAGGTTTTTTACACCAACTTTGGTTGTCCCCAAAGACTCTGTCCTGGACCCTCTTATCTTTTCTTTCTATATTCTTTCACTTGGTGATCTCATCAGTTTTGTGGGTTCAGTTATAATCTTTAAGCAGAGGCAGGTAGGTGGTGCAGGATAGAGCACCAGTGCAGGAGTCAGGAGGACCTGAGTTCAGATCTCACCTCAGACACGACACTCACTAGCTATGTGACCTTGGGCAAGTCACTTAACCCCAATTGCCTCATCCTGGGTCATCTCCAGTCATCTTGTTGAATATCTGGTCACTGGATGCAGATGGCTCTGGAGGAGAAGTGAGGCTGGTGACCTGCGCCTCACTCAAAACAAAGTCAAGTGCAAATCATGTCATTATTTCTCTGATGGCATGGTCTTCTTTGGCAACGAAGGACGAACATACACACACACACACACACACACACACACACACACACACACACATAATCTGTATGCAGATTTATTTATGATTCAGTCCCAATCTCTCTCCTGACCTCCTGTGCCACATCACCAACCAACTACCTGTTGAACATTTTGAACTCAATGTTCCATAGGCATCTCAAACTCATCATGTCTCCCTTTTTCTGAATTTCCCTATTACTGTCAAGGGCACCACCATATTCTAGTCACTCAGGTTCATAATCTCAATGGTCTTAGCTTCTTTCTCTCATCCCACATATCTGATCAGTGACCAAACCTTGTAATTAGATACAATACTCAATCACTAATTAATAAACAGTACCAATTAAAACAATAATTATACACATAATTAATAATATTAATGATATAATTCTCAATTGCTAATTAATAAATAAAGTGAATAACACTAATAAATAATAAAATAAATATTTTACACTACACACATACTATAGATACGCATATACAAGTACGTAGAGGAAAATCAGATTGGAAAGCTGGGGCTTGGTAACAGCAGGAATGATGTTCATATCTATTCTCCGTGTTCTTTGGGATCCTAAATCAAATTGTTGACGATATATATTGCGTATTAACATGCTAAAGCAACATTTTCTCAAACCTTAAACATGTTTCCCTTTGTATTTTTCACATATATAACAAACAGAAAAGGTATTTTTAAAAGCTGGAAAAAAAATAAGGTTGAACTAAGAAGTAGATGTTTCTGCAAAACCTACTAGGGTTTTATTTGTTAAAATCAGTTATATGATCAATAAAGGTCTTCTAGGTATTTTTCTTACCTTGTCAGGTAATGCTAATAAAGTCACGTGCTCACAAATTAATGTAGAAAGGAATACATTAACAGGGCAAGACAAAATTGAGTCAAGCTTCAAGCAGAGAAGGCCATCACCAGAGCTATTATGCATTTGGTGATTGAGCAGTCTTTCACTCAAATAATAAGAATTTTGTAACCCTCATTTGTGCGTAGGTCTATCCTGTGGATAAGAGAGACACAATTTACTCGAGATGACCCAACTAATTTACATTCAACACCAAGGGAACAATTAAGTGTTAAATCATATGGTGGTAACTCTAAGGGCAGAAGAGGAATGGAAGTCAGTGTGGGCGAGAGTAGGTAAAGGCATCAAGGAAGAGAGAGGAATTTAATTCAGCTTTGAAGGATAGGAAGGATTCATACAAATGAAAACGATGAGGAAGAAACAGCAGAAGCAAACACACAGAGATGGTGGGAATTGACACAGCGTTTATGGGAGACAAAGTGGAGAGTAATCTGACTTGCAAGTGGGGTGTATTGGAAAGAAGGGTGAAATATAATGTAGTAGGTAGGATTCCTGAAGAGATTTGATGAAAATCATGGAAGGCCTTAAAACCAGATAGGAAAGTTTGTGTATAATGCAGTAGTAACAATGAGACACCATGGGTTTGTTTGATAATTTTGTTTTGGAGGCAATGGGTTTTCAGTGACTTGCCCAGGATTACACAACTAGTTAGTTTCTCAGGTTGGATTTGAACTCAGGTCTTCCTAACTCCAAGACCAATGCTCTATCCACTGCACCACCTTGTTGCCCCTGACACTATGGGTTCTTGAGCAGGGAAGTTACATTTTCAAAGTCCCATTTCAGGAAGATTAGTTGGGTAGAATGAAATGGAGGAGGAGAGGCTAAAAGCATGAAGATCACCTGATTTTCTAGACCTGAACTCATCAAAGTGGGAGAATGGGGAGGAACTTCAAGAAACTCTTTGAAGAAAGAAATGAAAGAATTTGGTGATGAATTAGAAAAGAGGGACGTAGAATCAGAGAGGAGTCCAAGGTTTTTATCTCAAGAGACTAAAAGAATAATATGGTGATACTACTAATAGAAATGAAGTAGGAAAGGAGATCTGGACTTTTAATGAGAGGAGAGTGGTGGCAATGAGTTCAGTGTTGTATGCTTTGCACTTGAGATGGGAGTGGGATGACTGAGTGGAAGATCTGTGGTCAGTTGGAAAAATGGGATTGGACATGAAGCAAGTTCCAAAGCAAGAGATGTAGATTTGTAAAAGGGAGAACGGAAGCCATGAAAATGGATAAGCTCAGTGAGGTCTGAATCACTCTTTATAATATTGTCCCATTGTATATGCATACACGTGCATATATGTGTGTATAATTTAATTTAAATTAAATTAAAAAATTTATATTTGTGTGTGCGTAATTTAATATTTTCTTTATGCGACAAAGTGGAAAGAAAGTCAACCTCAGAGTCAGAGAGAACTGAGTTCCTGTCCTGCCTCTGACACACACTGGCTCTCTGACCTTAGATAGATAAAGTCACTTACCCTCTCAGGGCTCTAGGCAAGTCTCTGAGACTGTGTCAGAGATGCTGATGCACATTGGCAGATAAGTTTTCTTTACTCAGGAACTCCCTATACTAATGAAATAATTATATATTTTCCCTCTCTTCCCTTGCTGTTTTTCTATATACATATTTGAAAATTTTATTGAAATGTAAGACAGCAAAAGATTGGTCTTAGAGTTATCAAGAATGGGGTTCAAGTTCTGTCTCTGATGGCATTTCCCGAGATGGGATTCAGACTCTGGGAGCCTCCTTGAGCTCCCCTTGAATCTTTCCACTTAATCTGGCCTTTGTTACGCAAATCTAATCTGCAGTCTCAGGAAGCCCATGGGCTTTTCGTTATCACTGTGCTCAGGTCTCTTTGCACCCCCCTACCCTTAATCCCATCAAAACCCCCATTTCCCAGGCTGCTGACCACTCCCATCAAGATCTATATTCATTCCCATACCATCCCTATCAAGATCTCTGGATTGCCCCACCAGCTTCCCACCCAAGCCCTCCATTGTCTGATAATTCCTGATTGCCTCCAGCTGTTTCCAACCCTTGACCAGTCATCCTCTCCTTGAACTTGTCCTTAAGACCCTCCCTAAAACCCTCCTTTCATCATTCTAGACTACCAGACCACCCGCAGATCCCTCCTATAGTCCTTTCTGTATTTAAGTTTCATCTCACCTCCATGAAGGCACTCAGGTGGGATCCAGCACAGACTCTGTCTAACTGAAATTCTGTCTGGCCCACTTTGCAATACAAACGTTACAAAAGCTTAGGCTCCTTAAAAGCCAACTCAGTTTAGCGAATCTTTAATAAACTTTGTTTTTCTTGGCTTTAAGAAGTCTTGAGTTGAATTCATTCGAGCAGGACCCAGTGTGTCGGTATTTTGGGGTCCCCAGCACCCCTAAATCTCCTCACCTAGGAAAAATTTAATTCTTAAAACTAAGAGTAGGTGCTAATCTACACTGATAAAAGATTTTTTCTTACAGGGAACTCCCTTTACTGATGAAATCACAGGGATGGTGTGTGTGTGTGTGTGTGTGAATATATACACAAATATGTAATACATAAACATGTACATGTGCATATGAAATATAATCATATATTACCAATAATAGGATAACAATATAGAGAAAGAATATATGTGTATATACTTAGATCTGCACACTAATGCATATACATGTATATCTACTTCTATGAACATAATTTATCTGGAGAAAGAAGGAAAAATAAAGATTCAAAAGTAGAGATTTAGTGGATAGGAAGATGCAGAAGAACTGGCAAAGCAGATGGAGCATTAGTTTGAGAGGTAGGAGGAGAATCAAGAAAGTATAGCGTCATAGAAGCCAAGGAAGAAAGGCTATCAAAGAGTAGATGTTAACTATGAAATCAATGCCATCAAAAGGTCAGGGAAGGTAAGTGGTGAGAAAACTTTGAAGAGAAAAGGGGGTCATTGGTAGACTGTAATGGAACCATTTCAGTGATGAAAGAGAATTAAGGAGAGAGTGGGTGCCTTTGCAGGGAATGCAGTGAAGGGTCTTGTATTTTCAAAGCTTTTAGCCTGGGAGGAATGGGCAAAGATTGTTCAGTAGTTGAAAGAGAAAGCAATGAAAAGTAAAGAGAACCAAGTATATTTAAAAGTGAAAGGGAAGGGGGCTGTGATGAGGAAGTGGGTGATTATCACTCATTGTCATGGAGGCAAGGTCTGAGGGATGGAATCCAGCCATTTGCTTTAGGAAAAGGGAAAGGATTCTTTTCCTCTGAGACTGACTATAGAAATGTGTGTGTGTTCATCCTTCGTTGCCCAAGAAGACCATGCCATCAGAGAAATAGTGACAAGACTTGCACTTGACTTTGCTTTGAGTGAGGGAGGGCTGGACTATAGAAGTAAATATTTATGAATGCCAAGCAACTAAAAGAGTTTGAACCAAAAGCTGTCTCTCTTTTCACAGAGGGACATGTTCACCCACCTGCAAGGCTTCGTGAAGATTGCCATTGTAGTCTATGATTTCTGTCGCTCCTGGATCTCCCTTTTGCCCGGGAGGACCCTATAAATACATCAAGAAGAATTTGCTCAGGGAAACATATATACCAACAACACTCCTGTACCCTCAGAACTGCTCTGCCTACCATTTCTGAGCCCCCTCATCCAATCAGCCCCCAAACTATATTTTTGTGATCATCCTGTCAAACATTTATGGCCAAATTTTATTTCATTCACAGTTAGGCAACTTCCAGCTTCCTTAAGGTACATACAGAGGACTTGAACTTCGGCAAAGATCATTTAGAAGACATTTAACTGTGTAAAAAGTTTCTAATAGTTATTAGAATAAAAATTAGAATGAGATGTCAACATTTGCACTGGATTTATCTCTATTTACTCAAGTCACTCCTTTTTCCTTACTTTCACCTTATAAACTGTTTCTAATCTCTTGGCTTTAAGAGAACAAAGCATCTTTATGCAGCAAAGAACTTTTGAGTCACCCACAGGTATAGGGTTCCATTTAAAAATAACCAATACTATTGAATTAGACCCAATAAATATCTAATTTGTCTGTAATGTACAAAGTACAAATAGGGAATAGAAAGGAGAATGTAGTTTATTAAATCTTTTCCACAAACTCACAGACTTAAAGTTGAAAGGAACCTTAGAAAACTTAGAGTTCAACCACTTTATTGTACAGATGGAGAAAGTGAGGCCCAGAAAAGTTAAGTAACTTGCTCAGGGTCACACAACTAGTAAGTGCCTGAGGTCGTATTTGAACCCAGGACTTCCTGACTCCCAGTCCGGTGCTTATTTGTTTCACCAGGCTGTTTCTCTTTTCATTTTTATCTGCTAGTTCTTAGGCCAACAGTCTTAAATCCCCATTAGACTTCTTCCAACTCCCTGACTTCATTTAAGTCCAAGGTTCATGGCTTAGTGTCTATCTTTATTACTGCATTAACAGCCTAATGGATATTAGAGACAGATGTTCATAGGGTAACTGTTCACACAGAACAGAATGAAAATAGATAGAAAATTTTAAGATCTGCCTTTTGAAACTAGGTTTGTTTATTACCACTTACACATTCTTTACCCTCTTGCTTTAGGATCATGAAGGAGGGCATGAACCTGTTGGATGGCCCAATAGTGGTGACAGCAAAAGTTACAGTGGATGCTACTCCTTGTGATTCTCTCTCTCTCTCTCTCTCTCTCTCCATATACACACACACACACACACACACATACATACACACATATGTAAACATACGTTATATATAATATATCATAGATAACATATATTATATATAATATAATAATATATAATATAATATACATGTATGTATATACACACATACATATACATATGTGCGCTTGTACATGCATGTACAAGCACAAACATAGTAGTCTCATCCTCACATATACTTACACATATACGCATGTATATGTGTGTATGCATGCATGTACATGTGTGTATACATGTGTATATATAGGGATACTACCACTATTTTTTATATGTATGTGTGTGTGTATTGCAACATTCCAAGTAGATATTTCAAATTTTACCTTGTATATAGGCTAATGGTAGCAATTCAAGATGGTAAGCACACTCACCCTTGGTCCTAGAGCTCCAGAGTCACCCTTGTCTCCATGATCACCCTGTTGCCCAGGGAAAAATAAAGCAAAAAATAAATTCCTTATTCTTGGAAAAGAATAGCCAGTAATTGAAATTTATAATATTTTGTCTTCTAATTGCCATACACAATTTAATCAGTAACAAGAAAACATCTCACATTGTAAAAGAAATGAACTCATAGGGGATTATAAATCATTTAAATATAGAAATGATAACTACATACAAATACATTTTATCTATTTATCTACAAAATAGCAATCTTTCTGTAAATGTTTTTAGGATTCAGTGTGCCAGTCGGAAAATTCTCACAGGAACTTTTGCAACATCAGCCTATATTTTTCTTTTTTAAAGACTTCATTTGTTATAATGTCATTCATTCAATACAGGACTGAAATTGAGCAGTTCTGACTTTCACGATCCTTTGTAACATCATGATACTTAATAACAAGTACTGCAGCGATCATATTGACTGAGTTTTGGAGAGCTACCACCTTCTGCCTTCTGTTTTCCCCATCCTGTCACCCACTTACAGTTTTGTGAGTAAACAACCCTGATAAATGACATGTTCCAATGAATATTGAGTAGATTCTCCATGAAATTTTATTATTTATTTACAAAAGGTAGTGCTTGTGTTGTAGGGGAAACATTTCATCTGGTAAAATATTCACTGAAGAAACTGGCACTCACCCTTCCTGAAATTTAATATACAAGAGAAGCCTTTACAAGCATTCTATGTGCATGATTTCACGATTCCATTGGTGAGAAAACTATCTAACTTTTTTCTTTGTTTAATGAATTCAATTTGATTTGATAAAAAAAATGGAAATTTAACCTCACCTAAAAAAACAGCCTAGAAACAACCTATAAACTAGAAGGAAAAGCAGAAACCACCCTGAAAAAAGCTACTGATATGAAACAAAGTCCAACTGTGTTAAGATGGCATAATGAGGAGACATTAATAGTAATGGCAGTGTGTGAAAGAGTTAGTGTGAAAATAAGACTCTTTGTAAAAATTAAATCTTCCAAATTTTATGAATCTTTGCTTGGAGAGAGAGGAGGGAGAGATACACACACACACACACACACACAGTGACAGAAATAGAGACAGATAGAAAGACAGAGAGAGAGACAGAGAGAGAGACAGAGAGAGACAGAGAGAGACAGAGAGAGAGAGAGAAGGGTAGCATTGGTAGAAAGCTCTGAGGTGTTGTTACTAACCTTTGACCCTTTGGGACCTCTAGCTCCTGATTCACCTTGTTTCCCCTGTTACAAGGAGGGCATGATGGTGGAAAAGAGAAAATGGCAGGTGAAGTTAAGAACAAGAAAGGAATTACCTGTGATTCGAAATAATACAGAATGGTGAACAACCTCGTATATTAGCTGCCCTGACACTAGGGATAGGTATATATGCAGTTGGGTATATAGTCACAAACATCAGAAAACCATAAGGGTTCCTGGGTCCCATATCTTTCCACCAACCCAGTCTTTGCATGATGATTCAGAAGACTATTCTCTCATCAAAACAAAGGGAGGATTTACATGAATAATTCTCATTAGTCTTAATAGCATTTGTCTGCATAAATTTCTTCTTCTTCAAAGAGTAAAGTATTTCCTGTGTCAGTAGGATGGGCAATTAAAATAAAGTGTTACCACATTAGCTGCCAGGAAAGTTTAGTGGAATGAAGATCAAACAATTAAATGATTCTTTTTACTCTAATATTTTCAAGGTGTTACTCACCATCATATAATATAAATAAGCAGAGACTTTATATTTTCCCAGAAAGTTTTAAACATATTAAGGGGGGAGATTTTGCTACAGCATCTCCTTCGTCTTCTTGTCCCCATCCCCAGATTGGTTAATCAAGATAAGAGAGTAACAGGATAGATCAAAGTGAAAAATTATAAAATTAATCTGATTTGGGAAAGACTCAGTATGTGCACATTATAGAAACTATTTGGGAGTTTGGTAAGTTCCCTTTAACACTTGTTGAGCTTTATTTTGGTATTCTGGTCTAAAGCAGGTGGTACGTATCTTCAGACCAATGAACAACATTTCACAGGGCAAAGACAACTGACCTTTGGTCCAGGAACTCCAGGTTCACCTCTCTCACCTCTCCCAGGAGACCCAGCCTCTCCACGTTCACCCTGTCACAGATTACATCATACACAAGTGACAAAATGCCAATATTGATCATTATAGAATAATAAAGTTTGGAGTGGGGTAGAGAGGAATTGAGTAGAACCCAAGAAAATTGTCCTGCTTGAAAAAACAAAAACTCTGACAACTTTGATTCCAATAGTTATCTGTAGAAAATGTTTTCCCCAAGGAAACTTATGACACACAGGAAAGATATGGAATTTATTTATTTTGGGATCTCATCATCTTGTTTTCAACTGCCAGTCAGTAAAATGGATTTCCTGCTAAGCTAGGGATATGAGGTAGTCAGCCCAGATGACTGATGGGAAAAAAAAATCCCCACAAGCTTAGGGATGAAGGATGTGGTGATATGAATCCAATATAATCCATATACTATTTAAAAATAATAGCTAGCACTTTAAGTCTTACCAAGTTTTTATATGTGTTAGCTTATTGAAACCTCATAACAAGCCAAGTGCTATACCCATTTTACAGAGGAGGAAACTGAGACAGACAGGGTAAGCAGACTTGCCCTGGGTCACACAACCAGTAAGTGAAGCTACCTAACTGCCTAAGCAAAATTTCTAGGGGCTTGTATTCCAATACAATCTTTGTCAGCAAAGCATCAGGTCAAAATTTGAACTTGATGACTTTAAACTCCCAAGGATTTTTATTATTATTGTTGAGAAGCATTAGAAAGCCAGCCTAGAAGTCAGGAAAACCCCATCTAAAACATATACTGGCTGTGTGACCTTGGATAAGTCATATAACTGCACAGAGACACAGGCTACTCTCTCAAGGAGAGGGAGTTTCCTAATTAATAATTAACTCCTAACTAATAATTAATCCCTAATAATAAACTAATTAATTAATTCCTAATTAGGAATTAATTAATAATTCCAACACACAGGAAGTGTGTTGATTCCTTACTTCCAAAAGCAACAACCAAAAAGACCTTAAGAGAGTGGTTTTAAAAGCTGTTTGATTCATCTGTACTGTCCGTGACTCTGTCTCTATTTAAAACAGACAAAGCCTCTATTCATTTGGTATGTTAAAAATTCTTACTGTGTGTTTAGCATTGTGCTAAATATCAAAGAGAGAATCCATAAGGAATTTAAAAATGGGTGCCTGCCTCCTAGAAGCTTACAATCAAGTGGGGAGACTGGACATACACATATGAGGCAGAGAAGCAGCAGTGCCAGGCAATACTTAACCAGTAGAGGCTGGGGGACTCAGGGAAGGAGGAGGGATCAAACTGATCCCTGAATGAGGGGCAAGACTTGGCTAGGCAGGCAGGACAGGGAACAAATGCGTTATGGACAAAGGACTAGAGATGAGATTGAGAATACAGCTTGAGGGTAAAGTGGAGTTGACCTGGCTGGAGGGTTAGCTTTGGGGAGGAGGAGGACATATAAAGTCAGAGAGGGCCAAGGCGAGGCCAGACAGTAGGGGCTGAGGAATTTGGACTTTACCTTATTGGGAAAGTCATCAGGAACAGTGACAAAGCTTCTTTTCCCTTAGTCCCACACAACCAACCAGTTGCCAAATCTCATTAATTCTACTTCTGCAATATCTCAAGTCATTCTAACTCTCTGAATTCCCATTGTAACCAGTTTGAGTTCAGGCCCTTGTAACTTCCTGCCTATAACATTGCAATAGCTTCCTAACTGTCCTCCTCCAATCTCACCCCACCCTAATCTCAGCACTGTCCCCTTATCACATATCTCCTTCACTTCTGTATCTCATGACCTCTAGAGGTTCTCCATCGTCTGCTGGATAAAGGACAAATTGACAACCTTGCATTCCAAGTCATCCATATTTGACTCCAACCTCCCTTATCCAACCTCCCTGGGCTCTAGTTCCTGCACTAATAAATGAGTAGCATTTATGTAGTTGTGTTCCAGCCAAGCTGGATTACTCTCCATCTTCGTTTCTGTCTCACCTCCTCCCATTTTGTTCTTTTGTCCATGCCATCCCCCATGCACAAAATCAGTGCCCTCTGGAAAGCTCTTTCCTTTCTTCAAGGCCCAATTCAGGGGCTCCTCCTCTATGAAGCTTTCATTCTATCAGCTGGAAATGATCTTTCCATCTTCAGAATTCTCATAGCACTTTATACCTTCTCTTTGCATTTAACCAGATTCTGGCTTATAATACTGGTATGCGTGCTGTACTCCAATTTGATTAAATGTTTCATTTTTGTGTTCCCAACACCTAGCACCTTTCTGTACACACTGAAGGCATTTAATAATGTTTATTGAATCAAATAGAACATTAGAATTTTGAGTGAGAAGGGATTTTTAGACATCATCTAATAAAATTCTCTCTCTGTGATAAAATCAGTATTTTAGGAAGATTGATCTGGTGATGGCGTCATGTAGAGAACAGAGGGAATGAGGAATTGGAGGGGTCTAGCATAATAACTGGGGTAGCTAGATGGTTCAGTGGATAGAGAGCTGGGCCTAGAATCAGGAAGACCTGAATTCAAATCTGGCCTCAGACATTTACAACTGTGTGACCCTGGACATGTCACTTAACCTTTGTTTGCCTTTATTCACTGGAGAAGAAAATGGCAAACTACTCTTGTATCTTTGCTAAAACCATAACATATGGATAGTATCGTGTTATGGTCCATGAGGTCTCAAAGAATCAGATATGACTAAATGGAATGACTGAAAAAGTCACTTAGTACTAGATCAAAGCAGGTAATTGATGAATATTGGCTGAACTGAATTGTAGAATGCTGACGGGGAGACCTGTATTCAAATCTTGGCTTTGCTACTTACAAATCTAGATGACTTTAGGTAAGACATGTGGCCTTTCACTAATAATAACAAAATGAGTAGCGTGTATGTAGCACTTTAACATTTGCAAATCACTCTACACATCTATCTCATTGTATCTTCATAATCACTCTGGGGAGTAGGTACTATCATTATTCTCGTGATACAATTGGGGAAACTGAGGCAGAAAGAAGTTAAGTGGCTTGCCTAGGGTCACATAACTAGGAAACATCTGAGGCCAGATTTGACCTCAGATCTTCCTGACTCCAGGTCCAGTGCTGTAGACTTGGCACTATTTCGTAGCTTCTCCCAAAGTAAACGGATTGCACAAGATACCCTAGATTTTTGATACTGACTTGGGTTCAGTTCCTTCCTCTACCACTTGCTACACTATGCTTGGGAAATTCACTCCTGCGCTCCTGGGTCTCAGTTTCCTCATCTGTAAAAAGAAGAGGTTGGACTACATGACCCCTAAAGTCCCTTAGAGCTCTAAATCTTTGCTGCTTTGACCTGTACCTGGTTGATAGATATTGTTGCTGTCATCCAGGAGAAGGATGATGCAGACCATGAATTCTGATAGTTGAGGAATGAAAAGGGAGGGAGGTGAATGAATTACTTGGTAAAATCTGCCCGAGTTAAAATAGGTGCTACATGTACTTGGATGCCTTGCTATATGAAAAGTGCATGAGAATATCTCCAGTTTGCATCCATTGCCTGTGTTCCAGCTCTCATCTAAAGCTAAGTGAATTGGTTGCCTCTGACAGAACACACATGTCTTCCACTGATAAAAGAAGTGGTCCGCCCTTCTCCAGAGTCCTCCATCTGTATACAGACTGACATATTCAGGACTTTTCTTTCAGGGATAGTTCAGACCTGACTATCTAAAACCATCTCTTATCTATTTCCAGTGAACTCAACACATGGAAGAAGATGATGCAGCTGTTTAAAAATAAAAGACTGATGTTTGGTCTAATGTTACCTTCTTTGATTTATCTAGGACTTGTATCTGTCACAAACCAAACTAAAAGTTTCAGATCCCTATCTTTTAAGTTCACGTGGGTGTTTTTATTTCCTCCTGAGGAGATAAAAAGAGAACTTCATCCTGATTTGATAAATAGAAAAATAATTTTTCATATGGTGGGCATACAGGCTTTTATAAATGCTTTTAGCATACTCTTTGCAGCTGTCTGGTAGGACAAGCCATTGAAGACTTTATATTAGAAAATCTTTCTGCTCTTCAAAAGTGTCTCTTTCTGGTACCAGGTGCTTGTGGAATCTATGAAAGGATTATTTCTAGCCTTTGACTCCAAAGGAGTCGCACGGATGAGGATGAGCTATAATTCTCTACTGAAGTTAGTGGGTTGGCCGACTCTGCTTAAAAATTCCACTCCTTCCACCTGGCCATTAGACTACAGAGCTTTTCAGCAGCTTATATAATGGAGGAACGGGCGAGTGAGGTATATTGTCTCATTTGTTCCACTCCCCTGTGAATTTGCCCACCTCCTTCTGCACAGAAGCCAAGGGAATGAGAATCGACTTACCTTTGTTCCAGGTAACCCTGGCAACCCTGGTTCTCCCTGTGGACCAATGAAACCTGGCTCTCCCTTTAAAAAGATGAGCACATTAGAGTATTATTTATTTGTCAGTAAGTGATTAAAACAAAATTGGATTTCTCCTAATGCAATTCTTCTCACCCACCCACCCTCCTTCTCCATCACCCAATTATGTCCAACTGAGATCCAGCAACTGAGACAAAATTAATCAGGGAGGGTCTTCCTCAGCACAACTATTTGGAGCAAATCTTCATAGAATTTAGATTTAAAAAGAGGAAGAAAAGACAACTGAGAAATCTCTAATTCTTCTTTTCCATTTGTTTTGTAGTGCCTGTTGTTATTTACTTAGCACAGATTTAATATATTTATACTAAGGGCTGGATGAAAAGTTTTTTTTCTTTTCTTTTTGTACTTTTCTATTTTGTTTGAATGTATGCATGTATAGGTAGACATAGACATGGCTATGCACCAGTGATTGTCTCAATAGGTCCCATTCCCCATTTCTTTGTTTCCCAATGATTTAATATTTTATTTTTCCCCATTTACACGTAAAAATCATTTTTAACATTCTTTTTTTTTAAATTTTGAGTTCCAAATTTTCTCCATCTGTGTCATTTACTCCCCCATCCCATTGAGAAGGCAAGCAATTTTATGTAGGTTATACATGTACAGTCATGCAAAACATATTTCCACATTAGTCATGCTCTGAAACATGACCAAAAAAACCCCAAGAAAAATAAAGAAAAAGTATGCTTTGTTTTGCATTCAAACTGTATCAGTTCTTTCCCTGGAGAAGTTATTCCCTACTTCTGATACTCTTGGCACTGTTTTATTAGAAAAAGAGGGGAATAATACTGTAGAGGGACTTCTCATGAATTTTCTACTTCTTTCTTCTCTCTGCATTTTTACATGTGAACAGGTGAATCAGAGTAGACAACCTTCTGGGGCATGTTTAACAAAACAGAATTCTGAACTTCTAGTATTTCAGAAATGTCAATGGCAGATATCCAAATTTCAGGCAAAAAATGTTAACCACAAATTTATAATCCATTGTTGTTAGAGTGACCCCTTACTGATGACTAAAAATGCTCCTGCCCCCTACCCCCAAAGCAAGTAAATAAGCTATCCCTCAATACTTGATGACTCAGTGTCTCTTTAAATGATTAGCTAGCACTAGAAAAAGGCAAGTTTTTTTTTAAGGTTGACAGTTTATAGGTAAGTCAGACCTCTCAAATCTCTAAAGAGAAATAACTTCTTTGGTTGGTTAGCATACCAGTAAGAGTGCAAAGCAAACAGGAGGACCAGGAAGGGCATAACAGTGAAAGAGAAGGTATAGGGATAAATGATGTGCAAACACACATTTCTTATTCTGGTTAGTGGTCTTGTTACTAAGAAGAGAAAACATTCCATCTTGGGATGCAAAATTTCAGAGCTTGTGTTATTTCTGACTAGAAACAGTTTAGGGGATCTAAAACTTTAATCCTCACTTAAACAGCAACTGATAGAAATATCTTCTGAATTCACGGTAAAAGAAAATGCTTGGCAATTCCAGTATTTCAAACAATAATAACATTATTTAATCTTACAGTTTTCCATATGAATGATTATTAGTTTATTGTCATCATGACACCCTGAGAATCTAAGTTTTTTCACCGATGCAAAAACAAAAACAAAAAACCCACTACCAACTTCTCCTAAATGTTTATTTCAACTCTCAGCCTAGTCAAAAGGGGAAAAGAATTTTTAATTTTAGGAAAAATCAATTTGCATTTATTTTTTCCCTCTTAGAGATCTCAAACAGCCTCACAGACAGCATCCTCATAATTTCTTGGTGTGATAGATAGGTAGACAAGAATCTTATATCCATTTTTCACATAAAGAAATTTAATTTCATAGTCATTTGCCCGAGGATGGTCTCGGAAAAAGTAGAAATTAGAGCTGTCTTCTGATTCCCATCGTCAGGTTTGCTCCAAAGACTATAGAGCTATCCTTGAGGGCATAAATCACTCCCTTTAATCTTGAAAAGTTCCTGGGAGCTATTGGCATATCAGAGATGGTTAAGTTGCTCTTTTCCTTTTCTAAGGAGTGGATAAATCAATGTTCCTACAAAGCCAGAGACATGTAATTGCAAAACTCAGATTGTTTTAGCTTCTTGCTGTTGTCATGTCCAGTGTATTCTCCTAAATCCTTGGGGATGGGACTGTGAGCCTGGACCCTCCCTGGAGCCCAGTGGTATACACAATGACTCCTTGGGCTTGTTTCCATGACCTGGCACTATATTTTGGGGGTCAAAACAATGCATGGCAGGAGCAATCAACTAAGGGTGAGATTATAGGATTATAAATTTAGAGATGGAAGAAGGCTCAGAAACCATATTGTCCAACACCCTCATTTAACAAATGAGGAAACTGATACCTAGAGATGGGAAAGAATCTTAGAATCATAGATACAAAGTTCCATGGGACCTCAGAAACCATTTAGTCCAACACTTTCATTTTACAGATGATAAAACTGAGGTCCAGAGAAGAAAGGGGCTTGCCTAAAGAGAGAGACATAGAGGCAAGATTTGCATCTAGGTTCTCTTACTCTAAATCTGGTGCTCTTTTCATAGCACCATGCTGCTGATTCAGTAGGAAGGAAACACACATTTATCAAATGCATACTATGTGCCAGGCACTTTGCATATATTGCTTCATTTCATACTTCCAACAACCCTGGGAGGTAAGTGCTATTATTTTCCCCACTTTTCAGTTGAGGAAACTGAGGCAGGCATAGATCGAGTGACTTGCTGTGAGCCACACAGTTAGGAAGTGTCTGTAGTCAGATTTGAACTAAGGTCTCTCGGTTCCAGGTCCAGAGCTCTATCCGTTTGTTGGCCAGTAAGTCATACCCCTTCATCACCCACCCGCCAAATGTTGATATCTGTCATATAGAATGGAAAGAAAATAAAATACTGAAGGAGATCCTGAAGAAATTTTTTAAAAATCAGATTCACCTTTGTAGTTAGACTATCAGAGCATAGAGCCCAGTTCTTATCTCTTTTTTTTCTGCTGGCCCAAGGATGCTTTCAATATGTCACCATCACAGCTAAGATAAGATCTATTGAATGATTCAATAAGTATCTCTGATGTTTTCTGAAACTCCTGGTAGACCATGATTACTCATGACTGTATAATCACTCTGACCATTAGGAAAGAAATAGCAGATGGAAGTAGGAGGGGCATCATGTTGCAGCCACATTTGGAGGAGGCTGAAAAAGAAACAGAATGGATCAGGAAAAACAGAGACAGTGACCCCAAGACTATGTGCTTTGGTGGACTCTTCTTGGAAGGGAAGCCGACGACTCCTGAACTAAATTACCTGGGATTTTCTGATCTATGAATGAGAGAGGTTACTCTGCTTATGGAAGGAATACAAAGAAATGATCACTTGGAAAAAGGGATCAGTTGAAATTATCAAGTAACTGTTTACAGTGGAAAAGAGAAATTAAACCCAAACTTTCTGCAAAACAATTAAAAATGGGAAAACCTTGACTTCTAGTCGGAAATAGGGGAAGAAAGAAGGCCTTTAGCAGACAATAATAGAAATATATGTCATAGAAATAGTGACATCAATTAAGAACATCCCCCAGAGATAAGAATAATACAAATCATTTCTGAATTTGTCCAATCTGTAGCCTTCTCTCATAATCCCTGTAGATCAAGTTGTTGATTTTTGTTTCTCTCCTCTTCTTTCCTATCTGCACTCTCTTGAGTGGCAGACAACAATTTTGCTTTGGATCTGTGTTATTGTGCCCAGCACCCAGACAGCAAAGTCAATTGGGATTCCAGCCAGAGTAAGTCTGCCAAAGACGTGTTAAGAGGAATAAAAATAAACAGCAGGATGAAAACTAACAGACTGATCAGTTATGCAAGGATAGGGCCACCATGATTCTTGGATGGAGGAGAGAACACAAATTTTAACTGATCTGCTAGAGGTCACAAGGGGATGGGGGCCAAAGCAATAGCAAAGTTGAACTTTTTCTTTAATAGATAACACCGACAGTTGAAATTAGAACAATGTTACCTATGAATACACTTTAATGTGAAGTCACTGAATGACTGGAAATAACATTTTATCCAAAATCAACTTTGATGAAACAAATTTTAAGTGTTATATTCCTTTGTTTTTTTTGTTGTTGTTACTTTTCAGTCATTTTTCAGTCTTCTCTGACTCTTTGTGACCCCACTTGGGGTTTTCTTGGCACTTCCTTCTCCAGCTCATTTTACAGATGAGGAAATTGAGCTAAGTGACTTGCCCAGGGTCACAGACAACCAGTAACTGTCTGAGGCCAGATATGAATCAGGAAGATGTCTTTCTGACTCCAGGCCTACTGCTCAATTCGCTGCACCATCCAGCTGCCCATATTCATTATTAACATATATCTATTCATCGTGAGGCAAATGAATTTTAAATTATGAATACTAAAATTTGAATGGGAAGGTTATAATCGCTGCTTTATAGAGTATCATAGGATGATGTTCTTGATTTCTAAAAATAAAGTTAAATTATGTTCTGATGAACACAAAAACATTAGTCCTTGAAATGTGTTCTTAATATAGGTTAACACCTAGAATCCCTATGCCATCAACCTACCAATGTACAAGTGTCAATATACCAATGATTTTCAAGGACAAAAAACAAAAGTTGAACATCAAGAAATTGCTTATATTTCCAAACAGTCAAGCTGTATTTTTGACCCATTATCATGTAAATTTGGACAGAACCTAAACAATACAAAAATATACTTTCAAATGACCTTCTGAGTGGCAAGAAATTGAATGTAAGAACATCTGAACCTGAAACCTCCAGGAGTTAGAGATCAGATGCAGTAGGATGTCTTAGGTATGAAAGGGGTCAAGTCAAACAGTGTTATTTTACAGAATATATAAATTGATAGATATACCCACATGCACATATATCCTTTATAACTAATTTGCTAAAATCTAACTTGGTAGAACGAAAATGATTCATTTAGAAAGATCACCGGATTGGGAATCCTTTGTTCTAGATACAGCTTGAGGTACTAACTAGTTCCATGACCTTACCTCACTAGGTCTTGGTTTCCTTCTCTTTAAGTTGAAGGGGTACATGACTTCTTTAGTTCATTGTAGTTTGAAGGTTCCATGTTTCAAGATCCCCAAATAGTGCTTTAATGAACATCATGAGTTTTAAATGTCCCAAGGCTTAGTACTGATTTCCCATTTCCATAATTCTGAGACCTAGGTTCTTCTCTGAGAAGGGATCCATAAAGGTTATGGTCACCTTGCATTATCATCTCTAGCAGTCAGTTTTATTACATTTTAGAAAAATTGCATCCGTGGTTTCATTGCTACAGGAAGGTTTTTGTGAGGGGCCTCCTTCTCTACAGCTTAGTGTTTTAAAAGAATTGCTTGGAATTGCTGAAAAGAGGTCCGTCCAGGGTCGTTAATTCAGTGTGTATCAGAGACAGGACTTGAAGCCAGGTTGTCTTGGCTCTGAGGCTACCTTTCTATCCCTTCTATCAGAGTATCTTGAGACTCTACTTCTGACTGACTCTCTAGTGGACTGGGTGAACCCTGTTAGGCAGATATTTAAAGGTACTAAACTAAAACTTACCAACATTTTAGAACTTGGGTATCTGGGTTGTAGTTTGTAGTCAAGTCAGCACAATTCAATATGTTAAAGATGAAGAGGCCTGTCGGGTTTCAAGAAGCTCCAAACACTCACTACCTCATTGGTTTTTAAGCTAGAACTAGCTAGTCCTTAAATAATAACTCCAAGAATTCTCTTTCTGCTAGAAATTTCTGCCAGCGTTCAAAAGAAAGAAGCATTTAAGCAGAAACTTTCACCAGCCAACTGGGAACCCCAAACACTTCTTGACTATTTTAAAGTCTCACCTCTAGGCACAGGCTACGTTCCCTTCTTATGTAATGGGAGGAATCATCCCCTTATCACTTCCTGAACTTCCCTGTTTAGTCTTAGCAGTGTGGTCAAAGCAAGTTTCAATGAAGTGGAAGAGAGAAGATCTGTTGTTCTACTGTTCTGAGCCTTGTCACTGATGCAGGGCATGTTCCAGAACAGGCCATGTGTGAATGCTGGGTAAGCACAGGATACCTGGAGAGCCACTCAGTGGAGAGCCGAACTGGAGCTCTAAGGTAGTGGAAGGAATGCAATGGAAGCGTGATAGAAACCTAGCTTCCAACAGCACAGCTTAGCTATAGGACGCTGAGAACAAAGGCGGCAGGTGGACCCACCTGTCTGTCCACCATGGGTGGGCAGCCCAGGAGAGGAAGAGGGAGAGCTTTGGACAGTCACAGGTTCTGGGAAGAAGAACCTTTTGCTGCAAACCAAAGGACTCTTTTCACATGAACACCTTGTGAGAAGTATTGGCATCACCCACAGGTCTTTGCAATCACTCACACATGGATGGCAATGCCATTTCAAATATGAAGGATAAATATATCTATATACATAGATATAGAGACATAGACATATACATTTCACACTATATATAGACACACACATGCACATACGTAGTTCTCTCTGTCTCTCTCTTCTTCACGTTCTCCACCCCTCTCCCTTTCTTAGCTTCTGCAAGAAACCTTCCCCAGTCCTCCCAAACTTTAGTGCCTTCTCCCCAAGACTATCCCTGTTTTATCTTTTTTAGCTTCTCTGTACATAGCTTTTTGAAGGTTGTCTTCCCTGTAAGACTGAGTTCCTTGAGAGCAGGAACTGTTATTTTATCTCTAACATTTAGCACCATGCCTGAAGCACAATAGGCACTTGATAAATACTGACTATCTAATATGACTGAGTCCCAATTTCACCCAAACTGGAACATGTACCCAGTCCCACTATGATCAGCAGAGGAGCTTTGCCCACTTCATTTTTAACCAGGGATGATTCTCCCTTCCCCCTCTTCAGGGAACCTGGTGGCTTTTCTGCTCTCCAGGGTCACAGTACTGATGGGAGATGCTTTGCCTATCCCACAGTAACAGTACCTCAAAAGACCTGCCAGCCTTGTCCCCCTTGGTAGCTGGATGTACTACTATGCCTGGTGACGTAGTTATTTTTCAAAAAGAATTACTAATTTTTCAAAGAATCATCCTGACTTTGTGTCATCCAAAAAAATAAACCCTAAACCAACACCACATATTCTGGAGTGTCAAAAATCACTGCATTAAAAGCCATACCCTTACTAGATACTTCTATTTTAGCATGATGGTTTCAAAATAAATAGTTTTTTTCTTGTCCCATGTCTTAGCACAAATTTAAGTTATATTTCTCTTTTATGACCTTAAATGTCACTACCCACATGGAAGAGAGAGGAAGGCAAACTTCAAGAGGAAATAGCTCAGCAGAGAAGCTGAAGACTATGCTCCCAGCTCCGTTGGAGAAAAGGGAGGAAGGATCCCTAAGGAATAGTTTTCTCTTGACCTCCTTGGCAACTACTATCTATACCTGAAGAGCATCCTGAGAAGTCATCTGCAGTTTCAAGGCTTTTTAGGTGAGGAATATGGGTCAAACAGGTGATTAAAGAACTGGGAACTGATTCAGGGAATGTGTCCTTCCCATTCACTTTAAGAAACTAAGGATGACTGCTAGAGGCTTGATGAAGGTCTAAGAATCTATAATAAGGCAATGACTAATTTTTTCCATACACAGCCAAAAACAGCAAGAGGCTATTAATTGCAATTGACCTTGAGTTAATCTCCCAGCTGACCTTGAAGCAACAGTACTATAGAACTTCTAGTTTGACTTTGCTAGATTTACTTCCTAAAAGTATCTCCCTTGTAGGGACAGGATCTAGCTCAAGTTCATCTAATCAGGATTATCTTGGACCTTTTTCTGTTTGTTTCTGTAATCAAGGAGTTCTCAAACCTGGTGCCAGTAAATTTGTTTTTCCTCTAATATTTTCATAACTGTTTCAATGTAATTGGTTTTCCTTGTAATGTTTACATATTTTATTCATGCATTGAAAAACATTACCCTGAAAAGGGGTCTAGGGGTTTTGCTAGACTTCCAAAGAGGTCCAGGACACATAAAAGGGTAAAGAACCTCTTCATGATCATTAGCGAAGTTAAAGTAATAGAAGTGCCTCTGGTTAATGGAAGCAGCTACCAACTGCTTTGGGGATTCATAAGCCCAGTTTCATGCAGAAGCAGCCTGCCAGGTGTTCTCATCAAAAACTTTCGGAACTGACCACCTGCAAAAGTGAACTGGAAATATCGACTTAAATGAGCAGATCTCACACTCACAGAAATCTCCGACTTCACATTTATGACCATTGATTTTATTTTATGAGTCATTCAAAGAGAAAGGCCTCCAATATATGACTTCCTTAACCTGCCTAAAGGAACTTCTAACATAGCAGCCATAATCAAAGGTTGTGTTTTCTGAGATCTTTACTGCTTTCAAGCAGATCCAATTTTCGTTTTCCAAAAACAATAGTACAGCAAGATTGGAGGGTGGGGGGAGAGAAGTGCTGATTTACCAGGGTACTAAAAAGCATCAGCAATAATTCTGATTAATGTGATGTGGCACTGATTGCAGGAATCGTAGAGAATCCTTCTTCCTTACAGGCTAATTAGAATGCAAGTCAGCACAATACCTGCTTTGGAGGATTATAGTGAAAACATTTGTTGTAATAAGAACCTCTAGGCAGTCTGTTTGGAGGTAATGATTGATTTGTAAAATTATTGAAGGGGGAGAGGGTGCAGCAGAAAATGAGAGAATGAAATTTGTCCCAAAAAATGCTTATTTCCTTTATGGATCAAGTTTGACTATACATTAAAACATCTTTTTTTTTTTTTTGTGGCAATATTAAAAATGAGCTTCGTAGCAAAGGGTTTATTCATAGGGTTTATTTAAACCCTATAAAATATGGTTTTCTGCTCTTTTCTTCATGGGATTACATCATGAAAGTACTTCTAGTTTATTTATTGGAGGCTTTCATCAGGGCTGGTGAGATTTTTCATTTCTGCTTGCATGAATTTCCTAATTGGACTCTCGAATTACTCAATTGCTTATACTGACTTTGTCCATGGCAAGGAGGCTAATGATGGATAACAGAAACACAATGCTAGCCTTTTAACGAGCAGTGTTTTCTTTTTAGGAAGTTATTTCACATCCTGTTTCATTTTTTTAAAAGTCTGACTCTGCTCTGGTTTTCTGATGCGAAAGAAATAGCAGTGTAAGTGAATTTAGTAAATAACATTTTTAACAAGTGATGGAGAATCACACTTGTTCCCAAAGGATGGCAGAGTTAGTGTCTTAGCTGCCTGGAAAAGGGATTCTCTCCTTTTGGATTCAGTGTTAGGGATGACTTCATAGCAAAAAGCTCAGAATCAGAAACATCTCATGCTTGTTTCACTCCTTTTGTAGAGATGTAGAATTTCTATTAAATTTCTATTAAAGGCTAAAGCCTTTTTTTTCTTTTTGAAAATAAAAAAGAGGACATTTTAAGAAAAGAAACAATAGTTTCTTTAGTATTTGAATGATTTTCTTCTAAAAGTTTCATTTTATTTGTCTCTGACAAATAAAGATCAGGGACAGTCTTATTTTTCTACTTGCATCTTCAACGCTTAGCATGGTGTTTGGCACATAATCCATTCATTCCTTCAATTCCATCACTCCTTCATTCATTGACATCCAGTAAAATAACGTACTTCATTTGTCTGTCTTTTTTAAAGTAAGCTAGCTGCGTACGTTTATTTTTAATTTTATTTATTTTATTCTGAACTTAAGATCTAAAACAAGCATTTTCATCACATATTAGAATAGAAAAAAGATGATTGCACCAGAAACTGCAAAACTATTATATATAATTTGCTACTCCTTTTAAATAGATAAAATTATGATGTAATTTTTTTTTCCTTTTCTTGCCTCCCCCTGCCACCCTAGAGATGGCTGCTATTAGAGACAAATATGTATGTATGCATTACATTTGTGCATGTATGTATGTATGTATGTATGTATGTATGTATGTGTGTGTGTAAAACCATTCTATACCTATTTCTATTCATCAGTTCTTTCTCTGGATGTAGAGGGCTTCTTCCTTCATGGATCCTTTATAGCTAATTTAGGGATTTATTATAGTCAAAATGACTTAGTTGCTCAAAGTCGTTCTTAAAACACTATTGTTATTACTGTATACAATGTTCTCTTTGTTCTGCTTACTTTGTCCCTCATTATTTCATTATAAGTTTGGCTGTGCGTGCTTAAAGAAGTTTACATCAGTGGATAACTCATAGTTTATGAAGCATAGTGTTTGCTGACAATAAAAATTTCCATGAGCTTAGTTCATGTCAGGGACACTGCTTTTCCTGTCAAGGAGGGGGAAAGAATTGTCATACAACTCAGTCAGACTCCTTAGGCTGTCACCACCACTGCTGATGCCCAGAACATCATGTTCCCTGATTTTCTCCCTAGGCGCGTACGTGACTTTAGGTAATCGGATGAGGGAAGGAAGGAGAGGAGATGGGGAGTTATTGTGATACTACAAGTAGGCAGCTGACCTCCCTACTCTAAAGACAGGCTGTTGAATTCACCCATCTGCCCAAGGCATAGTTCCCTCAACTCAAGTTGAAAATCACAGATGATAACTAAGTTAAAGAGACTCAAATGGGCAAAGATTGAGGGGGAGCAACAATTCATCTACCAATACTCTGAGATGAAGGAAGAGGAATATATATGGAAAAAGGGAGGTCTATGTTTGCCTTTTGCAAAGTGAGTGTTGAGATAAAAGAAAGCAATACTTATTTCATCTCAGATGTATAGCACTTTAAGGTTTGCAAAAACACTTTTTTCACAATAATCCATTGAAGAAGGTATTATTGAATGTATTATTTTTCCCAACATACAGATGAGAAAACTGAAGCAAAAAGAGGTCAAAGGACTTGACCAACATCCCACAACTGAGAAGTGTTGAAGCCAGGTCTAAATTTGTTTCATTTTTATCTTCATGTTCCTAGAATAGTGCCTGCCACATAGAAGGCACTTAATAAACATTTCTTGCTTCTGTCTTGACTCTGAGCTCTGAGCTCTTTCTGCAACGTGGAAAGATAAAAGCTCTTTGCTTACTGGAAAGCTGGAAATGACCAGCTTTGTCCAGTCAGCAATTGAGTTAAATCATTATTTTGAAAGAATATGAAGGCTAAACAAATTCCTGGAAATTCAGTGACTGCATTGAGCATCTCATTACCTAGTTTCACCTTGGAATATCCTGACATTCAATGGACCATGAATGCATGAAAAAGGAATTCCAAATGACTTCCACATAGCAAAGAGGGCTTTTCAATGCATGAGCGGAAAGATGAAGAGTATACTGTATTTGTAACATTTTCAGTGCTAATGAGTGCTCTGCATGCCTAAGGTTTCTGCATTTTTTGCTCTTCGTGATTCCATAGGATGATACATGAATGAGTCAGCCTTCTGTGTTAGGTGCTTTACTCATTTCCTGAATGCCAGGCTGGAATGGCATCAGATACTCATTAACTTTCCAATCATTCCACAGCAGCAACAGGTGGTGAAACAAAGCTTCTGTGGCTGATTTCCTCAATGTCCTGGAAACATGGAAGGTATTTGTGCTCTCTCTGTAGTAGCGGATGATGAAGAGGGGAGGAGGGAAGGAAGGTTGAGTAGCAACAGGAAGTGTTTCCAAAGCATAAACAAAAACTCGGATGGTGAAGCAAATCTTTTGGCTACCACGCATTCTACATTTTTTGACATAGTGGTTTCATCTTATAGAGATCCATGCTCATGCAGAACTTGAAATCCTGGCTATCTGATTCATTACTTGGCAGATCCTCCAATAAATCTGCTGTGAGAGATTTCAACCCATCCACACATCTTTCTTAATGTGTACAAGTTTTGTCTATCCCTTTCTTAAATCCTCCAGAGAAGATTTACTCAACATGCCAGAGGTCTTCATCTGTATTTTTTGCTTTGTTGTAGTATTTCATAAGCACTCCCTACAACATTTGGGCAAAACCTTGGTAGCATCCTAAGTGAAGCCACATCGATAGTGCTCTATCCACTGAGCCACTTGCTGCCTCCTGGGCAAAGGTTAAATGATTTGCCCAAGGTCACATAGCTAGGAAGTGTCTGAGACTGGTCTCAGACTCAGGTCTTCCTGAACTCAAGTCTTCCTGATTCCAGGTTCAACACTCTATTCACTAAAAATCATCTAGCCGCCATATAAATTATGGGCTACCAATTGATATTTACAAATGTTCGAATCTACTAACTTCTTAAAGTTAGTATTTAACTTCTATCTCTAACTCTCTTAAGGGACCCCCAAACCTACTATACCCTGAACTAGAGAGAAAAGGCAAAATTATAGGAAAACTTTGGCCAACAGATGATATAGATATACCAATAGTTATCTCCAAGTTGTGTTTGTCCTTCATTCTCAAAGAGGACCATGACATCAGGGAGATGATGACATGACTTGCAGTTGACTTTGATTTAAGTGAGGTAGGGCTGTGCAGGGTCACCAGCCTCACTTTCTCCTCCAGAGTCATCTGGGTCCAGGGGCCAGATATTCATCAGGACAACTGGAGATGGCCCAAAGTATCACCAAGTATTTGGTGTGGAAGCCTCTCTAGATAATGCTAAATAGGAATTTCTGTCAAGTGACAGGATCTGTCTACACCTATAGCCCTGGGTTATCACTAGCAAAACAAAGTGCTCATTTTAGTTGGACTACCTCCACAAAGCAGACCAGAAAAATCCCTATGGGGTCAAGGCACAAAATCATTTTTCTTTTCTTAGAGGTGGCAAACTATTGACTTTTCCTCTCCCCAAATTGAGAAAGTATAAAAACTGTGGGTAACTCTACAGGCCATTGGGCTACTAATGCTCAAATACCACTGGATTAATCTGAATCTAGATATGAAATTATTAAAATAAAATGATAAGAATCTAACATTTAATCATTACAATAAAATAACAGGGATTAGTAAGTAGCATCATTATATGGAAAAGAATAGGATAAACATATTTTCCTTAAATTCTGTGTGGAAAAAAAATGACAGGGAAATAGAGGAAAAGAGAATACAATTCACTTTTCAGTGAGCTGTGCTTTGACACTGCCTGAGCTCCCTGGCAGGGTGGCTATTTGTCAGTCTCACAGGAGTCCTGTTGTTATTCTGAGGAGCTGCTAAAGTAATGGAGTTCTAATTCTTCCACAATATGTCTCCTTTTCCCATAAAACTACCAGCTTTTCTTTTAGCCATCCCTAAACGTCATTTTCATAATTTCAAATTTTCTTTTCTTTCAAATTTCTGACTTCATAAATTAAAAGCATATATGTATGTGTATGTATATGTGTGTATATGTACATATACATATACACATATACATATATGAGCAAAATTTTCCTGTATCCATGGCAAGACTGAAAATTCACACAAAGTAATTCTAAACTGCCTAAATGTAAGTGACTTTTATGCATTTTTCTTTGTTAAATGTCAAGGCATGTGGAGTGATTGTAATTGCTTGACATTCAGGCAGTTCAGGAAGTTATGGTCATAAGAGTATTTTTTTCCTTCCACTAAGGAATCAAAGAGGAAAATAACTAAACTCCTGTGACATTGGTATAATAACAGGCACAAATAAAAAAAAAGACCAGAAACATATTAGAATTCTGAATACCATTCAGGAAGACAAAGCTGAGAATCACACTGATTTAATTCCAATTAAATTAATTTAAATCTAATTAAATTAAATTAATTCTACTGTTTATATATCTTATATAGCATAACAAAGTAATCTTCTTTGCAATTCATGTGGTTATCATATATTCTCCAGGTTACTCAATACTTTGAGGCATTTACTATGCAATTATTTAATTTCGTGTAGCAGATCTTGTCTGAGAACTTTCATCCAGATTCAGAAACATGTTTTATAGAATATTCAATGAAAATTGATATGAACTCCTGTGAGATTTGAAAATCACAAGTAATAAGTCTATTCCCATCACTATCATCAAGAGCTTTGCCCCTTTCCCCCTTAGGGACATGAGCAGCCAAGCACCAGGAACAAATCCCTCTTGGCATGCTGGACACAAAAGGTAGTAACGATAGCCACTTTTAGAGAAACCTACAAGTTTCAGAAGGAATACTGATTCTTTGTACCTTGGGGACATTCATACACATTTGGTGCGTCTCTAATGATTTCATGCATGTTCTATTTTGAACAATTTGCCTGTAAAAACAAATTGTTAAATGATTCCTTAAGTTCAAAAACAGCTTAAAATTTACAGAAAGTAGATTGTTTTTCCCAAGGATTATATCATTAGCCATAGGACATATAAAAAAAGGAACTAAAAATAAAATAAAATATACTTCTGAAAGAGCAAACAAACTGTACCCAAGATAGGGAAATCAGGTGTCTTGTTAGCTCCCAAGTGAAATACCTACTAGTAATTCTGTCCTCTTAGTAAAGTAATTTCAAATTAAACTTTAATAATTTTCTCCCAGAGACTAAATAAATTGGAAGTCAATGTAGAGATTATTTCTCAGTATGTGTGTGTTGTGGTAAAGTGTTTAAATACTAAGGTTCTTGGTGGAGAATAGGGACAGTAAGTGAACATTGTAGGGAGGAAACACTTAGTGACTACATCTGCCTAAATGCCAGCTTTACAGGGTTGTTAAACCCTTATTCTAGTCCAAATCTGACAAGATCTTTGCAATAGAATCAAAAATCTGAAATCAAAGTCAGACATTGGAGTTTGAACTTTAAAGAAATTCTGTCTTCAAATAAGAGTGGCATTTGATTTTCCTTCAGTGATACAGCTGTATATGAAGTCCAGATGGTACAAACTTCAGCAGGACCTATGTTTGATTTTCTACTGTTAAAAGATTATTCAATTAAAACCACTTCAGAAGGAATCAGAAAGACAGCACCATCTCATTATTGTAGTTGTTGTTGGCTTGTGTTTTCCCTGAGTTTTATTTTTCTTTCTGTCCTCCACTTTGGGACTTTCTCCATTTTTAAGCCCTATTACACCAACACTGCAGATTGAGTATTTACCTTTATCCCCGGAAGTCCAGGCAGCCCAGGCAGCCCTGGTTCACCCTACATAGGAAAATTACATAACATTATAGAACAGTATTCACTGAGGCACAAATTGATGGAGAGAGAAATGGCAAATGTGGATGGAAGCTCTGTAGAAACCCTTTCTGCATACATATACACAGAAATACTGTCTAAGTCCAAGAAGGATGGTTAGATTGTGTGGTTCAGTCAACTCTTGATGATTCAGGGGTTAGTTAATCAGTCTGCAGATTCCTTGGGTTCTTTCCTACCAAAGAGGTCTGCTCACACAACTCTGGTTAATTTCACTTATCATTAGCACTCTCCCCTAAAGGTGGACAGGGAAAGAGCTAACTCAAGTCAATACTTTTTGCTATTCCCAGGCAATGGAGGAAGACAAATTGAAGCTACTGGTTAAAGTAAAACTTAAGGGCTCAACATGGATTTCAAATATCCATGTCAGCCCAATAGCTTCTTACCAACATGCCATCAAGAGTTGGCTGTATGAACAGATGCTAACATCAAAACAAAGCATATCAAAAGTCTTGCTAGCATTTAAGTAGAGTAAGGCTTCTTCTACATTCTTGGATGATGAGGAGATAAGTGAGTAGTTAAAATTATACATAACACCATTATATATTTGTGACAATTGTTCAAGTCTAGGAAACCCTACTTAGCTACTTGGTGGGTATTGTGCAGCTGTTCAATGAAGGCAGGTTTGAGATTAAGTGGTGTACTCTGGGTGAGTGTGTTGGAGTCACACTAAACCTTCTCATTTTCATAGAATTGTCTGTATTATTTTAAGCACTGAGTGTGGTGACAAGATGTACTGAGACCACATTACTCAGAAAATCCCTTGCATTCCACTAACTAAATCATCAGAGTGAAAATGGAGGGAAAAAAGCATACATGTTGGGGCTAGAACAATTATACGGAGGTTATCTGATTTACACAAATTACTATTTCACCATGGCAACCCAGTGTAGCTAGGCCCATGCCCTCTCACAGAGTGAGAGGAGAGGGAGGAAGGGAGGACCAGGCACAGCTGGAGCAACTCATTTCATGTGCAAATCTGTTGAGAAATTCCAGGGCATTTCAATTAGAATACCTATTCCTTGTAAGTTCTACAAATATATAATTTGCTAAAAAAAAATGATCTGGAAAATAATAATTTCCAAAATGATTTACTAAAGGATAAATATAAAGGGAAAAACCATACTAGTTTTCTCCTCATTTCATTAAAAATTCCTTTCACCATGCAAAAGAAAAATCATAGTGCCTGAAGCTTTAAAAGACAAATGCATCTATATTTTAAGTGTAGAATAAGTCCAAGACATGTTTCCCAACAGTTCTGCTTCATTGTTGATAATGCTTCTGGTCAAATAACATTTCTCTGAATTGACTGAACTTCACAAAATACTTCTCATTCTTTTTTTCCTCTCTCAAAGAAGCTAAAAGCTAGTAAAATTCTGTCCATATGAGATTATGGTCTCATTATATTCTCTTTTCCTGAACTGAAGATTATATTTTTTTCTCTCTTTTAAAGTATATATTTCCTTTGAAACCATACTAAAGAGAAGTCTAGAAAATATAACTGATAAAACTAAGTAGAGCTGTGTGTGTGTGTATGTGTAGAATGATGGAGTTTAACACACAAAAACGTACCTGAACAGACTGCAGGATAGTAACATTGTTTTTTTTTCTTCAAAAATAAAAGGTCTCTCTGATTTCTGAGAGAAAATTATTGCAAGGAAAATCAATATGAATATGAATGCAACTCTGGACTTCTAGGGAAGATAGAGTTGTCCAGAACATTTTGGAATATAATATAATGGAATGGAATATAATAATGTTTGAATAGAGTTTTTTTAATACAGTTAACCACTCTTTTCCTATACAAAGAGCAGCATATATGAATTTCTATAAGTTTACGCTTATTTTATAGTCATTGATTATGCTAACTGACCATCTGTGGTCTTCATAGCCTGAATTTTATTTGTTTTTCATTTGATTCATTACATTTTTTTGGTTGATTGAGATCTAATTTCCCTCACTGTGGACTTTCTCCTCCATCTATTTGAGGACCTATTCTTCACCCTCTGTATTCCTCTTTCTCTTCTTTAACACAATCAAGGCTCTCTCTATCCATTTGGGTAGCTCAATCAAAGCTATTTCTTCTCCTAGCAGAAAGGAACTCTCTTTTTTTCATATTTACCCTCTCCTGTGCTCAGGAATTCCTTTGGGTCATGGCTGAAAGGCAACCCTAATAGCTAGGGTACGTGTAGAGAGCTAATGGGGCCCTTTTGCAGCACAAGAATAAAACTTGAATGACTTTAAGAAAAACAGGGCCTGATTCCAGGAAACCCTGTCCCGCTTCCCTCAGCAGGGTTCTCTCCTCCCACTCCAGGTACCTGCTGCCACCGCTCATCAACACTAAAAACCACTGGTACCAGCTGTTCAACTTTCTCTCTTGCTCAAAAAAAGGGACTATTTTCCCCGAATGAACAATACTTGACAAATTTTCCTTTCCCTGTTTTAGATTTAAAATATTTGTGCAAAGTAGGGAACAGGATTCTGAAAGTGAATGCAGTACACAGGAACTCACATACTCAACGCAGATGGACATACGCATTAGAGGATCCATGCTCTAATGCAAAGCATACACAAAGAAGTTTTAAATGGAGCTTAAAAACAACTTCTTTACAATCTTATGCTAGATTTCAGATACAGAAGTTCAGCACTCATTGGAGTGAAATTAAACATTCAGAAAGTCTAGTCTGCAACTGAGTTGATGCTCTGTTATGTTTTTATAAGGTTGCTCCTAAGGCAGGAATTATAATTTGCCCACTGCCAGCTACAACAGAAGCATGGGCAACCAATATACCTTGGAGGAAAAAAAATAATTGTGGAGAAGTGGAATTGAGCTTACAGAAACTCCAAATCAAGGGAGAAAAAATGACATTTATTACCATAGACATTCTACTTCTCATCTAGTGCTTGGATTTATAAACTCTTCAAAACCTAAATAGTCTCTCATTTAAATAAGCAATTTTCCATGGCTTTAGTGGGTAGTGGTAACGCTGATATCAACTAGTTCTGTCTTGCCTAAATATTTGCAAAAATAAAACTGGGGGAGGTGATCTGCTACCTTCTAAGAATATATTTATTTAACTCTAAGGTCAACATTAAATGAATTCAATCCTCTTTTCTAAATGCAATGTTAGAACCTTTCTTTGGAGTCCAGAGAAATCTAAAGAAGTTATCTATGAGCCTTCCAGGAACAGGTTTAGACTATAATACCAAGTAATCCTGTTAATGCTCAATGAAAGCCACTTCCAAATGAAAATCTTACATTGAAACCAACAGAAACTCTAGAAGTGTTTTTGTATTTAAAATGAAGTGATTTCAGACACACCTGCTTCCCGAATCACATTTTAGATTGAATAATTTAAATATGACCTACATATGCAAAGTTCAAGAGACTCGGTATCTCTATGATGGGCAAAATCCATTTGCGTATTTCATTCTCTAGTGATCTGTGGACCCAAATCCATTGTAATCAATTCAAAAGTTCACCATTTTCTTTTCAATGGAAAAATCAGAGGAATCTTAGGCTAATACTTGAAATGTCCTTAAGGTCCAGAAGGGAAAACTTGAACTTCTGCTGATTACAGTGGAACTGACTGGGTTAAGTCCTTTTTTTCTCCATTTAAGAGCATTAGATTGCCTTCAAAATTAGAGCCCCAAATGAAAAGGCCTTTTCAAAAATTACTTGAATCCTTAAGTGTTTAAAACAAAAGACTAGTCCTCTCAATGTCTTCATGAGTGTGAGAACAACATTTCATTACGTCCCCAGGTTCCAGATGAATACAATAAGATGCATTCTCTCATTTCAATTTCACTAATGAAGTAAATTCCATCTTTCGATTCATCTTTCTTTCTACAACATCATATGCCACCAGACAAAGACAAAGCCATAATTTTATACAAGATCTAATCTAATGTGGAATTCACATTTACTGGCTAGTGACAATACATCTGTTATTCCCAATCTGATTGCACTGGGCATTGAAATCCAGATGCTCACATGATAAATGACTGCCAGTTGTTTCCTGCACATTAAACTCAAATAAGCAGATAAATCTAAACATACTTAGCATAGCTTTTAATTTATTACTCAAGTGAGGCATAAATGATAAACAAATGTGATGTTTCCATAGATTAACTGGTTAAAATAGTTTTGATTAGTGTCTTTAATTGAAACTCAAGTTTATTAACAGAATCAGCTTACATACCATAAAATTGTCTACACAGGGTATTACAAATAATTTATATTTAATACCATCAATAAGAGAGCATGTATGATGAAAAAAAGTGTAATTTTTTTGTAAGAGCTGCTGGTCACTCCCTATTGAGGTTACTTTGTCAACATGCACCTCTTCTGAACAAATGAAGACAAGAGAGCGAATATGGTTAAACATGCAAGATTAAGTAGTTAGCATTCCACTCTAACTGGTCTTTGTTAGACAGCTTAGTCAGACAGCTGAGTATACGCAGATCTTTGGTTTAGAAAATGGTTCCGTACCACAAAAGAATTTGTTTTATCCCCACCTTTGGCCTTAGTCAGCATCATGGTATTTAAAACATAAAAGCACCAACAAAAACTCTCATTCATTAAAAATGTACTATCTTGCAGTCCTTACTTCCAGAAAATATTTAATTGTAGACAGTGATTGGTAGAGATGAAATGTATGAAGATGAAATAACGAATTTAATAAAGAAAGTATGAGAGAAAGAGAGAAATCTTTGAAATACTACCTTTTGCCCTGGACGGCCAGATTCTCCAGGTTCTCCCTGACAAAGAAAAAGGACAATTCAATTCAAAGAACAATTATTTAGTACTAAGTGTCAGGTACTACTATTAGGGGCTGGATGACGAGATGATAGGAATAGTCTTCCCAATTATTTTCTGAAAACACCTTGACTAAAGTCATGCTCTGCTTTGTCTGGAATACTCGGGATTCAGCCCACATTCAAGTCAATCCAACATACATTTATTAAATACCCGCCAGGTTTAAGGTACTCAGTATTATACACCGGACATAACTTTAGCCACTCATCTGTATTTTATCTTAGTACTCAGTATCTCATTAGACAATTTATCCACGAAACCAGGTATCTTTGAAAACCCAAGAGAATGGGTTGGCATGTTAATAAGCAGTATATAGCATCAGGTCAACTATAAGATTTCCATCTGACATTCTTCTACTTCCTTTGGGCACTGAGCATATGAGCCAGTATTTGTTTCCATGCCTAAAATAATCATAAAGTAGTTATTTTTAAATCAGTTTTTCTATCATCTCTAGATCTTCTGGGTTTTTGGGTTTTTTGGCAGAGATATTTGAATGGTTTGCCATTTCCTTCTCCAGTTCATTTTACAGATGAGGAAACTAAGGCAATAGAGTTAAGGGACTTGCTCAGAGTCACACAGTAAGTAAGTATCTGAAACTAGATTTGGACTCTGGTCTTCCTAAACCCAGGCTCTGAGCTCTATTCACTGCACCATGTAGCTGCCCATCAGAAAAATACAATATGCTTAACAGTTACATTTGTGAATGAGAAGAAATAAAATGAACTTCAAAATGAAGACTGTGATTCTCTGGGGGACAGCCCATGTTCCGAAGATGTATAATTAAAAACAAAGAAGGCATATAATTACCTTAATTCCTGCAGCAGAAGATCCAGGGTCACCCTGATTGAAAACCCACAAGAAAATATTCCATATGTAATAGTGATAGTAGCACAGGAAGCATTGATACATATACAATCAAGGTTACTATGGAATATAGTCCAAGTGTCTCTTAATTCAGATTGACTGTGCTCCATAAGATTTCATACAAATATACCTGTTATCAAGATATCATTATTTTCCAGTGTGTAACAATTTATTTTCTATGTACATCATCAAAGTTGTTCCCTCTCCACCCATTAAAGACCCCATTTTTTACTATCAGCATGAACCTAACTTTTCATATTTTTTCACCTTGAGACCGTACTAAAAATGTAAAAACATAATATATTTTTCTGTTTTTTCATTCACACATATGGTGTGTATTATGATTTACTGGTTTCTATTTAGAGAGAGTGGATAATTTCATTAGATTAAATTAAAATACAAAACAAATGTAGCCAAGATCAGAAAGAAAGTGGAAAGAGAACTTTATAGATAATTTATCAGATAAAATTCTTATATCTAAAATATATAAAGAACTCTGTCAAATCTATAAGAATATGATTCATTCTCCAGCTGATAAATGGTCAATGGATTTCCAATTTCCATTTCCAATGAAGAAATCAAAGCAATTTATAGTCACATGAAAAAATGCTCTAAATCATTATTGATTAGAGCAATGCAAATTAAAACAACCTTGAGATATCATTTTATACCTACCAAATTTGCTAAAAATAATTGAAAGGGAAAGTGACAAAAGTTGAAGAGGATGTGGAACAATTGGGACATTAATTCATTTTTGGTGGAATTGTGGACTGATCCAACCATTTTAGAGAGCAATCTGGAATTACATTCAAAGAGTTATTAAACTATCTATATCCTTTGACTCCGCAATGCCACTACTAGGTCGATTTCCAAAAATGATTAGGGGAAAAAAGGAAAAAAAAACCTGTACGTTCTAAAATGTTTTTAGCAGCCCTCTTTGTGGTGACAAAGAACTGGAAATAGAAGGGATGCTCATGACTTGGGGAATGACCAAACAAGTTATGGCATATGGTTGTGATGGAATACTATTGCTCTATAAGAAATGATGAGCTCAGTGATTTTAGAAAAACATGGAAAGACTTGCATGAAATAACACAGAGCAAAATGAGGAGAACCAAGAGAACATTGTATACAGTAAGAACAATATTGTTTTAAAGAATGTTTTGGAGTGAATAAGTCATTTTGACTAATAAATACTCAAATCAATTATATAGGATACAGGAAGAAAGAATCTATCTGCATCCAGAGAATGAACTGATAAGCATAATTACATAGAGAATAATTTTACATGTATATACTTATTTGTGTCTAATGGTAGCCATCTCTAGGGCAGGGGAAAGGAAAAGAAAAAAGGGGAAAAAAGAAATTTACATGATAATTTTATTGTATATTTGAAAGAAATACGAAGTTGTGCCTAGTAGATTTGCAGTTTCATGTGCAATTATCTTTTTTTATCATACTATGTTATGAAAATACTTGTTTTATTCCATATATTAAAAATAAAGAAACAAAAAAAGATGTGACATACCAACCAAAGAAATTGTTGCGTTCTTAGCCAGTAGGAAGAGAAGCACTGAAAACTTCAGAAGTACAAAGGTCCTCTGTATCAATCAAAACACATTTCAAGCACGTTGCGCTCCACTTTGGATACTATGATTTGGATGAATATTGACAAGCATGAATAGAAGTCTAGAAGAAAAGAACATGATGCAGGGGAGGCTGGAGGCCATGCCACAGGAAAAATGGTTGAAAGAACTGGGGACATTTATCTTGAAGGACAAAAAATCTTAAGGGAGAACTGATAGTTCTGAAGTTTTGAAAAGGACAGGCATCGGGAAGATGAAGGACACTTGTTTTGCTTGACTCTAGGAGGCAGAAGTAGAAGAAATGAATGGATATTGCAAAGAGGCACATTTTAGCCCATGATCAAAATTACCATAAAGCTATCTAAAAGTAGGGTTGCTTGGGATATGGTGGGTTTCATCATTGGAGGTTGGAAGAAGAGGTTTGATGACTACCTATGAGGGATATTTTAGAAGGAATTCATGTTCTATTATGGGATGGACTAGATCACTTCTCAGGTCCCTTCTAAACTCTTAGATTCCATTTTTTGAAAGCCCCCTGTCATGACAGAAAGTGGGAAGGAGGAAATCCTGCCCTCAAGTTCCTGTCCTTATTACAAATGGCGGGAGAGGGAGCAACATACAAATAGCTATATAGGAAATAATTAACAGAGGAAAGGCATTGGAATTAAGAGGGGCTTCCTGTAGGAGGTGGTATTTTACTTGGGACTTAAAGGAAGTCATGGAAGTCAATGGTTGGAGTGGAAAAGGGGGAGGATTCTAATCATGGAGGACAGACAAAGAAAGTATCTTGTTCATGGAACAGCCAGGAGACTAGTGTCACTGGATCAAAGAGTATATGTCTGGAAGTAAGGTTCAGAAAGACCAAAAAAGTAGGAGGGAGCTAGGTCATGAAAGGCTTTGATAGCCTAACAGATTATTATATATTTGCTACTGGAGGCAATAGGGAGCCACTGGAGTATATTGCGCATAGGAGTGATATGATCAGACCTGCATTTTAGGAAAATCACTTAAATGGCTGAATGGAAAATGGACTAGAATAGGGAGAAGCAGATCCACCAGCACGCTACTGCAGCAATCTAGGTATGAGGTGAGGGCCTGTACCAGGGTGGTGATGGATTGAATATGGATAGGCAGAGAGAATGACTTCTAGGCTGGGAGCCTGAGGGATTGGAGGATGGTCTTGTCCTTTGTGTGTGTTCGTCCTTCGTTGCCAAAGAAGACCATGCCATCAGAGAAATGATGACATGACTTGCACTTGACTTTGTTTTGAGTGAGGGAGGGCTGTGCAGGTCACCAGCCTCACTTCTCCAGAGCCATCTGAATCCAGTGACCAGATATTCATCAGGGTGACTGGAGATAACCCAGGATGAGGCAATTGGGGTTAAGTGACTTGCCCAAGGTCACACAGCTAGTGAGTGTCAAGAGCCTGAGGTGAGATCTGATCTCAGGTCCTCCTGACTCCTGCACTGGTGCTCTATCCACTGCACCACCTCTTGTCCTTTACTATAATAGGGAATGCAGAAGAAGGGAGGGTTTAGAGGGAAACTTATTGAGTTCTATTTTGGACATATTGAATTTAAGATGTCTACTGAACATCAAGTCGAGATTCCTGAAAGGAAGTGAGGTGATAGATGATGATGTAATTCAAGCAAGGATCTTCCCTCAGCCCAATCAATTCAAGATGTCCTCAATGTCTATCTTTATTGAATATCCTTTCCTGCTATGGCCAAGTCAATCTCCTTTCGTCAACTACTGAATGACCCACGAGTTTCTGAATTTGTTCTAATTACTGAACCTCAACTTCCAGGGGACTAGTCTGAGTCAGGAACAACTCAGAACACCCTACTATATCCAAATGCATAAAGTATGGATAACAAACATGGTGAACTAGAGATCTATTATAGATGCAAGTAACTTTGACATGTGCTACTGCAATGGTTAAAAAAAGGTTTAACCTCATCCAAAAGGAAAATGAATAGGTAAAAGATTTGAGGTAGGGCAGTAATACTGCATATTAAGAATATACACTCAAGTACAGGAGTCAGGAACCAGTCAGTCAATGCACATTTATTGAGACACTACTATTGTACTAAGCACTGTACTAAGTATTGCACCAAAGCAATAGACAACATTTCAGTGAGGGTCAAAGGAAGGAGAAACAGAAGTGATAATGTTATTGAGTTATACTACAGACAAAAAGAGGAAAGAGACAAGTAGCTTGGGAAATAGATCACAAATCTGAAATGGAGGCCTGCTAGAGTTGTAATGGGAGATTTTTATTTTCCAGACATATTCTGCAACTCTCTCCGTCTTGCTCACCGCCTGCCAAAAACAGAGCATCTAATAACGACCTGGCTTGTCTTAATGTGAATTTCATCCTTCAAAAGGTAGAGAAACTCGCCAGGGGAAATACAATTCTGGACCTGACCAATAAGGAAAAAATGGCTACTGAAGCAGAAATGATGGAAACCATGGGTCAATGTGACCACTCTACATCTCAAAATTTGTGATCAAGGAGGGGAAAGGAAGCTAGAAATAGTGTGGGAAACTGAAAACAAATGATTCAAGGAAAGGATATATAGGATCCTTCAACAAGGGAAGTCAGCTCATGAAGGAAGGACTTAAGAAGGCAAGTCTGAATACCCAAAGAGAACAAATTCACTGACAATAAAAAAGAGAAATAGTTTAAAGAGGTAGACTTATTAAAGAGCTAGAATGAGGTGAAGATCGTGAGGAAAATCAAGGGCACCAAAAATAACTTTTAAAAAGACCACATGGAGGAAAGAAGATGAGGAAAGAAACTGAAAAAGAAGCATTTCTAAAGTGCCTACTATGCTTTTCAGCCAGGCACTGTGATCTGAATTCAAATCCAGCTTCAGATGCTTCCTAATTGTGTGATCCTGGGCAAGTCACTGTTTGCCTCAGTTTCCTCACTTGTAAAATTAGGATAATAGCATCAGATACCTCATAGGGTTGTTGTGAAGATCAAATGAGATAATTATTGGCTATGTGGGTACAAGAAAGAGTACAAGTATCATTGTGTGGCAGATAGAGCGCTAGCCATGGAGTTAGTAAAGCCTGGCTTAAATCCTACCTCAGACATGTACTAACTATGTGATCTGACCTGTCATGGTCCTTCCTAGGTCTAACTCTAGGGGTCCTATGATTCAAAGGATTGAAGATGATTGCTGGAAGGATTTTAGATCCCTCAACAGAAATAAGGAAGTTTGGGAGTCAGTGGGTTTAAGATGGAGATGAAGAGAGTGAGTTGTGTTTTGGATAGACCTCATTCCAGACACGTATGGGACATATATGTTGAGACGTTGAGTTGATGTTGAAGGAGAAAGAAGAGACAAGTTAGAATATAGAGATTTGGGAGTTACCTGAAGAGGTGATTACTGAACTCATGATGACTGAGATCACTGAAAAAGTTGTGAGCAAGGCAGCCCAGGACAGAGGTATGTGATAAACCCACAGAAAGGTGTGAGGCATGGATGATGATCCAGCAAAGGAAGACCAAGAAGGACTGATTAGACAGGAGGAGAAGTATAAGATTGTAGTGAGGAAACCTCAGTGAGGAGAGAAAGTGCTGAGTATGTGAAATGATCCACCCAATAGAAAGGTCAAGGATGAGAAGAGAAAAGGTCTCTAGATTTTGTAATTAAGCTAATATTGGTAACTTTGGAATAAGCAATCACATAATGCCAATTTCAGGTGAAAAATTAATGGTTATGTCCCTAGAACTCACATTTGAGTAAGGGAACACCAATGTGTTGCTGAATTGATTTCACAAAAACAAATAAACAAAAGAATTTGCTGTCTTTACCATGGCTTTGGCATTTTAAAAAATGCCTCTATTACATGACAGACAGTCTCCTGCCAAGACTTGGGACTAGATTTCTCCTGATAGTTTCCATAAGACAGGAAGTGGAGCAAAAACAAGAGACAATTTTCTGAAGGGTTGTTGCACTGATGGCAATTTGAGCTGTCTCATTTTGATAGACATGCATGGGTGATATTTTTCCTTTCCTTTGCAGAATGTACAGCTGAGAAGTCTCAAAGAATATTTCTAACTCCAAAGTAGCCAAGCTACTACTGAGAGGCAGGCATTTACAAGGGAAACATTTTAAGGGATGATGTTGTAAGCAGTGGAAATAAGACACTTAATGTTTATAATCCCACTTCCTTCAAAAATGAAAATGAATACAGGATTAAAGCAAAGACAGAATGTAAGTATGCCCTGATCATACTCGTAGTTTCTTAATGAGTCAACTGGCTTGGAAATGAAAGTTTTGACAGGGGAAGATATCCATAGATGGACAAATACCGTGTGAGTATAATTGGTATAAATGAATATAACTTCACTCCTATTTGCTCAACTTCAGATGAAATAATGAATGTTAATCAGAATGTCACAGGCAACAATCCCCTAAATCAGGCTGGTGTGGAGATTTCAAAATATCATGACATTGAAATTTAATTATCTCACATGCAGATGTAATGGGGCATTTCTTCCATGAAAATCCAACCACTAGGAGCTTAGCTATCCATTCTGTAGAAGAAAATCTACCTTTTGGAGTTGTGAACTGATCCAACCATTCTATAGAGCAATTTGGAACTGTGCCCAAAGGGCTATAAAATCATGCATACCCTTTGACCCAGCAATACCTCTGCTAGGTCTTTATCCCAAAAGAGAAAAAACAAAAAGGAAAAGGACCTATATGTACAAAAATATTTATAGCAGCTCTTTTCTGATAGCAAAGAAGTGGAAATTGAGGGGATGTCCGTCAATTGGGGAATGACTGAACAAATTGTGGTATGTGATTATGATGGAACATTATTATGCTATAAGAAATGATGAGCAGAATACTCTCAGAAAAAAATGGAAAGACTTTCATGAGCTGATGGAAAGTGAAATATACTGTGTACAAAGTAGCAGCAATATTGTAAGATGTGAATATTTTAGTTATTCTCAGCAATACAATGAACCAAGACTACTCCAAAGGACTTATGGTGAAAAATGCTATCCATCCCCAAAGAAATAACTGATGGTGTCCGAATACAGATTGAATATAATTTTTTACTTTATTTTTATTGAGGGTTTTTTTGTCTATGACATGACACAATATGACTAATATGAAAATGTTTTGAATGATTACATATGAATAACCTATATCAAATTTCTTGCCTTCTCAATGAGGAGGGTAGAGAAGGAGGAAGGGAGAGAATTTGGAACTCAGAGTTTTAAAAATGAATGCTAAAAATTGTTTTTTACATCTAACTAGGGAAAAATTAAACAGTAAATAAATTTTTTTAAAAAGAAAATCTACCTTTTACTATGTATACAACATGCCACATTATAAATGTCAAACATTACAATACAATATTCTGAGGAACTGGGTTAAAATTTAGTTGTCTTCTCTTTTCATATTTATAATTCTAGCTATCATTTGTAGTATTTACTACAATTTGCATGGGTAGCCAGGTGTCATAAAGGATAGAAGGTGGGACTTGAAGTTATAAAGCTGCAATCCTGCCTCAGACACTTACTAACTGTGTGATTTAACTTCTGTTTGCCTCAGTTTCCTCACCTATAAAATGGGGATAATAATAGCACCTCCTTCCCAGGGTTGTTGTGAGGACTAAATGGGATAAAATTTGTAAAATATTTTGCAAACTTTAAAGTACTATAAATATTAGGTATTATTATAATTCCATGAATTACACTTGGGGGCCATTTACATATGTGTTCATATAGGAATACATGTATCTAGATTTCTTTATAGCTCAGACCACCAACAAGGGGAAAAACACATAAGTGAGTCCCTTTGACCCAGTAATACCACTTCTAGGGCTGTATCCCAAAGAGATCATAAAAATGGGAAAAGGAAGCATATGTACAAAAATATTTATAGCAAGAACTGGAAATTGAGGGAATGCCCATCAATTGGGGAATGACTGAGCAAGTTGCGGTATGTGAATGTAATGGTATACTATTGTGCTGTAAGAAATGGCAAACAGGCAGACTTCAGAAAAACCTGGAAAGACTTATATGAACTGATGTTGAAGTGAGCAGTCAGGAGAATATTACACACAGTAACAGCCACAGTGTGTGAGAACTGGTTTTGATAGACTTATCCTTTCACAGCAATGCAAGAAGCTAAAATATTTCCAAAGGACTCAAAATACAAAATGCCATCTGCATCCAGAGAAAGAACTATGGAGTCAGAATGCAGAATGAAGCAGACTATTTTCTCCGTTGTTATGCTTTGTTTTTCTCATGGTTTCTCCCATTTGTTTTCATTCTTCTGTGCAACATGACTAATGTGAAAATATGTTTAATAGGAATATATGTGTAGAACCCATATAAGATTGCGTGCCCTCTTGGGAAGGGAAGGAGGGGGAGAAAATTTGGAACTTATGGAAGTGATTGTTGAAAACTGAAAACAAATAAATTAATAAATTTGGGGAAAAATTTAAAATATCATAAACGACTGTTGCTTGTTTTAGAAAATCTTGTCATCCAACAAATTAATCCTTTCTGAACCTCACTGTAATTACCCATAGAATGGGGATAATGGCACATGCTCTAGGCATCAGGCATCCCCTGCTTTATACTTCTATATTTGAACCTTATCTAATAGAAAGACCACAGTGGCCAGGAGTTAAGAAACAACTTCATACTTCATGAAATAACTTTGGGAACTCAAAAGTATTGTGACAAATGTCAGGTATTGCCATCCATCAAACTTTAAGAAGCACACTACGCTTCCACAGGAAGTCATATTTGCTTAATATATTCTCTAACCTACACTGATTTATGTTAGCACATTCTCATAATTCACAGCATCATAGATTTCAGGGACTCATGGAGTCCTCATTTCACAGATAAAAAAACTAGTCCAGAGAGTCTAAATGATTTGCTCAGTCACACCAGTAATAAATGAGAAAGGCAGAAAGTGAACTTACATCTCCTATCTCCAAAGTCAATGTTCTTTCCATTCCTACTCTTTATCCTTTCTTATTATGATGTAGTAAAACCCTATATAAAATGCAGTACCTTACCATAGATCTACTTTTACTGTGGGTTAAATCATGTCTTTCTGCATACATATAGAAAGAAAATACGCATTTATTAAGAACCTAGAGTCTACTAGGTGCTGTGCTACATCCTTTACAAATATGATCTGGTCCTCACAACCACCCTGGAAGATGTTATTATCCCCATTTTACAGTTGAGGAAACAGAGGCAGAAGCATTTAAGGGACTTACTCAGGATGACACTGCTAGAAAGTGTCTGAGGCTGGATTTGAATCAGGTCTTCCCCACTCTAGGACCAGTGTTCTATCCCCTGTGCCATCTAGCTTTTTCACAAATATAGTAAGAAGCTGAGTATGCTGCCAACCTTTCTCACAACCATGATAATGATGTGCATTAAGATTTTACTCAGTCATAGAGCTAGTCAGTGATCGAGTCAGATTTTGATTCATGGCTTTTCTCTGTTGTATACTTCCTGCTCCTGCTTGAGCAGAACTTAGATTCAGAGGGGGTAAAGGAAGCCCTGAGTGTTGGCTGGGAGGAACCTTTTGGACTAAGTTTCAATGAGAGAGTCAGTCAGAGACAGGGTTCCAAGGTAAGGCAGACAGGACACAGCAAGTAAATGGAAACCCTTTGATCCAGAGGACCAAGGAAACTTTCAGAAATGATGAATATCAGAGTGATAAGGCCAAAGGAGAAAGGGAGGATAATGATTTCAAAACCATTCAAAGTGCTGGACAAATTATCTGCTTTCAAATAGCAGGAAAACAAAAGAGGGAATCTGATTTGGCATTTTTAAATAGTAGATTAGCAGATACAACACCATAAGCATTTCTTAACCTTTCAATAACAATATTGTACTGGGATTTTCACCTATTTTGTGCCAGGGACGCTTTTGGCTACTGTCTGATGTAGTCAGACTGGGTCCCCTCTGAGAATTATATTTTTATGTACATGAAGCAAAGTACTTAGGATTACAAAGGAAACTAATTACGTTGAAATGTAACTATAAAAAAATTTTAATTCATGACCATCTTTCCACAACCCTCCCCCCAATTTCTTCCTCACCCCCCCCCCAAAAAAAAACCTGTCTGACTCAGTTTAAAAACTTTTTCACTGGAGTAAAACGAATCTCTGCTAAGTCACTCTTTAACCTAAAGTATACCTCTCATTGCTGGCTATAGAGAACAATTGTCCAGTGCTTTTTTAGTTTCTCAGGATTTCCGGATGATCAGCCTGGGAAACCTTAGATTGTTTTACCATCCAGAGAACCAGACTTGGATCAAAAGGGGAGGGGAAAAAAATCTCTGTTAAAATGACCAGTCAATGATGTAACTTACTACATTGATGAAAAACAAGATTTTTTTTTTTCTGGTTTTACTCCCCAAGCTTTGGCAAATGATGAATGACTTGCCATGAGAAGACTAGAAATAAATTTTCTGACAGAAGTTGTATTTTGTAAAATATGTTTAAAATGATATTCAAATTATACCATTCATGGGGATGTTACTCTACACTTCAGGTTGCAATTATACAATGCAGATTTCTATTTACAACTCACAACTTAGACTTATTCAGAGTTTATTAAAGTCATTTCCTTTTAAACTTATGCATTCCCTGAGTTAATTTCAGCTGTCTAATAAAAACTTTTTTAATAAAAATACTATTCAAATCAGTCCTTTCCAATTTCATGTGAAATAATGAAACATTTCTTTTGATTAAAAAATTAGGAAACTGTTACAAATAGGGCATGCTGGGGAAAAAATACTGAAGAAAGCCGAATATATTCTTAAAATAAAGAGTTGTTTTAAGTTTGAAAATTTAAAATGATTGACTTAAAAATTCATCATAGGCACGTGTTCTAAGAATTACACTTTTAAACCTATGCAAATTGCTTCTGGTCCTTTTAGCTAAGTTTAATTTAATTTTTAAAAGTATTAAACGCTGTGCTGGATATTTTGCATAAATCCACTTTAAAACTTTGTAACTTCAATAAATCTATATGTATATTAGATACATACACACATATCCACATGAGAAATCCATCTAAAATTGTTTTCTTCATTTGAAATTTGGAGATTTTAATTAAAAGCCCATTTCTGTGACTTGTAAGCTCTGTGACCTAGGACAAGTCACTCAACTTTCTCATGCTTTGGTCTCCCCATCTACAATACTGGAACAATAAGACTACCTACCTCATGAGTTCGACCCTAACTTATTTCTTTCCTCCAAACATAAACTAAAATGAAATTCATGTTCATGTAGCTGGTTTCTAGGGTCCTCAGGATAATGTTATTAACCTTGTTCATAAGAGACATTTTAATGTCAATCTTGATTAAGTACCATGGCATATGTATCTTCCTGGTAATAAAAATGGTTCTACATGCAGCATATTTCTATATTATAACTGCCCTGAGATTCCCAAATGTAGCTAAGAACTCACCAAAGCACACATGCCATTTATCTATTAATAGCTATAAGAATCACAACATAAATCTTTTATTTTGTAGAAGTGATATAGTGGTCCATCCACTAGTCATCTGACCAATAGCTACTAAATTCCAACTTTGCCATCCTGCCATCTTTTAGACAGATGTTAAGGTCTCTGCTTTTTTTCTATGTTATTCAGTTACCATTAGGTAGCTTGCCTTAACCAATAATTTTTGTTTTTCAGTCATTTCAGTTGTGTGCAACTCTCCATGACCCCATTTGGGCTTTTCTTGGCAAAGATACTGGAGTGGTTTGCCATTTCCTTCTCTAACTCATTTTACAGATGAGGAAACTGAGGCAACCAGGGTTAATTGACTTACTCAGGGTCACGCCGTTAGTGCCTGAGACCACATCTGAACACAGGTTTTCCTGACTGGAGGCCTGGTGCTCTAATTACTGCTCTACGTAGCTGCCCTTTAACCAGAAATCCAGTTGCCTGGGGGCAGTCTCTAGTCATCCTGATCTATATCTGGCCACTGGACCCAGATATCTCTAGAGCAGAAGGTGAGGCTGGTGACCTTGCACAGCCCTCCCTCACTTAAATCTAATTCACTGGTAATTCATGACATTAGCTTCCTCATATGATGGTCTCCTTCGAGAACAAACCACAACCGACTGCTTTAATATAAGCTAATTGCCTAAAGTTGAATAGTTACATATTTTATCTCAATCTCTTAACATTTCCAATCCCTCTGGAAGATTCTGTCTTTTAACTCCTCGTATGTAGCAAGCTCAAATTGTTCTTATCATCAGAAATCTCAGGAAAGTGAGAATCCAATTAAAAGACAATTAAGGACAACTGAGAGTGTGTTTGTTTTTTCACTTTCCCAAATGTTGGGGATTTCAGATTCATACTGATGCAAATTCCCAACCCAACGAGAGAGGATTTAGTTAAGTGATGTTCTCTCTACAGATGAAAGTGCCCAGTCTCTTCACTTTGCTTTGAAATTTTACCTTTTTAAATTGACTAGACAAAATAAATCATGCTAAAATAGAAATTTCTAAATATTCCTGTTGAAATTGAATTATCTCACTTGCAGATGTATGGGGACATTTCTTCTATAAAAATCCAACCACTTAGCCATCCATTCTCTATAAGAAAAATCTACCCTTTCCTGTGTTTGTATACAACATACTACACTATATGCTAAACATTGCCATGTATCATTCTAAGGAGTTGGGATAAATCTAATTAATAGTCTTCTCTTTTCATTTAAAAAACCTCATGAACTCTTCCTATATATCACATCATATTGATTAGATTTTAGTTTTTCACTTATACACATATACTTTCATATTTCAAAGACAAAAAAGAAAAATGTACCTTTTCACCTATGTCACCTTTGGGTCCACTCTCTCCAGCATCTCCCTAAGGGGAAAAAGAGAGAGGATGAGATAAGATCTTTAATGCCTCACACAGTAATACAAAATTAAGTAAAGTAAAATTAAATGTTTTTCCTCTTCCCCTGTATATAGTATACCCTATTAAGTTCTTTTATAAATTCTTTGCAAAGCCATGAATGTAAAGAATTATAATTAATTTGGCTGAATGAAACCATAAGGACAAAGAAAATGACCACAAAATGTCAATACTGTATCTTCAAAGAACTTTTCATCAATTTAATTTTAATGAGGGAGGAAAAATATGCTTGAAAGTTACATGACCTGATACATATATTGAGGTCCAGCTCTCTGACTAAAGTCATTAGACAACTGCCAATCAATTTAACAATTCCTTAATTCCTACTATGAGTTTTAATCTCCCACACACAATGGATTACCTCCCAAACACTTCTATCAACACGTACCTGACTCAGGTCAAGTCTGAAGAAAACTGATTACTAGCAGGACAGAGATGCTCATATGCAATTCAAAGATCTGAGGCATATTCATCTATTCCAGTCATAATCTAGGTAGTAAATATTTTCCCCCTGAAGGATTCTTCTTTCCAAGGCTCTCTTTACCATCAGTTTCTTTCCCTACCATAATCTTTCTCTTTTTTAGCATCCCTGTTATGTGGCTGTTGGGAGTGGTTGGCTTGCATAGATATGAGTGCAGAGATATCTTTAAGGTAGTGATTCTCAGATTCCTCTCCAGATTTGACCAAATGACTTTGGGTTTAGGAATTATTAGAATGTATAGAAATTGCACAAATTTCAAGATCTCGAAACCCACATCAATGGGAAGCGATGGTACATGTGATGAAAAAGGACATATCAAGGAGGTTTGAAGGATCTCTGTTTCTTACTCTGTGGTTTTTGGTGTAACATAATGGTCCAGAAAAGGTAAAGCTAGTTATTATTCTGGATTTTTATCATTAATATATTTCTTCTTTTAATAGAGACAGAAGGAAATTGATGCGAATCTTAATACCTTCCCTCTCAGATTATCTTTAGTTTATTCTGTATGTATCTTGTATGCTCATAATTGTTTGCATACTTAATCCCCCATTCGACTGTGAGTTCCTTAATGGCACACTTTTTTTTTTCTTTTCTTTGTATGCCCACTGCTTAGATACTGGAATGGTTTGCCATATCTTTTTCCAGCTCATTTTAGCAGAGAAATGATGACATGACTTGCACTTGACTTTGTTTTGAGTGAAGGAAAGCTGTCTAGGTCACCAGCCTCACTTCTCCTCCAGAGCCATCTGAATCCAGTGACCAGATATTCTTCAGAATGATTGGAGATGGCCCAGGATGCAATGGGAGACCGTGATCCCTTTCAAGCAGCTTTCCTAATGTAGCTAAATTTCAGTCCTTATCTTGGTATTTGAAGTCAGCCCTCCCACACTCAAAAGTCAAGTGCCTTTCTCTGACCTCTATACACATTTTATCTCAGCTCCTAGCTCCATCAAAACCATTTTCCACCCACTCACTTGTCTTTGTCTGATGTGTTTTACTGTTTTTTCCTTGCTAGCATGCTCGCCTCCCTTTTTGTCAAATGCCTACCCATCCTTTAAGATCTAGTTGAAGCTTTAGCTCCAGCAATCTAATTGACTAAATACCTAAAGGCAAATGCCTCTTGCAGTCTATTTTCAGCCTTAGGCAATCAATCCCCTGAACTCCATTAGCATTTATTATTTGTACCATCAGCATATGTATGAGACTTGGTTTTGCTATTTAAAAAAAGTCTATACAATGAATCCCCCAATAGATTTATAAGTCCTTTGATGTTAAAGGTCAAAGTATGTCTTACATTTCTTTGTATGTTTCTTGAACACTTGGTGTAGATATGATAGATGCTCGATAACTGTGATTGATGGTGATTTCTTTTTTATTTTGTTGTCATTGAGTCATTTCAGTCATGTCTGACTCTTTGTGACCGCATTTAGGGTTTTATTGGCAAAAATGCTGGAGTGGTTAGCCATTTCCTTCTCTACTCATTTTACAGATAAGGAAAACGAGGCAAGCAGGATTAAGTGACTTGTCCAGGGTCACAGAGATAGTAAGTGTCCGAGTCTAGATTTGAACCCAGAAAGATGAGTGTTTCTGACTTCAAGCTCAGGCTTCTTTCCACTATGCCCCCTACCTGCACCCTTCTTTTTTATTAATTTAGTACTAAATGTAAGTAATACATTATCTTTAATGAAATGTTGACTATGATAGGCAGCCTGGTAATAGTACCCCAATCTCTCAAGACTTCCAGGACACCACAGTCTTTTGCCAGATCAGCTCATTAGGTCTAAACAGAACTTGGAGAGTTCTATAGACATGACCTTCAAGATTCTGAGTGCAGACTTTAAAAAGAGATTGCTGGAAGTATTTTCCTATAGAGAAAATAGAGGCCAGGGGTTCTTAAACTTTTGGGTGAGTGTCATGACCCTCTCCCCAATCCTCTTCACACATGTGCATACTGGTGATCTAGTTAGCTCTATGGACCTTTCTCAGAATTATGTTTGTAAGTCTCCAATTTGAACAGGATTAGGAAACCAAATTATATTAAAATAAAGTCATCAAAATATTGAAAGAAGAAATTCATGGATAAGAACACCCACTCTGGTCAGTTTCTAGATATACCACTCCTTCCCTTTCCTTCATATACTCAGCACTAGTCATGAATACTTAGTCTGATACCTAGCCTTATCTTCCATTTGAAAAATTTCAAGTTTCATTTTGGAAACTCCTATTTGTGTTGGATGATGTATTTCAGAATCAAATTTCTATCATTAGTGAGGCAAATTTTTGCAAGCCTAGTGAGGTTAAAAATTTTTTTTAAAAGGTTAGCATGGAATACTGAACATTTTTAGTTAGAAAAACCCTTTCTTAGTGGTCCTAGGTCCACCGTCTCCTATTGCATCTTGAGCCTTCTCCAGTCATTCTGATGAATATCTGCTCACTAGATCCAGACGGCTCAGGAGGGGAAAGGGAGGCTGGTGATGTTGCACAGCCCTCCCACACTCAAAGCCAAGTGCATTTCTCTGATGTCATGGTCTTCTTTGAAAACAAAGGACAAACACAGACAGGTGGCAGAGTGGATAAAGTGCTGGACCCAGAGTTAGGAAGACCTGAATTTAAATCTGGCCCCAGCTATGTGACCTAGCTATGTGACCCTGGGCAAGTCACCTAACCCAGTTTGCCTCAGTTTCCTCATCTGTAAAATGAACTGGAGAAGAAATACTCCAGGATCTTTGCCAAAAAAACCCCAGTGAGATCATGAAGAGTTGGCTATGACTGAACAGTAACACTCAACTGAAAAAATAGCAAAAATAATAGCATTTACCCCCCAGTGTTGCTGTGAGGATCATATGAGAAAATATTTGTAAAGTGGTTAGCACAGTGTCTGTCACATAATAAGTGCTATATAAATAAAATAAACTTCATTTTAGAGGGAAAGAAAGAGATAAATGCAATCTCACCTTCTCTCCTCGCTCTCCAGGATCACCCTGAGAAAAAGAAAAGATGTAGGTGCATTATTCACATGTGCAACTAGATACTGTTAATGAGTGAGTTTAGCTGGGTGTGCCTGATAAGATGGAGAAATATATGGGGATGCCACAAGCATGAATGAAGAATCATCCTCTAAATTCTAAAACATCAGGATAGACTCCAGCATTTGAGTAGGGACGTTCAAAATAAAAAAGAAGACACTTAACTTCACATTAAGGGTGATGAGCTTTAAAGAATTTTCTGCTCTCTTAAATGAGGTATTGATCAGAGAAAGTGGCTATATGGTTTTGGAGAAAAAGGAAGGAGCCCTGGGTTTTTGATTCCAGCTCAGTCATTGACATACTGTGTGACCATAGGTCACATTTCCCCTTTTTGGGTCTCAGTTTCTTAATTTGTAAAGTGAAATGATTGATTGATTTTAAAGTCTTCTTTGTCTTAAAAGTTGGTCATTCGATGACTTAAGTAGGATATTGACTACATAGATGCTGCCTAAAGGAAAGAAAATGGTTCTTGGCAGACTATTCCAAACTAGGCATTATCTTTATTCTTTCCATCTGGATTGTGGTGGAGATCTAAAGAAAGATCCAACAAATTCAATATATTGTCATGTGGATATTGATGGCATTACAACTGAGGTTCCATGGCAGCATCTGTAAAGTCTGGTAATTTTCATTTTGCTTAAAGTGGTTGTTTTAAAAAAAAAAAAAAGGTTGCTTAGTACAATCTTCAAATTTCCCCTAAAATAAGGTTGGCACACGCAGAAAATGCCACATTTCATACTGTTACATAAATGAAGTCAACAGGACTAATAATGCCTCACCATTATCAAAATACCAAAGAAAGAAATTGTTGAAACAATGAGTTAGCACATTTGTGTGATAAATGGTGTGGTGTGGTGTGGTGGTGAGCCTGTTGGACTTGGAATCAGGAGGACCTCTGATTGGCCCTGTCAATCTCAGAACCAAAAGTCCCCTGGGATATCTGTCCTTGTTCTACCATTGAACTTCCAACCCTAAGACAGATTCAACAGTGTGGATTTTAATGCCCCATGAAGGGTTCGAGCCAAATGGAATGGTCCCAGTGATATAATATCCAGTGTAGCCTGGTTCCCTTCATCTCCCAATGCAAACAGTAGATTTTGAATCCCTCGTTTGCTAGGATATTACAGTACCCTCTGGAGGATACTGGAATGTGAAAGAACCTAGAGATTTTATGAGTCTTCTCTGCTCAGAAAGTGCAAAATCAGGGAAATTCCTGGGGTAAAGAAAGTTTCCATTTAACTTTACAGGAAAGGACAGAAAAGATAAAAAGTCCTAGAATGAATTATATGCATCATGAAATATAGCTGCTTTTGTGAAAAGTTTGAGCAGAAGTCTCTAGTGCTCTCAGATCTTCTTGCTGACAGGACGGCTCTTAGGACAACTCCCATGTTCTTTTTCAAACTCATAACCTAGTTTCAGTGGCAATTCTTTCATTGTTGAGAGCTAACAGTGACCCTCTGGCTTCATATATTTCTGGCCACTCTCATCACCCAACACCTATTGAGACGGTTGCTAGGCAACACTAGAATAGCACCATGAACATCCATTCTTCATGAATTCCAATCATTTGGCATTTTAGTGTGGAGAGAGAACCAGACAGAGAGATGACTGAGGTCTCAAAGATCTATTCACTTGGCTCTCTTTCTGGGCAAAGGAAACATTTATAAACTTGAAATCTGCCCTTGGCACCTGTCAATAATGAGGTGATCTGTGAAATCAGCTGATAGATATGTGTGGCTAAAGATACACAAAAACACAAATGGTGAGAATAGTTAGAATCATGCTATTTAAGGGGAAGCTCACTAAGCAAAGCTTTTGGAATTTGTCTGAATTATGTTGTCACCTATAATGTGCTTAGTAGATTCTTTCCTTTCATAACAAAGGGAAAACTTGAAATTTCCCAGAAGTCAATTACAATTACAGCTCCAAACCCTCTCAGGACCTTTCTTAACTATTTAGCTCATATCTATATTAACTTTTTAAATGGAGCAACATCTCCGTTCTACTATGGAAATGTTGTATTATTGAATAGGTAAATTTCTAAGAGCATAACAGAAACTGTGGAAATCATTCGAAAGAACAGAAAATTCCAGGCAACATATACATGGTCTATGATTTTACAGAAAGTCATCATGGAGGAGCAGAAAACACACTAGATTTTGCAGCAGAAGACTTAGGTGTGAATGTTTGCCCTGATTGCAGAGAGGAAGTTCAACTTCCTTATCTATAAAATGAAGACAATGATACTTAGACTGCTTGGAGGAATATAAATGAGAGCTATTGTTCATTGGCCACCAGGGAAACAAAGTCATCTTGGAATCAGGGATTTCTAATGATAGCCAATAATCTCTGCCAATTTTCTGTGGCTGGAAATAAGCCAGAAACCATATAGATGCCCAATGATTAAGAAAATAACATAAACAAGTTGTGTTACAGCAACACGATAGAAAAATATTTTGCTGTATCCATTGATAAAATAGGTTAGGCATGGTGGTCTATGGTGGTAATCCCAGTTACTGGGGAGACTAATGTTGTGGACCTCTTGAGAATGGGAATCCTCGCTGTTGTGGGCTAAGGTGATTGAATGTCTGCACTAAGTGCAGCAACAACAATATGGCAAACCCCTGGGAGTGAGGGACCACCAGGTTATGTATGGAATGTCAAACTGCCCCAGGTTGGGATGGAGCAGGTCAAACCTCTAATGATAATCAGAGAGAGACAAGGCCAGTGATAAGTCCCTGAATTTCTAGCCTAGAAGAAAGAGGAAAACCCAGCCACTAAAAAAAGAAAGAAAAGAGAAGAAAAAAATTTATATCCATAAAGAATATGGGGAGGTATGGGAAAAATCTATGAAATACTGAGTAAAGTAAAAAAGTAAGATAAAGAAAAAATGACTATAATAATATAAAGGGAAAGAAAACAGCAATAAAGCAAGCAAAACTAAATGCTATGAAGTTATAATGGCCAAGCTGCACTCTGAAGAAGAGCTGAGAAATGGACCTCCTTGCTTTCTTTGTAAAGTTGGGGACCATGGGTGTGGATGCATTGTTTACTTGTGCTATACTGTTTTCCCCCTCTTGTCACAAGGGATAGCTCCCTGGGCTGGGGAGGTGAGAGGGAAATATTTGAAAATAAGAGTGAATATGAATGCAAAATATGTCAATAAAATTGAAAAAAGGAAGGAAAAAGTCTGGGGTGATGAAGGAGACTAAATTATATCCTCCTTGTTTTCTAAATCAGGAAGAATATGAGTCAGAATGTCACAAGCAGTACTTCTTTTCACTTAGTATAAAGAGAAATCTATTGTGGCATGGTGTTAATGGCAAAGAAGGTCACACAAATTTAGTTTATCAGGCACATCAAAAATGGTAATCACATGATTTTTATGCAGATCTTTATAGCACACTACAAATTTACATGATTTTTTTTTTTTAACTAACCTTAGGCCCAGGTGTTCCATTCTGTCCTGCTGTTCCAGGCAAGCCAGGTTCACCCTCAAATGAAAACAGAAGATATTACTGAATAAAATGACAACACCTGCATTAAATACGTCCTTGAATTCTACCCAGCCCTAGAAAGAAGACTCCCATTTAATTGGGGCTTCCTACATTACAAAAATGGCATAGAAATAAAATGTGTCAAGTAGATGTTATGTTGCATGGTAGGTCATAAGCTGGACTATAAAGTTAAGAAGCCCCCTGTTAGAGATTCTGCCTCTGATAATTACTGCTTGTGGAATTTGACTTCATTGAGTCTAAATTTCCTCATATAAAGTGGGGATAATTTGTACCTACTTTACAGGATTGTCAAGAGGCTCAGATGATATAATAAGAAATTCTACGAAGATCTTAAAGTAATATGTATATTTGGGGAGTGTATACATATATTAATCCTTTTCACTTCATGTAAGCTTTTATGAATTCACAGCTAGCATTTTTAGAGTACCGTAAGGACTGCAAAGCACTTTAAAAATATGATGTCATTTAATTCTCAGATTTAATATTATTCCCATTTGATAGCTGAGGAAGCTGAGGCAGAAAGAGTTTAAGTGACTTGCCCAGAGTCACACAGCCAGTAAGTGTCTGAAACTAAACGAGCTCAGAATTTCCTGACTCCAAGTCTAATGCTGTATCCACTGGGCCACTTAGCTGATAATTATTAACTTGGATTAGCTTCCTGTTTCTAAAGAATGGTGACCTCATTCAGGGCAGTGAAAATCTGAAGCTATAAGTTTCAAAGAAGCACGTTGAGGTATAAAAAGGGAAATATGCTGGTCCACAATGTTCTTGGGTAACCAAAAAGCCACAAGAATCTTACTTTTTACTTTTAAACACCCCTTAAAGTCCATCTGAATATCTCTAACCTTATAGGCCAACTTCTTTCTTTTTACTGGGGGTAGTGAAAGTGCTTCTGCTATTTAGATAGCATTTCCCTTGATTTTAACAAAACATCTGATAAAAGCATCACATGCTATTATTTTGGAAAACATGGCAGTAAGTGTACAGATAAATTTATAGTTAAGAGGTTTTAAAATAGATTGAATGGTTGGGACCAAAGGGGCATCAATAGACATTAAATATCCTTTTAGGGAGAGATTACCATTGCAGTTCTCCAGGATCTGTGTTTGGCCCTGTCCTGTTTAGCATTTTTATCAATGACTTGGATAAAGTCATAGAGGACAAATTGTCAGGTGACGTGAAGATGGGAGAGATATATCTAGTACCTTGGATCAGAAGTGTCAAACTCAGATCGGCACCAAATGGGGCTTGAACCAGATTAAAATGTAAATGGGAAATGTTTAACTAAATGAAAAAAAATATAAAATACAACATAGATATATTTTCTAAGTCAATATACCAGCTGGAGTAAATCTCTATTTGACAGTCAAGATTGAGTCAAGTCCTCAACAGGTAAGAACATTGGGCCAAATATTATAAAGTGAAATTTAATAGTTATGCACTTGGGATCAAAAAGTCAACTTCACAAATGAAGATAAGAGAGGCTTGATATGAGGATTTAAGTGATATGTAAGCTCGATATGAGTCAATACTATGATAAGGCAGCCAAGACAATAAATATAAGAGGTGTAGAGGGAGGTGGTAGTCCTGCCCTGCCATGGTAAGATCTGTTCCAGCAACTGCATTTTAGGAAGGACATGGGCAAAGCTGGAGAACATCTGGAGGAGATAACCAGGATAATAAAGGTCTTTGAAATGATGCCATATGAGAATCATTTGAAGGAAATGAGGGTCTTCTCTGGACAAAAGAAGACTTGTGGGGGTCAGAAGGCATGGTAGTTATCTTTGAGTACTTGCAAGGCTGTCATGTGCATTTATCTCAGTCTGGTTAGTCCCACAGGGAGAAATGGGTGAAAATTGCAAGCAGGCAGGTTAAGATTTGATGTCAGGAAAACCTTCCTGATAACGTGTTACCCCAAAATGGAGTGGAATGTCAATGGGGGAAGTGGATCCTTATGCAAAAGTTAGATGACCACTGGGAAGTTGTATTGCAGAAAAGATTCCTCACTGGATATAGACTGGATTAAATGACATGAGGTCCCTTCCAATGCTGAGATTATGAAGTTCTGTCCAAACCTTTATAATTATCTTATCACCATCCCTTTCCATTGCCATTATTATAACTACCTGGGGGGGCTGCTAGCTAATAAGTGTGTGAGGTCAGATTTGAACACAGGAAGATGAGTCTTCCTCAGTCCAGTCCTGGCACTCTATCCATTGCACCACCTAGCTGCCCCACTTCTCCTTCTACTTTACTACATTATACAGCTTCTGATCACTCTCCATAGCCCACCATATTAAGTCCACATTGCTTATCCTGAAATTCAAAGCTCCTTCATAAATCAGTTCCAGCAAACTCTTTCAATACTGTACAATGGCCAACTGTGAGTGATGTTGCTCTTTTCAGCAACACAATGATCTCAGACAATTCCAAAGGACTCATGGTGAAGATGCCATTCACCGCCAGAGAAAGAATTGATGGACTTTGAATGCAGATCTCAGCATAATATTTTTCACTTTCTGTATTTGTGTGTGTGTATGTGTTTTCCTTTGGCTCTGTGTCTTCTTTTACATGACTAATATGATGATATGTTTTGGATGATGGAACATGTATAACCTATACCAAATTGTTTACTATCTCAGGGAAGAGGGAGAAGAGGGAGGGAGAGAAAATTTGAAACTCAAAATATTTTTTAAATGAATATTAAAAGTTATCTTTATAGATAACTGGGGGAATTGACATTAGAACTGGATATGTACTATGGAAAGTGGTACAGGAAGAAAAGACAGGCCCTCAAGTCCTTTCTTCTTGCCATATTCCCTTGGTGATCTCACCTGTTCAGTTATTACACAAGTTGCTCTTTGGAAAAGATATAAACTCTTGAGTCTGGAATTTAAGGCTCTCCATGTCCTAATTCCAAACTTTTCCCATTCCTATGTTAACCTAGACCCTTTCACCCCTCTATATATAGTGCTACTAAATTGTACTACTTACTCTCCCCTGATCCCATCTCACCATCTCTTGACTATGTGGATTCATAGAAGCTAATGATGTCCGAAGCACACCTAGAATTTGTTTCTTCATCTCAACCACTGATATCCTTTTGTTCTTTCACGGCTCTACTCAGGGGCCACGTCCTATATGAAACTTTCTCTGATACTCCAAATGCCCATATTGTCCTCACCACTCCTTATATGTATGTGTGTGTGTGTGTGTGTGTGTGTGTGTGTGTGTGTATCTGACCCAGAAAACAAGGTCCCAGGCTATAGACTGAGGCATGACTGCCCTTCCAACATGGTATCTCCCCATCCCCATTTCACAGCTCCCTCAGTAGACTGTAATCTCACTGAGAGCAGGATTTGTGTCATTGAAAAATTTTAAATACCTAGCCCCATGTGCCTTGCCCATGACACTTAATGGCTGTCTCTTAAAAATTCAATTTCTCCTACTATACACTGCATCATTCTTACTTATGGACTGGTCATATTTCCTCTAGTAGACTAAGGAGAGGCAGTGTGGAATAGTGGATAGGATCCCAGATTTGAAGTTAGGAAGACCTGAGTTCAGATCTCACTGCATGCCCTCTGGGCAAGTCGCAATCCCTCTGGGCTTCAATTTCTTCATCTGTGAAACAAGACTCTAAGATCCCTTCCAGCTCTAAGACTAAGACACTTGACTATAAACTCTCTTAAGGAGAGACTGCTTCAGTTTTCATTTTTGCCTCCTAGTACCTTCCATAGGATCGATGCTCAACTAATGCCTCTGAATGGAATCCATAAGGATAAATTTCATTTTCTTCATTTCATTAGCTATCTCAGTTTCTATAAAAGGTCGAAGAATGCAATAGTCTCAGTTTGATGTAAACGTGCTTTATACAAAAGTGCTTCTACCTATATATCAAGTGAAGTAAACACTAAGCTGAAGCTCTGTCATGGGGCGGGGGATAGGGGAGGTGTCACATTGATGCAGCCGTAGGTTGTACACTTGGGTGATTGTAATCAACGGAATAAGAACAAAATAGGATAACCCTGAAAGAGATCTAAAATTTGCTATATGAACTGCAAAACAGAGATAGCAAATCTGTCATTGTCGAGGGAACTATATAACAAGAGGAGTGATGAAGCACAGAACAGCTGCCAGTATACAACAATACAGACATTACTCCAACTGTCAAAAAATAATTATTGCGGTTAGAGTTGTGCGGAACAGGAAAGCCCCAAGACTGGATGAAAACTTACCTATTTAGATCTTCAAATAAGAAAGGGAAGAGCTGCTTCGATATTACCACAGGTTTCTCTGTACACATATGAATACCAGGGAAAGTCCCAGGATTTTAGATATGCAAAGAGACCAGAACTCCCTAAAGCAATTATTCTTTTACATCATGAAACAGGTATAGGGATTAGTTAGTGAATTCTTGTTGAAAGGAAGAAGGAAAGAAAGGGAATAAAGAAGGGGACAAAGAAAAAATAAAGGAAGGGAATGAGAGATGTAAAAGAAGGAAAGGAAAAACAAGAGTTAAAGAGGAAGGAGAGAGAGAGACAGAGACAGAGACAGAGACAAAGACGATCAGATCTGGAAGGAATTTTAGCCATTATGTAGAGCAATATAACCATTTTATAGACAAAGAAACTAAGGTTGACAGAAGTATAATGACTGGAGCAGTCATACAAATCAATCTTTATATATATATATATAAATATACATATTAGATATATATATAAAGACATATATATACACACATACACATATGCGCACACATGTGTGTATATATACATAAACATATATGTATGTATATTTGTATGTATACACACACATATACATATGTATGTGTGTATATATATGCTTAAATACCCTAACACATAAGAATGACATGAAAAAATGATAAGATGAAAGGGTTGAGCTTTGTCTATAAAAGTATAGTTTTTATGCTTTGTTGGATCATCTCCTGCCCACCTAAATCTGACAACATTTTAAACTCCCAAATGATAAGGAAATTCTATAGGTAGTCATAAAGCAAAACAGCAGCTGACATCTTAAATGCAAGTCGATTGATGGTGCTTCCTCTCCTATACTTTAAACTCCAATACTGTTCTCCATGTATTGCTCCCAAATGACCATTTGAGTATTTAAGCTGAAAATAATTTAGACTGACTTTTTAAAAAGAAGGGCTTACTGCTTTGATTTTTGACCAAATATGTCTTAGAACTCTAATGTAAAACATTACCCTAGCCTTTTTTTCAGCTAGTTAGGTGATAGTTTTCAAGAAAAAAAAATATGAAAGAATACCTAAAAGCTGAAAGGCACTTAGTCCTCTTAGAGATTTAGCACTACAGGAAAAGGGGTCATTCAACAGCAGCATGGGTTGCCATAATTTCTATCCCAATTGTTTTCCAATCTGGTAGTGAGGAACAAGAATCAGTTTTATTTATTTAAATTTTTAGCACATGGTAATTTTACATCATATCTTTCTTTCTGGGACTTTCTCCTTTATACTGATGACCCTGTGAGACACCTTCACTTTGGAATCTGAAGTCCTTAAGCAGCTGCCAAGTCATCATCCCCATCCCTGTACCTCTTCCTCATTTCTCTTCCCCTCAATACATTTCCCTCCATTCCTGGGTTTTGTACATTTTCCCAAGGAAAAAAGTTATGGATCATAAATTATGACAGGGAGGGAAAGATATGTACCTATAAGGAGAAGGGAAACAATTCTATTCTTAATAAAAGGAATTCAGAAACATCCCTACCCACCTTCTACCTTTCACTTATCACCATAGGGAGTATCCTGAAACCCTGGAACTTTTAGAAAAGTCTCTGGGTTCAGCAATGGAAGGGGAGGGAATGTGGGGAAATAAGTGACATCTGAGTTGACTGAGAGAACAAGGTCCCAGGCTACAGGATGATCCATGACTGCCCTTCCTACATGGTATCTCCCCATTCTCATTTTATATAGTTATCTGTCTGGATATGAAAACATAAGAAGGGACTGGATAGTAATCATTCTCTCCTTTGTGTTTAGAAGAGCATATAGCTAGTGACTGAATTTGAAGGACACAGTCCAGCCTGTTAAGTGTATTTGCAATAACAATTGTTCATAACATGCAGATGTCAATAGTCATGATAGAGGTCTTGGGAATCTGACCTCATACTACTAGAACCAGGCAGTTTGCCAAAGGTTTAAGTGCAATTGTATCAGGTACAACAGTTTCACCAAATAATATAAAGCTCATCCTGGAGTAAAAAATAAGGTTAACAATCATCTTTAAGTATTTCCTAATCCTTAGAGAAGCATGAAGCAGTCTGTCTACTAGGGGAATGGATCTTTCAGAGAAGCTAAGCATGTAGTGCAGGGATGGGGAGGATTTAGATCTAGATACATGAGATTGTTCATGTAGATCACTTTCATCCTTATTATCTTCAATCTCCAAATATCTTGTCTAGTCTACACACCATTTATTCTTTTCCCCAACAGTCCTACAGTCTAATGACTTTCATTCTCCTCCCTCCCAATTTTGGACTATAATTAAGGTGTCACAGACTAAAGGAAGTGTCTGACTCAGCAGCTCTTTGCAACTACTTCCTTTCTTTTCTCTTAAGGATACTCTGTGCTAGTCCTGTCCCGACATCTCCTCTTCCTTCTCTTAATCACTGCTGAGGTAATTTTACCTCAAACAATCTCTAATGTACACACAAGGATACACACATTTTCTTTAGACCCCCTTTTTTCTTTTATTTGTCTATTTCTTGCCTAGTTATCCTAAGGAAACATTTCTCCTTTTTTTCTCCTCTTTTCTCTTTCCCTTTCTCTGTTCTCATGAGCCAGAGAGATCATAATCATAGTCAATAAACTCTAGTAGTTCATAAAATTACTTGCACTGAGGAAAAGGAAGCCACAATTTTCAAAGCAAAAACGTCCAGAATAAAGAATTAGTGCCCTCTCAGCTCAAGACCCCTTCAAGAAGTCCACCAAAATCTCCATTTTCTTCCTCGTGCCATATAATTAAGCTTGCTTTTCTTCAAGCACTAGAGTTCATAGTTTAGCAACAATCAGGAAGTGAAACAGCTCAGCTGAGGACTAGACTTTAGAGATAAGCATCAGAGACTCTTCACGGATCCAGGGGACTTTACCCCAGTTTTATAGTGTCTTCATTGCTGGTATACTCTAGTCAAACCAGCCCAGTTCTTGTGAGGGGTTTTAGGTGATACATGAGAGACCCAGAAGAAGAAGGCAAAAATGAGTCCCAAGATGCTGGCAATGGCTGGGCTGGGGGAGGTCCAAGGTTCTCCCTTCCTGTCGTCTGCAGTAGTACTATGTGTGATATCAGTTGACCTGCCCTTCCAAAGGACAGTCAGTCTCATGTGGTTTCTTATGTGTACTTTGGTCTGCTCACTACTTAGCAATCAGAACACACAGAATGAAACCAAAATGAATGGGAATAGTGGTGATTTTCCCTATAGATTCAGATTCTGAAAAGCACATCTAATCCCCTTTCACTGAACTTTACGATATTGTTTTGCACTGCTTGCAATTATATCTGTAACTAAGGGTTTTACTTAAGACTCTCCTCTCTAGCTCTACACAACTCTGCCAAGAACATTAAGTAACCAATCTCCACCAATGGAGAGAATCTTTTACAAATGATTTGTCTCTCTGGATCTGAATACCCAAGAGGGAATGAGAGGTAAAGTTTTATCTCTTCTATATTTAGAAGAATATATTGCTTGTGACTGAAATTTGTATACAATAGGCTGTTAAAGATTATCTGTTTACTTATAGAAATAATGTTGAAAATGAGAGGTTGCTTGTTTTAGTGCAGAAAGTATTACTTAGAGAGGAGGAATGAAGTTAATATGTAAAAAGTAATATTTTTATTGTTTCTAGCTAATTTTTAAGTAGTTTGCTATGTGCCAGGCACTCTGCTAAATGCTTTACAGTTGTTACCTCATTGGAACATCATAGTAATCCTGTATGGTGGGTACTATTTTTGTCCCCATTTTACAGAGCAAATTGGCTAAATGACTTGCCTTGAGTCATATAAAGCTAGTAAGTATTTGAGATACATTTGAACACAAATCTTCCTGATTTCAAGACTGGTACTTTATCTGCTATACCACCTATCTGCCCTTGAAAATATAGTTTTAAATTTTATTCTTTTTCTCTAAAGACTCAAAATATAAAAGCCAAGGTGCAAAGTTAATTTATTCCTGCTAATTGCTTAATTAGAAAACTCTAAAAGATTCTTTCTTCTTTTTCTTTTTTGTTGTTGTTGATATGCTTTTTAAAGAGCAGATTTGAAAAGGCAGAAAGTAAGTAGCCTCAGCAATCAAGCTTCTACAAGTATCCCTGCAGGAGAGCTTTATCTTCATTTGACAAATAGACTTCTGGCTTAAAATGAAATTGCAAAATCTGGTCTCCAACCCCATCTGATCATGATTGCTTTTGGCCACATTGGAAATATGAATAGAAACTAACAGGGAAATTAACACATGGACCAACTTGGAAGTGAATTGAGATGTCCATTCCAGAGAAGCTACTAATTGGACAGTTTGAAATAAACTTTTAATACAAGTGACCCAGACTAACAAAATCAAGCAGGGTGTGACAAAAAGAGAACTGAGTCAGAAGACCCTGTGGTTCAAGTCCTGGTTCAGGTACTTATTAGTTGTATGATTACAGACAAAAGTCAAAGTAGCATCATTGGAAGAGTCTGTTGGTTTCCAAACTTGATTTCAGATGTTGATTCTGCTACCACCTGTGTGACTTTAGTAAGCAAGTCACTCATCCTCTGTAATCTCAGCTCCTCATCTACAAAATGGAAGTGGTAATATTTGGCCGTTCCTTACAGGGCTGTTGTACAGGGAAGTATTTGTTCATTAAGCACCTAGAAAGGTCATTATACTATCATGATTTTTCATATGCTAGTTGAATTAAGTTTTTTTTTTTTAAAAGTGATTGATAATAAAATTCAGAAGAGGAAGGTGAAACATTCAAACATAGAAGTGTAGCGATAAACTTGGGGTAAGAGAAAAACATGGTTCTTCCTCTTAAGGAATTTGCAAGTTAAGTGGAGACAAAAAAATTACACTGTGAAGAAAAATAGTGATCAATATAAGACTATTTACAGTTAAGTGCCTCTTCCTGACTTCAAGCTCACTGTGCCACCCAGCTGCCTCATAAGACACTGAATTTGGAATGTGAAGACAGATTCAAATCCAGGCTCTGATAGGAACTACCTAGTGACTTCAGGCAGGGGTAAATGACAGTGTTGGACTAAATAACCCATAAGGTTCTTTCTAGCTCTAAATTCTTTGCTTATACGAACATGGGCTAGAGAAATCAAAGGATGCTTCCAGGGGTGTCTCAAAGGATAGACATCCATAGGGTCAAGGAAAGAGTATTCCAGGTGAATAGCCTCTGGATGTTCTATTAGCATATCAAATGCAACTCATCGAAAAATGGAATTCATTCCCTTTCTCCCACTGACACACCATCCCTACCCTAAAAACCTCATCTCCTCCAAACTTCCTTGTTTCTGTAGAGGCTAGCAATATCTTCCCACTTAATCAGGTTTATCACCCTCCCCCTCATTCCCACCCCCACAGTCAATTAATTTCTAAGTAGTGACAATTCTATCTTCCCAACATCTGGTCCCTTTCTTCCACCCCTAAAGCCATCACCTCGTAGCAGGTGCTGTCCCAGATGATTGGAATAGCCTTCTTATTGGTCTCTAAGCATCCATCTGACCAGTCTTTCATTCAGCTGCAAAAACAGTCCTCTGAGGCACGTCTGTCCACACCATTTCCCATTTCAAAAAATACAGACTTCTTAGCTTGGCATTCAACCTGGCCCCTACTTAACTTTCCACCTTATTTAACATGATTTCCCTGCAAGCATTTATGTTTTATTCAATAATGTGACTATGTGTCCCCCAAGTTCTGCCTTCCAACTCTGGCCTTGGTGAAAGCTCAGAAGTCATCCTCCATACAAAGAATGTACCCCCTTCTCATCTCTACCTTTCAGAATACTTCTCTTCTTTCAAGATACAGCTAAGCTATACCCCCTCCTTCAAGAACTCTCTTCATATCTACTATCTTCTCAAATTGCTGTGTAATTCACTCATCTGTTTCAATGTTATATCCCCTAGTAGAGTGTAAGTTCCTTGAGGCAAAGAGGGTGTCATTCCTTCCTTGTACTGGAGATGGTACATACCTAACAAGTATTTGTTAAATTGGCTTGATCAACATGATCATATTAGACAGTTGGAGGTGAGAGTGGAAGAAGCATGAACCCATTCATTGGAGAATAAAGAGTCTTTTGTAGGACGCTAACATTGAGCTAAGAGGCCTGACAAACAAAATATTCCATAAACCTTAAAGGATCACAGAATATCAGTCAGTGTTATTACATACAACCTAACCTGCCACTGATAGCACAAACATTGTTCCTCCTTTAGTCCTATGAGAAACATTCAAGGATATACAAGATATACAAGCTCTAATCTAGGATTTAACCAAAAAAGGTTCTACCAAAAATAAACTCTGATTTAAAGTAAGCTATCTGAATAATTTTTTCCATACTGTTTGTTCTAGTTGGCCAGACTTACAGCAAAAGACCTTCTGTATTTTGCCTTGGGGAAATATTTTGGAACTTGATTTTATGAAATTCTCTTTAACAACAAAAGGACAGTCAATCTAAAAATAAAGGAAATAGCCTACTATTATAGCCAATTCAGATGAAAAAATAAGTGTTGTATCTTAACTCTAATTTTTCTGGCTTTAAACTAATAGACAAGATTATTTTTAAAAAACTGAATCCTTATTCATTGCTACCTTGTCCTTGAAGGAATGAAGTAGTATTGGATTCATTGGTTCAACTAAAAAACAATAACCTGATTCTCATAGATTTACATGATTATAGGAAACCCTTTGGGACCGTAAATTCTAGATTTATGGTTTTTAGTATTGGTTGTACACTTGACAAATCTCCACTAAAGTAGTCATCTCCTCAAGTACTCAGATGCTTCACTGTGTTGTGGTCTTGAGAGTTGTGTCATCCCAGTATAAGCTCTGGGGGTCTTTTGAAGATAGCTGGGCTTTATCTTTGGACCTAGTGATAGTCCATACATTGATTCTTTGAAGACCCAGTCTAGGTGAATTGATGGACATGCGTCTTATATCTGGAGGGAAACATTTAGATTTGTCACCAAGCTGAATGGGAAGGGTCTTAGGAGTGGAAGGGGTCTTGGAAGTCTTCTACTTCTATCTCTCAACCAACTCAGGAAGGAATTTCTCTGAAATATCATTGATGGGAAGTCATTCAAATCTCTGCTTGGATACATCCAGGGCGCCTGCTGGATTTCATATTTATTCCCATTTCTGCAAGTCACAGGTTTTCTTGCACTGGCCATCTAATTTAAATTGTATTTCAAGCGGACATTTTATATTTGTGGGTTTATGTTTTGAGGGCAGGGACTATCTTTGCTTCTTTTTGCATCCCCAATACTGAGCACAGAGGCTGAAATATAGTAGACACTAAATAAATGTTTATTGTTTGATTCTGTCATTCAATGTATTCACTTTGTGTCATCTAAAAATTTGAAAAGGAAGGAAACAAACATTTATTAAGCACCCAAGTATCCAATGTGCAAGACAGTGTGCTAAAGACTTTACAGATATTATCTCCTTTGATCCTCACATCAAACCTGGGAGAAAAGTGCTATTATTATCCCTATTTTAGAGATGAGGAAACTGAGGCAGAAAAAGATTAAGTAATCCACCTGGGGTCAATGCATTTGAACTCATGTGTTTCTGACTCCAGCCACAGGGCTCTATCCACTGCACTACCTAGGTGCCTTCTATTTCTTTTTACAAGACATTGATAAAACGATCATGATAAATATCATGAAAATACAATTTTGAAAAAAAAGAACTATCCCAAAATTGAGTTGGTCTGCCTTAGGAAGTAGTGAATTCCTCTTTGTTGGTGGTCTTCAAGAAGAGGTTGAATGACCTCTTGTTGGGATTCTCATTCATGCACATAATGAACTAGATGGGCTTTGAGGTCTCTTTTTATTCAGATCTTTTGTGATTCTGTCATATTGAACAAGACAGTGCTGAGAGCCCACTTGGTAACTATCTTTGGATAGGCTATTTTCATAATTCGCTATCTGGGGCACATAAAAATGTTTTAGATAGTTCTTTAGTTTGTCTTGCTAAACCCACATTTCCAATTTCAGTAGAAACATTTCCTTTCGTTTTAATTATTAAAACTAAGAAGAAATACATAAAAATTTCCTCTCCATCCTATTTATGAGTTAACATTTACACAGTCCTTTAAAGTTTTCAAAGAGCTTTATAAATATTACTACATTTTATCTTCAGAACAATCCAGGGAGTTAGGTTATAATTATCTCCATTTTACAGATGAAGTTATTCTTATTCTCTTTTTACGGACGAGGACACCGAAGCAGACAGAGGTTAAGTAACTTGCCCAGGCTGGATTTGAATTCAGGTCTTTCTGACTTCAGGCCCAGCACTCAATACAGTGCACCACCTAGCTGCCCTGTCCACAAAGATGCTGAGTAAAGAAAACCTACTGACCAAAAAGTTACAGAGGGAAGACTGAAATCAGTTACTTCCTTTTAAGTACAGTTCTCCCTCAACATAGACTTATAATTTATGGCATTAACTTGTTTGCTTTTTAACATCATTTAAAATGAAAAAAAAGTATAAAAGGCAATACCAGGTCTATGTCTACATTATGCCCTGAATGCCTCAACTCCAATGACTGGGAGTGTCTTCTTCAGCAGAAGTTCTAATTTCTCAGAAAACATTTTTGCTTTTGCTGTTGGCTACAAATGTAGGTTTTAAAAATTAATGTTAAAGTTATTGTTCTAGTTTTTATTTGATATTTCTCTAAAGTTCCCAAAATGGAACATATTTCATCCACTCCCTGGAATCACCAGTTCCTATTCCGCAAAAGCAAATTTGGGAGTGAAATGGCGCAAATACAGAAATAAAATATCTTCCAATGTAGTTTTATCTTCCAAGACATGGTTTGCCTGTTATACCACTTACACAATCTTACCTGCCTTCTAGAGGAACATATTATTCTGACAGGTTAACATTCATGTCACACTTCTCCCCAAAATGGGATTATTCCATTACTGCCCAAGTGTTCTCACTAGGATGTAAGGCTCCTTTGTTACAGCCAGAGCACACATGCACTTTTCTCTTTCCAGAGATGACATAGCAGGTGTCAACAAAATTAAAATCCTATATACAGGTAACAAATCTTCTGTATAAAAAATATTAAAGTAAGTGCTTGAAGTCTGGCAACACTTATATTCTTCACCCAGCTTAGGAAAAAATTGAGTTCAAACACAATTAAGTTGTGCTGACACCACTTTTAGAAATGTGTACAGGATAATAACTAAAAACAGCGTCATAAATGAAGGTGGAAATCAAAACGTAAATCCACAAATTGAAAATGGCCACTTTGATCCTGGAAATACAATTTAAATTTGATGACCAGGACAAGAAAACTGGACACATTCCTTTGTCTTGCAGGAATCTGCAAGGAAATTGCATATTTCCTTTATAAAAAGAGAACACATAAAGACTTCATAAGGATATACATGGATTTTTTTTTTAAGTGGCACAGTTTCAGGTTAAAGGTTTCTCCAAATCTCTGCTTCTTCCCAATATGTTTACATTTAAGAGAAAAATCACAACTTAATATGCAAAGCTCTTGTGCTTTCAGGGACAGCACGGTGTAGTTCTACTACAATAATTTGAATTTGAATTCCAGTTCTGCTACTAAACTTTCTGTATGACCTGGAGAAAGTCACTTACTCTCTATGGGCCTCAGTTTCCTTAATTGTAAAAATGACTAGGATGGATTAGGTGATGTTTAAGCTTCTTTCCAATTCTATATCTGGGACCCTACCACCCATGCAGGAGTCTGCATTGATCTCTGTTGTTTTGTATCCAAATTTTGATGGTCTCAAGGAAATTTTTTTCTATCACTGTTTCCTGGAAATAATGCATTTTTAAAATTCCATGCAGATTTTTTTTTTCTATACCTACTCATATCTGAAACATGAAGTGAATGTTTTATACTTATCTGAACCTGGGAAAGAACAGAACTAGAGAAACACGGAAACAGACAGGTAACTACCAATGAGTGAGGGTAATTTGCCGCATCAACAAAAATGCACCACTTGCCTGGGGGGAAGAACATTTATTTCACTGAGAAACTAAGCAATATACTAAAAAAAAAAAAAAAGAAAAGAAAAGAAAAGAAAAGAAAAGATTCCCTGAGTTCAAACATGAAAACATTTTGAAGTACAGGGTCATTTTGAAATCTAGTTTCCTATCTCTCATGGATTAGAAATTCAACATATATGTGGACTTTACCCAAAACAGAATAAAGTACATTTCTCCCCCATCTCTGATGAGTTAGAAATCAAATGTCCTTTAGGGATTTAGCCAAAAGACAAGTTTAAAAAATGATTAGCCTTAATGAAATGCAAAAAAGGATTCTTTAATTATTCTGTAGAAAAGATTGGGTGCTGATAAAGGGATCCAAAATTTTTTTTTCAGCATTAGGCATATTCTATATTGTTTTGATCTATTGGGACTTCTGTAACATGATCCAAAGGATAAGAGACTTAAGAGGGACATGAGAGGCCAGGCTAGTGATTCATGCAATTACAAAGGGCCAACACAGTTCCCTAGTTCAGTTTTTTGCGGGGGGAATTCAAGGGGAATCTCCCAATAGATACATCCACTTCTGACTTGGAGTTTGTAAGTCTTGAGAACGATTTTTCTGGACTACAGATCTCCAACCTGTGAAGCTAGAGTAAGCTCTCAAGGAAATCCTTGGCAGCTTCTTCAGAGAGAAAATGTTGACTACTTTGTAAAAGTAAAAATATGTGTATATCTACATGTATATATTATATGTACATATACATATATGTATGTATATCATTCATACATACATATATACCTAATGCAGAAAGAGGCAAATTAATGATCATCAGTTTTATGTGCATAGATTCAACAAGTAAAAACACAAGAGAGTCTATGCTATAAGAAAATACATATATATATACAGAGAGAGAGGGAGGGAGGGAGGGAGGGAGAAGGAGAGGGAGAGGGAGGGAGGGAGAAGGAGAGGGAGAGGGAGAGAGTGCATGGACTCACTGGCCTCAAAACCAGGAAGACCTAAATTCAAGCACTTCCTCTTGACACTGACTGGCTGGTTGACCCTAGGCAAGTAATTTAATCTTTCAGGGCTCTAGACAATTATTAAGGCTCTTAAGTTTCAGGGAATGTGCTGATTTGCATTGGGAGAAGGAGTTTCCTCATGCTGGAGTTCCAACTACCAATGAAACCACAGGTCCAGTCTCTCTTCAACAAGCCTGAAAGTAAATTAGTAATTTGGATATGATATGAATTAACAGTGACTTTAATCAACAATCACCTACTCCCAGCCAGACACTGGAGATAGAAACAGAGAGCCTGCCAAAATTTTTCAAAATAATGCATTTCAAACTTTCACTCATCACAGAATGAAGACAAAGAATTACTTTCCTCACTCAGATTGATGAATAAACAAACTTCTTTTAAAATGGAGAATTAATCTAATGTTTCCTGTGACAAGAAGAAATTTAGGATGCATTTTTTCTTATCTCCATAAATGCCAAAGGAAGTAAACCCTCTGCTAACTTTATGCCAAGGACTTTGCTTTATGCCTCACATAAAATAGCAGGAAAACTCTCTATGTCCCACAAAACATCTACTACCAACTTTCAAACTCCTTATTGGAATTACATTCCTATGTTTTTATGCAGTCTCTTCCTAAAAAGCTTCATCATATAAGTTTAGACATTATTTTCTATTGGTCAAATAAGTATACACACATATACACAGACAAACATACGTGTACATCAATTATTTTCATAATTAATCATGATTAACATATCTTCTTACTCACACTTGAAAGAATGATAACAAAAGAGCTCACCATTTTCCCATCCATCCCTGGAGTGCCAGGTGCTCCAATAGAACCCTAATGGGAAAAAAATATGATCAGTTTAGGTTGATATTCAGATTATAAAATGCTTTCATACTAAATTTAAATGATTGTGTATCATGTCCTACCAAATGTCCCGTTCTAATGCCTCTCCACAGCATTTTTTTTAGGGAATATAACTAATGTGAAAGAATCACTACAGTGACTAAGTGCCTCCTAAAAATTTTATCCACATAGGCCAAACCAACTGGATGAAGAATGTCTATTACCAAGATTTTTTGGATGCCCTTCATAGCCTTTCCAACAGTATGATGGATAGATATGGTCACGGAGCTGGGTCCAACTATGAAAAGGAGAGGAATAGGCTAGATTGCTTTCAGGAAAATGCAATGGACCTTCAGCAAAAGCTTTTTTCAATACAACTATACTGAAACTGTGGTTATCATATAGCAATGAGAATTGGAACTCCATTGTCCCTGAAGAACTTAAGATCACCATAGAAAATAATGGAGAGGTATATGGTGCATGTGAACAGGCTATAATACATAACCAGTGAGGAATCCTGAACAATACTGTTAAAAGTTATCATCAGAGAATTGTATGAAAGAAAGGGAAGATTTATTGGTCATGTAGCAAGATTGAGAGATAACAGGTGGATATTCAGAACACTGCTGGTCCTCTTGTGAGGTTGAGAGAAAATGAAGAAAGCCTCCAGCACATTGGGTACCCTTGTGATGAACTTTGAAAACATGGATGTGAATCATATAGAATGACTGGCACGAATAGATTGAAATCTTCACTGTGGGAGGGAACTCAAGAATAGATAAGATCCATTTGATTATATATTCTTATGATGGATGACAATGAAATTTATACATTTTGAATATAACATCTCAGTAGTCCTTGTGGTACCTTAGGACACAGACACATAAGAAAATGAAGCAAGGAATTTGGTTAACTATTTTTGAAGGAAATCTATCCAAGAAGCAACACAAATTTAAAGGCAATAACGGATCGGTTCTCTAAGATATATTTTGATGGAAAGAACAATTTAAAAAAGGAAAGCACCATATGGTAATGTTGCCCCCATAAATGCTTACCAAGAAAACCACCACTAAATTATATGTACTTTCTCATCTATATAGAATCCTAATGAGAGCAGTCAAATAAAAATATGAGATAGGATGACTGTAAAACAAACTCTATTTTCATAGTAAAAAAAAATTGATTAAGAATTGTAGAGAATGTAAAATTCTAGTTTATTTATTGTTGAGGTTTTTTGACTTCACAGTAGAGCAAAATAAAGTTAGTAAACTTAAAACTTAAAATAAACTTAAAGTTTGTCTTCCAACAGGGTGCCTCTTCTGTAGATGTTAAGGTCATTCCATATTCCTTGATATCACAGAGATACTGTTGCTCAACATTCTTTTGATGAACAATATGGAGTAACACATAAGACACATTTGTCCACCATGTCATAGAAAAAGTCTTGCTTAGAATCCAAATGGAAGAGGGATTCCCTCTAAATGGCAAAGTTTTTTAGCTATTGCTTTCCAAATGCATTGAGATGATGATATTCTTCTTTAGAATCTTCTTAAGTAGATCCATGAGCCCATCCTTTGAGTGACTCAAAGAAATAGGTCTAGCAATCCACACAGCAAAAAATTGAGTAAAGAATGTAGACTGCCAAGGTCTGACCTAGAGTTGAATGGGCAACCTAATGAATTAACCTATCTGTATACATATCTCAAAGGAGTGCAGGTGGACAATGAGTCAGGCTCAAAAATAGGAGTAGAATAGGTTAGATTGCATTTGGGAAATTACACTTTTAAGATTTCAAATTTTCTCTGTCACCAAAGTCTGTCTTTTTTCTTTCTTTGTAATAACAATCATTCTAAATAGCTTCAAATATACCATGATCTCTGAAGAATCAAAACTTTAGATCACCCAAAAAGCGTTAGAAAGATATGGTGGGTATAAGTAAGTGGAAGGAAATGACCAGCAATGACTCAGAGTACTGGGGGTAGGGGGGGAGGGAACCCATGAAGATTCCCAACACTTAAGCTCAGGAATAAGAATCACCCAAGATAAGAAGCATGGACAGATTGTGATCTGCATGGAAAAAGAAGTAACCACATAGATGCTGTTGTTTAGTTGTGTCTGACTTTTTGTGACTTCATTTTAGGGTTTTCTTGGCAAAGGTACTAGAGTAGTTTCCCATTTCCTTCTCCAGCTTATTTTATAGATGAGGAACTGAAACAAATAGGGTTAAGTGACTTGTCATAAAGATACATGGAGATAAATTTTAAAAGGCACAAACTCCTGCTCTAATATTGCACCAAATCCACTATCTCAATGGAGCATTTCTTTTCTTCTTGGTGAGTTTTATTTGCCAGTTTTATGAAATAACTAAACCTAGGGCTAATTATTTCCCATGTCATCTGCCGGCCAAATGCATGATCATGTAATGACACTTTTCATGCTTCCTTAGAAACTAGAAAATTAAAATCAAATACTGTTTTTATTCTCCACGAGTCAAGCACACTAATCCTGATAAATTTAATATGTGATTCTAACAAAAAATTTATAGCTTAGATTGAAATCCAAATACACCAGCTGGTGACGTTGATCTATCCTTAGTGCTTGTAGGAGATGTCAGCAATACTTACTGTAGAAAAATTTAACAAAAACAACTCTTTTAAGATGCATGAGTCTCAGTTACATGAAACAAAAGGTAACAAATAAAAATAAACTCTGTCCCACAGTAGAACCAATAAAAAGGCAAGAGAGAAAGAAGAGATAAGAAGAACATGGGAATTGAATGATATTTGGGGAGGGGAAAGCAAATAATTGTATGATATTAAAATTCTCAGTATTTATGGTAACAATTTTCCCCCAGATTTGCAAAGACCAAAACTGGTTGTCAGTATTTAGACCAAGCGAATATAAATCCAGTTTTGAAATAGTAATGTGCTAAAGAGCTAGAAACAGAGCCATTAAATATTGCCTAATGCAAAGCTATGACATCTAGTCAGGCACAAATATTTTCAAACATTCCATTCACTTCTCTCAGAGCACACCTTTCTTCCTAGGCTATGAATAAGCCATATTTTAAATTCAGCACGTACCATTTCTTTCCTGGCACCAGAAAACAGATTTTTTCTTAGCCTCTGTAAAATGTTTTAAGATGGTTTTATTTTAATTGAAAGGGATTTTATTAAAAAATATGACTTCTTTTGCCAAAGAATTTAAAGATTTCTGAAGGACAGTGATGTAAAAAGTCGCGTCTTCTCTTTACTGTTAATACTGTATGTACTATTAATGGACTTCCTAAAGACTCAAGAAGTAATTTTGTCGCGGTAGTGGGTGGATTAGGGTAGCTTTACAATTTCCCACTGTGCCTATTGGAGACATTATTGTTAAGGACGTGGTGTTCTGACATGAATTATCTACAACTCATTAGCTTTTACTTTGGTCTAAAAGATTGCGTTTCGACAGATGACAAGTTTTGTTATTTTCTTTTTTTTTTTTTTTTAAAGGCTATATCTCTGGATGCAATATGAAATGTTAAAACAGAGAACAACTACTTTTTTGTTTGTGCTGTTACCAGTGATTCTATTCAGTTTTCTCAGATACTTTTTTGGACGGACATGGAACGTTATCTTCTATACTACAAAAACATTTTTTTTTTTGAAAAAAATTGGGAATTAAGGTACTTGTATAAGATGATGGCAAGGAGCCATTGATCAGCTTTCACTGGTTTGCTGAGTGAGCTACTGATGTATTTAGTATTGTGTAATGACACAAACGCTCAAGTTCTTGGTTCACTCCATCAAACTGCAGCATTTGATCCTGGTGAGTATAAATAATGCCAAAAAGACTCACAGAAAGTGAATTCTCCAGTTACCTTGGAAACAGGAAGACAATCCTGAGGCACCAAACACTATTTATTAGCAACACCAACCTTCCTGGTTTCTTGCGGTCAGGGCTTGGATCATGTGGCAACAGAGCATCCAGGTAAAGTCATAATCCATTTAATTTGAGCTTTTATCTCCCTCTTCATTTTTTTTTAGAGCTTGACTTCGTAGCTTTATTAGTACTTGAAACCTTTTAACCTACAAGTTCAGAAGACAGACTGAAAACAGTCTGATCTGAACTGCTTAAATTTTCTATAATGGAGGAAATTAGAAATCTGATGTCTCACATTATGAAGTTGTATTTTGGGAAAACAGACCTGACAGCCTAAACTAATTGTTCCAACGTGGCTTACAGTAGCTAATTCTATTCACCTCTCAGAGTTGCAATTTGGTACTAAGTGCATAATTACTTTCACTGTATTATTGTTTATACTCTACCTTTTGTCCTGGAGTCCCCTGAGGTCCCTGAAAAGGGAAAACAATTCAATTAGCATAATAATATAGTCAATTTAAGCCTAAGTGACCAATTAAAACTGTCCCATTCTATAAACCTTCCTATGCTGGACTGAATCCAGCTGATGTTTTGTGCATCAAGGGAAAGGAAAACTTTCAGTTCAAAATACATAATGGATCTTTTCTTCTCCTTTCTGAAATAGCATTAAGCATACGCAGTAGGATTCTGATTTCTCTCATTTCTTTTTTCTTAAGTCTCTACTATCCCAGTCCATCTGTTTCTTCAAATACCTGCAAATCTATAGTATCAATCTTACTTAGACAGCTAAAGATTTCCTTCAGTTAAAAGGCAACTGTGGTCCCAAACCAAAACAGCCATATTATATACTATTTCTGCAGTATACCTGCACAATTTTGGTTGGCATTTGCAAGGAAGAGAATTTAAAAAAGAACCAGAGAGAAGCGTATTTTAGCTACTGACCCTCCCCAACCTCTCTTCATTCTGTTGGAAGCTTTTCTCATTCCTCTCAGCTACAGTCCTTTCTGTTTCACCTCTACTCTTTATCGAGGTTGTAGAAACCTATTTATTTACTCATTTCTTCTCTATTAACAAGTAAGCTCCTTAAGTGAAGAGAATCCCTTTGTCTTTGACTTTCTTTGAACCACCTAGCTTACTGCCTGGCACATAGTAAGCACTTAATAAATGCTCTTAATTGGTTAATGCCTTGTTGAATTGCTGATGACATGTTGCTGTAGAAGGGAATATAGGGAAGTAGGAAAAGAAATAGAAGGTGGTATCTATTAATACTTAGAATCACTATACTCAGGCAGGTGAATGAAGATATTCCTCCCCACCCACATCCCCCAGTAGAATATGTCACTTCTGAGATGTAGTAGTCATTATGATGACAAAATCAATGATAATGTTCTGGATGACTAATTAGAGAAAGAAGAGAATGCTTTGAGTCACCTTGGCAAAGATATTTGTAGGATGAAATGCAAAAGCATATATGATAATCTTACATGTTTCTCTATGATTTGTAACATATAACTTTTTAGAATTAGCCATTCTACCTTTCAAAAAATGTATGTTTAGCAAAGTGGTAGATAAACCCTTTGCCCATCATTACAACTACAGATTGCAGCAGTGTTCAAGTTGACCATGTCTTGCTCTTCAAAAGCTATCTCAGATAGTAACATTAAGCACAAGTTTATCAATAAAAGAAAACGTAGCAAATGAAAAGAACAATATCATAATTCATGTTTAGGAACACCTAAATCCTTGTTGCTATCTACTGACATCCAGAATGGTCTCCCATCTTACTTCATGACAAACCCCTGTCCTATAGGTTGCGTCTCTATCCCAGTCCATCATCATGATTAGTGATTTCAGTGCCCATTCTGAGGAAGCTTCTAACGCTTAGACTCTCACCTTCCTCAACTCCCATGACTTTCATTTTAAGCCATGCACAAGTGTGGTTATCATATCTCAGATCTCACCATTATGCAAACAGATCCATCTCCAAGGTTATAAGCTCTGAAATTCCCCTCTCTCACCACAATCTGCTCACCTTCCACTCTTCTGTCAATGGCATTCCTCCCAAAGCTGCTTTTGGGGGACCATTTTCAGTCATATTTTAGTCATCTAATTCTTTGTGACCCCATTTAGGGTTTTCTAGGCAAAGAGACTGGAGTGATTTGCCATTTTCTTCTCTTACTCATTTTATACTTTGGGGACCACAGTAACTTTTTATAGCTTGATCTTTCCCTATTTCCCCATCCATGTTATGGTTTCACTTCCTTTCTTTCACATGTTCAACCTTATAGTAGGTCATTTCAATAAAATTTGTCCTCCACCACTGTATCCTTTACCCATTAATTTTTCTGCTAGTTCTACATAGATAATACATAATGCTGAGTCTCTCCCTTCATTTGCTTTCTTTTTTCCTATTTACAAAGTGCTGGTGGAAGAAGCTGAAAAAAATGATGGCCACAACGATTGTATGTACTTGAACTTCAAACTGACCATTCACTGCTGCATGGAAAGTCTTTAATGCTTCTCTGACTGACATATCCTATTCTCAACCACAGCATCTGTTATAAACCTTATTCTTCTTAACTTTTAAGCAATCAGCCTCTACCTTTTTTTTCTTAGAAGATGTCCTCCATATCCATGTGTATTGTTTTGAGGAAGGTACTTTGAAAACCTTAAAGTTATCTGAAATATGAACTGATATTTGTTATGGCTTTACTGAATTGAACCTGACTAGATATATTAAAAAGAGGTGACACCATTTTAAAGGCATTTTGGGGGCTAATTTTAAAGGTGTCTTAGAGGTGATCATTCTAAGAGAATGGAGAAAATTGTGGACATGATTTTGGTATGACCCAAAAAAAGGTAACTGAGGGGATGCTAGTACCTGCATCTGCATCTGACCTGCACAGCTACTTTTTTCTCTTTAAAAGTTTTCTGAGAAGTTTCTCTACACAGTCATTTAATCTCTGTCTGTCTCAGTTTCCTCATTTGTAAAATGGGAATAACAGCTTCTATCTTCCAGTGTTGTTGTGAGGATAAAATGACATTATTTGTAAAGAACTTTGAAAACCTTAAAGGGTTATAAAAATGCTATTATTATTATATAAATGTTAATAACTATTTACCTAATGACATAATGATAACTAATGACAATTATATCTACACAATTCTATAATCAATACAGTGATGCAATACTTAGTATAATAATTTATGTTAAATATATAATTTAAAGTGCTAATAATTTGATAACCAAATATACTGACTAATACATATTGTACTAAATATACAATTTAAATACCCTATGATCATTAATGATCATATTTCATATATGTATTAATTGATAGGTATAATTATATAATACAATGTGTTACATAATTATGATCTATTATAAATATATTATGATTATAATATCTTTATAGCGTAGTATTAATTGTTTTGAGGGCATCCTTGATATCAAGGGGAGGAAGGACAGTCTGGATTTTTGTTTTTTGGGTCGCTTTTTTTTGCAAGGCAATTGGGGTTAAGTGACTTGCCCAGGGTCACACGGCTAGTCATTGTTAAGTCTCTGAGGCTGCATTTAAACTCAGATCCTCCTGATTCCAGGGCTTATGCTCTATCAATCCGTTTTTGAAGGTTATTTTCTTCAGTTGCTAACATCTACTTAGTAGCACAATTGATTGAGAGGTATTAAAAAAATAAAAGACCACATTGTATCTGTCATTTTATTGATTTAAGAGCTGTTTCAAAGGCATATGTGTGTGTATTTAAAAAGCAAGAGTCAATTTGCCAATAGCCAACTTTTTCAACGTTCTGGTGATTATCAGCTTCAAGCGAAGCATGAAGCAAGCACACCAGAGTGCTCACTAAAGGTATTTAGGTCCATCGTGAAGTATGCCTTGTGAAAGTCCAAGTAAAAGGCAATTTCATGCCCCAGATATTCCTCTTTACACATGATATTAAACTCATCACATCAAGCCTTGGAATACTATAGGACCTTCTCAAAGAGACTCATGGTCTCTCAAAAGACTAACCATGGACACTGGTAAAAAGAAAGAGAATGAAGAATACATATTTTCTCAAGTTGGATGGATTGGGTTATCCCCATTAAATATGTGATAGATAGATGCTGTAAATGAAAAATGATTCAGGTTATAAATTGCGCAGGAAGAGTAGACTTGGATGTGCTGCTTTTGGTAAATTGTACTATACGTTAGGGCTTCAAAGAAAGGTGAAACCAGTTTCTGCCCTCCAGGAGTTCATACTCAAATAGTCATATCAGAATTGATCCTTTCAAAATCCACCATTCTCCTGTTATGTTTCCTTTTGTAACTTCTCCTCTATCAATAAAGAACCATATGTCATCTTTACATGAGATTTTCATGAATTCAATTCTAATCTGAATTAGAATTAGCAGGCAGGAAGGGGTAAACTGGTTACTTTCCATTGAATGATGTTGTAACTCATAGGAAGGTAAAAGGAATTGCTTAAAACCATTTAGGCAGTCAAGGATGAACCTGAAAATGAAGCTCAGATCTTTGGTCCTTTCCATTTATTAGACCAATAAAAATCTTAGTTTTTACTTAGGCTAGTCTTACATCAGGCCATTGCCTAATGTGTACCTGTCAATTTTAAGGAAAGTCAAGATAAGTGGATTTTGTCAATGTTTGGCATGTAGGAACAAAGACTGAATTCAGACATTTGTTATTGTGTCCTTCCCTATTTCTTTAAAGGTTTCTTTTCTCTCAAAATGCTTTTTTAGAGAGGAAATCACATATGAAAAATTACATGAATTTAGTGTTCAGACTGAGACTTTATTTATACAGCTCAGGAAGTTCAGTTTCCCAGGGTAACCCTAACTTTGAGAATACACTATTCATTAAAAATTGGGCCTTTCCCATTACATGACTGTACAGCCCCTAACAAGTCAACATTTTATTTGAAAATAAGAGCATAAATGTAGCACACTTCTCTCTAACCAAAGACTAGCACATCTGGAATTTTCTATATGACTATGAAAAGAGAGATTTAGAAAGGCACAGGAGGGCTATTCTATACTCTGAAATTCAGGACTGGGGTACATTGGAATATGTATCTCCATTAAAGTATATTTTAATAAGTATTTAATGAAAGGAAATTGAGGACCATAGAGAGAATATAAGTATTCAGTTTACTCGGAGGGTAGCACTACCATTCATCCTAAAACCTAGCAAGCAGTGGGTAGGGAAGCTAGATACACCACAAAACCCGAATTTGTATTCAAGCCTGTTTCTCTGCTTTTAAAATAATGAAAATAATACTTGTCCTTTATTATTCCATAGGGTTTCTATAAGAATACTGCCTCATATAGCATCCCCTTTGGATGCATAATGAAGGGTCCTTCCCCCTCTCTCCTCTCCTCTCCCTGAAGAACTCCATGAATATATTAAAAGGCCAATCTCCCCTCCTCTGTGAAGGTATAAAGGACAACTGTCTGAGCTCAAGAAGATCATGAGCCAGGAGCTCATGAACTCCTGGACAAAATTATATCTGGGATAACGTTAAGGCTCTATACCAAAGAAAGAAAACACAAATTAGAGGTGGAACCAGTTTGTAGAAAAACATCTTTGGAGCTGATCAGACATGACTTTAAACAAGTAAATTACAATGTTCTTGCTTCTATTTTATTTCATTCTTTAAAGAGTTTGCTAAGTTCATGAATGATGAACTTTCAATACTTACTGGGAAGATGTCTGAGGCAAATTCTGGTTATGTGAGTAGATGGGAGCTGTTGTGCCTCTAGAGGAAGTGTGCCATCATAAATAGGAGGTGGCCTCAGAGTCAGAAAGACCTGGGTTCACGGCTCACTTCTCTCTGGCTATAGTTTCTAAACAAATCATTTAACTTCTGAGTACTCTAGTCAACTCTCTAAAATGATAAGGTGGAGAGAGGATGCCAGCCTGAACTAGTAATGGGAATTTCTTTACCTAGGAATTCTCTATATCAGTAAAAATCACAGGTCTAGCCTTATTTCTCTCCAATGATACAGAGAACATTTATCCATGATTGCCCATCCTATATAATTATCATGCATATCCTCTAATATACCAAGAGGGTGTTCACCCAATGAACCAGAATATCTTCCTCTTTTTCTCCTGACATTATGAATGGAGTATTTGGGTCATCATACTTTATGTCTGTCTGTCTGTCTGTGTATATATCCTTCTGGGTCTATCTATGTATCTATCTGTGTCTGTCTGTCTGTCTATCTATCTATTCTATCTATCTGCCTATCTGTTTATTGAAAAAAGTTTATAAGGTTATCCTGGTTAAGAATGTCACAGAAATCTGAAAAAAATAGAAATTTAATCCATGAATTTTTAACACAAATCTAAAATGTGCACTTGTTACACTTCAGAAAGAATTATTCAAGATGCATTAAAATAAAATTTAGTGTTATACATACATGTTATATGCACCAGGAAATTTAAAAAACACAAATCCAACCACTATTATAGGCATGTCTGGGGTATATTGCAGGTGCTAAATTTTATAAGATGCAGATTTCATAGTCATAAAGAGGAAGAGTCAAATTTTAAACCATATTAAATAGTTTAAGATAAGAGCATATTGAAATAATTTAATGTTTAAAAGAACAGAACATGATGAAGTAAGAGAGCTAAAATAAGGAAGTTATAAATGGATGAAGAGATTTTTAAGTTTATATTCAAGGATCTGGATTCAAATTCTGATTCCACCCCAAAGAGGGTGTTTTGATACAGGATCATTTTCCTCATCTACAAAATGGGGATAAAAATATCTTAACTTCCTACATCACAGGTTTATTGTGAGGGTCACATGAGAAAAACATAACGTACCATATCAACCTCAACTCCTATTATATCAAAAAGATCATCACCTCTTTTTTCACTGGCACACTAGCAAAAAAGGAAAAATATAACAAAACATTTCTTCATCTGCACTTCATCTCCATTGTTACTTAACAAATCCTAGACTCCCATTTGTATCCTTATTCCTAATCTTTCTTAACTGGACTTATGATGGCTCTAATGGTAAAATGAATTAGAAAATAAACAAGCAAATAATTACATAACTCACATTTATATATTTCTATAAAGTTTGCAAAATACTTTTGCTGATGAGGAAACTGAGATTCTGAAAGGTTATATATAGATTTGCTGATATTTTTGCCAGTACTTATTCATGTACATGTTGTCTTCACCAAGAGAATGTAAACTCTTTTAGAGCAATGATGATTTTCTTTCATTATTTTCTTTCTATTTCCAGTGCATGGCACAGCCTAGGCACAATGTTACTTATTTAAGTAACTTGTCCATAATCCCAAACAAGCATCTGAGATAGGTTGTGAACCCAGGTCTCTGGGACTCCATTTCCTAGGGTTCTTCATTACCCCACATAGCTTTGGCCAGGTCTACAGAATGTCTCTGTTTAAGCATGTAGAGATTCTAGAAATAAGATAGCAGGTATTATAAAGAAATTTGGGACCAGAATCATAGAATTTGGGGGCTTTTGGAGGTTATCTACTCCAGTCTGTATCTAGCAATACCTGCTTAAAATCTTTACCTGACAAATATGTTCCAGCCTTTGATTGAAGACCTTTTCTGAGAAGAAACCCATTGCCTTCCCAGGTAACTTATTCTACTTCTGAATGGTCCTGATCTATATCTGGCCACTTCACCAAGATGGTTTCAGAGGTGAAAGTGAGGCTGGAAACCTTGCACAGCCCTGCCTCACTTAAATCCAATTCACTTGCTTGTCATGGCATCACCTCCCCAGTGTCATGGTCCTCTTCAATAATGAAGGACAAACAACAGTCCATTTTCACATGAAAGGTCTTCAGATACTTAAAGATAGTTATTATTTTCCCTTCCCCAATCTTCTATTAAATACCCCTAGTTTCTTCAACCATCATATGACACCAACCTGGTTGCTGTTCATTGGATACTGTAACAAGCAACCAAACCAAAGAAAGAATTCTAGCTATAGTCTTCCCAGGGCAGAGTAGAACTAGAAGTAAAAACAACAAAGACAGTAATTGCTAGTATATATCTAGACTTTAAGACTTATAAAGTGCATTACATATGTCTTTTTATTTGAGCCTTACAACAAACCTCTGAGGTAGGCATTATGCTTATTTTACAGAGGAGAAACTGAGTCTGAGAGAGGTTAAGTGACTTGATCAGGGTCACAGAGCTAGTGACTAAGGCAGGATTCAAACTCAAGTCCTCCTGACCCTCAGAGCATCACTCTTTTCACCTAGTGGCTTGTAGGACAGTCACTGCCCTCCTCCTGGACACCATGTCCCCTTAAGATTGCATTAACTATTTGGTTCACCATGTCCCGCCTTTGACTATATGCATGGTCGATGAAAACTTTGAGATCTGCTTTTTTGACCAAGTGTGATCCAGCTATAATTTCCCTAAGCTGGACTCCTGAATCTGAGTTTTTGAACCCAATTGTAAGACATTTGTACAAATATGTTGCGTATGTCTTATTATTATATTCAATTTAATATTCCATCCTGTCAAGATCTTCTCAGATTCTGACTTTGCCACCATCCTAGGATGGTTCTGCTTTAATAAATTCTTGCTAAAACAAAACAACAAAAAAACTTAAAGCAACTAATTGACTTTATTGCAATAGGTTTTCTCTAATGTGTGCAGGTATTGGACAAAACATTTGATGGAGACTTTTAAATAGGCCAATCTATCTTTTAAAAAAATACTTATTTTTTTAAATTAAAAAAAAAATTTTTCCCCCAGTCCTCCCTCTCCTTTGGGAAAAAAAGAAAAGAAAAACAGAACCCTTGTAACAAATGAGCCTAGGCAAGCAAAACAAATTCCCACATTGCCCATGTCCAAAAGTGTGTGTTTCATTCCTCCATATTTAGCCTATCACCTCTCTGTCAGCAGGTCAGAAGGTGGGTAGCATGCCTCATCATTGGTCATCTGGAATTGTGGGCCACACTTTCCAATGTATTGTTTCTTTCTCCTCCTCCCCCTAGCCTAACCTCCATCTCTGCAAAGAAGTACTGACTTTCCTTGGGAAAATGTCAAATCAGGATGATTCATCTCTCACTGTTTCTTGAAAGCATGAGTCTGTTACCTCTTTTAGGGGAGGTCCATGCAAGCTCAGGAAATTAAAGAAATAATACATTTTTCTCACCAGTTGACAAAACCAGAACTTAGGACAGAATATTGAATACTAAATACCACAGGCTAATTAAGGACAGATCCAGAGACTTCAGATCCTGTCTTCAGAACAGGTCCCAGACCCCAGTGTTTACATCACCATATAGATCCAGGCTTTGGTCCCACTTAATCCTTCCCTTCTAAATATTCAATAGATTGTTTCTTGTTTTCTGAATCCAAAGTGGAAATGACTCAGAAGGAAAAAAATATTAACAGGCTTTCCCTTGTGTCCATGCTTAAATATATTTCTCTAGTGAAACATTAAAAAAATATATAGTCCTAATAGCCTTACATCCTGCACTTCATACAAAAAAAAATTTCTGTTAAGGAAAGGATAGGTGCTTTTTCTATTTTAATTTGCAGAATGCTAAGAAACACTGTTCTAGATTCTTAAAAATTCAATATCTCCTGAGCAAAACCCAAAACCTTCCAAGTGAGAATGCAACATAAAGTTGTATTTAATGCCCAGACAGCATGCTGGGAAAGATCCTTGTCCTTTAAATAAAACCTATATTCTAATTCCAGTTTTTCCACTAAATCACTGTGACATATTGGGTAAATCATAATTTCATTGGATTTAAAGGTCATAGAATCATAGAATTAGAGCTAGGGGAGACTTAGAGATCATCTCATCCAATGTCCTCATTTTACAAATGAAGCGACTGAGACCCAGAATAATAAAGTCATTTGTTCAAGGTTACACAAGAAGCAAATGGTGGAACTGGGAGCTTGAATTAGGTCTTATGAGTAAGTTCAGCACTCCTGTACTGCATTGCCTTAGTATACAGAGGATATCTCTAGAACCAAAGAAGTCAAGTGACGAGCTAAAGGACATACAGCTAATAAGTCTCAGAGATTCATGATAGTATCGGGATTCAAATCTATTTCTTCTTCAGTCATTCTAGGCTCCAGTTTCCTCCTTCATAAACTGAATATGAAGTGATATAGGACTTAATACATTTATGTAACATTTTAAAGTTTTCAATGTGTATTCAAAACAGTTCTGTGAGATGGAGGGTACAAATATGTGTTTTTTTAACAGCAGAGGAGACTGATGCCTAAAGATAAAGTCAAACAGATAGTAAATAATTGAACCAGGGTTCAAGTTCTACTAAATCCAAAGAGAGGACAATCTAAAAACCTATTCTTGCCTATACCATGGGAAGAATCATGTAAGCCTAGAGAACTGCAGCTGATCCCTTCCTAAGAGTCCCAGTTGACTTACTCTTATACTAACTCAAATGAAAGTCTATTACTTTTTTTTTTCTTTGGTTCATTCAGATTCATGGAGTAAACTTATTTTCTAAACAGCTTTTATTCAATCTAATCTAATGTGTGATGCTGAGACAGGAGAATATTTGATGGAAACATACTGAACACAATTTCTTCAATATTCCTTGCTATTCTTGCAAAATAGGGGAATGTATTCTACCATCAGAGGTGCTTCAAAATAAATGACACAGCTTAGAGAAATGACTTCTGGGGACAATTAAAGTGTTGCTGGTCTGTTGTGGTCTCATAAAATGTCATGATTTTTCAAGATTGCTATTTTCCTTCACTTGCTTTTGCTTAGATCACTGTTTTATGTAACAGCATAATATTCACATGAATTTAATTTTCCAACATTCTCTAAAATGGCACTTTAAAATATTATTCCTCAGAATGTGCTAATGTGGGCATATAGGAGTGAATGTATACATGGCAAAATGTGACAGAATCATAGAGTTTCAGATATCAGCTGCCATCTCATCCAATTCACATTAAAAAAAAAAAATTGGTCAACCAGTGTTTTCTTGAAGATCTCCAAAATGGCACAACCAATTCTTTCCTGAGGCAGGTAGCCCATTCCACTTTTAGATGCTTTTAGTGTTGAGAATCCTAGTGCCAGTGTTCTAGTCTGCTTTCTCTTATAAAATCTAAAATTACTTCTTTCAGGCTTAAACCACTGCTTCTGGTTCTGCTTTCGAGGACCAAGCAGAACAAATTTATTCTCTCTTCCAAATGACATCCCTTCACATAATTGAAGAAAATCTCTGTCTCGGTCTTCTGCTTTCCAAGATAAATGTCTTCAGTTCCTTCAACTGATTGTCTCATTGTGTTCATCCTTCATTACCGAAGAAGACCGTGCCATCAGAGAAGTAATGACATGACTTGCACTTGACTTTGTTTTGAGTGAGGGAGGGCTGTGCAGGTCACCAGCCTCACTTCTCCTCCACAGCCATCTGAATCCAGTGACCAGATATTCATCAGGATGAGAGAGGATTGTCTCATAGCAACTGAGTGGAGGCCCTTCACTTTTCTCATTGCCTTCCTATGAATGAGTCCTAGGGAGGACGTAGAGAGCTGAGAGAAATTAGGGAAGGCTTTATTCAGTAGCACTTCATTTGAACCTGAAAAGAGGGGAAGGATTCTGATAAATGGAATTGAGTAATTACAGCAAAAAAATCTGTGTGATAATGCTCAGAGGTGGGGAATGGGATACAGAATTCAAAACACAATTTCCAGTCCAGTTGCCTGGAATGCCAAGTATTTGGAAGGTTGTAATGTGATAGAGTTCTGGAAAGGCAGCTTGGATCCAAATTGTGGGAGACGTTAAATACCAGGCAAAAGAGTTTACACTTTATCAAAGAATGCTATTGTTTTTGATCAGGGTAGCAACCTGGTCAGCCTTAAGAAGATTATTGTGGCAGCTGTGTGGAAGACAGATTAGAGAGAATTTCTATTTAAATGTCTATTGGAGGAAGTACCCATTTCTAACTCAGGTCAGTTGGTTAACCTTCCTCTAAAAATTTTCTTGGATTGCCTTAAATTTTCCCCTAATTTTTCCTATGACTCTCTTACTTGAATTTTGAATTCCTTTTTAAGTTCTTCCAATAATTCTTTTTGAGCCTGTGACCATTTGATGTTACGTTGGAGATGGGAGTGACTTCTTTTCTCTTAACTTCACTATCTTCCTCTGAATGTGAAACCAGATCTTCTTTTACAACAAAGTAGCTACCTACAGTCAGGTTCCTTTTCCTTTGCTTACTCATTTTTTAAAGTAGCTTGTTATTAAGCTACCATCCTTGTCCACAGCCACAGCCCAGAATCACTTCTGGTCAGCACCACTAGACCTGACTCCCAGAAATAGTGGAAAAACAAGGTCCAGAATCTTAAGGAAGAAAATAATTCCTTGAAAAACTAGAATTGGACTAGAGGAATCAAATGACATTAATAAAATACTAAGAAATAGCAAAACTAGAAAAAATAGAAGAGAATCTGAAACATTTCCTTAGAGAAATAACTGATGTGGAGAACAGATGGAGGGGAGACAATGTGAGAATCATCAGACTACCTGAAAATTGTTATAAAAAATAATCTGGATACAATATTACAAGAAATTATTAAGGAAATTTTCCCTGAACTTCTAGAACAAGAGGATAAAGTAGAAATAGAAAAAAATCTACCATTCACCACCTGAAAGAGATCCCAAGAAGAAAACTCACAGGATTGTCATAGACAAGTCTCAAAACTCTCAGATTAAGGAGAAAATATTTCAAACAAAAAGAAAAAAATAATTAAAATGCTGTGGAAAATTTCACAAGACCTAACAACTTCTACCATAAAACTCTATAGGTCTTGGAACATTATATTTAGAAGAGCAAAAGAGTTGGGGTTACATCCGAGAATAATTTAACCCGACAAAATTGAATATAATCTTAAATGGAAAAAAATGGATATTTGACAAACTGAAAGACTTTCAGATACTTGTAATGAAAAGACCAAAATCCAATGGAAATTTAAAATAAATTTTAAACAAATCAAAAAATAACCCAGGTCAGATCTTAATTCTGATTCCCCTGATTCCCCCCACCCACCTCTAATCACCTCTCCCACTGCTGCTCAGTTCATTTTATGAGCTGTCTCCTCCCATTAGAACATAGGCTTTTTGAGGACAAGATTGGTTTTCTTCTTGCATCTACTTATATTCCTAGGTATGGAACAGTGCCTGGCACAAAGTGAGTGCTTAATAAATGTTTTATCAATCTTTATCTACTAAGGTTACCATTTAAGATATCTTCTTGAATCACTTCCCCCATTTATTATACGTGCCTGTGTTTCAACTTGGTACTGAGCATGTTCTCAAAAGAAAGAAAGCCTTTTATTTCCAGAAGACAGAATTGTTTTAACTTCTCTCTCTCTACCACCACAGTGGAAATAGAGGATTTGTAATAGTATTGGAAGAGAAGTTGACTTTGGAATCAGAGGGAGTGGGTTCAAGTCTCATCCCTGGCTTATTTCCTATCCTACATTTAGCTTTTCCAAATCTTCATTTGTTTAGTGCCATCTAAATAGAAAGGATTATCTCACATAAACCTACCTAGGAGTACACAAAAACCTTCAAAGAAGATATTATCTCCCCCTTGACCTAGACTGAGAAATAGAAAAAGAAGATAATGTATTATATTCCTATTTTCACTGTGCTCATTTGGAAAATCAAACCTTGGCTCTGGCCCAAGACTCATCGGGAAGAGCTCTGATGGTATTTTGCTAGCATGTATTTTGAAGAAAAACAAATTAACTGAGAATTGGGTCCCTACAATGTGCAACATAATAATGCATGAGAATGGTTGCTAAGGAATCCCAGCAGGCAGGGGACGTGACTAACATGTATATGCTATTAGCAATAATACTTCACTGATAAGCTAACTTGTGAACTAAAATATGATCACATAGTATTTTTTTTGCTTTTAAAAATATTATATCTTCTTCATGTAGGAATTGCTTGCTCATATTAGATACCAAATGCTTATTGATTGAGAAGAGAAAGGACATTAAGGTCTTGTAGTACTAGACGTATAAGGTGCTTTGGCCACACATGAACACTACATGTTTGCTTCCTTACCACTCTACTTTAAATCTATGCATACTCATCCCTCCCCACTCCCACCTAACCCCATGAATATATACTTTGTATATATTTGAATATATACTTTGTTACACACACACACACACACACACACGCACACATATATGTATACGTACTTTGCATATACTTATCTAAACATCTGTTTCCCTCAAGTAGAATATAAGGTCTTTGGGGGCCAGACACCATGTCATTTTTTGCATCCTCTTGTGTCTAAATTCTTAGCAAATGAAGTTGAATTATAAAAATGCTATTGACACACAAACTGTCATGAATAAATCTGTTGTGTAAATCAATGCTCACCTATAATTGATTCCAGAAAGAACATGTAAATCCTATCCAACATGTGCTGAGTGCTCTGAATTTTAAAAGTACTCTGCCATGATTTATCTCCTCTGTCCCAGTAATGCTTGCAGTGGGTAGGGTAGGTATCACCCTCATTATTAACCATTAAAAAAGTGAGGTTCCCACTTTCATACCAAGGATAATGGCTATGCCAAGGAAGGAAGTTTAGTTTCTTTCAAAGTGTAAAGAAACAACAGATTTGAAAGGCTTATGATAACTCAACCATCTTCTGAACAAAGACATTTCAGCTAAGGTTTCCAGCTGGGCTTAACTAAATTAGGGAATTAACTAGGTCCGAAGACTTCAAAAGAAGGAGAAAGAGGCTTGGGGGAGACAGGAACATGCCTCATATCTCCTTCAAGTGAGATTGGACTATTCCTTTGAAGGATGGAACACTCAAGCACACCAAGATGGAGGCATGATTCATTTAGGAATAAATTGAGTAGCTATATTTAATGACATTTCTATTTGAAATGATATCCAGCTAGGGATTGTTGGGAGATGAGATTAGGCTAGTTGTCATGCATATATTATATCCTAGGTGGTATGTATAAATTCAAGGAAGGTTGAACGTGCTACTTTTGCTAATAAATCTGTTTCCTTGCCAGATTGTACACCTAAGATGTTGTTTCATATGTACAAAATTCATGCATCAATAAAATTATGGATGGGACTAGGTAACAAGTTGGGGCTAAGTATTCTCCCACCTCATTTCCCACACTCTGCCTTTCCTTGCTTCTCTTTCCAGCCTTGACCTTATGGTTTACTATTTTAATGTTTCTCTAGCTATTACCTTAATTCCACAGCCAAATAGCAAGATGGTGCAATGGATAGAGCATGGACCTGGAGTCAGGAAGACTCATCTTCCTGAGTCCAAATCTGACCTCAGACACTAGCTGACTAGTGTCTGGGCAAGTCACTTAACTCTGTTTGCCTCGGTTTCCTCAGCTTTGCCAAGAAAACCTCAAATGGGGTCATGAAGAGTCAGACACATCTGAAAAATGACTAGACAACAACAAAAAAATCTCATAACCCCTTGTCCTTCTATTGTTCCTGTCCTACAAAATTTAGTTCCTGAATAAACCTCATCCATTCAATTTTCCCCCTCTTGCTCCAGGGCAGGTGAGTATTAATGCACAAAGTAAAAAAAAATGTGAAATTGGAAATTAGAAATTTATAGTACATAACTTCATTTGGGTCCTAGTTGCCACTTGATAATCTTTCTACCTGTAACCTTATTGACCTCTTAAATTTTTCTTCAGATCTCTGGTTTTGGATGATTCCTTCTCTCCCCTTACCACTATCTTCTGAAGACTTAGTTTCCTCCTCCCTAAGAAGTCTGAAACCATCCTCCATGGAATCCCTCAGGGGCTCTTTTCAATTCTTTGAGCTATGTCAGCATCGCTGTCCTCACTCTCCTCCTTCACAGAATAACTCCTCACAAAAGTTCAACTCCCTTATCACCATCCCATCCTATCTCCTCCTCACGGACCTCTCATCTCCCAAGCATTTAAATCTTTTTCTGGATACATTGACTCCTTTGCATTGTCTACAAATATGCCCAAGTCTCCATAATCCTAGAAAGAAAAAAAGAAAGAAAGAAGGAAGGAAGGAAAGAAGGAAGGAAGGAAAGAAGGAAGGAAAGCTTTTCCTTAGTTTTCCTATACCATAAAGTTAACTATCCATTCTTTGTTATTCCCATTTTTTCTGAACTTCTTGAAAAAATTCTTTTCCTCAAGAGTTAATCTTTGCTCAGTTCCTTGCAACTGGGAATCTATTCCTGTTAAAACTCTATTAAAACTTCTCTGACATCATTAATGACCACCTAAATTACTAACACAGTGGCTTTCTGGCATTCCTAATCCATTAGTTTTAGATACTATTTACCACCTTCTTCTTCTTACTGGACGCTCTCTGCTCTCTTGAAATCAGAGATATCTCTTTCTATTAGTTTTCCTCTCACCTCTCTAGTGGACCAGGACTTGAACCTCAGTCTGTCCTAATTTCAGTTCCAACACTCTTGCTTCCACTGTCTCTAAATAGGTGTTTAATAGATGTTTGTCTTATTAAATGGTGTTACACTGTAGTATAGAGTTGTATCAGAAAGAAGGCTTCATAGTCTAAGAAACACCTTAATGTAGGTGAAGAGAAGAGAATGTATAGAAAAGAATGTTTTGAATGTAACTCAGAGTTCCGTAGAGGACTAGTCAAAGTCAAGTCAAAGAAGTCAATTACCATCAGTAATTTGAGAATTTAAGTCATATAAAGTTCTATGTTTGCACATCTCAATGAGATGAGGTAGTATGACAATAATAGCACAACAACAAAAATAATAATACACACATAGCCCTAAGATTTACAACATTGAGAATGTTGTAAAGGTTTTCAAGTGTAATTGTCACCATTTGATACCTTGGAGAAAATACCACCTCTGTGAGTGTCTACAAAATGAAAAAATGGAACAAAAATCGACCTTGCATCTGTCATGAACTCCTTGGCAATCTGGTGATGCCTACAACATCACAGAACAACGTTTTCAAATTCATAAAACTGGACACATGGGAGGAAAATGGAAATTAATTCTATTGGAATACAGTTATTGATTTTCTTTGTTCCCATATTACATACAAGGTAAGATGCTCTGGATGAGACAAACTCTAAGGATCTTTCCAGTTCTGAAATTCTGTGATGCCATCTGTTCCTTGGGAAGATATCCCTTTAACTACCATTGATATATAACCTTGAGATAAATATTAATTTTTACTATTTAAATTGTAATTCAGTGTATCACTCAAGTCTTCAGATTTAAGGGAATCAGGACTGTATTAATACTTCTGGGACGCTTTGCATAAACTACCTTTATATCATCTATATAGCTATCTATATATACATATGATTTTAGAATAGCCTTTAAAGCAAATGTTCTTAACTTGCTTAGCCAGACACCCAAATGGTGGGTAAATTTCTTTTCTTTTCTTTTCTTTTTTTTTGCCACAAACTGATTTGTGGTTTATTTTAGTGAATGCTTCTTATCCTTTCCACGGTGGATAAATTTCAAGAGATCTGTGAACTTGATGGGGAACAAAAATTACATCTTTGTTTTCACTACTATTTAACTAAAATTTAGCATTTGTTTCAGCTATGAATATTTTAGAAACATTACCCTTTTCTGTGCTTCTGACTTATCAAGCTTCAATACCGTGACAGCTGCAGTTTCACACTAGAACCTCCATTAAGTACCTACAGTCTCCTCAATATGGAGCATTCATCAGTTCCTATGACCTTTTCTTTCGGTAACGTTTCTCCACCATGCCAACTACTTCTTCCACTGGTGAATGTCTCCCAGGGCCTCCATTTTGAGAGGACCCAAGCCCTTTTACATGACTTGAAGATATGGATAGTCTTTCTTTTTGCTTGTATTTGTATCCTCAGCACTTAGCACAGGGACTAGCACACAGGATGTGCTTTAAAAACATTTACTGCCTTTACTAATTTGACATAAGGCTCCTTGGTGCAAAAAAAACATTAAGTGCCTTTGTTTTTACCTTCAGAATCTTGTTTCTGATAATATTTTTCATCTCTACTTTGAACCTCAATAGAACCCAACACATCATTCGAACCCCCAAATTTTGATAGTGAATTTTTGTTTTACATCACAATAGACATTTCATACTCAAGTTAATTACAGGGCAAATTTATAAGGCAACAATTTTTAAAATTACAGACAAAGAAAAAGGACACAACTATTTCTCCCATTATGAGCCCACAGATAAAAGAACCAAAAGGTTTAAAATCAAAAGCCTTTCTAATATTGGAAGTATTTTGCAAAGTAACAATTTCTTGTTATGAGAGAATTAGCTTTGAGACCCTGGTCAAGTCACCTGACTTCTCATTGACCCCAAACTACTCTCTATAAATTACAAAAGAATTGCCATCTGTATTAATGAAGGCAGTTTTTACCAGAAGTTTCCAACATCAACTAAATCATAAGTCTGGAATTTAAAAGAAAAAAAATTCTAGCTATCCACACCTGTGGTGGAATTTCACACCTCTTGAAAGAAATCGCAACCATACTTGAATTTAATCTATCTTACAACAGAAATCTGTGGAAACAAATTGTCTCCCATTCCCTCCTTCTGCCTGTTTCTCTCCCCTGTGTATCTCTATCTCTTGGATTTCTTGCTCTCAGTTCCTCTTTCCTCTCCAGATTTCTTTTACCACCTCTCTCCTCTTCTTGTCCCCCTCACCCCTCCCTGCCCCTCTTCCACTCAAATGGTTCCCATATGGAACTGCAAAATCTCATTGGTATTTTTGGTACTTTTATGATCATTATTCCTAAATCAAAAGCAAGTAAACCAGACATTTTATATGTAGTAGAGGTGATTCCATGGAGCTTAACATAGATTCAGGTTCTATGGGAATGGGGATGCACATTGACTTCTTGCTTTTTAAATGACACTAGGAATGGATGGCTAACATTCAACTAATCTCTTCCATCCAATGACCAGAATTTTGTAATGGCATCAGGTTGCTTATACACTGTTTTGTTTAGATAACCCCTTTAGGAAAGATGTGAAACCTGTATGTAATATATGTATGAATGTATGTGTGTGTGTATCTGCCTGTGTTCATCCTTTCTTTTCGAAGACAACCATGCTACCAGAGAAATGATGACATGACTTGCACTTGACTTTGTTCTGAGTGAGGGAGGGCTTTGTAAGGTCACCAGCCCCACTTTCCCCTCTTGAACCATCTGGATCCAGTGACCAGATATTCATCAGGATGACTGGAGAAGGATATGTATGTATGTATATATATATATGTATGTATGTATTATCTGTGTATGTATATTATATATACAACTCCATAATATAAACACACAGTAGGAAACAAACTTTTATTAAGTACTTACCTATGTGCTGAGCATTGTGCTACATACTGGAAGATATATGTGTGTGTGTATAATGTATTTGTGTATAAACATATAACTGTGTCTATATGTATATGTATATTTATGAATACATTAATACATATTTCTCTAAGAAAACAAAACATACCTTACTTTTTTATTTTATAACATGCTATCATGTTTGTCATTTGCTTTATTTTATATATGTTTTCTCTCATCTACTTTATAAACTCCTTGTGAGAGTTTATGCTAGCTTCCTGGTCTCTTGAACATGGTACTTGCTCTTGGTTGAATTTCACAAAATAAGGTTACTTTGATTCCATTGATTTTTCTTTTTTGGTCCATTTCTGACCATTAGACAACTTTGATATTGCCATGTTTAAGAACTTGAAACTGCAAAGGACTACTCACATGCAGAAAAAAACCTTATATTCTTCAATTGATTTTCTCTTGAACCACAAGCTTTTCAAGACTAGTCTGAAGCACAATTGTACAAGGTGATAATCACAATTCTAAAGCTGCCCATTAAGTTACCTCTGAAATAGCCTAGTTTTCAGAAATTTGTAGAATGGGAAAAATCTGAGGTACTTACTGTTAAGCCTTGTTCCCCTGGTTTTCCTGGCTCACCCTTAAAAGAGAATTTAAAAATCAATATCATTAGTATTGCATGCATTAAATGTTACTACTCAGTAATAATGTTTCAACAACTACTGAGGCATAGCACAGCAAACATTCACTGATGTACATGTAGCAACCACATGAAAATATGATTTTTTTTCTAATTCCACCGCTTTCTAAAATACTCTTAATTTCAGGTACAGAAACAATGCAGGTAACAGAGCTACTTTAAAACCATACTGTGGTCATCTTTCAATTTAACAAAAGGGATTTAGTTTCCATACAAGGTCAACTTAAGAGTTGCATATGTGAATGTTAGAAATTAAAAATAAATAAACTCTAACAAAAAAGAAGAAAAACATAACAATTAAAAAATAAATATTTGTTTATTTTTTTTTAAGTTGCATAAATGGTAACTCAATCAGATGGGGGTGACCAAAACATAGGCTAATGCAATGGAATCCAGTGCTAGTGATGCTATCAAAGAATACAACTATATCAAGACTTTGATGACATATTATGTAATTGCATTGATACAGCATTTCTATTCTAATGTCTTGTCAGGTTGAAGAAGCAATCCTGGATTCTCTATAGGACTACAGAAAAATTCAAACTCTGGTACACCCTACCACTCACCTGGTAGGGTTTTCATAATGGTCTGACCACAGAATGGAGATCTGTCATTCAACGACCAATGTAATTAAGTTTAGAAAGACTCATTACCAGAAGATTGGTCTCCAGGTGATAAATTTTCTGTCCATGACAACTCACAATAACTGTTTACCAAGGTGAGAAGGGAGTTGCAATGGAGGGACCTGGCCATAATGAGTTCTAAGACTAATGCATTAAAATAATCCTCTGCTCAATGAGAGGTCAGGCTGGTAACCTCTATCATTTAAAAAAACAGCTTCAAACTTGGCAACACAGTGTAGGAAACCTCTGAACGGTGAATATCTGTCATAAAGTCCATATATTTTAAGAAAAGTAGACATTTTGGTCCCAACACAGTCAACTTTTGAAATTTTTTTCAAATTCAAGGCATTAATCAAATGCCTGACGAGTAATCAAAAAGGCCCAACGTCTCAATTAGAGACCAGGGTCTTTGTTAAGTTTCAGACAAATACTTTTCATTTATGTGAAGTCTCCTTAAATAGACAAAATTGTATTCATGTGCATTAGAGTACATGACTTTTGAAAGAATTTTTAGGAAAGCTTCAGAATTGTTCTGTGATTACAGAAAATTACATGAAAAAGAATTTCATCCGTATGTAGAGACTGTCAGTACATAAAAGTTTCTTAGAATTTAGGTTTGATTGATAATGGCTAAAAGAACTGATTAACCCCCAAATGCCAGGGAGGACTCCTCAATGGCATTGTTATTATCATGATTAATTTTTGCTTAGATTAATGGGGTACAGTGGGGAAAGTACTAAAATTGGATTGACTTTGGACAGGCCATTTGACCTTAAAATTAGATAAACAAAATATTTAATTCAATTTGTGGAATTTACTAATAGCAGTTTGGGTCTATGAAATGTGTAAAGAGTTCCTTTCTTAACACATCCATTAATAATAATGATCTGTGTTTATGTGCTGCCTTGAGATCACAAAGAACTTTCCTATTTATTACATCTTGATAGCTCCCTCTTTATCCTCATTCCTTAACAACAATTCCTCAATGGAATTTAATTCCTGGCACAGGCCTAGAATATCTTCTAATATGTGATCGATATACGTATCCAAAAAAGGGAAGCTATTTGAAGGAATACTTATTAGATTTTGAGCTAGAAGGGACTTTGGAATTCTAACCTTATCAAATAAATATAGCAACTGAGGCCCAGAGAGGTAACTTAGTCAAGGTCGCACAAATAGTAAGTGGCAGTGCCAGACTCCTGAACTTGATTCTCCACTACAAATCCATCACTTTCCATAATCACATGACCTCCCTAATACCGAGGCTGCCAAAGAATATACAATTTATAAGAATAAAGTCTCTCTTGGCTGTAGTCCATTTGGAGCATCATATGGAGAAAAATGAGTCATTAGAATTGGACTTTTGGATGTGAATTTTTTCTTCTAGTGGTAGAGTAATAACTTCAACAGTACCATCTTTGGGGCTAGCCCTACATATTTTAAGAATGAATTCCTCATATAACTATATGGAAGAACTAATTGTATCATTCAGCATGGGGAAAAGCATTTATAAGAAGGTTTGTCTTAAAACTTTTGTATTAGACCCAAAATTAAAAATAATAATAAGGCAAGTAAGCAAAGAAACTCCAATATTGTTCATTTGAAGTTCATTGTAAAGTATGCTATAATATAGTCTTTAAAATTATTTATCACTTACAACACAGTATACAGGTATCCCCAAAGTCTTAATGTGGTTTTAAGCTATAATAACTTTTAAAGGCCCTAAGACTTTAGGGATACCTTGTGGTTTGCTTTGATTGGTTTTCATTGCTAGACAGACTGATTTCTTCTAGGACCATACTTTACAGTAACCATACAAGTCTGGTCTATTCTCAGCTATGGGAGAAAAACAGCATTGATACATGTAGCTTACTATTCATTCTCAAACCTTACCTGGGAGAACTTCAAATTAGTTGCTACCCCTCCATGCATCCACTCTGATGAGGCTACCAAAGGGAAAAGGGCTGTAACTGGCAGAACCCCACCCCATGCCCTGGCTTAATGATCATCAGGAAGGTTTTAGAGAAATTAGAAATAGTCACTCCTCACAAAAAAGTTTTGGAAATCTGTGATTCAGAAAGCATAAGGAGACAACAACTCACAGGTACTCCTGGCATGCCACGGGGACCATCTTTCCCTGTGTCCCCAGGAGGCCCTCTGGGTCCTGGTGGGCCAGGGGGGCCAGGAGGACCAGCTTGTCCTTGGTCACCCTAGAATGGAAGAATGAACAGATACACAAATGATCATACAGGAACATGTTCCGAGGCATCTCTCTTTCAATTATTCTTCATAAACATTGCCTTGTTGACTACTTTTTGGCTCAAATGATTCACATAACCAAATGGTGAAAAGAATCCTAGAGAGACATAAAACAGGCATCTCTGCTAGCCACTTGCTTGACCACAGGAAGGACATAAATATTCATACCATGTGAGCTGACTTGATAGAGAGGTACTCAGTGGCTAGGCACTGATAGCTCACAAAAATAGTCCCACATCATAATCGCTGTGCTTGGAAGCAAACTTGTCCACTCCTTTAGAATAAGTCTACCAGAACAATGCTGCACCAGCTTCCTTTTACTTTAAACTTTACTTCTAGTGGCAATAAAACAAACGGCTGGACTTGCACTTTCGACAGATGCATTTCATGGCTAGGAATTTGATAAATAACACACACGAGGCTCTTTCCTTATAAAATAAAATCATTCTTGGCTTAGTTCAGAATGACTTCTTAATTGCTAGAGGCAGAAGGTTCTGAAAACATCCCTTACTGACCTCAATTACTATAAGTAAACTTTGAAAAAAACGAAAAGGCAAAAAAAGATAAAAACCTTTTCATTTCTTTTAATTTTTCTTTTCAAACTCACAGTATCATAGGATGACAAATTTGAGACTGGAAAGGATCTGGGGGGGGCATATGGTCCAATCCTCTCATTTTGCATAAGAGGAAACTGAGGACCCTGAAATTACATGACTTGCCCAAGGTCACATATAATGTGAGGTTGATCTGGGTGCCCTGTGTCCCAAGCCAATGTTCTTTCTTTCCATTGTACAATATCTTCTTATCTCTTACAAATATTCTACAAACACAGCATATTAAGATTATTTTACTTTGGGATGTTTTCAAGACAACACTCCACCATGAGGAGATACCCTGGTACAAGCATGCAGAGTAATAATTAAAAGTAAAGAAGAATCAGACTTCAGACAGAAGCAGCACTACCTTAATGAGGCGGCGTTTAATGAGCTGCTGATCAGCAGAGAGAAACCCATGATTGATTTTAGGAAACACCATCTGATCAGGCAGGTGAGGTCAAAGGTTGAAGTTCAGAGGTGAGAGAGTTGAGGAATAGACATCAGAAGGCCCAAGAAAGAAATAAAGATATAAGCGTTAGATTTACCAAAACTAGCAATAGGAGAAAAAAAGAACCAGTGCTTATGTCTGACACTAGAACCCGCGCCTGGTTGTTGAAAAGAATAAAGCTATGGAGCATGTTGGTAAGGTTAGCTTTTTTAAATGCAAAGAATATTTCTCAAAACAGTAATTTTGGTCAGATGTGTGTTAGGGTTTTTGATTTTGGTTTTTTAATTTAATATCATCCCACAGCTCCAAAGGCTCTTATACGCTTTTCTGCAGGCAGAGATTCCAAGGACAAAGTACCAGTCCAATTTTTCAGTCAGGATTTTCAACCAGCATAATGTTGCATGAACCTTGGTGCCATTTTAATGATGACTGAAGGCCAGGAGGTTTTATATGTCTTAATCAACTAGGTGCTAGACAACATAGATAAGAACACTGAGGTACATTACATTCCCACATAATAAGTCTGAATAAAAATGTAGAGTACTCAAAGATGACTTCCCCCATATGTGTTACATTAGATAAATCTTCATCTGAGACAATTTTATTTAAAAAAATTAAACCAACACCTCACCAGAGTCTAGGAAGTAATGTGTGTTGATGGCTTTGACTCCTAGAGACTGATGAAATCATTGGCTTTCCAGAGTCCAGTTAACCGTCCACACACACTCTTATGCTGATTGAGGAACCTGACTGAGTAGGCATAGGTTTCAACCACAAACCTTGACGGTGAGTATCTGATTACTGTGCAGAGCCGCAACTGTGGGGAAGCCTGGGAGACCCTACAGACACAGCACAGGCACCAAAACAACACGACAGAAACCGTCACACAGACATTTCACTAATGGACAGACAGAACAAGCAAGATGACCAATGGGACCTATGGACTGCTACTAGCCTCATCTGTTATAGGGCCAAACAAAATTGAATACAGTTCTTCTTCAGCTGGGATAGTCAGAGAGAGACCCAGCAGTCCCCACTCAGACCACTTGATGGGACTCGAGTTTGTTGTATATGTATATAGCCTGTGTCTAGAATTTTTCTAAAATTTTCTAGATTCTTAGAATCCTAGATGCAACAGGTTGGATCATGGGCTGAACACCAACAAATTGTTATAGAATGAGAGCAATGCTCTGTTTACTGAAAGACACAGGACATACAGTACACACATCCATTTTTTTAAATGGACAGTAACACACAGTGAACACAGTCAGATTAGAAACGGTGCTCGACAGACCCAACGAGTTTGACATATTTAGTGTTCCCACCTATGTTTCGAAATATCCCTCTCATACCTCACAATGACTCCCAGTTCAAATAGTCTGTTCTCTCTTGCTTGTGGAACTCGGAATGATACCAATATCCATCTAACCAATATCCATCTATCATTTATACAGTGAGCATCTTTATGGCAGAGTTTGACTTTTAGGCTCTATTTAAGTATATATACTTTTTCAAAAGTCCAATATTTTAAATGAGCAATATACTGCTGGAAACCCTTAATCATGAGAAGGGACCAGACAGAAATTTTGCAGGGACATTTCCTTGAGAAGGATCATTTTAGAAACCAGAGAAACAAATCACTTTTATGAACTGGTTCACACTGGTTCCTCCTTCCTAGAGAACAGACTATTGAGAAAGAGATCAAACTGGATAGATATGAGAGACATTTTTGCCCTAATTTTACCACCTTTCCAACACTATAGTCTGCAAAATGGAGCTCTCCAGAAAAATAATTCCTTCCCTTATTGGCTTTTTTTTTGGCTTGAGTACAGTTTGTAAATATATTGAATCAATTAGTAAAAAGCTGCAAATATCTATGCCCTTCCCTATTTCTCCAGAGGCTCCCACAAGGTTAAAAGTTCCCTAGAGTCATGATTTCATTAGTTTTTTTCCCTCACTGGAGATTTTTTCTTTTGAGAAAGTCAATGAGCTTTTAGATAGATAGGTAAATAGTAGCATTTCTGCTCTGTTGCCTTAGATTCTCATCTATGGAGGTAGTGCTTGGATGGAACCAAAACAAAAGAAACCATCAGCTTTGCTCAAAATCCATTCTGATAAGACTGTTATGAGGTTCGGTGGTTTCTGAGTGACCTGTATCCTCCTCTATTTTTTTTCTCCCTCAAGCAAAAGCCCTTTAAACATAGATTGTACACAAATATAGAAATGCTGAGAGTTGGAAAACAGATGTGTAAAATTTGCTTTTGTTTTACTGAGGAATATGAGTTTATTAGATGGTAATGTGCCAGCATCTTTACATCTGTGACTCATTAGTCCTATATTACACAAAGTCAGAACTCTGTCTGTAAACTACAATATTTATGTGACAAAGAATAAAAACAGATACAAACAAGAAACATGTGAAGGACCAAAGACCTAATTAATGGTGATAAATCATAATGTCACTTTAAAATGGGATTATCTAACAAAAATTATTTAGATTTTAAAACATTTTAACCATGCACATGGTAGACTTTACAAGTATTTTGAAATGGTAATGAATAAACAAGCCTCTTCTCACATTCTTATCTGGATATGACTAATAAGAAATGACCACAAAAACTCATGAAAAAAGATTCCAATGTGACAAAATCGGAAATACAAAGTAGAAAGGTAGTTGGAAAGATGCCTTTCATTTAAGACCCTCAATCAATGGAAACTTCTCTGTGAGAAGCTATTTTCAGATTCCTCAATCTTAATACCAAGAAACATTACACACTTGATATTTGTAACCATATACTGAAGGTCTTACTGGGTGACTTTGGCAAGATAGCTTTAGGATGGAAAGAAAATGGGTCAAAGGGGAGAATATCGATGACTCTCCACAGATATCCAAGCTGAGGTTAGTGAGTAAGAAAATCAGTCAAGACCTGGAAATCATGCTGCATTTTATTCAGTTACACAGGTGTATTCAAGGATAACTGTTTCCAGAGAATGTAGCACATTCCTTCTCCTTCACCCATATCAGATGAATGGGTAAGCTGGGACCACAAGTTCAAACTAAAGTTGCCTCTCCCTTTCCATACACATTCTCTATCTTAACCATCTTTCCCCTCCTTTCAAGTTTCTCTTATATTAATTTTCATGAGATCTCACTTGAAAAAATGTGAGTGTTGGAGATATAACCAACATTGTGTGATTTACCCTACTCTGCCCTCTCCTCCAGCTCCCCAACGTAGGAGTAAAACAGTAATTACAAGGAGAGTGAGAGTTTCTAATCACATAGAAGAGACTTAGCTGGATCATTCATCTCAAAGAAAAATGATGCAAAATCTCATGAGTTTCCTTGCCTTAATCACTGTGTTTGGTCATATTATACTTCACATTCTCAGGGAAAGGTGGAGGAGAGGAAAGAAGTGGGTAAATGAAATTTTGGGATTAGGTTCATTCCAACTGGTACAACTGGAAACCTCTGAGATGAGAAGGTCATTAGGCTGGAGAAAAATTCTCTGGGGGATTTTCATGCATGGCCCCATATTTAGATCCCCAACATATTCACAAGTTAAATAGTTCCATATGGATACACTTTTAGGATGAGCTAACAGTGATATGTATTATCACTGTTTAAGTTTGGATTTACAAAGTTGGTACTAAGGGCTTTGTTTCCCCTACGCATTTTGCCTAACTGGGCTGTTTGCCACACAGTGAACTGCGCTTTTTTATCTAGACATGGCTTTTTCTATTCCATAGCACTGTGGTCCATTCAGCAAGGTTTCACCTAAGTGTGGTTAATTTCAATGAGTAATAACAATGAATGAATGTAAAAAGATTTATTAAGCACTTATTAAGTGTCAGTCACTGTGCTGAGTACTGTGGACACAAACATAAATGTGAGATGTGGAGCTCATTTAGGAGAGTGTGTAATGATAGAAAATGTGGGAGGAGAGTTTTGGTCTGGGAAGTCAGAGTGTTGGTGAGCGAAGTCAAAACAGAATTGATTGTGTCCTTTCCACTCCTGATGGCAACACTGAATTAATTATAGGTTAGAAGAAGAAACAGAACCAGAGAGCAGGAACGTAAAATAAGAATAATTATAAATAATTCACATTTATATGAATGTTTCACAGCTTATGGAAAACTTTTTTTCATAACATCCATTGGTCGTACAAATATTATTATCCCCAAGTGACTCGCCCCAAATTCATACTCTTAGCAAATGCAAAAGTCAGGACTTGAATGCAGGATCTACTGACCCCAAGTTCAGTGCTATTTCCATTATGCCCAAAGAAAATAACCCACTTTCCCACTCAATTAGGATTTTTCTCCACGGTAATTAGTCGTAATCTTTTCCAAATAAGTGAAATGGACATATTTCATTTAGTTTTATATTTCAGAAAACTTGTCTGGTATACAGATGGTTTGGAGTGGGTGTGAGAAAAAAATACGTGTTTCTATAAGACATGGAGAAAGGACACAAGAATAAGCTGATGCATTGAAGCAATTTGCACGTTTCCCCCCCAAAAGAAGTTTTAAATGCTTCGGGAACCTGGATGCACAAGGGTGTAAAATGACTTTCCACAGCCAATTTTCCTGCTCAAGGCACTTAACACATCTCATCTCAATAATGCCCATAACACTGTGATGAGTATAACTCTAACAGGACCCTTTCTATTAGTATCATTCTAGGAGAAGCACGTCTTGTCACACTCTCTGGGCAATACTGAAACATAAGCCTGCCTTATGAGGATGCTGAAGAGACAAATAGTTCATTTGAAAGCCTTTGACTTCTTAGAAGAAATCATTTGCATAGCCACTCCCACCTAAGTTCTCAGACCACTGGTAGAAAAATAATCTTATCCAGGAGTGGGGAACCTGCCCTCACATGTGGCTCTGAAGGTCCTCAAGTGTGGCCCTTTGACTTCAAACTTCAGATAACAAATCCATTTGTCAAGATAAGATTCTTATCTATTTAGACAACAGATAGGACAACTTTTGACTTTTTGCCTACAGATCTATGAGAGAAATGTCATCTATGCATAAAAACCCATACTTTTTTGCTGTTATATTATGATAAAATGTCCTTACTTTTAATGATGAGGAGAACTTTATTTTTTGGTGAAGGGAAGGAGAGTATGGACATTTATTATCAGGAACTGCCAGTGAGAAAGTTCACTCTCTCAAGTCAGATCAGCAACGCTTAGGCAATTAAAAGTCTTAAAAATTAAACGAAGTTGCCTTGGACACCGAGATGTTAAGTGATTTTTTGAGGGTTACACAGGCACTATGGGACAGAGTCTAGCCTTGAACACAGGTCTTGACTTTAAGATTCTCTATCCACTATGCTACACTGCCTCTCATAGAAAGAATAGTCTATTATTAATTACTGTACACTTAAGGTACTTTTCAAATACAAAGCGCTACTGCACAGCATTCTAGGACCATTCAACTGAAGATAAGTTATCAACTTAAAAAACACAAGAAACTGGGCAGAGTTAAAAGACTTTAGAAAGGTATGAAATATTCACTAGCTCCAAAGTGTGGCCTCAGTTATTCCAATTAATTGGGAACTAGAAACAGTAAATATTAGAAACAGGAATACAATGGGAGAAGGTCCAATTTTGAACAGGAAAAAAATTCTATGTTCTTGAAGACCTTCTAGATCATGTGGCTTCACATACTACTATAAGGTAAGAAGTAAAATCAAGCTTTACCCCGAGGAAGGAAGTAGTCTGAATTACCTATTGAATTAATTTAAAGAAAACCAATCAAGGCAGAAAGGCTTGGCTAAGTTCAAGTTTCCCAAGGCCAGAATATTCAAGGACTGAGTCAAGGAAGAAGAGAAAACTTTAAAGGTCAAGTAGAAGACTCTTTCTTAGCCAGGCAGCCATATCAAGAAGAGGAAATTTTGAGACATTGAGACCTCTGGGGAGAGATTAATGAGATCCTTGTAGGATGGATGGTCAGCTTGAGAAGTGTTTTCCATTATAAGACTCAGAGAAGGAACTAGGAAGCAAGTCCAAAAGAAACTATGAATTCTGGCAGCTTCAACAATGTTAACCTTGAAAGCCTAGATTTTAAATCAGCAACCAACTCAGCAAAATAAGCTGGAAGAAGGAGCTCAGTGGGGATAAAGGGAAGAACTAACAAAAAACCAGGGTGGTCTCCTGTGCATTGGTATAGAAGATGAAGCTTCACTTTTAAGACTGGTGTAACTTTGAAAGCTTTCCCTTTGTATGTTATTTTAAACCTCCATATGCTTCTGTGAAGTGGTGACCTGAATGTTAAAAACTCTTTAAAAATCTAAACAAGGGTTGTGCTCCGATTTCAAACACAGTAGAGCAGAGGAAAAATTTAAAGTGACTTTTCTCTTCCAGAAGTGATCAGATGAGGGTGACCCAAGACAAAAGAAAGGGTAAAGGAAGCACACTTAACTGGAAACCATAGGATCATATATTTAGAGCTGGAAAGTCATCAAATGCAACTCCTTGACTTTATGAATGAGGAAACTGAGGCCCAGAGAAGTTAACTGACTTGCCCAGGGTTGTGCAGTGAGTAAGTGTCAGAAGGCAGGTCTTAAACTATGGATTTTCTTGTTCCAAGTCAAGGCCTCTATCCATCACATTATAACAGGCTCTAGTCTGGGCCCTGATACTTTTTAGGAGTGTGATTTTAGGCAAGTCATTTAAGCTCTGTGAACATCAGTTTCCATATCTTTACAACAAGGATGTTACATTAGGTGAATTCTAAGGTCTCTTCCAACTTGGATATTCTAGGACTTTAATTCAGCTAAAAAATATTAAGTATTTACTGCGTGCAGAGTACTGAACAATACATAATGCCAAGATGAGATATCATTCTGGTCCTCCTAGAGTAGTCTAGTAGTGAGATATGATGCTACATGAATGACAATGTAACAAAATTACTCATGGTATTTTGTAAAAATATATAAAAGTGGTATAAGAAAAATGTTATAGGAGAACTGGGATGGAAGAATGGAGAAATGGAGAGAATTTCTAATAAATTAATTGAGAAAGTCTTCTTGGAAGACGTAGAACTGGAGTTGGATTTTAAAGGACCCATAGAATTTATCAGGAGAGGGGATTCTAGAGAGAAGAAAGGTGAACAAAAGTTTGTTGCTGTTTGGTCATTTTTCAGTAATGTCTGACTCTTCATGACCCCATCTGGGGTTTGCTTGGCAAAGATACTGGAGTGGTTTGCCATTTCCTTCTCCAGTTCATTTTAAAGATGAGGAAACTGAGGCAAATAGAAAGGGACTTGCCCAAGGTAATGCACTTAGTAAGTGTCTGAGGCCTTATTTGAACTCAGCAAGACCAGTCTTCCTGATTCCAGGCCTGACACTCTATCCACTGTGTGCCTGTCCCACCTACATGCCTAGATGGAAAAGCCCAGAACATATATGAGGAACAAAAACTAGTCCAGCTTGACTGGTGTCGAGTGGATTAGAAGGTGGAAAAATTGGGGATACTACTGAAAAGTTAGGGTGGCTTCAGATTTTGGAAGGCCAAGAATGTTGGACAAAGCAATCTGAACTTTTCTCAGTGGGCAATAGGGTTTTGAGCAAAGGAATGAAATGACCTTCCTTTGTGTAAGGAAGATAAGTGCAAGAGGGATGGTTTGGAGAAAGGCAGAGAAAGAAGGCTTGAAGACCTATTGAATCACAGACCAACAGCTCAACAGATGATGATAACGTCCTTCTCCTGCCCTTGTTATCCCTTAACTTTGCCACTTACTCTAGCCACTTAAGAAGTGAGGCTGGTGACCTGCACAGCCCTCCCTCCCTCAAAACAAAGTCAAGTGCAAGTCATGTCATCATTTCTCTGATGGCATGGTCTTCTTCAACAATGAAGGATGAACACACAACAACAACACAACTGAGAAGTTAATAATCATTAATAAGCTGTCTTTCCTCAAAAATTCACACAAGTCGACCAGCAGTTACTAACCCCTGCTCTATGGCAGACACTACACTAGGAGTTGGGGTTACAAAGAAAGGCAAAAACATTTCTAACCCTCACAGTCTAATTCAGGGAGACAGCACTCAAATGACCACATTCAAACATGTCTCCTTTTAACTTATCATTCCCTAATTTATAACTGAAGTTATTTGAGCATTTTTTTTTTACTAGATTGTAAACTCCTGGAGAGTAGCTATGGTGTATTATTGTACCTTCCTGCTATCTGTATCTTCAGCACTTAATGAAGTGTTTGAACATAGTAGGTACTTCGTAAATGTGTTGAATTGACTATCACCTAATGCTAATGCCTTGTAAAAACCCATTTGTAACATGTAAGCAGTGATATGAGCAAATACTACAGGTGAAATTACATATCCTGTGCCTGTTCTTTATTATAATATGAATCTCACAGTACATAACATGTAGAAATGTCTTATTGTAGATGGACACTATACAGTGGACAGTATAAGCCTGTCAGATGTATGGAAAGTTTGGTAATGGTTGTTATTGAGATATGTTGGAAAAGATTAAGAAACTTTAGTTATAATTTTTTTGGCTAGTTGACAAAAGCCAAGCTATATTGGAAGAGAAAAAGTGATATTTTGAGCCATAAAACCCACTGAGTTAGCCCATAATATAGTGTTATGATTCTGCCTGCCTAATTACTAAGTGCATTCCAAAAGGACGATTATGATGGGCTGCATAATGAAAGATTAATATACCTAGAAGTTGATGAAATGGTTCCCAGCTAAGGAAGACCAGATGGAGAAGGATTATTATACTATGCAAAAAGGATTTAAGTTAGTGAATAACTTTAGTCTAAATAGCAGTCACTGTCAGAGGACAAACGAGGGAGAGGGAGAAGAAATGTACAAGGATTGGGTATGGTGGCTCAGTTGTGATTCGGGATGTCTTTCTGAATTAAAAAATCAGGTACAAAATGTTCAATATACAAATGTATATCTATGATCATACAATGTGCAAATACAAAAATATTCAACATTCAAATATTACAAATGCTATGATTTTCAAATCCAAAAACTCACTAGAATTTATCATTGAGGATGAACTGTAGTGTTTTAGCACAATTACTAAATTAAATTCTGGTGAGAATCACTGTCATAGAGAAAGGCATAGTACTGAGTGATAACACATAATATAGCTAGTAAAATTAATTTCACTCTGGACATTCTGTTAATTTGCTAGGGGTGCTTTGAATACTTGGACAAAGTTTCAAGTGGTGGATGGCTCAATTGTCCTACCTCTTAAGGTACAAAAAGTGTGGATTGGCCCCTGGTCTTTGAAAAAAGTGTCTAGCAGAACTGTTTCACAGTGGATGTTAGCACTGGAGAAGTGAAAGTGACATCTGGGAAAATCCCAAAAATAGTAACTCTACTTTCTGGGATGGTACCCTCTTGACTGCTTTCTGCTTCAAGCTAACCAAGTAATGTGCTTCTGATCTCACCAGGTATTAATTCCCTCACTAATTCTGAATGCTTTCCCCAAACATTAACTTCAACACTAAAAGTCTGAACACTAAGAAAGTGTTTAAGTCACAAAGTGGGTTCAATTCTGGGATGTCAATTTGCTCTGGCAATTTCCCTGTATTTGAAAGGAATAGTTACATAGTTAATAATGACAACACCACAATAATGTTAGTTAGATTTGTGACTGATCTGATAACTGAATCTGCTGGTGCTTTGGAAGTTGGATTAGTCACAGTTGGAGAAAGATTTTCCTCATAGAAAATAAAGGTTCTGGATGTTTCCAATAATGCCTCAATTTTGATTTCTATTACTTTCTGTTATATTAAAAGGGTGAACTTCTGCTTTATCTCGCCTGGACCCAGGACTCTAATTTACTTTCCAGACACCATCTACAAGTGATATCCCCTCATTCTAGCCATCAGCCTTACATTTTCCCCACAGAATCCTTGAATTTTGCCCTTGGTACCACTGAAAGCCCTGATAAGTGACCTTTGCCTTATCTTGCCTGGATTCACTTCCAGGACCCCGACTCCAAACCATATCACATTTCTCTCTTCTCATACTTCCCCTTTTCCTGACTCTCCCAGCTCTTTTATGTGTGTTTACCTCATTAAAATATAAGCTGCCTGAGAACAGTATTGGTCTTGCTTGCTTAACTTTGAACACCTAGAGCTTAGCACAATACTTGGCCCATAGCTCTTAACCAATGCCCTATCGATTTGTCTGTTTCAATAATTAACATTCACAGACTCTTTGAAGATGAAAGAGTTGAATGTTAAATTCTCCTCACATAAACCACAGCAGGCAAGAATTCAATGTGTTGCAGTCAAGTATCTCCAATAAAAGAGATACAGTGCAGAACAAATATTCAACATCTCAGTTTAGCGATGTGAGAAAGTCCTTCTGGGACTTAGATGAAGGAAGAACAAAGTACAATTCCTTTTTAGATGGAGGATAAGTGCCCTAAGTATATAATAAATGTGTCTGCTGTAACCAATGTCAGAGTTATTGTTTCTTTGGGAAACTCAACTCTGAATTTCCTGACTCCTATGAAATTAAACTTTATCATAGTATATTTTTTTCCTTTAGTTTTAATTTCCTGATCATTGTTGGCTTTTGCAAAATGAAATGTAGCTATGTGCCATATTGTATATTATGTTTCATTTCTTAAATCCTCTATTTTTATTTGCATAAATAATTTTTTCCAAAAACCCTGAACGAGTCTCATTTTAACTTTCCACTTCAAACTCCCACTTTTGCTCCCCACTTTCAAAGATAGCAAGTACTGGAAATACTGGAGTGATAGATAAATCTAACATAAAAAGTAATGGAAATGGGGAACAGAAAATGCAAGCCAAGCTCAAGTATAACTGTCAGACTCTTGCCTTGGACATATTGATTTTTCATATCAGGTCATGGAACTGGTCTGCACAAAACAGAGAGGAGACTCGTGTCCCTAAATGTGAGGATAAATCATTCTAAGTGAAGAAAAGATATGGCAATTCAGTAAATAGCAAAGGAATTCTTCTTTATTCATGAGGAATCCAGATTACTAGGGGGAAAAAAGAAGTGGTTTTCTATGTTTAAAAGCAGAAAAATGACCGTATGGTACCCAATTTATCTAAGGAGGGATTAGCTTTTTCCTGATGTCTAAGGGTAAGAGCAATAGTTTGGTATACAAAAGACAGATGTATTTCATAAGACCTGTTTTTCTACTATACAAGTTTCTGTTTTCTGTACCTACAAAGTCTAAGGTTTACTTCTTAAAACCAGGTGGCATCTGGTATATTCCCATCACTACCAAGTCGTACTACTGCAAATGCTCCAATTTTCTATGATTTCCATATGTTTGGGTTTTGGTGGTGTTGGGTTTTTTCCCTAATCAAAGGATGCACCTATAACTTATTGCTATTTAATTTGCTTATCAATCACTGCCAAGTCTACATACTTTGTGATATGCACTATTATAAATCACTAAAAGGGGGGAAGACAAGCATCTTCTTTGGTTTTGAACTCTGGGCCATGCTGAGACAAAACCTGTCTATATATTTGATCTGTAACTCCAACATTAATACTGAAATTGTGCAGGTCTCTGGACCAGTGAAATATCTGGGGAGGTTTATGACTGTAGGGAGATAGTATTGAGCAAAGCCAAATTTTAAAAAAATATATGTTCAACTCTTCAAAGAAATAGCAATAGTTTCAGATCCTTAATTTGTCTTCAACTCCATTACTATTTTATAGTATTTATTTTTCCTGAGACAATGTCACCCTATTTCAACTGGGTTGAAAGCATGGCAGCCACTTGAAAGCCCAAAGGTACTTGTGGTCAGCACAGAAGTTCTGATCTTTCCTATTTCTCACTTGGTTTGGTTTGTCATTTTTTGGGCAGTGTAGTGGTCCCACAATTGCCAAAGGCTCACAATATGGGTGCCAAACTCAGTGCAAACAACTGCCCAGCAGAGTCCACTGTAGCTCAGAACTCCAGAGCTCAGGAGATCCACTAGTCTCAGTCTTACTGGTAGAAGAGATTTTAAGCATATGCTTCCATATCCAGAATGCCTGTTAATTTTTGAGCAACTCATTGCCTATGACAGCCTTAGCTATAGATCAGGAAGGAGAAGAGAAGGGATGTGGTGTAAATAAGTTTATTTTGCTATTAACATGAAGCTTGATCACGTACAAGTTTGAAACTGGCAACATGAGGTTTAAAATTTTCTTTGTGTTTCTTTCATTTGTCTTAATTATTTGCCACATGTATACAATCCATTTTTTACTATGTCCACAATGCTCCAAAGGGATATGGAATTTCAATCGAATGCCAGTTCTTAATCTTTGCACCTCTCAGTGGTAATTACTAAAGGAGTTATTTTTTTCTCTTTGGTCTACTTATCCAAAAAGATGCAATCTAATGTCTTGTAACTTTCTTCCTAGCCCATCAAATTTTCATACTTTAGCATCAAGATGCATAGCCAATATTTGCTATGCTCACAAAGAAATATGGTAAGGTTTTATTTTGTTTTTGTGTCCAAGAGGAGACAAAGATATAAGAATCAAATACTCTTCAGCGGAACGCTGACTTCCAAATCTATTCTTTCTGAAAAGCTTTGCCAGTATAGTTATACAGGACAATTCAAACAACCCAATAACTCATTTTTCATTAGTGCCCCCAACAGGGCCACTTTGATGGGAATATTTATGAGGGGAGATATTTCCGTTAATTCAAATACACAACCGGAAAGAGAAAAAACAGAAAACATATGTAATGCCTCCCGACACAGAAGTTTCTCAGAGTCTACTGAAAAATGCATAATAGGAAATTATTTCAGCTCAACCGAAAACATGTGGATATAAAGCTGCATTCTTTTCCTAAATCAGTATGGAAAATTCACATAAAACTCTGATAGAGAATTCCTATGACTTTGTGTGCAGATCACTCATTCTTAGACAATAAACCAAAAGTATACTGTGCAAAATCTCAAGGGATAAGGATTTGAAGATTCTTGGGGGATACTTCTGAATTTCTATATTCTCAGGAAGGAGGCAAGTCAGCATGGAATGCTACTGTTGGGAATAATAGACATCCCTTATCTTAAATTAAAATTTTGAAGAGATAAAATGTTATTTAATGTGTTACTTTATTCATACAATTAGAAGCACCACACTTTACTTTAGAATTGACTCACTGTTCATTGTAAAGAAAGGATACTATTTGCAGATTATTTTTAAATGGATAAGTAAATACCTTGAAGGGAAATATTAACATTGGAATCTCAGGATAATATGATCAATCCTCCGTTAGCTTGTGCTCACCAAATCCCCCCAAATGAGGTCTCCTATTGACCAGTATCTCAAAGTTTAGAGGCAACTAAGTGGGGCAGTGGATAGATTACTGAACCTGGAGTCAGGAAGACCTAAGTTCAAATCCCATCCCAGACACTCACTAGCTGTGTCTCTGGGCAAGTCAATTAACTCATCTACCTCAGTGTCTTCATCAGTAAAATGTGGGTAAGAACAGCATCTACCTCCTAGGGTTACTGAGAGGATAAATTAACATTTGTAAATCACTTTACAAACCTTGCAGCACTGTACAAATGTTAGTTGTTATTTCAAGCTATGATGATTTAACAGGCTCCACAGGATATTCCTTGAATGCGACTCTAGGACATATGAAAATTAATTTGGATTAAGCATAAGAAGTAATCTACCATCCTTATAAAATGTGCTTTCCTCAGTTCATATGAAACCTAATTTGAATAAAATGGGTTGATCATCTTCATAAAATGTATTTTCCCTTATCAGTTGCTTTGTTAGCTAAGTAGGTCTGAATTTCTGGGACAATGATTGTTACTACTATTGGGTAACCTTTACAAAATACTAGTTGGGTGCCTTATTGTGGGCAGATGATCCTAGGCTTAATTAAGGGTAAATCATAGTATTTTCTAAAATGTTAAAGAAAAAATTTGAGTCTTGTATGCTGACTTTTCTATTTGATGACCAGGCTAGCTAGGTATGGAGAGGCTTATTGCTAGTAATTTAGCATCAGGCAATATATTCTTTGGCTATAGCAGCCCATGAACCAAAGAAATATACATACAACTATATGATATCTCTCAAAATTGAGAAATATTTATACATTATATTTATTACATATAATATAAATTCAATTTTTAACATCATACAATATTAATATATCTCACATTCACTCATGTATACATGGATACGTATATCTGAATGTGTATGTAGATATACATATACATATATCTCTCTTGAAAGAGCCATTTCTGCTTCTAAAATTATAGTGTCAGTGGAAAAGGAAGCAGAATGAGAGGTGTTAGATTTTTCTAGAAACATTAATTTAACTGCTGATACTCTAAACTTGAAATGTTTGTTCAATGATCAGTAAGACGATATACTATTAAAGGAACTGAACCATGCTAGTACTGACATTCTTTATAAGTGAAACCAGAAGCTCTAAATCACAGCTAAACATAAGGATGTCTTGAAGATTCTTCTTGGGAAGAGAAATAAATTAGTCGGAAGAGTTCATTCCATTGTGTCCCAAAGGCAGTAACACCATTTCATAGGAATGACCATTTTTCCTAGTAATGATAGTGATAAGCATACATAGAAGAATTCCTTATTAGAAGGGAAGGTCTTCTAGATTCTCCTGTTTATAGATGACCCTAATCTGATTGCATCAGGCTTTATGTTACTATAGATCATCCTCCATGAGTTCCATGTCCACTTCTGCTATCACAGGTTCTTAGTTCTACTTTTCTAAAAGGAAAGGCAACTTTTGAGAGGTCAACAATCACTTTAGTAAAGCATATGTATCATTAGTTCAGGAGAAAAAGTCAGCACTCTGAACATCAGAGAAAATACAGAGACATGCTTCCAATCAACAGACATGCTTCCAATTGTCTGACATAAGCAATACATACATCATAGATCAACAGGCAGATCCCACTGTCTGACCATTACATACATACATACATAGTTACAAGAGAGGGAAGCACCAACATCTGGGTTTTCAAAGCCCGGGGATGGGCTGCTTAATGGCTTCCCAGAATCTCATCTGGCACACAAAGCTTCACCCAAAAACTAAGCCCCAAAGTAAAACCACTCCTCAGGGTCTTTATACACTTTTTAGAGCCAGAGGGCATCACAATCCTTGAGAACCAGAGCCTCATTAACAAAAGGTGTGGGCCTTCCTACAAATCTTTTCAGGTCCATTAATGGGTGGGGAAGATCCTTAACCCCATTATTCAATCAGAGGCACTGGATTATACTAATAAAAACAGCAAAAGATCTTACTTTGCTTGCCATTACACCTCTCTAAAGAGATCAGTCTAACAATCCAAATAGAAAATGTCAAATGGATGAAAAATGCCTATGATCAGTGGCCATCCTATTGAGTTAAATCATCAGTACATATCATTGATGAGTATTGAAGACAGACAATGATCTGGACACAGATTTAAACAGAAGATGACTGAATTGCATTTGGGAAACTATGAAGCACTTTAAATGAGCCCAAACTACTTCATGACACAAAGTTAATCTTTCTAATATCAATATTTTTCCTGTGATGCTCTAAGGTTGTGCATCTTGAAATATCATGTCTGAAGAATCAAAATTGAAAATCAATGGATTTTGCATTGTGGGTATATGTAGACTCAAATGTGGGTGTAGGTGAACAGGTCATGTTATAAGAATAGACAGCCAAAATATTATACTGGAACCCATGAAGCATTAAAAGACCCAGAAGAAAGTGTTCAAATGTAAATTTCTAAGAGACACAATTAATTGCAAGCTTGAATATCATCTCTGAAGAGTGTTCAACCCAAGGATGCAAAGAACAGTATATAAAATGGAGTATATGCTTCAAGAATCATGACATAAGAGAAATGAAGAGAAATCATATCTTTCTTATGTACCTTAGCCAAGGATGTGACTCTCCACCCTTTCTGCTATTATGTACCCCTACAAGAAACAGACAGGACAGTCCCATAACCCCCAGCCCCATCGGTGTATGTCAATTCATTTGGCACACTTTAAAAACCCTCAGAGCTCTTATAACAGTTAGTATATAAAGTCCCAGGCAGACACCAGGACTCATATTCTGCATTCCTGTCTGACACATTTTATTAGAAGTACATGACTCTGGAGTGGAAGCAATACCACTGATTCGTATAGAATTACAAAATTAACATTTAACATTGTGTGGGTGATGGAACGAGCTCTGTTCTGCTTCCATTGTGTTGAACTTTTCGGCCTAAAAATGTAAAGCGAAGGGTGAAACTCTAAGTCTCTACTTTGTCTCTTCCAACAAACTAAGAATGTCTTATGGATCTCTAGGAATTAACTTCTCCCAATAGTTCCTCACAATTTATTTGTTGTAAAAGAATTTGAAAATTATTTTTTTATTTCCCAAAACATATTGTCCCAATATGATAGAGAATTCATTACAATATGAGGAAAGAAAGAAAAAGACTTATCGAGACTACCCAAGCTTGTAAAATTCAATTTAATTAAACAATAATTAATGGAAAGTCTACTTCAGGATGTGAAAAACAGTGTTAGGTGTTGGGGATATAAAGACCTAAATAAAACAAATGCTTCCTTGAAGGAGTTTACATTCTACTGGGGAATGAATGCCATGTATAATTTCCTCATTTATAAAGAGACAGATAGGACTAAATAAACTGTAAGTTCATCCCTAAGGTGTCTGACGCTAAGATCTAACCCTATGTGCACAGATCATCAGAGAACAAAATAAACCCAAGAAATTTCAGGATGGGGGAAGTCAGGAGATGATATCTGAGTTGTGCTTAAAAGAAATTGATGGATTCTTTGAGATAGAGGTGAGGAAGAAAAGGATTCTGGGGCCACAGGACATTCTATGGAAAGGTATAGAGAGAAAAGGTAGAATGTTGTGTTTGGGGAATGATAAGTAGATGTTTGGCTGTAATGTAGAGTGAATGAGTAGGAGTAATTGGAGCTCAGTCTGGAAAGATCATTTGAAGCCAGATGGTAGAGGAACTATTGATGTTTAGAGGCATGTTCAGAAATGTACTTTAGGAATATCAATTTGTCACCTATGTGGAGGGTAGTTTGGAGAGGGGAGAAACTAGAGGCAAGGACATCAATTAGAAAGGTGTTGCTTTGTAATCTTTGCTGCTGAGGAGACTGAGTGGATCTCTTTAGCTTAGCAGGTATGAGCTGCAGTGGACTAAGATGATGGATCAGGTGTCTATACTAAGTCTGATTCCAATGTGTTGAACACTTGGGAGGAGGAGGGAAGTGGGATCAGAAATGGAGCAGCAGGTCCGAGGTCCTATGCCAATCAGAACGGGATTGGTCTTGTGAGTTGCTTCTGTATTTCGAGCCTCCAAGAGGTGTGGAGACTCAGTCTTAAGGAAATAAAAATAGGAAAAAAGGCTATTGTAAGAGTCCTGGTCAAAGGTGAAGGGGGCCTGAACTAAGATGGTAATTTTCTGAGTGGAGAGAAGTAGATCGATGTGAACATGACTCTTTCTCTTAAAGATGTATTTTTGGGAATATGCATGTGGAAGGAAGAGAGAGATCTGAAGCTATAAGGGCTGTGGAAAACATGTGTTTCTTATTTTTAAAGGGGGAGAAACAAAGAAAAAAAAAGGTTTTCCTTATTCAACTTATAGATGTTGAAAAAGACAGTCAAAATATGCTGGTTATCTAATTCCTATAATTTAGAGCCAGAATGCTTTCTCATTTTTTTCTCCAATTACATGTTAAGACAATTTCTTAACATTTGGTTTTATTTTTAAGTTTTGAGTTCCAAATTCTATCCTTCCTTCCTTCCTTCTGTCCTGTACCCCCTCCCTGAGATGGTAAGCAATCCAATATAAGTTATACACGTGCAATCATAAAATATTTCCATATTAGTCCTTTTTATACAAGAAGACTCGAATAAGAAACAAAGAAATAAAAGAAAGAAAGTGAAAAGCAGCATGCTTCAGTCTGTATTCAGACAATATCAGTCCTTTCTTTGGAGGCAGATAGCATGCTTCATCATGAGTCGTTTGGGATTGTCTTGGATCATTGTATCACTGAGAATAGTTAAGTCATTCACAGTTCTTTACTGAACAGTATTGCTGTTACTGTATACAACATTCTCCTGGTTCTGCTCACTTCATTTTGCATCAATTCATGTGACTCTTTCCAGATTTTCCTGAAATCATCCTGCTTGTCATTTCTTATATCACAACAATATTCCATCAAAATAATATACCACAGCTTGTTCAGTCACTCCTCTACTGATGAGCATCACTTCAATTTCCAATTCTTAGCCATCACAGAAACAGCTGCTATAAATATTTTTGCATAAATAAGTCTCTTTCCTTTTTTAAAAAATCTCTTTGGCATATAGACCTAGCAGTGGTATTGCTGGATCAAAGGATATGCATAGTTTCATAGCCCTTTGGGGATAGTTCTAAATAGCACTCCATAATGGTTGGATCAATTCGTGACTCCACCAACAATGCATTAGTATTCCAGTTTTTCCACATCCTCTCCACCATTTATATTTTCTTTTTTTGTCATATTAGCCAACCTAATAGGTATGAAGTGGTACTTCAGAGTTGTTTATATTTGCATTTCTCTAATCAATAGTGATTTAGAATACTTTTTAACATGACTATAGATACATTTGATTTCTTTGAAAACTGCCAGTCCATATCCTTTGATCATTTATCAATTGGAGAATGACTTGTATTTTTACAGATATAGCTCAGTCCTGTATATATATGAGAAATGAAGCCTTTTTTCAGAGATACTTGTTGCAAAAACTTCCCCCAGTTTTCTGCTTTCCTTTTAATTTTGGTTGCATTGATTTTGTAACACAAAGTCTTTTAAATTTTATGTGATTATCTATTTTACATTTTGTAATGCTTTCTATGTTTTGTTTGGTCCTAAGTTCTTCCCTTATCCATAGATGTGACAAATAAATTATTCCACGTAGAAGCAGAGTTCTTAACCTTTCTTATGTCATGGACCCTTTCTCAGAATCATGTTTTCAAATGCATAAAATGAAATACAGAGGATTATTAAGGAAACCAATTATATTGACATATGGTTTTCAAAATATTTCAAGAACCTAACTCACAGATTCCTAGTTAAGAACTCCTGTTTAGGACAGTTCCCTATGAGTTGGTTTATTTTGTATTCAGACATTGCTATCTCTCCATCACATCCCTCATGCCATATTTCTCATTCCATCAGCAGAAGAATTTCCATTTCAGCAGTTCCAGAAGACTCCTAAGGTGGTGCTCAGCTGGCTTTCAGAGTGGCAAAATCCTAGAAGACCATTTCATAATTTCCAAGGCTCACACAAATGGACTAAACATCTGACAACAAAAAGCTTCTGGGAAGGATCAGAAAATGTGCAAATGCACATTTGTTCTACCAACTGCATCCTTACTAATCAATCTGAGTCTTCCTTAGGCTTTTGCCTCATTTACTCAAACTGAACAAGCTGATATGATTCTGTGAAAGGGACAAGAATCCACTATGTCACCTAGTAGTACTTCCTAGGGTTATAGTCAGCTGATGCTATTTCACATCAAATCAATCAGGTTTCAAGCCAAAAGGTTCCTGAAGCCCTACCATGATCAGTTCACTTGCTTTCCTTCCTTACCCACCAACAACTGCCAATGATCCAGTGATCCAATCAACTGCCCTATAAGAATCCAGACATTCAGAGAGTATAAAGCACATGGAAGCTTGGTGGCTCAGGTGATAGAGTGCTGGACCTGAAGGAAGTTAAGAAAAGCTAAGTTCAAATTCTACCTTAGACATTTCCTAGCTAAGTGACCCAGGACAAATCAATTAATCTTTATCTGCCTCAGTGACCTCATCTGTAAAATAGGGATAATAATAGCACTTCCCCCCCCACCAGGGTTGTTGTGTGGATCAAATAAGATTAGTGTGTATGTGACACACACACATCCACAAAGTGACCTACAAACTTTAATGTGCTATATAAATGCTATTTATTATGTCATTTATTATCGTTTATCATTACTTATTATTGTTGTTATTATTTGACCTGGAAGTGCATCATACCCTTTGACATGATGATCTCTCAACTAAAGTTTTATTGTAGAATTGTGTCCATTAACATATGTACTCTCTTACACATTTTCACTCAAGATGAATTCAGCCACTAGTCAACAAAGCTCCAAGCTTTCCAGTTTCTCTGTGATTGAAGAAGCAAACATATATATTTATGGTCTCCAGTCACTTGACATGAACATTGGCACTACTAGAAAATGTTACTAGTAGCTGGCAAAAGAATTTTCTAGGAAGATAAGAGTTCTCATTATTAATATTTTTTTTACACAGAACTCTGTCAAAGTCAAAATTTCCAAACTGTCTTGATTGTATACCACTAATGCAATTCCTAAAAGAACTGGATTTGGAGTAGAAGCGGATGTCCCCTTTCCTACAAAGCAATCTCGGTTTGTCACTTTTGATTTACAGACTAAGTCTGCTAAAGGAGCTGCTGGAACCATTAGTGAAAACATGCAAGTATGCTTATGAAAGGATGCTGCTGTCTGGTATTAAATTACTTTCCAGAGGGCAAGTTCAATCAAACCTGCAGTAACTGTCCGCCCTGAGCTCACTCTGTCAGTGTATAAACTATTATTACACCTAAGATGGAAAATACAGTGCAGGAGTTACTTGCCCTCCATCCTCTTCCTGAAACTCAAATGTGCCATTAAAATTCTGCTGTTACGACTCCTTACGATTTCTACATTGGTGATTAATTTCAAGTGCTTAAAGTTGCAACTGTGATATATTTGTGGTATTGAAAGAAGAGAGCTAGAAGCTATGTTGGTTCTTGGTACATGGTAGTTTACTCTCAAATTGTACATTTTTCGGTATTCAGTATTCATAAGATGATACACCCAGTAGGATATAGTTTATCTTTTATACACATAGTAAATTTAGAATATTTCCTAGATGCCTAGGGAGACTTCTCTCCCTTCCTTATAAAATATTACAAATCAATATTTATACCAAGGTAAGCCCCAAATCTCACCTACCCTTCCTTTTATCCTGAATATTGCGATTGCTGCTTAAAACATCAGTGCCAGTCCTAGTTCAATGTTACACAAACTATTTGATACAGAGAACTCATTTTTTAAAAATACATGAAAAAATTAACTCGCTTAAACCCAAGTCAAATAAAACAAACTCTTCTTATATATAATTTTAGATTGTCTGGCTAACTATGGAAAAAAAGGATTTAGGTCTCAAAATATACAATTCAATAAAGATAATTCTAAAGCAACGATTCTCAAACTTTTTGGTCTTAGGACTATCCATATTTTAAAAATGTAGAGAAATTGATCAATGGTCAAAGGATAAGAACAGTTTTTTTTTTTAAACAAAGAAATCAAAGCTATCTATAGTCACATGAAAAATTTTCTAAATCACTATTGCTTAAAACAATGCTAATTCAAACCACTCTGAGTTAGCTATTAGATTAACTAATATGAAAGAAAAGGAAAATAAAAAATGTTAGAATGTGGAAAATTGGAACACTAACACACTCTTGGGAGATCTGTGAATTGATCCCATCATTCTGGCCAACAGTTTGGAACTATATTGGAACTATACCCAAAGGGTTATCAAACTCTATATATCCTTTGATCCAGTGAAACCACTACTAGATCTGTATTCCAAAGAGATTTTTTAAAAAGGAAAAGGACCTATACATACAGAAATATTTGTAACAGCTGTTTTTGTGTTGGCAAAGAACTGGAAACTGAGGGATGCCCATTAATTGGGGGATGGCTGAACAATTTGTGGTATATGACTGTAATGATTCATTGTGCTCCAAGAAATAATGAGTAAGATGCCTTCAGAAAATCCTGGAAAGACTTTCATGAACTGATGGCAAATTGAAGTAATAGCAAAATTGTATGATGATCAGCTGTGAACAACTTAGCTATTCTCAGCAATACAAAGATCCCAAACAATTCCAGAGATCTTTTGATGAAAAAAAATGTTATCTACTGCCAGAGAAATAATGGATGGAGCCTGATCAAAGCATACTTTTGATTACTTTCCTTATTTGGGGGAGGGGTCTGTGTTTTCTTTTACAGCACTACTAATATAGAAATGCTTTTCATGACTGCACATGTATAACCTATATCAAATTGCTTGCCCTCTCAATGAGAAGAAAGGGGAGCAGGTAGAGAGAGAATTTGGAACCCAAAAATTTTAAAATGAATGCTGAAAATAGTTTTTTTACGTGATTGGAAAATATAAAATATTTAAAAACATGCAAATTTTTTTAAAAATATGGATGACCTCCAAAAGAGCTTTTGCTTATATGGATTACATTTATTGATACGTACTATATTAGAAATTTTAAAATCTGACTATTATTACAAAAATAGTTTTCACCTTGTTGGACCCCCTATAAAGATCTTGTATCTTTATATCACACTTTGAGAACTCCTGCTCTAAAGTACCTGACAAATACTTGAAGACATAATGGCATACTCAAGAAGATTTCACTGCAAAGAAATGTCCTTAATATGAAGTAATTTAAAAACAAAATTTTCTTTGTCACATAAAATCCTCCAATTCATTAAATCTCAAGAAATAATATGATCTGGTTCAGCCAATGCTGAAAGAATAACATTATATGTCAGACCACATATATCAAATGAAAATAAAACAATAAAAAAAGAATATTGCAAATAATGTAAGCAATGAAGCCTAAGGTAGAAATGAGGAAGTGCAAAAATGCAGTATTTTTCCATTTTCTCTTAAAAAATGGAAATAGGGCATTGTTTGAAGAGCATTGTATATAGGGAAAATGTAAAGGAAACCCAGAAGTTTTACAGGCTGGTTAGCATCACTCAGTGGAATTCCCTGGCTGAAAAAGTAATTAAGTCAAAGTTTTTTTTAACTTAACTTAATAAGTTTAAGGTCACTGATAGAACTTCCAGATAAGAGGACTTAAATTTCAATCTTACCAATCTTCCCAATTTAAGTGAAAAGGAAGTAAAAGGTAAGTGTGTGACCAAATTTTTCTCCACCCAATTATCTCATGTAAAACTTCACACCATTAGATGGAAAGATTTATTGCATAAGGATCAGTCCCCAATTACAGTCCCATTTCTTCCACTGACATGTGAGAAGAATAAAGGGTAGAAGAGATTAAGCATGTAATAAATACACTGTACGGATGCTATCTCAATTTGATTCTCATGACTACCCCGTGAGATTGGTGCTATTATCATTTCCACTTTACAGTTGAGGAAACTGAGGCATATGAAGTTAAATGACTTGCCCAGATTCACATAGCTAATAAGTGTCTGAGGTTGGATTTGAACTCAGGTCTATACTGAGTTCAGGCTCCGCACTGTGCACTCTGCCACTTACCTGCCTCTAAAGAAAGACAAGCAAAGTCAGATTCTTAGACATCGGTCCATTGTTCCTTATCACCTTACTGTTACATGAGGTCAGTTATTACCTTCCACTTATTGTGGATTTCAAGGGGAAAAACTTTTTAAAGTAATATGATTTCTTCCAAATGATTCTGACAAACTTTAAAATGTCTGAGTTCCATTTCACATGAAAACTCTGAGTAGCTTGAAATGCAGGAAAAAAATACTGCCAAGGGAGCTCTGATTTTAAAATATAACAGGAGCTGTTTTGAATTCTAATGAACTTGTTGTTTCCATGCCAACTTTTGTTGAATCTGGAAAAAATTAAAATAATTTTCTCTCACATGAGTACCTTCCATTGTGAGATATCCTTTCCCTTCTCACAGTCAATACATTCAGTGCCAAATAGACATCCAATTCATTAAGCACGAGAGGAGAAAGGCAAGGGTTAAGTAAATAAGAAAATCACATTAATATCTAGGTCTAAATGTTTTAACAGAGCAAAAGAATCTGTTTAATCATTCAAGTCAACAAAGGTTAAGATAGTATAATAAACTTCGAAATGCCTTCCTTTTCTGGATCTCCATCCTTCCTGCTGAAGACATTTTTAAGATGCTATCGGTTTTGCATAGCCCCAGCTGTTAGGAAAATCTACTTGAATACACCATGAGGAGAAAAGAATTTTATTAAACTAGTTGAGGCCAGCCCCCAGGTGTCTTCTTGTTTGTTGCCACCGGGCATAGAACTCATGGCAAACTAGCTCTTAACTGATGATTTTTAGATCTGATTTTATTAAATATGATTTTAATATTAGGTCTAGGTGTCATTTGGCATGTGAATGGTGGCTAATTTATTAGGAGATTGTGATATAGACCAAAAAGTAACTTCTCAAGATAATCTCATTTAATATCCTGTTCTTGGTTAATAATCCCTCTGCCATTTCAGAATGACCTTGTCCCTTTCTTGAATCCAGCATTAAGTATTAAAAGGCATTGACAATGTAAAATTTTTCATTTAACCTGGGGCATTAGGAAAGAAATGGACATATTCATATACTAACAAAAAAGCAAAAGAGCATCCCTTTGATTCTCAGGGACTAAGGACATGGCATGGAAGAAAAGACTTTTATGAATTGGATGATAGCAATAACAAAAAGTGCTCTATGTAAGTCAAAGACAGAGGCAGCACCATTGAAGATGATGCCAGTATAGTGAACTTGGAGTCAACTAGTCTAGGTTTCAGTTAAAACTCCCATCACATTCAGTTAAAGCTGAGTAACCTTGGATAAGACACTTTACTTCCATAGAATTAACATTCTTACTATTTGGAATGGTGATAACATTCTTATACTACCAACCTCATAGGGCTGTTGTGTTTCATAAACCATAAAGTAAATTGAGAAGCAGTGTGGCATATACTGCAAAGAGAATGTGTGTTCGTCCTTCATTGCCAAAGAAGACCATGCCATCAGAGAAATGATGACATGACTTGCACTTGACTTTGTTTTTGAGTGAGGGAGGGCTGTGCAGGTCACCAGCCTCACTTCTCCTCCAGAACCATCTGAATCCAGTGACCAGATATTCATCAGGATGACTGGAGATGACCCAGGATGAGGCAATTGGGGTTAAGTGACTTGCCCAAGGTCACACAGCTAATGAGTGTCAAGTGTCTGAGGTGAGATTTGAACTCAGGTCCTCCTGACTCCTGCACTGGTGCTCTATCCACTGCGCCACCTAGCTGCCCCTGCAAAGAGAATAAGTTTCACAGGTAAGAAGGCCTGAATTTCAGTTCTGCCTCAGTTCTTACACATGAGGCAGCCAGATGGCTTAGAGGATAGAGGTTGGTCTTTGAAAAAAAATCGAGTTCAAAGCCTGTCTTAGACATTTACCAGCTGTGTGGCAGCACTGGGCAAGTCACTTAATCTCTCTATGCCTCAATATCTTCATCTCTAAAATGTGGAGGTTGAACACAAGGAACAACAAGGGTCCTTCTAGGACTAAATCTATGTTCTTACGATTTCATCTTTCTGTTTCCAAGACTAATACTGTAAATTGAAAAGGAGGTGTGTTGGTAGAGAGAATTTCTTCATGGAAATTTCTTCGTTTAAATCATATCTGATTAAAAATAAATATCTATTAACCTTCAGTGTTCTGTTTCAGGTCATAAAATATAATTAAAATTTCTCTCTTGATAAAAGAAACTAAAAAAAAAAAAAACCAGAACTTAAAAAACAGCACACTCTTTGGGAAGGAAAAAATCAGCTTCATTCAACACATTCTCCTAAAGTGGAAATCACAAATATCAAATACACAGGATGATGTCCTTCTCATGATCCGCATCCCAGGACTGTGATGTAGATGTTGTAACAAGGTCCTGGAGGAGCTCCACTTGGATGGGGGTGGTGGGGTCAAGAATGATCTACCTCCAACTCAGTTCCATGAAGGGAGTGTAACTCAATCACAGCAGTGAGAATGCATTCAAATGAAATTTCTGTGTTTATTCTGGTAATAAGGGACATGGAATAGGAAGCCTGAAAACATTGTTTCCCACTCGGTTGTCTCTTTCAAAGAGTCTCAGAGCTGGAGGTCATAAAGTCCAATCCCCCGACACGATACTGTGATGATCATGTCTGAATGGTGATCATTCAGCCTGTACTTGAGGGTAAATTCATAATCCTACAAACCTGATATCCTATGCCACCTGGTCAATATAAAGGAAAATAATCTCTTGGTGATGTACGTCAAGAATGGCAACCCTTTCAATAAGTACAATATAGAACTATTTACCTAAATGGAAGACTTAGTTTGCCTGAGGGACTGACTTGGAGATGAAAAGCAATGCTCTAAGGGTATTTCCAGGAAGAAATCGAATTCTAAAGCCAGAATGAATGAATCTATATCCATGACAGGCAAGTACTGACATCTGTCCACAGAGCATCCCAGTGGGGTAGAATATGATGGATATTTACAGTAGTAATTCTAAACCCCAAATACGCGTACCTTATAATTGACTGAAATTTAATGGCTGGAATTCTTTAGAGAGACTACGGGGAGTAATAGATAGAGAACTGGCCTCAAAAGAACTGGGTTCGAAACCCACCTCTGATGGTGGTGTGACCCTGGACAAGTCCCATAATTTCTCTATGCTTCAGTTTCTTCATCTGTAAAATAAAAAGCTTAGGCTCAATGGCCTCTTCTAGCTTACATCTATGATTCTACTGGGCAAATCACTTAACTACTCTCAGTCTCAACTTCCTCATCTGTAAAGTGGTGGTGTAATAACACCTACTTCACAGTTTTTCTGGTGGGGACCAAATGAAATAATGTATAAAACATTTTGCAAGCTTAAAATGCTTGACAAATGTGAGCAATAATGATCATGGTGATGATGATGATGATGATGACAGGCCACGTGACTTTGGAGCCAGGAAGACTGAAATGTAAGTCCCACCTCTGACACACACTGCTTGTGTGACTCAAGTCACTTAATCTCTCAGTGCACTAGAAAAACTCTTTAAGAGAGATTTTCTCTACTAAGTTGCAGAGGAAGTACCAATTTCCAATGATGGTATCAGAAAGACAATAAGTATTTAGTATATTCTTACTGGACAGCTAGGTAACGCATTGGATAGCACATCAGGCCTGGAGTTAGGAAGCCCTGAGTTCAAATCTAGCCTCAGACATTTAGTAGCTGTGTGACCCTGGGCAAGTCACTTAACCCTGTTTGTCTCCATTTCCTCATAGTAAAATGAGCTGGAGAAGATTATGGCAAGCCACTGCAATATCTTTGCCAAGAAAACCCCAAATAGTACCACAAAGAGTCAGACACAACTGAAATGAACATGACTAAAATGGACGTGAACACATAAGTGCTTACTTTGTTCCAGGATGAGGACACAAAGAAGGATTTTTTTTAAAAAACCAGTTCTTTCTTATAAAAAGCACACATCCAAACAGGAGAGCCAAAATATAATTAACTAGGCACATACAAGATATAGACAGAAGAGATGGCAAGTGATCTGAGAGAGAAAAGCACCAGCAGCTGTAGGACAAGAAGAAAGTAGAAGCTCAGTCTTGAAAGAAGCCAGGGGAACTAAGAGGGGAGGGGAAAGGGCAGGAGATTCCAGGAATGGAGAGCAGCCAGTACAAACACAAAGATAAGTGAAACTGAGTATCACATGAGAGGAACTTCAAGAAGGTCAGTGTGGTTGGATTGTAGAGTGTATGAAAGATGGGAAGGGGCTGGTCATAAAGAGGTTTGAAGGTCAAACAGAGGAGTTTATATATGATCCTGGAGGTGGCTCTCATCGGGGTGGGGCTTTGGGAGGGGTCAGAGCAGCACACAATCAAACTGAAGGATAGCGTGGAGTCATAGTGAAGTACTCTGCACTACTATAATTGTCCAGAGCAAGAAGGGCCTGAAATAAGGCTGAGGTTGTGACCCTGTGCATGGAGTGAAAGGGACAGTCTGTGAAAGTCAATATGACAAGATGTGGAAATGGCATGGATGTATGGGGCATATGAGAGAGAACTGATGATGACACCTAGGTTGTGAGCTTGAGTGACTAGGATCATGACAGCAACCCTGAGAGGTTAGTTTGGAAGAGAGAAGGATTTGGGGAAAAGACAATTAGCTTTGCTTTGGAGCTTCTGAGTTTGAGATGCCCATAGGAAGTCCAGTTGGAGATATCCAAGAGGCTCGAGAGAGGGACTAGGGCTAGATGTATAACTCTGAAAATCACCTGACTGAACCCATGGGAGCTGACGAGATCACCAAATAAGGCTGTTTAGCAAAATGGAAAGATGACCCAGGACTCAGCCTTGGGTAGAAGGAATTTCCTCATCTAGGTATTCCCTATACCAATGAAATCACACAGTGAAATCCCTATCCCTATCCCTATCCTTAGAAATCTATGGAAAATAGCAGTGATTTCTCTGTAGCAACTTAAGTTAAATGAAGTATAAATCTTATAAAGGTCAACTATGCCTCCCAACTATCCAATGCAAGCTCTGTCATTGGCCCTTTATTTTCTCCCTACAATCTTCCCCTAGGTAATCTTACTCACTCTTCAAACTTCAACTAATAATGACCCCTGAATCTATATTGCCAGGTCTGACTTCTCTCTTGAATGTTAGTCCTTCATTTTCAACTCTCTGCTGGACATGCCAACCTAAATAGTACATGGGAACTTCAAACTTGTAAGTGATAAGAAATAAAAACCATCATCTTCTTCTTCAAACTAGCTTCTCCTTCTGTAGCAGTAAGCACCTCGGAGGGCCTGCTATACAGGTTCTTAGATCTGCTTTCCTAAAAGGAAAGCAACTATTGAGAGGTCATCAACAGAGAAAACACAAGCAGGGAAATAAAGACCAACAGAGAGGGCTTCTAATTGTCTGACCAAAAGCAATAGATACATCACAGATGAACAAACAGATCCAACTGTCTGACCATTACATAAAACATATTTACCAAAGAGAGAAGCACCAACTTCTGGGTTTTCAAAGGGGATGGGGGGCTCCATAATGGCTACCCAGAGTCTCACCTAGCACTGGAACTTTCTTCCAAGTCCCCATAGCAAAATCTCACCTCAGAGTATATGTACACTTTGCAGTGCCAGAAGGCATGACCCTGGGGACCCAGTGCCTCATTAATTAACAAAAGGTGTGGGTATTCCTAGGAAACAAGCCTCTCCTAATCAAGCTCCCCTTAATAGGCTCCAGGTGAGGCCTATAAATGGGCAGGGAAGATCTTTAACTCTAATTAACATTACACCTTCTTACTTCATTCATTTCTTTAAGTGGGATAGGGAGGGCACTATTTTATTAGTCACCAAGGCTTGAAACTCACTCTACTCAGACCCTACTTCATGATCATCTCACTCCTAGGTCTTGCCACCAAGATCAGAAACCACTCTCTGTAAACTTTAACCCTTTCATTTCTAAAACTTCCAGCCTAGAGCTCCATTCTCCTGATTCATGACTGCCTCACCTGCCTACTTTATCAGATTCCAGGCATTTTTTTCTTTCACTCCCTACTCTCCAGTCATCTTAGGTTCCATAATGCCACTGTCATGGTCCAGCTGTGTGGATATAAAAAAGTCACTCAATCTACCAGTAACTCAGGCAAACTTTTCAATTGCTAATCTGAATTGGCAGATGAGGTTTCCTCACCAGGAACTCCCTACACTCATGAAATTATAGGTTTGGACCAATAGTAAATAAAAAAATTAAATTTACTTCTTATTAACTATTGAATAAAGTTCAAACTCACAATCCTGGCATTCAAAGCTTTTCACAATTCAACCCCAACCTGCCTTTCCAGTCTTACCTTCTATTATTTGCTTCTCTAGCACAGTACAGCAGACAACAGCAATATAGATCTGGAAGGGTCCTTAGAAGTCATATAGTTCAAAGAATTTTATAGAGGAAGAAACTGGGTAACTTGCTATAACACACTTTAACTTTTTCTAAGTCTAAATCTTTCCTCAAGCAATCTTTTCTAACTAAAAAGACTGTGGCATTCTATCAATTGAAAACTCATTCACCCTTCCAAGCCTAGATCAAATGCTAACTCTTCCAGGAAGCCATCCTATATCATTTCAGTCAAAGCCATCCAGTCATTCCAGTCTCGCTACTTGGAGCATCTATAGCACCAACTCATACCAGTATTACCTCACTTTTCCTTGTATTAAACACCCCATCTCCCAACTCTGTATATTTTTAGTGGCTGTCAACCATGGGTGGAATAACCTTCTCAACTAATACCATGCCATATATGGATGGATGGATGGATGAATGGATGGATGAATGGATGGATGGATGGAGTGACTGAATGAACGAATGCAGAGTGCTTCCTACTGCTTGGTTCAACACTTTCTTAAAGTCCTCACTAATCTGTTTCACCTATGATCTTCTACTTTCTTTTGAAATATTTCATGAAAAAAAGGTATATGGGAGGAAGACAGTAAGGAAAGGGATACAATATAGACTGTACTGTAGTGTCCCTTCAGTCATGTCCTACTTTCTGTGACCCCATTTGAGGTTTTCTTGGAAAAGATACTGGAGTAGTTTGTCATTTTCTTCTCCAGCTCATTTTTACAGATGAGGAAACTGAGGCAAACAGGAGTAAGGGGTTTATGCAGGGTCCCACAGCTAGTAAGTGTCTGATGCCAGATTAAAACTCAGGTCCTCCTGACTTCAGGGCCTCTAATCCACTGCACCATCTAGCTACCCTGGAAATACAGACTAGTGACTAGTTAAAACTCAGCAAGCAAATGTCAACAGACAATGTAATGAGGTGTTAGAAATAAGATGTTATGTTAAAAATATTATATGTTAAATATGTTCAAAATGAGGCCAGGAAGACCTGAATAAAGAAAATAATAAGAAATGGTATTCGAGTCAAGTACTACACCTTCAAGGAAAGTTTGGTAAAGGCAAAAAATATGAAAGTCAAGGTCAAAAAAAGGAAGAATTGAGGTTGAAACCATTCTACTTCATATTCTCAAATGATACATTATTTTGAAACCCTATTTCTCAGAGCACGTAACCTAATTACATTGAATTATAGTTACTTTAGAGAGACACATCTATCTCCAGCTCGTTTCTTACATTTCAATATATGCAGAGAGAGAGAGAGAGATAGAGAGAGAGAGAGAGAGAAGGCTCCCTAAATTTCATAAACGTACCTGCAAATCTGAAAATATTTCCAACTCTGTGTAACCTCTTTTTTTGGTTGTGACAGTTTTGTTTGCAGAAATTATAAAAATTCCATTGTCCATCTTAGCTGTCCTGGTATTGATTTCTTGTTTCTGAATTCACCAACATCTTCTGACTTATAAAAGTATTTTGTATATGATTTATAAGAGAATGGATCGATTTTGACCCCCTTCATTTCCTAATCTTACACCAGTATTTTAAGGTTCTGTGATTTTAGCAGTGTGATTATTCCCTCCACTGCTGCAGTTTACAATCTTAATTACAATATTATAGTGATTTTCATGTGTTATTGCTGCAAAACAACAATACCAATGAAAACCACCATCTGGTGGCCAGCTACCTGGGAAGAGTTTCTCTGAATTTAATTAATCTAATCCTTGGTTGAGAGATTGAGCCTAGCTAGCTCTAACTTCCAAACCCAGATTGACCTCCACACTACAAAGAGCCATTGGGGAGACTTTAGTGGTTTCATTAATTAAATATTATGCAAATGATGGCCAATTCTCTTTGGTACATAGTTTCCTCCAAATCTGGTAGCAAGGTACCCAGATTCCCACTGACAAAAACCCCCTACGGACTTAGGATCTGAGCCATATGCCTCAATACAAAGTGAAAGTCAGGGGGAAAAAAGATCAATATTTCCTATTTCCCACCTGAAACCCTAAAGGATCTTGTGAAAGTTGGCCTATATTAGCATGAAAACTGGCTGAGACCTCTGTGAAATGCTGTCTAGGCTCAGCAAAACAGTTCATGAACTCTGGCCAAACTTTCAACGAACCTGACCCAAGCCTTGAGTTTGTAATGCAACATGATACCAGGTGAGATTTCACATGGCTTCAGGTTTCATTCTGAAAACTTGGCTCAACTTTCTAATCAATCATCACTCCTTGGAACGATGAAAGCCAACACACCTTTTCTGAAAGTGAGCGCTGATGACAGCTAAAGCACTGAAACACTCCTTAGTTCAGTTTTGCCAAGAGAAGCTCTTTCAGAGATAAAACAGTCTTGTCCTTACCTGAAGCAGGAAGGTTGAGTGATTCAGATGTGGTATGAAGAAAGAAATGAATGAGGTGCCATGTGAAATAATCACCTGGCACAAGGTAAGTCAACCTAACCTAATCCGAAGGGGTTTTGTATCTGACTATTCACTTTCACAACCACCAATATCATGTTTAATCATCTAACCCAGAGAGATGTGTATTTATCAGCAAAGGTAACTGACAGGAGCAGTGGAATGTTGAGAGGCAAGATCTCTGCTCTACATTCATAACGGTTAAAGAATAGGAGGAGAAAACAAGAGGCTTAATAATTCATTTTGAGGAACACAAGGAGAGAATCAATGATATTGCAAAGCTCTCAAGCTGGCATCCCTTTAAGCTTCTGCAATAAAACCCTCCAACCCCAGCATAAACCATTTCAGTAATCATCAATGCATAAGGCATATGGCAGAAATGTATTGCTGCTTTCTAACTCAAGTTTTAACTTGCTGTACCATTCTTTTAAAAAATGACCTTGTCTTCCCCTGAAAGCTCGCTTTTGCTTCTAGTGACATGAGAAAATGGAGCAGCACGTAACCAAACCAAGGCACTGCATCATTAGAACAGTATGTCTGAACATGGGGGTAATGAGGCACAGATGTGAAGTCGGGGAATTGGCACTACCCAAGGTAACAGAGGAATGTTCACCACTGCATTGTAATGGTTAAAATAACCACATTTGAGGAAGAAAAAAGAAACCCCACTGATAATTTCTTCCACGTATATCTAAAGCTAAAGTTATATCTTTTAGCTGCTTTTAACATCTCTACAATAAGAGAAACCACAGTACTCTTAATACTTAGCATGACATTTAAGAAAGAACACATATTTGCATTTTCTTCATATAATATTTGCAACATATTCATCTCATAATACCTAGAGTTTAAGTGAAACCTCAGAGTCAAGTCAGTAACAATTGATGGTCTTTGTACTGTAGAAGGTTGTACCTAGTCTTCAATAGATTTTCATAGAAATGGAAAGGTGGTAGGTTTTTTTTTAATGAAAAGTATTCTGGTCCTTACAGAGCAGGGTTCATTATTGTAAAACATTCCACTAGTAAGCCACAAATAAAGATACAGCAGTACTATGTATATGTACAAGCTGCATCCCTATACACAGACTACCATTACTCAAAATGCTTGCCAAAGCAATCTCGCTTATAAGGCATTCATTTTTGCTAGAAGCTACAAAACATGCAATGGCTAGGCAGCTAATAAGCCATGGTACCCTTTATTAAATTAGCTTAGTGCTAAGAGCTCATTTTCTACTCAGGGTAGGAAGAAACATTTTTTTCTTAAAGAAAACGCTTACCCGAGGGCCCTGATCCCCTTGATCTCCCTGCAAAGTGGAAAGATGAGATGATAGTTTTAACACAGCATATGCGTGCTGCTATCTCATAATCTCAAATTACAGTATGTCAAGATAAACTAGGTCTAGATCTCTGATAACTTGGCTTGTTTTTAATTTGGCTAGGATCACCTATGTCATATATTTACTCACCTTGTCACCTTTGGGACCAGGAGGGCCCTAAAAAAGAGAAAGAGAAAGAAGTGAAAATATTATTGTAACTTGGACAGACCACTAACTCAACTGAGGGGTATGTGAGCAAAATACATGATATTCCTTATCAAGGTAACTCCTACAGGAACTAGTGATTCTTTAACCATATTTGTGTTCACAGTAAAAAACACAACAACAAAAAACATAATTAAATGTGTCTCTCTCTAATTGTCTTCAGTATTTTTCATCGCAAAGGTTAGAAGGTATTCTAAAAATCAGAACACAGACTTTTCTACCTATGAAAACGTTAGAAATCTTGCTTCCCCATTAGTGTTCTCTCTCTCTCTCTCTCTCTCTCTCTCTCTCTCTCTCTCTCTCTCTCTCTCTCTCTCTTCTCTGTCTCTCTTTCTCTGTCTCTCTCTCACACACATGCATACACACACACACACATACACACACACATTGACCCAGTCATAGGAACATTGAATGCCAGAGTTGTCAGGATGGAATGAGGAGGATGGACAAGATAACTTTTAAGATCCCTTCCAACTCTAAATATGTGATCCTAGGAAGCCAGCAAGTCATCCTTTACATAGATAAAAAGTAAGGAGAGAAAAAAGAGGAAGAATATTCATTTGATAAGCTATCATATGCCCTTTCAATTATTACTGGAAAGACTTGATAACTTTGTTCTAGTAGGTAACCCACAGACAACTGTCCCATGGACGGGGATTAATATTTGGTTAAGAAATACTCCAGAATGGGACAGCGGTCATAATGCAGAACATCAAGTATCTGGTTTATTACCCACAATTCTGAAAGCTTCCTGGTTCTATTACTTCAAAAGGTTACAACTTATTCAGAGTTATTTAATTTATTCAACCTTTAGGGAATTCCTATTTTTGAGTGCTTTGGATACTCTACTGTCCTATGACTCACAAAAATTTATAACCATACTAGAAGAATAAAGAATTTTTAAAAGATAGGGCTTTGCTTCAGGGAGAAGATTGAGGTCATCAAAGTGTGTGGTGGGAAAGGTGGCCACCAGGATGTAACATATTAGTCAGGCAGTCGGTAAATACTTCCTTAACACTTACTTCGTGTCAGGCATTGTACTAAATAAACTCTGGAGATACAAAGAGAGACCAAAGACACTGCCTTTAAGAAGATCATGTTTTTCTGGAGGAAACAACAAGCAAATTTGTACAAACAAGCTCTACACAGAATAAACAGGAAACAATTAAGAGAGGGAAGGCATTAGAACTTAAATTAAGAGGAACTACGGAAAGCTTCTTTGCATTCAAAGAATCACTCAGTGGTGGAAAGAATGTCATCCAAGAAATATATAAGTGAGAAATAAATAAGGTTGGCCAACCTCGCAAGAATGAGATGACTAAAGTACAATTTATGTGTACTTTGGTATGCTTGGGATAATAAGAGAAAGTAAGGAAAGATCCCAACACATTGGGTGGACTCTGTCCTCCTAGCATGGCAAACTATTAGGAACAAATGGATAAGACCTCCATATGGGGGCCAGACATGGGTGAATTTTGATCTGCATTGCTAGAGGGAGTATTCCCCTTGATGAGATTCAGAGATCCATTTGAATTTTTGAGTACCTGGGAATTTGATGCAATACAATTGGTAGCTAGATGTCACAGTGGATAGAGGGCTGGACTTCGGAATCAGGAAGACCTGTATTCAAATTCATCCTCAAAAATACTTACTAGCTGTGTGTGGCAAGTCACTTCATCTCTGACTGCTTCAATTTCCTTGTCTTTGAAATAAGGATAAGAATAGTACCTACTTTCCAGGGTTATTATGGGGATAAAAATGAGATATTTGCAAAGGGCTTTTCAAATTTTACACCATGTAGTTTAGAGAAGCAGAATGTAAAGTAGAAGTTAACTCTATAGTTCAGGGGAGGAAGAGAAAGAAGACATCTATTGAGTGTCTTTTATAAGCAAAGCACTGTAAAAGGGAACAAGAGACAGCAGATACCATGATGGAAAAACAACACAGTCCCTGCCCTCAACTAGCTTACCCCAGGACAGATTCACAAAGAGGTGCTAAATTAGCACATCAAACATCCAGCATCATCAGGGAAGAGGTCTGTTGTAGAAGCAAATTTTCTGGGAAAAACTAATCTGTCTCTTCTAAGTGCCAAAGGGTTTTTTTTAATTTAAACAATTTCAGTGAAAGTCTTTCTAAAATTATTACATGTCATTCAATATTGTCCACCATTATGACTATCAATTGGTATACTACATTGTAATACAGTAACGTCCCCAGGGCTTTTTAGTCATACAGGCAGGTTGCTCCTACATAAATTGGCAAACCTTGCTATACTTTCTGAGTTACTGTGGCTGCTTTTTTTTTTCCTTTGGTTGTTTTTTCTTACTGCTGTCAGTGTGTGAGTCCAGAAGTCACTCCCGTTCTAACCTGTCACTTTTGATCTGCTGGGGGTAAGGGAAACCAAATAACCAATGCTTTAAGAACTATGTATAAAACAAGGACAAGTAGTCCTGGAATAAAGACTTGAGTTTCTTTCTCAGGCAAAAAAAGTGAATAAGCTTTAGTGCATTGGACTTATATAATGTCTTTTAGTAGTTCCTAGCTGTAGCTTGATTCCCAGTGGTCCTGGGTTTTTAGGGCTTTTGGTCATTCTTTGATACTGAGGAGAACAAAACCTTTTATAAAAATGTATCCATCTCAGAGAAGTCTAGTTCAGGTGCTTTCAAATACACCAATCTTGAGTAAACCAAACAAGGATAAAAAGAGCGTTGGCTATTTCCTTTGCTGTCTAGAGCTATAGAAATGGACTCATTCATCCTTTTTGATCCTGATCACAAATCTAATCAAGCTAGACATTGTCAACTTTAAGTTCATTGTTGGCTGCACTCTAGGGCAGGGGTTCTTAACCTGAAGTCTATGAAACTAGGTTTGGAGTCCATGAATTTCTTTCCGATTTTTAACATTTTGATAACTATAACAATATAATTGGGTCCTTCGTAATCCTATGTATTATTTACATAATATATGTACATATACATATGCATTATGTACCTAAATTCTATGTATTTATACATTTAAAAACATGATTCTGAGAAAAGATCTGTAGATTTCACCACATTGCCAAAAGGGATTTTTGACACAAAAAAAGGTAAGGAAATTCTGTTCTAAGGTTTCTCAAATTCATGCAGTAACTATATGCACTAAGGGACAGACATTCTAAGCATTCTCCTGTTCTCCTTACTTACTTTATCTTTTAGATTCCCTTTCAGCCTTTCCATTATGAATGAAGTTAAATAGTCATACATTTTTGGGTCAGAAATCTAGAACTGGAAAGGACCTTAGAGGTCATTTAATCCAAATCTTATTTTATAGAAACTGAGAAAATTGAGGCCCAGAAATGATGTGACTACCCAATCCCACAATTAGTAACTGACAAGAAGAGTATTCAAAACCAGATGCTTTGGCTCCAGATCCTCTTTCCAGTATCCCATACTGCCTCCCACGCTCTACCCATTGGGTTGGGTAAACTTAATGGTGATAACATACAGAAAACAACTATTTTACTGTCAGAGGAACTAACCATAGTTTTTGTGGAGCAACCATTCCTATGCAATTTATGGATATTCAAATTATTATGGGAAATGAAGTATAATTTTTAAAATGTATATTCATTCTCTCCAAACATCTCACATTTTCAGAAGCCAGGAATAGTAAGATATTAAGCCATAAACCATAAAATCGGAAATTACTTTGGAAACTGTGGAGAACCCACACAGGGCAAGTATTCCCATGGTGGTCAGAAGTATAATAGATCCATTTCTGATCATTTTAATAATGGACACCCATCCCAACTTCGTCAATCACAATGGTTTCCTATCACCACCAGGATCAAATAGAAAATCCTCTTTTTAGTATTTAAAGTCCTTAACCCCATCCCATCTTCTACCCACCCCATCACCAATACCCTCTTGAATCCTGTAACCTCCCTTGCTGTTCTTTGATCCAATGGCATCCTTGATATTCCTTGAACAAGACAGTCCACCTCTTGATTCTAGACATTTTTTTCTGCTTGTTCCCCATGCCTGGAATGCTTTCCCTCTTTAGCCTGCTTACTGACTTCCTTTAGGGGCAGCTAGGTGGTGCAGTGGATAGAGCACCAGTGCAGGAGTCAGGAGGACCTGAGTTCACGTCTCACCTCAGACACTTGACACTCACTAGCTGTGTGACCTTAAGCAAATCACTTAATCCTAACTGCCTCATCCTGGGTCATCTCCAGTCATCCTGATGAATATCTGGTCACTAGATTCAGATGGCTCTGGAGGAGAAGTGAGGCTGGTGACTTGCAAAGCCCTCCCTCACTCAAAATAAAGTCAAGTGCAGGTCATGTCATTGTTTCTCTGATGGCATGGTCTTCTTCGGCAACAAAGGACAAACACACACACAGACTTCCTTCAAGTCCCACATAAAATTCCACCTTTTATCGGAAGCCTCTCCCATTCCCTTTTAATTCTAGTGCCTTCCTCTTTTGATTATTTTCTAATTATCCTGTAGATAGCTTATACTTGTACATAGTTGTGTGTATGCTGTCTTCCCCATTAGACTGTGAGCTCCTCAAGAGCAGGGATTGGGGTGTGTGTGTGTGTGTGTGTGTGTGTGTGTGTGTGTGTGTGTGTGTGTGTGTAGAGGAGGATGGGGAACTGGAAGCGGGAAAGTTCAACCTTTCTTTGTATTTCCAACACTTATCACAGGCCCCTAGTACAGAGTAAGTGCTTAATAAACGCTTGTATACCATCTGTAAATGCATTAGAGAGGTTCAGAAAGTCTCTTCTATCCAACCATCCAATAAGTTATTAATCAGTTAATAATGACATCTCTAACAGAAGCCTTCCACTGACCAGAAAATACAGATTGTAAAATAAAACAATTGGACTTCATTTGAAACACCTGAGAAAATTTAGAATGACAGATCTAGAGGTGAGACCTAATTCAATCTCCTTATTTTGCAGATGAGGCAACTGATACCCAGAAAAGTTACGTGACTTATTCAAAGTCATATAGGCAGTTTAAAAATAGTACAGGTAGGGCTTGGACCTAGATTCCCTCACTACAAATATTTGATTTTTCCTCTGTACCACATTGCCCAGATAGCAGCATGGCAGAATATAACGCCACTTAAGATTATGATCAGAATATTAAAATTCTGAAGTCTAGGCATCTGAATGATCATATGCAGAGTATACAAAGGTGGGTATATGATTTAGAGTTGGACAAGATCTTCTAAGTCATCTGATTTTCCTACCTCCCAATGTGAAAATTCGCTTCTAAGGAGTAGGAACTCCTATTCATCCTATAGACTTTGAGAGTTGCCTGGGATACTGAGGAATAAATGGATAATAATGATGACAGTAATGACAAAAGGATAATAAACATTTATATAGGACTAAACTTTGCAAAGCACTTTCTGTGAGTTATCTCCTCCTATCCTCCAAAGGTTGGTGCTATTTAAGGAAACTGATAAAGACAGAGTCTAAGTGATTTGTCCAAGTTTATTTGGGCAGTATGCATCAGAGGCAGGACTTAAACCCAGTTCTTCCTGCCATCAGGATGTGATGTATGCCTGTGAAACCTGGACAGTCTACCAGCGCCATGCCAGGAAACAGAATCACTTCCATTTGAACTGTCTTAGGAAGATTCTGAAGATCACCTGGCAGGATAAGGTACCAGACACTGAAGTCCTAGCTTGAGCTGAACTGCCAAGTATTCAAACTATGCTTCAGAGAATGCACCTCCAATGGGTTGGCCATGTTGTTCAAATGCAAAATGTATGCTTGCCAAAAAGATTATTTTATGGAGAATTCACACAGGGGAAATATTCACATGGTGGTCAGAAGAAGCGATACAAGGACACTGTCAAGATCTCTCTAAAGAACTTTGGAATTGATTGTGTGACATGAGAGACACTGGCACAGGACTGCTCAGCATGGTGTGCCCACATCAGAGAAGGTGCTGTGCTGAATTGAAACATTTATGATAATCAAAGAGTGATGGTCACAGATTGAATTATTTTAAAGAAGCCCCCAACGGTATTTCATCACCAAATGAAGATGAAATGGCCTGCCACTCTATAAACCCTAAATGTAACTCAGGGAGATGCAGATTAAATATATGCCATTCACAGAAACATGTGGATTGCCTAATAGTCAATCAATAGATTGTCTGATTTTTCATTTTCACTGCAGCTCAAAACTGACAAGCTCAAGCGATCCACCAGCCTCAGCCTCCCTAGTAGCAGGAATTCTAGCACCACCACCCCGTTAGCTCTAAATGTTTGCAAAGTGCTTGATATAGATTATCTTGACCTGAGTTACATACAACTTGTCAGGAATGAATAAAACAAGGTCAGAAGATCATAGGTCAAGAGGGACTATAAAAATCACTTAGTTTGACGTCTTCATTTACAGATGAGGAAATTAAAGCCCTGAGAATGGATGTGCCCAAGGTCACGTAGTCAAATGGGATTCCAACCCTGGTCCTTCTAGGTTTCATGTTCTTTCCCTTACAACCAGAGGCATAGCAGTCAATGTTTAACAACGAACTGGGGGAGGGGAAACGTACCCATAACACACTTGAAAGTTTAATCAGCATTACTACCATTTTCTTCATCACTTTCTTAAGTCCAGACCAATGGTGTCAGACTCAGATAGAGACAGCCCACTAACACATACAATGAGGATCTCTGTGGGTTTTGCATATTGACTTAGAAAACCACATATTAACATTTTTGTACTTTTATTTATTTTGTGCACTATTTCCCAATTACATTTTTATCTGGTTCTGGTTTTACTCAGGAGCATCGGCTGAGTGTATTTGGCTGGCAGGCTGGGTTTTTTCACCTCTGGTCTAGACAATCAGCCCTCATCTGTATCATTTCGAGGTGCAAATGCTCCCAATGAAAATTTAACAATTCGCTCTCTATAGAAGCTAGTTCCAGCACACCTCTGAATTATAGTACATTTGCATGTCATTAAAAAGTTTGGAGAAATTGTGCTACTCGTTAGTACAAACATGCTTCCTGACAAATTGGGGTCTAACCTTCTGCTTTTCTCCAACTTGTCCAAAATGTTGTGTGACAAAAGGAGATGGTTTCTAATCCAATAAATATCTTTGATAGAAAACACAGCCTCATTTTGTTACTGGAAGTGTCCTCCCTAATTTCATCAGGAATTGATTCAGAGTCAAGATTGAATACTGAGAGGACCCTATGTCATATCATTTCCACTACACAAAATAACTACATGAAACATATAAATATGGATTATAGTATAAAATGTTGCATGTTGGAAATGCCCACGTGCATGGTTATGTATTTCCTTAAAAGTTCTAATGAAAAGACACAAGGTATTTTCAGCACAATGAATTCTTTCTGCTTTGTTAGCCATAACTTAACACTACCTATTATACTACTAACAAAATATTAATGTTCAGATTTTAACAATAATTCACATGTCAGGACAAAGAAAAATATGGCCAATGGTTTTCAATGAGATATAAAGGAGAAAGTGTAATGCATTAATATTTGGGGCATGATAATGTTTTGTTAAGTCTAACATGATTTATTTAGGATAGAATATATTACCACTTTAATGTGACAGGTCTATTATCCACTGAGAAAAATGCAGACTACTCAGCAGCTTCCTATACCAAAAAAAGTTGTTTGAATTTCTTGGATCATGCATGCATTTTCTTCCCTCCCCCCAACAATGAGCCTACTGGGATCTGTAAGAGATTGGATTGGAATGCAAACCTGAAATATGGGGATCACTAAAGTGATACACAAGAAGATTAAGACAAAATTAAAAACACATGCAAAAGCAAGGGGCAGCAAAGTGCTACAAAGCCTATTCAAATGTGGCATCTTGTTCCAGTCAGATCATTTCTAACAACACAGGAAAAAGTTTCATTTTTATAAGCTGGAGGAGGGGCTTGCAATGATAATGCAAAGAAAGAAGAAACGACCAAGGGATAGAAAGGATTCCTCAAAACTCTCCATTGTTTTTCAAAAGCCATTTTCAAGTAACACACATGGAAGGAAGACATACGACCATATGGGCAATTGTCTTGATGGGATTTGTGTGTGGTTTTCCAACTTGCATTTTTTTCCCACTGAGTAATACAGAATTATGGCATGCAGGCTACTTAGGTCCTTTCACTTCCTACAGGGATTGCTTTTCCTTTATGTACAAGAGGCAGCTCCACAAAATATTAACATTTAGGATAAGAGGGAGGGAATACGGGACCTCTGTCATTTACACAGAAGAAATGGCTTTACTTTGGAAAGACTACCTGTAGTTCATTTTTAAGGCTCCTTGTCTCAATTTTCCTCTATTGAATAGCTGCTACTGAAGTTTCTTTTGGCTACAAAAAGTGTAGTTTATTTTTGCAAGTAAGCCCTGGAAAGAATATTGCATTTTTGTTTTATAAAGCAGTGGATTTATATCAAATTAGATTACTATTGGAAGAGTTCACCTTCTAGTAGTGTGTCTACATCAACTATGAAATATATTTTATAGTTGCTTGAATTCCAATAAATGTAAACCAGGCCATGGGCCAGGCAAAGCAGTCTGGCTTTTTCTTTTTTAGTATAGGTCATGAGTATAGCTACTTGTTTCATTATGTCTCCAAGTTAATATTCGATGTGCCTTTTCTGAAAGGATTACAGAGCTCGAAGTCCTTAGAGACAACTCAGATGGCTCTACCTATGGTATTCTGCGATGTGCCTTTTCTGAAAGGATTACAGAGCTCGAAGTCCTTAGAGACAACTCAGATGGCTCTACCTATGGTATTCTGCCAAAGAAATTCAGAATTATTCATTAATAATATTGCTCTTCCACCTTCTGTTGGCTTTTTCCTTTGCACGTCTAAGTAATGAACTGAAGCACCATAAATCAAAGTATATATGCTTTAAAAAGAGCAAATATAAAAGCAATGAATATCAGTGGTAGGATTAGATGTTTATGTGATGAGTTTACAAGCCATTACACTCATTTTCCAGTAAGAAATTGCTTTGATGATTACTGCTGTGTAATATAGTTTGAGATCTAGTGCTGTAGGCCCCCTTCCTTCATATTGGGTTTTTTTCAACAATTTCCTTGCTATTCTTGACTTTTTATTCCTCTGGAAGAATTTTATTATTATGCTTTCTAGCTCTATGAAGTAATTCTTCAGTAGTTTGGTATAGCACTCAATAAGAAAATCAATTTAGGTTATATTAGCATTTTTATTATATTGACTTGGTCAACCCATGAAAAATTAATATGTCTCCAATTATTTAGATCTGTCTTTATTTATGTGAAGTGTTTTGTAATTGTATTCCTGTGTATGTCTTGGCAAGTAGACTCCCAATTATTTTGTACTATCCACAATATTTAAAATGGAATTTCTCTTTCTATCTCTTCCTGCTGTGTTTTATTGGTAATATATGGAAATGCTGATGATTTGTGTGGGTTTCTTATATATCCTGTAGCTTTGTTTAAATTGTTGATAGTTTTGAATATTTTTTGTTAGCTCTCTAATGTTTTCTAAGCATCCTACCATATCATTTGTGAAGGGTGACAGTTTTGTTGTCTTGTTTGCCTTATTGCCTAAACTTTATTCTTTTACTTTCTTTTTTTATTGTCATTCCTATAAGCTAGCAGTTCTAGTACTATATTGAATACTAATGGTGATAATAGACATCCTTGCTTCCTCTTATTGGGAAGGTTTCTGGTATATCTCCATTAGAGATAATGCTTGCTCTTGGTTTTAGATAAATATTATTTATCATTTTAAGAAAACCTCCACAAATTCCTGTGTTCTAGTGTTTTTAATAGGAATGGGTGTTTTGTCAAAAGATTTTTCTGCATCTGTTGATATAATCATATTTTGTTGGGTTTTTTTATTGATAGAGTTACTTACAGTTTTCCTAATCTTAAACCAATCCCAACTTCCTGAATATATACTTCCACTTGGTCATAGTGTATGATCTTGCCAGCATTTTATTTAAATTTTTTGCATCAATATTTGTTAGGAAAATTGGTCTGTATTTTTCTTTCTCTGTTTTTGCTCTTCCTGGTTTAGGTATCCAAACCATATTTATGAAGTCATTACATTTGGAAACAAAAGTGTTGACATTCTGTTCAGTCACTATTCACAAGACAGCATTTAAGAGTTGTGTTTTCCCATTCAGCAAGTAACTCTCATAAGTTCTCACAGTTGGATGGGACCCCAAAGCCATTTAGTTCAACTCATCCCTAAATATGAATGCTCTATACAAAATCCTTGATGAATTTGATCTTCTATGTACTTAGTTATTTGCACATTGTCTCTACTGTTATTATATAAGCTCTTTAAGGAAAGGATCATTTTTATCTCTCTGCATCCCCAGTATTTAGCAAAGCGTCTGGCACATAGTAGGCATTTAATCCGTTGGTTGCCTTAGTTTGTCAATTTGTTACATTACAGTGACAATTCTTTCTTCTCAGAAGGATGCCCCATTGGTAGGAACATAATCTTATACTTCCTGCAGCCAAACCTTTAAATGCAACACAACTCACAAGTCTATCACTCTAAATATGTTGGTAGCAGCATTACTGTAAAATGAGAAAACAAACCTGGCAGGTAAATGATGCTTTAAATATAACTCTCTACAGTTGCCAATCACACACAACTGAAACACTTTTTAAGTACTAGGTTGTAACAGAATGTTTCTAAGAACAAATATCATTAATTTTCAGGCAGAAAAGTGGCTTTCTTTTCAAAGTAGACTTTAGTCATCCTGCCAACATTATCCTGAGTCCCAGGATGGTAGCCAAGATAGCTTTCACAGAATCAACCTGTATTTAACCAAGCATTCTCCTATACAACATCACTGAAAACAATCTAGTATCTTCTGAAAGACTCCTACTGAGAGAAAATCCACGACAGAGTATCAAAGAACAAGCCATTTCACCTAAGGACAATCTCATCATATAGAACGGTTGGTTTTTTTGGTGTTTTTTTTAAAATCTCAACTCAATATGCATCTTTGCAACTTCCACCACTGGCTCCCTACTTCTGGATTTTTGGGACTATGCATAAAACAGATCTAATTATCCCTAGTTTATTGCCTAGTGGGACAGGGGTAGACCAGAAGAAAGAAGGAAGGCTTTCGTTCAGCTTCCTTGTGTTTGTCCTTCATTCTCAAAGAGGACCATGACATCAAGATGATGACATGACATGCAGTTGACTTTGATTTGAGTGAGGGAGGGCTGTGCAAGGTCACCAACCTCACTTTCTTCTCCTGAGCCATTTGGGTCCAGTGGCCGGACATTCATCAGGATGACTGAAGATGGCCCAGGATGCAATGTGAGATCCTGACCGTCAGTCTTATCACATTCTCACTTTGAGTGAGATACACGCATTCAATAAATAGGCTTCTTTAAGTAGTTACTTAAGGGATGGCCCCTTTAATAAAAAAAAAATCGAACTGGGAAGAAAAGACCCTCAGGGTTCCTGGGTAAAAGAGAAAAAATCATTATTTAATAATTACAATTCTGGAGCTCATGTTCAGCTTCCTAAATACAAAATAATAGCATGAATGGTGGCTAACATCTTTTCAATGGTTCTATCTTCATGTAATCCCCCCAAATAAAAATCAATATAAAAGATAGCCAGGTAAGATTAATTTCAACACATCATTGAAGAATCAATCATCTTCACAAATTTGATTTCATAACCTGTGAAAAAGAGTAGTCTATGAAACACTAATTTTAATGATAAATACAAACTCTTTCCTCCTCCCTCTTGTTCTCCTTTATACCTTACCTTCTTTCAACACTCACTTCATTGTTTTTTTACCTACCCATTTCCTTATATCTTTCTGATGTAATTTATTCAATTCTCTGCATTCTAAATGCCTCACTTCCCCCATTACACCTTACTCATTTTTTCTTCCATCACTTTTTCTCCATCAACACCTTAGACACACTCTTCTACTTTCACAATTACCAACAGTCTAGACAATGAACTTAAAATCAGAAGACCTGGATTTAGCCTTATCTCTTCCAATAACTTTCTATGTGATTCTGGGAAAGTCACATCCTCTCCAGCGCTTGGTTTTTAATTCATAAAACTAAGGAGTTAGGTAGGTCTTGGAACACAAATGCCCACTTAGAGTCACTTAGAATCTCCACTTCTTACATAAAATGACTTTTGGTTTCTATTTTTCAAAGACATGTGTAACCAGATTAACAAGTCTTTTGTAAGGTGAAACCAAGGTTTTCTTTAGACGCTGGCTAGAAACTTAAGACAAATTGACAATTTAAGTTCAGGGGGTAGAGCTGGTCACTCCAACTCTATGATTTCAAGATTTATGGCAGCATCTTCCTAGCTCATCATCCTTTTTCCAGTTACTACTGCAACCCAAACACAGCAGCCAGAATAATTTAATTTAAACACTGTTATAATCATGTCACTCCCTTGATCAAGAACTATTGGGTGCCTCTCTCATGTTATTAATCTTCTAAGCATCCTAACCCTTTAGTAAAGAATGTTTTTCTTAATTTCCCAATCTCAGTCCAGCTTCCTTAATAAACTAACCTAAATCTCCCTTTTAACTATCATGTTGGGGGGAAAAATAAGCTTCGTTAATTTACATGGAATTTGGGCAACTGATAATGGTTAGGCTAAAATATAGCTTCTTACCATCTATTTTTTTAAGTTTACTTTGCAAATTATTATTGCAAACAAGATTAAAAGGGAGAGAGATGTTGAATATCCTGAAGGAAATAAACTTTAAGTTGATATTCATGCTATAAAAATCACAAAAGAACACTCTCCTGTTTGTGGCTTTGATTTCTCGGTTCTAGATATGCCCCTTCCTTCAAACACACTGTCTTGCATTCTCCCTTCAAAATAACTTCCAGGTACCATTATTATACAATGGGAGGTTTCTCTCTGATTTCAGGTCCCTGTGATGTAAGTATTAGGAGAACCAACTAGATAACCCTGAGTGAAGATGTTTTTCTGTACAAAACTCATAATGTAGTGGTGATGGTAAAGCCATTGGCATACCCAGAAGAGGCAGAAGGAGTAGAAGAAAACTGGCCAAGCCAAAACCATGGCAACCACTGTACTGCAGCATCATTGACCTCCTTCTTACATCACCACACACAAGTCCCGTAGGCATTCTGACCACAGCCCGCTCTTCCATGTCCAGACCAGGAAGTACAGGTCCTATCTGAGCACTAGCCTACTGTGATTGGGGGTACATGGGAGTAGAATTTAAGCTGCTTTGGTTGCAACTTTCCCATGTTGTACCTTTTCTTAAGTGTCTCCTTGTGTAAGTTAAAAATATGTTGTAATAAAAGTCTAAGTATTTACTGGAAAACATTAAGTATTTACTGGCTAGCTTGCTTTGTTTGTGAAACAGATGGGGTCAATGCTACAACTGACTGGGACGTGTTAGTCTTCCTTATTTGAACAGAGAATTTTACAACTTTCAACCTCAGAATGGGAAAGAACCTAGGCAGTCCTCTAATCCATTAGAAAAAGAATTAATGCACCACTTATGACCTTTATCTATTCATTAAATAAGTCTGGCAATAATACTCCTTGAACTAGGTAACAACAGCACTTCTTACTGTCTGTATGTTTCTTATACTAATGGCACTTCTTGCCAAATGTCTATAACTAGGAATTTCCACTAAAGTAAAGGTTCTTTATCTTTTTGTGTGTCATAAACCCCTTGGCTACAACCTGGCAAAACAGAATCGTGTTCCTAAATGCATAAAATCAAATGCACAGGATTACAAAGGAAATCAATTATATTGAAATTAAGAGGTAATTTTGTTTTCCATCAAGTTTACTGACCTCCTGAAAGCCAATTGGAGCCCAGGGACCCCAGTTTAAGAGTCCCCACATTAATGTTTACTGACTTTTCCCTCAATTATTCCGATTTGCTAAAGATGTATTGCATGTCTATTACTGTTGTAATCTAAGCTTTCTAAGCAAAGAAAGGAAGAAAAGGAAAACATGCCAAACATTAACAACTGATGTTACAGATTTTGGCATTGAAGACAAATTGCTCTGAAATAAAACATCTTTTAACAAATTAGAAACTCAGTGTTCAAGGACACTTGTTTCAGAGCAACTGAATTCATGTACAAAGGTCCTGATGCGGAAGTCATAGGCAAATATCAAGCATGAACTGGGTAATTTTAGTAAGGTGACATGCCTACAGTCTTAGCTAATTTATCAAGTATTTGGTTAATGGCCCCCACCTTTGACTTTCTGAGTAGCTTAAAGTTATGTGACTATTTTTGTTTCAGTTTAACAAAGCTATTTTCAGAAAAGAACTTTTATGCAATTCAGTTGGACTTTAATGACTGAGTGTGAACTACCCTCTCACTCAATCAATAAACACGTATTACGTACCTAATATATGCCAGGCAGATAGTTAGGTATTTTGGTAGGTAGAGTATCGGCTTGGAATCAGAAATGCTTAAGTTCAAATCTGGCCTCAGACACTTACTGACAATTAACTTAACCCTGTTTGCCTCAGAATCCTCATCTACAAAATGAGCTGAAGAAGGAAATGGCAAAACACTCCAGTATCTTTGCCAAGAAAGCCCCATGAACAGTATTGGTTTGCTATAGTCCACAGGATCATGAAGAACTGGACACAATTAAAAAGCAAGATGTCAGGCACCATGCTAACCTCTGGGAAGACAAAAGGAGGCAAATGGTTGTCCCTGACTTCAAGGAACTTACAATCTAATGGTGGAGATAACTTCCAAACCAATATATACAAAGCAAAAATGAATCATTAACAGAGGGAAGGCACTGGAATGAAGAGGAATTGGGCAAGGCTTCCTGTCCAGGGTAAGGTTTTAATTGGGACATAAAGGAAGCCAGGAAGATCAATAGAGAGGATGAAAACAAAGTGTTCCAGACATGGTGGACAGCCATTGAAAATGCCCAGGGCCAAGAGATAGTATTTTATTCATGGTACAACAAATAGGTTAACATCACGTGTCAGAGAATAAAGCATAAGTAAGAAGGCCGGAAAGATAGGAGGGGGCTAGGTTGTGAAGGGCTTTAAATGTCAGAGTATTTTGTATTTGATCCAAGAGGCTATAGGAAACCACTGGAATCTAACGAACAGAGGAATGGCATGGTCTTCTCTGTTGCTAGACTGAGGGTGGGTTAAATTGCTTTTAAGCTAAAGATAAAACCTTGTTTTATGCTATAAATGAAGTTTCACAAACACATATGTATTCATACTATTTTTTCCTTGATCATAGAAGCTGTATAGTTCTTCTGAAACCTTCTGTAGGTCTCTTTTAAGCATATAAATCATGTATTCATTACAAAAGTGTAAGGGGATACTAGCATTGTATGCAAATTCCATTGCATGGACCTTATTTTACTTAGTAAAAACCAATCTTTTGATTTTGCCAAAGGTTTTATATCTATAAAGGATTTTTTTTTAAGCAAATTTGTATCCCTCCATACAAACCCTTTCTGAGTTCATGTACTAATCTACAATGCGATGTAGATATAAATGAGACATTTTTCTTTTCACATCAAAAAGCAAAGAAAAGGTCAAATGTAAATGAAATCTCTACTTGGATGATAAACACCCATCAAATTAACTGGACAGCTGGTTAAATATATGGATAAAAGCTGTTTTGTTGGATGATTCTTCAAGAACTTGGAATACATTTTCCCATAAAGTCAATGCTGTGAACTATGGTTGAGTTCCCTCCCAAAGTTATGGTTTAATTTAGTTTTGTTGCTTGCATTGATTTACACACGAACTAACTAGGATATTTTCTGTGTGTTCATTGTACAAAATGGAGTTATTTTGAGTTAGCACACCCATTATTTAAGCTCGTCACGTTTTTTCTTTTTCTTTTCTTTTTTTTCTTTTAGAACTGAAGAGAACTAGGAAAATCAATTTAACTTGAAAAAGAAAAAATGCATCATAGTGCAGAGCTGATATGAACTATGTGACATTTTTCTATAACTCGTGCGACTTTAGGCCACAGGAAAAACCACTAACCTGTATAGACAGCCCATAAAACCCTAATTATATATATATAACCTATTGAGCTGGTCCAACAATAGGCAGATTTTGGATAATCACTAAGGACAGGCAGGTAGGTTGTGAGTCAGACAGAATACTCGGCCTCAAGCCAGCGAGTTCTGAGTTCAAATGCAACTTCAGACTTTTACTATCTGTGTGACCCTGAGCAAGTCACTTAACCTGTTTGCCTCAGTCCATCTATAAAATGAGTTGGAGAAGGAAATGGCAAATTTTGAAGGGTTTTTTTGCTCATTTTTATGGACTTCTTTAGGTAATTGGGGTTTCGTGACTTGCTTAGGGTTGCACAGTAAGTGTCTGAGGCTAGATTTGTACTCAGTATTTTTGAATCTTAGTATCTTTGCCAAGAAAACTCCAAAAGGGGTCATGAAGAGTTGGACACAATTGAACAACAACAGATTGACAATGAGCTTGGAACCATATTTTTAAAAAGCACATTGAGATATAATGGAGAGAGTGATGAACTGGGAGTCAGAAAGGCCTATGTTCAAACTTTTCCCCTCGCATTTACTATACACACTTACCTAAGCATGACTTGTCAAACTCAATGTCCCAAGCAACTCCCAAGGACAAAATCCACCATGTCAGTATTGATAGAGAGAGCTGCTCACATTGATAAAATTACAGATCATTTGTCCAAATATAGGATCATAGATTTAAAGCTAAGAGAGATTTTGGAGATTATCTAGTCCAGTCACCTAATTTAACAAATGAAGAAATCAAAGCCAAGAAGGAAGAAATGACTTGGCTAAGATCACATAGGCATTAAGCAGTAGAACTAAAATTTAAAGTCAGTTCCTCTGACTTCATATGCTGCTTTTTCCCTCTATACCACACCATCTCCAATTGTGTGTCATATGTATGAGTTATATAAAGCCTAACTATAATTAACAGAAATGTTTCCATGGGAAAATTAATTCCAATTTGGAATGCCAAGAACATAGTCACACACAAACATTTATGTATATGTATGTAAATATATGTGTATTTATAATTGCTATATATGCATAGACATATCACACAAATGACATATATTCTCCTTTCTCTTCTTGGTTTCACACACTTAAAGAGGGGAGAGAGGTGAGATGTGGAGAAGAGGAGCAGTGAAGGAGAGGTACTTATCTTACATATAAATAAGTTGGAAACTTCTGAGAACTGAGGGAACAGACAAAGAAGTCTCAAATAAACCGAAATTCAATAGCTTATTGAAAGCTTAAGTATCAGAGTTTTATAAAAATACAGAGCTTGACAAATTCTTCCTTCAAAAAAAAGAAGTAGGCCTACTGCTTATGGAACAAAAATAAATTCACTTCAGATTTGGAGTCAACACTGCCCAAAAATTTTATGCAGTGGGAAACTTTTGGGGAAAGTGTTCATAGTATATATTACTGAGATCATTTTTTATTGAGCCAAACAAAAGAAAAAGGAAATTTTAAATGAAACCTGATCAAATAACAGAAACATTTCAGGAGTTTAAAAACCCTATAAAATGTAAAAATATCCATGTTTCACTTTTAAATATAGGTGGAATTTTTCTGTCACTGTTGGGTAACCTTATAGATCTGCGTGTATCAATCAATTTAATATGTACTTTTGGTAATTTTTTTCCAGAAAAGTTGACTTAAGGTAAAGTGTCAACATGAGATATCATATAGTGATATAAATTAGTTTGGTTGTATGCACTGATTTACACACTGACTAACCAGGGAACTTATGTGTTCATTTTATGAAGGGGAGTTCTTTTTTAGTCAAACAGTCTATTATTTAAATTCATCACAATTTTTAAACAACTAAAGAGAACTAGGAAAATCACTTTAACTTGGAAAAGAAAAATGTATAGAGGAGTATGGAGTTGATATAAATTATATGGCATTTTCTATACCTTATGAGACTTTAGACCATACTAAAAATCATTAATAATTTGATGGATCCATGATTTCAATGTGGGCACACCTTCTAATGGCACAGATTGCAACCCATTCATACTTATTCATCCTATATGACTCTTTCTCTTTTCCTCACTTAAAACCTCCACTAAAGTCCATTTAATATTCTGGAGGTGCTGGTCTTATAACACACTAGATGTACCAGCATAGAACTTGAATTGTCCAGCTTGACACACACCCCTTTCTCTTCCATTCATATAATGTCCTTAATGGCGTCTTTTATTATACCCTCTTTTCTTTGCAGTCATCCTTGGTGATAGGCTACATCTTTCACCTTTCTCTCGTTGTTCAATCTTGATTCTTTAGAGATCATGGTATTCACTGATTTGCAGCCATATAGTATAATGATATTTAAGATGGGTTTTTTTTTTTAATTTCAGAGAGTCACTTGTCTTTACTGAAAGCACGCTATAATTTTTCAAAGGCAATTCAACCCACTTTCATCTCACCCCCTTATGTCTAGACCAAACTCAACATCAATCCGTACTGACTCTCCAAAATCTACCTATTATTGGACCAGCTTAATAAATTACCCATCCAACTGTCTACCACAGTCTAGACAAAAGCCTTTTTTAATTCACTTGGGGGAGTTTTTATTTTACTCTGAAGGCAAAAAAACAGTTATTGGAAATTTTTAGCAAGGGAGAACCTATGCTTTAGGAATATTAGGTATTGGCAGCTAGGTGGCAGATAACATTAGAAAGACTGGAGCCAGGGAGACATTATTGTAAGAAGGGATGCAGATTCTTACTAGGATAGGGCCCATGTGAGTGGAGAGAAGGTGACAGAAGGTGACAGGTGAGAGAGATATTGAGGTGGTCAAATTAATAAGACTTAGCACCAGACTAGATATGAGGGGTGAGAGAAAGAGAGAAGAGTGTAGGCCAGTGTCTTCCCTTGTGAATCTGGGAAACTGGAAGTATGGCAGTGATTTCAACAGAAATCAGGAAGTTTGGAAAAACAGTGAGTTTGGGGTAGGAGATAATGACTTAGGTGGGTTGTCCACAGACATATATATCATATAGGTCAGAGATAGGACAAGACCCCACATCTTCCTGAAGACAAGGCTGCCATGTTGCCTCAAGCCCAATATTTATGTGTATCATTTAATAGTATTGTGTTACAAGATAATTTATATTAGTCACTCTTTCCTAATTCTTAATATTTTGAGGCTTCTGTGAGGCTTTATCTTAGCCTCTTTTTGTTGTTTTTTTTTGTTTTCTTTTACACACATTCCTCTGTTGGGCTCACTTTTCTCAATTTGTTTCTTGAATTCTCATTCCTTTCATTATAATGCATATCTTTCACAGTAGAAATGAACTGAAAATACCGACAATAATTGAGTTCCTATGAATAATTAATCAAAAGTAGCCCAGTAGGACTAGATCTGAAGTTGCTGGTCTGCGCAGATATACAACATTATTAGTACGTGATTAATAATCAGCTAATGCAAACCAGCTCACTCTCCATGTTTGCTAAGTTCTTCTATCTCACTTTCAAGTTTCGTGGCAATGTTTCAAACCAGTTAAGAGTCCTGCTTTATTTGGTTGTACGTTGTTAAACTCACCATCTGGTCAGACAGCTGATGTAACTGAAAGGGCTGAGAGGGGCCCCAGGCTTTCCTCCTAGGAAATATTTGTTCTACCATGTTGTGTAATGATTACCAGTAAATAGCTATTTTTAATATAGCGGTTGAAAAGAACTAGAGAAAATTTCAACTTTGAAGAATTAAGCTTTGGAATCAATTCCTTGTGAGGGAGCTCTCTTACCTGAGGACCCGGCTGACCCTGCAAATGAAGAGAAAAGCAAAGAATTACAAGATTGTTTTATTCCTCTTTTACTACCAGAGTTGATAACATGGAAAGATCTTATTTTTTCAAGTGTTTGTTGATTTTTTTTTTTAATATCACCCTCCTTTCCAAACTTTCATTTTGCCTCTGGCCTTCCCTACCTAGAGAGCTCATTCTTTACATGACAGAGAATTTTTACAAACAATAAAGAATGGGGGAAAAACAGTTCAGCAAAAAGTAGCCAGCCAATCAACTGAATTTGCAGGTAGGCAATGTCCCATGCCCATGACCCCCCACATCTGCAAATAAGGAAGACGGATCAATCCTTCTTATTTCTCCCTTGGGGCCAAACTTAAACTGACCTTCATTATTAAAAAGAAGGATCTCCCCACCCTCCACCTCCAAAGGAGGAATGAATTATGTAAATCTTTATTTGATGATTTCTTGAAGAATGCATTACATTCAATTGTCTATTGAATTCTTAATTCCATGTCAAGATAACTTCATTTAAAATCTTAAATTTTACAGTTTAACTCATCCAGCTCCAGAGTGACTTGGAAACACTAGCATTCACTGAAATGTGATTGGGGGATGATAGAGGAAAGGAAACAATAAATTGGTTCAATATATTATAATGAATGAGTCATTTGATGGAAAAATCTCCATAGCTCTGAGATCCAAATGTGTAGCTATGAGCTACAGCTTCACAGATGACCAGATCATATGTCATGACAAAGAGGCACATGAGAAGGAGGTACATTTTATGATTCACTGAGCCTTTGGCTTTCCTAGTATCCCAGGAACTTTTTTTCCCCTTTTTAATTCAATAGAATTGAGCCAAAGGCTGTAAAAAACATTATGAAACCTCTTCAGCTCAAGGAAAGGGGATCATAACTCCTAACACAGTCAATAAGGTTTATGACCTCTAACCAACTTAATGCATTTTGAATGTCATCTTTTGTTTGAGGCTGTTAACATTTTTAAAAACAACATAATTGAGCTGCTTCTCACCAGAAAAGAATCCCCCCCAAAACAAAAGAAGTCAATCACTAAAGAAATACAAGTATTGATTACCCATCACTTTCTTAAGCATCTTTAATCAGTTTTTCTATTCCATGAGATGACATGAAAGGGTTCTGTGAGTTAGAAAAGAGAAGAAACATTGATCATGGTGGGAACATGAGAGTTGGGCAGGAGGAGGAAGACAGGAACCAAGGAAAGCAACTTGAAAATGCCTGCTTAATCCTGCTGGAAAGAGGCAACCCTGGATCAGGGTTTCCTAACTTATGGTTCACAGACTCCCAAAGGGTTCGTGGATAGAAATCAAGGGATCTCTGAACTTAGATGGGAAAAAAATACATCTTTATTTCAGTATAATTGCCTTCCTTTGTAATTATATGTATTTTACCTTATGTGTATAAAAACCTTCTTTTGAGAAGTGGACAGTAGGCTTCACCAGATTGCCAGAAGGGGCCATCAGAGAGAGAGAGAAAGAGAGAGAGAGACAGAGAGAGAGACACAAAGAGAGAGAGAGAAGGAGAGGGGGAGAGAGAAAGAGAGAGAGAGGGAGAGAGAGAGGGAGAGAAGGAGAGAGACAAAATGAAAGAGAATGAGAGTGACAAAAATGAGAGAGAATAAGAGTGAGAGAGAGAAAATGAGAGAGACAATGAGAGAATTAGAGAGAAAGAATGAGAGTGATAGATAAAATGAGAGAGAAAATGAGACAAAATGAGAGAGAATGAGAGAGTGAGAGAAAATAAGAGATAAAATGAGAGGGAGTAAGGAGAGAGAAAGGGAAAAAGAGGAGAGAGAGAGAGAGCACTAAGAATCTCTGCTCTGAGTATTCTGACCTAGGATGCCCTGACAGGGACAGTGTAGACCAGTGGTATCAAATTCAAAGAGAAATGAAAATGGGGTGCTCACTAAACCATATATAAGGATCCTTATGGTCAGCATATTGACTTAGAAAAACACACTTAACATACACAGAGTGTATATATGCATGTATATATGTGTGTATATGTATACACAATACACATGTACATATTTGTATATACATATGTATGCACATGTATGCATGTATGTGTATACATAATACATATATAGACATATTTGTATATACACATGTATATATGTATATGCACAATACATACGTATTTGTATATATGCATATGCATACATGTGTATATATGTGTATGTGTGTATACACAATACATATAGACATTTGTATATATACATATACATATGTATACACGCATGTGTGTGCATGTATATATCTATATAAACACACACACACATACCCAATGTGCCAAGCACTGTGCTAAGAATTTACACATATTATCTCATCTGATCCTCACCAAGTTGTTTGTTCTTCATTCTCAAAGAGAATCAATGGCATCAGGAAGGTGATGTCATGAACTGCAAGTGAATTGGATTTTGGAGATGTAGGGCTATTCAAGGTGACCAGCCTCAATTCTACTCCACCACCACTGGGTCTAATGGCAAGTTATAGATTAGAATGACTAGAGATGGCCCTGGATGCAGTGGAAGAACTTGGCCTGTCTTTCCCCAGTCTCAATTTGTCCTGGGATACTGTAAACTGTCAAGAAGTTTACAAATATTATCTCATTGGATCCTCACAATAACTGTGGGAGGTAGATACTATTATTATCCCCATTTTATAGATGAAGGACAACTAGTGTTTCAGGCTGAATTTGAATTCCAGTCTTCCTGACTCCAGGCCAGACTTTCTATCCATTGGGTCACTTGGCTTTTGTTGATGGTGGTGTTTTTAATACATCAACACATTAAAAGTCAGAAAGAAAGTACATTTTTTTCTAGTTTTGAACTACACTCGGGAGTCTTGTGGCTCACAGGTAGACCGCCAATGGAGTGTTTGATGACTGTGGAGTAGAAACTTCACCAAGATATAGGAGGAAGATCTTGTTGGCCAACTAGTAATCTCCTGAAATATACTCATTTTGAATTTGTATGTATTTTATGCATATTTTGTATTTGCTTGTTTCTATAAAAAAATCAAATGTATATTCCTTATAGGCAGAGACTGCTTCCTTTTTGTCTTTATATTTTCAGCACTTAGCCCGACACACAGTAAGCAATTAATATATGCTTGTGGACTGATTAATAAAATATGGCCAGATTTTGAAGTCATCTGAGTGTGAAGGGAAACTGTGCATGCTTTTTGTCCGATTAGAATGCAAGCTCCATTCCAAAAGAACCCAGGGATTCTTTTGTTTTGTCTGTGGATCTCCAGCCCCTAGTAAAGACTTCATTCCAGCCTTCCCTACTATCCATCAGAAACCTCTTTATCCCGTATGATCACTCTAGTCCTGGAATTCACAATGTAGCAGCACTTTCCCACCAATGGCTTCTCCCTCTGATCGGATGATTACAAGAACCTCCTTTGGAGGGCGACTCCCAGACCAGCTAGCTCTTCATTTCTCAAACCACTACTCCAGACTTCTCTAGATTCCTGCACCCTGAACCTGACACCGGCAGACAGCCACCCAAACACACATTCAGCTTCCTTTTATATGTTATCTAAGCCTATTGGAATATAACCTCCGTGAGAGCAGGAAGTGTTTTTCTTTTTGCTTTTATCTGTATTGCCAGAGCTTAGCAAAGTTCTTGAAATATCAGAGATGCTTAATAAATGCTTGTTTACTGTAAGTGGTTAATAATTACTTGTTGGTTGATCGATCTCTATTCCTGGATCCCTCTTCTACAAAGTTAATAAAATAACCTTCCTAAAAGCAGTGGTCTGGTGATGGTCATTCCGTTGCTTAAAAGTTTTCAATGAGTATTTATTTCTTTAAAGATGAAACATAGACATTTCAGTTTAATGTTTTTTCACAATTTGTCTCTAATCTACTTTTCTAGAAAAGTACTTTTCCCATTACCTTTCTACCCCAATCCAGTTCTTAAGACATAGAAGTGATATCATAATTTATATGAGGTTCAGACTATAAAGTCAGTCTAGAAATTAAAAATCATATTTTGTCAAAATGACCATCTCTCTACAGGTCTCCAAGGTGAGCAGTATCTAACTTGTTGGAAGAATATAGAAAAGAGAAGTCAGTAAGCTGGATCCTTATTTTCCAAGTAAGATCCATGCTCGCTGTGTTGGGCTGGGGGTAAAAAGTGGGACTTAGTGCTACCTATAATTCAGCAGGTGCTGCTGTTCCCCTTGCCCAATATCCAGCTACTGCCCTTCTCTTCTGATATTCCCCTCTGTTCTCCTCCTGTCATCCCTTCCTTGAGCCTGAATCATTTATATTATTATTCCTTCCTTCATCTCTTTTTATTGACTGAGCAGTTGAATTCATCTAAGTTAAATGTAAGTATGTTAATGACTCCATTGTATGTCTAGGAGTGACAATATGTTTTCCAATCATATGTCAGCAACTTGTCAATTGACAGCCAATAAAATAAGAGGTACCAAGCTTAGGAAAAGCTTCCTTAAGTAAAAGATGCTCCCCCAAAGAATATCAAACTTGGCCTTTTTTCCATGGACAAGGTTACAGGGGCTTGTATATTAGCATATACAAGCCAATGCTGTCAAAAGAGCACTTAAATGTGCAAACAAAAATGCTTTTCCCATGGCTCTCACAGCACATAACTGGGCTGAAACTAACTGATATCTGACAGCTAACTAGGCATCTCTACCTTGGTTGAGTCACATAATAAAATGTCACAGTCATTAAAGTAGGCATTGGCAGCAAAGGGCATTGTGAGTGATGCCTGAACTACCCTGTGTCTTTCCTTCCTTGGGAAATCAAAGTCCATATAACTCATCTTGGTTTTCAATTTATGAAAAGAAAGTGTTCCAAGTTCATTTGAAAAGCTGTGCTTTCAGCATCTATCATTTGAATCCATCTTTTGAAATATTGAAATTCAAAATAAATGAGAATTCATCATCCCAGGCATTTCCATGAATAAAGAACTTCAAAAGTTCTTTTGAAGGTCAAATCAACAAGCAACAACTCTGTGCCAGGTATCGTGCTAAGCATAGGGATACAAAGAAAGTAAAGAAACAAAAAAAGATGGTCCTTTCCCTCAAAGAACTCATATTCTAAAGGTGGAGACAACATGCAAACAACTACAAACAAACAAGATATATACAGGATAAATTAGAGATTATTTCAGAGGGTAGGCACAATGATCAAGGTTGAGATAGTCCTTGAGAAGGGATTTCAGTAGATATTGGAAACTTGAAAGATATGAATCTCCAATTAAATGCAAGAAGCTTTTTCAAAATGAACTCCTTGTCTTCCTTAATATTTTGGCTCTCCTCATGACTGGGAGCAGATTCAAACATTAGAATGTAATAATTAATCAACAAGCATTAATTATGCAATGACTACATGGCAAATGCTGCAGGAAAGAGACACTGAGAATACAAAGACAAAGGGGATACTAGATGTTTTTCAAGAACTCAGAACATGCTTTGGTATAATCAAGATTTGAACATCAAAATCCTAGAAGATTTTTTCCTTGAAGGTTGGACTTGCATGACAGCTGGAACTCTGCTCCAGCCCTGCAGACTGCATGACTCTATTTTTTTAAACATCATGGTGCTGCTTCATAATCAGAATAGTTGGCATTTATATAGCATTTTAAGAGTTTGATCAAGTGAGTTACAAATATTATCTCATTTAAATCTCATGGCAATCCAAAGAGGCAGATGTTATTATTGTCATAATCTTACAGATGAGGAAACTGAAGTTAAGAAGGATTAAGGAATTTACTCAGGGTCATATAACTACTAAGTGTCTGATGGCAGATTTGAACTCAAGTTTTCCTGATTCCAAGTCTGACACTTTATCCATTGGGTCAACTAGCTGCCTCTATTTCTTGCCACCAAAAGAACCAAAGTTATTCTCATACAACATCTTCTGCATTATATAAACTTTCACAACATTGTATGTATATATGTATATATATTTAATTTAATAGCTTTTATTTTCTCCAATTACATGTTAAAATAATTTTAATACTCTTTTAAAGTTTTTAGTTTAAAATTTTTTTAAAAAATAAAAAAATAAAGTTTTGAGTTACAAATTCTATCCCTCCCTCCCCTCTCCCCTCCTTGAAACTGAAAGCAATCATATATATATATACACACATATATATGTATATATGTATGTATGTGTATGTGTATATATACATATACACACATATATGTGGGTGCATGAGCATGTGTGTATACAATGCTGTGACAATACATATGATACATTATTATATAAATATATAATATGTTATTTAGTATACATGTGTCTTGCTGTGAAAATACATATATTACTACATAAAATATAATAAATCATATTGTATGAATATGTCTAATGCAGGAAAAAAAACATAGGGCATTATGACAAAATTTATAGTATATATGTGTGGGTATTGCTATGAAAATACATATGATACATTATTACATAATATGTAATACATTGTATTGTATGTGTGTGTGTGCACATGCACGTGTATGTGCATACTCAGACAGTGAACTGTGAATTATATATTCAAATGATGATAGCACTGGGATTTAAATCAGCCAATAAAAATAAAATAAAAACAAAGCATGAAGGGCAGCCAAAGCTGTAGGTTGTTGCTGCATAGGGCGTGCAGAGTTTTCTGCTACAAGCTTTTCTGGTGCTCCAGAACTTGGGCTCTGTCCCAGGGTGTGGATGGGAACCTTGCCCAGCCCAGAGGTAATTATATAGAAAACATGACAAATATGTGAGTGTGGCCTAAAACCTGTACTAAACAGCACATGCCTTACAAATCTTGCACAAGATTTCAGTGCTGCCTCTCATAGCCAATATTATATAACTTACTGTTATCCAAAAGTCACACCAAGAAAGAGAGAGAGAGAGAGAAAGACAGAGAGAGAGAGAAGGAAGGAAGAAAGGAAGGAAGGAAGGAAGGAAGGAAGGAAGGAAGGAAGGAAGGAAGGAAGGAAGGAAGGAAGGAAGGAAGGAAGGAAGAAAGGAAAGAAGAAAGAGAGAAAACTGCATGGGGGAAAAACAGGCACCAAACAGCTGCAGTATTGTGGCCATCATTAAAAAAAGAAAAAAAAAGAAAACCATCTGGCCAAATGATCGAGGTGATAAGATGAGAGGGGTTCAACAATGAGTGGCAAAGGCAGCTGGTCGTGGAAGAATCCTGGGGCCATAAAGGACACCAGAGAAGAGTCAGGAAAGAGCCTCAGAGATAAAAACTTGTGCTTGAGAAGACTTGGAGAAAGAGATGAAGGCAGAATAAAAATTCAAGAGATAGCAAAAAGAATAGGCAAGAAATAGTATGGAGAGTGGGGGCAGGAAGAACCAAAGAAGATAGATAGGTAGATAGATAGATAGATAGATAGATAGATAGATAGATAGATAGATAGATAGATAGATAGATAGATAGATAGATAGATAGATGATAGATAGATAGATGATAGATAGAAAGATAGATAGATATAGATGTACTATATATACATATTATATATAATATATTTCATATAGAATACTTTAGGAATGGAGAGAGGCTTTAGGAGCAGAAAAGGAATAGATGACGTTACTAGGTAATTAAAGCTCAGAGGGAGACCTGGCCCCAAAGAAGAAAGAGATAAAACAAAAGATATTTGACATATATGTGTGACTCCAGGCAAATCATTTTCTCTGTCTGGGCTTTGGGTTCCTCATCAGTAAAATGAGGAGACTGGACCAGATGGTCCCTAAGGTTAGACGGAGGGCTGGAAGGGATCTCTTGCAGTCTGATCTCCTAATTATGTAGCTGATGAAACTGAGGTTGAGAGTGAATTGACTACTGAACTTAAAATCAAGTCTTCAGAGTTCAAATTTTGCCTCAGACACTTACGGACTATGACCCTGGACAAACCTCTTTGACAAAATGGGATAATGTTAACACTATTGTAAGGGAGTTATCATAAAGACTGAGACAACATGTGAAAGCACTTCACAAACCTCCAAGTGTTATATGTGTTAATTACTGTAAATCATATTCCCAGTGCCCCACAAATAGTATGTGTCTGAAATTGAATTAGAAAGCAGGTCTTTTAGACTCAAAGTCTGGAACTCTACCCTGTTCTAAATCACAACTCTATGATCTTCTGATATGGAATGACTATGAGGAAATAACTATAAATCTTGAGTTTAGAGAGTTTGGTTTTAGAATCTTTCAAAATGGCAAAAAAAGATTTCATTTTTTCCAGTTAAGCATATGGCCTGTTAATGAAAGATATTCTTAAACCTGTCACTAGAAAGGGGTTTAAATACTGAAAAAAAAAAAAACAAAAGCTAAAAATAATAATCACTTTAAAAACTAAGGCTCCCAAATCTGCCTTAAAGCACCCTTCTCCATATTTCACATTTATCCCATTTGCTCACAGAAATTTTCCTAAGCCTAGTTGGGATAATGAGCAAGTGTCAGGAATTGTGCCTTTTTTAAATCTGCTGTGATGAGCCCAAGATGGTCAGCTATAAGTTAGAACTTTTATGAACTTAAGTGATTTTTTTAAAGTTGAATTCTTAGAAAGAACTGGGTCAATCATGTTTTTGAAAAACAATCAAATCACCCAACTCTCCTTCCAATATAATCAAGTCTAGTGAAATAGTTAATCATAGGAACTCTGAAATAAAGAACAAATATGTGGACGTGGAAAATATTGAATGCTCTAGAAGATTTACTGTATGTCAACAGTTAGAAGTCGTGCCCTGAAGGCATCTTAGGCACTGGCATGAAGCGATAGGACTAGCAGGAAAGGCAGATCTCAAAAGGTAGTAATCAGAACAGCATGGCAGCAGCAATCAGCCAGTAGCTGGTGATTGACAAGAGAGTGTTCAAAAGAAAATGAAAGATTTGTGAGGCTCACAAACCATAATGGAACTATGGGCTGAAACATGAGATGTTGCATCTGGCTTATTTTTGGTTGTTTTAGCCCATTCAGGAATTCTATTAGTTAACCCTTCTGTGCAAGTCTGATTTTACAAATAGGATTTCCAGACAGTGAAAACACCCTTCTCCACTCCTCCAAAGCAATTTAGATTTCTGACAGAGGTAATTAGATTTTGCTACAGAATGGTTTGTCTTGATAGGGAATTTGCATTACTGCTATTCAGATAAAATAAATGATACTTTTGAATTAAAAATCTGTTGCATGTTGTTATTGTTTTAATTATTTTATTTAATTATTGAGCATTAACACACTCTGCAACATATCCTTTTCTTATGGTACATAGTTCCTACCTTCAATAAGTATCATCACATCAACAAAACTTGACAAACTGTTGTAGATTCCTATCATGTTAAAATTTAAGTAAAATGTCCAAGGAAGATCAATAGAACCCTGAAATTGTCATAGTTCATATTATCCTTGAACATGGAGATAGTGGCAGAGAAAGCATTAAATTTAAGGTCAGGAGTTCCAATTCTGGCTTACATTTTTACTAGTTGTACAATGTTGGGCAAGTTATCTTTATCAACAAATTATCAACCAATCAATATTTCTTAAGCACCTACTATATGTCAGGTATTGTGCTAAGTGTCAGAGATACAAAAAGAGACAAAAGATAGTCCCTGCTCTCAAGGAGCTTATAATCTAGTCATTAATCACTACAGTGAGTTTTGGTTTCTTCATCTGTAAAATGTGGATAATTACATATGAACCATCTACCTCATCGTCAGTCAACGAACATTGATTAAGGACCTACCAAATGCCAGGAGCAGGGTTTTTGTGAAGAAAGCTTCTGATAAAAAATTAAGGCACTACATACTTTTGAGTTATTATTTAATGCTACCACTTTAAAATAGCAATAAGTATAGAAGACACTATCTAGATGCTTGTTGAGTAAATGAATGAATGTAACAAGAAATTGATTACAAGCTCTGTGAAACATTTCCATCAGCCACTACGTATTCTTTTCCTTCCTATAGTCCTTTATAGAATCAAATGAGATATTTGTAAAAATATCAGAGCTTGACACATAGTAAGTGCTGCATAAATGCTTACTTCCTTCTCCCCTTTTCCATCACTTCTTACCCTCAACTTAAAGGAAGAGAACACTTCAGAACAAGCTTTCAGGTGAGTACCCACCATCAGAACCCTGACTCAATTATCTCCAAAGTAGTTTTCTAAAGTGACCTCTCTAATAGAGGTCCTATCTCCCACCTACAGTCCTTGAGACACACACATGGGGTCCCCTGAACTCTTTGCTCATGATCAAATAGATACATACACAGATATGTATATAGATGCTGGGCTAACTCTTCAATTGATTCTCACCAGAAGAAACTGTGGAGTCATTCATGTCTGAAGGGAAGAAAATGGATAGGATCTGTACCAACAGAGGAATGGGAACAATGAGCTTCCATCATCCTCAGGCTGCTTTCCAATTGATTCAAAAAACATTGTTTATTCCGTCTACAAAAATGTGTCAAGCATTGGATCAGGTGCTGTAAACACAAAGACAAAAATGAAGTAATCTCTGTCCTCAAAGAGCTTATATCCTGTTCAAAAGTAACACATATACACACACATATGCAAATATATACTAAGACATGTATATATATAAACACTTACACACATAAATATGTGCATATTTGTATGTATATATACATTATATATGTAAGTGTCCATTACATGGGCATTAGCAACTGGGGCATATCAGGCTAGATGACTAGGTAGGAAGTAGCACTTAATCTAAGCTGTGAAGGAAGCTACAGATGGAATCTGATCCCTGAAGGAAGCAGAGATGAGTAGGGAATACATTCCAAGCACAGTGACAGTCTGTGCATGAAAAAGGAGATGAGAGATGGAATGTCACAGGTGGGGAACAGCAAATAGAGCACTTGGGCTGGAATGTAGAGTGGGTAAAGGAGAATATATGTGTACTAAGCCTAGAAATGAAGATGATAGTCAGATTGCAAAGGGCTCTGAATAGAGGAGAGTGCATTTGATTCTAGAGGCAATTATGAGCCACTGGAAGACTTTGAGCAGGAGGATGGCAGAGTTGAAACAGGAATATCAACTTGGCAGCTATGTGAAGAGTGGACTGGACAGGTCAGGACTAGAGGCAGGAGGATCAGATAAAGTCCTCAGTTGGGAGGTGGTCATGTGAGCGGAGCACAGGGGATAGAAACAAGAAATGCTGTGGAGGTAAAACTCAAAGGATCTCATGAATCACTGGATATGAAAGTGGGGAAGGGGGAAAGTAAAGAGTCATACTCTGAGATTACATACTTTGTTGCCTAAAAGAATATGGTAGCTTTGATGAAATACAGATAGAAGATTTAAGGAAAAATAAAACAAATTATTTTAGAAATGTTGAGTTCAGGATGCCTACATGACATCAAACACTTACTGCATACCCAATAATTTTATAGGCAAGGTCTAAGAGCTGACTAACCTAATGGTAGTCGAGCTTTAGACAAATCCCAGAGGGGGAAAGATCAAAACCTCAGTTGGCTTCTCCCTTCTATATGACCAAAGGAAGACCCTCTGAACCTTAAAGAGTTGGAAGATTTGGACTTCCCATATTGGTAGTAGTATCCCAGGAGTAGTAGTGACCTCAGAACAAATTAAGGAAAATGTGATTTCAGGACCTGTAGAAGGAACTCAGCAGAGTGTTGTTCACACCACAGGGGAACTTCACCAGGATTCCACAGGCAGAGAAAAGGACTTGTACCCAGCCAAGAGTTCCATCCACCCAGCAGCCATCACAATTTACCTGCCACCATCCTACTCTAGTTTGATCAGGACCCTTCACAATGGACCTAGAGTTTTATCACTAGAGCAAAACCCAGTTGACTAATGACTGAATGAGTACAAACTAGCCCTCTTAGTTCACAATATTTTCTGGCTGGCCCTAGATATCAAAACATGTTTCAGTTTCCCTGGCCATTCATTCACTCATCTACCCAGGCCATCTTACCATCTGTCTCTTGCTGCCTGAATTCCCACATCTCCTCTACTTCCCCAGAACAAAACCTCATTCCCTGATAATATTTCCTCTCTATGTACTGTCTTCCCCTATTAGAATGTCAGCTCCTTTAGGATAAGTACTGTATTTTTTAATCATTACATCCCAAGTGCTTAGCCCAGTGTCTGACAGATAGTAAGTACTTAATAAATGCTTTTTCATCCATTTACTCATGTCCAATTAGGCTGTTGGTAATGCAAGAGCTCATGAAAGCAACTAGAGTTGGCTATATAGATCTGGGGGTCTTGATAGCAGATGAGCTCATAGAGAGAGAGTATAGGTACACTAACACACAGATGGCAAGAAATAGATCCAGCAAAGAACACGGGGAAGCAGAATCACTATTGAGAAGTCATAGCAGTTGCGTTGCTGAGGAATTTACACAGATAGCTAGGAGAAGCAGGGTCACAAAAATACAAGAAGGAGAGTTTCCAGAGGAGAGTGGCCAACCAATGCAACAAAAAAGTCAAGAAGGATGAGATGAGGCCATTGTGTCTGGCAACTGAGAGATCAGAGATAACTTTAGAGAGAACAGCTTCCATTGAATAATGAAGCCAGAAACCAAATGGCAAGCTGAGTAATGAGAGGAGAGGAAGTGGAAGTAACATATCTGTTTTCCCCCTAAGAGTTTGACTCTGAAAGGGAAGAAAGTCTCAGGAAATAGTCTGGTCGAGTTAAATAGCTCTTTTATAAATGGAGAATATCCAGACATGTTTCTAGGTGGCAGGAAAAGAAAGACTGAAAATTAGAAAGTGAGAGCTTGTGGAATCAAGCTGCTAGAAGGAGCAACATATGTGTGATACCTGAATGCTTTGGTTCTCCAAAGAAATCTGTCTGTATCACTACCACTCCCTACCAGTCTTGGGCAATCACCAGTATCATTTGGGTTCTGTTTATTCTATTTACCTATACTTCTACCATAACCGTTTAGACTACAATTTTTATTTCATTTTTCTCAGAGTGTTATGGTTTCTGTCCCTTCAAACTGTCACATTCAACATGTTAAGAAAATTTTTAGGGCAATTTTAAAATTGGAAGTCAAGAGAATCTCAAATTCTAAAGGACCAGTGCTATGATAGAGACCACAGTTTTGGACCTTCTTGAAATGTTTCAAAATCGTACACTTAGGTAGGAAGTTCACTTTCCTTATGGAATGAAAGCAATCTGCTCTACCTGTAATAGCCATTCAGATGAGAATTATCAATTGCATCAAAATGATGCTGGGTTTTTTATAGTATCTGTCTACTGGCAGAAGGGGTTCAGGGTCAATAGGGACCTTCTAATAAAAGTAGTGTTGCCTCCAGATTGCCATCCCAGTGAAACCCCCTAAGGTTATCTTAATTCTTTTTAATTATGAATTCAGGAAACATGAACATTTCAATATACATAGAACAGAAAGGAAGACTTCATAAGAAGCTGTAAAGTTCTGTTGGGTACCATTTTGTAAGTGTATATTCAAGTTAATATAGGGATAGAGATCACAGAGATGTGTGATCTCATTGGCATAAGGGGCACCCAGATGAGGAAACTTTATCTATCAATATAGGCTGATATCTTCTGATTTGTCCGTGGTCACATATATAGTCAATGTGTTTCAGAGGTAAGTTAAAAATTACTATTCTTGACTCCAAGGACAGTTTTCTCTCCACTAAGCAACTAGTGCCTCTCAAATTTGACACCTTGGGAAGGAACAAAGCTGTCCAATTTGTTGGTGTCCCTTTCTGAAATTCTTCTTACTATCTTCTATGTATTTTTGTTTCCACTTTTTTATTAGTAACAATACATCCCAATTCCTCCCTCCAAAAATTGAAGTCCACCCTTGTAACTCTAAGTAGAGTTGAATGAGATAAATCCACATATTGGCCATTTCTGAAAATACATATCACTCTAAGCCTCTTATCCATCACCTACACCAAAGAGGTAGGTGGCATGCTTCCTTCTCTGTATTCTAAGGTCAAGACTGATCAGCACGGGGAGCAGAGTTCTGAAGTCTTTCAAAGTTGTTTTCCTTTATGTTACTGTCATTATCTTATATGGTTGTCTCCTGATTCTGGTCACTTCACTCTTTATTAATTCATGAAAATTTTCTCAGGATCCTCAGAATCCATCATCTTAGTCATTTCTTAGAGTGCAAGAATGTTTCATTATATTCAGGCAGTAATCTGTCCAGTCACTGTGTAAATTCATGAGAATTCCCTTATTTGCCTTCTTTGATACAATGAAAAGTATTACTATGATATTTGTGTGCATATAGGACTTTCTTCTCAGTTTTTTATCTCTCTCTGGGGTACATACCTAGGGACAAAGTGTTTTGGAGGTTATAATTCTAAATTGTTTTCCTGAATGATACTGTTATGCTTCTCAAAGTCCATTTTCTGCAGGACGCTTTTCCTGGTTCCCTAAACCTCCCTCCCCAAGGCCACTAATACCTTTTCTTTACCTTGCATCTATTCTTTGCATATCTTATAGGCACCTAGTTATTTGTATGTGGTTTTCCTCATTATAGAATGTGGGCTTGTTAAAGACATAAACTGTGGATTTTGGCTTTCTTTGTATCCTCAATGCTTAGCAAAGTGCTTGGCACATAGTAATTTGCTGAATAAAAGTTTTTTGACTGATTAATTGACTCACTGAAGTGAGAACACTTCATAGTTCTGTGTATCAGTGAGCCTGCTCATCCAAACACTGTCCAATCATCACCGCTTTCCTCTTTTGTCACCTTTCTCAGTGGAAGGGGAGTGAGGTGAAACCTGAGGATCCCTAAACAGACAGAACCAAGAACTTTGCTAAGCATTGAGGATACATCTGACCTTGCATTTGATCCAATAATACGAGAGAGGCAGGCAGAGAGAGAGAGAGAGAGAGAGAGAGAGAGAGAGAGAGAGAGAGAGAGAGAGAGAGAGAGAGAGAGATTCATTTTCATTCCAACCCTCAGAACTTTGAGAAGCTGGAATCTCACTCTACCCTCCATGACAAAAATGTGAAAAATGGCCCATTTTATAGAGCAATATTTTCACAATATTAAATATAGAGCAACAATATTAAAATATCACCAATTGTTGGCATAGATTTAGATTTTAAATTCTCTGTATAAAATTCCCGAAAATCTTCCCTATCCCCCAAATCCAAAACAAATAGATTTCTAGGGAAGAGGAATTCCATGGAGATTCCTATAGGCTTACAAGGTACTTATGTCTATGCCACTATTTAATGTCCACTAAACTTTAAAATTAAACTTTTCCCTAATATTTAGAATAAATTGATATGCAGTCATCTACCAATCTTTAGAATAAGTTAATATGAAAATGCAAGAAAGACAGACCAGAAGAAGCAAACGCTGATTTGTGAGAGCGAATTCAAAAATGGCTCTAAAAAATTTCTAATCAGCTTTTGATTTCACAGCTATTATGATGCCTTCTGTGCTACCTAGACACACAGCCTTGAAGTGATATTGCATGCTTGACTGAAATTTAATGTTATTCATAATTTATATTACCTACTATGTCACCCTATAGGATGGTTATTAATAATTCTTAGAACTCTTGCTTTATCGGCAATTATATATTATAACTCTATATGAGTCTTTCAAGGTTGGATACACTATTAGCAAATGCTTAATTCCCAAGGAGGCAAGTTTGCATTCTAGGTAAAAGTGAATACATATGGCCTCAAGCTTGATTAAGATTTATTTTGTCAAATTTGAGCAAGAAAAAATGGAAGGGGGGAGGAAAGTGAGATGAGGTTTCATCAGATTACTTGTAAGAAAATAAAAATGAACTTATTTGGGACTTGGAATATTTCTATATGATACAGTTATTACCTTTAGGTAGACTCTTGAATTAAAAAACCTAATTCTTTTTTTTCTAATTTAGATTTAGTGGAAAAAATCATTTGGGATTTTACTTTTCCAGTCTTATACACTACTCCTTTTTGCTCCCACCACTCATTCAGCAAATTGGCCTTTTTTCTCTGTTCCTTGATGTACATTAATTCATCTCCCTTCTCCATGCTTTTGCCTGTACTGTCCTCAAAGCCTAACATGTAATCTCTCCTTTCTCTTGCCTCTCAGAATCCCTAATTCTCCTTAACACTCTTCTAACGCCTTCTACAAGAGATCTTTTCTGTCCCACCAAATGCTAGTGTTTTCTGCCACAAAAAAATATCTTGCATTTATTTTGTATATAATCATATGCATTAATGTTATATTCTCTAATAGAATATAAACTCTTTGGGCACAAGGATTGTTTCATTTTCGTCCTTGTAACTCCCATGCCTGGCATGTAGTAGCTGCTTAATAATTTCTAGAGTGATTAATTGAAAGAATCATGCATGTGTAGATTTTTGATCATACGGCAAAATGTTCTTGAGCTGTACACTAAGAAGATGGAGGTTCTTCCTTTCTTTTCTAATATAATTTCTCTATTTCAAAAAGACAACTAAAACCTGAAAACAAGTTTGAAATCACATGGGACAAGTGAGCAGAAAGTGAGGAAACAAAGCAATGAGTGAAAGAAAACAAACGTATTTATTGTGTGATGACATTTTAGGAAATAAAGGAGTTAATAAAGTAATATTAAATAATTTCCATTGTGAACTTGGTTCTTCTGGGGACCATCAATTTCAAGAAAAGGTCAATATTCCATTTGGGGGCAAAATAAATTGGACAGATAGAGAAACATATGGTAGAGACCTTTCCTGATCCCTCCACTGCTACATGAGCCCACATCTTTCCAAAATAGTAGGATCCCTGCTGGTACAGACTTCAACTTACCCTCTCCAAAAATACTCCTGTAGATAAATAGATTCCCTTGATAAAATGTAAGTTCTTTGAGATCAGGAACTCTTTCTTCTTTGTCTTTGTATCCCCAGTACCTGACTCATAGTAGACACTTTGTATAATGTTTGATTGACACAAATAAATACATTTATTGAAAAGTTTCCTCTACTCAAGTCCTACTTTGATGCTTCATCATGGTGCAGAGATCCCTATTCTTGACTATGGTAACAGTGGATGTCCTACCAGTTAGGAAAGACATGGCACGTGCGTTGCTAAAGAATCAGACTACACTCAGAGAAGATCATCATAAGAGGATTGTTCACCAAGTGATGAATTATTATGACCACAATAACTCCTGAAAGAGTTCATTAAAATGTGAAGAAGGTTGAGTTGTGCATGTGGTGGCCGTCATATAAGGAAAATCATAGATTCTCGAAGTAATGAAAAAAATAAACATTTTAATATTTTCAAAAAATTCTCAGTTATTAGAGGCTATAGTGTCTATAGTAAAAGCTGAGTAAAGCAAATTGAAGAAGCAAGGTGGGGGTTGGAGGGAGGGGGGCAGTGGATAGAATGCCAGCTCTGGAGGCAGGACGATTCATCTTCATGAGTTCAAATCTGGCCTCAGATGCTTCCTAGCTGTGTGACCTTGACCAAGTACCCTGCTTGCCTCAGGTTCCTCATCTATAAAATGAATTGAAGAAGGAAATGGCAAACCACTCCAGTATCTTTTCCAATAAAACCCCAAATGAGGTCTTGAAGAGTTGGACACAAATGAAAAATGACTGAACACCATCAATAACAAACTTAAATAATATATAATTTAACATAAAAGTTCGTATTCTATGAAACAGATACTTCATCAATTTGAAGGACTAACTCTGGTAACTAAAGCAGCATTCCTCAAGAAATATGGGCCAGTTTGAGATTTTTAATATAACTATTGTGACCATTAGATTTCATCTAAATATGCATTTATTGATTGTTTACTGTACAACATTATACTATATACTTCATGTGTTATAGACTTTGGAGAATAGATAGAACCCACTCTCAAGGAATTGATAATTCAAAGACGGAAACGAGGCAGGAATGCACAAATTAAATAAATAATACCAGATAGCAAGTGAACACACACACACATACACAGACACACACACACACACATACATACACCCCCCCCCCCCCCCCAAAAAAAGCTAATGCTAACAATAAGGAAAATCAACTAGCAAATTCAGGACTTAGAAGAAATAATTCTCTAAGTGTGGTTTGGCAGATCCTTTGAGACACTTTCATGGTGTTACAAGGTCAAAATTATTTTTGTAATAATACTGACATTTAATTCTTAATATGGTAAAAATAATGATAGGTATAACCCACATAAACACAAACTCTTTGGAGAATACAGATCCTCAATCATTTTTAAGGGTGTAAAAGAGTAGTTCTTGAATCCAAAAAGTTAGAGATAATTTTGTTGCTTTCTTTCCATGACTATAATTTGGGAGCAGAATATCTCCCTGCACTTATCCATCCAATCAAACAAAAGCTGGACATAATACTGCCTAACCTTTCTAAACATGGTATCCTTCCTATTCATTTCACTCAGCTAGGCTTAGCTTCAAGATTCTCTCAAAGGTGTTAATTAGGGATGTATTTTACTCATACATTTTAGACACAATGCAGCAAATAATGAAAAATAAATGAGAGGGCACTGTTCAAATTAATAGCTCTAAAAATAAACACAAATTAAAAACCAAGGGAGGTTTTATTGCCAATTTATTTTTATAGCATAGAACAGAGGGGCCATAACATAAAACAGAGTTATTGGTGTGACGGTGAAAGGCATTTTAAAAAATCCTCCATTAAAGTTATACCTCAAAGTCACACTGTGTTTTTGGATAAATCCAATTCCACTAGCATGGATTAAGCATCGATTACATGCCAGGAGATTAACTAGAGATATAATACATATTAAATAGTCCCTGCCTTCAAGGAACTTATACTCTACCAAGTGAAAAATAAGGTATATACAAATGCAGAAATATGTATTCAAAATAATTTTAGTACTGGGGAACACTAACAAACAAGGGAATTAGGAAGGGCTCCTTGAAGGAGAGATTATGAAGCCTATGCAGCCAGAGTGGGAGCTAGATGGTCAAAATAGATAGTGACTCTGGAGTTAGAAAGACCTCTGTTCAAATCTGGATTCAGATTTGTGTGACCCTGGGCAAGACACTTAAATGCTATTTGCCTCAGTTTCCCCAAATGTAAAATGGGGATAATAATGACCTCTCAGGTTTGTTGTAAGAATCAAATGAAAAAATATTTGCAAAATATCTAGCATGGTGCCTGGACAGTAGGTGCTTAATAAATGCTTATTTTCCTTCCTTTGATGGATGTAACCAATTTGGAAAGACTTTGAGTAGGGGCCTGCTATCAGACTAAGTCTGTCATCTAAAGATGAGCCTGGATGTCATTCTGAGGAGGCTTATTCCCAAAGGGCTAGCTATCAGATCATAAATGGATGATTAATTTGGGGCTCAGAAAATCATCAGACTCCTACTACAGCTTGTTAAGTATGATCTGCATTGGTAGATGAAATACCTGAAGGGACAAAATCAGAGATGTGTGAGGCTTTAAAGAATGGAAGTCAATTCTTCAATATGGATCATAGCAAGAGCTAAAAGGAAACTTTGAGGTTATCAAAGCCAACCCCTTCATTTTACAAATGGGGAAAGTGAGGCCTCAAAAGTTTTCAGTGGCTTGCCCAGGGTCATGCAACTGATAAGTGTCTCAGGTAAAATGCAGATCCAGGTCTTCCTAATCCCAGGCTGGCATTTGAGTTTGACTGAAATTACATGGTTCACATGAGCATTTTCACTGACTGTCCCCCATTCCTGGAAATCTTTCCCTTCTCTTCCCTTCTTCCTTGCTTCCCTGGCATCCTTCAAGTTCCGGCTAGAATGCTGTCTTCTGCAAGAAGTCTTTCCCAGTCATCTTCCTTACCTTTCATGCTTTCCTCTGACACTACTTCCTATTTATACTGTATATATTTTTTGTACAGAACTGTTTGCATGTTGCCTCTCCCACTGAACTGTGAGCTCCCTGAGAGAAGGGGTTGTTTTCCTTTCTTTGTACCCTCCTTGCTTGGTACAATGTTTGGCACATAGTAATAAATTCTTATTGATAACTCAACTTGGCTAACTCATTCCAATTTTCTAAGCACTATGAATAAAAAGGCTATCGTTTACAGCTGACTTAATTCTCACAATATAAATAAATGTGAGCCAAACATCTAGAAAAATCCCTTCTCTTCAATTAACATGCAGGAGTCATGAAAATCTTTATCACTCCAGGGAGGGAGAACTCTAAAAATGAGCCTCCCTGTCTCTGTGTGCATATGCATATGTGCGTTTTAAAGAATAACATTTTAAAATGCTCTTAGAGTTATAAAGTTCCACCTGAGTAAAGTTAAATATTTTGTGAAGGAATGTTTAATAAATACTTATTGACAGAATGTAGGCTGTGTGGTCTCTTGGTTTATTATTTTATTGCTAATACGCCTTGATTACTTTACCTCCCTCAGCCTCCTCTCCCCTCTGATTGGAGAATTGGAAGGTGGAGTACCAAACTCCTCCTCATAGGCAGAAACTGGACTCTCAGTCATTCCATTTTGCATGGATTGAGCTGCCTGGTTTCAACTTCACAGAACAAGATGCCTCCCCGCTGGGTACAACCTGGTATCCCTTTCCTTCCTGACTCTCTTTATGTCTTTTGTATATTACCTTCCCCTTTAACCTATAAGCTTTATTAAGGGCAAGAATCATCTTTCTTTTTGTTAATTGTGTCCACAACACAATGCCTGGCTCATCATAAGCACTTAATAAATGTTGACTGGATTGAATTATTCATCATTTTTTCAGTGGTGGGGAGCTTTGGGGAGGGGAAAGAAGCAAAGTGGATAGCTGACCTTAGAGCCAAGAAGGAAAGAAGCAAGTATCTATTGAGTATCTACTATGTGCCTGAATAATAAAAGAACTGTTACATTTTCATCATCTTGGATGATGAAAGAGAAACTGACAGAAAAAAGTTAAGTCCCTGAAAGTAAAACACTGTCATGAAAATAAGATTCTTGATGACAGAAAATAAAATTCTCAATGACTGTATTCCTTCCTAGTGGCATTTAAATAGACAGACATCCTTAAAAGTCAGATTCCTTTTAAGATGATGACAGTAAACCAGAAATCAAGGGAAAAAAAATTGTTCAATAGGAAAAAAGTTGTAAATTTAGACCTCAAACTTCAGAGAGGTGAACCTCATCCATGTTTATAAAAGGGGATGAATTGGACACTTCTTAGCTATTAAACCTACTCACAAGCAATAGAACTGCCATTACTCACACAGATCTGTGCTCATAATCTAGCTTCTGTAGAAGGTTGTTACAAAGCAATCTTGCATGGAAGCCTAATATATAATACTAATTAAGAAGTCCTGTGAGCATTCTTGCATACTCATTGTGGTGCATATTTGTGCATTTAACATCTTTAGCAAGGAATTAAGGGTCCAACATAGCAGGCATTTATAAATAAATGCCTTTCAGTCTGGAAGAATGAGAGACAGCGTGGAATAGACAGGGTAAATGGAAACTAGGTTCAAGACCAGCTTCCAACACATTCTGTCTGTAGGGAAGTTCTTTAACTTCCCAGTCACTTAACCTTAACTCTAATTGAGCAACTCTCTAAGGCTTATAGAATAATATACTTCTTCATTGTTAGAGGGAGTTACTCATCCAGGAGTTTCCTATACCAATGGAGTCATAGTTCTAGTCATCCCCGTTCTCTATATATTGTAAAGTGCATGAGCCTGAGACTTAGAAGGTCTAAATCAGCACTTTAAACTGTGGGTTGGGATCCCATATAAGGTTACAAAAATTTTGGCGCACTAGTAAAAGGTTTCTGTACATGCAATGACCAAAAATTAATTAAAAATCAAAATGAATCTGAGCTATTTTTCACAACAGCATTTGCTGATGTTGCATCATGCAACTTCCCTGCAGCCTTGCTTCTGAACACAAAACATGTGAATTTCACACTACACATGCCCTCAGGTCTGCAAGAGCAAGGTGTAGAGCAAGCCTCAGGAACAGGAAATGCTTCAAACTTCCCTGAAGGCTATGAATTCAGGTCCTTTTGATACACATCATTCAAAATTCACTGAAGACGAGAGAATGAACATGGACATCTCCATTTAGGATCCTGGAAAGAAGGTAAAACCCGTATTCACTGGAGACCTCCATGTAAGAATTTGATTTCTGTGTGGTCACCAAGCTTTATTTAGGCATTTGTCTCTTCCTATTCTGTTCTTTTGTTGTGTTGTTTGGGAATCTGGGAATCTGGGCTGCATCCCTAACTCTGGTCAGTTGTCCTACAGATTTAAGCATGTTCATGAAAAGGTACACATCAACTGGAGTATGGATGGCTTCAGTCCCTTAATTGATGCTACTACATGTCTAGAATGTGTTCCTCCACTGTCTCTGTATTTTAAAATTCAACATCCATTTCTAATACTATCTTCTCCAAAAAACCCTTCCCTATCATCGAGGCAGCTAGGTAGTACCATAGTACCCAGAGCACTGTGTCCGACTGGAGTCAAGATGATCTGAGTTCAAACCCAGTCTCAGACACTTACTGTGGGTGGGTGAACCTGAACAAGTCACTTAACCTCTACTTTGCCTCAGTTTCATCAACTGGAAAATGGGAATGCTAACAGCACATACCTACCAGTGTTTTTGTGAGGGGAAAATGAGATAATATTTCTTAATTAATTTATTTGTTTTCAGTTTTCAACTATCACTTCCATAAGTTTTAAATTTTCTCCCACTCTCTCCCTGAGACAGCATACAATCTTATATGGGTTATACACATACATTCTTATTAAACACATTTTCACATTATCTATGTTGCATAGATGAATTAAAATGAATAGGAGAGAGATAGTATTTTTTAAAACATTTGGCATTGTACCTGGCACATAATATGGTGTTCAGGTGCTTATTAGATGTTTTATTTCCTTCATTCCTTGCTACCACCACAGTCAGAAGTAGAAAGCATGAAGTCAGAAAGACCTGGGCTCAATTTCCACTTTTGTCATATACTCTATTTTCTTTGTTGGACCTCTCAAACCACTTGATATCTCTATCACGGGCTTAAGTTTCATTTGGATTTTTTATTCTCTATGTAAGTCTTATTTCTAGTGTCTAGACTGTAAGCTCTCTCAGGGCAAGGATAAAGTTGTATTTTACTTTATGTCTTCCTCAACACCTAGCCCAGTCCCTTGGAAACTGTTGATTCTTAGTGAATGCTTGCTTTAAAGAACGGATACAGATTCTTCATTTCCACTTTGCTTTAAATCCTGGGCTAGGCAGACACACTTACTTCCCTAGCTCCCTCCAGAGCTTTTTTGTGATTTTTCTATTACCATTTTTCTATTATGTTGGACAGCTAGGTTACCTAATAAATTCCACTATTATTACTGCATTCAAAGAGGAAAATTTCAGATGCATAGGCCAGGATTTGCTGGTCCATTATTATGATTCTATCCTAGTACATCTTTTACCAATTATATGCTAAAATATTTTTAGGCCAGTACTTATAGCAGTGTTTTCATCATTTGATTTACCCACATTTTGAAACTAATTAATGGTATACAGTCACCAGCAAACCATCATTATTATGTAATATTATAGGACATTTATGCTCTTGGGAACTCCTAAATTGCTGAAATTATATAGTGATTGTATTAAATATATAATTTCCTGCCTGTAATATGCAGTCCCTCCTTATAATCTGCTCTAATGAAATAGCATAGGAAATTATTGGTCTTCTGTAATGTGTCCTATACTGTGGCTTTTAGATACATTTTTTTTAGTTTGGTGATGAAGAGGAAGAAGAAATAAATTAGAGGACCAAGAAGTCTAAGTCACATGAAACTGAGGGATAAGAGGAGAGAACATTGCAGGGGAAAGATCTTTTGGGTCAGCAAAAGTAAGGATACTATATTCTGCTAAAAAAAAAAGGGGCGGGGGGACAGTAGCAATGTTAACTGGAGGACTAAGCCAAAGATGCTCAAATTCAGTTGAAAAGTTCCAGTTGTATTTAGCCATAAGCTGAGTAGTTGTTTCCTCTTCTTTCCAGGGCTCTATTTGTTGCTGGTTTCTTTCCTTATTGTGATTCTTCTTTTCAGTGTCTCTGTTACATGGTTGCTGTGGTTGGTTGGTCTGCATGACTGAAGGGCTAGCTCACAGGTTAGAGAGTCTCAAAAATCATCTTCAGATGTGTCTGGCTGGTTCCAGGATGAGGCATTAATGGATGGTATAGAAATTACATGGACTTTAGAATCCTAATAAAAATGTCAGGATGAAAAACAGAATCAATGGAAAGCAAAGCGGCAAAAAGTATGTGACGGGAAAAGGCACGACAATGTGATTTGATGGTTTTGTGTTGTTTTTTTAAATTATGAGTTTTAGTGAAAAATGATGGTTAGTTTAAGTTCAGGCTAGCTGTAATTTTGGATTGTTATCCTTCATATATTTCTGCTTTTAAAAGACAGAAAGAAGTTAATGCTAGTGCCTTCTCCCTGAAATTATCTCCAAATTATCCTGTACACATTTTGTTTGCCCATAGTTGTTTACATATCATCTCCATGATTGAAATATAAGATTCTGGAGGGTAGGAATTGTTTTATCTTTTCATTATTTTCCCAATAGTTACCACAGTGCCTGATACACAACACATGCTTCATAAATGTTTGCTGACTTGACTTGACCTATCTAGTTCACAGAGTTGTCTAATGCTATCAATAGGACCCATGACACAAAACCAAATCTTAAAATCAAGTTCTTCTAGAAATTCAGTAACTTAGGATAGATAGACTGAACATACAAAACTGTGCACCCCAAGGAGAAACCATTGTAAAGAGAGGACAGGGTCCTTGAAGGAGTGGAATAAAGAATGTTAAAAAAAAATGAAGTATGACTGTAAAAAAAGATGGTGGACTGGTCACCTAGCAAGGATTAACAAAAAGACAGCCCCGATGGTTCACTAGCATCAGTGAAATGTAGGAAGAATGTAAGTAAAGGTTCAAGACCATTTTGTTGACTCCCTATGACAAAGGTCTCTGAAAGCGTAGATGAGCATGATGGGCAGACAAGATAGACATGTTTGGGTTAGGATCTCTCTGTGTGATTGGAGGAAATATCCAAATCAATGAGATAATGGTCCATTTCTTATTGATTTAGTAGAATAAAGGCCATTTTCAGATAAGGTGTGCCTTATGTGGGGTCAAAATTCTACAAGCCTTCATGAAAGACACAATTACAGATATTACTTTGTCTAATAACCTGTTAGAAAGCAGCATCAAATGAGGCACCAGAGAGATGTATAATCACCGGAGGTTGACTTTTAATTTAACATAACCTCTAATTATAATTGTGGATATGGAGGATGGGGTGAGAAATAGATTACCTCTCCTGTTCTTCTCTACTTTAGCAAAGTCTCTTGGTTTTGAAAATAATCACCTTCATTAATTTTAATGGCTAATTATGCAGGTGGTGATGCTGTATCTAAATTAGTTGTTGTAATGTTATCATCCTGGGTTCTCTGAATACAACTTCTTCATAACGAAAAAATTTATATTTTTGTATGTGTCTGAAATACGACCTTGAACTTAGGAATTTTGTACAGCTGTCCTTATTCACAAATGAATTCAGAAGTCATGATCCTATCATGAAGTAGAAGGTGAATTTTCACTGTTGTTAATAGGTATGTATAATGTACTTACGGGAATATAAGGTTCCTTAAGAAATTCACTGGATTGTAGATGGGGAATTGGAAAGACCTAACAGAGGTTCCCAAATTTATTTGGTCTTCTACTCCTTTTCAAAAGAAATTACTCAGTGCCCCCTGAAAATCTACTTTCTTTAACCCTTTAATGTTTTTTTTTTTAATTTATAGCATTTTCAAAAAAACTCACCCCCCAGATCATTCCAGAGCCTACTTTGGGAACCTATGTGAGGATATTAAGTCCAAACCCTTCATTTTACAGATAAGAAAACTGAGACTCAGAGAAATTAAACAATTTGCTCATAGTCACAGAGCAAGGAAGTATAAAAGGTCCGAGTTGAACACAGGGTTTCTTGACTTCAAGTCCAATTCTTGAACCATACAGATTGCCTAATCAATTTTCACTAATATGGAATCAAGTCCTTTGACTTCAGGCCCAAGGTATGAATAATAGACAGGGCTAAGATGAAAATACTAAATGTTTTAAAAATAGTTTGCACTTTCCATCAATTACCTAAAATTAAAGATAAGAAAGGCAGTACTCTCTTTACAATCAAATTGACTTACCATATGTGAATAATATCCCATTATTTATTAGCATTATTTGTTTTTCATTGCTTTCTAGGGTGCACATAAATAGTCTGCATGTTAAGACTTTGACAAGCTACTCATTACAGATGAGATCAAGTTTGGTGATGGTCATTTGGGTATAATGAAATCTAACATAACAATATTGTTTAACCAGTGTTAGAGCATATTGTTCAACAGTCTTTGACTCTCTTCATTAGCTTTGATGATTAAGAACTGATGTTTCCTGTTTTAAAAGGGTGTAGAAACTTCATGGAAAAATTGTTGCAGAAAGGCTATATTTAAGCAAGAGAAAAGGACTGTATTTAGAATGATGTTTGATGAGGTAGCTGTGATTTGTCTGACTCTGAAACTATGCAAAATGTTTCACAAATAGTCTCTCTTTTAGTCTCAAGAATAGATACTGGAGCAATAAGCCTTATTTGACTTCAGGTTGTTTATGCTGTGGCAAAATGAAGAAAAAATGTCAACTCCATCCGCCAAGGTTTAAAAAAGGGGGAAGAAAAATCTGTTGGAAGACTATAGAAAGATGAATAATTCAATTTCATCCCATCACCCTCTTTCCCAATAGGACAATCACTTTTAAAAGTTAAATGTACAAATGTTACAACTGTCTGACATCTTGATAGCTATCTTTTGCTTAAAATTTCTCCCTTCTCTTAAAGAAACCCAAACCCCGGCATCCTGAAATAAAAAGCATATGGCTAATTCATCAATGTCAGTGTCACTCAGGAAACATTTCTGATGTGACTTGTGCCACAATGATGAGAAAACAACAAACTGTGAAAAATGTCACTTCTTGAAAATTAACTAGCTGGTGGTCAGTAGATGAATCTTTATAACAGCTGTGGCAGCATGACTTTGATAAATTGGGTTTTCCTCACCACCCTCTTTTTCTAGAAACTTTCTGCAGAAAGACACCCCTCTCCAAAAAAAATGGATCTATTTAATTTAGTCACATCCACCCAACAACAACGTTTTGTTACGACCTTACTCAACTTTTTGGTATATTTTGTTTTGACTGTAACAGTATTTTATTTTATTCTTCTGTGTTGCCTACTAGCCTAAATTTCCTACCCTCTAAGATATCAGGATTGGATTAGATATTTTCCTAAGGTCCCTTCCACTTCTGAAAATCCTGTGTTTCTAGGATTTCTGGATCAAATTTGGAAATTTTTATTTGAACATAGAATCTCAGGGAGGAAAACAAAATCCATTCCTTTCAAAACAATTGGAATTTCTACCTCCTTAATCTTTTCATGCCAAATCAACAACACAGTCAACATGCAGGTGTACTCTTCTGGGGTGCTATTTTCACAAATGATGAAAAAAATCGAAAGCACAAAAGCAAAAGGTTAAAATTGAACGCCTATAATGGTACTTTCAGGATCTCATACTTACATTTTCCCCTATGTTTAGGTAAGAAGATGGTATTTTGTGTAACTATCTCCATTCATATCACTGGACCTTATATGATTCCCTTGCTAAATTCAGCTAAATACTATTTAGTTATTCCTTGGGTACAGCTTAAGAACAAACAGTCTGTATAACTTGGAATTCAAAGATAAATTTGAGGGACAAAACAACTCTCAAAGATCATCTACAATGGCATAGAAAAATTATATACCACGTTTCTGGAAGTAGTGACCATCCCAACAACATCAGAGATCTTTGAGATGAATATCATCAAATCCTACATTGCCAACACAGGATGATACATAGTGTCATACAGGTTTATATTTAATAGCAAACAAGGCCAGGGTCATGAACTATGATTTTTACTGGTATAGGAAACTTCAAGATGAAGAAACTCCCTCTGTCAATCCAGGGCAGTCACTCCTTAACAGTACACAGTCTTAGGGAACAGTGAGAAGTTAAGTGATTTGTCACATGGGACTTAAACCCAGGTCTTTCTGGATGACTTTGGAGGATGGTTCTCAATTAACTACATCACACTTTTTCTCTTAGACTGAATAACAGGACATCAATAGCAATTCAGTGGCTTTCCTCCTTTTCCTCATCTAAGCAATTCTTGCGTCATGATTTGAGTATGGGGCCATTTAGTGGAGCTACTCACTGACCAACAAGCAGAATGAAAGGAGGGAATAATTCTTCCTTGACAAAACGTTACTTTCAGTTCTAAAAGAAACACGCTTTCTTAAACCACCCCCTTGACTGTTAACAAAACTCCTTTTCCAGAAGGAATGCCTATTAGTGTGTCTGTGAAATCTAATTTATTGACCATGGAATGAAAGACAATAAATTACAGCACGTGCTCAGGAGGATTCCTTAATGTCTTTTTTTCCCTGGTAGGTTACATGTTAGTAATGGCCACAATTTAAAGCAGTAGATGAAGTTACTCTGTGCCTTTGGTTTTGCTGCTACTGAAAACATTCTATATTACCTTGCTGCCTTAGCCATAGCAGACACTCAATAACTATTTGCTAAATGCGTGAATGAATGAGACAATGGACCCTCAGCCCTAGCGCCTGAAAAATAAGTTATGAAAAGTAATGGATATAAAGGAAGAATTGACTTACTTTTTCATTATAAATCTCAAAATCATGAGTGGGAAGATGCTTTGGAATACTGTCTAATTTGCTTGACGTTTTGTTTAGACAAGACATATATTTATAATTTCTATAGAGTTTGTTATAAATTATGACACAGTGAAAAAAGCTGTTTTTCCCATAAATATTTATGTCCAAATAGTCTGAGTGTAGTGTAAGCTTGTCAACATTCTTAAGTTCTTTCTTTTCATTAGCAATAGCAAACTAAGGATAGAAAAATGAATAACTGGTTTTTTTTTAAATGGGGAACAAAAATTGTGGTAAGTATGATAGACGATTAAATTAGACCCCTATTTTCTTGAATCCCTATTTTACTCCAATCAGTTTTAATCCATTTTTTATGATTCCAAAGGAGTGGTGATTATAAACTCTGATGGTAATGCTTCAGAGCTATGAACTACAGATTGTAAATTTAAGATACTTAGTCATAGGAAGCTAACTTAGGGGACCTCCATCTTTGTTTTTCTTTGTTATGTTAATCAAGCCCATGGTACTGGAGGTGATTCAATTACATGGAAAGCCCCTCAGCTATTTTTATTACCCTTCTATCCCATCATCTGTCTATTATCCAACACAGAGAAGTGACTACAAGCATTTGGCCAATGAATGACCTTGATTGCTGAACTGTAGCCTACCCTTTTAATGGCCTGTCAACTCATGTAGACAGATGTTTTGACATCAGCTCATCAACCCAAACCCATAAGCCTGCTCATTGGCTTGGTAGGATCTCTTGAAAGGTCAAGGTAGTTCTGTTAAGGTCTGCTTACTAGCCTGTTTGTCAATCAATGGGATTCTGTATTTCATGAAGGCCCTCTTAGAAACATCCAGCAAGGCAAGGTTTATCAGCCAATGAGATTCTTTATTTTTGGTCTGCTTCACCTGTATTGTCCATGTATCAAGTAATATACAACTAAGGCCCTGAAGGAAATGGGCATCTCAGATTATGAAGATCTGAGTCTACTTCATTAGGGGGATGACCATAGTGTAATGTTTATGGGATTTATAGCAACAAGAATTAAAGATCTTCCCGGCCCATTGAGGGAGGAGCTTGTTTAAAGGGAGAGTTTACTTATAGGGAGGTTTGCTTGCTTGAAGGCTTTCACAACCTTGGTAATTAGGCACTGAAGCAAGTATGCTGTAAGGCCTTCTGGCTCTCTATGTACTCTGAGGTGAGGTTTTGCTTTGGGGTTTACTTTTTGAAAGAAGGTTTGTGTGCTAGATGAGACTCTTGCTAGCCACGAAGGAGTCCCCCTGATTTGAAAACCCAAAGGCTGGTACTTCTCTCTCTGGTAACTATGTATGTATGTAATGGTCAGACCGTTGGATCTGTCTGTTGATCTGTGATGTATGTATTGCTTGTGGCCAGACAGTTGGAAGCCCTGTCTGTTGGTCTTTATTTCTCTGCTTCTATTTTCTCTGTTGGTAAATGTGATTAAAGAAGATTGTTGACCCCTCAAAAGTGACTTTCCTTGTAGAAAAGCAGATCTAAAAACCTATGCTAGCAGGCCATCCTGCATCTGTTTGCTGCTACACAATGACACTTTGATAAAGTGTCATTGGTTCAGAGCTCTGCCTCAGTGCTGGGGGTTTCTTTTTTCTTGCAGACTGCACAATTTTGAAAATCCTAACATAAGATGAGAGACAAGACACTGAATAAAATGAAGAACCAACTAAGTACATAAACAACATTCCTTTATAGTCATTAATGTCTGTAGAAGAGCTAAATTCTTAACTAATTAAAATCATAAATCTAATATCTAATGAAATATAGTCTTGTTTCCTTAATCAAATTTTAAGATGCAAAACAACAGATATATAAAAGTTTGTTTCTTTTTTTTTCATACCCACTCAATAGAATGTGTTAAGTGTGGATGATGAATCAGAGAATCATAGATTTCAAGCTAAGAGGGATATTAGATATAATTTGGATCACTTTATGCCTGCCCACAGGGCAGCTAGATAGCACAGCAAATTGAGTGTTGGGCCTGGAGTCAAGAAGACCTTAGTTCAAATCTAATCTCAGATACTTATTAGCTCTGTGACCCTAGGCAAGTCACTTAAGCCTGTTTCTCTCAATTTTCTCATTTGTAAAATGAGCTAGAGAAGGAAATGGTAAATCACTCCAGTATTTTTGCCAAGAAAACCCCAAATGAGACAAGATGGAGTCTGACAGGACTGAGAAAGGACTAAACAACAACTCCCCCCCACCCCTTCTTTGTTTCATTGATGAGTTATAAAAATCTCCACACTGTGGAGATCTCACTTTTCACACTGAAGGGCGAAGTCACAACAATTATAAACTTACTTATAATATGCAAAGTAAGGGTAGGAATGGAGAAGATTAGGAAGTCCAGATAACTGAGGCAGAAAACAGAAAAGGGAATTACTTAAGGCAGTAGTTCTCAAACTTTTCTGCCTCAGGACCTCCTATACAATTTTTCAAAATTAGTGAGGATTCCCACCCCAAAGAAGTTTTGTTTATTTTGGTTATATCTATAAATATTAACTATATTAGAAATCAAAATGTAAGTATGATTTTGAAAATAGTTTTGACCTCATGGGTCCCTTGAAAGGGTCTCAGGGACCCCAGGACCAAACTTGGAGAACTGGTGATTTTGGTATTTGCTGTTGAGGTATAGAGGAAGGATTGGTTCATGGACTGTAAGGAGCTGCTTACAATTCCACTCAAAAGAGCTGCTTAACACATGTGTGTGTACACACACACACAGTCATTCACATACACACAAACACACACTTATTCCTGAGTTTTGATTAGTAGTCTAAATGAAAGGCTACATATGATGAAAAATACATTTAGCTCATACAACAGAAAGGCAATAAATTACTCTGGGTTCCTGCAAGGACTCTAACTCACTCTTCCAATCCTCACTCTCATCTGTTAAAAGACCTGAAATTGTGTGCTAATTGGTTGTTAATAATGCTTTTTCTGGAAGGAAGCAAGATGCAATAATTCCCACAAATTCAAATCAAGGGACCAAGTATTGTTCCACTATGGTTGAATGAAACTATATATCTGTACATAAAATTGCATCTCCAGCCTGGGACTAAAGCATGTCTTTCATGTACTCCATAAAAATCCATGGACTTTGGGCAGTTCAAGTCTCCTGAGTAAGTATAATTCTACTCTCAGAAGAGTACTCTAATGTAGATGCAACTAACAGAAATTTCCAGAAGGACTTCCAAGGCATGATTACATGCAAAGTAAAAATTGTCCTTTAGAGCTGTAATTCTGAGGTTAAAATTTCACTATGACTGAGAAACAATGCACCTTTGTAGGCTAACATCACTAACACAGAATTTATTATTTGTTTCCTAATAAGAAGAAATAAACAGTTGTTCCAAAGAATGGGACAGCCATTAACTTTTCCCGTTCAGAATATTTCTGATAACATGGGATGATGAACAACTTCAGATGTGGAGGGAGGGGACTGGGAGAGGAGATGGCAGATAAGATGGTAAAGGAAGGAGCTGGGCACGTTTAACCTGGAAAAGACTCAGAAGTCCATGAGAGTTGTTTTCAAATATCCAAAGAGTTGTCATATGAAAAAAATGACTAGACTTGTTCCCTTGGACTCAGAGTGCAAAAGTAGGAACTTAGACAAAAGTCCCAAAGAGGCAAATTTAGATACATTGTCAAGAAAAACTTCCTAAAAATTGGAGTTGAGCAAAAATGGAATTAACTGTCCTAGAAGGTTTCAAGTAGACATTTAGTGATGTCTTCTTGGGTGCATAATAGTAGGAATTCGTTTTGCGTATGGGCTGGACTAGATGGCTGCTGAATTTCTTTCCTAATGGTATGATTTTATATTTCCATAATATAGCATAATACAATATAATTAATATATGACATTATAATTATTTTAATATATATGATATTTCAATCCATTTCTTTATAAGATGACTTGGGAAGTTGTGGAGGTACCCTATAGTCATGAAACATACAAATAATAAAAGTATGAAGAAATTAAGCCTTTTCATAAGCATTATGTTTTAACTAATTGTGATGACTGCCAAGTGGATATCTTTAATAATTCATCATGTATCATAGGATCATCGATTTAAAGCTTGAAAGGAAACTTTAGAAACTATTTAGCCTAATTTCTCCACTTTAAAGAGAAGGAACAGAGGCCCAACGTTGTTTCTTAGACTAAAATTGTAGAATTTATGACGTTTTTTAGCCAATAGATTATTTGCAACTCAAACAATGCTGAAGAGGCAAGAAAAAAAATAGAACTCAAAGTCTTAAAAATTGGGGCCATTCACATAAAGGTTAATTAAGTTGTTGACTCTTAGAATAAAGATGAAAGCAGGGGGAAAAAAAGATAAATTATGAACAGATTTTTAAGAACGTCACAGAGGGCTGGTTGAATGCACTTTTAGAGACCAATTAAAGTTACCAAAGAACATTTTGGGAGAAGCAGAAATAATTTGAACTCTACAATTTGAGGCCCTTACATTCCCTCAAATGTGAAAGTATTTAATAATTAGAGAAACGTAATGAATTTGCCTTATTGTAGTCCAGATTCTAATTCAAATTAAGATCAGTAGTTACCTTGGACAAAGTACTGGTTAACTTTGTAAAATATACAGCATCAGACATGAACTAGGGGCTACTATTTGTCCAATAGTTACAGGAATTTGACATAACTACTTTGGAAGAACAAATAAATTGAAGATCTTCCGTGCAATTACTCTGTTGCTGAAGAATACTAAATGTTTTAACTGCTCATGAGAGAATAACATGACCTTTGAAGCACTTGTGTTCTATTAGAAATGTCACAAAAATCTTTCCATCAACTTCCTTCAGAATGCCAATGATATTCAATGTAACTTTTTTATACATCCATGGTAATTTTTTCCCAAGTCTACGATTTCCACAATGAGTATTCCCTTGGGATATTCAAAATATCATATTCACAACATTTCTTAGTAAGCTACCTTAGTGTTTTTGAACACTGGGCAGTACTATTCACCAAAATGTATACTGGTATTATGGAAGTCATGGGCTATAAGGGGTAGTCTAGTCACATTATCTATTTAAGGAAATAAATGATACAAATCAAAGGTTTGTACCAGGCTCTGATATAGTCACTCGGGCTGTGTCAGTAGCAATTCTCAAAAATTCCATGACATCCATAAAGCTCAAAGAAACAGCTAGCTCTGACTAAGCAATGGTGTCCACAAACAAGGGGGCTTACACCATTCTATTTTCACAAGGAATCAAAGGTAGCTGGTGTCCTTTACAAATGCACTAGCCTATGATCAATAAACCCTCATGCACTCATTAAGTCAGAAGTCAGTCAGATGTGAATGTACAAACAGGTTGGTCATTCCTTTGGTTACTGCCTAAGACACATTAGTCACTCTGCCTATTTCTGCCTCACACATAGTTCCTCAGACCTCTTGGGGAAAGGGCCACTTCTACCCAGGCTGACTCAAGATGCATGAGAGACTTTGCTATGGAAGCAACAGTAAATTTCATACATTTGCTGCTCCTCTCTCCTGAGTAAACAGTCATTCTGGTAAAGTCCCTAGTTGTACCATTTTATTCCTAATCAAAGTAGAAATTAGTGACTAAGAGCAATAGCTGCTTCTCATATCTGCCTCACTAGCCCTCTTATAATATGGTTTCGACTAGAATTCAATCATCCTTCTGGGTCTTCAATCTATCCATGACCATTTCCTATAAAAATAAGTTCATGGGAATTTGAACTAACCAGTTTGGAAGAACAAGGAAATCTTTTCATACTGACTACCTCATTTATCCCATTTTTCCTATAAAAAATAATAAGGAAAGTATAGGAGTAATTTTACAAATGGCAAATCTGAGGAGAGGGGGGCGGAGTGTGTGATGCTCACATACACACACACACACGCGCGCACACACACACACACACACACACACACACACACACACACCCCAAAAAAATAAAATGAAGGGAAGGAGGCAGCAGTTGCAAATGATGCATGTGCATGCAGGAGCTCACACACATATACACACAGATGCATACAAAGACAATAAAAATCTCCAGCCAAAAAACCAAGTTTGCTATTTCTGGCTTACATAGACTTAGTCCCCACTCTGACACATCCTGGCTGTGTGATCCTAAGCCAGTACTTTAATTTATCAGTGCCCTGCTCCCCACTCCAGGAAATTCTCTATAACTTTAAATTGAAGAGAAATGCCAACTTCTATTAATAGAAGGAGCTTTCTATACCAAAGAAGTCTCAGATCCAGACTCTATCCTTCTGCTATCTGAAATATTAATAATGATTTAATTATAGCCCTCTCAAGATGAATAACTTTTTTGGCACCTAAGGAAAATGACTTCGATATTGTCTTAGTTTGCAAATTAATATCTATCTGGAATATTTCTCCCTACTTCTCTTCTGGTTTTTTAATCCCAAATTACAGTGTTGTAAATTCAAATATTTCTCCACCTCTTGATGAATAAATAAATTGGAGTATGAGCTCTGGAGAACAGGGACTGTCTTTTGCCTTTCTTTTTATCCTTCATGCCTAGCACCATGCCTGGCATATGGTAGGTATTTAATAAATGCTTGTTGACTGACACAGAACTAAAGCAAAAACTAGGCAGAAGAGTGATCTTCTCCCATATCTGACTCAAAGCAGTATTTCTCATAGGTCTGTAGTAGGAGGAACTCACCATGCTTGGAAGATGGGAACCTGCTAATCCAAAGGGATGTGGTCAGTCTTGATTTCTCTCCAACTCTCTGGTACAGGGCAAAGAGTTTCTGCCAGGATCTCAGTCATCTATTTTTCCATTTCAGAATCATGAAAACCCAAAGCAGACAGCATTGCCTATGATAACCAATCCAAAGAGGCTCTCCATGTGGCTGACTTCATTTACCAGATGGTAAGCAGAGTGTTGTATACAGACTGTCTGAAGATCATGCTACCTCTACTAGCCTGACCAGTCGCAGAAAGCCACAGGCAGAGACATCTGGTGGGAAGCAGTGTCTTACAACATCTCCAGATGTCCTTTAGGCTAACAGCTCTATCTATGACAAGCAGGTAGGGGAAGGGAAAACAGCTAAAGATTTTGCCCAGATTGGCAGGAGAGGAAAGAGTGACTTGACATCTCATCTATGGGGTAGATCGGATATTAGAAAAGATATACAGGTGTTCAAACAAGGAACAGGAAAGGTGCTTTGAAACTGAGAAGGCACTCTGTAGCAAATGTGCTTGCCACATGCCACTTGTGGCTCTCATCCAGAAAGAAGCCAGCTCTCTCTCAGTACGTACTTGTTTCTTTTATCAAGTGACCTGCTCATACCACACACCTAAATAAATACCCTTCTTCTCAATGAGTCGTCCATTCCCCCCAAGTCCTCATCTTCTTTGGTTTATCCTTCCTGTCTTCTCCCTCCCCAACACTCAAAATTCTTGTATGAGGCCAATCTACTAAATGTTTTGAGATTTCAGTTTAGAAAAGCACTTTTAAAAACTGAATGTCTGAAACAACTGGTTCTAGAACATCAATCCACAAGCATTTATTAAACACTATGATTATGTTAAGAACTAAAGATATCAAGAAAAATCAATAAATGGTTCCTGCCCTCCAGGTACATAAATAGACATATACAAATTATAAAAAGGTGATGAAAAGTAGCCTTAGGACAAAAGAGACTAGAAACTGCGGAGTTGGGCCACCAGTAGTAAATTGGGAAGTCAAGGATTCTACAAAGATTTTTGGATATCATCTATCCAGATAGACCGTTAGCTCTTTGAGAACAGGTAGCAAAAGAAATTGTCTTTGGCCTTTCTTTATACCGCTACTACTCTGAACTTAGCAATTAATAAATGCTTATTCTCCAGTCCTCTAATCTGGGTGATCACCCTAGATCTAACACTTTTGGAGTGCCATGTTGCTGGTTGATGTAAAAGAAAGATAATCTGAAGCTCATAAATTTCACCACTATCACTGAGACCACATGGGCAGAATGCAGAACTCAGGCCAGCTGGCTTCCTGGCAACAATGGCTTCTTCCACCCAACCCCCCCCCACCCCCCAACACTTATAAGCCACTCTTCAGCCTGTATGTGGCCTTCTTTAAATTTCTCTTTGGGTTATTTTTTTCCTTTCAAGACTTTCCTTGATGTTTATTTCACAAGACTTCCCGTTATAAAAATGTTGCATCTCTCTGGGGATGCCCCTGTAGGTATGTATGCCTCTCCCTTACAGGAGGTCCCTGGCATTTCCTGTTTCTGAATGAGTTGGAACATGTTGCATGCATACTTAGAAACTTGTGTTCCCAAATGGAATCCAGGAGTCTGTCACATGAAAATTGTAATATTGTTGGGTGGCGGGGGGGAGGAGTGGGAATTGGAGTGGGACCCAAACTTTTAAAACTAGGTTTGTTGGAGATGCCAATGGTGTATCATTTTTTTTAAAAAAAAGTCAACCTCACCATTCATCTGAATTTGTGAAGTCTTTATACACTCATGGAGAAAAATACAAGATCCTCATTCCTGAACTTCTAAATTTCAACTAAATCTAAGAGTAAGACCAAATACTGCCTAAGCAGTAGCAAAATCATGCTGCTTTTTAGCAACTAGGTGGCAGAGTCCAGCACTTTCTAAACTGACAGGTAGAACAGGAACAGGTAGCCAGGAACACTGAAAAATGATCCTAATGGAAGAGACAAAAAAGATACTGGAGATGTCATTTATCAGTAAATTCACTCTCTTCTTGGTACCTTTATTTCCAGATGTGCCTATGTGGGAGTGTCCTTAAGTGACTGACTTAGCTCTTCTGTGACACCTGGTGGTCATGCTCTTGTAACGATGGACTCGAAAAGATTTCAAATTAATTCATTACCAAGCTCTCCACCCTCCCTTCTCTCGCCTTTCCCCTTCTCTTTCTCTCTCTTGCATCATGTCTGAATTTATCTAGAAACATTAGTGCCTTTTTGAAAGTCATGCGTCATCTAGGTGGCACAGTGGATAGAACACTTAATCTGGAGTCAAGAAGGCCCGAGTTTAAGTTCTGCCTCACTAAGTGTGACCCTGGGCAAGTCATTTAACCTCTATCTGTCTCAGTTTCATCTGGAAAATGGAGATGATAATAGCACCTTCATCTTACAGTTGTCGTGAGGATCAAATGAGGTATTTGTAAAGTGCTTTCCAAATTCTAGCTAATTATGTAACAGATTATTTATAAAATCATCACATATGAGAGAGAAGAGCATGGTATCCAATGGCTTTGCAAAATTCCACTTTAGTGTGCTTACAGGTGTCCTCAAAATATGTAGAAATGCTTGACACAGTAGAGGAAAATCCACTAAGAATGAAATTCCTCTTTCATCATCCCCCTTCCCTGATCCACAGTGATTCTCTACCTTCTTCCAAATGCAGTGGCTTCCACATGGTAGTCATTTCATACAACACAACTCACTATATCTATATAAAAATCATCTCTGTTTTCTTAGATTGTGGTCTACCCATACTCTTAGTTAGAGGTGAGCTAGAGTGAACTCAAACCAAGTCATGAGAGCTGGCCATTATGAGAATATTAGAAAATGGCAAACATTACAAATCTTGGCTTGATTTAACATTATGTTGATTCCTACACTCAAGAACATCATGGAAGAAAATGTTAACAATGCAGATTAAACTTAAAAATGTGTTTTGATGCTTCCCCCCCCACCTCCCTGAAAATTAGTTGTTAAGCATTTGCCAACTCATCACTGCTCTCAGATTATGAACCAGCTTCATAAAAGATTCTCTCCATGCAAAGAAACATTCTGTACCACCACTACCACACTATAATCATCTAGCATTAGATACCAACAGTAAGTTTTTTTAATCAAATAAATTCAAACTACTAAATCCTCACTCTATCTGCTCAACAGCCAAGAGATAGATAGTGTCTGTTTGAAAAAGGACTTGGGAAGAAGGTGGCTCAATATATACAGCTCAGGACTGAGAGTCAGGAAGACTTCAGACACCAGCTGTATGACCCTGGGCAAGTCACTTAACCTCTCTGGTGCTTCAGTTCTCTAAAAAGAAAATGGGTACAATAATAGCACCTAAACACCAGGTGCTATAATTAAATGAGATAATATTTGTAAAAACATTTTGCAAAGTGCTCTTAAAAAGTATATAAATGCTAGCTATTATTATTATTTAAAAGATTTCCCTCCTTGTGACCTTAGGGGGATTTTTCTCTTCATGGAACTTAAGGGTATGTTGCTAAACTCAGACCTCCTTGCTTTAAAGAGGCAGTGTGTATAATTTATTAGCTGAACAAGTCACTTTTCTAGGGGTTAGCTTTCTTATAGTGAAGCACTTGGCTTCTGAGGACTCTTCTATCTCTAGGCTCTAGAGAAAGCAACTATAATATTCCACATAGTTCAATAGGGTTTGTGGTTCAGAGGGGGGACAATTCTCTATCATTTATGAAATTAAATGCAAAATAACCACATAGTACAGTGCCAAAAGCTCTGGATTTAGAGGCAAAGATTTTGGGACTGAATTCTGAATTTGCTAGTTTGAGTTCAAGAAAGTCAATCTCCCTGGTCCTCAAGTTCCTCATCTGAGCACCAAAGACCTTTTCATCTCCAACTTAATGGTCTTAAAGCTTAGCAAAGTCAGACAATAGATAAACAAGAAAACTCTTAGTAGGAGTGAGAAACAATGCAGGATAGGGCAGGATATTCTGAATAACGTAAAGAAGGAAAAAAGTAGCACATAGCCTTTTGTTGCTGCTGTTAGTGTTAGCCATGTCTGACTCTTCATGACCTCATTAGAGGTTCTCTTTGCAAGATACTGGAGTGGTTTGCCATTTCCTTCTCCAGCTCACTTTATAGATGAGGAAACTGAGGCAAACAAGGTTAAGTAACTAGTCCAAGCTCACCCAGTTAGTAAGTGACTGAGGCCAGATTTGAACTCAGGAAGATGAGTCTTTTAGACTCCAGTCCCAGCCCTCCATCCCACTGTGCCACCTAACTGCTTACAACCTTCTTATAAAATCTTAAAGCTAGAAAGTGTCTGCTTCTGAATTGTAAGCCAACTTTTTTTGATTCAGAAAAATGCAATAATTAGAAGGCTTTAATTTGAAGCTTTTATAGAGGTGGATGTGTGTGGGTCTGTGGGGAGGAAGGGGAAAGTGAGGGGGGGAGAGATTGTTTCCCCCTAATTCATCTGCCACATTGGCCAAAGCAACTTTGTACCCATAGCCTGGCCATGTCTGCTTCTTACATCTGTCAACAAGAGTCTACAATTCAGCCTAGTTGACAATTGTTGATGGTACATAAGTTAGAACAGACTGTTCAAAAGAGTCATATTTCACACCTCAGAGTGTTCAACACTAACGACAATAACATCCTATCACTGTCAGTCTCCTACGACTATGTAACTTAGAAGACTGATAGGAATCAAAAAATCAGTGGCAACAAGGTTCCTGTCTCTTTTCTGGCTAAACTCCCAGGACGTGCTTATTTCTCTGACTTGTGAAAATGAGTAGAGAACTTCCTATAAAACATATGGGAGCAAGAGGATACTCTACAGAAGGTCAAAGCTTATTAAGAAACTAACCCAGTTTTTAAACTGTGATTGCATTTAGAAAAAGTTTGAGCCATAATTTGTATCTCCATGGAACTCACACTGCTTTAGTTTAAAAGGCATATCTAAAAGCAGGAACGATATCTTAACTGCCTCTGAAATTAGGCAGCATGTCATTCTAGCTCGTATCCTTGGAGTGTCCAAACTGGGCAACCAAAATGCTTGCATCAAATCCTTTGGAATAGTATTTTGTTGTATATTACATTTGTGTGAAGGAAATTAGAAAAGGGCAACTGATAATTGTCTGACTCTAAATTACATACATTACCGTAAAATTGCTCCATTATAGTCTTTTGTGGTCAACTGCTAAGACTCCTGCGGTAGCAATTTACTTTTTCTCAAAATGCATAGAGCTAAGCAACCAAACTAAATAGAATAAGGCACAAAGGTCCCAGAATGAAAGCAGAATGGCTTCCTAAGGAGAAAATGGACACATGGGATCCACTGTCAGTTGGGATTAGAGTTATAATGTTTAAACAATTATCTCAATATACAAAAATTTCAAATTGAATAAAAGAAACATTTCAAGCACCACACAATGCTAGTTGTATTTGCATCCATGTGTCCTGTCATTTCCCAAATATTTTTTAAATGAAAATATAAAGAGGTCAGGAGTTATTATTATCACTATGTATTAGGTGGTCATTCATTTTTCCAGCTTATTTGGGGAGTATTTCTTCATAAAGGTAGTGAAGAATCAAGTTCAAAATCTTCACAAGTAATGAGTTGATTAGGGCAACTAGGTGGTACAGGGGAAAGAATGCTGGGCTTGGGGTCAGGGAGATTCATCTTTCTGAGTTCTTATCTGGCCTCTGATACTTAATAGCTGTGTAATCCTGGGCAAGTCACTTAACTCTATTTGCCTCAGTTCCTTATCTACAAAATGAGCTGAAGAAGGAGATGGCAAACCACTCCAGTAAATTTTCCGAGAAAACCTCAAGCAGGGTCACAAAGAGTCAGACATGACTGAAACAACTGAACAAAAATATGAGTTCATTGCCGTTATCATCACGAAATAGCATGGAGTGAAGTCAAAAGATCCAAATTTTAATCCTGGCTCTTGTATCATCCTAGTGGCCTTGGGCAAGTTGTTAACCTCTCTGTCCCTCACTCTCTTGTTAAAGGAAGAAGTTGGCTTAGAGTGATTCCCAAAGGTCCTTCTCAGTTCTAAATCTCTGATCTTATGATTTGCATGTACAATGGGTAGAAAATTCTGAAGCTTTTTTGTTTTCAGGAAAAAGAGGCTTTGGTATTCATTTCATATTCCATCAGCACAAGTGAGAGATGAATGAGTAGCAGAACATCTCAGGTGATGTTTTGGAGTCATTCTAAACGCATTAGGATGTCCTGGCAGAAGCTGAAAGGAATCTCAATGTCCATTTAGAAGATCTCTCTCTAAAGGTTAATTCAGCAGTAGGAATATTGAGAACCCTTAAATTTGTCAGTACATGTAATACCTACCTAAGCATAAGAATCACCATTCAAAAGGGAGAGTCACATAAATTGCTACTCAAAAAAACTCAATTTCTGGTTTGCAGGAGAAGTATTAGATTATAAAATGAAAGGAAGGTTGAGAATAAAACAAATTGGGGGCAGAGCCAAGATGGCAGGGTGAGAGCAACAACTCACCTAAGCTCTTAAACAAACTCCTTCAGATACCTCTAAGGAGAGAATCTGACCAAACTTTGGAGGTGCAGAATCCAATAGGAGACAGACTGGCAGATTCACAGCCCAGGACAGACTGGAAGGTCGAAGGAAAGGATCTGTTCCCCAGTGCATAGCACAGCAGAGTGGAAGGGCCCCAGGGAGGCCTGAGGCAGCAGCAGACAGAACTGGCAGAGTGGAAGCCCAGGGTGAGAGACCAGCAGAGCCCAGCGAGTGGCAGCCCAGCAGCTTCTGAGACTTTCAGTCCTCAGATCAAATGTCTGTAAGTCACCTCCTTGAACTTCCAAGAGCCAGGATGGCGGAGTGATCAGTAAATGCTTTCTCCTCCCCCCTTGTTGACCTCAAAAGAATCATAAAATATTTCCCCAGAAAAATCCTGGATCAGTGGGAACAGCAAAGGGGGCAAACAGTCCCATAACAACTGAGACTAGGAAAATAGCTAAGGGGGATTCCTCCTACTGTGGCAGAGGTGAACTGGAAGGAGAGGGGCCCCAGGATGGTGGAAACTCGCACTAGGATTCAGGCATGCCTCAGCACTCCAGGGGAAATGGGAAGACAATAGGGCAGCTGGACCATCAACTCCTGAGCTTGCCTTTGCCTCAGCTCAGCTGAAATCTCCTGCGATCAGACCACCCATCCTCCAAGCTCAACAAGCTAACCCCAAGGCTGATTGGGGAAACAGAAAACAAAAAGATAAAAAGACACCTGCTCTTAGCTTTTTCACAGAAGTCAGTTCAACACCAAGTTCTGCAGCTTCTAACTGAAAGAAGCAGAAGCCACAACACACAATCACCATCATGAACAAGAAAAAGCAAAACAAGGGTGAAAAAAACCATAGAATCTTTCTATGAGGACAAAGACCAAAACACAAAAACCAAAGAGGTCAGTAGTGAGACTGTACTCCCATCTGAAACTTTAGAAGGGAATATGAACTGCTTGCATGCACAAAAAGCTCTCCTGGAATAGCTGAAGAAGGAAATAGAAGATTAACTGGCTAATGATTTTAAAGGTATGAAAAAAAGAATTCCATGAAGGGAACATCTCTTTAAAAAGGAAAATTGAACAAATGGAAAAGGAAGCACAAAACTTAACTGGGAAAATTGGACAAATGGAAAAGAAAGTTCAAAAACTAACTGGAGAAAAATAATTCCTTAAAAGGAAGAATTGGACAAATGGAAAAGAAAGTTCAAAAACTAACTGGAGAAAATAATTCCTTAAAAGGAAGAATTGGACAGATAGAAAAGGAGATGCAAAAGTTAACTGAAGAAAATAATTTGATAAAAATTAGAATTAGGCAAGTAGAGAGTAAAACAAATGTGGGGAAACAGTTATACCCCAAATGAATTTTCTAAAAATCATACCTGGAGAATAAACATTTATGAAACCTAATTTTAGAAATTTTTACTATTTTTACTAAGAATGGAAATCACCCAAATCATCTGATACAAGGTCTTACAGTGGAAAGAACTCAGTAAGAACTCTGGCTCAGTAAGCAGTCAGAGGACTCAGAAGTGCTGTCTCTGAAAAGTCTTATCAATCCAGTATTCTTTAGGCATGTATTATGTGCTAGCTTACTTGTGTGACCTTAGCCAAATCACTTGACTTTCCTTGCCCTCATTTTCTTTATCTTTGAAATGAAAGGAATGGACTATGTGACCTTTGTGGTCTCTTCCAGATTTAGTTGTATGACATTATATGACAAAATACTATTCTTCTCTGGTTTGCCTACATTGAAAATCCCAACAAGTATACATAGAAACTTAGTAAGTTGCTTTGACAGTGGTGGATGGAGTGGTGATAATGATAATACAATCCATTCATTTTTGGGGGGGAGATGAGAGTGAGATTTACAAATGAGAAAGCTGCCATTCTATACATCACTTTAAGGATGAAATGCAATCAGAATCTCCCTCTGCCATTTTTTTTTTTTTTTTTTTTTGCTATGGACCAGAACTTTCAATTACTTGGCATTTCATCCAAGGCAATTTATAATTAGAAATTACAAAGTAATTAGAAATTACATTTGTAATTAGGCAACTAGCCAAAGCACTTTTTTTGTATGAGGTAGTTTCACTTATGTGTAATTTATTGCCTAAACCACTTGTAGTGAGGCTCTCTTTTAAGAGAGAATAATCAATACTGTTTTTAAATCTTGCTAAATGAATTTTCTCCCAGCCATAAAAGAACTATTGATTTCAGGAAATAATATGATTTCAGCATACAACTAAACTCTCTGAAAACACAGATGTCAGACTAAGATAGATACTTACACTGTAAATTAAGCATGGTAGATCCAGCCTTTACTTTATATATTTGTTATGATTTAGGGGATGTGATTCAATTCATGGTATGTCTAAATATATGGAATATGTGGCAATAACTCTGAGTCATGTTACAGAAGGGTTATGATGGATAAAGAAATGTTATGTAAGTCAGACAATGGACATCTTTATGCATGGGATCAAGGATAATAGCAAATCTGAAGGAAACGAGATTAGCAATTGCCTGGAGTGTTGGGAACCAAATCTGAATTCTAGAGACTTGTAAGTGACCATGAAAAAACCTAGGATTTAAGAATCACTTAGGTTACAAAAGGAGGTCATGAAAGGAAGCCTTGAACCCTCTGTTCAAGCTGGAATCTCCGGAGTTCTCTCTGGGCAATAGTGGTTTGTTTCTACTATAAACTACAGAGGTATGAAGCTGAAGCCTAGGAGGAAACACTTACAGACCCAGGACATACCATCTGCCTACCATTAAAGGAAAGCTAAAAATCAGTTACAGAACAAAAATTGTTCTCATGATTTATGTTCCATTCCTGAATTTTCCAGGAAGGCTGCAAAAGATATTTGGGAAGCCAACATTTCCTCTGAATACAGAAAACTAGCATGCACTAAGCCTCCTGCTCTCTCTGGACCAAGTCATCCCGTCAGATGAGTTGCCAATGTGTACTCAGTGAACACCGGAGCAAACTAGCTTTTGGGGATGTGAAAGTATGTCAAGGCCAACTATTGTTGCTACTGTAAATATCCAGTGCCCAGTATGTCAGGCAGCAAACAGCCAGGATATTAGTCAAAAACACATCCAGCTCAAAGGTGACAAGATAATCCACTCCAGTGAGTGGGAAAAATACTAGAAACCACACAAATCTGACCTACTCAAGTGAGAGAGAAAAAGCAAGAAAAACTCTGAGAAGGTGCAGCCCTGTAGTCTTTGTGCAGGCAAAACTCTAACTCACTTCAAAGGGAATTTTGCCTTAGGAAGGAGTATTGGACAGAGTCTACAAGGGATATCACATTCACAATCCCATTGTTATCTCCATTTGGTAGACCAGCAAATGCAAATGTTTCAGATACAAGTTTAAGTAGATGAAATGAGCTTTGAGATTTCTGTGGAAAAGAAAACACAGAATTCCAGGGCTGTGAGTTGTTGGCAATGGAGCCCAAACCAAAAGTCACACTTTCCAAAAATAAGAGGCAGAGAAAAACTGAGAATACTTACACATCATTTGATTCCAAAATATCACCTCTAAGATTGTTCCAACAAAATTGTGCCTAAAGACTTTCTCCAATGAGAAACCAAAGCAATTGCTCAGCTGTTCCAGAGGTACTGTTTTAAAAAAATGGCACTACCTTTCCTCTAATTGAAATACGATCTGTTCTAACAATGTTTAGACAGGCACAATCCAGATTAATGTGGAAGAGTCAAAAGGTATCAAATATACTTACAGGAGGACCTGTGAAGAAAAAGAAAACAAAAAGAAAGAAAGAATCAGTTCATGCTGTTGCAGAGATGAGAATGTAAAATATCAAAAATGAAGATTACAGCACATCTCAAGAACCTAAACTTAATCATGCAAATGAGAATTAATTGAAATATACTAAGGAGAATTCAGATAAAAGAGGCAATCTGATTTAAAAGAAATGCTTTTTGCCATTCTTTGTAATAAAAGGGGTAGAGAAGCAATGTTTGACTTCTCAAAATTTGCAAAATTGGCCAAACCAGGAGTTTATGTATTAGATCACTTACAAATATGTCATTCTCCCAACAACTCACTATAACTGGTATTGATGGTAAAGATGTGAGTATGAGAAAGCCTTCAAATACATATACAGTTCTGTTCAACAGCTATATATGCTCATAAAATCACATGACATGCCAAAAATACTGAATACAAGAGTCTATTTTCAGAAAAATCATACATATAATATTTTCCTAGGCCAATTAGCCACGTAACCAAACATTCAATTTCATCTTGCCTACAAAATTACAAATTTTTTTTACCCTGAATATTTGACCTTGGCATTAGGACAAAATACTCAAATCTAGATCTTACTTTCTCTTGCCAAAAAGGACAAATTTAGTGGTTACTTGACTCCATGAAACATTCTTTTCATCACCTTATTCTCACTCCCCCTCCCTTTCCAGGACTTGGTTATAAAAGTTAGACTATGCAAAGGTCACACTGAATGAAGTAAAATTTGCACATATTTCCAATTATTTAGGTTCAGTGGGTTTCTGGAAAAATTTTCGAGGAAACTACCAAAGTCTTGCAAATCATATCTAATAATTTAGTCATAGTAAGTGATACAGCTGTAATTCCCAAATCAGTGACTTTTCATTAGCTTTTATGCCTCATTTTTTTTTTAAAGAGAAGGGCAAAGGGGATCTCAAATAGAACCAGCTGTATTTGGTCCTTGATGACGTCAATGCTTCCAACATCTTGATATTGAGCAATTTAATGTTTTTAAGCACTTTAGAACATACTGTGAAAGGATGGTTGTTTTCTTGTCCTTCTAGAATATCTTTCCCCCTCATCCTTCAAACAAAGGGGGACAGGCTGATAAGACTTTATTTGATCCCTTGTGAAGACAGCCCAAGTAAAACAGGATGCCAAAACAATACACTAGATAAAGTCTTTTCATGAAACTCATTCAATTCCTTTGCCTCATTTTGACTGAGGAAACTGAATGTGTATGAAAGTGGGATTCAGGAAACCTGAGCTCTACTTCCAATTTTGTCACTAAAATACCAAATGACATTGGGTCAATAATCCTTTGATCTCCCTTGGCCTACTTTCTTTCTTGGTAGAAATAAGGAGGTTCTCCTAGATTCTTGTCTTTCAAGTCTTTAAGGTTGACCTGATGTTAAATATAACCTGGTGAATATATAATCAAATTAATAAGACTTCATGGAGAGAAATAGACTTAGATATAGTACTACAAACACACAAAGACTACAAATTTAAAGCAAAAATGATACATGTAAGTTGGAGAATCTTTGACTGGGGAACTTTAAAGGTCTAAGTTCTAAAATGATCTCATTTTGTGAATATTCAGCAATATTCAAAATCCCCAAGTTTGAGAGCTTCTTGAAACATTTAAATAGTGTATTCACATCCAAGCCACATAAAAGGTTAGGGTATAATGGACTAAGTATTTGAACCTCAATGGACATGTGTTTGCAGTGCACAGTAATGATGCCATATTTTTCTTATAGCAGTTCAGATTGTAACCAGCCTAGACCTCCCTTTTCAAAATCAAATTTGACCAAGGCGATTATATTTTCAAACTCACTATATATTATAAGAAAAAAATAAAAGGAAAGATTTAGATTGGGGAAAGCAGCATTGTTCCCTTCAGAGAAGTATGCTTCCTGTTCTGAGACAGCTATTGACTCAGAAATGTTACATACATTTACTAACTATACCCTAAGGACGTGACCCTGAACTATGTGCTGGGACATTGTCATGTCACAGCCTTACTGCAGAAGAGTAGAATACATTGAACTTTATCTGGACAATGTGAACTTATCCGGAGGGAAACAATAATAAAGAAATACAAATCAGGTGCCAATAATCTAGTCAAACCATGATTGTAGTAATCCTATAGACCTCGCCTTTACAAAGCTATTAGGGAATGTGGTATGTGATTGTGATATAATACTACCGTGTTGTAAGAAATGACAAGCAGGTTGGTTTTAGAAAAATATGGGACAGATTTGCATGAACTAATGAAACAAGCAGAACCAAAAGAATGTAGTATACAGTCACAGCAATATTGTTCCAAGAGTGACTATGAATGACTAATCTATTCTGAGTTTTATGAACATTCAAATCAGCTATGAAGGACTTATGAAAGAAAATGCTATCTTCTTCCAGAAAAGTAACTGATATATGGAAGTATGTATTTATGGTTCTACATATATTTATATATATATGTATGCATGTATGTACACACACATATGCACACCCACAAAATGTTAGCTTTCTCTAATGTGAGGTTGGGAGTGAGGGAAGGGGGACAACTCAGAATTCAAAGTGTGAACAAAAAATTAGTAAATATTTTTTAAAAAGTCATATGCAAGCATGCATGTAAATATAAAATATATTCCCCTTCTTTTACCAGATTATCTGTGTGCACCCCTACTCATAAACACATATATGTATAGGTACATGGACACGTATATATTCAAGGTGTTACCTGGAGTAGTAGATAGACAAGCAGCCTGTCAGAAAGACCTGGTTCAAGTACTGGCTCTCAGAATATCATTTAATTCTTATGTGCCATTTGAATGGTTATAAGAAAAAGATGGTGCCATCAGTGCACACTACAAACACATGTCCATTAAGGTTCAAATGTTTAAAACATTATACCATTGCCTTTTGTGTGACTTGGCTGTGAATACACTAAATGTTTCAAGAATGTGATGTAGTATTCTGTCACAAAAGGGGAACATTTTGCTTCCCCAGGAAACTCTCTAAGACTATCAGTAGTAAAATAGTTGCCAACCTGCATTGGCAAAAGGAGTTTTCTTATGGGAGCTCCCTATGCCAATGAAATTAGGTTTAATTAAACACATTGACATATGTATCTCTGTGGGTGTGAACCCATTCAAACACAGTCAAGAGGAAAATGATTTAAAGCTAAATAACCTTGGATGTACATAAGCTAAGACAACACTGACCAAATCAACACAGCAAGAGAATGTAATAGGAATAGATGGATGCTTGGTGACCACACACAGAAATCAAATTCTTCCCTGGCAAAGTCCAAAGTTCAAACTTACCAGATTCTCCTCTTCTGCCCCTCTTACCACGTTTCCCAGGAGGTCCTGAAACAAAAACAACAGATTTCTCAATTATTTGTTATTTTAAGTTTTTCTTTTTTATATTTCAAAAGTGTCTCAGTGCTAGATTTGTGTCTAGGTGGCCTTTCAGACAACATCTCAGTTTACAATGAAAGTCTGAACAAAGTCAATGCTCTTTGGTGACTTAAAATATTTGATTCTCTGCTCTCCTCTTTTTTGTGGTACTATAAAAACTCGCTCCTTCTGAAGTATTGCCTTCCATAAAATGATGCTAATTACCAATCATGACTGCTAGAATTTTAGAGAAGCTCATTAAAGACCACTATCAAATGGGTACTTGGACCACTACTATAAAATACTACTTAGTAGGAACTATGTTGCACTTTTCAACAATAAAAGAAATATTTTTTATGGGAAGACATGGACAGAATCCCACATGATGAGATAGGTTGCAACATGCATTATTGGAGGGGAATACCCATATTGATGAAATCACAGATCTACCAAAGTATTTTAGAATTCATATTTGTCATGAATTTAGACTTACTCCCAATTTATTTGAACTAGTTTTATACATTTGAATCATAAATATTAATGCAAATTTTTAAAACTGGGTGTCACAAAGAGATGACTATAAGTGGGATATATCCAACATGGAGAAGAAGAAATCTAAGGTCACAGATAACCTAAATCTTATTCATGATATTTAGGTTTGAAGGGTCACATCTTCTAAATGACGTAAAATGACTGCTTATCTCCCATTATCAAAAATCTCATGAAAAAAGTTCCTATGTTTTTTATTTTATAATATTATACATGCTTATAATTCTTTTTCCCATCACCAAGCAAAAAACAGCCTTGTTAGCTAGAAACATCCAACGGTATAAGAGACAATCTTAACAAAATAGTGGATTTGACGTCATTTGAAGTATTTGAGCAGAGACAGGATGATGATACATTGCCGTTAGACAGAGATGCTATAGAGGAGACTCCTTCTGTAAGTGAGAAGCAGGATCTAATGACTTCTTTGATTCTTCTCACTTCTAATTTTCTCTATATTTTAATTCTATGAGTCTATTTTCAGTATGTATTTCAGGCTTCATCTCTCAATTTTTATCTTATGATGGCGACACTTGTTGATCCTTCATTTTTGAAGACAACCAATGACAACATGATGTTGGGGTAAAATGGTGGTTGATGGGTGATGACTTGGGTTTAAATGAGGCAGAGTTGTACAAAATTATCAGCCTCATTCTCGCCTGCTGAGTCATTGAAGTCCAGTGGCAGGAAAAAAGTCAAGATGACTGGAAATGGCCTGAGGTACAGTGGAGGACCTTGGAGTCTTCGGTGTCTCTAAGCACTCTGCAGAGCCCGCTCCAGCTGCCTTCATGAGTACTGGAACAAATTGTTTTCATATGCCATTCTGCCAGGGAAAGTCAAAAGATGCTTTGGGTAGACATCCCCTAACGTCACAAGCAGGTTTGAATCTTGTCTTCACATGCTTGAAGTAACTCACCAAAAGGTTTGAAGTCTATCAGTTACCTTCAAACTGACTAATCCCACCTGTCCTGATGGTTTTACCAGGGTGTGGCTTCTGCACATGCACATTCTTGGGACATTCTTGAGAGTTGGGTGACAGCTGGACACCAAAGGTGAATGAGCAGCCCAGAAAAGGGTTCAGAAATCCCTCACTTCAAAGGTACTAACTCTCCCTGAGCCCCACACTTGCAACTAACTTGTAAAGAGAAAGGAACTATCTTAACTTTCTTTGTATTCCCGCTCAGCACTGTACTTTGTGTACTATATGAGCCCAATAAACATTTGTTGAATGAACAGAGACTACTGTAAAACTTTAGGGGTATCTAGGCTTAGACCACTGTACCAAGAACTATGCTAGATGATAAAGATACTTTAATGGAATTGTTATCTTGTAATATATGAATACTCCATCCAATATGCAAATCAGGTTTCACCCTCTTCACATCTTATCTTATATGACTCTCATCCTTATCCCCCAAAGAATCTTCTACAGTGTCTATACAAGGTATACACTCTGATGGACCAGTTTTATGAGATCTCTTCCATGTTGCCATCTGGACAAAAGGCATTCTTCATCTTCTTGGTTATTTAATTGTGTAGGCAATTAGTTCAAACACAAAATTTGGAGCTATTATAAAGCTCATTTCAAAGACTGAAATAGTGAAGGCTTGTCATAATCATTACAATGTCATTCATAGACACGTTTATAGGACTCCATCACCTATAGGGAATCCTTCCAATTAAACAATATAGTTGACATCTTCCATTACGGTAGTGAATACATTTAATGAACATTTGCCTCATTAGTATTTCACCAGTTATCCTTTTCTGACAATTCTGATTTTTGTTTTCTAACATTTAGCTTTTTCCCCTTTTTTTAGGTATCTTGAGACTCAAGCCCTCAACTCTCAACATTTGCCATCTCTGTTTATTCCTGGTCTGGTCCAGCTGCTCTTCCCATCTTTGTTTTATTTAGAGTTATTTCTACTTCCCCATGCAACACACTGGGGGCTGTGATATGAGCCCAAATGTTGGGGCTTGCCTATCATCGAGGAAGAAAAGAGCTAGTAATAGTAATCTTTAGAGATCATTTTCTATTTTAATCTCCTCATTGTCCTTCTTCCTTTTCCATCCTTAAATGCCTAGGGGATGATCTGGTTTAGTTGAGTCTCTTGCCACACTTTCTATAAATTTTTCTATAAGCTCTATGGCTTCCCACTGTAAAACTAATCAGTACTGGTCATATTTATCCAACCTCCATTGTAAGATTTTCTAAATTACTTTGTATTCTAAACAATTACTGACCTTGACTGCCATATCTCTCTACTTGTTAGGGGCATCAAGAGTCTTCTATCATTAACAATTTCTAAGCCTCATTGTAGGAACTGATTAAGTTTCCATAGGAAATGGTGATGTCTGTCCTTTTTATCCTCTTCTTATTTTGAAATATGTGGTGCAGGGAACAGAGCACTAAACCTCAAGTCAGGAGGACCTGAGTTCAAATATAGCCTCAGACATGGAATAACTGGGTGACCCTAGGCAAGTCACATGACTTCTGTCTGCTGTAGTGTCTTCACTGATAAAATGGGGATAATAATAGCACCCACTTTCCAGAATCATTGTAAGGATCAAATGAGATAATACATGTAAAGTTCTTCACAGACATTGAAGGGCTATAGAAATGCTAGCTATATTTTTCCAGCACCAACTCAAATGTGTCAGGTTGGAGTTGTTTTAACTGTATACAGACATCTCTTTTTTATTTTCTATTCTATTTTGTTACTGACTTTGATCTTTGCTCTAACAATCTGATGTTTTGATTGTGCATCAACCACAACGTGGAAATGATTGCTACATTGGTAACCAGTCATTTCTTGTCTATCGAAACAATTGATTCCATTCTTAGTGATGTTATTTGAAATATATTATATCTCTGCCTCTTAACTTCCTTCTTGAAAAAAAATTCCTGCCTATATAGGCAGGTAATCTACCAGCTTCCCTCCTTTTTTACTTCCAAACCATGTTTTCCAACATACTTTTCATGAATTTCTCCTATGCCCACCTTTTTCACTAAATATTAAAGTATATATGGATTTAATTTTTAGGGTCGTATTGATTTATTTAGAGAATTTCTCTCCTTCCTCTTCTTCTACATTAGGAGTTGAATGGAAGCTGATCTATTTTCTTCATTGTGATCTTTTTGCAAATATTCATCGTAAACACTGAAATCCTAGATGATCATGTGTCTCATGAAATTATACTGTTTGGATACACAATAAACCATCTTCATCAACACCTTCACTTGCCTCACTCAAGAGAACCTTTGACCCATCATTCCATTTAGCTGAAATTTCCTGTTTTCTTCTTATTTCCTTTATAATGTTAATATCAAGATTAATTTCATTCTATTTCACCTGTGGTATCATAGCCCTAACAAACTTATATTCCATACCTTCTCTAAATGCCTTAGTTCTCCTACTCCATTGGTTGGACCCCTGCCTTTGCCTTCAGGTGTCTCTCACTGACATGGTACTCTCCCAGAATTCTCTTTTATTGCTAAGTCTCTTTAGCTTCTGCCCTGAAAAAAGACTTTATTGCGTCATCAACATATCATTCTGTCATGTCACAGCCCTTGACTGTGCCATAGAGCATAGAGGCCCAGAACCCCATCAAAGGCATTGTAATAGAGGTTATGGATATGACAAATAAAAATAAGGTTTGTCTCTTGTCCCCACTGAAATTACTGTCTACTAGAGGAGTTCTGATGTGTACCATAAAATAAGGTAGAATATAAAATATAAAATTACATTAATAAAGGTAGTGATAAGATTCTATGGGAATTCAGCATCTTATCTGACTAATATTTATGTAATATTATTTTTATCATTTTCATTGGGAAGGTGGGGGAAATGAAACATTTTTGAGCAAATGACCTATTAAAAAAAAAAAAGCACTGAGCTTGTCTGTATAAAACTTGAGACATTCTTGGCTTTCTGGCCATCATTCTCAATCACACTAGATCAGTCTCCATTTCCTTAGGCATTATAATTCCCTCTGAGTTACAGTCCAGACAAAGAGAAAAACATAATTACCACCACAATGAGAATTTAAACCTTATAATATTTGCTCTCCCCAAAAATAGTCCAAGGAAAATAAGGAACTGCCTAGTTTTAAAGAATGAGCTGCTAAGCCTGACAACTTTCAAACTCCAAGAAGTTCAAGACACAGGTAGCACGTGGCCTTAATACCCTGGAGACTCAATTGGATATAGATCTAAGGGCTTCCACATGGAAACATTATCATCAGAAAGAAAAATATTGGTGGACTGGTCAGATTCTCCCAAGTCCCTCAAAAGACCTGGTCTGGCCATCTGTGTTTTATAAGAAGTTTTTTAAAAGGTAACAAAAGTATGACTTAAAATATTCTGTAGGTCTTTTCAGCCACACTTTTTGCAAATTAGCATTTGAAATGACCTGATTCTAATTCATCTGAGATAGCTAGGTGGAATAATATATAGAGTGCTGGGTATGGAGTCAGGAAGATCTGAAAGGAAATCCATCTTCAGATACTTATTAGGTGTATGACCCTGAGCAAGTCATTTAACCTCTGTCTGCCTTGGTTTCCTCATCTGTAAAATGGAAGTAATAATAGTACCAACTGCCTAAGATTATTGTGAGCATGCTGTCTCCCTCAAAAGGATATAAGATATTTGAGGACAGGAATGGTTTCATTTTTGTCTTTGTATCCGAGAACCTAGCACTTAACAAATGCTTATTGATTACTGACTGAAGCATGTGACATCTCTGTACAGAAAAGGAAAGATAATGCCATTACTTGTTTGGACATCTAAGTTTGCCTTCCACTTACCTAGGGAAACATACCTTTTTGGCTAACCTAGGGATTCATTGTTTTCAGAATTATTTGGTGTCTTCAGAAAGTAGAGGGCTGACTTTTAACTGAATTTCCATGGTTTTCTATATTATCTTTGTAGTGCATATAATATCCTTTTGTTATGTGCTTAGAAGAGGTGAGCATGTGTAGCAATGAAATTGCTTACAGATAACTGTTCCCTTATAAGCATATACTTCAACTGAAATGTTCAAAGAGTGTCCTGATGGACAATATGATTCTTGATTTTTAAAAAAAAGGCACTGCCCCCTGTAAGAAGGTTGTTGTGCACTGCTATCATTATGAACTTCACCAAATGTTTTAATACTCCTGTTAAGAACAGATAAGCTTTGGGGGACTTACTCCTCTATTAGGAAAACCAATTCCATGGGTAGAAAAAAAAAGATGCAATGATGCAAACCAAGGCATCAAATACTGCTGATTATGGTAGGAAGATCCTGCATGTTAGTGTGTTGCCAAAAAACATGAAAAATGCCATAGAACACACAATCTTTCCTGCATCTCACTTCCTTACCAACCAATGGTAGTCCCTAGTTAATTGTTCCCAGGAGAAGTAGATTGGGGAGCAAAAAGGACTGTGGGCCAATCACACTAGAAAATTGAAAAAAACATTTAAATCTTGTTTAGTTGACCTTAGGTGTAGTTTGATTTCAGGGATATTAATTAACCTCCTTCCTGACCCCCCCCCCTTTCTCAGGAGAGAAAGCAGAAGTATAGTAAATGAAAAAAATATTGAATTTGGAAACAGAAGACCTAAGTTGGAATCCTGAGTCAGCTACCTGGGTGGCCCTGAGCAAGTCATTTAACCTCTCTTGGTCTCTGTTTCTGTAGAAATGAGAGGATTTGATCTGATGACCTCTGAGCACCCTTCTAGTGATAAAGTTACAAACCCATGAAATTCTTTTAATAGCGCATCATCTTTCATTGCATAGTTAGGAATAAAAAGCTGAAAATACAAATGCTTAATCCGACAAACATTTAGTAAGTACATATTACTTGTAAGGTGCTGTCCTTGGTGCTAAGGAAACAAAGAAAACAATTTCTGCCCTCAAGAAGCTTACAGCACACTGCTTAGAGAATATATTGCATATAACAATAAGTAAAGACCAATATATACGAAGCAATACAAAGTAATTTTAAGCCATATTTCTATCCACTATGTCACACTGTCTCTCTACTCTGCTTTATATTAGAGTTATCCACACTTGCATCTTATTTCTCTTCCTATACTGTAAAACTGAGGTGTCAAGCATATGATCCATAGGATGGGCCAACACTACCTTCAAGTTCTGCCCAATCTAGGTTAAAGTGTGTGTGTGGGGGGGAAATATTTAACAAAATAGATAATATGATAAAGCACAGATAGTGTTAATATGTGTATTTCTAATACAATATGCACCCATGGGGATCCTTAATATGGTTTAGTGTCCCCCATTTCTATTTGTGCTTGAAATTACTCCTGTTAAGTACTTAGGACAGGGACTATTTTTTTATCCCCACCCAATTACTTTTGAATAAATGTTTATCTTGACTGTCTTGTCAAATGAAAGAATGAATCTGGTTCAAAGGTCTTATTTTACACAAGAGGAAACAAAAGCCAAGAAAGGTATCCATTTGCTGAAGATTCTCAACTAGTTAGTGGCACTATTCCCACTAGGAGTATAATTAGCATACAGCAAAGTCCCTTAACTTTCAATCCAGAGCTGTTTCCTAAATGACATTGTTTTCAAAAGTTGACCTATCACAACCAGCATGAGTGATAATAGATATTTTCCTGTTTAGACAAGGAGAAGGCTGAGGACATCAAAGTGAAACTTAATCCACTTCACAACTTGGCCATCCTGTTAACCCTCAAACATGGTCAAATAGAAGCTGTGCACAGATATTTCTGTCATGTGCAAGAAAACATGTACACTTTAACAGAATCATTGTAGTATGAGCCAAATGTTGGAGACCAATACTGCACTGCATGATATGTGTAGGTTTGATTTGTAAAAAACAAACAAAAAAAAACAGCAACAAAAGCACCACATCTTTAATATGAAAGAAATTTGTTCTCAAAGGATTAATTAATTGAAATATGGCTGCCATACTTAAAGGTTATTTGTTTTAAATGTCTTTTTTCTTTTTTTAAAATATTTTTTAAAATTTAATCACTACAAAAAGTTAATTTTTAAGAGATTAATGAAACCAAATTATAGATGATGAAGCAAATGAGCTTGGTAACAGCTGCATTCTGGAACTGTCACCTTTCAGTACAATCTTGTTCATAATATTTACCTAAAAGGTGAGTAATACATACGGAAAAATTGAAAAGTCACATCTGTCTTGTATTTTTTTCTCAGCTTCCAAAAGCAGTCTAAATAAAACCTGAAGTTTTGCATTTCCAAATATTTGATGCATTTTTCTGCTGACTGTTCTTCTAGTGCCTCAAGTGCACCAAAACTCATGTAAAACTATACTCCTGGGGGCAGAGCCAAGATGGTGGAGTAGAAAGATGCATACACTCTAGCACTTCCTCCACAGCCCACAAAATACCTGCAAAAAATGACTCTCAACAAAGTTTAGAGCAACAGAAGCTGTAGAACAACAGAGCAAAAATGTTTCCAGCCAAAGGTAACCTGGAAGGCCAACAGGAAAGGTCTATCTCACAGGACACTGAGCAGAGCAGAGCCCAGCCCTAGCTACATGGCATGGGGAGGAACAGGACCAGAACAGGCCTCCATGGCAGAATCCCCAGCAGCGAGGGTCCCAGATACCTCAACTCACAAGCAACAAAGGAAGCTCCAAAAGTCAGTGTTGGGGGGCTTTCCCAGCTGGGCAAGAGAGGAAAAGATTCCTCCAACAATAGCCCCAGGCAATGTCAGGGGCAATGGCAGCAGACGGAGGCAGCTGTGGTGGCCAGGAAGCAACCTGGGTCCACTGTCCTGGCAGCTCAGCTTAAAGCCTCTGGTAATAGGGAGCTGATCTAAACCCCAGCCCTGACTGATGGCCCTGCCCCCACCCAAAGCCTAGGAGAACTGAGCAACTGAGTCTAATCTCTTGACAAAGGATTCAGAAGTCAAGTGGCTGGGAAAAGGCCCAAGAAAAGGGAAAAAAATAAGGCCATAGAAGGTTACTTTCTTGGTGAACAGGTGTGTCCTCTCATCCTTTCAGATGAGGAAGAACAAGACTTACTGTCACAGGAAGTTAAGATGCCTGCCTCCAGGGCCTCCAAAGTGAACTTAAATTGGGTTCAGGCAATGGAAGAGCTTGAAAAGCAAATTAGCAGCTTGCTAAAACAGAACTAAAAAAATGCTGAGGAAAATAACATCTTTAAAAAGAGGCTAACTCAATTGGAAAAAGAGATCCAAAAAGCCAATAAGGAGAAGGAGGCATGAAAAAGCAGAATTAGCCAAATGGAGGAGAAGGTTCAAAAGCTCACTGAACAAAATAGTTCTTTGAAAGAGAGAATTGAGTTCAGGTAAATGAAATAAATGAGGTAAACCAAGCAATTAAAAAACAAAATCACAAGTTTGAAAAAATAGAAGATAATGTGAAATATCTCATTGGGAAAACAACTGACCTGAAAATAGATCCAAGAGAGACAATTTAAAAATTATGGGACTACCTGAAAGCCATGATCAAAAAAAGAGCCTAGACATTATCTTCCATGAAATTATCAAGGAAAACTGTCCTGATATTCTAGAACCAAAGGGCAAAATAAACATCGAAAGAATCCACCAATCACTTCCTGAAAGAGATCCAAAAAGAGAAACTCCTAGGAATATTGTGGCCAAATTTCAGAGTTTCCAGGTCAAGGAGAAAATACTGCAAGCAACTAGAAAGAAACAATTTGAGTATTGTGGAAATACAATCAGGATAACACAGGATCTGACAGCTTCAACAATAAGGGATCAAAGGACTTGGAATAGGATATTCCAGAACTGGGATTAAAATCAAGAATCACCTACCCAGAAAAACTGAATATAATACTTCAAGGGAAAAAATGGTCATTCAATGATATAGAGGACTTTCAAGCATTCATGATGAAAAGATCAGAACTGAAGAGAAAATTTGACTTTCAAACACAAGAATCAGGAGAAGCATGAAAAGGTAAACGGTAAAGAGAAATCATAAAAGACTTTCTAAAGCTGAACTGTTTACATTCCTACATGGAAAGAAAATATTTATAATTCTTGAGACTTTTCACAGTATTTGGGTAGGTGGAGGGATTGTACACACACACACACACACACACACACACACACACACACACACACAGACAAAGACTACAGGCTGTGTTGAATCAGAAGAGATGATATCCACAACAATAAAATAAAATAAAAATACTGGGAGGAGAAAGGGAGAAGTGGAATGGGGCAGGCTGTAACTCATAAAAGAGATAAAGAAAAATCTTGTTCAATGGAAGAGAAAAGGGAGAGGGTAGAGGGGAAAAGTGAAGTTACTCTCTCCATATATGACTTAAGGAAGGAATAACATGCTCACTAAATTTGATATGAAAATCTATTTTACACTATAGGAAAGTAGGGGAGAAAGAAACAAGTGGGGTGAGGGAAATGATAGAAAGGAGGGCAAGTGGGAGAAGGGAGTAACTAGAAATAAACATTTTTGGGAAGGGACATGGTCAAATGAGAGAGTAAAAAAACATAAGGGAGGATAGGGTAGGATAGAGGGCAATATAGTTAGTATTACACAACATGATTATTATGGAAGTCTTTTGCAAAATGACACACTGGGGATGAGTAAGGAGGGAGGGAGGGAGAGAAGTTGGAATTCAAAGTATTAGAAATGAATGTTGAGAATTATTATTGCATATAGCCAGGAAATAAGAAACACAGGTAGTGGGGTATAGAAATTTATCTTGCCCTACAAGAAAAGAGAGAAGATGGGGATAAGGGAAGTGTGCGGTGTGATAGAAGAGAGGGTACATTGAGGGAAGGAGTAATCAGAATACAAGATATTAGGGAGTGGGGGGAGGGGAGAGATAGGGAGAAAGATTGGACATGTTACAAAGTGATGTAAAAGCAATTAGTATTAAAACAATTGACTGAACTAATTACTGAGACTAAATCAGAGACATCTTTAGATTGGAGAAAAGAATTTTAGTCAAAGTTTCCTAGAGGCAGGGAGCTTCAGGTAAAATTTAAGATTTTAATGGTAAATTTGATTTTATGATTGCTATTTAAGCAGGAACTAGAACATGTACAGAAAGGCATGCAAGCCACTTAAGACTTGCCTCAAAAGATGTTCCTTAGCCAATGTGAAATTATAGTCATATCTGAAACATGGTTATTGGAACTTGCTATTTTAAGATGCGATGGGACTATTAAGTGACTGTTCTTCTGAGTTTAACTCCAGGTATGGATAGCAACAAAGGCAGTCTGAGCCTCCAATCCATGCCAGTAAGCCTGTGAGATGCAGGTATGAACTGAAAAAGGTGATCTCATGGGAAGGGTGAGAGAGTGGCTGTTCAGCCTGGGCTGAGGTAGGATTCTCTTGACTCAATTTCCCCACTGACACCTGGCAGACTTTAAGCCTGACTGAATGCAAGTTGACTCCTGCCTGGAACTGACATGAAGTTGGGGAGATATTGTTTCCTTGCAATGTCCCTACTCTTAGTGGCAATTTCCCATAGCCAAAAGGTTTGTAAGCTTAATACCAGATCTATTAAATTGTAGATTGTTGGTAGGGGAACATCTGAGGTTAAGTCTAAAATTAAGCTTAGGACTTTAGACCAACAACAATGCTAGGGTCCTTTAATTCTTAGTAACAGTGGGGAGATAATTAGGTCAAGGACTTATGAAGTTAGCACACATAGTTATTATTTGTGTCTCAGTTGGCTAATGTTAAAAAAAATTCATTTATAGTCTATATTATAAATGCTTTGAAAGAAGTATCACCTGACCAAAAGTTGAAATTGTTTTATGTGATATGAACTGTGTTAAAAATGAAAAAAAAAATTTAAAAAACTGTCCTCCTTGTGCTCTTCTATACCTCGGGGGCTCTAGTATGGCGCCATCTTCCCAGTCATCCAGGTTCACAGTTCAAAAGTTATCTGCGAGCCTTCCTTCTCCCTCGCCCTCCCTCACCTAGATAAGTGGTCAAATTCCAAGTATTCTATCTCAGCTGCATCTTTCACATATGTCTCCTCCAATATATCTGCATGGACACCACCTTAGTCAGAGACTCACTAAATCTTTTTTATTATAATATTCCCCTAGATGGTCTTCTGGTCTCCAATCTCTCTCTCCAATCACTTTTTCACAACAATCTTCCCAATGAACAAGTCTCATCACAATACTCCTCTGCTCAAAAAACCTTCAGTGGCTCCCCATGGCTTCCTGGATTAAATACAAGCTCCTGTACCTGGCTTCTAGACAAACCCTCAGTCTGGTTACAATTAACTTGTTAAGTTAGGTTACTGTCTGCCTCATATATTACGTGATCCAAGCAAATCAGACTCTTTCCAGTTCTTCAGCCTTGTCATGCCTTCTAATGCCTCTGTGACATTTTTCACACTGCCCTTTATTCCTGAAACTGTCTAACTTACACCTCTTCTAGTTGAAAGGCTTTTCTTCCTTCAAAGCTTGTTTTTTGGTACCATATCCTCCATAAGGTCTTCCCTGATGTATCCAGAGGTCCACGTTCTCTTAGTCCCTTTGTCCAATTTTCCCCAAAATACTGATCTTAAAATTATTTAGTTATTTGTCATTTTGTCTTATGTGCACTACATTGTATGATGTTTGAAAGTAAAGACTGTGTCTTGTTTAATTTCTTCCCCCAAGCCAAGAACATGGTAGATACTTAATAAATGTTTTTATTTAATTATTTTGAAAATAACAACAAAAACACCAAATCAAAATACAATATTTACGAAAACTCTTAGAAGCCAACACTATCTGTACGTTGTTCCTCTTATAAATCTACCTATTTTCTATCGCATATAAAGGAAATTTCTGGCAGCCCTATAACTAGCATAGAATATCAGCATATACCCATAAAACAGATTCTATCTTGACAGAAACAGGTTTTGATAGATATTGAAGGGAGGAGAAAAAATGTATAATCCATTGAAGTTAATGAAGGGGTAAAGAGATTAAAAATGAACAGCATTCAATTATCTTCTCAGTGACAACTTCCAAGATTTATAACTAGTACATGTCCATTAACAGCATCCACACTTCTACTTAATTAGAATTCTTACTGCTAAGGATGGGAAGTGGTCCTGTCTCCAGGTGGCACATTTCTGGGAGACTAAAGATTTATTTTTGTTTCCCTATGATTTTCTGTTAGTATTCTTAAATAATACCCTCCACAACCTCAAAAGATGCAGACAGTGTATTTTTATGCAATTCTAGCCTGAAATTATTATTATTTTCATAAAATGGCCACAATTCCCCCCAGATGTGCCAAGATCACAAACTTTTCAATTATTATGAACATGTAATCAACAAGAGGAAAGTCCAGGGGAGGTTAGATCATTGGTACACATTTACCTTTTGAGAAAGTTTCCGTGAAACTGTGAGAGCTTCTTCTGTTTAGAAATATTTTATCTAGCATGTCATTTCACATTCTGGTAATAATATCTGACATAGTACTTTGTGGATAGTGTTGCTTAATAAACATTATCAATAAAAGCTATACTCATAGCATTCAGGTCAGCTAGACTCAAAGATGTGATGGGCCTTAAAATTTCTCTGAAATCAATGAATTCTACACCTCAGGAAGACTTGAAAGTATCCAGAAGAGCTGAGAACCTATTCATATATTACGCAGTGGGCCAAAATACACTTCTTCCACCACCTTACTCTTTACTCTCCCAGTTTTCTCTTTAGTCAGTCCAAATGTCTATTCTCCTTTAAGAGTATAAGTGTGAGAATTAAGCAAAACATTTCAAATGCCCTCAGAAATCAACTGAAGCTTTGGAAATGAGGTTTTCTTATGACCAGAAAAGGAATATCTTTATGTCTTAGACAATTTGAGCATCCCAGGAGAATATGTGGGGAACGGAGTTGTAATTCATGATAAAATAAGGGTTTTCAAAATTAAGAGGACTGGATAAAGTTTGTTGGTTTTATGTTGTATATAAAGTTTTCTTCCCGGATAAAAAGATACTCTAGCATGCCAGAAGTTCTCCTTGCTGTCATTTTCCATATTTAGACACTATAAATAGTCAAATTTGCTTCAGAAATTGCTGAAGACCACAAATAACCCAAATGTTGCAGTTCATTGACTTTAATGAGGTTGGATGTGGCACAGTTGTTATTTCTATCATTCTTCTCCCACACAGAAAGTGTTTCATTATTACAGCACTAGAATGTTTTATCCCATGATACAGAAGGTGATATATCATGGTGACTTGGAGTGTATGTGAGCATGTGAAAGGGATAGAAAAGAGGAAACAAAGAGATGGCAAAGGGTAGAGAAAAGGAGGGAGAGTGAATAAGGAAAAAAAATGGATTACTTTGTCAGACCATAGACTATGTCATGAGAATGGTTACTGAAACTTAATGCATCATGCTAGGATAAAAGAAAACGGAACCAAGATGGTGGAGTAAGAAAGGAACCCTCTGAAGCCTTCCTAAATTCCCCTCCAGACAACTAGAAATCCACCTCAAAATTGATCTAGGAACAGGGAAACAGCTTCCAAGCATGGCAGGAAAGGTCTGTCTTACTGGGGTGGGAAGGGAGAAGGTCCAGGAGCAGCAGTAGCAGCCAGGGGGCCTGCAGCAAGACTCAAAGCCTGGGGCAACCCACCAGCAAAGCCCTGCCCTCCTGTAAACCAGCAGACCACTAGACAAGTGAGTAGTCTGTGCAGCACAGCAATGCAACCCCCAGCATCACCAGTCAGGCCTTGATCGCATTGACCAGTAGTGAAGCCCTGTCCCAGGGCTGGCCAACACCAATACCCTGCCCCTAGGGTCTGCTAGCAGAGAAATCCTGTTTCCAGAGCAAACCAGCAGCAGGGTCCCCACCCTGAGGCAGACCAGAAAGAAAATTCCTCCTCCAGGATCAGCTACCGGAAAAGGTCTGTTAGAACAGCAACTCAGCAGAAAAGCCTCTTTGCTGGGGCAGACCAGCAGCTAAACCCCACACACAGGGGAGGTCAACAGGGAGCCCCTCCCCTATCTCCCAGTACAAGTCAGAAGGGTAGTTTACCCTCCAGTGAAAGCAAACAGCTAAGACCTGAATGAAACCCAGTAAAAGACAACAGTAAGACCCTGAAAGCTTGGGACAGTGCAGGACCAGACTCCAATTCTCACATAAAAACATTAAGTCACAAAAAAGAGAAAAAAGAGAGGAAAAAAACAAAAAAAAAGAGCTTGACTATAGAATGTTGCTAAGGTGGCAGCAAGGACTTAGAAAAGGACAATAATGTCAAAATGGCTACATGTGATGCCTCAAAGAAAAATGTAGTTCAGTCTCAGGTCCAAAAGGAATCCCTGGAAGAGCTTAAAAAGGATTTTAAAAAGTAAATTAGGGAAGTAGAAGGAAAAACTGGGAAAAGAAATGAGTAATACCAAAGAATCATGAAGAAAGAGACAACAGCATGGGAAAAGACATACAAAATATTACTGAGAAAACTAAATCTAAAAAATAAAATTAGTCAAATAAAAAAAGAAGTACAAAAACACACTGAAGAAAATAATTCTTTAAAAATTAGAATTAGACAAGTAGAAGCTAATAACACTATGAGACATCAAGATATGATAAAAAAAATTTTAATGTTAAAAAAAAAAAGAAAATGTGAAATTTCTCATTTGGAAAACAACTGACCTAGAAAACAGATCAAGGACAGATAATATAAGAATTATTGGACTACCTGAAAACCATAATAAAAAAACCTGGGCAATATTTTTCAAGAAATCATCAAAGAAAATTTCCCTTATATACTAGAACCAGAAGGCAAAATAGAAATTGAAAGAATCCACAGATCACGACCTGAAAGAGATCTCAAAATGAAAACTCTCAGAAACATCATAGTCAAATTCTAGAGTTCACAGATCAAGGAGAAAGTACTGCAAGAAGCTAAAAAGAAACTGAAATATCATAGAGCTATGGTCAGGATTACATAGGATCTGGCAGCTTCCACCTTAAAGAGCCAGAGGACTTGGAATATGATATATCAAAAGGTAAGGGAGTTAAACAAATATAATCTTTCACAGGAAAAACTCTTCAGGACCCTATTTGGGATTTTCTTGAGAAAAATACTGAAGTGGCTTGCCATTTCTTTCCCCAGCTAATTTTACACATGAGGAAACTGAGGTAAATAGGGTTAAGTGACTTGCCCAGGGACACAAAGCTAGCACATTTCTGTGGCTGGATTTAAATTCAGATTTTCTGACTCCACACCCAGAGCTCTATCCATTACACCATGTAGCTACCCTAATAATCTAAGTCTATTTTCATCCAGTGGAATATAATCTCCTTGAGAGCAGGAACTGTTTCCTGGTGTCTCTGTATTTCTAGTACCCACCACAATGCCTAGCACAAAACAGGTACTTGAGTCCATTTGTAAAGAGTCTTAATAAAAGGTTGCAGTCACATTTTCAATCATAAAATTATAGGACATTGTCTATAAAAATTTAACAAACTAGTTCACAAAGCTTAAAGGAAATCTCCTATTTTTTTAGAATCATAGAATCTAAGAAAGAAGGGATCTCAGAAGCTGTCTATCCAGCTCTTACAGAACAAGATGCACAACATTTAAATAAGGGCTCATTCAACTTCTGTTGGAATGAAGGAATGAATGAATCAATGAACCGATGAATGAAAAAGTGTTTATTAAGCTCTTGCTATATCCCGGGCACTGTTTAGTTCTGTGGATATAAGCAGGAAAAAAAAACATAGAGTCTCTGCTTCAATGAGGTGGAACCCCATTATGTCCCAAAGTAAGCTATTGCACTTCTGAATGCTTGTAACTGTTAGGAAGTGTTTCCATATCTCAAGCCAAAATTTGCCTCACTGAAACTTCCTCCCACTGCTCCTGGTTCTGCCCTTTGGGGCCCAGCAGAATAAATATAATTCCTTTTCCATATGTGAGTTCATTAAATACTTGAGAACTGCTATGATTCCCTTTCCCAACCACATCGAAACCCTTCCTTATTTTTAGAGACACAGTAGACATATCCGTGGAGTGATAATCAAGCAGAAAAGTGACAGGTGTATTCACATAACAGTGTATATATGAAGGTCATTATAACCTGTCTCTAGATACTGGTCTAAATAGGCATCTTTCTTTCTGAATGTACAACCATCCCTCCCCAAACTGGCAAAAGCACAGGACATTAAGGACTACTCAAAATCAATTAAAATACCATCTCACTTTTAAAAAGGTCTTCTTGATGCAAACTTCTGCATTGACCTTTTACTTAAATTCAAATTTACAACTTGAGAATTTGGCTTTGAGGAGTTGGAAAGACAAGGAATGAGACTTGGTTCGTCCTTGGGATACTTTTATCTGAGACTGAGTAAATAATTCTCACTTTTAATGACCTTAAATGATTTTTCTCCAATGTGGTCAATAAATTCATTTGTTCACATGTGGTGATTTCTACACTTTAGAGTCTTCTTCTGCCCAAATAACATATCAGAACTCACTATTTCATTCCTAAAATTGTTTCCACCTCCTGACTTTTCTATTCCTGTTTTCATTCAACCCAGACTTGAAAGAAACATCAACATTATATTTGATTCCTCTCCCTTGCTGGTTTCCATAGCTAATGTCAATGTTTTTTCTGCAATATCTCTTCCAGAAACCTAGGAAGACTTATATGAACTGATATGGAGTGAAGGGAGAAGAACCAGGAGAACAATGCATATAATAAAACATTCTAGAGACAAAAATATTTGAGATTTAAGACCTCTGTTTAATACATTGACCAACATGGTTCTAAAGATAGATGATAAAGCATGATGCCCACCTCCCGGCAGAGAGGTAATGGATATAAGATGCAAAATGAGACAAAGATTTTTGGATTTGGCCAATGGGGGAATTTATTTTACTTGACTATGCTTATTTGTAATAAAGGTTTTGTTTTTCCACATTTCTCAATGGGATGGGAAGATAAGAGAGAAAAATATATTTTTATTTATTGAAAAAATTAAATTAAATCTACAAAATAGTCACTCAATCCAGTTCTTCCTTCAAGCAATTCCTGCTGGTACCACCCTAATTTCGGCCATTATTACCTCACTCTTAGAGTATGGAAATAGCTGGTCTCAGCCTCCAGGCTCTCTTATCTCTAATCATTACATACGCTACAGCCAGTTTAATTTTACAAAAACAACATTTTTGTTGTATCATTTTTCCTCAATGGTTCCCCATTAACAGGAAGATAAAAATCCAAACTCAATATTCCAGGTTCAATGAAATGTCTCTGTCCTCCCCAACACAGACCCACATTTCTTCATTCACTGTTATTGGAACACACTTGTTCGTTCCTATGTTCATGTCTTTGCTCCTACTGATCTTTATTCCAGCCCCAAGTCCCATTTGCCATGTTATTCTCTCTCGTTTTCACTTCTTACTTGATGAGGCAAAGATGACAGCCTAGGAAAAGGCAGAAGGATGGCAGATGGAATGCCAAGTGTGAAGAACGGAAAGAAGGCAATTTTTATTGGACCAAAGAATGCATGAAAGGGAATAATATATATTAAGACTAGAAAAGTGGATTGGAATAAGGTGCTATGTAAATACGAATTCTTTTTCTTCTTTTTATTATGTTTGTATTGGCCCCCATGCCATTCTCACTTCTGTCTCTTGTTTTCACTGGTTTCCTTTAGCTCAGGTTTGGTATCCCGTAGGAGGACTTTCCTGGTCCCTTTGCTAACCCCACATTTTGCCCTCTGAGATGACCTGATCACCTTCCATCTACTCTGTATTTGTATCTAGTTATTACATTTGTCTCCCCCACTGGAATGGGAGTTCCTTAAGGGCAGGAACCATATTTGTATTTCTTTCTTGGTATCCCCAAGGATTTAAGCACAGTACTTGAAACATGGTAGGCCTTTTGACTGATTAAACTTTTTTTTAAAAGTCCTACCCTTCCTTCAGTCAATCTTAATTTTCTCAATTTTCCCATGAAGTCATGGGACTATACTAGTCCATAATAATCTCTCTTTCCTCTGAATGCCAGCACAGTTACTTTTCTATTCCATACATCTGGCCACTAAATTCTACATTTTTCAGTGTAGCTATTTATGTTTTCTCAGTCTACCTTATCTCCTCCAACTAGATTTAGGCAGATGGTACAATGGTCAGGGTGTTGAAATTAGAGACATGGACCTAGAGTTCAGCATTTACTACCTGTGTGATCTTGGGCGAATCACTTCATCTCCTTGGACTCATTTCCTCATTTACAAAACATTGGTTCAGATGTTTCTATTTCAGCTCTGTAATCACGAGCCTCTGGCTGTAGGATCTTTACAATATGGCTTAGTGGTTAGATGATCAGCCTTAGAGTCTGGAAGACCAGCTAAGATTCCAGTCCCACCTCTGATATGTCCTAGCTATATAATTCTGGACAAATCCCTTCCATTTTCAGTGCTCTAGATCAGAGGTGTCAAATACATGATCTGAACCAGATTACAACACAACTAGGAAATACTTAACAAAATAAATGAAAATATAGTAAGACATAAATAATGTTAATGCATGGTTTTCTACATTAATATGTGGTCTGCAGAGATTGATATGGAAGGTTTAGTGGCCCACATTTCTATCTGAGTTTGATACCACTGCTAGAAAACTACCTTATTCTGCAAGTTTCAGAAGGTTCTGATATGTTTTATTAAAAGCGTTTTCTTCATCTGGGATACAAGAATTTCTAATGCCAATGAAATCACAATTCTAATCCCAATTCTTATCCTAATGACTGTGACTCTTGGAGGACAAGGGAAGTCAAATACTTTTTAGACTCCTACAGCACAGAACACAGACTTGTATGTGGGACAATTTTTCAGTCGTTGTTGTCGTTCAGTCATGTGTGACTCTTTGTGGCCCCATTTAGAGTTTTCTTGGCAGCAATACTGGAGTAGTTTGACATTTTCTTCTCCAGTTCATTTTACAGATGAGGAAACTGAGGCAAACAAGGTTAAGTGATTTGCCCAGGGCCACACAGCCAATAGGTATCTGAGGTCAGATTTGAACTCTGAAAGATAAGTCTTCCTGACTCCAGATCCGACACTTTCTCCACTGGGCCAGCTAACTGCCTTGTGTGGGACGATGCTCAAAATTTATTAAATGAATGAACTTAATACATACTTCAAAGACCTATTAGTAAGTTGTTTGTTGTATCTATGTCACACAAATGCCTTGTCGATGAAGCCACCTTATAAAGTCCTTTAAGCATTTCTGTAACTGAAAGGCTTGGAAGCAATCTAACGCTAACCCACTTAGAGAAAATTCTAATCTACAGCCAACCGTATTATAGTGAAGTTTCAGTGATATATGAATGTGATAAGATGTCTGCTTGGTAATTTATGTCCTCATTGATTTTGTTGACTCAAGTTAAGTTTTAGGTTAAGGCAAAGAAGAGGAAATTAACTGTCACTATATAATAAGCTTTTTAAAAATATTTACCCCATTTACTGAGTTTCCTACCCCGTAGTATCCAAATTAAGCTGAACACAATCTCTTTAGCAGAGAACTCTTTGTGTTCTTTCCCTTCTCCCAAGCCAGCCACCATTATTCTTTCTTCCAGACAAAATAAAAAAAGGCAGAAAGCCCAGAAATTTTATGGAGAAATACAAGCTAATGTTCAAATACCTGTATCATTCCCTGATTATTCAACATATTTTTTTCTTTTCTTCTCATGTATCTAGGGTAAAATAACTTTTCTAAAGATGATTTTTGCCATATCTTCTTTTTATATGAAGCATATTACAAAATAAAAGTATGTCCCTGTTTACTGTAACTGTATTCAGTTCATTCATTTTGCCAGGGGTTTCTAACACAACTCTAGGCTAATTGTTATTCCTGTAAAAGGAATTAAGTATTTCTACAAGATCTCTTGGCCATCTCCAGACCACACCGCCTGCAATCCATCTGTCCTTCTCATATCCTTCCTATCAGAACCATAGACTTTCTCCATGGGAACCAAGGCTTTGATAAATGAGTTTTGCCTGGAAATGAGCCTCCATGTTACTCCCCTGCCATCTCCTCATCATGTTGCTGAAATTGGAAGGCTCCTTTTCATGCTCCCCTTTATGAGTTGTCTTCCCCCATTAGAATTCTTGTGAGCTCCTTAAGGGCAGGGGCTGGCGTGCATTCCTATATACACATCTCTGCTGCTTAGCACAATGCCTAGCATGTTAAGTGTTTAATAAGTCACTTTACCCTGCTTGCCTCAGTCTCCTCATCTGTAAAATGAGTTGGAGAAGGAGATGAAAAGCCACTCCAGTAATTTTGCCAAGAAAATTCCAAATAGAGCCACAGAGTCAAACATAATTGAAAAAAAAACTGAACACAAACAACCAGCTAGCTACCTATACTACAAGTACTCAGTTACTAGCAGCTGAGTGATCTCAATAGGATCTCACAAACCTTTCAAAAGAATTGGTTATGATGTCACAAATTATGTTTTCAGCATTGCTTCTGGTTTTCCAAATCCTTTATTTTAATCCAGGTTTCTACTAAAGAATAAGAGCTGTTATTTTACTCTGTTTTGTTGACTAAAGGACACAGTGCATTCTATTATATTCAACACACCCATTTATCCAAAAGCATACACACACGCACGCTATGGATACATATACGCACACATATATAGCACCATACTGATTGGTAGATGTACAAAGAGAGTGAATCAGTCTGTGCACTAAGAACAATCACAACCATAATAGTAGCGTTTAGACAGAGCTTTAAGGTTTTCAAAGCACTTCCTCATAATAGCCCTGACAAGTAGGTGCTATGATTATCCCCATTTTAGAGATGAGAAAACTAAGTCTGATAAAGGTTAAGCGACTTGCACAGGGTCACACAGCTACAGGTTTCTGGACTTGGATTTTAATTTGCTCGCCATCTAGCATTAGAATCTGTTCCACCTACCAGCTTAAATACAAATAAAAAATATTTTCAAGGCAGGACTGGTATTTTCATGCCTTTGTTATGTTTTTCCACCAATGAACTTATATTCTGTTAGGGATTGTGTGTGAGAGAGGGTCCAGACCTAAAAATCCATTGGTGTAAGGAACTCCAATTGAGGAAAATTCCCTCTCCCAATTCAGATCTTCTCTAGATACACTTCCAGAGTCATCTGGGGCACAGAGAGTTGACAACACACACAGGGTTATGTAGCTAGTATGAGGCAAAGATGGGATTTAAATTCAAGTCTCCTGATTCTAGCTCTCTATTCCTTATGATGTATTGGCACAAAAATATAAAATACACATGAACTAAACATTGAGTCACTGGTGGAGGGAAGGGAGAGAGCAATAGCCAAAGAGGAAAAGTGGATACAAGAAAGAGCTGAGCCTTGAATCGAGTTGCAGCTCTTGTGAAGTGGAGGTGAGGGAGAGCATTCCAGGAGTAGAGGACAGTCTTTGCAGAAATCTATTTAGAGATGTTTGAGATAAAGAAGATGTGGCCACAGGATAGCACAGGCCATGTCTGAGAACAAAACGGGATCATCCACAAAGGGAAAGTGAGACAAGCTCTCTGTAGAAGTTACATCATGGTGATGATGATGATGATAAATGACATTTATGGCATTTCAAAGTTTACAAAGTACTTTGCATAATCTTCCTTTTTGATCTTAACAACCCCATGATGTTGGCACTATTAAGATCCTGATTTTACAGAAGAGAAAATGGTGGCTCAGAGAATAAAGTCACCCAACAAATAAATGTAACAGGACCCAAACCCAGGCCTTCCTGAGTTCCTACACAGTGCTTCAGTCAATGCCATGCTGTCCCATCAGTAAAACTTTTCCCATTTGTTCACTGGAAAAAAAAAAACACTAGGAACCCTATCGCACTAAGTTTTACTGCCTTTTTAACGCCATACACAATTGTTTCCTTATTGTTAAATCGCAAATTAATCTTGACAGGCAAATTCCCTAGAACATAGAAATATTATGACTAGTTTTATATGAATAAAATGCTTCCCCATAAGAATACATAATAATTTTTGGCACTTTGCTGCTGTTATATCCATCACACCACAAGTAGACCTGTTCCAGTGAAACAGTAGAAGTAAAATTTGAAGGCATGTGAAACACACTTTCAGACATGTTCACCACAAACTTTAGTGTCCGTTACATACAGCATAGATTTTAACATGAACTCTGAAGAATGCTCTCATTCAGCAGGCAAATACTCCTATGACTTCAAATAATAAGAAAATGCTTATACACAAACACACACACACACACACACAGAGAGAGAGAGAGAGAGAGAGAGAGAGAGAGAGAGAGAGAGAGAGAGAGAGAGAGAGAGGTTTTCACACAACCTTCCAGCAGGCAAATTTTATTCTAACTCTCAAGGAAACCTCAGAATCTAGCAAAGGTTTGGATATATGTCAGAGGCCGTTAAATACTTTGTATAAGGCCAAACACAAAACACCGATCAGCCTCCAAAAGAGTCACATAGCCCCACCTGTTAAAGGAGAGTGTTGGCTCTCTGCAGCTGACAGACATAAATCAACATATTTGGAGATGAGAGGTCAAGGGTTACCACTTCAGGATAAAGAAAAATGTCTTGAAGGCAAACATTTAGTTTGTCATTTATTTACAAGAAAGATTTTTTTATTAAAAAAAAAGTAATATGGCAGTGCTAAGACATGACCAAATAAGCAACTTTGGGGCATTGCAGAATGCACGTTGGTACGATAAACTTTGCAAAGCCGGTAGGAATGGTCACCCTCTTGGGGGGAGAGGGGGAAGCATTGTGAAATATCAGAAGCACACAAGCAGAGAGCACTTTATGTTCCTGTAACATGACCTCCATTTTCAATGCACCATTAGCCTGGGTCTTTGCCATAGCACGTGCACCCTGGCAAGCCTTCATGGCACACACACAGCATTTAGAGTGTGAACAACAGGGCAGGTGTCTCACATGGGCACAGGTACTTCATGTGAGGTCAAATTATTTTCTTCGATGGGTACAACGGGATGCCTATTGAAAGGTGACTGCTCAATTTTCCTCCACAAATGAGGGAGTTAGAGTTTTACTAGTTGTTGGCACACCTAATCATATGAATATAATACATTTGTCTGAATGCATCCATTTCCATTCTGATTTGACAATACACCCTACTTGCTAGATGATTACATAAGCATTAAGAGCAAAAACGCATTAAAATCTACTGTGACTCCATAAGGAAGATATCACCAAGATATCTGGTTCAAGATATCAGATTTATCCTCTAGGAAACTGCAAGAAAGGCAAGGGTTTCATAGGCTGGCAGGTTTCTTAATAATAACCTTGCCAATCAAAATGTACTATGTGACTCAGTCTGTCTTTATGTCTTTACAAGACCCAAAAAAGGAGGGAAAGGGGCAGTCCTGATCTTAAGGAGATGACAATCTCCACTTTTGGAGATAGTGCACACACATTAAATACAAAGACGATGAGAGATACAGGCAAGAAAACATGTGGAGCCCAGACCTAGAGATGCCGAAATGGTAGGAAAGACTGAATATGATTTGCATAAATATGATTTGAACACTTTGAGGGCAGGCATTCATATGTTTTTCTTTATATTCCAAAACCCAATACAGTGCCTTGACTATCACATAGTACTTCATGAATGCTTGTTGACTTGAAATGTTGCTTCTCAAGGCATCAGCACCAAGCTACTGAGTGGACTCAGAAAGTCACTTCACTGGAACCCAGGCATTTCATGTCCAAGGGAATGACTCAAAGAAAATGGAATGTAGAGAAGATTAACTTGGAAGATGTGAGAAATTGAAGGTGGAGAATTTTTAAGAGATACTATTGTCAGTTATAAAGTTATAAAGAAATTAAGGCATAGGTAGAAATGGAAAAAGATAAAAATTCTAGCCACAGAGATGTTTCAGAGTTAAAGGTGAAGCTATGACTGGTTGAATTTGGGGGATGAAAAATATATAGGAATTAAAGATAATTCTAAGATTTTTCAGTCTTAGAAAGCATAAGTGGGAGGAAGCATTGACATTTCCGTTGAATCCTCCCTAGTCCTATATCAATTTAGGTTTCTCTAATCCAACAGTTAGCTTCAAAGTTTTGACTCTTTAAAACTTCATTATTATTATCATCATCATCATTATATTTAAAACATAGCTAATGGAAAAATCCCTTTTGCATGACTTCAATACTTGTAACGGTTTTTGTATTTCTTGCCTTTTCAATGGGTGGAAAAGGGGGTGAGGAAAAGGAGAGAAATTTGAACTAAAAATAAAATAGAATTAATTAAATGTCTTTTTAAACTCTATTATAATATTGATAGATTTAAGTGAATTCACATTTGTTATGGAGTGTCTTACCAAGTTTAGTACATGTTTAATTCCAGTAATTGGTTCAGAAATCCTCAAGATTTAGATTCCAGTTCAAAAGCTTAAGTTTAAAAGTTATTATTGAGGTATTCAAAGACACCCCTCCTAGCACTCAAGGCTCATTATCTGCATAAAATTTCATAGATCTTTTCAGTCAAATACATGATAGCCTGTTACTGATAACATAGACTTCTTTTATAATCAAAAAGTCTGTACACTCAGGTTAAATTCATTATTGCTACTGTCTTTTCCTTCCTCACTCTTTCTCACTCCCCCATATACAAGATATCACCAAGATCTGTAAATTTCCCTCTGGCAACATCTCCCAAATATGTCCCCTTCTCTCTTTTTATGCTGCCACCACTCTAAAGCAGGGTCTCATCTCAAACCTTAATGACTACAATAGGTGGGTCTGCCTGCCTCAAGTCTCTCCTCACTCCAAGCCATCCTCCATTCAAGCCCCTAAAATGATGTTCCTAAATATGATTAATATGATCATACATATATAGCCTATATCAGATCACATACCATCTTGGGGAGAGGAGTGGGGGGGAGGAGGAAAATTTTAGAACTCAAAATCATATAAAAGATTATGTTAACAACTAAAAATAAATACGTAAATAATTTTAAAATAAAATGTCACCCCCTATTCCCTAAACTCCAGTGACTCCATCACCTCCAGAATCAAACACAAAATCCCGATTTGGCATTCAAAACCCTTCATTTTTTTTATCAAAAGTATAATTTTATTTGTTTTCAATTTTTCGACATTCACTTCCAAAGTCCTTCATAATCAGCCGCTCCTACCTTTCCAGTCTTCTTACACCTTACTCCCCAACACATATTCTGATCCAGTGACACTGGTTTCCTGGCTGTTCCAAGACACTTCATCTCTCAGCTCTGGGCATTTTCTCTGAATGCCCCTCATCTCCCCCCTCCTCTCTACCTACTGACTTCTCTGGCTTCTTCAAATCCCACCTTTTACAGAAAGCCTCTCCTAATTCCTCTTTAATTCCAGTGTCTTCCCTCTAGTAATTATTTCATGTTTATTCTATATGTTTTTTGACATTTATTTACTTGTGTCATCTATAAGGTTGTGAGCTTTTTAAGGGCAAGGATCTTCTTTTGCCTCTTTTTGTATCTCCTAGCACTGTGTCTGGTAAATAGTAGGTGTTTAATAAGTGTTTACTGACTGACTTGTGAGATTGTGTGGATTAGAAAGAGGAAAGTCAGGAAGCAGGGAAATCAATTAGTAAATTCTTGTTGTCTTTCCTTTTTGAATAGGACAAGGAATGTCTTGACTCATGCATGAATTTGACTTAAGCGAGGCAGAGTTGCCTGGTCTTCAGCCTCACTATTTCTTTCAGAGTCTAATGGCAGGACAGAAGTCAAAACAATTGGCAATGACCCAGGATGCAGTGCATGACCTTGAAGATTTCCATATTTAACTAAGGTCCAAGCACTTCACAGAGCCTGTTTCTGCTGTCTTCACGGCCATTGGAAAAAATGGTTCTCACCTACCCATACCATTGGAGGAAGCCTTCTCATGCTTGGTGGAGACCCTCTCTTTTACTCTCCAACTACTATTAATTGTACCTAATGGCAAACTATTATTAAACTAATCGGTCCATGAAATTACTTCACCTTTCTGGATTTAGACTAGATGGCCTCTAAGATCTCTACTTGTAGCTCCAGATCTATGATAGAATGTAAGATCTCTGAGGATAGAAAATATTTTGTTTTGTTTTTATGTCCCCAGAGACTAGGACACTGTCCAACACCTAACAAAAACTTAATAAATGTTTGCTGATCAAATGATTGATATGATCCTATGATCTCCCCAGATGAAAATTAACCTTGTCTCTCCTTTGATGTCTTCTCTTGGGTCTTTCTTCTTGTATTTAGACATTGTACCTTGTTATACATATGAACCTCACCTCTCCTCCTATACTTTAAACACCATGGTGATTTTAGTGCCCATATCTATTTTTTTTAAATTCCCCATAGTACCTAACCCAAGGGTGGAGAAAATATGGTCCTCCAAGTTCTCAGATGTGACCTTTTGACTGAATCCAAACTTCACAGAACAAATTCCCTTAATGAAAGGATTTGTTCTGTAAAACTTGGATTCAGTCAAAAGGCCTCACTTGAGAACCTAGAGGGCCACATGTGGCCTCGAGGCCTTAGGTTCCCTATCCCTACACCCACTTTTTTGCATATACTAGGTATTCAACAAATATTTATTTAATTATGCTCAGGTTGCAAAACTTAAAGGATACAAGGAAAAATGAGGATTGAGGGTGTGTTCATCTCTCCAAAGTAGGGATAGGAAACACATTGGGTTAAAAAGCCTCCTTTCCATCTTGGAGATTTGGGGTCACTCCATGAACAAAGAATAGTCATAGGATGAGAGATGGAGAGCCAGGCCTTGCCCCATAGGCAGGCTAGTCCAACTCTCTTATTTTACTGATGTGGAAACTGAGGACCAGGAAACCTAAATGCCCAACATCACAGGAACAGAGCCAGAGGAAAAATCTGAACCTGAGTCTTTCAACTTCAGAGTCAATGAGTATTTTATATGGAACATCCTGTGTTCCATTAGAACTGTCAGGCACATCGGCCTGCAGGGATGATAACCAAGGCTGCTGTCAGCCCTTCTCCATTTCAAAGAAGAACGCAGCTGCTTTTCCCAAGGAAGGAAGGGTTTGCTAACAGGAGCCTGGCTTTTTTCCCCCTGAACTCTCAAGTTCAGAGAAGGAAAGCCAATGAGAGCAGAATGCCAGTCTAACCATCTCTCCCATCTGCCAAATGAAAGTTACAGCTCCAGAATGCAGTACAAGTTAGTACTTGAGTAAGGGGATGAGCTTTGCTCACAAACCAATGGGACGCAGGCAGGCCCTTTGGTGACCCTCTTCCACACCCAAACCAAAATAAGGCCCATTTGGGACCTTTCTGTCACACCTCTGTGACAAAATGCGAAGGCACCCTGGGGTATCATCACCATGTTTAAGACACTTATCCTTCTACACTATCAAGTAGCTGCAACACTCTCTGCTGAGTTCTCCAAAACAGGTTTGTTTGTTTTTTTTACTTAGCACAAAATCAACAGATGAGAAAAGTAAAGCAATAACCCAGATGATGCAAGGAAGGTGTCTTCTAATGATCCATTAGTCCATTTCAGAAATTAGTTCTCTATTGGCTTTATGCATACACTTGATAAAATGTTTCTTCCATTTTAGTTCTATTGCTGCGATTTCAGCAAAGGCTAGAATATTAATGCAGTCAGATGATACACTTGGAAACAAAAGACCGATAAATATATTCAACAGCCTCTTTTTTTCTATTATTTTCCTTCTTACTAAGGCCATTTAGATAGCGGCATCCAGGTGCCTGATCTAACAGCAGTTTTGAAAGGTAAACCTAGAGCTGGAGCCAAGATTGACAAGGCCTTCATGATTGTGATGACGGATTCAAGTATTCATTGAATGCAAAGGTTTTTCATTTCACTGCATCAACCAATGATGAAATACAATATGGTAAGATTAAGTATGACACATAACTAGCCAGGCACACTGGCCATGGAGTAATCTTCTCTATAACCCGTTTAAAACCAGGTCCCTTCCCCTGGCTGAGTGTATTCTTTTCAAAGTGTTCATCAGATGTCTGACCCACCCCAGCATAATACACATGTCATTGGGAGAAGAGTTAGTGACAGCTGCAGCATTTCTTTCCCCATTGAAATAATTATAATAACATTTCAAATATTCAGTAATCATGTAAGAGTTTAGATATATCAGCATGCCAAAAAATGATTCACAGGAAACAAGGACCCTTGTTGATTGTTGATTATAATGAACATTATATGAATCAGTTTGGGAGAGAGGTGTTCTCTCTATATGGAAAAAAGGTCCCACTCCATCCCTTACTCATCATTTGGAGTTTCTGATAAAAAAAACTTCCCTATTGCCAGTGAGAAAGGAATATTCATTACAGATATCATATTGATTATTATGAAAATCATATGTCCCTTCTCAGCAGAAATGGTTTTAAAAGGTTTCTATGGGCTTGATGCCCCAGGAAGAATAATCATAAAGATGTGAAAATCACAAGAAGCATTCTCTGGTCTTCATGTGTTCTCTGGTTTGGGTGACCTTGCCAAGGTGTAGGCATGACTTTGGTTTATAATAAGAGACTGCTTTTTCAGATGGAGATTAAATTTTTGCATTAAAAAGGCATTCTCCCATGTACTGGAATCATCTTAGTAACCCCCTTGGCACTAATGAATTTCTCTATTTACCTGTTTCTTTGCATGTGGGAAGGTCCCCAGAAAAGTTTATCTCTTCCTGGTACCACAAGGATCCTATCAGCTTACACAAACCATGACTTGGAAGAGCTATGATCCAGTCCTACGAGAGACCTGAAAGATAGTTCTCTGATCATAGAACTTTATTTTACTGTTGAGATTGAGACTGAGTAAATTTTAGTGACTTCCTCAGAACCTCCTAGGTCTTAAGCATCTAGGACAGGTCTAACTCCAAATCCAGAGCCTTATCCACTGTCACTATAATTCCCATATTCATGCAGTCATGAACTGCATAATATTATTCACTACAAGTATTCTTCAGATTTCATTCCGACATTGTCCAAGCACTAAATTATGGGTTAAATTCCCAGGATGGCTTCAGATAAGTAGACATCATTCATTCTTTTCAGGGCACCAGAAAGCACAATGATCATGGAATTCATGAATGTCAGGATTGAAAGGTCTCTTAGAAAACATCTATTCCATTCTCTTCAGGGAGAAGTTATGACTTTCATGGCCAAAGTTGCACAGCTAGTTACTCTAGGAGGCAAGCCTCCAAACTCCCACAATGCTTTCTACACCACTCCATGCTGTCTTGAAAAGGAAAAAGTAGCTGACAGCGAAATGAATTTCCCCCGTCTGGGTGACCAATTTCTTCCCAGAGAGCAGTTTATGTATTAAGATTAGGCTATACATGAAAATAATATCTCCCTCATGAGGTTGCCTTTGGCTCTCATAGTCTAGTTGAAGCCAAGATATTTGTATGGTGTTTTGGAGAGAGGGAGGAAAAGAGGGAATGAGGAATGGGGAAGAAGAGGAAAACAGAAAGGAAATAAAATTTAAAAGAAGAAAGAGGGAGGGTCTCACAATACAATACAGAGCATCCCAAAACTCTTAGTGGTGTATTAACCTTTAATAGACACTAACAATTTTGAGATACTCTGTATGAAAACATCTAAAGAATGCATCAAGACACTGGATCCCAAATGAGACAGCAGATCCAAAGAACCAGCACCTCACCAGATAACAAGTACCTAATGGTTGGTGACCAACAGGACCAAAACATTGTCAAAGAAAGTAGCAAATAACAAAAACAAGCCCCAAATGGTGTAAATAAAGGTCACATTCTACACACAACACCTCAAAGTCTGATTGGGTGCATATAGATCTTTCAATTGTTCCTATAAGGCCAACTGTATGTGCCTTCAGAAACTTGGAAGAGGTCCAAGTGTAGTAACACTGACAGCCAATTGTAACCCCATGCTGAACTTCAGCAACTACTTCTCTCTATTATTGCTTTCTCACAGGTAGAATTCCTGTCCTTTCTTTATTCAAGGTTCTCCTCATGACATAATAAAGGCTCCTCAAACTCACCGAAGCCATTGCAGTATTATGACTTTAGTGAGGACAGAAGCCAACAGAACCATGCTAGTTATAAGGTGAAAATCTCAACTAAGGTTATAGTGCAAACTCAGGGGATTTATCATTTCAGACAGGAAGGGAAAAATAAATAATGAAAGTCAGGGCATAAGGATGTCTACATTTCTCTGCAAAGGATCTGATTAGTACCCACAGTTTTGGATATTTTTCCCAAATATTTAAAAATATCTGGGTAATCTAATAACTCTTTCACAAATTAAAACAGTGAAGAGCTATAATTTTTTTATAAATGTCAACTCTAACTAAGGCAGTTCTTTGTTTTATAGACTTACATAAGAATGTCATATTTCCAACTTAGTCCCAGTGAAGGTGACAATAACATTTATGTAGCACTTTCTCATTCTATGAGGTGGTTATTATTATCATTTTACAGAATAGGAAATCAAGACCCAAAGACCCTACAAGACTTGCCTATGATCACACATAAAAAGTGTATGTACTCATTCATACACTTATGCAACAAACATTTATTAATGTCCATACATGGAATGTCAAAGCCAGGACTCAGATCCAGGTCTCCTGACTATAAGACGAGTGCTCTTTCCCATTCCACCAAGTTAGGACACTGAAGCCAAGACTTCTTTTCCTTATGTAAAACATCCCAACTCCCATCTCCATCCATGCCTTTACAAAGGCTTTCTCCCATACTTGGAACACATTCCCTTCCCACTTCTACCTCATAGATTCATTCCCTAACTGCCTTCAAAGCTCAGCTAAAGGACCGTTCTTGCATGAAGGGGTTAGATTTAATGATCTCTAAGGTTGCTTTTAGTTCTGAATCAATACTAGTAGGATCCTAAGTTTCAGAAGGAAAGATTTAAGCTTGCTATAGAGAAAAACTGTCTTATATCTTCTGGTCACAAAGAGCTAGAAACAAAGTAAATGTCATTTGGGGAATGGCTAAATAAATTGTGGTACATGAATGTAATGAAATATGACTGTAAGAAATAATGAATGTGAAGAATACAGAGAAACATAGAAAGACCTCCACAAAGTGATGCAAAAATGAAATAAGCAGAAGCAGGAAAACAAGGTACACTATGACGACAACAATGTAAATGGGAAAAAAACAACAACCACAAAATAATTGAAACTCAATGTTATGAAATTATAAAGAACAAGCTAATCCAAGAGACGAGATATGAGAGATATATACAGAGATGGGAGTTTCAGGGATCTGTAATAATGCATATAATGTTATTGGTTGATATATTTATAGACTTTGCTTAATTTTTTCTCTCCCTCTTTTAACAAATCTTTCCTATAAAATGTTTATACCTGTTCTTTTAGTAGCAAACTTGTAAATTGAAGGGATGCTCAGTATTTGGAGAATGACTGAACAAGTTGTAGTATATAATTGTGATGGAATGCTACTGTACTTATAAGGAACAACTAGCAGGATGCTCTCAGAAAATTCTGGAAAGATTTTCATAAAATGATGCTAAGTGAAATGAGCAGAGCCAGGGGAACATTGTACACAGTAACAGCAATAATGTATGATGATCAACTGTGAATGATTTAGCTATTTTCAGCAATAGAATGATCCAAGACAATTATGAAGGAATTGGTGAAAAATGTAATCCACTCCCAAAGAAAGTACTAATAACATGTGAATACAGATTGAAGCATACTCTTTTTCTTTTTCTTTCTTTTCTCTCTTTCTTTTGAAATTTGTTTCACAAAATAAGTAATATGAAAATGTTTTACATGATTAGACATGTGCAACCTATATCAGATTGCTTACCATCTCAGGCAAGAGGGAGGGGAAAGAGAGAATTTGACACTCAACTTTTTTGAAATGTCAAAAATTATTTTTACCCATAACTGGAGAAAAATAAAATATTTTTAAATGGGGTCATTACTACCTACCTCACAGAAGAAGACCTCTGAGGAAAAATAAAATGATCCATGTGAGGAAGACTTTGGGTTATTTTAAGTTATTGTTCAAATGTATTGATAATTGTTTGTAATTATTCTCAAAATCTGTTCTCAAGTGTATCTCAACATGTTACAACTTTCTAGTCCTTCTTCCTAAAATCGGAATTCTTAATTTGGGGTTCATAAACCTTTTAAGAAATATTTTGATAAACATATTTATATCAAAACATAGCTGGTTTCCTTTGTAGTCTTTTGTATTTTATCTTACACATTTAAAAATATCCTTCTGAGAAGGCATCCATAGGCTTCCCCACACTGCCAAAGAACACAAAAAAGAAAGAGCCCCACGCTCCCTGTAATTCTTATCACTTTTAATCTTTCCTACATACTCCCAGTAATTTCTCCTTCTCTGCCCCTCCTGAGGTTTGAAAAAAAAAATGAATGAAAAGGATTTATATTGTATAAATTGCACTGTTGCTTCCCCTTCCTTTTTAGAACCTGCTGAGAACAACCCACATGGCACACACTCCAACCACCATGATTCCATGCCTCCCTTCCTACTTGTCAGTCTTATTGCTTAATAGCAAATGTTGCAATCATTTCTTTAGCTGCCAAGCCATTCATTGCCCAGATGTGCTAAAGGAGTCACATGAATCCATAGGGACCCACATAAAAAATTTGGCATCATGGAGTATAAACTGAGAACTGGAAGACACTCCTGAGGTTACCAAATCTCGTCCCCTCCTTTTACAGATGGGGAAACTGAGATTAACTCAAAAAAGAGTTAATTAAGTGACTTAGGGCTGCACAGCTAATGTTAAGTGTCTGAACTGGGATTCCAATCCAAGGTTTCTTGACATTGACTCCAAAACTGAGAGCATTCAGGGGTCCACAGAGACAAGTATTTGCCTTGAGGAGTTTATAACCTCGTGTGGAGTGTAACTAATCTATTTCATTGCCCAAGTGCTTTCTGGCCATGTCCAACCTGCTTCATTTGTTCTTTCAGCATTTGTTATTGACATAATTTATGATAAACATAATCAACATTATGTCTACTAAAGGCAGAGTACTGTGCTAAGCTTCGTTGGGAGAAATACAAGGTTTAGAGCAGACTTGGTCCTTGACTTCAGAAATAATAGTAGTTTCCATTACATCGCATCTTAAGGTTTGCAAAGAGTTTTTGCCCATTATCTCATTTGACCCTCACAACAACTCTTTGAGGTAGGTGCTATTGTCATTTCTCTTTTCCTGATGAGGAAATCAAGGCACAGAGACATTTAAGGACTTGTCAAGATCACACAGTAAGTAGGTGTCTGAATCAAAACTTGAGCCCACATCATCCAGTCTCCAAGTTTAGCCATCGTGCCCCCCTGAACCTTGCTGTTTTACAATTTAGGAGCTATTAGTAATAGAAAGAGGATAAGGAATAAACATAGATAAGACTCATAATAAGGTAAGTAAATCAAAAAAGGTACAAAACAAAGCAATGTGTGATTTTGGAACAAGAAAACTATAATTAACAGGGTTGCTCAGGGTAGATTTCATGAAGGGGAGTGTTAAATTGGATTAAGAATTCAACCTGTGGAAGAACTGGGCAGAGAGAACATTCTAGATTGACAGAATCCCTTAAGGAAAACCATAGATGTAGGACAGAACAGTGAGTGTCCAGGGGGGAGCACAAAACCACTCAAATTGCTTTGAATCTGAAGGGCTGGAAAAGAGTCTGTTGCCTCATGGACTGCCACGAAAGGAAGTCTGAGTTTTATTTTGGAAGCCATATGGAACCACTGAGGAAGCTTGAGCAGAGTAGTAAAATGGCCTAATCTATAAATTTAACTTAGTATTTCAATAGTAGTATGAAAGGTGTGTTGGAGCCAAACAAGAATGGAGGTGAAAAGGATTAAAACCATGTAGATGGATGGTTTCATTCTTCTGGAAGACTACAGATAGGCCCATGATAGTTGAGGTGAGAGTGAGAAGGGGTAACACAGAGAAAATACTAATTGTCTTCTGAACTCAATTCCAGTTTGTTGATCTTAGTCAACTTTCTCAAGAATTCAGTGCTAACCTTAGAAATTACCTCTTTCTTGTCTTTGGCATTTATATAAAACTAAGATCAACTAAGACATCTTAGTCAACTTTCTCAAGAATTGAGTACTGACCTTAGAAATTACCTCTTTCTTGTCTTTGGCATCTATATAAAACTGAGATCAACTAAGACGTCAATGTTGAATTTTGGAAATACAATTCAATACCTATGGAAGCCTGGTACAGCAGAATGAGTGCTGGTTGTAGCTTAAAATGATGGCCCTTCTTGCCTGTGTGACTGAGCAAATCCCTTAAGCTCCTGAGGCCCCAGTTTCTTCATCTGTAAAATGAAGGGTTTGGATTGGATGACCCCTAAGGTCCTTTCCAACTCTAAATATAAAATCCTACGACCAACGCTTATATGCCCCAAGGGCAAAGTTTTTATCCATTTCCATCTGACTTCCCACGTTGATGTGAATTTATTTAAAATGAAGAAATAACAACAAATACTGTTCACAACCGATGAAAACCCAAGTACAGCAAAGAATGCAAGGAAAGGGGGAACGAGGGAGGGAGAGTAGAAAATGAACCATGGGCTTCATTATACAATATCTTCCTTTGAAATTTGGGTCTTAAAGGGGGGATATCTATAAACTTCTACAATTCTACAGAGTGTTCCTTTAGGAATATTGCTTTATCTTTCTTCACTGCCTACTAAAAATAAATGTCCCTCTCATGGCTATAGCATTTATGTACTTTCAGAAGGCTATCATATCTTTCCTCAGATGCCTTCCCTCTAGGCTGGAAGCCCTCAGTTCTTTAAGAACTCACCATAGATCACGTTTTTAAGCCTTTTTTTCTTTTTATTGCTCTTCTCTGAATTCTTTCTAACTTGTCAACATGGTTTCCATAGCATGGCACCCAGAACCGATAATAGTTGTTTAGTACATAGCAAAGAACTGCAGCCTAATTATCCAGACACTAAAAGTTAAACACATCAGCAAGTCCAATGCAAGATCCTAGGCAAGAGTTAGTGTTATAGCTTCATACACATTTAAAAATGAATCAAAAGGGGTCCAAGAGAATGAGAACAAGTCCTCCGTCTATTCCTGAGTTTCTTTGCCATGAAGAAAGAATAGTCCACTACTCTTAAAGGCTCCCTTTGCTGTCATAGAATCTGGACAGTACGACTTATCTGTGCCAAAGGGTTCAGAATGCCTAAAAATGATTAGGCCCACTGTAAAAACCCAAGTGGTCTCTAGAGCTGAAAAGTAGATGAGGTGGTATGTTCAAATTGCACAAACGCCTAATTTACAGGTCGTTGGCTTCCTAATATTGTGACTGAATCTTAGCACTGAATTTTCCTTAAAGTCCAAAGGGATTTCCATGCACGATTTCCAGTAAAGATGGGAGCACCATTAATCAGGCTATGCTATTAAGATGGTCATCCTTTAATCATCCAAAACAGCTTCACAGATCAAGAAGGTCCAATCTTTAGCTCAAGTTAAGAAAAACAATGGGTTTTTCCATTTATCATTGAAAGCTTCAGGAAACATCTGGAAGGATACTGCTTCCTTTGTAGTAAAAGAGAGAATCAGCCCCTTAATAATTTGTCTTGGGCCTTTGTTGAATGATGAGATGCCAAAAATTTGGTGGCATGTGCTCACGCTTCCCTATGTAAAATATTCACCCTGCAATAGGACATGAAAGTAAGTTTGAGCCTTCTTTCATCTGCCTCCTTGGTAAAGTAGCCAAAGGGTATTAGAATAATGTCTCTCAAACAAAGTAAAGGTCTGGGCAAGCATCTCAGTAACATTCATGAATAAATAGACTAACGCCTAGCAACATTCCCCAAATGACAATACCATCTCTTAAATCTCTGGTAGAGAACATGGTAGTCAAATGTCAACTCAAAATCCAGGACAAATGCCAGCCCCTTGCTGAAAAATATCAGTGACCTATAGTGACAATCCTAAACCAATACAAGCCCTCATCACTGATCTCTTTATACTGTGCATTGAAATACCATTTTATATTTTATAGAGTGATTTACAGCCATTTTCTACTTGCCATCTCAGAATAATAGGACCAGAGATAGCAAGCTAGAAATGATATTATAGATCACCTAATGACAGTCCAACTCTTTGAGTTGATAGATGGAGAAACTGAGGCCTGCAAAGGGAAAGTGACTTGCTTCAAATCTCATAGGTAGTAAGTGGTAAAGCTAGGATTTTATTCTAGGTCCTCAGACTCCAAATATAGAACAACACAAACACTTTAAGATTTACAAAATGCTTTCCCACAAAGAGGGAAGGCATCTTATGTAAATATTTGCAGCTATATTTTACAAATGAATAAACTGAGGTTTGAAGAGACTACACTATTTTCCCAGGGTCATGCATACAGGATGCTTCATTGCCAAGATTATAACCCGACTCCATAACCAGCATGGTTGCCACTCTTCCATACTGCCTTACACCATAGTCTTTTTGTTCCCTCTGGATTACTTGTTTATAGATATTCAGAGAAGAGTGCCTGTACCCTTGTGTCCTTGAGTGATCGCTGTCTCTACAAATAAGAAAGAGAGAGAGAGAAGAGAAAGAGAGGCAGACAGACAGACAAAGAGACTCCAGCGTTATTTCATACATTTCAAAATTCCAGATAAGAAACAACAAAATTGTGTTTTAAGTCAGGAAAACGGTTATAAAAATTGAAAATAGTTGGAAAAGACAAACCATTAAAATGACTTAGAGTCCATTAAAGATTACACTGACAGGTTGATTTTATTTTATATGGTGAATATACTCCCCCCTGAAAGTTGTGTAGGAAGCAAATATTTATATATTAAATCATTATTTTTCTACTGACTTCAAGATTTCTGGAATGCATTCCTACCCACTGGCCAAAAAATCAAATAAAATCATTGGCTCTAACACAATGGAAAATTATGAGTAGAAAGTTTAATTTATAACTCCAGGAACATATCCAGATATCTATTAGTCATTGAAGGTTTCTTTTTCCACAGCATCTCTCACTTCTCTCTTCTTTCCACTCACACACTCACCACTCTAATCCAGGCTTGTATCACCTCTCTCTTGAACTACTGTAAAAGCCTCTTAGTTGTTCTTCCCAACTCAAGTCTGTCCCAACTCAAATGCAACCTCCCCAAAGTCAACAAACTGATTTTCACTAAAGAGCAGGTCTGACCAAGCCACTCCCCATTCAATATACTCTAGTGGCTTTCTATAGTCTCTAGGCTCAAATATAAACTCCTCTGTTGACATTTAAAGTTCCTTGCAACTTGACATCAACATACCTTCCCCACTCCCTCCTTCATACATGTTTCATTTCCCACGTCCATGCTTTTGGACTACTTATTCCCTCCCCCCATACCTAGGAGGTACTTCCTCTTCACCTCTACTCTTTAGAATTCCTGGTTTAAGACTCAACTGAAGCTTTACCTTCCACCGGGAGCCAAGTTCCTAGAGCTCTCTCTCCCAAAATTATCTTGTATTTTTTTTTGCATATGTTCTGTATGTATTTAAACACATTTTCTCCCCAGTTCTATTGCAAGTTCATTGAGGGAAGGGCAATTTCATTTTTTGTCTTTGTATTTCCGTTACCTAGTATGGTCTATTGCTTAGAGCAGACACTTAATAAGTATGTGCTGAATAGTATACCTTCATCAATGACTTCTTCATGGCCTTAATTGTTTTATGTAATCCTTGGAAGAAGTCCATCAAACAGACCAACAATTCACACAAATCTTAAAACTGACTGGGATGGATCTATTTGATAAAAGCCTGATCGGAGACAGCAATCCATGCCAGTTGCTAGTCCTTCCTATCCCTACCTCATCACCCCCGAATTTTCTCTGAAATTACTTTTGAGTTGTTTATTGTACATTTTGTCTTTGTGTATATGCTGTTTCCCATTAATATAATGTATATAATATAATAATAACAATATAAAAATATATAATAATAGTAATAATGAGGACAAGGGCTGTTTTTTTTTTATCTTTGTATACCAAGTGCCTAGAACAGTGCAGAAGACATAGAAGATGTGTACTAAAAAAAGCAGCATGGAGAAGACCTGAGAGCAAATTCTGCTTTTGTTACTTACTGCCTATGCAACCATGTCACCTCTCTAGACTTCAGTTTCCTCATCTGTAAAATGAAGGAATTAGACTAAGTGATCCCCAACCCCCTTCCAAGTATCAATCTAGGATCTTGAGAATTGGGAGTTGAGGGCAGAAGAAACTGAGCCAACAGGTTTTGATAGCAAATATATCAGTGTAGAGGAAAAAATTCACAGAATCCCTTTCCCTAAACAACTTTAATTCCAAGAAAGATCCTAATTTCTAGGGAGTAATTAGATGAAATAAACACCCTCTTGAGTTTCCTTGCAAACCTAGATTTCTATCATCCTAAGGGAAAAGATCCACTGTCATCTTTCTTTCCCCTTAATCATTAAATCCACAGCATTTTGTTTAAACAATTCAACAAGATACAGACAGTCACCAACCACCATTACACTCCATGGTGCCCCTGACCTAAAGGCAACCTAAAGCTATTTCCATAGTTATGAGCACATAGTGCAAACCTACAAGACACTAGCCTTTGTCCACTTAAACCAAGAACAATGGTCACCCATTGATTCCTGCAGTTGACGGTCAGACAGAGAAGACTGAAACCCATTTTAAAACGGAAACAGACAGAAAGGCCAACTCCCTCAAGCATTTTTTAGCTATATCATAATCAACTGTGTTGAAAGCTGAGCTAAGATCAAGTGCCTTAGGGTAAAGACAGAGGAGAACAAAATTTGCAAAGGTAAGGAGGTCATTTGTAACTCCGACAAAAGTAGCCTCCGCACTCCCTCCCCATTTCTCCCCCAAATAACTAAAAGTTATCGTGTGAAGACTAATTTGATAGATGTTCATTCGACTCCTTGGCTATAACCTGCTGCATGAAATCTGTGAGGAAGAGAGGATAGAGCAAGGTTTGGGGGAGACAAAGGGGGCTTGTTTTCCAGTCTTTTCTTCTTGGCTGACCCTGGCATGTCACATCACTGAACTAATCAATACTTCTTCCTGACCTGTTCCTTGCTCAAAAACCTTCAGTCATATTTGCTTTCTTAATTTATTCTACAGGTTATCCCCCTGACCTACAGAGCTCATGAAATAATATCTGGCTACTGGCTTGTGCTACAGTTAGCTTTCTTTAAGAGATGTTGTAACTTGGGTTTCTGCTCATTTATCTGTACCAGGAAGGAACTGGGGCTCTATGGTGCCTTCAGTTCTCCAATGCTATGATTCTACGATGCTCTTTAAAAAAAGAACTAGAGAGAAGGGGGTGGGGGGTTGAATGTTCTTTGAGAGCATTTTCTGAGATGCATGACTGATCCTCCAAAGACGCTAGTCATGGCATAACTAAATTATACCAAGACTCGGGAATTTAGAGGGCTTTGTTTATTTTTGGTTTTTTGCAGTGGTTTGTCTTCCCTAACAGGTGATGCTGACACAGACTTGGACATTTACAGGGCTCCTTAACAACCCCATCATCAATGTCAAACTTTACAAGAGACTAGAGGAAATCTATATAGAGCGAGAGAGTTTGCAAACCACACTAGAGGTTGCTAGGTAGCTCAGTGGATAGAGCTCTGAGCCTAGACTCAGTCAGGAAGACCCGAGTTCAGATCCTACCTCAGACATGCTAGCTATGTAGCCCTGAGCAAAGTGCAGCTTCTGTCAGCCTGAATAACAGCACCCACCTCCTAAGGTTGTTTTGAAAAGCAAATAATATTTGTAAAGTACTTTGCAAACCTATAAGTGCTCTATAAATACTATTATTACATATGCTGACTCATTGGAGTTCCACTAAAAGTCTATGAGGAAGTTACTATGCTTTCCCCATCTATATAAAAAAACAGGAGTTCAAAGAAGTTAGGGGACTTGTCCATGGTCATACTAGAAAATATCAGAGGGAAAAACTGATTGTGGGTCTAACCCAACTCCAGGTTCAGTGATCTGACTACATTGCATTCTCTCTTAAAGAAGTAAGGCACACACCAAAATTCCCAAATCAGTTTTCCTAAGAAAGGGAAAAATAATATACCATAGACTCAAAGATCAAGATGATGAAAAGGATCTTTGAGGTGATCTAATTCAATCTCTTTCATTTTACAGATGAAGAAAGTGAGGTTCAGTGACTGGCCTTTGACCTTGGTCAAACAGATAGTAAACATGAGAGGTATGATTTAAACCTAAGTCCTTTAAATCTGGAGTCAAGTCAATAAGTCAACAAGCATTTATTAAGTGCCTACTATGTGCCAGCAACTGGGCTAGGTGCTGGGCATACAAAGAAAAGGCAGGAAATAGTCCCTGATGTTAAGGAACTTACAATGTAATAGAGCCACTACCTATATAGCAAATATACTATTTCAATTTAATAATACTAATTTAATAGGACAACCAAACAAAGAAATATTCATCTCCCCTGGGTGGCATTCTGAGAAACCACTATAGCCTCCCAAGAGAAGGTGAGCAAGAAAAGATGGTGGCATTGAGTGGAAAGCAATCTCTTAGAGGTAAGAAACTTGTTAAGGATAGAAAGGCTGTGTTTTGGTTTTGGTCTATATCAGACAACTGTTTTTCCTTCTCTTTCTGTGATGTTTGATACAATAAACCTCAATACCCATTTCTGTATTTGATAGTTGAGTCAGTGAGGATATGAACACACTCAAATACCATGCCTTTCCATGATTCTGTGTGTGCTACTCCAGTATATCTCATCTATAATTTCTGTGTGCTCATCCTACTTGATGCTCATTAGGAATCCTCCAGCCCAACATGGTGCGGCCAGCAGTTTTAGCAAGCTGCTTTATAAGGATCCATTTGTCAAGATTTGGGTCTCCAGAGCAACAGCAGACTGCGGAGCTTTTGAAATCAGGTTTTCATTTCTGCTGGCTACATGGCAAACCAAAACAGATTGGAAGACAAATATAAATGTTTTCGTTGGCTGGTTTGCAGAGGCTTGCAGCTATGGGACTCTTAGAATCTGTCCATGGGCTTGGAGAGAGCAGAATTTGTTCCAACAGGTAAATAAATTTTAAAAAGCAGCATTGTACTTTAAAACAAGATACTGTACAACTGAGATGTGTAGCTAGAAAAAAACTAAACCATGGTCTTGCAGTCTAATCAGTTGTTAGTATACAGTCTTATCCATTCCAGGTGCTTAAGTGAAGTGTTTGCATTATGTATTGAACAAGTGTGTAATGAGTGTGTAAGGGGGTGCAAATGCATCCTTTTAGCCATGATCTTTAATTGGGCGAGAACATAGCTCAATCAATCAGTCTCAGTCATAGACTTTAGGCTAAGTATGAAAAATGTTTGAAAACCATTGGATGGAAAGAAATTCTAGAAGATAAGAAATCAGTTCCAATTGGCTGAGGGCTTTCATCATGGCCTTTAGGTCCTATAAAAAACAACTGAGTTGGCTGGAATTAGGGATTTCCAGAAAGTGGTGAACCAGAAAATCCCTGAAGAATGACTTTGGGAGGAAGGAAAGACTCTAGCTTCAGCTTTGGCCTCCTGGCCCCAACACCTTTGACCAGAAGATCTTCAAAGGATCTGGAGAATGTTGGGTTTCCCATCAGCATCCTAGCACTGTATCTCCATCCCCTCCCTCTCTTACTCCCTAAACAGCAGTAACTAGAAGCAACATCTACATCAAAAGCCAAGGACAAAAATCAAGTTTAAGGGGAACCCCTTGAGGTCATCACAAAAGTATATAAAAGGACTTCCAGCAATCAGTAGTTGTGAGTTTGCACAATCAGTAGTTTGCACTCAATGTGCTCTCTGAAACTTGAGTTCACATTATCTAGACTCTGAATATATTTCTCTGTGACTCTATGTCATAGACTTTAGAGGGAGTGCTTGGTACCAACTTTTCCTATTGCACAGACTCAGAAAATGCTCCTGTCTAAAAGCTATTTAAGTCTGGCTGTCTAAGTTTTCATTTTATATCTTTTGATTTGATATGATAATATTTTTATTTGATAATCTTGTGGGGAGCACAGCAGCAGGGACTGAAGCCAGGGGCATTACAGAATCATCCCCAACTCCTAAAGAGCAACCCTACAAGCTTGAGAGGGAGTTGTAGCCTTATCCTGGATTCAAGACTCATCTTTGACAATGGGGATTGGGGTAAGGATCCTCAGAGGTTAGAGGAGCTATAAGTCATTTTTTTTCTGATATGTGTTGGAAATCTCATTCTTTCTTTTTTTTTTTGTCTGGTTAGCTGAAAAGATGCATGCTCTTATTACTCTCCTAAAGTGGACCTCCTAGAAGTCATTTCTTAACCAACTTTTAATACAATCAAGAATTTTCATTCCAATTCAGGACTCAGATTTGATTCTGGAGGAGAAAATGCACCTCTGTCCTTTCACTGCAGAAGCAGAGGAACATAGATGTATAATATTATACTGTTAGATAAGGTCAATGTTTTGATTATTTTTTAACAGAGGATGGTTCACTAGCTCACCTTTAGTGAAAACAAATGCGATGTAAAAAGAACAAGTGTCAATACAAATGAGGTTTGGTTTGGTTCTTTTCTTTTTTTAAATCCGAGTCTCATTTGGGAGGGGTGAATATCCTCACTTTTCTAGTTGTTGCAAAATACAAGTCCTTTCTTTCTAGAAAGGAAATGTTTAACCTTTCAGAGTTATTATGCCAAATTTTTGTTTGATTTTTCAAAACGTGCTTCTAATACCCACCTAAAAAATACTTTAAACATATTTTTAAGAAGTTGAAACTAAAAGCAATTCTATTTTCAGAACTTCATCAGATCTCTTGAGATAATTGGAGACATCCTGGGGTGTTGCAAAATGGGGATTGTCATGTAAGATGTAAATTAGGAGATTGTGAAAAGGGCAGAAAGAGCTGGAGAATAACTCTAATGCCTTTTTTTCCTGGGCTCATGCCAGGTTCTTTGCATATTATAAATGTACCAATCTGGGACTAAGCCAAATGGATGACTCTTCTTCCAGGACCCATGTGCACTTTGCATTTATAATGAAAAATAAAACAATATAAAGAAGACTTTATTTTAAGACATCTTAAAATGGTAGACAATATAGTAAAGGGAGCATGATCTATCTCTTGGTGACTTTTGGAATCTTTACACCTTACTGCTCAGTAAACTGAGGTAATTTCAGATAATTGCTAAAGTATATAATTCTACAATAACCACTAAACAAATTAATCACACTTGTATTTATATAATTTATCCAGGATAAAAAAAAGTTATAGGATTCTTTTCTTTGCTAACTAAATTTTATTTCTTTAATCTTTCCTCATAGGGGCTATTTTATAAATCTTGATCCCTGGACTTTTTTCTCTTTGCTTTATATAACTCTCATAAGATCTCAAACTGAAAATAAGAGTCTAAGGAAGCCTTGACCAAGGCATGTTACAATGAGCTGTCTACATGCCCCACTTCTTTACAGATCCCATAGAGGAAAATTGGGAGAGAGAAAGAATGGAGAAGACAGGGAAGAAAAGGATGTGAGAGGAAACATGCTCTTGTAGACAGAGGGGTTTGGAGTTAAGAAAACTTGGGTTAAAGTCATATTTTTAACATATATTGACAGTGAGCCCCTGGACAAGTCCTTTATCCTCTTGTTGTCCCCAGGCAGCTCTAAGTGTACAAGTTATGAATGCCCTACTGATTTGTATCAGGGAAAGCAATTTGCTAGGAGCTCCCTACATTGATAAAACTAAAAATCCAGACCTCCTGTCCCCTCCACTCCCCTGACCCTCCTATGTGTGTGTGTATATAAATAATATGTATATGTATATATATGTATATGTATGTATGTGTGTATGTATACATATATACACATATATACATACACACACATATATACATATACATTATATACATATATTACTATACTTGCTACCTTGGCAGATATAAAAGATAAGGAGAAAATTAACTAAATCTATTTTTTATTTCTTACTGACTTATAGAAAATTTTTGTGCCAAAACTAAATGAATTACCCTGTATTTTGTTTTCAGAAATGGAAACAGTGGATAATATATACACATTTAATTCTCCTAAGTACATCCAGGGTCCTTGCACAAGGGTAACTCTCCCATGGAATGAAATAGGCTGGTCTGCTACAACTTGGCTAATGCAACTCTTTTTGAAAAGAAACTTTTAAAAGGATGCCTAAGTGTCTTAAAAATTCTGGTGCTGTCATGAAAATTTAATAGGACTACCAAACAAAGGAACATTCATCTCTCCTGGGTGGCATTCTGAGAAACCAATCCCTCTGTTAAGAAGGCAAAAGGCCCCTAAATCTAAAACTCCCTGTTACTGCTTGTCATAATACCCATAGTAATCTTATTAGTTTATTGAAATATTTTAGTCTCTAAAATTATTACTCATAAAAAAAAATCACACAAAAATTGATTTCCTTCTCTTTGGGGGGGGGGGGGGTCGTGGAAGATGAGGCCAAGAGCATGGCCATACTTAAGTGAGAACCTGTACATCACATGCAGAATCTCAGGATTAACTGCATCAATCCAACATCTTCAAACTAGCTCATTTCTTATCTTTTTTAACCACATTTTCGGTGACAACAAAATGCTGCCATCGCAATTGCTTCAATACTAAAATGAAATAGATCATAGTTATCTACATGTAAAGCTGAGAGTAGCAGATAGATTTCTAAAATAATGTTGAGTATCACTGAAAAGTAAGATATGAAAATCCTTATCAAGACAGTTGTTAGCCCTGCCTGCTACCTCTTCCGTTCCTCCCTCTCTCCCTTTCTTTTCTTCAGCAGGAGAAGATAATCTGAAATTAACAAAAGGAAAAAGACCGCTGGAGAAATCTGATTTTTAATGTCTCCCAAGCTGCTTGTCTCCTCATTAACAATGATGAATTAATATTGTCAAATATGAATATTTAAACAAGCAAAGAAAGCAATGAAACAGCTTGGAAATAGTTTTTTAAGAAATCAGTCTTTCATAATTCAGAGCAGAAAGAATACAGATGGAGAGAGAGAAAGATATATCTACAAACATAATATTCACACATGTGCATATTTTATATCTATATCTATACATAGATATAGATATATGCTTACACCCATATACTCTTTTTTTTCCACTGACAGTTCCCACAAGATAATAATTTTGGGGACCCCAGATGGTGGTGGCATGTATATTTTCACATCATAGACTCTAACTTTCTAACACTTTGGGGGAGCCCAAGACAGTTTGTATATTAATCGAATTCCTTGAGAGTAATGCCAGAGCATTATTCTATAAGCAAGGCCACCCTCAGAATGGCACACCAGGTTTTTATTTCCCAATATCCAAAGCCATCTGCAGTTAGGCACGGTGCCCAGCTTGGTATAATCATAATGCACTGCCAGTCTCTCACTTTGTATAAACTAATAGATTTCATAGCTGAGCATTATCTAGGTGATTTCCAATCTATTTCCCCCCAGACGATTCAAGAAAAGAATAGAACAGTGAGCTCATCTAAACATATAAATTTTGTGCTCTTGCAGTCTTTTTACATAAAACATTTATAGTGTTCTAACTCACATGGTGCTATATGGAAAGCCAAGCATTTTTCTTACAATGATTCATTATATGACTAGGTATATAAGACCCTCAACCCTTAAAAAGATAGAAAATAATTTTTTTAATATATAAAGAGGACACACACACACATATATATATACATATAAATATGTGTGTATATATATGTATATATATATATATATTCTAAAGCAGGAATTCTTAAGGGTAGGGGGTGGGTAATAGGGCAGCTAGGTGACACAGTGGATAGAATGCTGTCCCTGCAATCAGGAAGCCCTGAGTTCAAACCCAGCCAGAAACACACACTTAGCTGTTTGGCCATGGGCAAATCACTTAACCTTTGTCTGCCTCAGTTTCTTCAACTTTAAAATTGGGATCATAATAGCATCTCCCTTCCAGGGTTGCTACAGGAATTAAACGAAATGATAGTTTTTAAAACTCTTAGCACAGTCCCTTGAACATACAGGCACTTAATTAATACTTGCTTGCTTCCTTCATAGATCCCTTTGGCAGTCTTGTAAAGTCCATAGACTCCTCAGTTTATAGACTGAGGATACGTGAAATAAATATTTTAAATATGTGAAATAAAATACATAGGGTCACAATGGAAACTAGTTGTATTAAAATAAAATTATCAAAATCTTTTTCAAAGTTCAAAGTCCTCAGATTATGAACTCCTGGTCTAAAGTATATTTAAAGCCAACAGCCAGTGGTTAAGCCAGAACCTTATTTCCAGGTCCATAATTTGCTACATCATTAGAAAGAAAGTGAGTAGTCAAAATTTAAAATATAAAGGAACATGGTGAGTGGACAAAGAAGCTCCCAGTGCTACACATTTTTTGAGGAGAAATCTGGTTCATTCTGTTCTTTAGTTACCTAGAAATGGGGTATCATCTATCAGAGCTACACATCAAGTGCTGAGCAGTTGCAGCAGAACAAATTTGGACTTTTCACTATGAATAATGCATAATAAACATGTTAGCCAAGAGGATGCTAAGTCTTAAATCCAAAGACTTCCCCCTCTCTCCTTTTTGGTACCAAAAGAGAAGTGTAGTCTTAGTAAATGAAAACATATGGTAACATGTTTGGCTCTCAAAGCCCACAAAACTAAAAAAAGAGAATCATCATTTTATCCTTAAAATAATCAATCAGAGTTAGGGACAAGAAAAAAAGGACATCTGACACAGATCATTGTTCCATTTCCTTCATTTTATAAATGAATGCTGTGGAAAGCCTGAGACTGGGACTTGGGTTAGAATTCTATTTCAGATAACTGTTAGCTTTGTGACCAAGGAAGGACAAGTTTTTCAATTTCTCAAAACTTCAGTTTCTTCATATGTAAAAGCAGGGATAATTTGTGCTGTCAACCTCAAAAGGTAGTTGAGAAGAAATCATTTTAGAAATATCCAATGGAAGTTACCATTTTTATTACTGCAAAATGAATTCTTTTTCTTGAAAAAAAGGAATATCCAAGGAATTCAACAAACAAATAACACAATATTTTTCTATTAAATAAGATTTAAAAGAAACTGTCTATTAATTCCCTGTGGTTTAGAAATCATTTAGTCCTACTTAAAATTTTGCAATGATATTTGTTGTCTCCAGATTAGAACTATAAAAATGTCCAAGTAGTAGTCAGTCAACAAATAAACATTTACTAAGCACATAGAAGAGGAGAAAGACACATGTACCATAATCTAATTGGCAGCCATGGTTCTGTCTGTACAATTTCATCTTCTTAGAGATACCTAGAGATCCCTAAGCCATTAGTAGTTGAAATCTGTATTTTACTTGACTTCTAGAATTATTGGATATTTGATATATAGTTATCACCTAATCCTACCTGCTTATTCCTGGGGTACCCTTCCTAGGAAAGAACCTTCTTAATCATTGTGGCCTAGAAAAACTGCTTACTTGTTCAACAAAATAGGCTCTTTTCACATGCCTTTTGAAAGAGCTAGCTCAAAGTCCCTTGGGAGTTGTCCAGGAATGTGTAAAGCACTTTCAGAAGCCTATAAACAATTCTTGATAGGTCCTCTGGCCTATCCCCAGCAGGGAAAAGAATGACTCAAGAAAAGGATCATCAGACAGTGAGTAACGCGACACCTGCTGTCACCTGTAGTCTCTACAGTTTCACCATTGACAAAGTCAGGATATGAGTAATGCCAAAGGCCAAACACGGACCTGATTATCAACCACCCAGGGTTTGGACAAAATGTCCTGAGAAACTGAAGGAGTAATGGCTTTCAAGAAATGTCAGAGTCATGGCCAGATCTCAGACCATTGGTAATGGTGCTGTTAGGACCCACGCTGTGACATTATTCCTTCTTTTTGTGAAATATTTTCTTTGAGGAAAATAGTTAAGATTAGATAGATAGATAGATAGATAGATAGATAGATAGATAGATAGATAGATAGATAGATAGACACACACATATTTGGAGTCAGTATGGCTTCATGGATCCATGAGATTATCCAAACTTCTTAAATTGGTGCAAGCAAATAAAAAAGTCCTAAACTCAGTTTAAAGAATTTGTCCCAGGGGCATACAAGAAAAGCTCCAGGCATTCAAATACCCTGGCTCAATGTAAAAAAGGCTGAATCAGCCTCCTTCCCTGAGGTAACCCAGGGCACAAGTCACAGCGCTCCTCAACAGAGTATTTCCAAATTATATAAAACACCACAGAAACAGGCTCATCTATGATGTCCAGAACGCTTATTTTAGATCCATGGGCCTTCTATTCTTTTTGGACATCACAGGGTCACTAAGGAAGTGAAAAATATGATACATTCCTACCTGTCAGACATGACCCTGGCTAGTTCATTTTCCTTGACAATTCTTTTCCCATGAAATGCCTTTGTGAGACACAGTATAGTGCAATGGATAGAGAGCCTGCCTTGAAACGAGGAAGATCTCAGCACAAGTCTTATCTCTGACATGAACTGGTCTGTGTAACCTTGGGCAAATCACTTGATCTCTCACAACTCTAACTCTTAGAGAATAACAATGATAGTAATAATAACAGCTAACATTTATATATCACCTACTACGTGCCAGGTCTTGTACTAAGCACTTTACAAATATTATCGCATTTACCTAGCACATACAGAACCCAGATCTTTCTGATTTCAAAGCCAGTTTTCTATTCTCTAGGCTATGCTGACTCCATTCTAATATGCCATATAAAATGTAATCTCTGGACTGGTAACATCTTTTTTTTAAGATTCATCTAAAAGTTTAAGTCGTAAAAATATAACAGGAAGTTTGTGCTTAAATAAATTATATGCATTCATATATATACAGTGGAACATATATCTGGTATACCTATAAGCACACATATCCTAAATTATCTCCAAGATTCATATAGGATTCCCAAAAGTTTCAGTGCACTTTTAAGCTTTAAGAGTTTAGAATCCGCAGTAAAATTTTCAGGACATCCTATATTGAATGTGGGGCAAGAGAGAGAAAGAGAGAGAGAGAGAGAGAGAGAGAGAGAGAGAGAGAGAGAGAGAGAGAGAGAGAGTAAAAGAGATAGAGACAGAGGAAGAGAGTGTAACTTTTAAAAACTTTTTTTAAATTAAATTATTTAAAAAAAAATTTTAAGAATGACAATAATGAGACAACCTACCAAAACTTATGGATGCTGCAAAAGCAGTTCTTAGGGGAAGTTTTATATCATTGAACGGCTACATGAATAAAATAGAGAAAGAGGAGATAAATGAATTGGGCATGCAGATGAAAAAACTATAAAAAAACAAGTTGAACTGATATTAAGTGAAAGGAGCAGAACCAGGAGAACTCTGAACACAGCAACAACCACAGTGTGTGAGGAATTTTTCTGGTAGACTTGCAATGCAAGGACTTAAAAAGTTCCCAGCGATCTCTTGAGGCAAAATGCCTTCCACATCCAGAGAAAGAACTATGGAATTGGATCACAGAATGAAGCAGACCATTTTCTTTTGTATTATGTTTTTCTTTATGATCTCTGTCATTCATTTTAATTCTTTTATGCAACATGACTAAGGCGAAAATGTATTTAATAGGAATGTGTGTGTAGAACCTATATAATATTGTATGCCATCTCAGGGAGGGAGGGGGGAGGAAGGAGGGGAGAAGAGGGAGGGAGGGGGGAAAATCTAAGGTATATGGAGGTGATTGTAGAACACTGAAAACAAATAAAATAACTTTTTAAAAAGGAAAAAACAAATAGAAAATTCTCAAGAAAACACCAAATTAGAAATACTGAAAACCAAAGGAGAGATTAATAAAATTGAAATTAAGAAAACTATTGAACTAATAAATAAAACTAAAAGTTGGTTTTATGAAAAAAAAGCCAATAAAATTGATAAACCTTTGGTCTATTTGATTAAAAAAAAGAAAGAAGAAAACCAAATTACTAATATCAAAAATGAAAAGGGTGAACTCACCTCCAATGAGGAGGAAATTAAAACAATAATTAGAAATTACTTTGCCCAACTATATACCCATAAATTTGACTATCTAAGTAAGATGGATGAATATTTTTAAAATATAAATTTGCCCAGATTAATAGAAGAAGTTGAATACTTAACCCCATTTTAGAAAAAGAAATTGAACAAACCATCAATGAACTCCCTAGGCAAAAATTTCCAGGGCCAGATGGATTTAAAAGTGATTTCTACCAAACATTTAAAGAACAGTTAATTCTGATACTATATAGACTATTTGGGAAAACTGGTGAAGATAGAGTCCTACTAAATTCTTTTTATGATACAAATATGGTTCTGATACCTAAGTCAGGAAGAACCAAAACAGAGAAAGAAAATTATAGACCAATTTCTCTAATGAATATAGATGCAAAAATTTTAAATACGATATTAGCAAAAAAAAAATGCAGCAACCTATGATGAGAAATATACATTATGATCAGGTAGGATTTATACTTGGAATGCAGGGCTGGTTCAATATTTGGAAAGCTATCAGCCTTATTGACCATATCAACAACAAATGATTATCTCATATGATTATCTCAATAAATGCAGAAAAAGCTTTTGACAAAATACAACACCCATTCCTATCGAAAACACTGGAGAGCATAGGAATAAATGGAGCCTTCCATAAAATAATAAGCAGTATCCACCTAAAACTATCACCAAGTATTATATGTAATGAGGATAAGCTAGATACATTTCCAATAAGATTAGGGGTGAAACAAGGATGTCCAGTATCACCACTGTTATTCAATATGGTACTAGAAATGTTAGGTTTAGAAATAAGAGAAGAAAAAGAAATTGAAGGAATTAGAATAGGCAAAGAAGAAACTAAATTATCACTCTTTGCAGATGATATGATGATATACTTTGAGAATTCCAGAGAATCAATTAAAAAACTCCTTGAAATAATAAACAACACTGGCAGAGTTGCAGGTTACAAAATAAACCCACATAAATCATCTGCATTTTCATATATTATTAACAAAGTCCAACAGCAAGAGATAGAGAAATCCCATTTAAAGCTACAGTAGAGACATAAAATATCTGGGAGTCTACCTGCCAAAACAAACCCAGAGACTATATGAACACAATTACAAAACACTGTTCGCACAAATAAAATCAGATCTAAGTAAATGGAAAAACATCAGTTGCTCATGGGTAGACTGAGCTAATATAATAAAAATTACAATCTACTAAATTAATTTACTTATTCAGTGCCACACCAATCAAACTACCAGATAGTTATTTTCTAGAGCTAGAAAAAATAATATCAAAATTAATCTGGAAGAACAAAAGGTCCAGAATATCAAGGGAACTAATGAAAAGAAATGCTAGGGAAGGTAGCCTAGCCTACCAGATCTCAAATTGTATTGTAAAGCAGCAATCACCAAAACCACTTGGTACTGGCTAAGAAACAGAGGGTTAGAGCAGTAGAATACACTATGTACTCAATACACAGTAGTCAATGAGTATAGTAATCCACTGTTTGAGAAACCCAAGGACCCCAGCTTCTGAGATAAGAACTCACTGTTTGAAAAAACTGCTGGGAAAACTGGATAGCAGTACACAAGAATAAAATCCAAATGGATGCATGATCTAAGTATAAAGATTGATACTATAAGCAAATTAAGGGAGCAAGGAATAGTGTATTTTTCAGATTTATGCAGAATGGAGAAATTTATGACCAAATGAGATAGGGAACATTATGAAGTACAAAATGGATAATTTGGATTACATTAAATTGAAAAGGTTTTGCACAAACAAACCCAATGCAGTCAAGATTAGAAAGGAAGCAGAAAGCTGGGCAAGAATTGTTACAATTAGTATCTATGATAAAGCCCTCATTTCTGAAATATATAGAGAACTGAGTCAAATTTACAAGAATACCAGTCATTCCCCAGTTAATAAATAGTCAAAGGATATGAACAGGCAGTTTTCAGGGGAAGAAATTAAAGCTATCTCTAGTCATATGAAAAAATGCTCTAAATCACTATTGATTAGGGAGATGCAAATCAAAACAACTCTGAGGTACCACATCACACCTATCAAATTGACTAACATGACAAAACAGGAAGATTATAAATGTTGGAGAAGATGTGGGAGAGTTGAAACACTAATTCATTGTTGGTGGAACTGTGAGCTGATCCAGCCATGGAGAGCAATTTGGAACTATGCCCAAAAGGCTACAAAAATGTGCATACCCTTTGACTCAACAATATTGCTTCTACAACTGTATCCCCAAGAGATCATAAAAATGGGAAAGGGTCCCACATGTACAAAAATATTTATAGCAGCTCTCTTTATGATGGCCAAAAACTGGAAATCAAGAGAATATCCATCAATTGGGGAATGGCTGAACAAGTTGTGGTTTATGAATGTAATGGAATACTATTGTGCTATAAGAAATGATGAACAGGAAGACTTCAGAGAGGCCTGAAAGGACTTACATGATCTGATGCTGAGCAAAAGGTGCAGAACCAGGAGAACTTTGTACACAGTAACAACCACAGTGTGTAAGGAATTTTTTTCGGTAGACTGAGCCCTTCGCAGCAATCCAAGGACCTACAAAATACCCAGTGGACTCTTGAGGCAAAATGCCTTCCACATCCAGAGAAAGAACTATGGAATTGGAACAGAGAATCAAGCAGAATAGTTTCTCTTGTGTTATGTTTTGCTTTGTTTGGATTTTTCTCATGGTTTCTCCCATTTATTTTGATTCTTCTATGCAACATGACCAATGTGAAAATGTGTTTAATAAGAATGCATTTGTAGAATCCATATAAAAGTGCTTGCCATCTCAGGAAGGGGGGGAAGATGGAAGGGGGAGGGAAGGGGAGAAAATCTAAGACTTATAGAAGTGACTGTAGAAAACTGAAAACAAATAAGTTAATAAAAATAATAATAAAAATTTTTTTAAAAACTAAGCAAAAGATAAAACTCATTCTCTTGAATTTTCAGAGAAAAAGCTAGAATACTGTGACATTGTCCTGTAGTTCCTTGGTCTGATAAACCTTTGATAATTTATTCATGAATGTTTAATCTGAGAGCTTAATCTTCCATTGGTCCCCTAAGAGGCAGGCTTTATTTTTCTTCCACATTTCCTACTGTCACATAATTGCTTTTTTGATAAATGACTTTTCCTATTAATTAAGCATAGAGGAAGATGTCCATCATCAGTCAACTTATGTTTATTTCAGATTCAAGAACTTGTTAAGAAAACTCTGAAACTGTTTACATTAAATGAAATGTAAAGTATTCACTTCTAGCACTTGGGACGATCACCAGAGAGTCAAACACTACTTACTTGTACCAAAACCTAAGTCTACTACTCCCCAGGGTTCCTATTAGAGGCAATTAACTTCTAAGTGCTATCTATCAAAAAAACAAAAAACCACTGGCTTTGCAGCTTCTGTTTCAAACACTAACACCTTAGTCAAAATACCACTTGAATATTTATTTTCCTAGCAAACAGTAATAGTAACCTCTGAGTCAGTAAAGCAACATTATGTAACATTGAATAAAAATTATCTTTTGGTTTTAGCATCAAGCACTGATTGATAGCCTTGACAAGAGAATTTATATCACCTGAGGTGAATCAAGGCAACTGCTCATAATATGGCCAAAATGGAAGGCAAGGGAATGAAGGTAAATGACTGGAATAAAATGAAAAGTTTCCCCCTTAACCCTTCCCCAAAACACTCCCAATCCCACCTCCTGCTGCTGCCAGCCTGCCTAAAACCAAACTTATGCTTTAAATCAATAGTAAAAGAAATCGAGACTTGCAAACTCAGTCCTTTTGGGCTTCTCTGTGGGCGGCATGAGATAAATTTAACAAGAAATTCTGGAAGATAAAGGATAACATAAAAGGTTATTGATGAAATCAATGTGAGTGCTCAAACGATGCCCCATTATTTACTAGTTGAAGTCCAAGTATCTAAAAAGAGCCTCCATGTTTCCTAATAATCTGGTCCCCAAATAACTATGAAATGACATCACCCACTATTTATAAGCAGAAACTCTGAATTGGAAGTTACCCCCAAAGATCATCCAAATAAGATAGCTAAGATAAGGTTTTCAGGTTTGCAATGTACTGTAATGTGTGTATCTGTATACATACAAACATAGACATAGATATAATAGAAAATCACATTTGATCTTCACAACCACCATGGGAGGTAAGTGGCATTCCAATTGTACAGTTTTGAGGCTGAGAGAGGTTGAATAGTTTTTTCCAAGGTCACACAACTGTTAAGTATCTGAGGCAGAATTTGAACTTGAGTCTTCCTGACTTCAAATTCACAACTTTCCCCCATTATACTACCTACGTGTATCTAGTGCAATCTAGGGACATTTTTCTGTAGCCCCCTAGACAGGTGAGTCCTCCATTCTCTATGTAAAGATTTCCAGTGATGGGGAAACTAACTCCCTAACTCCCAACAAGGCTCTAGGAATTAAAAAAAATTATTCTTTTACTGAGATAAAAGTTTCTTATTTTCTCAATTCAATTTTTTAACAGTTGAAAGGATCCATGTTCTCACCAATGTGTTTATTCTCTCAAACGGTGCAGATGGCAACACATCCATGCCCTGTCATTCTGTAAGATTCTTGCCCACATCCTCTCATAAATCTTCCTCAGATAATCTGCCCTGAGCACTAGAGGCCTCTCTCGTGGCCTTTTAAAATTTTGTAGGCAGTCAGGCTGCCCATCTGCTATCCCTGGTCCACAGTACATGAGCATCCAACCTCCTTTTGCTATCATATATTTCTTGGATCATATCATTTATGGCACTTCTTGTGCCAAATATATAATCGATAATATACTAAAGCCAATGCACATGTGTCTTTATATTCTTGGTCTCTTGTAATTTTGACTCATCAGGGACTGGGGTAGTTTATGATTCACAGTCATATACTATCACCAGAAAAATATTGGTGTTCAAAAGTTGGGAGGAAACTGGAAGCACTATGCAGTTTCTCAGCCTACTTGCTATCTCTTATAGGTCAGTATCCATTGGCAGTGGCTGCTTAAGATGTGCTTTAATGGACAAAGTCAATAGGCTGTATGTCTAACTGCCCTTTGTACTGTGGACAGTGTGCTCTAAGCATTCATTTAGTTTTTCCTGTGTGTATTGCTAGGATGATCTCTTTGAGTGGTCATTGATGATTGATGAAAATAATAATAATAAACAAATTATTAATAAATAATATATTAATAATAGGTACATTTTGTCCCTGATTACCAGGGGCCAAGAAATATATTATCCATGTTAATCTATATTATATATTATGTCATATTATATCTAATATAGCTATATTAAGAAATATATTAGCTATACCCTTATCAGACTCAGTTTTCTCATCTTTAAAATGGAGATGACAATACCTCACAGCATTCTTGTGAGAATAAAATGAGTATTATTTGTAAAGGTCCTTGTAAACCTTACAGCTCTATGTAACGGCTAGCTTATTTTTGTATGAGAAAGGATACTCATTGCTCAGTAGTTACCAGTGGTCTGTTCCCTTTGTGGGGTTAATAATACAACTCGTTATTTTTCAGATCATTCAGAATCTTCTTTCTGGTATCTTGAAAGTCGGTACCTCAATACTTTCAAAATTAGACATCTCAAACATAAATTTTTTTTCTTTGTACTTGATCTTGTCCAACTGATTTTTTACAACCCTTTCCTCTAAGGCGGACTCCCCATATAGAAAAATTAGCTATTGAGGTATTAGTATTGGTTTCAGAGCTCTAACTAGGGTCAGGAAAAAGGGGATTTGCACCAGGATACTCCCTGAAATTCTTCAAAGGAGTGGAAATGACTGTGTATTTTTTGGTGACTACACAGCAAGTAAAACTTATTAAAACAGAAAACTACTAAGCAGTTCAATAAGCATTTATTAAGCACCTACTGTGCACCAGGTACTGTGTAAGCCCTGAGAATACAAAGAAAGCAAAAACCAGTTCCTGCCCTTGAAGATATTACAGCTTAACAGAGGAGAAAACAAGCAAACAAAAAATGTACAAATAAGCACAGGGTAAGTAGGAAATAATCAACAGAGGGGAAAATTAAGAGAGACTGGAAAAGGCTTTTGGTCAAAGGTGAAATTTTAGATGGGACTTGAAGGAAGGGAGGAGGTAGAGTTGAATAGGGAAAGCATCCCTCAATAAGTGACTTCCTCCATGGCTGTGTCCCCTGCACCCCCTCCAGCCTACCTCTGCCACAGTCTTGCAACCTCCTGGAAAAGGTGATTTGAAGGCTCATTTTATGACCCCTGATCAAGTCACCCTTCATGCTGTTTGGTTTGGGTGTAAAAATTGGGTTTTGCTTTCACTGGTGAGGAATACTCTAGAACTATTGCCAAGTCACTTAAATAGGATGGTCTTAAGCTTTTCCAGCTTTCCTGGAGCCTGCCAGAGCTTTTGTCCTGACCCTTCAGGAACCCTGAGTCACCTGCACCTCATGATGAAGCATCAGATAATACTTTTATAAAGGCTTACCTGGTGATCAGGGACAAAACCTATCTCTGTAACTAGGAGGAGAACTCACCATAAATGCAAATACATAATACATATATAATTATAATTATACAATTATAAGATTCAGAATATTATAAAAATATCAGAGTAGTAGTTGATCAGTCAATTAGTCATGTCTGACTCTTCATGTCCCCACTTGGGGTTTTCCTGGCAAAGATACTGAAGTGGTTTGCCATTTCTTTCTCCAGCTCATTTTACAGATGAGCAAATATAGTTGAATGACTTGCTCAGGGTCATACAGCCAGTGCCTAAGGCCAGATTTAAACTCAGATCTTCTTGACTCCAAGGTTGGCGCTCTATCCACTGTGCCACCTAACTGCCCCTATCAGAGAAGTACAAAGTACTAAAGAATGTGGAAGGAAAGAAATATCTCTGTCCAACAATCCCAGGCCCTTGTTTCTAACTGCCCGAGAGATCTCTCCACTCATGTTCTACAACACCTCAACCTCAGAGTGTCTAAAATTCACTTTATTCCTCAACTTTTCTAACAGTTCTGTTTCTGTTAATAGCATCACCATAGTATCTCAGGATCATAAGCTTAGAATCATCTTTGAGTCCTTAAACCCAATTCAGCCTATAGCCAAGTCCTGTCAATTTTACCACAGAACCCTCCTTTTCCAATTTATTATAGTATTTTCCCTGGATCTCTCCCTTTATCACTTATATCATTCTCTATTTCATCACAGTTAGTTAACTATTTCTCCTTCTCCTCACCCCCATTACATAACACTACAAACTTCCTGAAAGGAGAATCTGCATAGTATCTATCTTTATGGCCCTAGGATCTAGGCCAATACCTTGTAAATAGTACTTAAAATAATTAGTAGTTGAATAAATGGATGCACATATGAATGAATAATAAATATCCAAGAAATGTTTATTGATCTATCGAATCAGAGATGAGCCTTAGATGAAGCTGGGTATAAAACTCTCAGGAGATAACATATCTTTAATATATTCTGTTCAAAACTGAATAAATTCTGAGTAAATGGACATTAAGCAATCAACTTTATTTAAATAAATTGAGCACATGTTCAACAATCCTTTCTAAAGCAATGTTTTTCTCAGACGTCAACTTAATGCATTTCCAAGATAGTACTTCACATCGCTCCTAAGTAGTAGTTAAGTAGTAGCCCACATGCCTAATAGATTAATAATTCTTTGGATGAAAAGAGCCCTGTACCAGACTGACTTCCTTGACACCTGATTCACAGGGGATTCATCTTAATCTGAAATAGAGCAGCACATATCACCACCTTTCCTTTTCTTTTTCTTTTCTTTGTTTTTAAAAGTCTGACTGCTCTGCATGAATGCCCAAGTGTGATAGTGAGTCTTCCAAGATACACAGTCTGAGAGCCAAGGATATATACCTTAGATTAGAATCAAATCTAAAGCTGGAAGACCTACAGGCTCTTAAAACTTATTTAAGATGACATGCTGGTCAGGGGGAGTAGATGACAGATGACGGGCCAAGGAAACAGTAACTGATATGGAGCTTCTCACCTCGAGGTTGTTGGTTGAAGTCCAGCACAGGATCACAGAAAAATGTACAGCTGTCTAATGTCATAGCAGGAGGTGATCTCCATGGAGTACCCAGAGGGAAACGTGACCACAACATCAAAAGCATTGCTTCTGATGCACAATGGAGAAGAAGCAAAAACATCATGGAGACAAAAATCACACCTTGCAAGAAGATGGTTCTTGACCAAAGTTAAAAAAGAAAATGAATTGCTAAGAACTGACTTTCCTTTAGGGACACCCTGAAAACCTCAAATTTTGCATCCTGTATTTCTGATGATCTTGGATGTTTGTCTTAAGGAACTTTGGAGTCTTCAAAGTTACTTGTATCTAGTCATTTCAGTCATGTTTAACTCTTTGTGACCCCATTTGGGATTTTCTTGGCAAAGATACCAGAGTGGTTGGCCATTTCCTTCTCCAGCTCATTTTACAGATGAAGAAAGTGAGGCAAACAGGGTTAAGTGACTTGCCCAGGATCACACAGCTAGTAAGTGTTTGAGGTCCGATTTAAACTTAGGTCCTCCTGAGTTCAGGGTTGACTGTCTATCCACTGCACCATCTAACTGCCCCAATACTTGTACCTAAAGCTAAAATGGACTAATTTGCTGAAATGTATACACTGAGTTGCCAATCATTTTACAGTAGAAATAGTACTAACCTGCTATAACTGTATAGCACTACATATATAACTATATATTATATATTATAATATAGTTATAATATATAAATATATATTTCTATATATAGCTATATATCTTAGTATATGAAAATAGTTTAAATGGCATGCAGGCTGAGACAAAAGTCAAACTTAGCAAATTTTATAAAAAACTTCACATCTTGATAGAATTTAATTAATTCCAAAAGGATTCATCTCCTTTTATCACAACAGTTGAATATCTTTCTCACCCTTAAATTTGCTATAAAATCTTTACATCCAACTGTGAGCTCCTCAAGGGCAGGGACTACCCTTTGCCTTTCTTGTCTCTCCAATAATGATGCCTAGCGAATGTTAACTTAATAAATGACTGAGAGACCCATCATTAGAAAGAAAGAAAAATGACTATCATTTGTTGGTAACAGATATCAAATTATTTAGAGTAACTATATGTCCCATTTGTCTTCTATTACACCATTAAGAGAGAACAGGGAGGTTGTGGATAGAGGTCCAGCCTTGGAGTGGGAGGCCTAGGGTCAGTTCCTACTTCTGACACATAAAGTCTCTGTGACTGAACAAATAACTGCTCAACTCCCCAGAGTCAGGGGTGGGGAACCTGCAGCCTTGAGGCTACCTGTGGTCCTCTAGGTCCTCAAGTGCAACCCTTTGACTGAATCCAAACAGCACAGAACAAATCCCCTTTATAAAAGGATTTGTTCTGTAAAACTTGAACTCAATCAAAAGGTCGCAACCAAGGACCTTCAAGGCCACATGTGGCCTGGAGGTGGCAGGTTCCCCATCCCCGACCCAGACAACTCTCTAAGATTTTAAGTTGAAGAGGAGGCATCAACCTTTTGTTTCTCCTGGGAGTTCCCTATACCAGAGGCATCAAACACACAGCTTACAGTCTCCTGCAACCCACCACACTCCCAAGTGCAGCCCAAACCAGATCAAAATGCAATTTGGGAATACTTAACAAAATAAGTAAAAATACCACAAAGCAGTGACAACATTATATTTTAAAACAAAGTCAATATGTAGCCCACAGGGTTCCTTAAGTACGATTCAGTGGTTCCCAATTCTATTTTGAGTTTGACACCACTGCCCTATACCATTACAGAAATTATAGATCTGGCAAAAAACAAAAATAAAAACAACTCTAACAAACCACAGTGATTCTATCTTTGAAAAGTAGAAGCAATCCTGTCCACAAACACATTAACATATATATAATGAAAACCAAGTGCCCTACTACTTCCTCTAAGTCAGGGATGGGGAACCTGCTTTAAGTCATTGGTTTTTCCAAGATCCTAACAGAAATTATTTGATCATTCCACCTGGATCAACTCTTTTGAACCAATCAAATGAACTGAATCTTTGGATCATTTTTCAGTTCCTTCCTCTAGAACAATACCTCATTTCATCTTGATCTAAGAGTTGCTAATCCTTAGTATTCACCATCTTGGGTTGTAAGAGAGCAGGGAAAATATATTCCTCTCTCTATCATTTCTGTTTCCCAAACGTATATTTAGGGAAAGATTAAATTGAAGCTTTGGCTATTGCTTCTTCGTTATTTATGAGGGGTGGGTCAGTGCTAGCTAAGGGAAAAAATCCAGTCCTTGGCAACCAAGCTGTCTGCTCCCATGGCATTTCGTTTTACATGTGCAAAAGTTGGCTGAGGCTGAGCTGAAAGTTAACTGACATGTGTAAACAGTTTACAACTAATAAAGGAAAAAGAACCAACTATAACCATGCAAAGACGACCTTGCGTAGAGACAACCTTGGAAGGAATGCTAAGGTACCTTTTTTCCAGAGAACCAATGTAGACTTGTCAAGGGAATACGAAACATTGATGGGACCACAGCATCAGGAGATAGTTTCTCCAATTTATAAAGAAATCTGGCCTTCAGCATATTAAAGCTTACCAGAAAACAAATTTCTGTGGTTATGTCAATGTCTTGGGTTAGGGTAGATGATAAACTATTAATCAGTCTTTATGTAATGCTTAATCTTATTCAGAAAGCCTTGCTGATTCCCCTCCAGCTATCAGTGCCCTTCCTGCCCAAACCAGCCTGTATTTAATTTCTGTTTGTACTTGTATATGTACATGCCTCCCCCACATAGCATGTAAGCTCTCTGAAGATGATTCCAATTTTTGTCTTTGTATCCTTAGTATTTTATATTTTGCAGGCACTCAATAAAGGCGAAGGACTATTTCATTTTTTCTTCTTGAATCCCTAGTGCCTTACATTTTGTAGGCACTCAATAAAAGCTTGCTAATTGATTGTTATCACCACTTTATCATGCCAGTGCTTCCTTTGTACTCCAATTTCCAATCAATAAGCATTTATTAAATCCCTACTATGTGCCAGACATTATGCTAATCACAGAGGATGCAAAGAAAAAGTAAAAGAAACCCTCCCTGCCTTCAAGAAGTTTACATTGCATCAGAAGCAATAGAATCTGCAAATATTTCTATTTAATTCCATTCAATAAACATTTATTGTCTATAGGGGCAGCTAGGTGGCAGTGGATACAATGCCAGCCCTGGAGTCAAGAAGACCTCAATTCAAATCCAGCCTCAACTACGTGACCCTGGGTTACCTAACTTTGTAGCAGTTTCCTCATCTGCAAAATGAGCTGAAGAAGGAAATGGCAAATCACTGCACCATCTTTACCAAGAAAAACCCAAATAGGGTCACAAAGAGTCGGACTATGTGCCCAGTGCTAAGTAGAAATTCTAAAAGTTATATGTATTTGTCCTTCATTTTCAAAGAGGACCTTGACATCAGGGAAATAATGACGTGACTTGCAGCTGACTTTGATTTGAGAGAGGGAGGGCTGTGCAAGGTCATCAGCCTCACTTTCTCCTCCAGAGCCATCTAGATCCAGTGGCCAGATATTCATCAAGATGACTGGAGATGACCCAGGATGCAATGGGAAACCCTGACCCTTTTGACTAGAATTTCATTCTGAAAGTAGTTGATTTGTGTACCACAATTAGCAAGTGCTTAAACATTGCTAAAACAAATTCTCCTAAGGCAACTTAAAATTCAGATCCCCAGTATACAGTTGTAGAAACCAAGGTATAAGAAGGACGGCTGTGAAGGTCACCCACTATATCAGGGCATGATAGCAGAACCAGATATGTTTCATGTTCTCTTTCATGGAACAAGTTAACATGAGCTCATACCATGTCGCAATTCAGATAAAGTTAAAGAATTCTTGCTCGTTCTCATGGCAGAGGCCTCCTGAAATAGATCAAAAACTTTTTCCAGAGAAGACCTGGTCTGTTTTTTCAGTGTTCCCAGGAACTACAGAGTATATATGAACAGACAACAAAACCAACCAACTCAAAATGCAAATTATTTATGTTAATAGAAATTTGTTTATGCAAATAATTAGTGGAAGCCACATATGTGTACGTACAATTCCACAGCAGATTTGTCTTATTTACATATGCTCTTGCAGCTGTCCCTTATATCTTCCACAGCAGATTACCCCCTCAGGATCCCTTCTCTAATCCCAACCTCTTCTTACTTCCTCCTCTCCTGAAAATGCCTAAAAGTCCCTCATCCTTAAAAAAAATCCTTCACTAGAAACTAATGCCACCTCAAACTAACAGCCCATATCACTCTTCCCTTTCTCTGCCCAAGTCCTAGGGGAAAAAAATTAACCACATTCATTGTCTCGACTTCCTCTCCTTTCACTGACTCCTCAACCTTTTGTAATTTGGCTTTTGACCTCAACTAAAAATGCTTTTCAAAAAGGTACTGACAATCTCCTAAAGGCCAAATACTTCTCAATCCTTATTCTTTTGAACTTCTCTGCTGCATTTGCCATTGCTGACTACCTTCTCTTCCTATCAGGGGTGGGAAACCTGTAGGCTCAAGGCTACATGTGGCCTTCTAGGTCCTTAGGTGTGGCCTTTTGATTCAGTCCAAGTTTTACAGAATAAATCCTTTTATTAAGGGGATTTGTTCTGTGAAGCTTGGATTCAGTCAAAGGGCCGCACTTGAGGACCTAGAGGGCCATGCCTACAAGGCTGCAAGTTCCCTATCCCTGTCCTAGATACTCTCTCCTCTCTCTGGATTTTCATGAATATTACTTTCTCCTGGCTCACTTCTTATCTGTCTGAGCATTCCTTCTCCTTCACCTTTGCCATTCTATCATTCCTATAATGCCCCCCTATCTGAGTTCCCCAGAGATTCTAGGGGTGACCTTTTAGTTTATCTTAACTGGAATCAGACTATTATTCCACTTCCTAGCCATCTCTGAGTTATGCTGTACCACCTCCCCCTACCTCTTCCAATCCTTTTTATATGTCTTACCTCTGTCCACTGTAGGTTCTTTAAAGGCAAGAATTTATATTTGTATCCCTGGTGCTATTCATTTATTCAAGGCTCTGCTCTCTCTCTCTCTTTCTCTCCCTCTCTCCTTTTTTCTTTCTCTATCATCCTTCTCTCTTCCCCCTCTCTCTCCTCTTCTCTCTCTCCCCTTTTCTCTCTCTCTTTCTCTTCCCTTTCTCAGTGATCTCATCAGACCCCATGTACTCAAGTTTCATTTGTGGGCAGATGACTTAAAGATTTTTATAAACTCAAAGCTTCAGAACTGCATCACTAATTGCTTATTGAACATTTCAAATAGGATGTCCTACAGGCATCTTGAACTCAACATGTCAAAAAAAAACTGAACATATTACCTTTGCCCCCAAATATGACTTTCTTGTCAACTTAGCCATTTCTTTCAAAGGCACTGCCATTCTTTCAGTCTCTCCGGTTTAGAACCTTGGTGCTATTTCCCACTCCCCACTCTCCTCCACTCTACAGAATCAATCATTTGTCAGATTTTACCATCTTTGCTTCTATGGTGTCTCTTGCTCCAAATTCTTTCTCTCTACTCTCATAGACACTAACTTATTTCAGAACCTCAGCAGCTAGTTTCCGTGCCTCAGTCTCTTGCCATCTCAATCCATCCTCTGCATCCTAAAGTTATTTTAACTTAAGAGCAGATCAGATCATGTCACTTCACTATTCAATAAACTCCAGAGACTCTCTACTCTAGAATCAAATATAGACTCTTCTGTTGGACTTTTAGAGTCCTTTACAGCCTGCCCTCAGTCTCCTACTCATTATCACATTACTATGTATGAACATATTACTATGTATGGTCAATGGACCAACCAAACTGGTTTTCTCTCTGTTCCATCTTCTTCTCATCACTTGTACCTGGAATGTACTCTTTCCTCAACTTCAGCACAATTTCTTGAATTTAAACATGAAGCCTTCCCCAGTCATCCCAACTGTTAACACTCCCACCCCAATGTCTAACCTCAAGAGCAAAGGGTTACCAGAATGTCTAAGCAAAAGTGAACTTGAATAACTTAAAACTGCACTAAGATGGGAAGGAGCCAAGATGGCAGAATAGAAAGATGCATATACCCTGGCTCTTCCCCCACAGCCCATAAAATACCTGTAAAGAATGATTCTCAACAAATTCTAGAGCAGCAGAAGCCATAGAATGAGAGACTAGGGAGATTTCCAGCCCAGGGTGACCTGGAAGGCCTACGGGAAAGGTCCGTCACACCAGAGGCAGAGCAGAGCCCAGACCAGCCTCAGTCATGCTGCACAGGGGCAAAATCCCCAGCAGCAGCAGCTGCAGTTCACAGATCCCTCAACACACAGGCACCAAAGGTAAGTAAGAGGGCTTTCTCAGCTGGCCGAGAAGGGAGCAGGGTCCCCCCCATAGCTCTGGCCCCAGGCAGCAGCAGCAGAGGCCTCAGTGGGGACAGCAGCTCCCACAGCAGGCAGCAGCCCACATCCATTGTGGGAGGCCTCATCATAAAGACCCTGGGGGATTTTAGCAACTGATCTGAACCTCAGCTCTGAGTGCTGGCATGGTAAAATTGGAGGTGAGGCTGTTGTGGAGAGAAAATTCTACTACTCACAGATTCTGGACACAAAAGTTTCTGGTTGCTCCCAGATCAGTGATAAGGCTTGATTGTGCCACTTTGGAGGAGCAGAGATCTTACAGAGTATACCCTACTATTGACAAAGAACTCAAAAGTCAAGTAACTGGTTGGAAAAATGTCCAAAAAAGGGAGAAAAAAAAGGCTACAGAAGGTTAATTTCTTGGTGAACAAGTATCTTCTCCCATCCTTTCAGATGAGGAAGAACAATGCTTACCATCAGGGAAAGACATAAAAGTCAAGGCTTCTGTATCCCAAACATCCAAAATAAATATTCAGTGGTCTCAGGCCATGGAAGAGCTCAAAAAAGGATTTTGAAAATCAAGTAAGAGAGGTGAAGGAAAAATTGGGAAGAGAAATGAGAGAGGAAACTTTTCACAGGAAAAGTGAGTCAATAGCTTGCTAAAGGAGACCCCAAAAATGCTGAGGAAAATAACACCTTTAAAAATAGACTAATTCAATTGGCAAAAGAGGTTCAAAAATCCAATAAGGAGAAGAATGCTTTAAAAAGCAGAATTAGCCAAATGGAAAAGGAGGTTCAAAAGCTCACTAAGGAAAATAGTTCTTTAAAACTTAGAATGGAACAGATGGAAGCTAATGACTCTATGAGAAACCGAGAAATCATAAAACAAAGCCAAAAGAATGAAAAAATGAAAGATAATGTGAAAACAACTGACCTGGAAAATAGATCCAGGAGAGACAATCTAAAACTTATGGGACTACCTGAAACCCATGATCAAAAAAAGAGTCTAGACATCATCTTTCATGAAATTATCAAGGAAAACTGCCCTGATATTCTAGAGCCAGAGGGCAAAATAAATATTGAAAGAATCCACCAATCACCTCCTGAAAGAGATTCAAAAAGAGACACTCCTAGGAACATTGTAGCCAAATTTCAGAGTTACCAGGTCAAGGAGAAAATATAGCAAGCATCTAGAAAGAAAGAATTCGAGTGTTGTGAAAGTACAATCAGGATAACATCTAGCATCTTCTGCATTAAGGGATTGAAGGGCGTGGAATATCATATTCCAGAAGTCAAAGGAACTAGGATTAAACCAAGAATCACCTATCCAGCAAAACTGAGTATAATACTTCAGGGAGGGAAATGGTCTTTCAATGAAATAGAGGACTTACAAGCATTCTTGATGAAAAGACCAGAGCTGAAAAGAAAATCTGACTTTCCAACACAAGAATCAAGAGAAGCATGAAAAGGTAAACAGGAAAGAGAAATCAAAAGGGACTTACTAAAGTTGAACTGTTTACATTCCTACATGTAAAGATAATATTTGTAACTCTTGAAACTTTTATCAGTATCTGGGTAGTTAGTGGGATTATACACACACACACACACACACACACACACAGAGAGAGAGAGAGAGAGAGAGAGAGAGAGAGAGAGAGAGAGAGAGAGAGAGAGAGCGCACATGGTGAGTTGAATAGGAAGGAACTGTATCTAAAAAAATAAAATTAAGGGGTGAGAGAGGAGTATATTGGGAGGAGAAAGGGAGAAATGGAATTGGGCAAATTATCTCTCATAAAAGAGGCAAGAAAAAGCCTTTTCAATGGAGGGAAAAGGGGGAGGAGAGAGGGAAAAAGTGAAGCTTACTCTCATCACATTTGGCTCAAGGAGGAAATAATATGCTCACTTAATTTGGTATGAAAACCTATCTTTCAATACAGGAAAGTAGGGGAGAAGGGGATAAGCAGGGTGGGGAGGATGATGGAAGGGAGGGCAAACGGGAGGAGGGAGCAATTAGAAGTAAATATTCTTGGGGATGGACAAGGTCAAAAGAGAGAATAGAAGAAATGGGAGTCAGGATAGGATGGAGGGAAATATAGTTAGTCTTATACAACATGCCTATTATGGAAGTCTTTTGCAAAACTACACATATATGGCCTATATTGAATTGCTTGCCTTCTCAGTGGGGATGGGTGGGAAGGGAAGAAGGAAGAGAAGTTGGAACTCAAAGTTTTAGGAACAGATGTTGAGTATTGTTCCTTCATACAACTGAGAAACAAGAAATACAGGTAATGGAGTATAGAAATTTATCTTGCCTTACAGGACAAAAGAGAAGATGAGGATAAGGGAAGGAAGGGATGTTAGAAGAGAGGGCAGACTGGTGAAAGGGGTAATCAGAATGCTCAGTGTTTTGGGATGGGGGGAGGGGAGAGATGGGGAGAAAATTTGGAACTTAAAGTTTTATGGAAATGAATGTTGAAAACTTAAAATAAATTCATTAATAATTTAAAAAACACTACACTAAGATTTGGGGGACATGTTGTATATATGCCTCACTGTCTGGTCCAAATGGAACATTAGTTTCTTGGGATTAGGCAGTGTTTTATTTTTTGTATCTGTCTCCCCAGCACTTAGCACAATGCCTGGCACGTAGTATGTGGGTAATAAATGCTTATAGGCTGACTGATTATTACTAGTAAATGTACTTTCAATCATTCACCAAAGTGCATTAATACTCCTGCTGACCTTTCCCTATCATGCCTTGGAGCAATCCAGCAGTCACCCCAAGCCTTAAAAACCTTAAAAAATCAGAAATGATTGATCTCCAAGTACCAAGGTTAACTCAGAATTTAACCTTATATCCCAATAGTCTGATCTTATTCTGGTTTCCAAAATGGAACAAGAGAAGATTTTCATATCTGCTTGGATAAACCCACCCAGGTATGCTCAGAGACAAACCCAACATCCAAATGCTATCCCAGTTCATCTGTTACCATAAAGTTTCAGTTCATTCCACCTTTCTCCAGTAAGGAAATCAGCGCAATTACTTGAGCAGGATGCATAAACAACACTATTTGCAAAGCAGCTGTGAAGCCAACTAATCCCAGAACATTTTCCATTAAATTCCTATCAAGCTCCCTGTCAGTTTTTCCTGGGAAGGGTGCCCTGTGGATCATTCAGTCCTTATGTATCACACCTAACCAGACCAAGCAGTATGGCTCATTACAACCCTGGCAATGGTTCAATCATCTTCCAGACATATGGAAGTTCAGGAAAAACTACTGGATGTGACCTTAATGGTGTTTTATAATTAAACCAAAACTCAAATTCCTCCTCTTTCCAAGAATAACAATAGTGCTTTGTAAAACTCAGCAGTGGATAGAACACCATACCCGGGGTCAGGAAGATCAGAATTCAAATGTGGCCTCAGACACTTACTAGGTCGTGTGTGACCCTGGGCAAGTCACTTAACCCTGTTTGCCTCAGTTTCCTGATCTGCAAATGAGCTGGAGAAGAAACTGGCAAACCACTCCAGTATGTTTGCCAAGAAAACCTCAAATAGGGTCACTAAGTATTAGACACAATTGAAAAATGGCTGAACAGAAACAAAAATACTTCCTTCCCAACAACCCTATAAGGTTGTTATTCCTATTTTAGAGATGGGTAAACTGAGACTCAGAGAGGCTGATCATCTTAACCTAAACCCTAAGCTAGTAAGTATAAGAGCTAGGATTCATGCCCATATCTTCCTGATTCCAGTCCAGGGATTTTTCCACTATAATACACTGCTACTATCTCTCAAGGGTGTTTCTAAACCTCTACCTGGGAATCTAGAGTTAAATAAGTAAGATTTAAGTTCACCAGTCAATGAGCTTAGCTCACAGGGAATTGTAAAGCCTTTACGTAAATGAAACCTCCAAGATTGAGGGGAGATTTGAACTTAGGTCTTCCTGACCTTAAGTCTAGAAGTATTATGTACTGAACCACCTAGCTGCCTCAGAATCCTTCAAGTAGGTACTCATCCCAGGAATATTCTGACACGAAAATATACACAGGACTAGGAAAATAAAGTCAAAAATACAGTATTTCATGCTGACTCAAGGACAGAGAAAAATTCCCAGAACAAATGATAGTCCTTTGTAGTAAAATTTTAGACAGTTTTACTCTGGAAAAGGACACTTTTCTAACTCACATTTAGATTTAAAAAGTGCTTTCTTCACAATAGTTCTGCATACCAGGTAGTGAATTTTTATTAGTCCCATTTTACAGATGAGGAAATTGAGGCTTAAAAGATTATTCTAATAAGGCAACTGCTCAGTCTTGCACAACAGAAAGTGCCCTAGTAGAAATTCAATTATATTCTCACTCTACCATAATCATTTTTTGTGTTTTATCTTACAAAAATACTATCAAAAACTTAAAAAACTAGACAAAAATACAACCTTGGCCTTTTTCCTTTAATCTTCAAGTTTAAAAAAATATGTATGCCTGATATAATTCTTTCTCCCTACAAAATTCTTTGGAGCCCTTAAGGATTTAGTGGAAAGCAAACCTCAAAAGCCAAAGAAGCAGATATTTCAACTTCCCTGTTTTATTTTTTTTTACCTAATGATAATATTCACTTCTAGGTGATTTAAGCTCACCAGTCAATGAGCTTTGCTCATAGGGAATTGTAAAGCCTTTACGTAAATGAAACCTCCAAGATCCTTCCTGAGAACAGCTGTCTCTGGAGTTACTCTTAAAACAGTGGGCCTTAAGAATTCTTTTCTGAGCATATTGATAGCTACATTCAAACACAAAAAGAAACTCATCCAAACCACAGGCACATGATGGATAAGTGGTATTATTTAAGGCAAAGGAAGCAAACAAGGTCTGCATTCAGATCATGCCAGAATGCCTCAAGTTTCATAAGGAGAATCTTTGAATTTAGCTTTCCTCATTTCCATTCATTTTGCTTGGCTTTCAGTATTATCAGAAGAGAGCTTTTAAATGCCACCACCATCATCTTTACCCCATCCCAGCTCACTGTGGATAGCACTTATTTCTTTAGGTTATATTTTGGTTTATCACAAGCAGTATTCTATCTAAAAGATAGCAGGAATTTTCTTTTTGGTTACATCTACTCCTTTCACCTATCCTTATGCCTTTCAGTGAGATTTCTCTTGATTTATATTCATACCTAGTGTTTGACATCAGGATCATATTTTTGGTAGCAGGCTGTCAGTTCCATCATATCATTTACATCACACAGCATTAAGACACTACATTTTGGCAATATACTCTTTCCCACATGTCTGAAGACTTTGGAGATGTTAGGGATTCATCAGTGAAAAATGTACATTTTAACAAGAACAGTCTGTTTGCTGATTGTTTGCAAATCTTTCTTTTAAAAATTTCAAAATAATCCTTGATTTCATTTAAGTTATCTTATGAATAACAAGGACATCATTTCCAAAAGAGAAGGTATAAAGAGCCTTCTGATAATTAGACATACACAAAATAGCTAGGTTATATTTTATTCACTCCACATTTCCTTTCAAATTCAAATTGATTAAGGTTTTTTAAAAATGTAATTAGTTTTCTTTATTTTGTTTCCTGACAATATCTCCTGTTCATTTCATAAATTAAAATATCTTTTCAATAGACAACTATTCACATCTAAAGGTACTGCCCTTATCTAGACAAACTGGAGTCATTTCATTAGCTAGATTTTAGATGTTCAACAGTTCTCAACTACTCACAACTAAGGATATCATCCTTGTCTATTCAGACTAGAGCTATTTTATTAACTATATTTTTAGATATTCATCAGTTCCTAATGACTTAAAATATATTTACTTTTATATTATCAATATTGTTGGGGCTTTTTAGATGGGTTTTTGTGTATCATACTCTGAAATCATCATAGATCTTATGGATAATATGGATGACACGGCTTATGCTCATCGGATACTGGCTGCAGACAAAAGAGGAAGAGAGAGATTGAGAGAGCAAAAGCTAGAGACGGAAACAGAGACAAAGACAAAGAGACAGAAGAGGCAGAGATAGAGAGAAGAGCTAGGTACGCAGGTAAATAAATAGCTGAGGATGTCTGGACAGATGATAAATCACACCTCTTCAAAGAGTTTTTTATCCAAAGGAATGCTGGGAGAGTTATTGCTCTGGTATGCTTTTGAGACAAAGGACCCCCATCTCACTCTGCTCTGGGGATATGAGTAGCTGTGGAGAGAGGTCCTACTTGAGAGACAGGATGATACATGTTAAAGAGTACTGGCAACAGACAAAGACTGAATACTTGTGTGTGACTTGTTTTCCCTAGTGTACTCTGTTCAAGTACAGCACACATGTGCAGTCAATATGCCTGGAAGCAGAGACTTCTAACCTAGGGATTATTTAGACAACGCATGAGCAGCCTAGAATTTTCTTGCTTTTAGCTTGGGGACTTTCATGCATTATAAGCCAAACAAATTATTTTCAGATTTTGAGAAGCAGACAACCCTTAATCAGAGCCTTAATGATTACATTTTCAGCAAAGGAAAAAACCTTTTATGGTTATCGCTGTGGTGATAAATCAGGACTGCATGGTATGAAAGGGAAAAGTCCTCACTTTGGAGATAGAGGATATGGGTTTGGATCCCAGAACACCTTATTTCAAAATTTTATGACTTTGGGCCTCAGTTTCCTCATTTGTAAAGTGAAAAGAGTGGACTGGATGTTCTCTATGTTTGGTTCCAGCTCCATTTATGTGGAGATGGCATATTTGTCCCATGAGGCCCATTTGGCCTAGAGTATGCACTAGCACTTATGTACTCACTAGAGTCTCTAGTCTAGAACATGGAAAGTAAAACTTAAGCTGAGGGCTCAGTAGGAGACACCTTGTGTATATCCCAAATACTTCAGTATACCCACTTAGGATCAGAGCCCCTCATTCCCAAAATAAGAAGTAGAGTTGTTGACTCAAAGGACAGATGGCCTCTGAGAATGAAAGGATTCACAAATTAAAACAAGATACCATAATGGCCATTGAGAAGGTAGAGCCAGGTTCCATGACTCGTAGAATGTCAAAGAAAGAATATATTCAGTGAACTGTTAAGTGATGGAAGGATGTCTTTGAAAGTCTACTTTCTGTGGTTTGTGGGTGGGAAAGTGGACTGATGTAGTAAAGTGTTGGATCAGTGAGATTAGACCGTTCTCTGTCATCGTCGTTATCATCAACGCTTAGCCAAAGCAATGTGCTATGCCAAAATATTGTATTGGACAGTTAAATTGGAGATTTCCCCAGATCTTTACAGAGAATCAACTTTCTTGGTTTTCCATGAAGAATCTGTTTATATTAGCATATAATATATATGCATATATATACATATACATATACATACTATGCGTATATATACTATACAGTACATATGTATGTGTATGTAGACACACTACAAAGGGAAAAGATGCCACTTAATACTTATTCAGTTTATTAGAAGTTTTGACATTTTCATTTTTTAAGAACTTGAGTAAACACACCAACCAAACAAGAAAGCCAGTCAAAAACTACTCAAGTGGTCAGCCCAGCTGTAAAGCAATTAGACATGTAACTCTTCCCCCACCCATGATAAGAGCAGTTGCTGACATGTGAGCCATGTTAACTGAAATTATTTTTTTCTTAAGCAAACAACAAATTTCCCTCTCAAAGTTACAAAAGCCATTCATTGGCAATGATAGAACAGCAGGATCATCTGCAAGGGGACAGCTGGACTGGCGACTGACCAAAGGTCTGCCTCCCTGAGGTGCTCCGTCACTGGGCTCACTGCACATATGAGGGCTTTCTTTTTGCTCCAGACTGTGCTTTTATGGCCCTTAATCAAAATCATGGACTTCCTGAAAACCTTCTCAATTTATGGTGTGCTACTTGCCTTTAAGCAGACACCATAGTGCTAAATTATTGAGGTTAATATCTGGCTTTGCAAGGTTTTGCTGTCATGCTGACGCGTGTTTGCACTAGGTAAGACAAGGGCTCTGAAGCAGACTCTGATGGCCAAGCAGAGGTGCTCAAAATGGGAATAAGACTCTAGGAAAAGTGGGGAAGTACCAGGATTCACAGCTCCAGCAAAATGAATATTGGTTTCCAATACTGACTCAAATGAAAATCTTCACCAAGGACCTGTCTCTACACAATGTCTGAATGATACAAGGTATATTTATCTACTGGGTTTGCTATGTAGCTTAGATCTCTTCTTAACTAGTATGAAGGATTCCTTTCTTTCTTTTTTTCCTTCTTTCTTCCTATCTTTCTTTCTTTCCTTTTTCCATCTTTCTTGGAGGCAATTGGGAGTAAGTGATTTACCTAGGATCACACAACTAGTAAGTGTCTGAGGCTAGATCTGAATTCAGCACCTCCCAACTCCTGGACTAGGATTCTATCCATTGTTTCACCTAGTTACCCCAAGGATTCTGTTCTAAAATAATATAATTATCATTGGTGCTGCTAATAATTTTCACTCTCTCAACAATAATTATTGTATTTTATGGCATGAAAGCACTGAGAATGGGAGAGGGGAACATTTTTTAGAAAAGACATCATTTTAGAAACATACTGTTGGACTAAAATGGCAACCTTGATCTTTACTTTGGGAGGCACCTTTCAGCCAACCATATGTAAGAACCACAAGCCAGGACTGAAATATTGATGAAGTAACAAACTGTTGAGCATTCCTTAACAGGAACTGAAATAATCAGCTTTCCTCATATGGGAGAGTCATTCCCTGTTGGTCCAGTCAAATGCTACAGAACACTATTGATTAGCAATGCACTCTATGCAGGATGGGAAATGGCTCATAGCTCAAGGCTGAAGTTGCCACCAGCAAACATCTTCCTTTGTCCACTAATAAATTTCTTTTCCTTTCAGACCTCTCATCCTTGAGTCTTGGCTGAGAACCTGCCCAACAGTGCAGATCACAGCACGCCATCACCAGTACCCTCTTGACCATTTCCAGTACCTCCCACAACCAATGTGAATCACTTGTTTAGATCATGTCAGTGCCTTGCAAGAAATCTGATTCTTCTGTTAAGACAAAGAATAATATACACAACTACCTTTTGCATCTGAATCTCTGGTATTGATGTCTGAGTCAATAAACACTTATTGGGTGTCTATCCTCTGCAAGGCACTGGGAGAGAGAGACAGACAGACAGAGACAGAGACAGGGACAGAAAGAGACTGAGACTGAGACAGAGAGAAAGAGACAGAGACAGAGAAAGAAACAGAGACAGAGACAGAGAGAAAGAGACAGAGAGAGAGAGAGGAGAGAGAGAGAGAGAGAGAGAGAGAGAGAGAGAGAGAGAGAGAGAGAGAGAGAGAGAGACTGAAGAACCAAGCAAACAAATTACTGACACAGTTTTTTTTTAAGTCCCAAATTTTCCTGCTTCTTTCCTGAAACCTCCCCTTGGAATATTTATGACCAAACAGGTAAAAAAAGAAAGTTAATTCTAAACCATGAGGCAAAGTCTTTTTATAGGGTTCTCGATATGAAAGAAGATTATTTTGCTAACTTAACCTTAATAAAAAGCTATCTCAAATTACCTCTGCATCTAACTTCAAATCCAGGATATGCTGAGTTATTTGAAGAAAGTGAGTATTTGTCCAGATTGTCCAAATCAAATGTTTGAATGTCTAGACAGGAGGAGAGCATATTTTAAATAATACTACACATAAACATTCACAAAATAATAGAATCGAGGTCAAGTAAATGTGATGTCATTTTTGCCAAAGCTTTTATGTTCCACTTTCATGAAAACTGTGTTTCTGCCTTTATTACAACTGCCATGTTTATACATGATGTCATATACAAATAGTGAGTGGGAAATTCAAGAAATTCCTTATGATGGCACCAGGGAAAAATGCAACCTGACACAGGGGATCATTTAAAAAACTGTCAGGTTCATTCACATCTAAAAAGGTAAAGATTACTTTTAGCTTAAGATTTGAACTTCATTATGTTTAAAATTAAATTGCAAACATCCCCTTGTTCCTAAGTACTTGTACATGTGGGTGGTTTTTGTGTCAGCTTAAAGCATGATTTTTTTTCCTTGAAAACCTTATGCATCATAGCCATGTCTTGGGACTCTCACATCTCTTTCCAATCCTAATTCTCCACTTCTGATACCCACTGCTACCCACACTCCAATTTCACTTGTCCCTAAAATTCTTCCATTCAAACACAGTGCCACCATCCAACTTTTTGATTTTGATCTCATGGCTTATCCCCATTTGATCTGCCAACTAGGAATTCTGACCACCTTCAGATCATTTCCTACATATCTCACTTCCTTTAGGTCAAGAACCTTGCTCAACAGACCTGAAAAGGCTCTGCAAACACTTTGCAGAGTGTATAAGCGATGAAATAATAGATACTGAATACCATTTCTTAATAGTGGAAAAAGTCCTTCTCCTTCCCACTGATCTGTCCTTATGTCATTATTAAGGAAAGAAAGTTACAGTCTGTTTCCCAGATCAATTTCTCTATGGGATCAATCCCTAAAAGTTCTTTAGTGATATTTTAGTTTGAGTAGAAATATCTAGACAGGGATTAGGTTCACAAGAAGCCTTGTAAGAATGTTTTTCCATATTACTTTCTAAAATAATGTCTATCCCTAAGCCTCCTCACAATATACTGGGAGGTATTTTATGTTTTTACCGAGAAAAAAATTATAAACTGAAGTCATTATCGATCACCTGATTTGCCTATGAATACAGATTAGAGATTGGGAAGAGGAGAGACAAGGTTCCAATGGAACACTTGGGAGAGAGGTAACTACTTCCAACCTGACCACTGCACTGACTCATTAGAGACATTGCAGAAATCCTTACAGTAATAATTATGGAAGCTTAAGGACTTCCATAGTTATATATGAGAGGCATGGAAGTGGTACAGTAGATAGGGCATTGGGGTCTAGAGTTAGGAAGACCTGAGTTCAAATCCAGCCTCAAACATTTTACTGTCTGCATGACTCTTATCATGTCATTTAACCTCTGTTTGCCTCAATTTCCTCAACTGTAAAATGTTGATAATATCAGCACCTGTCTTCCAGGGTTATTGTGTGGATCAAATGAGATGATAATTTTAAAGTGTTTAGCACAGTACCTGGCACATAGTAGGTACTTGATATATGTTTATTTCCTTCCTTTCTTCCTTCCATCTATCTGTGTTTTCTCTAGATATTTCTACAACAATTACGATCCCTAAAGTCAATAAAACCAGTATAGCAGAGAGAAAAAAATGTTCTGTCTTTAAAATTTTTTAAGTGTCTATTTTCAACCCGAGTAAATGAGACTGAGAGCCGAACAAAACCAAAATGCCTTCTTTTAATCTAGTATAGGAGAAATTCTTCACAAAGATCAGACAACCTGGAAAGCAGTTGGGCAGATTTTCTGATTTATTTGAAGGATGGAGGAAATGTGAAGTTAAAATTGGGTAGTTAACCTAAGGACTACAAAGCACTTGTCGTTCTTTTCTGAAATGTTTTTAATGGGTTGGAAGCTATTGGGAACAGAGGGAGAAGAAGGGAAGGGAAGGGAAAGAAAGGGATTTTTATGAAACTAATTTTTATTGGAATTTTTTCTAGCCTCCCTTCTCTTGTCCCTCTCAAAGACCCATTTCACATAACAAATATTTTTAATGGAAAAAAAGGAGAAAAACAGACAGAAACAATTAGCAAAACATATCAATAGATTGAAAAAGTCTGAAAATATATGCAATGGACCACATCCATGGACATCCCATTTCAGCAAAAGAGTGGAATGTAGAGGTCTCCTCCCATGTCTTCTTGAGAGTCACACTTATGTTTTGTAATTTTTCAGTATTCACTTTTGATTGTTTTGGATTTGGTCTTATCATCTGCATTGTTGCAGTCATTCTGTACATTGTTTTATAGGCTCTTCTGCTTCACTCTGCATCAATTGATATAAATCTTCCCATGTTTTTCTGTCTTCACCACATATATCTTCTCTTACAGCAAAGTAAGTTCATTGACTTATGGATCATAATTTGCTTAGCCTTTCCCCCAATCAATGAAACCCAAGTCTTTTAGGTCCAAACCAAGGTTCTTTCAACCCTTCCTATTGTATGCTCAGACAGACAAATTTGTTGATATATAATAAAAGATGGATGGAGGCCTGGATAAAGAATTTAGCTGGGTTTTTTTTTTATTTTTGGAAGAGCCATTTGAAGAAACTTACTTAAGACAGAGAGGTTTTGGAGCAAGAAGTTATGACGTTGGGGTGGGAAGATCCCCTAAAACATTCAACTTGTTAAAATACTAAAATATTTGGAGCAAGAGAAAAAATTTGGCTTTGTATGCCTACTCATGTTTAGCTAACTAATCCAACTTTCCTGTTTTCTCAAAGTCCCCTTCAATTCTTTTTCTCCAGAAATAAGTCTAGGTGTCTCTTGAACTCATTTATACTCTCCTCCAATTGCCTTGTCTGGTAATCTATTCCATATGCTTATTATCCTTTTCATGAAATGTTCCCTTGCCCCATGCAGAAAAGAGACAAAGGCCTCTCTTCAAGCTGACATCTGGCTGTCTCCTCCACAAAACTTAAGATTCCCAATGCTTCTCTTGGGCATTCGCATACACTAAGCTGCTTGAGCTACTGCTGAATCGCCCTTCTTATGTTTCCAGTGAGAAATCCACAACCAAGAGTTCAGGGCATCTCACTTTATAAGTTAGTGACCCATTAAAACATTATCTAGACTGTCACTTTAAAAAAGAAAATAAATATACTCTATCTATGCTTTTCAAATATTTTGTTTCCTTTAGCAGGAGCTTTTACTATCAGAGCTATGATTTCAGTGGTAAAGGGAAGTCCCAAGTGAGGAAACTCCCTCCACCAATACAGGTCAGACCCTTCTCTATGACTTATAATCTTAGTGCACCGAGAGTTTAAGTGATTGACCTAGAGTTAAAAGTGTGCATCAGAGGTGGGATTTGAACCAAGATTCTCCTAACTTTGACACTAGCTCTTTATTCACTATATCAACTCCAGAAGTTAGTCACACAAAATTTTACCAAGGGTCACACATGAACAGGTGCATTTGTGAGTAATAACCATATGTCCTTTAAGAGAGCCTTTCTCCTGAACTTCATTGTGGTATGGAGGTGATGCTGAATTCCATAAGACGAGGTCTGGAAAGACCTCGAGAATGGTTCCAGCAATACTTTAGTAACTTTGAAAAGTTTCACCATCAGAAGAATTAATTGGCCACCAGTGTGTGTGTGTGTATGTGTGTGTGTGTGTGTGTGTGAGAGAGAGAGAGAGAGAGACAGACAAGAGACAGAGACAGAGACAGAGACAGAGACAGAGACCACATGAATGTAAAGATGATGGGTTGGGGGGTGTAGAATGGAAGGACAGGAAACATGAAAGCAGAAGTTGAGGCCAGATACATGCCTGCATACAAATCTTATTGTCTGATCCTTTTATCATCTGAGTAGAATGTGGTCATTTTTTCCCCATAAAAAAGTAACTTCAAAGAACTCCAGATAGAAAATCAGACATCTTAATTCCTTGGACAGCTCTACAACTGTTTCTTGATGTTTTCTCCTTATCTTGAACACCTGACATGCGTGTAACTCTATACCATCTACAAAATGGAAATTTTTCTTTTCCTACTGGCCTTCTTTCCTTGTTGTGAGCTTTGAAGCAATGTCATTTAACCTATAAGCACTAGGAGATTCTTAAGTGTTTTTTTAAAAAATGAACAACAATTTATCTCTTCTCTCTCCTAGTGGTAAAGATACATCAAAGTAACTATCCATCCAAAAAAATGGTAATAATAAGGAAATTCAGCTGCCTCGTTTATCTACTAAGGTCATTGAGACAAGAAACTCATGAGCTAGCAACTCCAAGTTGTGACAGTTTAATGACATGTAATAGAACAGGGGAAAAAGAGACCTAGGAAAAGGTGAACCAGAATAATCCCATGTGCTCAAATCATCCCCTATTTTAAGAAAGAAAGACAATAGGAAGGTCTCTACAACTTGTGCTCAAGGATGGGTCAGCGAAAAAGACCAAAATGCAGAAAAGTTAAAACTCTCCCAATCAAAACATCTTCAACAAAATTTAACATATAAAGCATTGAGGTTGTTTTCCATTTCAATATGTCATAGTTTCCACCCCTAACATCATGCATCAATTCTCTTTCCAATTATTGCCAATGGTCACTTTCCAGAAGATGTAGAGTTGTCTGTCAAAATTACTCTGATGCTGCGAGAATCCTCGTTGCCAGAATATAATGGTTTGGAGAATTCACATTAAGTGACACAGCCAAGCATGATCCTCTGTTGATTCTCATGCAGTATGCACACATGCTTCCCACAATTCCATTTTGAGAACGTATAAAACCCAGGATCTGAGTGGGATATGGATGGACAAAAGAGGTAAAACAATGCTGGCTTCTTTAAAAGACTATGTAATTCTAATTTAGTTAGTGATGATGTTAATGGCTTTTCCCCCCTCAAAAAACAAGTGTCCCCAAAATCTGTTATGAATTATTGCAGATATAATATATTGCATTTGACAAAAATACTTTCCTCCTCATGCCTTCCCAAACCAAAGAAGACATTATATTCCAACGTCTTTCCTCTTTCTAACTATTTATGTTTTCTCCTTATTTTGAATACCTGACGTACTCTATTCGAGCTACAAAATGGAAGTTTTTCTTTTCCTACTAGCCTACTAGATATATTTGGCAAGTAACTTGGCCCTTGTTAGCCTCAGTTTCCCCATCTTTTAAATGGGAATAAGCATTTACTACACAGGACTGTTGTGAAGGCTGAATGAGTTAATGTATGTAAAGTAATTTCTAAGTCTTAAAGTAACTTTTAAAAATTGAGTGATATAAACTCCCAAATTCTGACATTTAGACTCTTCAGCATGGCATAATGGAAAGACGTTGACTCTCAAGTCAGAATATGGGTTCAAATTTGACACCACCTGTATGACTTTGAGCACATACCTTCAATTCCGTGGGTCTCATTTTTCTCATCTAGACTACAAGGTTATGAGGCCGGGTCCAGTTCTAGATCTATCTAGATCAGATCATGCTCAGCTGGTCCTACCCTACCCATCCTATTTCACCACTCCTCAATATGAACTTTCTGCTCTCACCAACCTGATCTTTTCACTAACCCATAAAGCCACTATTCTATGCATTTCTAGCCATCTTTCTTGGGAAATTAAATCTTAAAATAGTCTAGAAGTTCACCAAGAACTTGGAAACCCTGGAACATTAACCTTCAGGAAGGATATATAAAAGGTAGATATATGATAGTCCTGTTCAACAGGGCTATTTGTCACTACTCTTTATCACAAAGGGAAGATAGCTATTTTCATTGCCTCGGAATCTTCCAAAATTCTACAAATGATAAATAACGTGAGCAGGGGAATGGGTATGACTAAGGTCATATTGTCCCATGTTTTCTTACCAATATATAACATGAATCACATTTCACTCCAATGGAGCAAGAATTTGAACCTTATACAAGCCAATTAACCTTTTAAGGCTTCTGCTCTCACCTTTAAAACAAAAGGCTTGGGATTGAAAGAACTCTTTGGACCTCAGTTTCCTTAGCTATAAAATGAAAGGAATTTGATCAGCTGATCACTAAGATCCCTTCCAGATGCAAAATCCTGTGATACTGACCACATGATTTATTATATACTTAGACCTGGTAAGCTCTGTCACCAGGAAGATATAAGAACAGTTTTATTCAATGACAACTCACTGGAATGCTGTGAACCATATCTATCAAAAATTCCCTGGACTTATATACCAAGGAAGTCAACAATAAAAAAACAATAACAAAAAAAATCACTATATACTCCAAAATATTTAGGGCAGCACTTTTTGCAATAGAAGAAGAATTGGTAACAATTGAATTATTAAATTAAGAACTGGTAACAAAGTAGATGTCCATCAACTGGAAAATGGTTAAAAAACATTGTGGTACATGAATGGAACGGAATACCTCTGTGCCATAACAAATCATGTATATGATGAGTACAAAGGAGCATCTATAGGAACTGATGCAGAGTAAAGTAAGAAAGCCAAGAAAACAATATACATAGAAATGTAAATGGAAGAACAATTATACCAGAGTCAAGAGTAATTGTAAAAAAAATTATAAAAATCAAACAAGACTCAAATTTACATATATAAGGGGACACCCTCAACCTACCCCTTCATGGAGATAGGAATCCACAAGGGCTACACACTGCACATTTTTTCAGAGTTTTTCAATGTTGTGTTGATGGTTTTTTCTCTCTTAAAAATACTATCTGTCAAATGGGATGACCCTTAGGGAAAGGGAAGGAACAGAGATACTATGATGGCACAAGAAATATAAAATGACAATAAAAACTTAAATTTTCTTTAAAAAAGAAAAAATTCCTAAGTACTAGCCTAGTTCAAAATTTCATTCATTCAAAAGTCAAAAAAGAGCAAAGAAGACTATCTGTGAACTTTCTTTGCAAATTTGCTTTTTAGGAAGCAACAATATAATTGTTATTTCTTTGCTTCTAAAACAACCAGGGTTATGTAGAGCCAGCTACAACCTGATCATGAGAGTTTCTTAAACTTTCATTGTAAGCATTTGTAACCTGAAAATAGACAAACACTAAAAATCAAGGCTTGATTTATTGTTTTGATCATTATCTAGACTTAAGAAAAATGGAGAAAAAGTGAACAATGTAAATTAAACTTAAAAGTCTGTCAAACATGTCTTTTGTTTTTTTTTTTCAGAGAACCTGTTGTTAAACATTTGCCACTGAAAATAACCATCGTAAAGAAGCAGCTGTCTTGATCTTCAGGAGATGGAATACCCTAGAATATTCCTGCATCATACTGGTAGGAAGACCCTCACATATTATCAAATCAAATTCTCTCATTTAAGAAATGAGAAAACAAAAGAGAAATTTCATGCCCAAAATCACATGACTAAAATTAGTTATAACTCTTTTGTTGTCTCTTCCATACTCATGACTGGATTCATCTCTAAAAGTTCAAAGGTGGCTGATAAAGGGACAATCACCAGAAATGTGAACACTTTTTGCACACCCCCATTTATCTACCATTTTAATTTTATTGTCTATTTCTCATGAAAGCAGAACACTGAAATTACTGTTAAGCAATAAAAGGAAGACACCCCCCCCCCAAAAAAAGGTAACCTTTCATTGGAGAAGCTTGTTAGAGAAGTATACATGGAAGGAAAAGAAGAGAAAGGGGAAAAAGGAGAAAAGCGATCTGCCAATCTTTCATCATACTATTTTATCAATAACAGAGTGATCAGAGATATCAGTCTCTGCTCACATACAACATTCTCAAAAAATGCTGATGTTTCTTAAGTCATACTGATATAGTCTACATGGTTTCCAAACAGAAAGTGATATCCTTTGAAGAAAGAAGAAACCACCAGTCTGAATGAAACATACCAGTGTTTTTTGTGAAACAGACATACTTGAAAATGCACAAAAGTTATCGCTACTTTTCTTCCACCATATGTATGTGTATGTATATATGTATACACAACTCACCAATGAACAAATGGGAAGACCATAACATTAGCCATTTAAAATCCTTTTACAAACTCCATTTATCTATAAATTTTGTATCGCTAGCATTGCTTAGCCTTCTTTTTAAAATAAGTCTAAAATGGAAAAAATTAAGTTCAACCTTCCTGGTATTTTTAAAACATGTTTATATATAGGATCAAGTTTTCATACTGTTCATATCTTAAATGGAAACAATTTTTTTTCTATTTAGAACATGTGTTATAGGAAACAAGGAATATTTTCTTAACCTGCTTCAGGTAAAACAAAATGACCACATTGGTCTGAGATTACAGAAATCAAATACTATACTGATTTCTATTTGTAAACAAACTCTAAATATAAATGATCAAATGATCCTATATACATACCACAAAAAAATTCTAAATTATGAAAGTTAAAAATAACAATAATAATATAATGCCTTACATTTGTATAGTACTTCATCATGCTTTTCCATTTTTGATTGTTTTTTGGAGGGTTGCTTGTTTATTTTTGTTTTAAGATTGGGTTTCCATATCATATCCAAGCTGGCAGTGCAACAACCATGCAAGGAACCTATCCCACTACTGATCAGCACAGCTATTACATGCTATATTTCCCACTTAGGCAAATTTACCCTTCTTCAGGCAGCCTGGTCCCCCCATGTACGCACACACCATGGGGCTCAACATACTGATGCCAGATTTAGTGTAGACACTAAGTCCTACTGCAGCTCAAAACTCAAGCAATTCAGCAGTCTCCTGAGTAGCAGGGATAATGGATATGGGCTTCTACTCCTGACACTTAGGAGGATTTAAAGCATTTTCATATATATTATTTCAGAGAATTCTTATCAGAATCCTAGTGAGGGAGTCAGGGCAAGTATCTCCATTTCTCAGATAAAGAAACCGAGGTGAAAAGAGGTGACATGGACTTGAGTTCTGATTTTGACCTTTACTAGGATCATTATAATAATAAGAAAAATTGACACAGTGCTTGAAAATCTGCAAAACACACTATATATGCGTAGAAATCTCATTTTATCTGTATATAAAATATATCTGTGTGTGTGTTTTGCCTTAATCCTGGGCAAGTCACTTAACCCGAGCTTCAGTCATATATACATGTGTGTGTGTATACATATATATGTGTGTGTGTGTGTGTGTGTGTATAACTGAAGTCAAAGTTTTATTCATATGTGTGTAGATGCGTATATATATACATAACCAATTATATAATTTTAGTTTTATATTGATATATATTATGTACGTACATAAATAAGCAGTATGTATTGTGCATGTGTACATATACAGGTATATGTATATACATGGAAAATAAAATGATATATAACAAACTATATTTTACATACACATATATTTCCCAAAGGTCAGATTAAATGACTTGCTCAGAATTACAAAGAGCTCCAAGGCACTATTCAAATCTAGAAATGAGTGTTTGTTGCCCTTTTTTCTCCTTCCTCTTTTCACATATATCTTTTTGCTGCTTGCTTCTGTTGACCAAACTCCATCTATCCCTTCTTGAGGTCACAAGCATTTATTACATACCTATTATACACCAGGCATCGAGCTAAGCACTTTACAAATATTATCTTATTTGATAATAAGTAGTCCTCCTCCTTTGGATTTTGCTGCTCTATCACTAATAAACGGTCTCATTTCCTTCCTCCAGTCTTCCTGAGTTCCCCAGAGATTCAACAGGAAACCAAAAGACGTGTTGCTAACTTGAAGCTGTAGCTCCCATGTGGCCTTAATAAAAGAGAGGAGAATTCATCAGAGCAGAGATCTGTCCAGTGTAAGCCCTCACCACTTAACATGAAAGATCTGCCTTTTTTCTTCCTTGGTGCATCACTGAAAAGGTTATTCCCTTCAAACAGAAAGAAAGCCTCCATTAAAATATTCCATGTTAGCCTCAGTAGGTTATAAGAAACCCCATTCAAACTTTGGGACTAAAGAAAGACTTTTCCAAGTCTTCTGGCCACTTTCTCTAATTTCTATTTGTTGTATTTCTCTGTGGGTCTGAAAAAAAATCTGTTTTGCTTATTTTCATCTTGAAGATGTAAATAATGTCTAATCTCATCAGCTCCCCTGAGTTCAATTATCATCTCTAGGTAGATGGTTCCCAGATCTATATTTCCAGTTCTAGTTTTTCTCCTAAACTATAGTCATGTATCTCCAACTGCATCTTGGATTTTTCAAACTAGATGTCACAGGGGTATTTCAAGTTCAACATGTCCAAAAATGAATTTATTATCTCCCTTCCCCCAACAAACCTTACTCTCTTCTGATCTGTCCTGTCACCATCAAGAGCGCCATCATACTCTCAGCCATTGAGACCCCCCAAACTTTGTGCCTCCTCTGGACTTCTCTCCCCTCCCCATCTCTCTCTCTCTCTCTCTCTCTCTCTCTCTCTCTCTCTCTCTCTCTCTCTCTCTCTCTCTCTCTCCATACAGAGATAGAGATAGAAATATCATATTTACCTAGTTGTTACATGTTGTCTCACCTACTAAAATATATGCTCCCTGAGGACAGAGATTTATTCCGCCTTTCTTTGTAGCCCCAGCACTTAACTTAATGCGTGGCACATAAGCATTTAATAAATGTTTGTCAACTGACTATGTGCCTTTATGGCAATACGGCCCAACTACTTTCATCTACAGATTAAAATTCATACTTGTCATTTAGTAAATATGTATGACAAAGTTACAGAATCACAAATCTCAGAGATGGAGGGAACTTGAGAGGCTGTCTAGTCTAACTTATACTTATCTGATAACATCCCAAAAATAACATCAAATAAAACTTTTATTTGAATAAGAGTAAAGCTCTTTTTAAAAAGGGTCATGACATTTTACTTCAAAACAGAGAAAATAAATATAGGTTGCACTAAACTTGACCTAAAGAGGCAGCTAAATGGCATGCTGGATAGAGGATTGCACTTAGAGTCAGGAAGACCTGAGTTCAAATGCTGCCTCAGGCAGTAACCAGTTGTAGGTCTTTGGGAAATCCATTTAACCTTTCCCAGACTCACTTCCCTCATTTTTAAACCGGGGATAATGACAGCACCTATTTCACAAGGTTGTTCATACGTGTAAAGCATTTCACAAATATTAAAATAAATATATCATAGACTAGCTTATATAATATATCTGGCATATATATAGTTGGCACATTGGATACAGTGCCAAGCCTGGAGTCAGGAAAACCTGAGTTCAAATCAGATATCAGACGTTGGCTGTGTGACCCTGAGAAAGTCATTTTACCCTGTTTAACTCAATTTCCTCATCTGTAAAATGAGTTGAAGGAGGAAATAACAAAGTACTCCAGCATCTTTGTCAAACAGGGTCACAAAGAATCAAACAAAACTGGAAAACAACTGAACAACAACAAAATACAGTATACAATATAGTTATATTATGTAAATATTCGCTATTATTAATAAACATGATCAAACTAGGACAAGAAAAAAAATTTCTATGAACTATCTCTGACAAAGGTCTGATATCCAATTATAAAGAAAATTATCTAAGGACAAAACTCATTCCACAAGAGATAAGTGTTTAAAAGACATGAATAAACAATTATTAAAACTAAGAACTGAAAGCTTTTAGCAACATTATGAAACACTGCTCCAAATTACAGTGTCTGCAGCAAAATTTGAACTTAGGTCTTTCCTGACTCTAGACTGGGTACTTTATCCACTCCACCACCTGGCTACTTTACAATGAAATCTGCATCTTGGACAATATGCTCCATTACTTGTGCCTTAGGCTCCGTTTCTGTAGGGAGGCATAATAAGGTAAGGATGTGTGCATATATGTATACAGACATATATGTGCGTGTATATCATGTATTTTCATAAAAATAAAATGAAGTAATATGAGTTTTGAAAATAAAAATGCTTTGTAAGAAGAAATCGTCATCCTAGACCTTTCTGATTCTCACAACAGTTCTATATGTTTAAATTCACAATAATAAATAATCCTACTTGGTGTGTGTAGTAAGTGCAAGGAAAATAAAGATACAAAGCACTGTAAGTGTTAAGTGAAATAGGATTGCATCCTTCTTTTGTGTTATACTGTAAATTAAATCACTTCTTAAATTTTTCTCCAAGTTTCCACAGGAGAAAGTGCAGTATTATCTATCCATCATTGGAAAGAGCCTTGGTCCTGGATTCTACAGATCTGCTTTCCAATCCAGGCTGTCTTTAAGTCACTTAGTATCTCTTGACCTTGGTCTCCTCACTAGACAAATGAAGGAACTGACCTCTCAGTACCCAAGTCCCTTTTTTCCTACTATACTGATTTTGTTTAATGTATTTTCTTTGGGTAATAGGAATATTTTTTTTAAATAAGTTAATCTTGAAACAAAATTAGCTGTTATTTTCCTTCTAAATGATCAAATACTTGATAATTGTGAATCGCTGTAAAATCTGCTTCCATAAGTTTTGTTTGAACCAAACAAGGATTACATAAAAGTGATTGTAAGTTCTTAAGGATGGGGCCAAGCTCTAGAAGGAAAGGCTTGGATTGCAGACCTACCTATTGTCCAAAAACTAGAACAGCTAAATGTGGAGCAGCTTCCTATTGAAGAGTTGGCCGATAAATGATGAAGATGATTATGAAGAGGAAGAAGAGGAGGAGAATTTTGCCACAGGAATTTAAAAATCCCCTCCCATGATGTGGAAGGGTTATTATCTGTTTCATGAAAGCTGAATGAAATCATATACCTTTTAATGGATTGAAAAATATAGTTGGCATACCTTTTTTCACATCATTTTTTTCATACAGCACTTATTGCTTGAGTTCAGAGGCGGAACAGATAGTTGATGAAGCAAATGATTTACATGATGTTAATTTCATTACTGTGTGTTTGTTTGATTAACTCTCTGCTATCAGTTAAGGCAGAAACCCCCTCATTTTTCACTCCAGCGGTTACAGGTTATCTGCTTCCTTTCTAAAGACCAATTCAGCATAGGTCAACATACCAGGCATTAGAAATACTCTCTCGGCTACCATTAACGGAATTTCCTGAATATTATTTTTCTTTCATGAAATGTTTTTTATGAATAATATTTTTCCTCATTAAATGTAGAACAATGTTTAATATTCATTTTTTAAAAATTGAGTTCCACATTCTCTCCCCTTTCCCTCTCCCCCTCATTGAGAAGACAAGCAATTTCATACAAGTTATGCTTGTACAATCATGGAAAACATATTTCCATATTAGTCATGTTGTGAAAGAAAACACAGACCAAAAAGAAAACCTATGAAAGAAATAATGAGTGAGAAAAACAGTATTCTTCAATCAGCATTCAGATTCCATCAGTTCTATCTCATGAGTCCTTTGGAATTATCTTGAATCACTGTAGTGCTGAGAATAGTTCGGTCTTTCATGGTTGATCATCATACAAAATTGCTGTTACTATGTACAATGTTTTCCTGGTTTTGCATCAGTTCTGCGTCAGCTACTTTGCATCAGTTCGTGTAAGTCTTTCCAGGTTTTTCAGAAGTCAATCCACTCATTTCTTAGAGCATAACAGTATTCTATTCATGTACGACAATTTGTTCAATCATTCCCCAATTGATAGAAATCCTCTCATTTTTCAATTCTCATCCACCACAAAAAAGAACTACTATGAATATTTTTGTACAAATAGATTTTTTATTCATCTTTTTCGAAATAACCTTGGAATATAGACCTAATAGTGATATTGCTGCATCAAAGAATATGCAAAATTTCACAGCTTTTCAGGTATATGAAATGGTTTTAAAATAACATAAGAATATAGTAACTGCTTTTGCAATTTTGAGGCTGCTATATAACACGGTAGATACAGTCCTGAACCTGGAGTCAGTAAGACCTGAGTTCAAGTCTAGATTCAGACACTTACAAGCTATGAAAGTCATTTAACCTTTGCCTTCTCCAATTTTTCATCTGCAAAATGGAAATACTTACTCCCCAGGGTTGTTGTGAAGATCAAATGAGATAATACTTGTAAAGTACTTTGCAAATTTTAACATGCCATATAAATGCTAGCTATTACTATTATGACATGCTTAAAACTGTACAGTTTGCTATATTGGTTAATAAGCAGTAGACAGATCTTAGAACTTCATATTGGTCAGACAGGAAACATGATAGGCTGTCACAACTAAATGCAAAAAAAAAAATTAAGAACCTGTAATAGGTCTGACTTCATAACCAATGGGTTATTTATTTTCCAACATGCCATGACTTTTTCATTGCCCTGAGCAAAAATTCCTTCAGTTTCTGAGAAAATATAACATTCGGTAGATTTTTCAAAAATTCTAAATGGTTCACCTAGAGACCAAACTAACAAGGCTGAAATCCAGATTCAGTCTGTCAGCCTCCATATATCCTAGGTTCAATACAGTATTGAAATCACCTCACACTAAATCAGACTTTCTACAAACACGTACTTAGAGGCAAATCATTGCTTTCCCAGCAACTTTTTAAAAGTTTCTTTTGACTGTCTTTCTCTGAAAGAATCAACATGTCTGAATGAATGAACAGTGAAATCTAACCCTTTCACTTTCCTGCCCCTGCCTATAAAGATGCTAATTTCATATAAATAAACAAAATCAAACCACGTTAGGCTTTGTTAAGTGATGCTGATACACATTGATCTCCTGGAACAGGGATGTTATTAGGAAATGTATCCTCTTAGAAAATCATCTTGAGCACGCCCAAGGAGAGTGAATTTTAGGCGCAATAAAAAATGATGCACTGGTAGCACTACAGAATCAGAAAAATAGGGACTGGAATTGTGTGAATTACTCTATCACGGGATTTCCCAATCTGCTGCATTCCTCCTATTTCGATCCCACAGCTCTCCAGCAAGTGGAAAACTGCCAAGAATGCGAAAGTCTGCTAAACTCTGTCGCAGTTTTGTGAAGTTGGCAAATGTCCACAGAGGCTTAGGCCAGACCACCACACTCATCTGAGCTCTGAACCAAACACCCTAGAAAGGAAAAGTTTAAACCTGGTTGATGGGGAGACACCTAAAAAACTGAACAAAAAGCCTTGACTGGGCTTAAGAACACTGAAACTCTTAAATTTTCCCCACACTGAGTAGAACACAGAAAAAAAGGCTTCTACACCTGAGAGATTTTAAAAATATATATTCTGTTTCAGCAGTACCAGAATAATTGTGAATTATCTCCTCTTCTGATGTATTTTCTTGACCTCTTAGGGAAAAAAAAAAAAAAAAAGCCTCTCAACAGCACAGGAAGAAAACTACTTCTTTAACCCCCCGATGACAGAAACAAATTGTTTTGCAGTTCTGGGAAGAGATTTGTCACAAATGTGCAAACCAGATCTCCCATCCTGGAAACTGTGCAGAGGAACAGGTCTACATTTTCAATGAAAACCATTGTTATCCTCTAATAACACTAGAGATTTTTGAAACACAAGCCTCTCAGCTGATATTTAACAGGTATGTTTTTATAGTGACACCCCCCCCCCAAAGAAATATGGGGTTTTGATTTTAAGTATTATCATTCTTATTTACAATTATTCTTACCATACCCAGAATGGACTTAAAAAAACACTATCCCAGTCTCCCATAAATTCCTGGCTCACTATTAGACTAAGGTTGAAAACAGGCTACCTCGCATGCTTAAAATAAAATTATCAGTAGCAAGTTAATGACCAAAGTAAGGCCTGCCCTTACCTATAAAAATGCAGATTTTATACAAAGTAAACTGCTTTGTGTGTGACCTTGGATGGATCTCTGAATCAAACAGCAAGCACTTAATAGGTGTTTACTATATGTCAGGCCCTGTGCTGAACAAGGAAGGGTAAAAACAGCCTTTCCTCTCAAAAAGCTTACATTTTAATGGGGAGGAAGCATGTAAATCAATGAATATGTATAAGATACATTCCAAGGTATGGAATGTGAGTTGATTAGAAGATATTAGTAGCTAGGGGACCAAGAAAGGCCTCTCCCAGAAGGTGACCTTCCAAATGAATCATGAAGGAAGACAAGGAATCCTGAGAGGGAGAGGTTAAGAGGAAAGCATATTCCCAGAGCTCTTAACCTTTCTCATCCTGATTTTCTCCGACCATAAAATGAGAAGGAATGGACTAAACATGAGAAGTTGGACTTCATAGGGCCCTTCTGTCTCAAAACTGGAAATCCTATTCCTATTTCAGGGACCACTACCCCTTCAAGGTGACAAAGGTTCAGGCTTCTACTGCATCCAAGATAGGACTTTAATCTAGGGTGCATGAATATCAGTTTTAAAAAATATGTTGATAATTATATTTTAATATAATTGGTTTCCTTTTTGTCCTATGCATTTTATTTTATGGGCAGCTAGGTGGCACAGTGGATAGAACATTGGACTTGGAATCTGGAAAACTCTTCTTCCTGAGTTCAAATCTGACCTCAAACACTTAGCTGTGTGATCCTGGGCAAGCCATTTAACCCAATTTGCCTCAATGAGTTAGAGAAAAAAATGGCAAACTACTCCCAATTATTTACCAAGAAAATCCAAAATGGGGTCATGAAGAGTCGAACAGAACTGAAAAATGACTGAACGACATTTTATTTTATGGATTTAGAAACATTGCTCTGAGGGTCCATTGGTTTCACAACATTGCCAAAAGTGTCTTGTCACATATACAAAGAAAGATTAAGAATCTCTGGCAGAGAGAGAAAAGAAGAGGGACCAGATCAGAGTGATGTGGCACACCAGAGAGCATGAGCTTCATGATGAATTCAGTGACAGCAAAGGAGATGGAGAAGGAGTCACACAGGTAGGATGAGAACCAGGAGACTCAGTAATGTCTCACAGGCTTGGAGAGGAAAAAGTATCCAGAAGAAAAAGATGCACAGCAGTAACAAAGGCTGCAGAGAGGCCAAGGAGGATGAACCCTGGGAAAAAGCCATTGCACTGGACAATGAAGAGATCTTAGGTGACTTCGAGAGAGCGGTTCCAGGACAGGTGGCTTTCTGGGGCAACATCATATCGGATGCTAAAATTGCACCAGGGTCCAGTCAAAGGCAAAAATATATTAAAGTGATCACATTTTTTGACTTTCCAAAAGAAGGACAGATGTTGCTTTTAAAGGCATAAGCAAATTACCTGCAAAGTCGGAGCAAAATTTCAGCAAAGCATCTACTTGGGGGAAAAAATCACCAGAATTAAACTGGAACATCAGGATAATGGCAAGCCAGATTTTCTCATATGGGGAGGCATATCTCCATACGCACACATACACACACACACACACACACACACACACACAAACATGTACACACAAACATGCCCACACACCATACAATTTTCTGGTCGTTTTTCAGTCATGTCCAACTCTCTGTGATCCCATTTTTTAAGTCTTCTTGGCAAAGATACTGGAGTGGTTTGTCATTTCTTTCTCCAGATCATTTTATAGATAAAGGAACTAGGGCAAAGAGAGTTAAGTGACTTGCCCAGGGTCACACAGCTGGTTAGTGTCTAAGGCAGGATTTGAACTCAGGTCTTCCTGACTACAGACCCAGTCCTCTCTACCCACTGTCCTACCTAGCTTCCCTAGTCAATGAAATGAGGAACAGTCTAAAATAATCATTTTAATACCTAAACATACCTAAAATCCAAACTGAAAACAAATTTTTGTGGGAAATGTTCAATTTTGCTTGCATAATTTCTTTGGTAACAGACAACATTTTCTCTTTTCTAGCAACATTAGGAGAAAGGAGTGCCCTATGACTTTTTCAACAATTAGCTATATTTATAATTACCACTCAGAGAAAAAACAATCAGAATTGAGAAACTGAGCAAATTTTCCCTTTTTTTTTTTAAGGAAATACTTTTCTCATTATAAGAAAATATCTCTCCTCTAAGTGGATGAGACATACAACATTAAATGCATAATGATCTATATCTTATCACATACTATTTCTATTGAAGTGATAAAGAAGTCCTCCTTAACATCTGCCACACATTTTAACCATTTTGTGCTCTAATCGTATCCATAAACGGATTTACCTAACATTCATTCCCTTTGGTATACCCCTCCTATATCCTAGGATATAAAAAAAATTTTACAAAGAATGAAAAGAGGGCTCATTCTCTTTTCCTTCAAATATAAAGATACGTGGTTTTGAGTCCTATGCCTCAGGTAAAGGGAATCCATTATTTGGCAGATTCACTCAAGCGCTTACAAAGGCCAAGAGAAAACATGCCTCGTTGATTTCTTTCCCTAGAATATATTTATTGTTGTTCAGTCATGACTGACTCCTCATTACCCCATTTGAGGCTCTCTTAGCAAAGAGGCCAGAATGGTTTGTCATTTCCTTCTCCAGCTCTTTTTACAGATGAGGAAACTGAGACAAATAAGGCAAAGTGATTTTCCAAGGGTCACACAGCTAAGGCTGGATTTGAACTCAAGAATTCTTGACTATGGGCCTGGAGCACTATCCACTAAGGCACTAGAATATATTACCTTAGGCTCAATCCATTGGGGGCTTCCCTTAGAAAAGGAAACTGAATGCGCTAAATCTTGGAATTTAGAACTCCCTCTAAAGCCTTCCTCAAATGATTCCTCTTTCTGTCAAACCCTAAACACACTGGAGCTTCCCCACAACAGTTATCAACTAAGTGAGAGTTCATTGACACAGTACACAGAGTGCTAGACCTGGAGATGGATATTTGAATTTGAATCTGATTTGTCATGAGTTTGAATCCTCACTCAGACACTTCCCAGCTGTGTGGCTCTGGGAAAATTACATAATCCCTGTCTGTCTCAGTTTCCTCATCTATAAAATGGAAATAATAATAGCACCTATCTCCTAGGGTTCTTAGGAGGATTAAATGAAATCAAATTTTAAAATATTTTGCAAACCTTAAAATATTATATAAATGTTATCATTATTTTTATTAACTTCAAGCCTTTTCACTTACTCTAATGGGGGGGAATAGACAAATAATTCCTCCTTTGGGAAAACATTGTTCAGTGACTAATACAATGATTTAAAAACTTTATTTCTGTATATGGCGTAATCTCATTCGTGTGGTTTTATACCAGATGACAGGAGAATAGCTATGTCAAGTTGTAACACTAAGTAATGGAGACCCAGGTAATATGGGAGAATTCTACAGAAACTGAAATTAAAATAGGCTTCTTCAATAGACTATTCCTAAAGGAAATGTTTCTATAATACACAACTATCTGTATTTTATTTCCTTTGGTATCTGATGTTCAGTAAATTGCCTACTACATCTGGTCAATAGACTCTATTTATACTACATATATAGTCATGTCATCTCCCATGTAAGCTCCTTCAGGGTAGGAACTATTTCATTTTGTCTTTGTATTCTTTTTTCTCTAGCATAGGACCAGGTTCATAGCAGTTTAATAAATGATTTTTAATTGATTAAAGTCATGACCAACCTAAATGCAAAGATTGGTATGCCCACAATCAGAAAAGGGACAAAAAAAATACCACCAAAACACCACTTTCTTCCTTTTCATATCATCAAGTCAGGCAGCCAATAAACATTTCTTAAGCTTCTACTACATGTCCAGAACTATGATAGGGCTGGAGATACTAAGACATATAAAAGACAGTCCCTGATTTTGAGGAGCTCAAAATCTAATCATCATCAATTAGTTTTCATCAGGAAGAATAAGTAACTTCTCTATCACCAATAAGATTTCCCCCATCTATATGTGCTACAAAATACTTAAGAAAGAATTTGAAGGAAATTGAGTACCCATCAAATATGGAATATTCACATAAGTTGTAGAAGATGAAGATAATGGAATGTTACTGTTCCATAAGAAATAATGAATATGAACAATTCAGAGAAACTTGGAAAGACTTGTATGAACTGATGCAGAACCAGGGGGACAATTTATGCAGTGACCACAATTACAGGTTAAGTAAAACACCAAAATACTTTCAGAGTCCTGATCAAAGCAGACACCAATCAACTAACATAAAACCTGCCTCTCTTCTCTTGGCAAAGATGTGATAGAGAGGGCCAAATGATGTATTTATTTTGTTTTACTATTCTTACTTATTACAATAGAGGACTTCCACTGGGGGGCAAGGGAAGTATGTCACTGAATGTAACAGTGATTTTAAAAATACAGAAAAACTGTAATTTCTTTTGAAGAAAGCTTATGTTAGACACAAATGTACATAGACAAGAATAGTCTTAACCTGCTTTCAACCAAAAGGGTTATATTGGGAAGGGAGTACTGGATTATTTGTGTATACAAATACAGGAAAGATTAGGCAGTCAAAAGGTAAGTTATTTTACTCTTATTTCCCCCCCCCCCTCAAAAAAATGATGCCAAATGATGGCCAACAAATGGATAAAAGATCCTCACTGCGAGATAAAACTCAAGCTGCCATGGAAAGCCCATAAAGTGGCTCAGTACAGATTATTTCTGCCACTGCCAACAACTCATTGAGTTAAAGAAGTCCATATGTGTCCAAGGAGGATGTTCAAAGTGTATGCTGAAATATTAATTTAGCTTAACAAGTTCAATTGGAATTTATGATATAAAGAATAACACCTTGAGGGCTAAATCTTAACAAATTAAATGTCTTTCTGGGCACACGGATTTAATATTTAATGATTAGAGATTTGATGTTTGCTTAAGAACCTGCATATTGAGAAAGTCAACCTAAAACCATGCTGAAGAATATGAAGTTAAGGCCTAAAATGCACAACAAAAAGGAAAAGAAATTCTGTTCCATGTATAGCTAAGAGACATATAAAATAATTGTGGGATTTAGATAAAATAAAATGTGGTCTCAATTTTTAAGTTCTTTTTACACATTAAAATATTACTATTTTTATACATTAAAATATTACTACTAAATATTATTATTGTTTTTGTGCAAGTCACTTCAATCACGTCTGACTCTTCATAATGACTCTGTTGGGGTTTCAAAGTTTTTCCATTTCTTTCTCCAACTTATTTTGCAGGTGAGGAAACTGAAGTAAACTGGATCAAATAACTTGATCAGGTTCACATAGCTAGTGAAGCCATATTAAAACTCAGGAAGACGACTGCAGACCCAGAACTCTATCCACTGCACCACCTACCTAGCTGCCCCATTAGCTGTATCACCCTGGGCAAGTCAGTTGACCCTGTTTGCCTCAGTTTCCTCATCTTTAAAGTAAACTAGAGAAGAAAATGGCAAATCCAGTATCTTTGCCAAGAAAACCCCAAATAAGGTCACAGTCAGATACAATTAAAAATGAATAAATAGCAAAAACAAAATATTAGAAAGCATAAAATGTCCTATCTTAACTATCTTTAATGAATAATTTACATAAATCAAGTGATTTAGAAACTTAAATTCTATTGTTTGAATCTATAAAACAGGAACATATATAATTAATATACATAAATATATAAATAATAAACTATTTTAATGATTCTAAGCTTCCTGTTAAAAATTGATCTTATTAATAAGAATATTTTCTTTATGTTTTTATCTTTTAGTCAGTGAATCATACGACATTCCAAATAAAAGCAAACCTGATCTGTAAAGAATCAGAATTGCAAGTGATGCAAGTGAATATGAAAAAAAGATGGTGGCCATGGCACATTACCAAGAGGACTCAGATTTGAGAAGGTGATGTGTATATTATATACTATAATGTATTATGTATAAAATACAATAAGGGGTGGTGGATCAGTGAAATAGATTAGGTACATAAGACATTGTAGTAAAGCATTATAGTAATCTAGAGTTTGATAAACCCAAATATCCAAGCTTTCGGAATAAAAACTCATTATTTGACAAAAACTGATGGGAAAATTGGAAAACAGTATGGCAGAAACTAAGTATAGGCCAACGTCTCAGACTGCATACCAAGATGAGGTCAAAATGGGTACATGATTTAAAGGGTGATACCATAAGCAAATTAGGAGAACATGGAATAATTTACCTATCAGATCTATGTACATGGAAAGATTTAGGACTAAACAAGATATAGAGAGAGCTTTACAAAATGTAAAATGGATCATTTTGATTATATGAAATTAAAAAGTTTTAGCACAAACAAAACCAATGCAACCAAAATTAGAAAGAAAGGCAAAAATGGAGGGGGGGAGAATTATAGCAAGTATCTCAGATAAAAATCTCATGTCTCAAAAATATAGAAAAATGAGTCATTCCCCAATTGACATACGGTCAAAGAATATAAACAAGTAGTTTTCAAGCAATGAAATCAAAGTTATTTATAGTCATATAAAAATACTTTAAATCACTGTTGATTAGAGAAATGCAAATTAAGACAACTCTGAGGTACCACCTCACGTCTATCATATTAGCTAATATGATTTTTAAAAATCATAAATGTTGGAAGAGAGGTGGGAAAAGTGGGACACTAATGCACTATTTAATGCAATCACAAAATGATTCAACCATTCTGTTGATCAATTTGAAATTATGCCCAAAGGGCTATAAAGCTGTGCTTACTCTTTGATTCAGCAACCCCAATGCTGGGGATGGGGGGCAGACAGGGACAGAAAAATAGAGAAAGGAAAGAGAGAGAGAGGGAGAGAGAGAGACAGAGACAGACAGAGACAGAGACAGAGACAGAGAGACACAGAGAGAGACAGACAGAGACAGAGACAGAGAGACAGAGAGAGAAACAAAGAAAAGATGGGGAACATGATGACAGCCCAGAAGCCTCTCACATATGAAAAGAACCAGAAGGCAGTTTCGAGGGCATTGGACATGTCTTCTATGATTTATAGAAAACCTTGGACAAGAATCTCACAGGATAAGAAAGCAAAAAGGAAATAGGAGCTGCAGCAAAGGAGGAATGTCCACACTGATGAGTTCAGAGATATCTCAGTACCTAAACAAAGACAGAACTTCCTTTTTTACACTTAAATGGTTTTATCAGTATTGTGGAGTCAAAACTCTCAAAAAAACAGAATAAGTTAAATCATCAAAGTCTTACTGGCTCCACTTCCATGTACTTCTTTTTAAATCTCAGTTCTCAGAAAATCAGGGTACAATGAGGGGGTAGATGAAACTCACTCACATCTCAATTTTTTTTTTTGGTCCAGACCTAAAAGTTGATCAGTATGAGGAGTTCTCTGTTCAGGAAATCTCCCCAACCCATGTGGTTTAGCAACCATTGTACAAGTTAGAGTTTTGACAGTTGCCTAAGGCTCTGAGAGCCTTAGAGTGACTTGAATCTTATAGTCAGTATGTTCCAGAAGCAAACCAGGGATAGCTAGTTTTCAATCAGTGTGAACAATGAGTCATATAGAGTGGTCATATTATTTAAATGCATGTGGTCTATTTCCATTGAGCTGGAACTAATATATATATGTACATACATTACATAAACATATATACGTACATATACATATATATATACAAAACATATGCATATTTTACAGAATCACAACTCCCATTGCATGTTTCCATTGGGGTAGAACCGATTGCCATATTTTATATAATTATAACTTGAAATAGTGAGGATTTGAATTCATGCACCCACATCATGGAATTCATTCTTCACACTGATTGGGACCTGGCCATATTCTGGACTCTGAGGGATGTTATCTCTCCACTCTGGCACCTTCCTATCCACACTTTTTCACACCTCAACACAACCCTGAAAACTAAAAAAATCTAATGGGTTGCTTATTATGCCACCCACTAATCTGAAACCCTTACATCTGCTTGAGAGTATTCCATCATCCCATCAGTATGTGCTATTTTACACAGTATAATGTAAAATGATTGTGTGAAAATGACACTATTGAACCCAAAGAAATCTAATAGATTTTACGTATTATTTCAATAATACTACCAGGATAAGGCAGTTCTTCAAGCCTGACAGGGAAAAATGAGCTTGACTGCAATGGATGCCTGCTAAAGATTCTCATATGATCTATTAAGCATATTCTAAAGAACGCAGAATGCAAATTTTCTATTTAAAAACCAACACTAGGTTTTCAACAAGAGAAATGTTTCTATAGTCAAATAGGTGAGTCCTAAAAAATCCATGGGATGTCGGTGGTGCAGTGGATAGAGCGATGAGCCTAGAGTCAGGAAGACCTGAATTCAAATCCAACCTGAGACATAGATTAGCTTTGTGACCTGTGCAAGTCACTTAACTCTGTTTGCCTCAATTCCTCATCTGTAAAATGAACTGAAGATGGAATTGGTGAACCACTCTAGTATCTTTAGATAGAAAACCCCAAATGGAGTCACAGAGAGTCAGACACAACTGAAACAACTCAATAACAACAAAATATGTATGTATTAAAAATGGTGGGTTAAAAATATTTTGTCTAAATATGGACTCATTAGACATGTTTAATCTGTTTTCAATCCAGAGTATGGTGTGTTAAATAGGAATATCAAATAAGAAATGTATATGTATATCCTTGAGTTATATTCATTTACCCTATATCTTAGGGCAGTTTTAAGCTTTTGATAACAGAAACTTGCACTGAGACCCTTGAGACATGGCGTGTGTATGTGTAGATATGAATATGTACATATATATGCATTATTAACTCAGTAAAAATTGAACAAAATTTGCAGTAGTAAAATTACAAAATTTATCCTAAAGAATGAAAATTGACAAACCACATAATTGTTCCGGATATGTCTTTACAGTGCATAAATTCAGTATTCAGTGACTTAGTCATTTCATTAATGTGGGGAGAGCTTCCTCTTTTCTCCTAGTTCATCCATGCTTTCTCTTCCTAAGATGTTCTCATCCACATCCTCTCACAAATCTTCCATAGGAGACTTACCCAGTGTTCTGTTGGAGGTCATTTTCTAGATCAGAGGTTCTTAACCTAGGAGTCCAAGAACCTGTTTCTTTTAAATATTTTGATCTAATGATATAGATTTCAATATTATTGGTTTCTTTGTTAATTTTATGTATTTTATTTTATGCATTGAATAACATTCTAAGTAAAGGTTCGTAAGTTTCACTAGAATCTCAAAGGGACTCACAACACAGCAAAAGGTTAAGAATCCCTGATGTAGGTCTCTAAGATTTCCTCAGTACCATTGTAACATGTGAACTGTACCTGGAAGCACTCATTCTCACTACATTATAAAGTTCTGATCTGTTATTCTCATATCACCTTAAGATTTTCCTAGTCTTTCCTAGTGAATTCTATTCACTTGCACTCAACCCTCCGCTTACAAAAAAACATAGCAAGAAGGAGGTTTGCATTTGTTCTACAATGCCTTCTTTCATTTTTCTTTCTCACTTCCCCAGATATATTCACATTCAGTCATGAACTGAGTGCAGAAAAGGGAAGAAATAGAGAGGATGGTGATTTGGAAGCTGTAAAATTCTAAGTCAGAATCTTATTGTGTATCCTTGTACATGACATTTTCAAGAAGATAATGCTCAATTAACATACAGTGTGTTCCACCATATTCTTTTGAATATTTAGTCCTTTTGATGGGTTATAAAACTCTATTTAAGCATGTATAAAGAATTATCCAACTTGAACATTGTTTGATTGCCTTTTCCATCTACTATTGCTTATTATACTCCAATGTGGATCAATACCATTGACTAGTTTTTGTAGATGTACAAATTGGCTTCTGCATTGACAGGGATACATTTTTACCAGTCAGCACTCTTTTTGTAGTGGCAAAGAACCAGAAACTAAGGGGATATCCACCAGTTGGGGAACAATATGGATGAACATATGAATATAATGTAATTACATTCTTATTACACTCCTACTTTGCTATAAGAAATGAAGATATTGATGGCTTCCAAGAAATCTGGGAAGATTTGTATGAATTAATGACCCATAGCAAACAGGAAAAGAAAACAAATCCACAAAGGTAACTGCAGAGTGGAGGAGTCAACAAATGGGCACAGGTGACATGAAGTAATATAAGCACAAACCAACAAGCTAATGAAATGTTGACTTCTTAAATTAAACTGTTTATAAACAATGAGGTTTAAAAAAACCCCAACAATCAACAGAATTAGAACTGGCAGAAAATAGACAAAGGAAGATTATCATTTTCTGATAAAAGACATAAAATATAGTTTCACCTTTGGGAAGTTAAAAGTATGGCCCACTTTATTTTACCTGTGGAGTCGAAAAGCCCTACTGACTTCAGCCTTAGAAGAGGCACTTCAAAACAGAAAGATCAAAAAGAAAAGTGTAATATTTTGCTATTAAATGAAACACAGAGCCCCTAAGACTGCTAAGTGGAAATAGCATTGAGCAGCTTTCCTTAGTGGAAATAGCCACTGGGATCAAAACTCCGTGTTCTAGTCTGAAGAGATATTAAGATTCTAATCTTAATGTATACTCGTGGATGGAGTGCTAAAGTTGGAGTCAGAAAGACCAGGGTTCTAAAAAATCCCAGCCCAGACTAGCTGTGTTCTCTTAGGTAAATCACTTAACCTTTTGTAAACATCAGATCTTGACCTAAAAACTTATAATAACCTCTGAAACACCTTTTTCCCAGGGTTTTGTGAAGCTGAAGGGAGAGTCTGTAAATGAAGTACTTCCTAAACTTTAAAGTATGTATAAATACCAGATATCATGACAATTTAGCAATTATCTCACTGTGTTACTGGGGCAAATTCCTTCTTCCTGACTCTTAAATATAGTCAAAAGATCTGGGCTCTAAGTTAGCAGCATTGTCACTAACTAGAAGCCCAAGCTCTTAGTGCATCTAGCCTAAACTCGTCAAATAAAAAAAGATGTGATCAGACTAGATGGCTCTCGCAACTCTAAAATTTTGAATGTTTCATGAAAGAACAATTGGGGAGGGCTTGAAAGGGCCTCCAATAAAACCTACAAAGTGAGTACCACTACTTAATCAATAAGCATTTAATAGGCACCTACTGTGTACCAGGAACAGCTTGGTGGTGCAGCAGATAGAGCGCTGGGTTTGGCGTCAGGAAGACAAGTTCAAATCTGGTTTCAGACACTTACTAGTTATGTGACCCTGGTCAAGTCACTTAACCCTGTTTGACTCAATTTCTTCATCTGTAAAATGAGCTGGAGAAGGAAATGGCAAACCACTCCAGTATCTTTGCCAAGAAAATTCTAAAAGGGATCATGAAGAGTCTGACACAATTGAAATGGCTGAACTATGACAGCACTATGTACCAACCATAGCACTAAGCACTGAAGAGCCAGAGATAAAAGTAAGGGTTCCCTATTTTTAAGGACATTATTTTCTAAAAGGGGCTAACAAAACATAGAGGGCATAAGATGCCCAAGAAGGGAGCTTGGTCCTAGGCAGTCACAAGGATTTTGAAAGGAGCCACAAGATCGTAGCTTATCAAAGCTTCTCCTGTGGAAATGGCAAAATTGCTTTAATTATGGTTCCCAAAGAAAGAGCATGAGAGAAGACATTGAAAAGCGGCTGGGGGAAAGGGAATTCAGGTGATTGCAGAGCAGATAACAAGATGACGTGGCTTCCCTTGTAGGCTTTGGCATTTAAGTGAATAGATGAATGGGGCATAAGTGAGTTTTTGTTCCTTCGCTCACCCCTCAGCACAACTCAGCCCCAGGAGCCTAACATCAAGTAGATATCAACAGTACAGAACACAGCACAGTGCTAGAACTATGCTTCTAACGTAGTTGTTTCTGTTATTGTTTAGTTGTTTTTCAGTCTTGTCCAACATGTTATGACCCCATTTGGGGTTTTCTTGGCAAAGACACTGAAAGGGTTTGCCATTCCCTCCTCCAGATCATTTTACAAATGAGGAAATTAATGCAAACAAGATAAAGAGACTTGCCCAGGGTCACACAGCTAGTAAGGGTCTAGAGGCCAAATCTGAAGTCAGGTTTTCCTATCCCCAGGCCCAGGGCTCTATCTACTGCACTACCTATCTGCCCCATAGCTATTTAATAAGTATCTATTTATTTTAATGGTGGGAAGCAGAACGAAATATACCCAGGTTAGATAAACTACATTTTCATTTATTTTTATATCTGTCCATTTTTCTGTCTTTATCTTTCACTTTCCTCTAGTCTCAGCTACTATGTATAAAGCCCTAGAACACACAAATAACACAAATAGCACATGAAATAATGGATAAGAAGAGTGTCCCAAATTATCAATAAAGAATAAAACAGACCATAAACCACACATACACACACACACACACACACACACACACACACGCGCGCACACACACACTCTAAATGTTTAGAAAGTTCTGCATGTAATCAATGATGCCCCTGAGCCAGATGGGCCAAGCTGGTCTTTGATTTGTCAGGCTCAAAATAAAATATTGTGTACAAACCACCCACCCCAACCTGCCCTGTTCCCAAGGCTGAAGTCAACTGAGATCCTTTCAGCTGCCCAGATCAGAGGGTGTTCATACCATATGTCCACACCCTATTTTCATGTCTACTGGATTTTTCTCTTAACAGGTGATAGAGAACTGGATCCAAGCTGACATGATCTGCCAGCTCTTAATTCCTTCTTGTAGGTCTTGTTATGCCACCCTTCTGGGGCTGAAACAAAAGAGACCGGAATCAAAGCTTTGTTGAGAGCTGAGGCAGCATGGGGGATTAGGTCCTCCTTCTTTAGTCTTCCAAAGCAGAAGCTTTCCCTAAACCCTGTTCTGTGCACATGACAGTAAGCTAGGTATTGAAACAGAAAGAATCAAATACCATTCCTGTCCTCCTGAAGCTAAAAAAGGTGCCACCTGTGGGCATATGGAGAAATGATCACCAAATGGGGTGTTTGAGAGGTGCACTGGGAATTGGAAAAACAAGGCTCTGCTCCTCATCCTTCCACTTATTAGCAGCACAATCTTGAGTAACATTTCTGAGCCTCAATGTCCACAACTTTTGAGTGGGAATAAAGCCAGCATGGAGTAGTGGATAGAGCTGGCCAAGAAGACTTACCTCTGACACATACTGACCCTGTGATCCTGAGCAAAACACTTAATTTCACAAGATAAACCACTCTCAGTGGTTATAAGTTAGAGAGAAAGATCTGCATAGATCTGCTAGTGGGAATAATTAACTGGGAACTAGCTGCCTAAACTAATAAAATCACAGATCTGATGATAGAGACAGACAGATAGACAGGCAAACAGAGAGACAGACAGACAGAAAGACAAATCTATAGATGGATAAGATAGATATAGACAGATGGACAGATAGTGATGGATAGATAGATAGTGAGAGATGGATGGATGGATGGATGGATGAGAGATAGATGGACAGATGGACAAAGTAGTTGGCCACAACAATGAAATCACAAGTCTGGTGCCAGAGACAGACACAGAGAGAGACTTTACTCTTTACCACACAGGGTTACTAAAGAAAAATACTTTACATACCATGAAGTGCTATATAATAGTGAGTTATTTTTTATTATGGAGAGATGAGTGATAGAAAGATATTTCTAGCAAAGATAAAATTATGATTATAGCTAAGTAATACTATATGAGTATTAGCATATTCATCCAGCATTTAACAAAGTGCCTAGCATATGCTAAGTGCTTAAAAAATGTTTATTGATTGTTTTGCCACTGGGAAAACCCATGAGACTCAGTTTAACGTTGGATGAAAAGGTCAGTGTCAAATTATGGGCACTCTGAAAACCAAACTGTAGAACAATGTAGACGATGAGCACACGATGAACTACTGAAAGACTGTTGAGCAGAAAAGGTCATGATGAAAGTGTTACTTAAGAAAACCAAACTTTACAGCAATGAGAAAAATGGAATGGAAGAGGGAGGATGACAAGGTAGGGGATCGGCTCCATCTGATAATGTATCAGAGAAATACTTACCTCATGTGCTACCAGAACAAATTTTATAGTGTATCCTCACTGTTGATACTATGAAGATGAAAAATGACACTTTTGAGGAATCATTCCCAGGCATAGATATTAAGAGAATGAAACCAATAGGGCACTAGAAATGTGAGCACACAAATGTTACACTATCCAGAGACCCATTACAGAGTGCCAGATGAACAGATAGCTCCATCTTTTCCTGGCAACTGCTGTTTTCCCATTAAAAGGCTTCAGATTAAAAGGCTTCATTAAAAATCTTCAGATATAGTGAAGACTGTTATAAATCGTAATGTTTGTTATGTGTGTCTGGTAAATCTGCTCGCCAGAGATAGAGCCAAGGGAAAAACTCTCTACTTTCTAGAGGGACTCAAGAAAATTAAGTTTCCACCACATTACTAAAAAAGATAGTACATCACATTAATAGCATAGTGCAGAAGTCATCCTAGATTAGAAACTCTTTGAAGGCAGGGACCACATGTTCTATATCTCCTTCACACCTACGCAGTACCCAGACCAGTCTTCTACTAAAGCACAAGAAATGTTCCTGAATCAGTGACTAATGACAGTTGGTGATATAGTGGATAGAGAACTAGGTTCCAAATCAGCATCACAAGCTGTGTGACCCTGGGCAAGCATGATGGGTGAAATCTGAAATAACTGGGGAAATTAAGGTTCAAGCTTCTAAACATATCCATTTGTTAAGCAATGCATGTCATTTGCATAACAAATTGGACCCAAGACTCTCAGCTTGCCACTGGACCCTGAATACTGGGGGAGGGGTGGGGGAGGGAGACAGAGTTTTATGCATTAAAACAAGTAACAGGATATAAACCAGGATACAAAATGAGATAATTTGATTTCTAATTGAAGGAAAGATTAGGGGCTTTCCAAGTTAGGAGGGAGAAAGTGAACAGGTGCAATTCCCTGAAATGAGTCCCACTCCCCCAAGTGTCTGTATTCAATCAAAAGAACAAGGAAACAGTAAGTGATTGACCAGTACAGGCCTGGTTTTCAGATAACACATGGGTTGCTTGAGATACATGACTGTAAGAAAACTCCTTGCATCCATCTTTGGGTCTGACTGGGTTTCTGGGCGGAACAACCTAGGTTCTTAGTTAAGTGTCTCTAAGCAACAGATAGAAAAAGTCTAGCTCCCCAGTCATGCAGGGTTAGGTTCAAACAATGCAATAAAGATTTCTCACAACTCCCATAATTGAATAAATTTTTCTCAGAAGACAGAAATTTGACTAAACCATAATGGAATAGGAAAGGAAGTGAATAATGAGGTTCACTCAATTCCTACAATAATCTCACAAGTCACTTAACCTCTGTTTGCCTCAGTTTTCTCAATTGTACAATGAGGATAATAACGGCACCTACCTCTCAGGGTTATTGGGAGGATCAAATGAGATATTTGTAAAAAAAAACTTAGCATAGTGCCTGGTGTATAAAAGGTGCGATGTAAATGCTTATTCCCGGTCTTCATCTTCCCCTTCCCTTCCCTAATGTTAAATATATTCTGTAGTAGCCATTCTCAATCTGCTACTTTTTCCAATGACAGGGCTGTTCAAAAACACCAAAAAACACATTTTTTACCTTTAAAACAGGTAATGTTGAAGTAAGTTTGAAAAACTTATTTCTAACTGTTCACAATTTCCTTATCCCCAAATCCTGCTCTTGGTTTCAATTTTGACTTGATGCATTTTAAAATTAATACATTGGACCAGATCACTAGAAGAAATGAAAGCTACACTGAGTAAAACTGAATCTACTTTGCACCTAAATATGAGCATTCTTGTCTTCACTCTGCAAGAAAGAATGGTCTTGCCTTCACCCTGTTCCTGATTACAACTTCACTATCTTTCTATAGAATCTTAGAGCTATAAAAACTCCTAGGTAGGAGAGTATAAAGAAAAGGACATTGGATTTGCACTAGGAAGAGATAGAGATTCAAATTCTGTTTCTGATCCTTAGTCATTGTGTGACCATAGATAACCCATATAATTTCTCTGAGCTTTTGTGGCTTTACTCATGTGATTTTCCTTCTTCATACACTCTTGATTTTCCCAGGATAGGTGAAGTGAACATATATAGATTACAATGAAGGTACTACATTAATCAACTGATTAAATTGGCTAACATAAATAGAAAAGTGGGACTAATGATACAGGAATCAAGAAAAGACTTAGTGGCAATTTTACAAATATTTTCATGACATACAATTGAACCTTTAACCCACTGAAATCCTCAGACCTTCTGTTGCAGAGCTTTGCATCCACCATTGTATATTTGTAAAGTTGGTTTTTTAAAGCAAAATTTAGGACCTTATATCTATCACTGTTAAATTTTCATCATCATACGTTCATCATACATCATTCTAATTATATCTGGGCAACTCATTTTTTTCTTGTTTCCTATCCCCTATGAGGATTCTAAAAGGAAGAAGGACAGGAGCAGGGTGGGGGCAAGGAAGTGGAGAGGAGGGAAGATATCTTTCCAAGGTATCATTATGCTGTACCGTCTAATGCATCTCTCACACATCAGCATCATCCAGATGCAATAAAGGTCAGGTGTCAGGAGAATGGGGAGATAGAATTGGTCCCCAAGACAGAAAGAACGTGGTTCACATCAAAAGGGAGCAGTACCTTCCAGAGGGAATTGATGACGCAAGACCGTGTTTCCACATTTGCCAGGGACCCAGCTCGTGCAAATAAGTCATCAATAAGTCAATTTATTTTGTCTGACAAGTTATAATTGTCTTAAATCCAACAATGCTGGGACATGCAACATATGTGACTGCTGGATAACTGTCAACACTCTTTTCAGTGACACCATTTACGGGAAGCCAGAGGGCCAAAACAGGATAATTCTTCAACATTCACCCATTTTTGAATTACATTCATGAACCATCTTTTAGAGAAGGAAAAAGTGATTAATTGGCTTCATTATAAACCACAGTCAGTGATTCGTAGTGGTAATAAACCTGGTGAGTTTTTAAATAAAAGGTTCTCTGCCCCCAGTTTGGGTGACAGTAACATAGGTTAACTACTAAACTTTCAGACTAAATTCTACAGAGACCTCCCTCAAAATAAACCCCCATTTATTTGTTTCCCTCTTGACTCCCTTCAGGACACAAAGGTGCTCAGATTCCCCTCCCCATCTTAAAAACAAAATATATAAACCAACAAAAAGATGCATCTCTCCCACCCCTCCAGTGCCAAACTTCTAAAATGGGTGATGGACACCTTCTACCTATACCCAAAAGATACCAAATTTAGAGTTGAAGGATATTTCTTAAGTCATGTCATCTAGCACCCTCTTTTTGCATTCAGGAAAACTGAGGTCCAGAGAGATCCAAGAGAGTCCAAGGGATTTGTCCAAGGTCAGAGAAGTAGTAATTATTCCAAAATGGTAGCTGACTCCAAATCCAGAATCCTTTCCCACTGTTCTATGCTTTCCTTATGAGCAGTAAGGTAGCACAGTGGATAGACCACTAGACTTGGAGTCAGGAGGACCTGAATTCAAATCCAGCCTCAGACACTTCTCATCCATGTGATCCTGGGCAAGTCACTTAACTCTGATTGTCTCAGATTCCTCATCTGGAAAATAAGCTGGGGAAGGATATGACAAATCACTCCAATATCTTTGCAAGAAAACCCCAAATGGCATCATGAAGAGTTAGACAAAATTGAACTAAACAACAATGTGCTTTCCTTGGCACCAATGACTTCTCAACTCACTGCAATCTAATGTCTACTCTGACCATTCCAGTGAAATTTTCTAGGGTCAATAATGATCTTCTTGTCACTAAATCCAAAGACTTTTTCTCTCATCCACCTTCTCCCTTTAATCTCTGAAGTATTTTATTCTACTGACCACAGCCCCCTTTTCTTGATAACCTCTACCATTTTGGTGCATCGTCATGGTTCTCATCCTACCCCTCAGACCACTCCTCTTTTTTCTCAATTTTCAAATTGTGTAGAGTTGGAGGGGATCTCAGCAGATATGTAACCCAATCCAAAGCTGAAAAAAGGATCTTCTCAACAATGTGGCCTGAATCTAATAAGATGAAAATTAACAGTGATAGATATAAGGTCCTAAGTTTTGCTTTAAAAAACCAACTTTGCAAATATACAATGATGGATGTAAAGCTATACAACAGAAGGTCTGAGGATTTCAGTGGGTTAAAGGCTCAATATATATGTCATGGCATGCAAAAAAAAAACTCTTAACTAAAACAATCTTGGGTTTAGGAGGAGATTCAGAACAAAAAAAAATTGTTAGTTCTTATATACTTTGATCTAATCACCATCTGGAGCACTATGTTCAATCATGGACACCACATTTTTGGAAAGAAATTTCTTCACTGGAGCATCTCCAGAATAGGGTGACAGCAGTGGTAAAGGGACTTAAAAATCACACTATTTGAGTGTAAGGTGAAAGAAGTGATGCTGTTTAGCTGAAATTGAAGAAGACCTAGTTAGAACATGAAAGCTGCCTTCAGGTATTAAAAGAGCCATTATATGGAAAAGAGATTTGACTTTTTTTAAATTTAAATCCAAAGGCACAATGATGGGGAACTAAGGCAGAATAAATCTGTTACCAATTAGAGTTGTTCCAAAGTTTAATGGAATGCCTTGAGAGGCAATGTACTCCTTTGATCAGGTATGGGTTGAATCAAATAACCAAATGATCCTTCCAATTATGAGATTCTGTGATTAGCTATCTACACACATATACACAGATAAACAGCTGAAAAGAGAGGAGTAAAAGAAGCAGGAAGGAGAAAAAAGAAAGATGGGGATGGAAGAGAGAGATAGAGACAGGGAGAAAGAGATTACTTAATCTTTCAATATTCCAAGCAACTCTCTAGGACTATAAAACTAATCATTGCAAAATGATTGTTGATCCACCTTGGAAGAGAGAATTTCCTCACCAGAAAATGAAACACATTAAATATAGATGTGGTACCTACTCTCCCTAAGTAAACAAATAAATACCAATAAAACCCTTCTCTGATGTGACCACTGTCACATGGAAGTGACTATGAATCTTTGAATACTGTGCCAGGGAAGTGTGAGGTCTGGCAGATCCTATCAAGTTAGATATTTCAAATCTATCCCTAATGATAGTAAGTCAAGATCTCATCTAAAGACCAGCCCAAACTGATGGAGGATATTTACCAAGATGGCCATGAGTAGGATGAATTTTTTTGGTCACAACAAATTTTGAACACTATCTACTAAGTTCTTAAGGGAGAATTTGTGAAGGGAGAATTCACAAGGACAAAAATCACAGATCTTTGAATTCTTTCAGTAAATATATTAAAGGAATACAATAGCACTATTTTAGCATCACTTAATTACAGTTCTTTCTGGAGTCTTGGAAATGACTGAAAATCTCTTGTAGCCATGCAATTTTATATTCTTTTAGGTTCAGAAGTAATTTGGAGAAATATTTTTTTAAGGATGAAACAGTGAAACTGGTTTCACCCTTATAAAATGCAAATATTAGCGTTCTTCAATTTCCCTGGAATTACAAGGATTAACTAAAGTCCATGATCATACCTTAGAACACAGACCTTGAGTACTATGAATAGTTATATAACTGTGGTACTTCACTGGAGCACAGAGTTGGATTGGGTTCTACTGTCAAAGCTGGTAGGGCAGGAACCCGGGGAAGTCCTTCTAAAATTGAAAAGGTACCACATATTGGCCTAGTGACAGCCAGCATCTGTCACCAAAAAGCCAGGCCAGATCGATTTGGAGAGGTTCTTCACCAGAAGATAGTTACCATCTGCTAAACTTTGGAGAACAATATCTCTTGAAGAAGTAGAAAGCTAGAAATCTGTTGTAGTGAAGGAAATATAAACACCAGTAAAATCATGGCCCCTTGGAAGTATTTATGAATTCATCTGTGGAACTTTCTCAAATGAGACGTTCATTTTCTCATCTTAATATTTGTCTTCCTGAGAAAAATAAATGCATTTATTATTGTCGAAAGGAAAACTTTTGCCATAGTATAAATATACTTATTTCAGATCAAACCAAAGGGGAAATACTTTCAAGAACATATAATTTCCTATAATAATTATAAGGACTCATAATTCCTATAATACTTTTAGGAACCTGAAATTCAATTCAGCTAAATGGCTTTGGAATTTTAATTATTTAACTTCTCAGTAGAAAAGAGGTACCATGTTTTCTTCTATCGTTATATATCCATCAATTAATCACCAAGTGTTCATTAAGTCCCCGTTCTGGGTACTGGAGATAGAAGTACAAAGAATGAAATGATCCTTTGTCACAAGCAATTTATGTTCTAACAGGAGAAAAAGGACATATATAAAATGAATAAATTTAAAATACAAAAGGTAATTTTGAGGAGCACATTAGCAGCTAGGGAAAAAGGTTCATGATAAAGATGGTGCTGGAGTTCTATCTTAAAGCAAAGGAGGAACTATGAGGTGCAAGTGAGGAGGGAGTATATTCTAGGCAGGGGGAGTGGTCAGTCCAAGGGGAGAGGGAGCATAAGGTGTAACAAAGAGAAGGTCACTTTGACTGGATCACAGAGTGCAGTAGGAGGATTAGCATTCTGTGAGGCTCTAATGAAAGGTCATGGCCAGGTTGGATAGGACTTTGAAAGCATAACGGAAGAGTTTATATTTTACCCTAAAGACAACGGGAAACCACTGGAGTTGATTAAGTAAGGGTGGAAGGTAGTCAGTTCCATATTTAATGAAAATTACTTTGGCAGCAGTGTGCAGGATGTACAGGAGGGTTAGAAACGTGAGGCAGGGAAACCAATTAGGAGACTTTTTCAATAATCCAGGTGAGAGATGATAAGGAAGTGAACTACAGTGATAGCTACGTGTGTGGAGATAAAGAATCAGATGTGAGAGAGATGTTGTAAAGGTAGAAAACAAAGGCAGGTTTTCACACCTGATAAGATATGTGAGGTGAGAGAAAGTGAGTTGAGGATAATGCCAAGCTTATGAAGTTGGGAGATTGTGGAAGGATGGTTGTTATCTTCAAAAGAAGAGGAAGGTTTGGAAGCAGGGAGAATTTGGGGGAAATAAAATGAACATGTTTTGAACATGTTGAATTTGAAATGTCCCCAGGACATCCCATTTGAAATGTTTAATAGGCAATTGGCAATGTGCGACTGAAAGTGAGAGGAGAAATTGAAACTCAATATAGAGATCTGTGAGTCACCTGCAAAAAAAAAGATCATCTAAGTCATAAGAACTGATGGAGTTACCAAGAAAGGAAACATAAAGAGACAAGGAAGAAAGGATCTAGGCAGAATCTTGAGGAATATCGTTAGTTAGGGAGAAAAATAGAGGTGATGATCCAGCAAAGAAGGGTGAGGAGTGGTCAGGCAGGTGGAGTCTGAACCAAAAGAAAGTAGAGTCATGAAAACCCAGAGAGGAAGAGAAGGTGTTCAGTAGTGTCAGCTAGAATAAATAAGGAAGGAAGGATTAAAACTTTGAAAAAGACCTTCACATTTGACCATTAAGAGATCACTAAAATTTGAAGACAGAAGTGGCCCAACATGGCATAGTTTACCTTTACAAAAGAATCAATATGGGAGAGGAAGATACTCAGAGTTTCTGGCCAGAACAGAAGCAATTGCTATTTACACTCTAGGGCCACCTTTTGCCTCCGCTCTTACCTACCCTTTAATTATTGAATGAGTCTTGCCTCAGATAAACTGAGACCTAGAAAAGACCTAGTATAAAAAGTCCGAGGTCTCCCACTGCATCAGGGGCTATTGCCAGGCATCCAGATCTGTGTCTTGCTACTGGCCTCCAGTTGACTCTGGAGGAGAAAGTGAGGCTGATGAATTTGCACAGCTCTGCCTCACTCAAATCCAATTCACTTGCAAATCAAGACATCACCTTCCTGATAACATTGGTCCTCTTAGAGGACAAAGGATGGGTAGCAACAGCTATTAACTTAAAATGTTTAATCCTTTGATAGGCAAGTCCCTAAAAATTCAATACAGTGAAGTTTCTACTTCTCTTGAAAAAGAACATACATACTTTATTTTTCAAAATCAATATATTGAAATGTATTTAATCATTCTTTTTCTAACCCTTAAAAAATAGAAAATAGGAAACATCCCTATTTGACATGAGAGTTGGGACGTGGGGGAGAAACATGAAATCTTTCGGAAGCCTCTGGTTACTTATTAGACTCAAACACTGATAACATAACTTAATTTCTAATAGCGACAACGAATTGTACAAACCAATTCAATTGAACTAGGTTGGTAGCAGATTTAAGTTTCAAAACACAAAAACATAAATGACAAGACAGATAAGTTGGGAGCTGAAGTATTAGAGACATTATCCCTATGAATGACATCAAAGATTCATGGAGATGCTAAAGTCAAGAATGGTTTAATGCCCAGAGGTTTCACCACCCAAATTAAAATGAAACTGGGAAACGTTTAGCAAAATCAATAAAAATACAACACAACATAGATAATGTTCATTTGTGGTTTCCTAAGTCAATATGCAGCCTACAAGGATCCGTTTCTATTTGAGTTTGATATCACTGGAAGTAATGGCCTGAATCATGACTGAATCATGGAACTTGATGAGGTGCCTGGCCTTCCTATGAGCAAATTATTCATTCAGACCAAAAAAAAAAAAAAATGCTGTCTTAAGATTCCTCTCTGCATGGATGGGGATGGTCAACCTGTGAACTATACCATGCATCCTTTGCATTGAGTTGAGCATTGTAGGATAATAACTGTAGCTAAGAATCTGTCATCAGTTTTTAAATATAGTCCTAGTTTTCAGACTTTACAAATGGGTTACAATTACTTTTTCTCTTAATGAGTCTTTGGAAGTAAATGCATTTTACATGTTTGGGGAAAAAAACCTAGCCATTTTTAATTTCTAGAAGTGTTGGAGGAAGAATAAAGTTAAATAGGGTGGGTTTTCCTTTTCAATAATCATATAACAAAAAAGGAAATTTTGTTGCCAAGATGTAAGTAACAGAAGTGGAAATTTCAGTAGATAAATCTTAAACACTAAGGTCTTATTTAATATTAGTTTTTAGTTTGTATAATAAAAGTTTTCACCACATAACTTGTGGAGTATTTTCTTTAGGGGTCCACCATAAAAGTATTTGCTCATCAGGAAGTCTGATCATTCTTAGGGTAGAAAAAATTTTGACCAAGGTATCAAAATACAGCAAATATCCACAGCACACATAGATGAAATAAGGAGAATTTTATCATTGCTATGGTTGTTCTAGTTCAATACTGAGAATCCAGAAGTATTCTTTGAGAACAAAGAGCAAAGGATGGCCTTCTAACTTTTCCAAAATATTGATCCAGATGCCACTGGATATCCTATTAGCATTACAATGTGCTCTGAGACACACTTCAATTATACCTAATAGCAATGCTTATTACTATGTCATATTAGCTCATATTCTATAATAGAACTGTTCCTCTTCCTTTTCAATCAAGAAGTACTTGTTAATACTTGACTACCTTGTGCTAAATACTACGGCTAATTTTTTTTTTAATTTTAACTCACAATTATATAAATTCCTCCTGATAAAATGTCAATCTGTTTTGAAACCAGGAAATTCATAATTAAGTTTGAGTTCGTTTACTATGAATCAATCCTGTTGTGTCTATGTGTCTATGCCAGGACTCCTAAAAAAATTCAATGGCTCTAACTTGGTTTAAAGCAAGCATTATGCCTTCACTCTGAATCCCCTTGGCTCTTGTTAGTGTAATCCCCCTTTTACTACCACAACATGTACAAGTAGATTAAGTCAAAACAGGGTGGTCCCACAAATCAAATGAAGCTTCACTAAAGTGCACCTTTCCTTTCAGTCCCATCATCCACCAACCTTTCACTGTAGACTCCAATCTTTATAATTTATAAGGCTTTGAAAATGATAAAGGAAAAAAGAGAGGGTGCAATCAAGTTTTAGACTACAAAGACCCATCTACTGTCCACATTTACAAAAACGAAAACTAGAGTATGACTTAGTCAAAACCTTTCAGAGCAAGTTACATATAGACAGAGTTCTCTGATGGATAGAATGCTGATACTCATTCCTTTTTGGAAGTAAAAATAAGCTTAGAAGCCAAGTTTTTACTCTAGTTTCTCATCAAAGGATCAAAGAGCTGGAAGGGATGTCCGAATTGATGGACGGATGGATAGGTGGATGGATGGATGGATAGGTAGATGGATGGATGAATGGATGGAAAGAAAGATGGACAGATGGGTGAATGAAGCATTTATTAAACTCTTACTATGTGAAAAGCACTATGCCAAGAACTAGGTTTACAAAAAGAAAAATAAGACACTCCTTGGTCTAAAGGAGCTCACATTCCAATATTTATTTAATAGATGAGGAAACAGAGACCCAGGAAGGTTAGGTTCACACAGGCAGGATTTGAACCCATTTCCTCTAACTCCTAAGCATGTATCTGTTATCTTTCCTCTAACAGTCTTATCTCCTCTAAATCAATTCATTGTTGCATAATAGAATCATGGAGATCTGGATTTGATACTGACCGTTTTCTACTGTGTTTATGACAGTTTCTCTAGATCTCTGTTTCCATAAAGGTTTAGAGTAAATGACCTATAAGGTACCTTCTCAGTCTAAATTTACGACTCTAATCACAGTCAGTTGTACTATACACAAAGATTTAATACTTTAAAATACTTTTAATAGTATATTATTGCTATTTTCAAACATAAACCTGGAAAACACATCACATACTGGAAAGTTGTGATTCTGTGCTTTTTGAACACGTCAAACTTACCAAACAGATTTAGACTAGAACTTCAATTTCACCTCTCATCAGCAAAATATTCCATTTACCAGCTTGACTCCTCACAACAGAGTGATGAAAGTACATGACCCACCATTCCCATAAACAGGCGTCATTTTGTAAATGTTTAAGAACAAGGCAAGAGTAGTACCTTAGGAACCATTAGTATTTCCAAGAATATTGTATTAATTGTCCCTATGTGAAACATTTAATTTTTAAAAGAGAAAGTGGTAATTAATACACAGTCTTTCTTGCTACCCCATTGGCAATCATGATGTCACACAATCCTTTGGCCAAACACTGATATTCTGCTGTGTAAATACAGAAAGTGTCGATGAACATGAAAAGAAAGATCTCCAGCCATAAAATGTTATTAATAGATCTATAAAAGGAAGAAGACCATATTAAATCTTTCTGGGCAAATCTTTGAAAATAGTATTTTTTTTTTATGTTTTGTTCTTCTATTTTATAAAGCCCCCCATAAACATAAATGACAAAGATAAATGTACGGTATCCTGCATAAAGTAGATACTTAACAAATTTTGAATATACGAGTTAAGCAACAATAACTCAAAATTCCTTATATTTAAAAATCTGTTTTCCTTTTTTTGTTTCTTAGCTTTATGTCTTCTAACAAGGCCAATTATTATATGGTATCAAGATTTAGAGGTTAAAGCATGCTCTCTTTCTAAACTACACTGATGGGATCTTCTGATACATAAAAGCCCCCAAGTCAGAAGCTCTGCTGTCTCATGAGACAATTGAAGCACACCCTCTCGAGAGTTCCAGTACAAGACCAGTATCGTAACATAAATGGCTTCTGTCATTCTACTGAATAACAAACTTAAGCATTCTTCAGCCACTTTTTCAAAATAAACACAATAAAAAAGACCTTGCTGGGAAGTCTACTTGCAATGTCTTTTTTTTTTTTAATCATATAAAGGTTCCACACACGCTCCTCACACCGTTGGGATTAGGATAATCATAGCCAGTGCATTTATTTAGAGCATTGTCATATAAACACATTTTCAGAAACAGTCCTTGAGTCAATAATATCCTGAGAAATGGTAGGTAACAAGAAAATCCTTTTAGCCTTTTTCACAATTTACACTTCACTCAGACATTTCAGAATCATAAAAGCATCCAGGGAGGGAGATTTAAAAATCATTACACTACGATATTTGTTTAATAGAAAGTGATGGCTTAAATGTTCCAATATGTTTCTTGAATATCTTCACATTAAATAGTAATTGAAGAAAAAGCCTCCTGGTTCGGCTCAGGGGCAGGTCCTCCAAAGCTCCTCATTATTGTAATTTCCAACTTGGAAGCCAAACTAAATAACAACCAGTAATTTGCCAATTAGAACTTCCTGCTCTTTTCCCTTTATTCCTTAAACACCATTCAGGGGCTGAAACAGTCAAACACTTTTAGCCTCAACACAGCAACTGAAAAGATTTAATTTGTGTCTTTCCATGGTGAACCTGTCAAGAGGCAGTAGTGATGCATACCATGTTCCAACACAACAATTTCCCTTCCACACAGAGAAATGGGTTTCCACAGTCCAATCAAACATGAACTTGCCTTTTCTCATTTCCTTCCATTTTAGTCCCATTAATGATCCCTCACAGTGCCCCACTCTCCCCGCTCAAAAAAAAAAAAAAAAAAAAAAAAAAGAATTGCACTTACTTGTCTACTGGGTTTTTAAATGCCTTAGAAATGATTCCTGGCATTGGAGATCACCTAAAGGAAATCTCTCTATGTAATAAGTTGAGAGATTCAAACAAGGACTAGGGAAATATAGAACATTTTTTGTATCATGGACCTGCTTGGTAGTCTGTTGAAGACTGTGGATCCCTTCTCAGAATAATGTTTGTAAATAATTGAAGAAAATGCTATGTTTCAGCTAGAGGTTAATGAAAACAAAGATGTATTTTTCTATCCATCCACATTAACAGACCCCCTTAAATTCTCTCCGCAGACCCAACCCATCCCCAAGGCTAAGAATTCCTGCTATAAACAAGCAATGTTGTGAGTGACCAAAGGGGGGTGTTAGTCCTGGTCTAAGTCTCAGAAATTAGGCCTGGGCCCAGGCACTGTTGAAGGAAGGGACTCTAGCTAAAGCCCTATGGCATTTCTTTCCTACAGATTCAAGTCTTGTAATCTGAGGCAAATACTTCAAGCTTGTTTTTCAAAAAACCTGTTTCAGATCCCAGATGATTAACAGAATTTTTATGCAGGCTCTCTAATTACAAACACATTTACAGATTACCGCAAGATTGGTCAACTCAATCCCCATTCTCTTGACCTAAGGAGACCCCAGCACAAGTTCCTGGGCTTCTCCAACACCTGAAACAGAGCTTTCTCGCCTTGCTGACTGTGGGCACTCACACCCACCACTGGGGAGAGATACATGGCTGAATTCTAGCCCGGGGAAATTAGTTAAGGAGAAACTGCTTTTCAAATGTTTACTTTTAAAAGGCATTTGTAATCAAGGTTTTGAGATTGTTTAGTTTTTCCTTCACCTGGATGGACCCTTGAATGTGTAGGGAAATAGGAGATTTCTTTCAAAGAGGTTTTGGCCTCCACTTGAAGGAAGTCAGTCACTGATAACACAGTCCCTTAATGGTCAACTCAAAGAGGAAAGATGAAAGACAGGCTTTTACAGTTGAAAAGCAAGAGAGGTTAGGATGGTTAGGTTCAGAGGTGAGGGTGGCCTCTTCCTCTTTCAATGGATTTCCATTGTAGGGCCTCTTACTAGGCGATGTTGAAAGGGTTGTAATTGTTAAGTAAAGCTGACAATGGGACTGCATCAGGCCACTCTGAGCATGCAGTCCTATGTAACATTAAGCATAAATACATATTCAAAGTCTTATCCATTCCTTCACTCATTGAATGCCTCCTTGGTGCTGGGAATCACAGTCACAAAAATAATAATTCTGATGGGATGATAATGAGACCATAATTAGCATGTATAATTCTCTGAGGTTTGCAAAGTGCTTTACGAATATTCTTTGATCCTCCCAACAATCTTGAGAGGTTGGTGCTACTATTATCTGAATCTTACAGATGAAGAATCCAAGGCAGACTGAAGCTATGTCTTGCCTATAGTCACACAAGGGGTAAACATCTGTGCGCACATTTGAACTCAGAACTTCCTGATCCCAACACTGCATTCCCTGTACCATCTAGCTGCTTTATAAGCATCTTTTAAATTTCACAATCCTGATACTCAAAATTACACTCTGAGTCAGGGTCAGCCTTAGGCAAAACTGGGGAAAAGAGGATGACTTGTGGTCTCTAATGTAAACAATAATCTAAAATAATTGGAACAAATTGGCTCTTTTTAGTAAGAGGCAGTTGGTGGTACAGAGGCTAGAGTACCAAACATGGAATCAGAAAGACCTGAGTTCAAATTCAGCCTCAAACATGCTAGCAGTGTGACCCTGGAACAAGACACCTGATCTCAGTTTCCTCAACTTTCAAAAGTGTAATAATAATAGCACCCATCTTTCAGGGTTATTTTTGAGCATTAAATGAGATATTTGTTAAAAAAAACAAAAAACATTTAGCACAGTGTCTGCCATATAGTAGATTATATAAGATGCTTACCCTTACCCTTCCTCCTGGTAATCTACTATGTCACACCTTCTCTTTCATAGAAAAGAATTTGATCATTGGAAAGGGATCTCTAATAGCCAACTAGTTGGACCCATATCCCAAAGGAGATACCATAATTAATAAGTAGCAACTCTGAAGATGCCCATGGAGGAAAAACCTACAACCACCAGAATGGGACTTTTAACTTATGGTCCACAGACCCCATAAGGTAGGCTTCAAGAATCCATGGATAGGCAATTTCATATACATATATATGTGTGTGCATGTGGTTATGTATATACACACACATGAACATATACACCTACACACATACATATATACATACACGTATGTATGTGTATATATATACATATGCACATATATGCCTTCATATATGTATGAGTGTATGTATGTAGTAGGTGTGTATTATGTATGTAGGTGTATGTATGTATTTGTGTGTATATGTATGTACACACAGAGGGAGAAGGTATTGTTGTGGAGGGGGAGAGTAGACTGGGAAGTGTGGAATGTCTTAATTGCTACTTTCCCAGCAAGCTTAAGGAAATGGAAATGCACCATCATTTGTCAACTCCAGATGCCCTGCTCTGAGAAAATTCCCTGTTTGACTAAACTAAACTAAAAGGAAGTTAAAGACTGTGGTCTTAGATGGAGTCTCCTATTACCTAAACAGATTTTCCCCAAAACATTTAGCATCTACAGAGAGCTTTCCAGATGCACAAGGGTAATGGCAACCAGCCACTTGTTATGATCATTACCAAAATTTGACACCTGTGACTGCAAAATCACGGTGGACACTGTACATTGTGATCTATGTAAATTATGGTGACTCTTACTTACAGCCATTACAGGACATGAAGCCCTGAAAATTTATTTCTCATTACTAAAAGGGGGATGAAGAAAAGTTTTGTATATTGAGGTTGGTTGGTTATGGTTGACACAGTGGAAAGAGTATTTTGAAACAAAAGACCTGGGTCCAATCAATCCTGCCTCTGATGTTTTCTGCCTGTATAATCTTGAGCAAATCCCTTAATCTACCTGGACTTCGGTTTGCTCTGCTGTAAAAATGAGGGCAGTTACTTCCAGCTATTGATCTATAAGTGAATACATATTTATTTACCCTTAGCATTAATTACACTAAAACTCTCCAGAGAAGTAAGATCCTGCATTAAGAAAAGGAATGGTGATATTCCAATCCTGGCATATTACATTCAATTCTAGGTTCCATATTTTTAGGAAGGGAACTGACAAGCTTATATACTTCCAGACAAAGGCCAACCAGGGTGGCAAGGATCCTAGAGACAATGCTGTGTGAGTATCAATTGAAATAACTAGGAAAATTTAGTCTGCAGAAGGAAGGCTTAGGGGGACACATGATAGCAGTCTTAAAACAATCTTTCAGGGGCTATCATGTAGCAAAACAATTAGAATAAAGGGTAGAAGTTGCAGAGCATTAGATTTTGCCTTGATTTCAAGGTAATGATGCAGTTAATTAGAAAAGCTTCCTAATAAATTGAAGCAATTCAGAAATGGATTCAATTGTCTTAGGAAGCACTGGGTTCCTTCTCATCAGATACCTTCAAGCAAAGTCTCAGAGATTTCACAAGGTTTATTAGACCTCGAATGTCAACAAGGCACCTTCCAACTCTAAGTGTCTGTGATTTGGGCCTGTAAACCTTAAAAGCTCTACAGAAACATGAGTTGTTTTGTTGATGATAATGGTATAAAGTTTTTACACTAACTAATGATACCAGGATCTTAAAATATAGAGAAATTTGAACAAAATCAATAAATCCCCATCAACAAATATTTATTGAGTCCACTGCTACATGAGATTCTTCTATGAATGGTGATGATTTTATATAAAATAAGGAAAATGTAGTTTTAGCCCCTTGGGAGCATGCAATATATAAAAAGGGGGAAAAAACCTCATGTTGGCAGGATCCGAATGTCTGACTTTAAGCCATTGGGAAAATATATGTTCTGTCATGAAGGTGTAGGAGCAGCTTAATATAAATGAGTCTACAGATCACAGCAAATCAGACATCCACACGGATGTTGAATTGGGGCCATCTCCACAATCTGGCCCTGATCATGACTTGTATTTATTTTATTTACGACTTACTCCTTAGACTCCTGAGGTCTTTAACTAGATGCCAGTAAAAAGGCAGAGGGGGAAGATAATGTAAAGCAAATAATAGCTTGTTGTTCTGAGCAAGTAGATGGATGATAACGTAGACGAATGCTAGATGATCAGGAGACCGCTTAGGGTTTTTTTAGATTTAATAAATGTGTCTGAATTGATAGTCTGCAGGAAATTGTCCCATATAAACATGTAAAAGATGATGACATATAGCCTCTAATGTAGCCAATAATCTGAAATACTTCAAACAAATTGGCTCCTATTATTTTGTGGAATAGGAAATCAAGTCACCAATGGCATGCTGAGATGGTCCAAGCCATCACTTGCCCTTCTATCATGTGGCGTTTCCTCCAAGAGTTAACTTGCCCCCACTGTGATTCTCAAAAAAAGAGAATCTATTAGGCTTCTTAAGTTCCTGAAGTCTCTGGCAGTTCTCTCCTGTCTAGTTAATCAAGTAATACCTCCTAAGGGTACTTCTGAGATGAGTAAGAGCTGGGGTCATAATTTCTAAGCTGTCACGAAAATGGGATCTTATACATGGGACCAACCCCAGGGGTGTTACACAGTATGCAGAATCAGGTCTGTCTGGAAAAGCAGAGAAAAGAAATGTATGGATGTGGTGAAAAGGTCTTGCAGTTTTCTAATTTATTTGAACAGCATGTTTCACAAATAATTGAGATTAGGAAAAAATAATCAACAGTTATATAAGGTGAGGAAATTGAACTGAAGGCTAATCGAGGAGGGAAAGAAAAAAAACCTTATTAGCTTGCTGGTAAAACTTGAAGACATAACGTTTATGCCTACTTATAAATTTCAATAACTGCTTATATATGAATATGCTCTCTTATTTATCATCCTGCCCTCTGAATAAACAATTAGAAAGAGGGATAATTATCCCCTTGGCTTGTTTTCTATGGGGTTTTCTTGCAAAAGAAATACTTTATGATTCCATCTTGTAAGTCACTTAACATCCTTGGTTCTCAGTTTCCCCATCTGTGAAATAAAAGGATTAGTCTAGATCAGGGGTTTTTGAACTTGGATTTCAAGGATAGATTTCAAGGGCTCTGTGAACTCTGGGAGGGAAAAATTACAATGTTATTTCTACTAACTTCTTAACTGAAATTTAGTGTTTCCTTCAGTAATGACTTCTAAAAAATTATTCCAAGTAAGGTCTATGACCTTTAACCAGACTGCCAAGGAATCCACAACATCAATGGGTACACAAATACACATATTCAAAATGATTAAGAAGCCCTGGTCTAGATAGTCTCTGTGGTCTTTTTCAGTTCTAACTCACAAGTAAATAGAATTTTCTTCAGATGAGTCCTTAACCTTATAAATCTACAAACTTCAAATTCACTAGTTGTACAAAGGCAAAGAAAGGAAACGATTGGATATCAAAAAGATCCCTCACTGGGACTGGGTTCATCAGAAGATCTATATTCCTTGAGCAGTTACCTTTGGATCATTGAATTTTGTGATCTTAAAACTTCCTAATCCTATAGAAAGAACTTTAAAAATCAACGATAGCCCAAATCTTTTATTTAAACAAATGAACAAAATGCAACCCAGCTAACGGAAGGGACTTCTTCAAGGTTGCCAAGGTAGTAAGTGGCAAAAGAGAGATGCGAATCCAGGGTACTGAACTCCAAATCAAAGGTACCAACTTTTGCTATACCAAAGTGGACTCTCAACCTCGCTGTCTGCCTCAGTTTCCTTCTTTGTAAAATGAAGACAAATCAGATGATCCTCAAGTCTACTTCTAGTTCTCATATCCTATGGATTTTTCAGTAGTAGAAAAAATAAGTTAGCTAGGTTATTTTCAGAAGACTAAATTGTTACCCAAAAGTTTCTGATTGGATTCAGAAGGCCCCGGAGAAAATTGTAGATTTTATCGCTACTTAGCTTTTCCCAGTCCAAAATATTTTGTAGTACGCATTGAGATCTTTCTCTCCTTAGTAGAAGTTACCTGTAAATAACTATTCCTCCAGTTTCTCTCTTAATTTGAACTTAAATATTGGCAAACAGAACTCGTAACAGCAATAATGTCCATTCTGGAGTCTTCAGCACAAGTATAAAGTGAAACAGCATACAATTATTTTTTTGTATAATATAATACGTCATATACATATATATAAGTGTGTATGCTTATACATGATATAATGAATAGGGAGTCACCTCCAGCCATAATGATCTACATCTTGCCACTGGACCCAGATGTCTCTGGAAGAGAAAGTGAGACTGGTGACCTTGCACCGCCTTACCTCACTTCAATCCAATTCATTTGCTAGTCATCGCGTCATCTTCCTGTTTCATTGTCCTCTTGGAGAATGAAGAACATACAACATATAATGAATATTGGGTTTTTTGCCAGATAGACAACTAGGTAGCATCATAGATAAAATATGGGACTTTGAGTCAAGAAGGCGTGAATTGAAATTGGGCCTCCGAGAGTTGCTGTGTGACTTTGGGCTAGTCACTTCAGGTTCCTCATGTGTAAAATGAAGATAATGGATGAATTAAATCATAATAATTTATAGAGGGCTGTAAGGTAGGTCAGGGTTAGAGTGTAGGATTAGGTTGCATGGTTATCTTATTTGACCTTCACAACAACCTTGGAGGTAGCTACTATTATCTTCATTTTACACATCTGAATGACCTCAAAGTGCTTCCAGACTATGAAATAAGAAACATGAATTTCTGTTCAGCAGAGTTTTAGGATCAAGTGTATATTTCTATTCTAATTCTTTAAAAATTGGCAATCCATAGATTTAGTACTAGAATATTCTAAGTGCTCCACAGTGCCTACTTCAGCCACCTTTGTGGTCATCAGAATGAATTGTTCTCACCCACCCATTCACCAGGAGAAGTCTTCATATGCTTGAGGAAAACATGCTCTTAACTCACGGAAGGGTGTAAGGCATGTCACTTCCCCTCAGCCTAGTTTAGTTCAGTTTTACCAGGGTATGGTTACTGCATATGATACAGCTTCTCAGAGCCACAGATGAGAAGAGGGTGAGGAGTAGACACCAAAGATGGAGGAGCAACCCTCACACCAGAGGTGCTAGTCCTCCCTGAGTACCTTTGCAAATACAGGCCACAGCCACAGCCCTGGGACAAAAGTCCCAATAGCACCCTTTCCTGCATCTCTAATTCCAACCTTGAATTGTCCATTCTCTCAGACGCTCACTACCTAGTCCAGCCCCTTCATTTTACTGATGAACAGACTGAGGGGGAATGGAACTCTGTATTTAATTTGCATTATTCATATTTCCTCCACAATCAACAAAACAATAATTCAATCCCTAATTTGTAGGGTTCACCAATTTCCCAAGTGTTAATGCTCACACTGGACGCTGGGAATTAATGCTGCCTCTAGCACAATCATGCTTAAAGGTATGTTTCATGGAATCCTTTGCAGACCAGGGGCAGATCTCTGAATCTAAGTCAGTTGCATCCTAGGAATGTGTCAAAGCACCAAAGTGCTGTCTAAGAGAATAACAGAATCCTTAAAACAGTGGCAGGACTTGAAAAGTAGTCTCCCTAAAGAATCAAAATTCCATTTAAAATGAAATTAGTCAGAAAAAAAATGTTTCATTTATTTTAACTTAATCTCCTCTTTCTCAAGCTGTCCATCAGGCCATCCTCATTGGCATGGAGATTTGACTTTTTCTTATTTTAGTGGAAGAGGGGAATTGTACAAGGGGAAGAAGATGATCCAGTACCCTCTATTAAACCACATATTTTTTTTTCCATGTGCCTGGATCCTAAGCCACAAAGGAAGCTCTGATACCAGCAAAGTTATTGCAAGGCAAGGCGGGAAGGATATTTATGGTGTTAAGTATATTCAAAATATTAAATAATCCCATTTTAAGAAACTCTGGCCAGGGGAGCATAATGCTAATCAAACTTTACATTACTTAAAGATAAGAGTCACTTGGCACTATTTCTCCCACTGTTAGAAAACAATCACTCCCCTTCTTCTACCAGAAGGCAAAGGAACCCAAAAAAGAAAGACAGGCTTACAGTATGTCTGACCTCCCCGGCTACCCCGTAGGCAGCTAGGAAAGACTTCTCTTTAGCCTTCAGTTCATCACTCTTGTTTTCACAGTCATAAATTACTTCCCAGGCTATAAAACAACAGGGTTCTAATGGGACAGAATAAAGGTCCTCAATTCTAATAACTGAACTCAGCTGTATGGGGGCAATTTCAAATCTTTCGAAAAACCTTCCTGTTTCATGAGCAACACCCACACACACACTACTCTTTCTCCCACCAATAGTACAAAAATAAGAATAACTGAATGCACTCCAGGATATTAGTTTGAGAACTGCATACATCTGAAGACTCTTTCCATCTAGAAGATAATTCACAGCACAATTCTTCTTCATTATACAGACAGTCTGATATGTCCAAATCAAAGCTTTTATTTAAGGTATTCAATCTGGGTTCTAAGCGTATGACAACCTTTAATACACAACATTAATCTGAAATTCCTTTCCCCCCTCACATCTAATCCTTTGCTGAGCCCCCTGAAGTTTTAAACAAATGTTTAATAACCTCAATGGGTACTGTTAACTACAATTATTTGTCAATATTTGTCCTGTAATAAAACACAGTTCCAATGGGGGAAAGGTGGACATTATTCAGTATTTTCAATATTTCATGCTCACCAGAGCAAATAATAGCATTTATATACTTCTTTAAGATATATAAAGTGCTTTACATGTGAGATTTGATCCTCACAACAACCCAAGAGGTAGCTACTAACTTGTTATCCCAATTCTATAGATGAAGAAACTCTGGCAAACAGAAGTGAAGTGACTTGGCCAGGGTCACATAGCTAGTGTCTAAGACAGGATTTGAAGTTAGGTTTTCCACACTCCCAAGTCCAATACTCTATCTACTTCACCATCTAGCTATTTCAGATTGTCTACGTGGTCCTCAGAATCTACAAGTATGTTTGATTTAATTCACGTAGATCACATTTCAATCATCCATGGCTGATGACATATAAATTGGACAGATATAAGGAATTAATTGTGGGCAGTAATAAGTCATAAGGAAATAGTAATAGTTATTATAGCTGATATATTGTATGTTATAAAATTACTTTATACGTAATATCTGAAGATTATCAACTTTGAAATGAAAGGACATAAGTAAACCTGTGAGGTTTACTATCTAGTAATTGGGCAAATCATTTAAGGTCCCTGAGCCTCAGTTTCCTTATTTGTAAAATAAGGGACCTCAATTAATCTCTTAAGCTCCCATTGTCATTGTTGAATCATTTTAGTCATGTCCAACTCTTCGTGATCCCATTTGGGGCTTTCTTGGCAAAGGTATTAGAGTGGTTTGCCATTTCCTTCTCTAGCTCATTTTACAGGTGAGGCAAACAGGATTAAGTGACTTGCACAGGGTCACATAGTTAGTAAATGTCTGAGGCCAGATTTGAACTCATTTAAATGAGTCTTCCTCACTCCAAGTTCAGTGCTCTATCCACTGCACCAACTAACAATCCTTCTTAAAAGCTCATTCAACACTAAATCTGCAATTTTTTGATATCATTATACCCCCTTTTAATCCTCACAACAGTCCTGTGAGGTAGATAGTGCATTTGTTACTATTTTACAGATTGAGAAGTTAAAGTTGAGCTAAGTTAAATGAGGCCAGTGTGAAACTGGGTCTTCACATGCACTAATATTTCTACCATATTAAAACTTCTATCAACATAACTAAAGAGATAGTTCCAAAGATGAGTAAAACAATCCTTATACATAAATGTCAAATGTGATAAGCAGGAAAATTAGCAAACACTATTTAACAACCTGAAACATGGTCAACAAAAGACAAGGACAAAAAGGAAAGAAAAAAGAGTTAGGTAATTGAGTAAAAACATGATTCTTGGAGCCATGCCAAGTTAAAAAAAAAAGTCTATTAGATGTACTGTCAAATTAGTGCTATTTGTCAAAAGAATGTAGGAACAAACTTGAAGTGGCTGTCTTACATGTCTCGGGAGAAAGAATTGAGCTGATGCTGCCAATTGTCAATGGTGAAGCACACATCCCATGGTTCTAATTTGACCCTCCTGAGAAAGAATCCCAATTAGAAATACATAAAGGAAACCATTTAGACGTGGTGCTTTGGGACACAGTCTGACCTCACGTCGGTGTCAAGTGGAGGAAAAAGCTGAAGGAGCTTTCTAAAGGGCTTTGTCTGCTCCAGATAAAAGCAATGAGCCTTGAAGACTTAGTTTTTGAAGTTGGCCTCCCAGGGCTGAATGAGAACAACTTAAAATACTGCATACAGTCTCCTGATTTTTCCTCCCTAAGTGCTAGAGTACTTTAAGAAAATCAAACAAGACTATGAGAATCTGCACATCTTAGCCTACCAAAACTAGCTAGCTCAAGTTTTGCCTTCTTTTCTTCCTTTTCTTTTTTATTTTTTGTGGCAATTGGAGTTAAATCACTTGCCCAGGATCACACAGCTAGTAGGTGTCAGAGACTAGACTCAGGTCCTCCTGATTCCAGAGTTGGTCCTCTATCCACTGTGCCACCTAGCTGCCCAAGTTCTGTATTCTTAATGGCCCCAAGTACAAGAATCTATTCACTAAGCACTTTTAAATATGGCTTCCTATCTTGGTCCTTGGTTCCTCCTCTTAGATATACACTATGTTGATATCACATCAGTAATCTCCATGTAAGAACCACCTCATAATGAATTTCAGAATAGTGCCTTCTTTTCATTTTTTTCCATCCATATAGAATAATCTGAGACTTTAGCTTCAGCTATAAATCTCAAAGAAACTTAAGAAGATAGAGGTTGACTTAATAATAGTAGCTGGCATTCATATAACATTTTAAGGCTGGAAAAGGACTTTACAAATATCAGAAGAGGAAATTCCCTATGCTAATGAAATTGTGGATCCAGACAAAAAAAATTTATATTCTGTCTTGAAGCATTTTCTCCATCATTCAGTGTCATACAGAGCTTGCTCTAGTGACATGAACCAGGAAATAACTCAACTGACAAAATTCAGATATAAAGGACAGAATTAGAAGCAAGGGTTAGGAACTAAGCAGTTAATTTAGGACTAATGTACGGGAAAATTTCTTAATGTTAGAACTATAAAAAAAGTGGGGTGGGCTGTCTCTGAGGATAGTGGGTACTCCTCCTCTACGATGGTCTTCCAGTGGAGGCTGAATGAACACTTTCCAGGTATGTTGAAATCAGGATTCTCTTAGAGTCCCATTCAGCTCTGAAATTCTGCTATTCTTCACTTTTATTCCCCATATGGCATAGGGAAGGCAGCTAGGAGACTCCGTAGAGTGCCAGGCCTGGAGTCAGGAAGACTCATCTTCCTGAGTTCAAATCTGGCCTCAGACACTTAATAGCCATGTAATACTGGACAAGTCACTTAACCCTGTTTGCCCCAGTTTGTGTATCTGTAAAATGAGCTGGAGAAGAAAATGGTAAACCACTCTAATATCTTTGCCAAGAAAACCCCAAGTAAGGTCACAAAGAGTCAGATACAACTGAAAATGCCTGAACAACGAGGATTGCTGTTAATCCTAGACAGTCACTTAAATTCTCCATGCCCCCAGGCCACTCTTGAAGACTAAATTGCAGAAAAAGCTCAGATCTTCACTGGTGCTTCTCCTTTAGCGTTCCCTAATCATAACCAGTTTTGTTTTTTAATCTACAGTGGCACTCAATCTGTATGAATTTTTACTAGGATTTTTAGGTAACGTAGGATTAGTCTAGACCATGGGGTCTTAACCTTTTTTGGTGTTAATGACCCTTTTGGCAAAGCCTAAGGATCCCTTCTCAAAGGCATATTTTTAAATGCATAAAATATACAGGAAACTAATTTTAATGAAATATAGTAATCAAAACATTTAAAAATTAAGACCACATGAAGAAGCCCTGCTCTAGGTCAAGAGTAAAAAAAAAAAAAACACAGCCTTTAGTAGCACAGCTGCCTTTCTATGCCAAACAGGAGCATGAGTGGCATGAGGACTCAGCAGTGGGCACCAAGCACTTAGCCAACAGTCTGCGGCAGGACATGTAGTCTAAGGAGGGTCGTGCCACTCCTGACGCTGAAGGACACACAGTATCAAAGCCCTGGACATAACTGGCATACCACTGCCTATGTCCCTAAAGCTTCTGAATACCTCTATATAAAATTACAGAGATCTAAACAAACCACCTGTTGAGCAAGGGGGAAAAACCCAAAACTATTGCATGGTGCCCTCCTGAGACTACTTTTTCACTAGCTGCCTTGACACATTTTGTCCCATTTTATGCATCAGTTCAAACATGCTGTTAAAAGGGCAATGAGTTTCCTTTTAATCTGGGTATTTTCAATTGAAAAGGGGAAACGTATTAAAAATAAAGCAATGGTCTTGCTTTAGTGCTCAGTCAGACACAGTTAGTAAAACTTTTCTGTGACATTCTTCAATTCCTAGGTGTTCCTCTGTAGGCCAATTAACATTTTCAGGGAAAATAGACAAACCACTATCCAGCTAAATTCTCTTAAATTCAATGGCTTTTTGAATGGTTCCCCAAAAATGCAATCAAAGAGATTTCATCATATTATTCTGTCTATTTTTCAACAAGATCCTTTGTGCAGTTACTAGTAACACAAGAACCAAAGCTGAAAGGACCTTGGAGATCATCTGGTCTGAGGGTTAGCCAGGGCTCTAGGAACTTTTTTTTTGGAAAAATGTTCATACCTATATAGTCATCATAATTATTTTACTTCCTAGTTCTGGATATTTCATTTGTACATTTAAAAACATTATCCTGAGCTAGAATCTGTGGGCTTTACCAGACTGCCAAAGGGTTCTATGATGCAAAAAAAAAAAAAAGTTAAGAAGCTTCTGATGCTATCCAACCTCATCTTTTATAGATAAGGAAACTGAGGCACAGAGTGAGGATTCAAACCCAGGTCCTCCCATGTTCTTTCCATTGCATGATTACAAATAAGAGAAGGGAAAAGAGAGAGAGAGACAGACAGACAGACAGAGAGACGGAGAGACAGAGAAAGAGAGAGGCAGAGACAGAGAGACAAAGAGGGACAGAGACAGACAAAGAGAAGAAAGAAAGAAAGAAAGAAAGAAAGAAAGAAAGAAAGAAAGAAAGAAAGAAAGAAAGAAAGAAAGAAAGAAAGAAAGAAAGAAAGAAAGAAAGGAAGGAAGGAAGGAAGGAAGGAAGGAAGGAAGGAAGGAAGGAAGGAAGGAAGGAAGGAAGGAAGAAAGAAAGAAAGAAAGAAAGAAAGAAAGAAAGAAAGAAAGAAAGAAAGAAAGAAAAAAGAAAGACAAAAAGGAAGGAAGAAGGAAAGAAAGAAAGAAAAAGAGACAGAAAGAGAAAGGAAGGAATTAAGAAAGAAGGAAAGAGAAAGGAAGGAACTAAGAAAGAAGGAAAGAAAGAAAGAAAGAAAGAAAGAAAGAAAGAAAGAAAGAAAGAAAGAAAGAAAGAAAGAGGAGGAAAGAAAGAAAGCAAGTTCCACCTAAAAAGTTCACTCTAATTTGTTTAAAGAAAGGCTCCTCCACAACTGTTCCCAAAAGGGCAGATATATCGACCAAAAGCAGCTTCACCAAATGAAAAGACAGCCCCAGCAGGATGACTGAGCAGGACTTCCAGAGACTGCTGACCCCCACTGTTCGGCTCCATATATCTCATATAATAAGCCAAGAAAAATACACTTAATTAAACTGTTCCACGGGGTCAATATCATCATTTAACATCGTCAGACAACATCACCATTGTTTTCTACCAGAGACCCTTCCCTAGCACAATAACAGTCCTTTTTCCGTAAACGACACATCCATGTGTCTTTTACACTTTATCTGGATATAGATAAAAAGTACCCATATAGTATGTGGAAACTTCCATTACAGCCCTGACTTCCCATGTCAATAGAGTGTCCTAGAAACTCTCTTCCTTCACTAGATAAGCAATATTTACATGGTAGTAAAAAGTCAGGGACAAGGGGAATAAAGAGAAAGAAAGAAGAAGAAAAAGCACCAAATGAAAACAAAATGCAGTGTCCTAGAATGGATGTGACACTGTCCACAGAACTTCAGTGGGTCTGTGTAAATTCTGTATTTACTGACAAAGGCCCAGTGAAAACACGCTGATAAGGAGTGCTGCTAAATCTGACTCCATGCTTTTAAGGACAGCCGTGATGAATCTCAGAGAAGATTTTTTTCTTTTTTTAAAGCAACGTAGACCCAGTAAAAGCCTCATTCATCAATATAGTTAATTTTTAAATTGTTCTCCTAGAGGGACAGGAGCACTAATGAAGGTCATCTAATGAAGATGACAGAACATCCATTAATTCCAAGGGCTTTCCTCCCCACCATTGCCTTTCTGTCATGATTCCACTAAGTCTGTCACTGCGGTCCTAGCTCTTCAAGGCTTTCCTACTTTGACTGAACTCATGATTTTGGATAGTATGAAACAGGACTTTTAATTTTCTTCTCTACTCAGTCATAAAGCAGATGAGCACATAGAAGAGCCAGGACTAGAACTAGATGAATCTATGAAGTCCAATTTAATGCAAGTCTGATTAAAAAATGCCAGTGGCTTCCCCATTTTGCCTCTACCCCTATGTCAAGTAGGGGGAATCTGCATCCTTGAGACCACATGTGACCCTGAGACTGCAGGCTCCCCACCCCTGCCCTACATCATCTCCACCTCTTAGAATCCCATGTTTCCTTCAAAATTCTGCTCATGTGTTACATCCTACACAAAGCTTTTGCTAATACACCCAACTGTGAATGCCCTCAACTGCTAATGCCCTCTTCACCAAAAAACAAAAAACAAAAAAAAACAAACCCCTTGGTACTTATTTTAAATCTACTTATACTTGTATGTGGGGACAACTACGTGGCACTCTAAGCCCTAGCCTAGAGTCAGGAAGACTCATAGTCCTGAGTTCAAATCCAGCCTCAGATACTTACTAGCTTGCTGACTCTGGGCAAGTCACTTAATCCTGTGTACCTCAGTTTCCTCATGTGTAAAATGAACTAGAAACAGAAATGGCAAACTGCTCCAGTGTCTTTGCCAAGAAAACTCTAAATGGGAATCACAAACATTGAAAAATGACCAAACAATAGCGATATGTATACAGAATTTTATATATATATATATGGTATATGCCTAATTACTCTCTGTACATGTTAACATCTCCAACGAAGTGTTAAGTTCCTTGAGAACAGGGACTGTTTCAGAAGAACCTATGATCAATAGATCAGATCTGGAAGGGATCATAGAGATTCCTTCACCAAACCTAGCCCCTTCATTTTATAGATGGAAAAACTGAGACCCAGAGAGTTGAAATGACTTATCTGAATCACACAGCTAATAAGGTCTGATGTGGGATTCAAACCCAAATTTTTCTTACTCCAAATCCAACAGTCCATCCACAGTGCTGCCTAGCATTGGGATGTAATGAACAATTAATAAATCCTTGTTAATTGATTGAGGCAGAACATGGATTAAAGTGGAAACTCTTTAGACAATGCCTCATTGAACACTTTGCTAGATATTTCACACTCAGAACTGGTCAAAGGCAAAGCGTGCACCAAGGTATGTGAGTTATTGATGATAAGGTGGTTTTGAATCATGTTATCACCAGGGAGCACTTTAAAAGGGAGCACACTTTGCCAGATGGAAAATCTGAAAAAAGAAGTCACGTTAATGTGCTGGCTGTGATGATTAAAGAGAAGAAATTGAACAGACGTGTAAGTACAATCTACAGAGGAACGAACAGAAAAATCTACGCATATACACATCAAGGCAATTAATTTATTAACAGAAGAAATAGACAAGTAGCAATTTTTTAAAAATGCAAAGAAAACATAGAGAAAACAAATATCTCAGATCAAGTTTGTGCTTTGTTTTGTTTTGTTTTTTATCTGCCTGTAGCAGAAAATTTTGGTAGCTGTGATATAATACCACTTCTTCTCATGATATTAAACTCAAGAACTACAAAAAAAAATGGCGTGATTCTTGGCTTACATTTGGATAATGAAGACCATAACTGAGGTTGATCATGGCCAAAAGCTAAGTTGCTTTCTAATTTGGAATCAGAATGAACTTAGGGGGGGGAAAAACAGATGAACAAGACTGTAATTCCATTTCTCTGACAGTTCTCTAAAAATAGTGCGTATCCTGAGAGCACAAAAAAAATTATTCTATATGTTTTCTGTAACTGGTTGACTAACTAGGTCAAAAAATCTGCTCCAAATTAAAAAAAAAAAGCATATTTCTACATGGGGAAATGAGGAGGAAGAAGGAAGTCTATCTCTGGTTATAACTATGCAAAAGTGATATATATTATCACAAGGGTTAATACAAGCATTTTCTTTATCAGTGAGGAAGCTAAACCATTATATAATTTAGCATTAAGATAAAAAATGGTGCTTTAATTTATCTATTTTCTACTATAGTTTAGGCATTCATTCTGATAAAATGGTAGAATGATTTGGCTTTCATTATTGTTTCAATGATTCACAAGAGGCCTGCCACCTGTAATTTCCCTCGTATTTGACCTTTGTCCTTCTGTACAAACTTAGCACATTTCTAATAATTACTAGGAGAGTGACCTATTGTTAACTCAACTGACATTCAATGAGTCAGTTGTCAGCAAGGAGAGATATATGACCCATTTATTGACCCCAATCACTAGATAATGACCTATTGGCCTGCACTGAAAATGAAGGAACAATCTAAAAATGTTCTCTATGATCAATACTTCCTCATACTAATAATCCAAAGGGAAAAGTTTTCAAATATAGAAAGCCTAATATCTTATGAAGAATTAGAGGATGATGAGAAGGATGGGATATTTAGAGTCATGGGAACCGATTTGTCAGATTCTGGATCTGCTGCTACTAACTCCCTACTGGGTCTCAGTTTCTTTACATGGAAAACAAGAAGGTTGGATTGGCTATATCTCATAGGGAACATTCTGTCATCCATCTTGGTGCCTCCCATGTCTGATCTGTATTCCCATCCTCACCTCCAACTTGAAGAATTCTTAGTTTCTTTCAAAACTCAACTCACATGCTGCTTCCCATTGGAAGCCTAACTTGATTCTCCTAATTAAGTAGTGTCCTTCTCCCTATAAATCTGGTAAACATTTTTATTTTTGTAGCTGCAAATAAAAAAAAATATAATAATGTAAATATTGTCATTTGTAAATAAATTTGTAAATATCCTATGTTTGATTTTCTATACGCATTTTATTTGACTTCAGGAAAAATATAAGTTTCTCCCTTGAGGGGTTCATGTATTTCTAGTGCTTAGAACTAATAAAGGTTTGTTGGCATTCTTTCAGTTAACTGTTTAAAGAAACATTGGACCCATTTTTTCTGGAGACACCATACTAAGACTGCCAATCCACCAACATGGGATCCAATTTCATGCAAATCCTGACTAGAATAGTAATGATCTAAAAATTCAAGAGCTATGGTGATTTGGTTTGGTTTGGTTTAGTTTTTGTCGTTTCAATGCTGTGGGGAAAACTCCCTCCCTGATATGATTTGGCAACTCATCTAGAGGAAGCTAGCTGGTAGGTGACTCCATGGAGAGAACCTAGAGTCAGGCATACCCAAGTTCAAAAAATCACTTCCTAGCTGTGTGACCCTGTACAAGTCACTTCATTTCTGCCTGCTTCAGTTTCCTCAACTATAAAGAGGTGATAATCATAGCACCTCCCTCCCAGGATTCTTGTAAGGATCAAATAAGATAATATTTGGCACATAGAGGATTTTAAATAAATGCTTGTCTCCTTCCTTCTTTTCTTCTTTCCGTGCTTCCTTTAATCTAACTTATAGTTTTAGAAAGTTGCCTAGATACTTGCCCTCAGTCACACAGCTAGTATGGGTCAGAAAAAGGTTTTCAACTCAGATTTTCCTGACTGAAAATCCAATCTTTTGTCCACCATGCCATACTGCCTGACTGAAATGTCCTCCTACTCGCAAAGGAGAAAACACAGTGATAGTAAGTTATCAACAAGCACATTTATTGATCTCAATGGCTAAATAGATTTACGTTCATTTTAATTAGTAAAAGTTACTTGCACATTTGACACCTCCACTCTCCACATTCTGATATCTATAGTGAGCCTAAAGGCAAATGTAGACAGGAGCTAGAGAGATGCAATGGTAATTTAAATGGGAAGATCTTTCCCAGAGCTGAGAGGAAATTTGATCAGAGCAGTCAGAACTGAAGGATGCAGGCAGCTGGCTAGCATGAGTGAGAGAGCTTGTTTGTAATTTTGTTTAAGGGAGCTGGTTTGTGGGAAGTCTAGTGGGGGAAGGCATGGGGCTAGTATTGCCCTCTGCATTGCTATTGTGTATAGATTTCTTTGTTACTATGATGGATTTGGCTTTCTGGTGTCTGAATAAATGTTTTGGTTCTGTCTTCCATGTGAAGAGTCTGTTGTATTTCGAGATTCAGAAGTGTGTCAGGATATTCATGGCCACTGTAGATGCTGTGAAAATCAGGTTGGTGCTAAAACAGGATAGGCAGGTATAAGTGGGTTTGCAATTTCTATTGTTGGAAGGAACATTTAAATCTATAGTCATTGGAATATATAAAGTTTTTAGCCAAATTTACATGGATATTTACACTTCCATGTATAAGCCCTACTCCAATGATTCACTATGGTACAAAGTTGACCATGGATTCTCAGTTGCAATGAAGAGTCTACGGGAAAGTTCTCTAAAGAAACTAATGAAAATACATAGGGAACTCATCAACCAAATCAATTTTGTAAACTGGTGCAGAAGATAACAATCATAATAGTAAAAGTAATAGTAGCTAGTGTTTACATAGTGACTTTTGATGCAAAGAGATTTACATGTTATCTCATTTGAGTCTCAGAACAGTGCTGGGAGGGAGATGCTATTATCATCCTCATACTACACAGTTGGGGCACCTGAGATACAGAGGTTAAGTGACTGCCACACAACTAATAAGTTACTGAGACAAGATTTATATAGAGTTCTGTCTGACTCTAAAGCAAGGGCAAGTAATAAAGGATGAATATAAATAAGTGGCTATACTATAATAAATACTATAAATAAAATTCCAAATATTATATATCATATACAATATATTACTATAATATATATTATAATGTGTACTATTATGTACCATAATAAATACTATAAAATATTAAATATTATATATCATAAAAATATAGTATATATTATAGTCTATATTGTTATATACCCCTATAAATAAAATACTAAACATTGTATATCATGAACAATATAGTATATATTATAGTGTATACTATTATATAATATAACAAATACTATTAATAAAATATCAAATATTATATACAATACAGTATATATAGTGTATAGTATAATGTATACTATCATATACTACAATAAAAGCTATAAATAAAATAAAATGTAGAGTATACAAAATATAAAATACTGTAAGAATAGTGTCAGAAGCATTAAAGTTCAGTGTGAGCTGGTGCTGATTAAGAAAACTAAGGATAAAATTTAAGCATGATAAATGTAAAATTTTACACTAGTTGAAAAAAATTATTTCACAAGTACAAGATGGGGTGGCATGGTTAGGCAAGTGGTCTAAAAAGCATAGGTTTCGTTGAACTTCAAGGTCAATATGAGTCAACAGTATGATATAGCAGCTACGAAAGCTACCCTGATCAATAAAATGGCATCTTGGACTTCATTTTAAATGGCATGGCTTGCAGTTATAAGAAGGTCATCATCTGAGGGCATTGTGCTTTGGCCAGACCACATTGAGAGCATCACGTTCAGTTTTTCACACCACAATTTAGAAAAGGTATTAATATTTTATAGTTGTCCAGATGATGGCAGCCATGATGGTGAAAAATCTACAATACATGTAATTTGAGAAGCAGTTCAAGAAACTGAGTATGCTTATCCTAAAGAAAAGAAGATTCATGAAGAATGTAAGAACTGTGTCCAAGTATTTGAAAGGCCATCCTGTGGAGACATTGGATGTGTTATTTGGTTGTTTGTTGCTTTTTCACTATCAGAGGGCAGAACTAGAAGCAATATGTGAACATTGCAAGGAGGCTAATTTAGGTTTGATGTTAAGAATAAATCCCTAACAATCAGAGCGGTCCAAAAAAGAGAAGAGGCTGACCTGAGAGGGGGTGGGATCTTGCTCACTGGCCATCTTCAAGCAAAGGTCATTAAAGGATGACCACATGTCAGGCAGGTAATATAATAGATTCTTTTGGGGTATGAGTTGGACCACATGGCTTCCACTCTGAAATCCTGTGAACCTATGATTACTCTAAACTTTTCTGAAATACAGAGAATTAACACAAGCAAAATACCTCCGTTATCTTGAAAGTACTCATAATTTAGCCCGCACAGTTTTTTCCAATCCTTCCATATTCTATAGATCAAATTAAAATCTCTACAGCTAGACTATGTAAAGAATTAAAAATACATAAAACTGCAATATTTTCATACTTTTCAGAATATGCAGTGTGGTTCTAGTTCCCTGATTTGATATATTAACGTTCTTTTTCTACACTTAAAAGTATTGGAACAGGGTATATTTTCATGCTGAAATTAGGAAGAACAAAGCTATATTGGGATTATTTTATTACCCACATTTATTTTAAATATTTCTTTCTAAAATACTTGACAAACTTCTGGACAAAATCACACTGTCTATTTAATAATATTACTTAATGTCAATATACTACAGCTTAGAATAGGTATAGAGAATAGGAAGTGTTTCATTGGTCTAGGGAATTCCCAAGTAAGGAAACTCCAAGGTGATACTTTCTCTGGGAAGAGTTTAGAATAGATTATAGAAAAATGTTACATCTAATGAAAGATCCAAAAGTAAATGAAATAGAAATAGCATCATGACCTATGCTGATGTGTTATTCATTCACCAAATACTTATTAGGCACCTACTCTGTGGGAAGTGCCATGCTAGGGAAAATACATTGTTTAGTAAAAATCCGTCCTCTGACCTCACAGTTTACAGTATAACACTGTAAATAACACAAAACACAAACACCAATAGCTCTAATATACAATATTACAAAAGAAGTATATTAAAGAGATTTGAGGTTTTGTTTGGCTTTTATATGGGGGTAGAGGGCATGTGAAGTCTGAAGGGGAACATTGTTCCTGACCAGGAAACTAGGGAAGACTCCATGAAGGAGGGAGCACAAAAGTAGAATAATTAAGAGTCTAATAGATGGAAAGAGGGAGAGGAATGTTCTAGACATGAGAACAGTGTGAGTAAAGGTTTGGAAATGGGCATTTGGGGAGACAAGATGGTCCAACTTAGCTAGAGTCTAGAGTGTGTAGAGGGAGGGATAATAATGAGGATATATTTTCTTTATATTCAACAAATTCCTCTAAATAAACATTTATTAAATATTTACCAAATGCAAGGATCTGTATTAAGTCCAAGGTAAACACAAGGAGAAAGGACACAACTAATGTCTTCAAGGAGTTTATGGCCTTTTGAGGGAGATAGGATATAAAGAAATACATGTAAATGAAGAGGAACAAAGTGCTCTAAGAAAATTTGAGGAGTGAGGGAATACATTCAGTTGGGGTAACTACAGAAGGATTCACTGGGAATGTGGTTTCTGTTATCAACCAAATAGCATACATCAGGTGCCTATCCTATGCCAAACACCATGTTAAATGCTGGAAATACAAAAAAGAAGACAAAAGACAATCCCTGCTCTGAAAAAGCCCACAGTCTAATGCAGGAGACAAAATACAAACAGCTATGTACATACTGTGAAGACAGAATCATAATTTTTTGACCATTGTTTGGATAGGGATGAAAAATGAGAAAAGGCAGTATAGAATAATGACAAAAACACTAGGTTAGGAGTTAGAAGACTGCGTTCAGAGTCCACATTCAGATGGTTGCTAGCCCATGGGAAAGTCACTTCTCAGTTATCACATCTTTAAAACTGAGAGAATAAAACTTGCACCACCTACCTCACTGACTTGGAATGAAAGGATTTTCAAAACCCTACATCATTATATAAATGTGTGGTATTATTTTTATTACTAGAAAGCCTGATCACATCTGTAGACAGGTGGGTAGAGAGAGAGTGAAGATGAAACAGCAGGAATGACTGATGGATTGAGCTCATAGGAAAAGAGGTCAAGGGCACAAGTACAGAGATGAATCTTGGCAAGGAAAAAAATCCTTTCTCCCCAGAGACTAAAGCATAAAGAGTAAAGAAATCATGAAGACAAAGAAGGGTTGCGAGCTGTAGGAAAGAAGATCAGAATTGTTGGCCTCGAGCAGCTTACAATCTAACTGGTTACTCAAAATATCTGAAAAGAATAGAAAACAAAAGAAAAGAAAACAACTCATAAATAAGTTTAAACTTTAGCAAGTGCATCAGAGGAGAGTGCAAGAGATAAAAAGTAAAGGAGAGGTGATAATGGAATGGGATTAAACAAAGAAAAGGAAGTTTTGAAAGAGGAGAAAGATATAAATCAACTAAGAAAAGAAGAGATATTTCTATGGAAGAATGCCATCTGCAAAGCCAGAAGTGAGAATCAATCAGCAGATCATGAGCAGGAGGTGGGGAACAGATTTACTTGGCTGGAGCAGAGCAGCAGTGTTAAGTAATACCAAGAAATAATGTTGCTAAGAAGAAAAAAATGGGGAGTTGGCAAAGACTCTGAAGGTCGAGTAGTTTGGATTTTATATTAGGGAACCACTCAAGGTTCGCGAGCAGGACATGATGGAAACATGGTTTGAAAATTATTCCAAGAGCTCTGTGTAATACTTATTGGAATACAGAAAGAGCAGAAACCAAGATACATCTGTGCAGGGGTCCAAGAGTAACATGAAAACGAACCAAACATTATAGTAGCTTTGGCAATAGGAAAGGATAGATCAAAGAAATATTGTGAGGAAGGAATTGAGAGGTCTTATCTAATTATTAAATTTGCAAGTTCTCCTAGATGTATTTCTGCTGCCAATTTATCCAACTGAGGTTCAGAGAAGTTTCACAATTTGTTAAACATCCATGTCAGCTTCAGAACTAAATCTAGTTTTGAGTTCGATAGCCCATGACTTTCTAATAAATGCATAACTCTTTCTTTCCTCCTGCTGGGAAGATCCCATCTCCCCAGTATTCTCAACTCTAAGACGTCTAGCAGAATGTGCTATGTTATAGAAATGCTGATTTTACTCCATAGATTAAGATATTTTTTTTTTTTAATGTGCTAGGGAGGGGATGGAGATAAGGGAAAGGTGGGCTGGGGGAAAAGGAAGAGAAAAGTAAACTAGCCTAATTGCTGCAGATCAACCTTTTCCCCTTAGCAGGAAACCGTACTGGGGAAGATGTGGAGCAGCTTTTTGAAACCTAAACAGCCTAAATGGCTAAAGGTGTTTTCTGCTGAATAAAATATTACTTCTTTAGAAGGTAATCGAAGACCTTGACATTGGGAACAAGAACACCTGGAAAGCAGCATGGCTTATGAACTGATCCAAATTCCTCCTACAAGCTTCATTATGAGAAATATGGGTCCTACTGAAGCCAACTGTGTCTGGTCATCAAATCCTGTATGTTTCTGGTTCTGCTTTTCTCCTAGGGTATTCCAAAGAGTCAGTTCTAATTATAAAAGTAAAATAAATAATTCATGGAGATTTCCTGACATTTCAGCTCAGGGCCAATGTGAAATTTGGGACTTGATGCTCGTTAGAAAGCAAATTGCTTCAACCCTTCAGTCAGTATGGTCTTTGGTCCAAATACAATATGGTAAAACCTAACTAATTTAGACTAACTAGGAGAAAGATCAATGTAAACTGGTAAAAAGTATAAGTTACAGAATATTTTTTAGAAGTGCTGTTTCCAGTTCGCATTGTAATTCAAAATAGATTTGCACAGTTCTTTCATTCATTCACAACTGGATTTATTTGTTTCATTCATTCCTTGAACTAGCCCTTAGGGACCCTATTTTAGTAAGTAAAGTCTCCATTTCCATTAGCACATCCATTATGCCTTGATACACTTATGCTTTATTCAATGTTCTCAAATAGTTTGAACATTCTCAACTATTTAATCTCTTATTTAAACTAATAATTTGGACCAGGATGAAAAAGTCTTTAAATTAAGGCAAGCTTCAGTCCAGGCAGCTAGGTGGCACAGGGTGTTGGATCTTGAGTCCGGAAGACTCATATTTGTGAGTTCGAATCTGGCCTCAGGCACTTGCTATTTGGATGACCCAGGGCAAGTTACTTAACTCACTCTGTCTCAGTTTCTTTATCTGTAAAATGAGCTGGAGAAGGAAATGGCAAACCACTTAAGTATCTTTGCAAAAAAAAAAAAAAAAACCACCAGAATCACAGAGTCAAACATGACCAAACAAAAACTTTAGTCCTGGCCAAATATACATTAGTAAGGTCTGAATAGCTGAGATTTTATTCCACTCGTATTATTACATAAAGTTATTAGCTGAGATTTTGTTCTATTTGTATTATTACATAAAGTTATTAGCTGAAGTGATCATAGCAAGATACTAATGAAGTTAATACCATCTTCCCATATTTGCTTCTCTCCATCCCATAGACCTTGACCAAGCATCCTGTAAAAGCTTGATATAGGTTACAAACACACATATATATGTATTTGTATATATGTATATAACATTATATATGACATATATATATATATATCACTACCAGTTGAGAAAAAACCATCTGTGCACTACCCAACAGAATCTTCATATCAGAATACAGTCTGTGTATAAAATACATGTGCATATGTATATATTCCATGATTATGAAAAGGGATGAAGATGATTAACCAGGAATAATGTTGTTCTCATTTAGTCATTCAGTCTTGTCTGACTCTTCGTGTCCTGATTTGGGGTTTTCTTGGTAAAGGTACTGGAGTGGTTCCTTCTCCAGTTCATTTTACAGATGAGGAAACTGAGGTAAACAGGATTAAGTGATCTGCCCAAAGTCACACAGCTAGGAAGTGTCTGGGGCTGAATTTGAACTCAGATTTACCTGATTCCAAGCAGAGTATCTGCTATGCCACCTAGCTGCCCCATGTGCATGTTACAAATTATAGGCTGTAATCCCAGATTGAATGGCACATATTGGATTACCTGCATCTCACATGGCACCCTCACAATATCAATTGTCACATTCTCCCTCCATTTCTCACTACAAAAGCTGAGAAAATGTAAAACTTTTGCTTAAAATGCAGCTATGGCTCATTAGTTCCTTGCCAATCTAACCGCTGTCTTGTCCTTTCTTCTTCCTCTTTTTGTCCACCAAATGAGCACCATTTTCTAGTTTTCATTTTAGCTGGAGTTTCAAGAGAATGAGGCCTCCAACCAATCTGGCTCACACCATTCTGATTTTCCCTGTTGTTTTTGGCTCCCAAATAAAAACGATTAAACTGCCTTCTGGTGATTCAGCGGCTCTAAGCATTTATTTGGGTTCATTATGCACAGTCGGAGTAGGTGCCAATGTCTTCTAGGGTCTGAACATCAAAATATTTGTGAGATGGGCTTTTCACTGCACTCATCTGTGTCCAAAGTCAGAGTAGCACTGGAGCCTGTTTATTGTGAAAAGGCTTTCTGGCACCAGGAAAACTCCGGGCTTGTCTTGGTGCAAGATGTCAAACTGTGCGTTCTGTTGTATTCTTTCTGGCAAGAACACCATGAAATGCAGCCACTGAGCTGGGAACAAGTTAGAAAGTGATTGCTCATGGCTAATTTTTGCTTGCTTGTTTGTTTTCTAAGAACTGTAAACTTTGTATAACTGGAGAACTTACTTTTAGTAAAGTGAAAACAGCATAGCCCTTGCACTTCACACAAAAGTTCTTAACCTGGGGTCCAGGAACTTCATTTTCAAGAATACTTTTCTAACTGTATTTTAGACTAATTGCTTTTCCTGGTAATCCTATGGATTTTGCTTTATGCATTTTAAAACATTAGAGAAAAGGCAAGGGCCCTTAGGTTTCTTTCGCCAGGAGTATACGATATCAAAAAAATTAAGTCCGCTTGATTTACTCAGACTTTTGGACATTCTCCTTGGTGGGTAAGATAAACTATAGAAATTGAAGGTAGGAGTGGGAATTTGTAATTGTTATTTTGAGGCAAGTCAAGGCTCCAGGTACTTATTATAAACTTAGTATGTGATAGGCACTGGGCTAAGGGATACAAATAAAAGCAGAAATAGAGGAGGAGGAATTATGGTGAAGGGAGAATATTATATTATAGGAGGAGGATTTATTACATTATAGAAATTATTATGTTATAGAAATTATAGTGGAGGAGAATTATTATATTATGGGAGGGGGATTTATTATATTACAGAAATTATAGTGGAGGAGGATTACCATATTATAGGAAGATTTATATTATAGAAATTATAGTGGGGGAGGTTTATTATAGTATAAGAATATTTATTATATTAAGAGAAACTATAGTGGAGGAGGATTATTGTATTATAGGAAGATTTATCACATTATTATTATGTATTATAGAAATTATAGCAGAAGAGGATTATTATATTATAAGATTTATTATAGTATAGAAATTATTATATAATAGAAATTATAGTGAAGGATTGTTATGTCATATTGTAGAAGAATTTATTAGTGTTTTAAGGTTTACAAAGCATATTACATATGTTATCTCACTAGAAGTTAAGTGACAAGTCCAGGGTCACACAGCTATAAAGCATCTGAGGTAGGAGACAGTCTCGGCACTCAGGGAGTTTAAATTCTAACAGAGAAAGGAAACCCATGTTTGGCTTTGTGATTTCCCCAGTATGGAGACAGAAACTCCCTTCACTAATGCAGATTAGCAATTTGTCTCAAATTTCTAGTTGTAGGGAATGACCTGAGGCGTGGCAAAGTACCAGATCAGTGTGTGTGTGTGTGTGTGTGTGTGTGTGTGTGTGTGTGTGTGTGTGTGTGTGTGTGTGTGTGTGTGTGAGTGTGTGAGTGCGTGCGAAAGAGAGAGGGAGAGAAAGAGAGAGGGGGGAGAGAGAGAGAGAGAGAGAGAGAGAGAGAGAGAGAGAGAGAGAGAGAGAGAGAGAAGAAGGGAGGGAGGGAGGGATGGAGGGAGAGAACACTTTAATATGGTTTTCCTTGACTCTAAGGCTGGCTCTACAGATATTATATGCCATGCTGCCTAGCAATGGAAAATTATCTTAAAAAATTTGCATCAATGAAACTGTAAAACTGATGTCAAATAAATTCCTATAAAGAATAATACACTTAAATTATGATTATAATTACTCAAATAATAATCAAGAATCATGTGTTAAGCACTTACTATGTGCTGGGTAGTAGTATTATAAAGACAAAAGTATGACAGTCATAAATCTCAAGCAGTTTACAATCTAGCCAGGGGAAACATGAACATATCAGGCAACAAGGTGGCGCAGTGGATAGAATGCTGGATTTGAAATCTGGAAGATCTGAGTTCAAGTCTCATCTCACCTAGTTGTATGACCCTGGGCAAATCATTTCACCTGTCTCAGCCTGTTTCTTCATCTATAAAATGAGGATGATACTAATAGCACCTGGTACAAGATGATCATGAGGATCAAATGGGAAAACACATGCAAAGTGTGTTGCAAACGCTAAAACGCTATATCAGTGCTATAAAAATATAAAAATGTATATGTATATTATGTATGTTTATGTATATAAATGTATAAAAATATAAATATGAATATACATGTACATATGGGGCCATTAGGTGACACAGTGGATAGAATACTAAGCCTGGAGTCAGAAAAACTTACCTTTCTGAGTTCAAATCTGACCTCAGACACTTACTAGCTATGTGACCCTGGGCAAGTCACTTAACCCTGTTTGCTTCAGCTTCACCATCAAAGACACATTCGAGTGTCTTTGTCAAAAAAAAACCCAAATGGGGTCACAAAGAGTTGGACATGACTGAAATGACCAAACAACATAGATGTATGTATGTATACATATATGTATACATAAATGTATGCACACACACAAAATTAATTTGAGGTTGTCATATTCATTTGTCGAAGTCTTTCCAATATATGTTTTAGCATTTCATACTCATTTGTAGTATGGTCAATAGGGAGTTCGATTTCCAGTCTGCTTCTCATACTTGCGATCTGTGTGGCCCTCAGCAAATCACCTCTCAGCACCTCAAGGCAACTCTCTAAGACGAAGTAACTGAGCAGATGCTAATCTATGTGGTAAAAGGAGTTTCTTTCCCCCAGGAAGTTGCCAATGAAATCCCAGGTGCAGGCAAAAACCAATAAGGCTGTCACTACTACATGTTTTGATAAGTATGATGTTATGAACTACGAAATAAAATGAAAGGAAGAACATAGCTATTTTTACTGTGTAAAATGAAGATCTACTCTAGGACTAAACCTTTGGGAGTTTGCATGACATCTTATGTTGGTTTAAATAGTCCTTGAAATGGACCCAGAAGCACATTTTGTGAAACTCATCTCTTCCTCTCATGGGCCCTATTCAGAATGGCAAGTGTGCAAATCTGAGACAATATATTGCTCCGTTGTGAGGTCAAGAAATAAACCAAAAGAGAAGGCAAATCCAAACGCTTTCTGACTTATGTACCACCACACTGTCATTCTCTCAGCCACTGATTCTGCAAGGGGATTGTAACGCAAAGAAATAAAATGAATCTCATCATACATGTCTTCTCACGCGTAGGGAAGAAAGCAGTAAGATGCCCATATAGCCATAAGCTGAAAGATTTTCTACTTCAGGGTTTCAAGAGGCTGCCAAATTTTTATCTGCCAGGTGAGAATCCAAAGAAACTGACAACTCATTCAATTCAGTAAGAGGAAAAGTTTGATTGACTTCATTGTAATGATTCGCCAGTTCAATTCAAAGAGTTAATTTACCAACCCATACAAATGTAACATCAGTCAAATGGTGTGTTTGGGAGGCAAGGACAGGGAATGGGAGGCCCTTATGATCATAGCTTTAAAGCTGAAACTACCTGAGTGGTCATCTAGCCTAACTTACCTCATTTTACAAATAAGGAAACTGAGGTCCAGTGAGAGAAAATGACTTCACTTGTGCTATTTATATGGCAACAGGACAAATAAAACCCTAGTAAGGTTTGAGGGGGCCACCGCAAAACCTGGGATGATAAAGTAATCTTATAGACATCCTTTCTACTCCAACTGGTAGCCACACTCTTGGAAAAAAAAGGCTTCTCTGGAGAAGGGTGAGAAAGGAACAGACCTGCAGATTTTCCTTGGCCCGATTTCCTTTCAAAGCCATAAGAAAACTCAGTGACATCTTCCTGAACTCCTCTCTTAACCCCCTCCTCTGCCATTACAGCCTCTAAACCAGTCTGCTTTTAAAATGTCTCAAGATTTAGTGCAAAGTGACTACAGCATTTCAGCCATGAAGTACTAAAGAAATACTAGCAAATTCATAACAGAGATCAAAAGCAAGAACCAGCCAAATAGTGCATTTTACTTTGCTAGTTCCCTTATGAGATATTTCAAGGGCAAACATAACTCACTTGCATTGAGGCTATCTTAACAAGTTAAGATTCCTTCCTTTGCTTGTGAATAAATAAAGATAACCAGATCCTTCATAGTCCATATACTTTACCGACATAAAGACATTAATACACAATGTACAAATATAAATGATCATTTGTTGTATTATTTAAGAAATAAACTGAATAATAAGATTTTTTTTAAAAAACCCAGAATACCTAAGAAGGCCCTTGTTGACAGAAATGAGGCTCTAAAAGCACCATATTTTGTTCTACACCAGGATTTCTTAACTTTTTGTTGTCTGTGATGGACCCCTTTGTCGGTCTGCTGAAGTCTACAGACTCCTTTTCAAAAATGATGCTTTCAAATATACTGAAAAAACCCCTTCAAACCCATCATTGATTTTCTTATTGTTATTCAGTGGTTTCAGTCCTGTCTGACTCTTCATGACCCCATTTGGGGTTTTCTTGACAAAGATACAGGAGTGGTTTGCTATTTTCTTCTCTAGTTCATTTTACAGATAAGGAAACTGAGACAAACAGGGTTAAGTGACTTGTCCAGGGTCACACAGCTAGTAAGTGTCTGAGGCCAGATTTGAACTCAGAAAGATGTCTTCTTGACTCCAGGCCCATAGCTTTATCCACTGCCCCACCTAGCTACGCTAATTTCTTATAGCAGGATAGTATTTCATCACATGTACATACTATAATTTTCAAAGAAACGAAGAAAAACTTGTAGACTCTGATGCAAAGTGAAATAAGCAGAACCAGAAAAATAATTTATATTCTGACACCACTAACGTAACAATGAACAATTTTGAAGACTTTTAGAAACTCATTGAAAAAAATGAGCAGAACTAGGTAAATAGTTTATTTAATATATGCAATAAGAACATTGTAAAAAACAAACAACTTGGAAGGATACAATAACCATAGATGATCCCAAAGAAGCAATTAAAGCATGTGTCTATGGCAGAGGTGATGGTTTAGGATGTAGAATGTGAAATGAGACTGTATATATGTATTATATGCATTTGTTGTGTGTGGGGGGGAGGGTATATAAACATAACCATACACATAGATAGCACACAACCATTGAAAGAATTTGTTCTGCTTGAGTATGCATATTTGTTACAAGAAATTTCTTTTTCTTTTCTTTTTGTTAATGGAGTGGGTTTGTGGAGGGAGAAAAAATAGATTAATGCTAATCTTTTAATTATATAGGTAAGGGACTACAGACATGGGATATTGAATAGGTTTTCAGCTATAGTCACTATATTATTAATTTTACTTTATAGTTTCAGTGTTACAAATGACCTCTGGGAAGGGGGGAATATTCTGTAAGTGTTTATAATCTAAAGAAAAATACAGCAATGAAATTTAAAAATGAATGAATGCTTAAAATAAAACACATAGGATTACATAGGAAGTGAGTTATATTGAAATATAGTTATCAAAGAAATTTTTTTTAATTTCTGGAGCCCCAGAGTAAGAATCCTAGTTCTAAACTCTGTTGGCAGAATGTACCATTTTAAGTTCTACCAAAAGTTAATCTAAAACTAGAGATAACTCAACTATCTATACCCACATAAAAATTCCCCATACAATCTGCATGACCTTTCGGAAAGTCACTTAATGACCCTGGGGTTCACGTTTCTTGACCTCTGAAACAATCCATGTCACAGTTATAATTTGAAACAAGTCTCTCAGATGACTGAAATATCTTGGTCAAACCTAAAGAAATAAATGTTTCTAGAATGAGTTTTTGTAACTTGCCTTTGACCTTGTCAGTTAAGCCAATTTCAGGTTTAGGGAAAATTTCCAATGTTTAACTTTCTCTGACATCCCTATTTTATAGTTTCTGAGCTTTAGCCTTTAAGAAGAAAAAAAAATAATAATGCATAATAAGTACATGAAACCGAAGGGAATTTCAACACTCAAGGTTCACGTCAGTCATTACAGAATAGCTAGAAAAAGTCACTGGTTTTTTTTTTTTTTAATGTGGAAATTAAAATTGGTATTGTATTGAAAAAGTACCAGGTTTGGATTCAGAAAACCTGAGTTCAGATCCTGGATCTGTCCATAATTCATTGTGCTTCCTTGGGCGAGTTACTTCACCATTTCCTAACCTATGAAATCAGGGAGTTGGAACCATTCTTGTTCATCTTTCATTTTCAAAGAGGACAAATGACATCTTGATGCCAAGGTAAAATAGTAATTGATTTCCAAGTAAATATGCCTATGAGACTAGGGAATCACCCAAGGTTCCAGAGTTTCTATTATTAATGAGTGTTGGGTAAAACTACCTAACAGACTGAACACACAACCTATGTCATTTTTAAAAGATGGATGATAAAGTTTTTCAGTTAATATATCTCAATTTTATATCAAACTACAACCACAACCAGGCATCTGTTTTTTTCCTTCAAAAGAAGACCGGTTTATTGGCCATTAAAAAATGGGATAAAATCAATGACTCAAAATCTTTTTTTTATATTCTCTCCTCCACTTTTTATGAGCGTTTGCATGTGTATTTTGTAAAAATGCCATTATAATAGGTACTGTCTAATTTCTAAGAAAAGTAACAAATAAAAATCGCAAATGCTGTTATGAGAAAAACATGTTATTTTATGTTTAGATGCAGAGAGCAACCACTGTATCATTCACTAGGAGTCTCATCCATAACTATCTGTAATTTGTCCATATGGGACAAGCGACCTTGCCCTGATTCTTTTAATATCTCAGGGACATTAAAGGAGTAGCAGAGCTTACATGACGAACCCAGGTGTGCTTGATCCCACTGTTTATGCCAATTTGTAAATGCAAGTCATTGCTGCTAATATCAAGCACCCATTAAGTGTCTTTCCATTGTCCCTAGCACGCTGTAAATGGAGGTAAGTGGTTGTTGCCCTATAATTTATATTTACATACTGAATATAACTTCATTTGAGCCAGCAAGATGGCATTGTGGATAGCACGCTGAGCCTGGAGTTAGGAAGACTCCAGTCATCTTCCTAAATTCAAATCTGCCCTCAGACATTTACTAGGGTGATCCTGGGTAAGTCACTTAACCCTGCTTGCCACAGTTCCTTATCTATCAAATGAGTTGGAGAAGGAAATGGCAAACCACTCCAGTATCTTTGCCAAAAAAATCCCAAATGGAGTCACAAAGAATCCGATATAACTGAAAAATGACTAATAACTTCATTGCATGAAGAATGCACTCACTCACTAGTCATTACCTAAGTCAATAAAATAAATATTAAAACAAAGAAAATGCATGCCTCTGGCTAAGAAGGTCAGGATTTCTAGTTCAAAGGAGTCAGAATGTCAGAGAACAACTCCAGGACTTGATTCTGCGTTCTATAGGATTTAGTGAGACCACAGTTCATAATTTCTCATAAGAAGCATGCAGGTGAGGAGGAAATTAAACAAGTATTCAATGTGCATTTTTCCTGATGTTTTATTCATCAAGGAAGGGTAAAATTGCATTTACTCCCCTGGTAGTAAAGGTCAAGTTGACAGATAACATGGAACTTATACATTAACAATAATGGCTATCAAAATGGGAAATCTACACTATTTGATCCTGCAGCCCACTTTCCGATGAGCAGAACTCACCAACCCCCTTGCTTAGAACCAGAAAACTTGAGAACTTGATGTGAAATATGCATTAGGTAACTCACATATCTTGCAGGACTGTGAATATCTATCTACAATATCTAGTGAGAGCACTCATTCTTATTTTGGGTAACTGCCCAAATGCTTTTCCAAATAAGAAAGTATGTTACCTGGGTGTTCCTTTATAATGTAAACATCATGCATCTTGATTTGGAAGGGAAGGAACAACTCAGTTCTCACCAGAATTTAAACAAGTTGGTCCAAAGTGTCTCATTCTTAAAGTAGTATAGGAAGGAAGGAAGGAAGGAAGAAAGGAAGGAAGGAAGGAAGGAAGGAAGGAAGGAAGGAAGGAAGGAAGGAAGGAAGGAAGGAAGGAAGGAAGGAAGGAAGGAAGGAAGGAAAGGAGGGAGGGAGAAAAGGAGGATAGATTATAGATATGAAACTAAGAACTGAGGCAGATGGAGGTTAAGTGATTTACCCAAGGTCACATAGTTTGTAAGCATCTGAGGTTGGATTGGAAGTTTGGTCTTCCTTACACTAGGGCCCAGCATTCTATCCACTGTTGTCTGCTACTTTCCTCACTCAAGAAGGATTCCATTAATGATTTGCATGCTTTGAAATGAGGTAGTGTTGGTCCAACAATTGGACCAACAAGTACCAGGGTAGGTCAACATGTTGCCCTGATTTTAGAAGTGTCAGCAGCTACCCCAGATATTTGGGGGCATATTTTTCTGTTGCAACATGGATATTTTTCTGTTGCACTTTTCTTGCCATCCCTGTCTTATCCCTTTCTGCCCACCTAGATGGGACCAGTTAATCAATGTATCCTTTCCTTAAAAGCACTGATTACCAAGACCCATTGCTTCAAGCACTGACTAGCTTGCCTAATTCTTCTGTGATCCTGTTTTAGTACTCAACTCAACATGGCAGAGGCAAATAGCATTAAATGACATAAAAATTTAAATTTCAGTTTAAACTTTAGAAAGAGACTGCTAGTCACCTAGATAAAGGTAATATGGTGCCTTGTCTCGCTGTTATCCTTGTACAGTCCCACTTTTTTCTTTAAGATTCAATTCAAACACCATCTTCTATATGAAATCTTTCTTGCCTTCCCCAAACACCAGTGCTCTCTCTCTAAGGAATCCAAATACTCTGTATAATTTGAATTTGTTCATTATGTTTAGGCTGTATATATTTCCATATATACCTTTTTCTACTCTCAACAGAATGTATAAACTACTGTGTGAATAGGAATTTTTCTGTCCTTTGTATTGTATCCCTAGCACCTGGTCCAGTGCATGTCACAGAATAGGTGCTTGATAAATACTTGTCAGCTGATGGGAGAAAAGTATTGTTTCCCCTGCTATTATATCTTGGTTTACTAGTTCTGGGGAAAAAAACAAATTTCAAAGATGCACATGAATGAATAGCTAACCTTTTCTCCTAGAATCAAAGAGCATCTGTCAGAGGTCAATTGAGATGTGGCTGTTCAGTCGTGTCCAACTTATCATGACCACATTTGGGATTTTCTTGGAAAAGATGCTGGAGTGATTTGCCATCTCCTTCTCCAGATCATTTTACAGATGAGGGAACTGAGGTAAACAGGATTAAGTGACTTGCCCAATGTCACCCAGCTAGTAAATGGCCAGATTTGAACTTAGGAAGATGAATCTTCTGACTCCAGGCCCAACACTCTATCCACTGGGCCACTTAGCTGCCTTAATTTGGATCTTCCTGACTTTTGCTTGAGTATGCAAGGATAACCAGCCAGGAGAAAGGCACAGAGACTTTAACATCTGAGGGGAGGTTGACTGATATCAAACCAGTTACCAATTTTGTGGTGAGTTCTCTTAACTAAATTGTCTGCAATTTTGCTTTTTCTGCCTGAGGAAATAGATAACATGGTACATTTTCCCTATTCCCTCTTCTGGAATCTCTCAGAACACCTAGGAGCCCTTTCAAATGGCCATGGTCATTAACTACATAAACCTATAAACACAACTCTTTTTGAAATGCCCATGATTAAAAATTTTAAAACAACTCACTTGGAAGTCCAAGAATAGGATCACTCCCAGACAGCTTTCTTCTACACAAATGTGCAGTGTTTCATAACCAAGTAATTTTATACTTTCTAACTTTATGAGGATTAAATATCTCAAAGAGACAATTAGAACATGGAGTTTACTCTTGTCTCAACTCTGCCCACTGGCTATAATGGATGAAAAACTGTCATTATTCGATACTCTTCAGTTGTCTACAGTAAGTGATCGAACCGCTATTATTCATAGTTCAAGAAGGAGCTTAGAAGTGGTCTATGATAAATGACATGAATTGGGAATTGGGAAGCTCATTGGCAGTTCCTGAGGGAAGCCAAAGCCTGAATTAACTCACTGGATTAAGGAATAAGAATTAATAATAGCTAGCATTTATCTAGAGTTTTAGAGTTTGTCAAATACTTTACAAATGGTATCTCATTTTATCTTCACAATAATCCTGGGAGGGAGGTGTTATTAATATCTCCACTTTACAGATAAGTAGACTGAGGCACACAAAGATTAAATGACTTGCTTCAAGGTCACATAAGTGTTTGGAGGCTGTACTTGAACTGAGGTCTTCTTGATCCCAGGTCTATTTGCCTTGTTTAGGGATCGCACATACAGACAGATAACACAAAGGAAATTTCCTGGACTACTGTTCATAGCCATGAGCCTATGTACTAGCCAAAGAATGTCAGTTTCCATCATTGCAAATCAGACAGTCTGCACCAAAACCAACTCCATGTTTTTACAAAGTACCATTTCATAATTTTCTGGAGCCTCAAAAGTAATATATGTCATATTATATAAAAATAAATAATATATAATATTAATATAATATATAAAATGTCATATTGTAGATGGTAAAACTTGAGATGTTTAAACAGATTAAACAGTAGTCATTATTATTTAGAACTTGACAAAAGGACCTAAAAGAGTAAATTTCTTCCATCTAACAAGAATCTAATGATAAGCCAACAATCTTCTCCAGTTGTTACACGAGATTTCTTTCTATACTCTGTAACACTCTGATAACAAAATCAAGACAAAATTGCACTTGCAGTTATTACAATTTAAAACACACATTTTTACTACATTCTTTTCAAAACTCAACATTTTTTTTCTTTTGCTATATTATTTTCCCTTTCACCTAAAGGTCTCATTTCTTTAGAATGATTTTCCCTAATTTCATCCACCTGAGTACTCCTTCCACTAACACAGATAGCTATTTCCTTCTGTGCTTCAGTAGATGGGTCTTTGGAAGTGGCTACCACCAAAAAAAATCAGCATACTACAAATAGTCTGGGGAACAGCTTAGCTGTCTTTAGATGATGGGCACAGTCTATTGCTAAGACTATACTCTAAGTCTTTCCAGTTAGGTAGGACATGGTAGAGCTTTTCCTCTACTAGTATACCCTTTATGATAACCCTGTCTTGCCCCCTCTCTGCTGCCTTGTGTGTGACCAGTTAAACTATATGGCCCTCTCTTTGATAGTCAGAATCACCTCCATGCAACAATGAAGACCTGAGTAGAGGATGAAATGGACAAAATTTAGGGTTCAAGAGTCACAGATTTAGAGGTAGATCAGTCATTAGAGGCCATCTAGTCCAACTCTTTCATTTTACAGAAGAGGAAATTGAGCTCCAGAGAGACTGGACTTTGCCCAAGGTCACATATGGATCTTGTTTGATAATTCCATTAAAATGGCTGGTTCTGTATAAAGAGTCTGTTTATGTAGATTGTCCATGTCCTGACAGATGGTTCATAATAACAGTGCTTTTTTTGGTTTATTTATTACTGATTGGGTCAATAATATATTTTATATTAAATATACCTTTACCACACTCTATGATAATGATAGTTTGCCATCTGTCATTTGGGGTATAAGTATTAAAATGTGATTAAAGGAAATCATACTGCATAGATTTTTATAAAGGTATTATTAGTGGTTTGAAGGACACAGAGGGGCAAAGTCTGAGAAAGAATCCTTCTCTTTAGGACTAGAGAAGGGATGAGTACAGACTAGCATGAAACATGATTAACAAAGCCAGGTGGGAAAAGAAAGAAGAGAGAAGATCTAAGGCAATGTCTTGGAACAGGGTCATAGGACATAGTAAACGGATTAGGATAGTGGGGGGGGGGGGCAGGAATAAAAATTGTTTTCAAGAGTTGAGTGGTGTTAGAATGGGGAGTAGGGGGATAAACTCAGCTCCTTCCCTAGGCATGCCCGTGAATGCACACACACATATAGAAGGAGAGGGAGAGGGAGAGGGAGAGGGAAAGGGAGAGGGAGAAAGAGAGAGAGAGAGAGAGAGAGAGAGGAAGGAAGGGAGAAAGGGAGGGAGAGAGAGGAAGGAAAGAAAGGATGAAAGAAAGAAAGAAAGAAAGAAAGAAAGAAAGAAAGAAAGAAAGAAAGAAAGAAAGAAAGAAAGAAAGAAAGAAAGAAGGAAAGAAGGAAAGAGAGAGAGAGAGAGAGAGAGAGAGAGAGAGAGAGAGAGAGAGAAAAGAAAAAGAGGGAGAAAGAAAGAAAGCTAGACCAGGAAACAAGAGAAGTAGCTGTTAGTCCTGTCACTGTCAATAAGCAGATAAATGACCATATCCTTGGAGAAATCCCTTACCTTCTCTGAACTTCAGCTTCCTCATATACAGGATGAGTGGACTAGACAGAATGTGTTCTAATGTTCTCTCCTAAGCTGATGACTCTAAGTCTCCATTTAAACAAAACTGAACATGCCAAAGCAATTTTTAACAGGATTCTTCCTAAAATTCAGTAGAGATGATTTCACACACTTTTTCCTGAGCACTCCTCCTCAACACAAGGGTATTTAAGTTCTAGCAGAGTCATATGATTTTTATGTGGAAATCTCTATCCCTTTTGTTGAGAAAGAGAAGCTAGATACATATGCTTGTGTGTGCATGTGCGTGCACATACATGCACACACATAGGACTGTTCATTGGAGAAAAGGGAGGAAGATTGTGAGTCCCTGGGAGCTAGCCCACTGATATTCTCAGGAATCTTCATGTATGAAGATTCTCACATTCATTTACTATAAAATATCTTCATTAAGGGACAACAATGTTCACTAGAATGTTCATCTCCCTAAGTTCCTTCCTTCCTAAGGTAAACCTTTATTCCTTAGAAGAAAAGACTATTTACTTTGAAAGAAGGCAGAAAAGGATTGAAGGGGGGTGTTTACATTTAGAATATCCTTTCAAGTTTCAGATTTAAGTCTTAACACACAACTTCAAAAACAAGGGCAAGGCAGGAGCTACCACAGCCCTATCTCAGAGCATTAATGTCTTTACCAGATAGGGAGCTACACTTGGAGATTCAACCACATTAACCACCCCAATCCTACTTCCAGGTGCTGAAGGAGAAAGAGAGACAGAGAAATGAATATAAGGCCCTCCCTCTTTGAACCCCAACTACTGGCAAAGAGCTGGACAAATTAACCCTTTGTCTGCCTGGTAAAGACAAAATTTATGTTATGTAGAGAAGCCTCTGCTCTGCTGAAAGCCTCATTGCCATCCCAAAATATAAAATTCAAGTGTAGAGGAAGTTGTACAAGAAAAACTTTTTTCAAAAGTTTTTATCAAGACCAAGTATGGACACATAGGCAAGAAAATAAATATGTGAGATGAGAGGACAAGCCAAGTAAATACATGTGTGTATGTGTGTATGTATATTTAAAATATATGTGTGTGTATATGTATGTATATGCATATATGTATACATTTTTATATATGTGTGTTATATAAGTATATCAAGAGAGGAAAAGCAAAAGATTAATTAGATACATCTCTGCTCAACATATGCCTATGGAACTCATGACCCTGGGTCATCACAGTGGACCAGCACATACTAGGGTCAGCTCTTGAGGGTTTAACATGACTTTCTCCAAACCCTCTGCTACAATGGCTCCTCACTTGGGCTTTTGCAAATGTTATTACCAGATGCAGTGACTGTCAACTGACAATTCTGCTCAAAAACAGTGCAGAGGATTAGGATTTTTTCTTTCATTTTTAAACCCAGAAGTCAAAGGGAACTACAAAATTTTTACATTGAATCAGACCTCCTTCTTCCTACCTCAATCTCGCATTCTCTGCCTCCTCATCTGTGCACAGCACTGAACCCATGGGTAAAACTTAGTGGGTACCATCTGCTATCAGTACTGTCCACATGCTTTCCAGCCAAGATGAGTTCCAGGCCAAGTTTATCTTGTGAGTTAACAGGAGGTGACAGGTCTGGCAGTTCATGAATTTTCCCTGCATGATTGATTCAGTCTGGCTGACCAGTTCCATGCTAATGAGCATGTACCAGAACTCACAACAAAAACATTTTTGAATAATTTAAAACTTCAGAGCTTGATTTGCCAGATAATGTGATTCATTGTTTAATTATGGCGCCAGCAGAATCTGCTTCTGTGGCTGCAGCTACGACAAACATTAGGGATTGCAAATTGCTTGCTATCAAAATTAACTCTATAAATAATGTAGTGGATGGGGATGAGGGGAAGTGTGTTAGTCTTTCAAAGAAAAATGGAGAGAGCTCAAGTTGTCCCACATTGTTGTAAACTACCCATTTGGAGGAAAGTAACTAGTCTTTCAAACCTAGTACATTGGACCACACTAGTGATTAAATAAATGTAGTACAATCCTGATAAGGACCTTACTCTATCAAGGAAGATTAATACTTTCTCTGATTTCTAGTTTTAAAGAGTTTCTTTAAGCACCAAAAGTTTAATATGGCCAACATGAGCCAAAGCTGGCTTTCTATATTATCAGCCTGTTTCATGGAAACTAACATACATATTTACTAAATACAGAAAATTTACGTCAATGCCTCACCCCACCCACTCAGTTGTCTCTTCTGTTCTGCCACTATTTACGTGACCCTCTCAAAATGATAAAAGCCATTTCAATTAACATGTTCCATCTACAAAGTCAAACAACTTCAAAATGGAAATAACTTCTTTATGACAAGGCCCTTTCTCTGCTGTGATTCTAAAATCTCAGAACTTGAGTATAGTTTAACTGGATCAAAACAGGGTCCAACATGGAGTGGGTTTCATCTTATTTTAGTGTGTGTATGAGTGTGTGTGTGTGTGTGTGTGTGTGTATAGCCCTATAACCTAAAAATCTAGGAAAGCACTATAGAAAAAGTATAGAATGATTGTTTTGAGGGTTGAATTGGGACTCTATGTCTAAGATTAAAGGATGCATTCATTTTCTCAACCTAAACCAGATGCGTGAATTTGTGAAGAAGGAAATAAGGCAGGTTTCCCTGGTTTCTATTCCAACACTTTGCTTCCACGTTCACTTTCTTCTTTCAAGCACAAAGAGGTCCTAAGTCCTTGTCCTGACCTCTTCGACCATCCTAGGACAAGAATGTAGTGAGTCAAGAATTCACTTCCTTGGTAATCTTCAGCAGGGCAGCAAACAGGTCTTCCATTATTGACAAGATGACCATGAAAGGTGGCAATCACCACCTGTGTCCCCACTACATTAAATTAACATCCTCAGGATTCTTCCAAGCTGCCAAGAAATGCACCTCCTCTGTGGTGTCACAGACAGGCAGCCTTCCCCACAACCTGCCTGAACTACTCCCCACCTCCCCCTTTTTTGCACCTGGCATGACAACTGTTTGGGCAGCTCCAGTCTAAGCTGCTGATTTCAAAGCCTGTACGGCTAAACTATGCACACTGGTCCCATCCTGGTTACACCATGGTCATCTGAGACTTCTGATATGTTATCATGAGCCTAAACATTTGCTCCTGGTTTCAGCTCCTTGGGACTTCTGAAAGTGAGCTGACTATCAGAACTTAGAGATAATGAGTCCTCCCTCTCACCCATGTGAGAAATGAATAATGTAGCTCCATTATCACAAATTGTGAACCTCCAAAGCAATCCTATAGTGAACCATCTGAGGCCTTACCTAAGCAAGACAGAGAACCAACATCTTTTTCCCCCCTTAATCTCCCATTAGACTTACTTTAAAGGCTCTGGGAGAATTGAAGGTAATGCTTTCAAAATTGTGCTTCTTCACACATTAAAGATAGTTGATTTTCAAGGTTGTTGGGCTTTTTTTTAAAAGCTAGAGCCTTAGAAAGTGCTTGTTATTCAATCAACAATTAAAACTTAATCACATAGAGCCCCACATCTGAATCAATGAGGGCTCTGCATGTGTGAGGACTGCAAAATCACAGTCCATTATGAAGAGATTTGCATATTTTAATGATTGTGTTCTGAGGCTCTTGTCAAATATCTCCACAATAAGAAGGAGGTAATTTGTGGGAACATTTCTGGTCTCTGCCTTCCATGGAAATAAATGTTCTCAGTGTTCTAAGCTTTTAATGCTAACGGAGCAGGACTGTGCACTGCAGCACTATGGTCTTTATGCTAGTTCAAGGCTTTGGGAATATCCTCTATTGACAACTTTATCATCATTGAAAACTCAATCCTGGAAAATGTGGCACCATTTCGAAAGTAAGTGAGCAGCTCTCATAACCACTAGGCTTCTTTCAAAAACTTACACAAAGCATCCCTGTCTACATGAAGCCTTTCTTGATTCTGCCAGTTTGGGGGGGGGGGGGGTGGTCTCCTCCCCAAAAAATACCTTGCACTGGTTTTGTATCTATTTTTTTAATATACAAATTCCAGGTCCCTGTGGTCCAGCCAATGTCCTCAACGCCTTATCACAGAAACTTTGGTCTCTGCCCCAGGGAAGCACCATGAACTCTTCTGGGTAACCTTCCATTTTATCTCCTCCAGCAATAGGTCTCTACCTCTTAGCAGCCACCAGCTCTAAACCATACCACTCTGCTCCTTTTATCTCCTCTTTATGTATTTATTGTGTTCCTTAATTAGAATATAAGGTACTTGAGGATAATATTTTGTATTTAAACTCCCAGAATTTAGCATAGTGCCTAGCACAAAGTAAGCACTTAAAAATGCTTTACCAATCTATTTATTCTATCGATCCATCTTTGAATGTAATAAGGGAGGAAACTATTCTTTGTCTCTGTATCTCCAGAGCATAGCACTGTGCCTAGAACAGGACTTAATGAGAGTTTACTGGTTGAATGATCTCAAATTAATCAGTGAGTGTCCCTAGAGCTATAAATCTCATTCTTTCATGTTTGGTTCTAAACAATTACTAATTACAACCTCAAAGTTGCCAAAGGAATGAGACAAAATGGCCCCGTTTCTATAAAATTCTATGATACAACAATATAGAACATGACCAGAGACAAGTTCTATAAATCAGAATGGACTTAGGCATTTTGCCCAGACATGACAATTTCTGTCACATCCTAGGAGCATTGCAACCTTATAAATAAATCCTAAAAGCACCTGTAATCAAGACACCAACTCTTCACCAACCATTTCTTTCGAGTACCTTTCTGGCTCTCTAAAGAAAAGCCTTAGGACTCAAGGGAATAATACAGCAAAATACTATTTTTGTTTGTTTCTGATGTATGTGCAGAAGTGTTTAGGGAAGGGGATGAATTGGACCAGGTTGAAAGCATTTAAGATACATTTTTTCCATAAAAATAAATAAATGAAACAAATACAGAAAGGTGTGATTTATCCTGAGGAGAGAAAATAGGCAGAATCCATTTTGGTGAGTTTGCTGGGAAATCAAGGTTCCTGCTTGTATTCAGACTTCCTTAGAATGGAAGCCTATTGCTACAAAGTGTAGAAAGAGTAAATTTGGCTTTCATTATTTGTGTAACGCAGAGGCTCATTTTACACTGTTGCAAACACTAACAAATTAGGAGAACGAGGTGTATGCAAAAGGTGATGCTTTGTTCAGCCTGAGACAGAGGCACCAGAGCATGTAAACACCATTATTCCCCTATTCATCTCATTTACTGAGAGTATTTTTATTTTTCAACTATGACCAGATAGTTTTTCTATGCAAAAATCTTTCATTACTTCCTCTCCTTGTGGCAATGACCCTGGATTTCTCAAAGACTCACAAAGAACAAGTTCCATCTGTCTGTTCCTACCAAGCTACACTGTAAGCTGTGCTGGCAGATTTTTTTTTAAAGCTACTTTGAAGCTAGAAAAGCTTTGAGTATGGGCTGGACAATGGACTGTGAGCCTCTCATTCAAGTTTTCAGGCTAGCAAAGCTAGCAGAATCTTGTTGCCAGTTGAATACAAGGTAATAATGACTTCTTTTTGGCTGCAGCAACTCTAGCGGCAGTCCGTCAATCCATAGAGGAACTGTGATCTACAAAGGAAAGACCCCATACCAATGAAATCATGACTCCTTGAAGCATCAACGGAAGAAATTGTTCATTAATGAATTTTAAATCAACAACACAAAATGAAGAAGGAAAGATAATTTTCTTGAGATGTTTTTTAAAAATATTAAAAGATGTTGAGATATTTAAAGGTAGTTTAGCTAATTTGTTTTGAAATCAACAGTGAAGCCTTTGGGAAAATGCATCAAATTGATCTTTGTATCCCCAAAGCCTAGCACAAGGCCTTAGGAGGCACTTAATAAATGTTTATCGAGTTGTTGAGAAGAGAAAGGTAGGGAAGGAAAAGGTGGAGGGTCAGAAAAAAATATAAGGTTTGCTCTTAAACTTAGTGAGAGAGCAAAAACTCATGTCAAAGATTCAGAAATGAAAGGGACCTTTAAGGTCACCTAGTTCTACACTTTGATTTTATTTTTTATTAATTTATTCGTTTTCAGTTTTCTACAATCACTTCCATTAGATTTTCTCCCCTTTCCTCCCCAAGATGGTATGCAATCTTATATGGGTTCTACACATACATTCTTACTATATACATTTTCATAATAGTCATGTTGCATAGAAGAATTAAAATAAATGAGAGAAACCATGAGAAAAACCTAAACAAAACATAGCACAAAAGAAACTATTCTGCTTCATTCTCCACTCCAATTTCATAGTTCTTTCCCTGGATATGGTTGGCAATTTGCCTCAAGACTCCTTTGGGAATGTTTTAAATCCTTGCATTGCTATGAAGAACTAATATTTCTAGAGCTAGAAAAAGTAATATCAAAATTCATCTGGAAGAACAAAAGGTCCAGAATATCAAGGGAATTAATGAAAAGAAATGCTAGGGAAGGCGGCCTAGCTCTAGCAGATCTCAAATTGTATTAAAAATCAGCAATCAGCAAAACCACTTGGTACTGGCTGAGAGATACCAGGGTAGACCAATGGAATAGGTTAGGTACTCAAGACACAGTAGTCAATGAATATAGCAATCTACTGTTTGATAAACCCAAGGACTCCAGCTTCTGGGATAAGAACTCCTGGTTTGACAAAATCTGTTGGAAAAACTGGATAACAGCATGGTAGAAACTAGACGTAGACCAATGCCTGACACCATACACCTTGATTTTAGAATTAAAGCCCACAGAGGTAAAGTGACATGTCCCAAGATTACACAGCCAGGAAGTAGTGAAGGCCCTCAGGGCAGTTAGGTGGTGAACTGGATAGAGTTTGGAATCAAAAAGACTCCTACTCTTGAGCTCAAATCAAGCCTCGGACACTTACTAGTTGGGCAAGCACTTAACCCTATTTGCCTCAGTTTCCTCATCTGTAAGATGAACTAGAGAAGGAAATGGCAAACCACTCCAGTATCTTTGCCAAGAGAACCCCAAATGGGGTCACAAAGAGTAGGACAAGACTGCAATCACTCAACAACAGCAAACTCTGTCTTCAAGTCCAACATTCTAGACAAATAGTCAAGAAGAGCAAAGTTTAAATACAGCCTCAGCCACTTCCTAGCTATGTGTCCCTGAACAACTCACTTAACCTCTGACTGCCTGACAAAAGGATCCATTAGAAAAGGAAATGACAAACTACTCCAGTGTCTTTGCCAGGAAAACCCCATGGACAGTAAGTCCACAGAGTCATAGAGTTGGACACAACTGATAGACTGATAAGCAACAGTGAAAGATTATTCCAACCTGCTCATTCTACAGATGAAGAAAATAGTAAGTATCTGAGCTAAGCTCCAAAGCCAAAATAATATAATGAAAAGAACACTGCCTGGGGAATAAGAGCCTTGGATTTGAGTGCTACCTCTGATGATTACTACTTGACTTTGGAAAAGTCACTGAATATTCCTGGGTATCTATCAGCTTCCTCATCTGTAAAATCAAGACGCTGGACTAGGTGGTCCTGTGAGTTTTCTCACTTTCTGCAAGGAGTCCAATTTGGAGTTGGAAGGTAGAGCTCTGATATTTCCTAGGTGTGTGATTGTGAGCAAACTTAGTCCTCTCTTGCCTCAGTTTTCTCTTTCACAAAATGTGGGTGGTAATTATCTACCAGAAACTTAGTTGCTGACTGGAAAATACTTTAACACGTAAGTAACATAAATATAAGCTACAATTATGACTCCTGGTACTATTATACCAGTCTGCACACTTTGTCACGTTCATGTTATCATTCCCTTGATAAATCATTAGCTGTGACACACATCTTAGATTCACTCAAGCATCTTGGGAAACATTAGCATTTCTAATGCTGAAAAATGCCATGTACTCCACACCCCTTTTTTTCCCCATTAAAAATCAGTGTTCAAATTTAAAGTACATTTATCAAACAAAGCATCCCATTTATGCCAAAATGTGCATCTCCTCTACCGAATCTTAATGGAGTCTCTTCAGTGAGAAAACTAGAGGAGTGGCTTTAGTTAGCCAAGTTGAAAATTTCGGAAACAAATGGACCCTATGAAGAATCATGCCTTGAAAATTCACAGGAGATTAAAAAATATCTATGCAGTCACTGTTTATCTTTAACTGGTTTTCTTTTCTTTTTTTTTTTATTTAACTTTTAACATTTATTTTCACAACATTTTGGGTTACAAATTTTCTCCCCTTTTATCCCCTCCCCCCCCCAAACCCAAGCATTCTAATTGCCCCTGTGACCAATCTGCTCTCCCCTCTATCCTCTCTCCCTGTCCATGTCTCCGTCTTCTCTTTTGTCCTGTAGGGCCAGATAGCTTTCTATACCCCTTAACCTGTATTTATTGTTACCCAGTGGTAAGAACATTACATTTGGTCCTAACACTTTGAGTTCCAACTTCTTTAGCTCCCTCCCTCTCCACCCCTTCCCCTTGGAAGACAAGCAATTCAATATAGGCCAAATCTGTTTAGTTTTGCAAATGATTTCCATACTACTTGTGTTGTATAGGACTAACTATATTTCCCTCCATCCTATCCTGTCCCCCATTACTTCTATTTTCTTATGGTCCTTTCCCTCCCCATGAGTGTCGACCTCGGATTGCATTCTCCTCCCCATGCCCTCCCCTCCATCCTCCCCCCCACCCTGCTTGTGCCCCTGTCCCCCACTCTCCTGTATTATGAGATAGGTTTTCCTATCAAAATGAGTGTGCATTTTATTCTTTCCTTTAGTGGAATGTGATGAGAGTAGACCTCATGTTTTTCTCTTGCCTCCCCTCTTTATCCCACCACTAATAAGTCTTTTGCTTGCCTCTTTTATGAGAGATAATTTGCCCCATATAACTTCTCCCTTTCTCCTCCCAATATTTCTCTCTCACTGCTTGATTTCATTTTTTTTTTAAGATATGATCCCATCCTCTTCAATTCACTCTGTGCACTCTGTCTCTATGTATGTGTGCATGTGTGCATGTGTGTGTGTGTGTGTGTACTCCCACCCAGTACCCAGATACTGAAATGTTTCAAGAGTTACAAATATCATCTTTCCATGTAGGAATGTAAACAGTTCAACTTTAGTAAGTCCCTTATGACTTCTCTTTGCTGTTCACCTTTTCATGGTTCTCTTCATTCTTGTGTTAGAAAGTCAAATTTTCTTTCCAGCTCTGGTCTTTTCATCAGGAAAATTTGAAAGTCCTCTATTTCATTGAAAGACCATTTTTTCTCCTGAAGTATTATACTCAGTTTCCCTGGGTAGGTGATTCTTGGTTTTAGTCCTAGTTCCTTTGACTTCTGAAATATCCTATTCCATGCCCTTCGATCCCTTAATGTAGAGGCTGCTAGATCTTGTGTTATCCTGATTGTATTTCCACAATACTTGAATTGTTTCTTTCTAGCTGCTTGCAATATTTTCTCTTTCACCTGGGAATTCTGGAATTTGGCCACAATGCTCCTAGGAGTTTCTCTTTTTGGATCTCTTTCATGCGGTGTTCTGCGGATTCCTTGAATATTTATTTTGCCCTCTGGTTCTAGAATCTCAGGGCAGTTTTCCTTGATAATTTCATGGAAGATGATATCTAGGCTCTTCTTTTGATCATGGTTTTCAGGTAGTCCCAGAATTTTTACATTGTCTCTCCTGATTCTATTTTCCAGGTCAGTTGTTTTTCCAATAAGATATTTCACATTATCTTCCATTTTTCGAATCTGCACTCTATGTTCTGTGATATCTGTCTTTCTCATAAAGTCCTTAGCGTCCATCTGTACCATTCCAGTTTTGAAAGATCTATTTTCTTCAGTGAGCTTTTGAATCTCCTTTTCCATTTGGTTAATTCTGCTTTTGAAAGCATTCTTCTCCTCATTGGCCCCTTGCACCTCCCTTGCCAACTGAGTTAGGCTAGTTCTCAAGGTGCCAATTTCTTCAAGATTTTTTTGGTTCTCCTTTAGCAGGGAGCTGATCTGCTTTTCATGCTTCTCCCTCATCCCTCTCATTTCTCTTCCCAGTCTTTCCTCCACCTCTCTAACTTGATTTTCAAAATTCCTCTTGAGCTCTTCCATGGCCCGAGCCCATTGGGTGGGCTGGGACACAGAATCCTCGATTTCTGTGTCTTTGCCTGATGGCAAGCATTGTTCCTCCCCATCAGAAAGGAAGGGAGGAAGTGTCTTTTCTCCGATAAAGTACCCTTCAATAGTTTTATCTCTTTTCCCTTTTCTGGGCATTCTCCCCAGCCAGTGACCTGACCTCTGAATGTTCTCCTCACACCCTCCTCGCCTCCTGCTCCTCCCAGCCAGCGTTTGGGAACTGGGATTCAAATGCTGCTTCCCGCCTTAGGATTTTTGGTGGGGGCAGGGCTGCTATTCAGTGTGAGAATTAAGTTCAGGTGGCAGGGGCAGAGCCGCCTCTCTGGCTCAGTTCCCTCTGGGGGTTTATGCACAGACCTTCCACAATGGATCCAGGCTCCCGCCTGTTTGGGGAGCCCCTGTCTGCAGCCGCCTCTCAGCTTCTATCTCCTGAGGGGGCCCAAGCCATGGGGGCACCCCACTCCCCTCTCGACCCACCAAAGACACTCTCTCACCTACCCCCGTCAGTCACCTGTTGGTGGGGGGGCTTGTGCTGCCGCTGGAGATCCCGTCTCTGGAGCCTTCTCGGATCTGTACCTCTCGGAGCCGCGGCTGCCGCTGCCGCAGGTCCGGGCTGGGCTCTGCGATGGACCTTTTGCGAGAGGTTTGCAGGTCAACTGGTTTTCTTGAAGCCAATAAAACATAAAGGAAAAGAAACGCTACGGTCTGCAGCTGGGAGGATATAGTGTCATTACTGTCCCGTACTTTAGGACCTAGGACTTGGAGAAAGAGAATCTGCTGGTTTTCTTGGCCATAGACTTCCATAACAAAGCAGAGATGGCCCTGGTCCAGACAAACGCTTGCAAGCTCACCGACAATGTTGAGTTATGTATTTAACTAATATTTGCATTTACTTTCTTGCCAAAAGAAGTGTGGAGAATCCCACTGCTGTGGAAAGTCCTAAAAATCTACAGATTCAAGATGCCTCTAGAGGAATCTGTTTTGGGGAGAGGGTAAGATGCATTCCTATCTTCCCTAAAACATTTGCTTTTGCTTTTTCACTTCTCATCATTTCCTGATTCTGGAATGAAATGCTGGCATTAAGCAAGAGGATTTTGTCCAGATTATAATGAAGGGCTAAACATCAAGGTAGAAAGCCTGTCAACCACATCAGTTCCTGGTGTCTGGAATACATAGATACTTCCCATAAAATATATTTAGTTCCAGAGTCACGGTCATTACTATTTAAGATAACATCTGAACAGACTTCAAGTTCCAAAGCTTCCTGAACAGGCCAGACTTATATTTTCTCTGACATGTGCCAACCACTGAGCTGATTTCATTTTCCAGAGAAGAAAGAAACTTTCTTCTCTGACTCAGACAGGATAAGCTTGAATGTTCAACCCCTCTTATTTCCAATGCTTTTTCTATTAATTATTTCCTATGTATCCTGTATATAGGTTGCTTTGTGCGCACACACACACATACACACATACATACATACATATATGTTTGTATGTTATTTCCTTCATTAGATTGTAAACTTGAGGGCAAGAAGTATCTTGCCTTTTTTATACCCCCATTGCCTGAAACAAAGTAGTTGCTTAATAAATGTTTATTGATTTAATGATTGTCCAAATCTTTGTAGGAAGTGTGTTCTCCAGACTTTCATTAGTTAATAAAAGATCTTTCCTTTATCCTACAGAAAAGACATATCATAGCTTCCCTGCTGCTGAAAATATTGTTCATAGTGTTGGAAATTGACAAGAATTTTTATTTGCTAACTGTAATCTTTACTTGTGATAGGACAAATGTAGTCTTTTGTTTTACTCAATTCATGGGATACAGGTTCCTTCTTGTACAGAGCAAATAGGTTATTTCCACAGAAGCCAACTCTCTTTAAAAAGGAAGGTTTATATATAAAGAGATAGCTACACATACTTGCACATCCAGACATATGTACACATTTACCCCCACACATCTATACATTTTAATTCCTTTTCTGTTTGCTTCCCCACATTAAAAAATAGAGAAGGGCAAGGAAAATATTTCTTTTTTACCAAGAATTTTCTATCTGTTATTTGTCATCAGGTTGCCTCCTTCCCAGCATTGCAATGATTATGTGCTGATTTATGCCATAGAGAAAACTAGAGGAAGTAGGAGCCAGGAGACCTAGATCCAATCCCCCAGGGTACTCCCTGTGTGGTCCAAAGTAATTTAAAATCTTTGGGGTTCATTGCTCTCACCTCTAAGGTCACCACAACCTCTTCTAGTTCTAAAATTCCATACTCAGTACAAACTAACACAGAACTCTTGCTATTCAGACCCACTTACCCTTTCTACTCATTTATTCCTTTTCTCTTTTCTCAGTGGTCTGAGTTTTTGTTTTGATATTGAATGGAAGGAAATAACAACGAAAGCATTAGAAAGTTACAAAAATATAGCTTAAAGTTTTATTACTTTAATATATAGTTAGCATTTGTATCATGCTTTAAAGTTTGCAAAGTACCTTACATAAGTTTTTTCCTATGATTCTCATAATCATCTAGTGAGGCAGGTACTAGTAATCTTTCATTTTACAGATGAGGAAACTGAGACTGAGGAAGAATAAATGATTTGTCCAGGATCAAGTATTTAAGGCAGGATTTATCCTTGGGTTTATTTTGTTTTATGTCCTATCTGTGATTTACTCCTTGTTCCTCATGTAAGCTATTATGAACCTTACCTAAACCTTCACTTAAGACCCAATGACCCTCAGTTTTCAAAGTGTCTGCCAATGACACAAAAGCTCTGGTAGGTTAGTCAATCAATTGTCAGTCAACAAGCATTTATTAAGCTTTTACTATGTGCCAGGAAATCGTTAAGGATCAAGGATATTTTTTTCTAAAAGGCAAAAACACAGTCCCTGTTCTCAAGGAGGTCACATTCTTACTAAGCTGGAAAGGACTTAGCAGCAGACATTATGCCTATGGTCTGAGAAACAGTCTAGCTAAATATCAAGTGGCTCATTCCTGGGTTGGCCACTAGATGATGGATTAGCTGGGGGTTGAAAGGTCACAGAACTGGAAATACTTCAAAATCAAAACTCAAAAACTTAATAACAACCACTGTACTAGAAGGATCATGGTCTGCATGGTTAGAAAGAATACCTGCAGCCTCGACACCACATGTGACCTTCTAAGTCCTCAAGTGTAGCCCTTTGACTGAATCCAAACTTCACAGAATAAATTCTCTTAATAAAAGAATTTGTTATGTAAAACTTGGACTCAGTCAAAGGGCTGCACTTGAGAACCTAGAGAGCCATACGTGATTTCAAGGCTGCGGATTCCCTACTCCTGACCTATACCCATAAGACACTGAAATATCTTATTTAAAACATAAGTTAGTTAGGAACAGGACCCTATTTTTTCGATTTTACCTTACTGTTATGAAATATCACAGACCAAGGATAGCTTTAGTGGGAATGGAGAAGTCTCTAATAATTAGATTCACAAACAGTGCAAGATTATTACCATCAGGGAATCCTAATATCTAGGTTTCCAATGGAAGATTGTTGTGACTCTCTTTAAGCAAATGTTAAGGAGAGAAACACGGTACTTTTGTTATCTTCCTATACATAAACAGTCTGCAGTTATTTAGATTGTTTGGTAGCGCTAATGTGACCTCAAGTCCCAATTTTGCTCCTGAGTGAGTCAATTAACTTTGCTGTTTATTGGGGTCAAATTGAATATTGGGACTAAAAGCTCCAATGTTCAACAAGTTTTTAATAAGTCAACAAGCTTTTATTAAGCACCTGATACATGCCAGCTAAACACCACCCTCCTAATTCCAATCAGTTGTTGTAAATTCATGCCACTGGTTAAAAGGTATTGGGTAAGAAATTGTTGATAGACCACAGCAAACTCATCACTGATTCAGAGAAAACAGCTTAAACAGGCTTAGTATCTTCTTATATTAATAACAGTGGTATTTTTATTAAAACCTAGGAAACACCTAATGTAGGACTTAAGAACAGAAATGAGACCTATGATTTCAGTGTTGTAGGAAACTCCTCTCCTAGCAAGACTGGCACCTTCTTGGAGATTTGCCTAGGACACTGAAGGATTAAGGGACTTGCCTAGGGTCGCAGATCAGAGTTAAGACTTGTCAGAGATAAGACTTGAACCCTGGTCTTCCTGGTTCCCAGATAGCTTTTTATCTATCATGCAATGCTGCCTCTTTTAAGTAGAATATGATATAATTTCTTTTGCTGTTGTTGTTGGTTTAAAGATCATGCATGTGTTTAACCCTCCACTTATTTCAAGAATCTCCAATTTTATTGGTGTTGAAGGAACTCCATCCACCAAGTAACTGTGCCTGAACAATATTGTCACTCACGGGCTAAGATTCCAGTTGATTAGCCTTTCTGAACTTATCTAGGGTGGTCCTTGAACCACACACAAGACAAAACTGGGTCATGCTCAATATATCCATCTATTAACAACATTTATTAAGTACCTACTATTTGCCAACCACTGTTCCCCTTACTTCCCCTTGCAAACCCTTCAATCAACCAACCAAGTTCCTTGAATGCCTACTATGAGCACTGGGGTCATTAAGGGAGGGAGGGAGAAAAGGAAGGAAATAAGGAAGGAAGGAAGGAAGGAAGGAAGGAAGGAAGGAAGGAAGGAAGGAAGGAAGGAAGGAAGGAAGGAAGGGAGAGAAAGGAAAGAAGGAAGGAAGGAAAGGAAGGAAGGAATGCTTACCCTCAGAGTTTACATTGTATAAAGGGAAAACAACCCATACAAGAACCAAATGTTACCTCTACACCATAATAAGGCATAAAAAATGAAATTCAGCAAAGCTCTGTGTACATAGAGTGAAAAATTATATATTCCTCACCCCTTGCCTTTCCCATGACTTGGTAGAGATATATTTTCTAGTTTACTTTCCTAATGCTGAAAAACAAGGTCCAAGTTCTGACATGCTGCCTCTTTTAAACCCTGGATCCTCTCTACCTGGTCCTAGACTTTAGGACTGTGGTCATCTAGATGGTTTCTCCAAGACTTACATATCAAAGAACAGCCTTCAAGCGGCAATTTGTCACGTATTTTTGTTCATGTTATAGTCTAGTGAAATTCCTTCTCCTCCACCCACTGTGACTTTGTAGGATTGCAACAAACAGCATTAGAAAAGAGAAAGTTAGCGCTCCTGCTAAAATAGTATGCCTTCATGGTCAAAGCTCCAAGAGTGACTAACATTTTCTTTTCTCTTTTTTGCTTTCTCTTTCCCTTCGTAGGGCAATGATGATAGATTTAAATAACAGGAAAAAAGTTAAGAAAGGTACTCTATAACAAACTAAACTTTGCCTTTGCCCTTTTTCTTTTTAAATACATGTGCTAATTAATGTTTAGAGGAAATGATCCACCTATGTGTGTTACCTGAATAGATCTATGAGAAATATTTTGAGGACTGGAAAAATCCTCAGAATGTGAGACTTTAGTGGAGACTTGAAGGAAGCCAGGGGAACCAGTAGCCAGGATAAAGATGGGGACAGTTCCAGGCATGGGGGACAGCCAGGGAAAACACTTGGAATTATATAGCAAGAAGACCCATGTCACTGATTCACATGGACATTAGTGATTCTGGTGGGATCTCTGCAAATATTTCTGAATGATGAAAATATCAGGTTTACAAAAATATTGTTAAATTACTTTTGAAGAGGTGTTGGCAGCCAGTCAAAGGATGTCCTTATTTAAAAAAAAAAAACTTACTGTAACTATAAAGAGTGAGAGAAAATATGGAAATAAATAACAAACCACTAACTTAGAAGAGGCTAACAATCCTAAATTCTGCCATCCCATCTCTATCCCTCAGGCTAGATCTCTTTCTTGTTCTGATTAATCTGTAGACCTGTAGTGCAAAGCCAGATGAAGGTAATCAAGCAAATATGCACAAAATCTCAACCCACATGCCAGTAATTTAGAACTACAGGGCATGACATACCATGTTGGTTTACTTTTCCTCCCAAATGATGGTTCAAAATAAGGTTTTGAGTGTGTCCGTAATTCCCAAGGTATGAAATTGGGTTTTGATTGCAATACACCAGGGAGGAAAATACTTCCTGTCATCCTTTTGGTGTATTGCGATGGTGCCTTTCAGCAAAGATGGCCTATATGTTCCTAAAGGCATGTTCCTATGAGGATGCTAATATATTCCAGGTTGCTGCCTCAGCAATAGAGAACTTGTTAGAACCATTCAGAGAAAGTGATGTTTTAAGTGAGCCACAATCCCTACTCCTTGGCTTTATTTACTTTGTTTATAGACATTAAGGACACAATTGGTTTCGCAATGAATTCACTGTTGAGATAAATTATTCATTTGCCTAGAAAGCAGGTTGTGGGGGAGGGGAGGGAGGAGGAGGCACATTCTTGTGGGAAACCCTGAAAGACAATGCAAAAGGGAGAAGAGAATTTCTGCTATTTGACCAGGGTAAGAAATTCAAACAGCTGAGGCCATGAACCCCAAACTTTCTCTTTTCATTCCTTTGCCTTCTTTAAGAGATTGGGTACTTGTAGGCCATAAGAATTCACCTCCGAAACAGAGAAAGCTGAGCAGCTGCTGTGGGAGGTTATGGGAGGGCTTGCTGCCTACCCTGGTCATTCAATTGTATTCATTTAAAAATTTCTCCTTTCTCTTGCCTATGTTCTGCTGAAATTGCTCCTTTTAACTATTTTTTTTTAATAATTTAAAATGAAATTAACTTGGAATAATAGCAAAATTAATATAATGTAACTTTTTCATAAAGACCTGTTTTTACTTTGGTTAGTTGTTTTCCTTGAAACAAGAAATGTAGGCTTTGTTCCATGAAGTAGAGATTACTACAGGGCTACTCACAATAATTTCTTAGATTTCTTTAGTGGTAAAAATAGTGTGAATCTTGGCACCTACACAATTCTGTCCTTGTCATTAAGTTACTTAACTGATGCACCAATCATGCAGGTAATATGATCATAAGAAGTTGCATGAGTCTGAGGGTATACTGCTTACAACAAGGGCCAATTTTTTTCTCCTGGAAGAGCTACTTTAGATTTCCCCAAGTCTCAGGAAGACAGAGTTAAACTGGAAAGGATGAAAGTAGACATGTGGCAGACATTAGGACAACTAAATGAGGTAGAGTGACTGATGCCTCCTGGGGAATTCCTACAAGGAAGTGGCCATCTCATTCTATATCATATTCATTCCACAAGCATTTCTTAAGCACCTACTAGGTGCCAGGCATTGTGCTAAGCATTTGGGGTTACAAAAACAAAAACAAAACAGAAGAGTCCCTTTTCTCAAGGACTTGACGTTCTATCATGTTATAGGCAATATTTCTTCTCTATTAGTTTTAGGTTCTTTCAGAATAGAAACTATGCCTTGCCTACCTTTGAATTTTACTCATCCCTAAGCACATTGTCTTGTGTTTGATAAATATTTTTTGGATGGATGAATGAATGAATGCCATCAACCTATTCAGAAGCCCTGGATTGGAACAAGTAGTTTTATTTTCTTTGCAAAATAAACCATAAGTCTCCATTAACCGGTCTTCCTGCCTTCCTGACTCTTCTGTTTCTTGTTGAAGAATTAGAATCAAAAATATCCCAAATTCTTTGATAGATTCCATCCAGAGTAGCCTAGTGGTTGATATTCCTGCCCACCTCACAGAATAAAAGAGATATCCAACATAGAGCCAAGAAATGCAATAACAAGTTTTCACACAAAGTAAAAGAGCTATTTGGTCTAATCTTAGGGATGCCAGACATCACTGTTGCATTGAAAATAAACATATTATCCATTATGTCTCAGACTACAGTTGAACATCAGTATACCTATTCCTATCAGGCTTCCTTTCCTGACCAAGGCAAAGTTCAAGACTCAGCCCTGAGACCTTGTTAAAATTGACTCTTTCCCAGACTCTGTCATCTTGAACAGATCATGACATACAGAAGCCAAGGAAAACAAATGAAATTCATGTTTTACTGGGTCCCACATGCTGCGATGCTTCCAAGAGCACAAGCATCCACCAAGAAGCACAATGACTATTTGATTCTGAAAACAAATCCATAATGAGAAAAGAGTACAGAACAAAAATCAACTCAACAAGTCATTCCATGTGTTTTTCATTTTCCTGTATTCTACAAAGGAAGTGAATGTGGTATAGTGTGCTTGGCTCCCAGTTTGGAGGCTTCTAGGCATTATCTTAAGTTCCACATTTAGGGAGCCCCTATTCTCTCTCCAAGTCTATTCTTTTAAAAGTCACAGAATGGAAGGAATGGAAATAATCCCTATAGAATCAAATAGGTACATAACTGTGGTATACATAACTCATTGTACTTGGAGTGAGAACACCTGGGTATAAACCCCAGCTCTGTCATTAGGTGACATGGGTGGGTGGGGGAAGCAGCATTCTTATCAGTGGAATGAAGATCTGGGAATACATTGCTGTAATGCCCCTTCCAATGCTGAAATTTCATTATTCTAATAAATTTAAACTTACATATGCAGCATTCAGTTCAGACATTTCACAGTCATGTCTGACTTTTCACGACCCCATTTGCAGTTTTCTTGGTAAAGATACTGGAGTGGTTTGTCATTTCCATCTCCAGCTCATTTTATAGATGAGGAAATTGAGGCAAACAGGGTTAAGTGACTGGCCCAGGTTCACACAACTAGGAAGTGTCTGGGGTATGAGGGAAAAGTTAATAATAATTAGAGTTGATTAAAAAAGTGACAGGCTTTTATTTGAAGATGATCAATTCCTTCTCACTAAAGACTGCCCAATGGAAGCTGTATTACTAATCTTGGATGCCAGAAGAATCTTCTTGATTTTAATTCAGGAAGATGAGTCTTTCTGACTCCCTACTCAGCACTCTACCCAATGAGCCACCTACCTGTCCACATGTACCATACATATATGCATGTTATACATGGGTTATTAGGGTGAATCAGACTAGAGATTGTTACCTCCACGTTGGAGATCTGAGCCCTCTGGCAAGTCAATGCTACAATGTAGACAAAGGAAAAAGTAAATCTAACCAGACTACCTTCTCTTCCTCTTTAAGAGATACAAAGTAACATTTTAAGGATGTCCACAAAATCTGGACATCTACCAAAAGCCTGCCATCTAAAGAAAAGGAGATGTCTCTCCTCATTTGGAACGCACGAAAAATAAAAATTACATGTGATGGAAGCACAAAGATTTATGTGCCCCAGCTGTGCTTTACGTCTATCCTCAAATACAATCCCAAACACTCAGATCGTGAATTATCTCCAATCAATTCTCTACTGGGTTCCACATAAAATAA